>NC_133803.1:11139770-13539770 GCF_043250625.1 Sebastes fasciatus
TCTCTTCCATCGCCCCCTCCTTTTCCCTGCTTACCCCCATACAGAACCCCTCTCCCTGGCTCGAGGCCGTCCCTCTCCGGGGGGAAAAGCAAGGTCTGTCAAATCAGGGCGAAAGCCTATTAGCATGCTAATCCACAATATAAGCACAAGATCTCCCGAGCTAAATTTGTCACTTCCCCTAGGTCCAATCAGACATATAAGGAGGTGTTGATAACCTATAACCAAATTTAACTGATTTGATTTAACGCTAGACTCCGTATATAAGCCTGTGGTAATCAGACACACAACAAATCCAATCAAGAGATGGACTATTTAAAAGTGAAGGCTCCTCAAATGCTTAGAATAAATACATGAAAGGACGGTTTCTGGAAATACAGTGATATTCATCTACGGAAAGAGAGAAGGGTCAAATGAAGCCAAGAGAGGACATGGTGATTTTTAGACCCAAATCCCGGGGGGGGGGGGGGGGGGGCTCTTTATTGAAAGTACCCCATCCACATCTGTAGTTCTATAAATCAGGCAGCAACTTCCAGTTCTGAAAAGTGAAGCTGATGCGGAAGTGCCAAACAGTCTTTCTAGTAGTCAGCAGGGGGCGACTCCTCTGGTTGCAAAAAGAATGCAGATTGTATAGAAGTCTATGAGAAAATTACTTCTCACTTGATTTATTACCTCAGTAAACATTGTAAACATGAGTTTATGATCTCAATCGCTAGTCTCAAAGTCTTCTTTAATACAGCATGATGTTCATTTTGTAAATTATGGTCCCATTTAGAGTCAAATAGACCATAAAGCAGGGGATGCTTTAGGGCGTGGCTACCTTGTGATTGACAGGTCGCTACCACAGCGTTGTCCAGTCTTGGTGTTGTCCGCGCTTTCATTAATTGTAACATTTTGGTCGCCTAAAAATATATAATGTAATCAGCATTCGGTTGTAGCTCCACCCTCTTGTGTCACTTCTGGTTGCAAAAAGCAAAGATGGCAACGAACAAAATGCCAAACTCGAGGCTTCAAAATCCCCTCAAAAAGGACCAGTTTTACTCGCATGAAGATCTGCACAAAAAAAGTGGTTTGACACAAAACATTTTAATCAGTTGATATTCAGTGGAACTGCATGATGTGCGAAACATACAATTACGTGATTTGGGCTGTATCCTCTAAGTCACTCAGCTTCTACAAACCCCGACATGAAAATAAAACCCAATACTTATTCATCCATGTATGCCAACTGAATTACGATTACAATTATTAATTCAAGTCAAAAATAAATACTAGATATACAGTACAATATCTGTGCCACTGTAACCAAGATTTTCATGATGGCATGAATATTTCTTTTCTATATTTTTCTTCCAAAGCCAGCTCATCTTGTCACACGATAAACATTTCATGCATCCCAATGTATCATCTATTTTCTGAAACACTGACACGATGAGGAATATAATGCAATGTGTCTGGCAGCGGCATTAACTTTTAAAAAAAACTTCTCCTGTTTCTCAGAGAGCGCCAGGCACGGCTCGCACATAGGGAGATCAGAGAACATGGCCGCTGTGGTTCGCCTGCTACCATCAATCAGACCCCAAATGGCTTCCCTGACACCACCACTACTCATTTTCCAGCATGCCTTATGTGGCCACCATCTTGAAATGAACAGTAGAGGGAAAAAAATTGGTGAGGAGGAAGGGGTGCTTTGTGATGAAAGGGGCAGAGAGGGTTGGCTAAAATCACTGCCAAATATTCTCCTAACAATAGGTTTTCAAACACATCATCTGGAGAGGTGGGCTGTAGATGCAGTCCAGGTGCACACCAGCAGCGAGTGAGTTCTCTTGTCAATACTGTATGTTTGAAATCTTTGACACATGCTCACCCCTACCTTACCCCTCCGTTGTTAATGCCGTGCTCCCTCTACACACTCCTCTCCATATCTTTACTCGTCTCTCCTTTCTCCCCCCCTACCCCTCCACCCCTCCCTTCCCTTCCGTGTGCAGAGGCCAGAGTCAAATTTACAACAACTGTCAAAGTCAGGGATGACAGATAAATTAATCTTCTCTTCATGAGTTTACATCCCAGGCATCTGGGCTGCTGATCTGGCCCCTAACAAGCGCGGGGTCTCAGCGAGCTGTCTTTTAAAGCTGATGTTTTCATGGCCAGAGATGAATTACCCTGTCACGAGAATCTATTTATACAGCAGTTAGAGGGTGGGGCTCTGGATGCAGGACAGCGTGATTTCATGGGTTAAGGTCCCCTTGAAGCATCTCTTAAATCTGGTTCTGTCAGACACACATCAGCACGAGGTCCATTTTTGGAGTACTTTTTGTTATAGATTTTCTTCACATGTGCAGACGTATTGTTTTCATCAGACCGGTCTGCTATCCGCGGTTTCCGGCTGGCTCATCCTTTGAACATTCCTTCCCCGCACACGGTAGATCCAAAAGTAAACTTCCCATTGATAGCGGCTCCATTAGAGAAATTACATTACCGCGGAGTGTAAAAGCATATAGAGCAAATGTAAATTCACATTCATCATCCCGAAGTCAGACAGGAGATGGAGTACAGGGGATGGATTTGCCCCTTTGGATCATGGACCCATTATCCAACTCAAACAAATCCAGTGGCTGTAAATGCTCCGAGTCCAACAGGCACTAAATTAGTCTTAACTGACAGACAGGTGAATTTTGACATGGCATGAGAGCTTTTCCATTTACTGACTACATTCATGGAGTACATTTTTAGGGGCCTATTTAAGTTATCAACATAAAAGCATCAGTATTGGGAATGCCAGGAATGCATGGAAGTACAAGAATAGAGTGTTGATTTATCTTTTAGTATATACATCCAAACCAACCTGTATTCTTTATTTTTAAAAACCTAAAAATCAGTCGTAGCATTTGCTTTAGCAGAAATACAACGTACACTTCTGTAAAAATACTTCAAGTTAGTGATGCACAATACTGATATGGGGCCGATACAGACTCTGGATCGGGTATCTGTGACAATGGAGCCAATCTATTCAATTCAAATCTATACATATATACTATATACATTATATACTGGAATTTTAATCCCTACATTTTGGCCAATTTGTTGCTGTATTAAAAAGGTTTAGATTTGTAATTCCTGTTGATATTATTTAGATTTATTATTTTTAATAATAAATAACAATACAATACATTTATATCTATGTATTTATAGTTACATTTTGTTTTAGGAAGTTAGGAATGCAATGCTTAAGTCAAGCCTAATGTTGTCTTACAAATAAAAAAATTACCACAGTCACTGCAGTGACGCATACAGCTTATTAATTAAACACTAAAATAGTGATACCTGGCCTTTGGGTATAAATCCGATACCCATCGCTATTGGGACTGAAAAAGTTGGATCGGTGCATCCTTAGTTTAAGTGTATTAACTGCATTATAACATACTAGGGCTGGGCGGTATGGCCAAATCTCAATGTTTTAATCTTGGAGATGATTCATGATCTGAATACATTGTTTTCCCTGCAAAATGCAGGAAGACTATAACGTGATAGAAACATATTTTTAGGATTTTTTTATTGCAGTACCATGGTTGGCCACTGGGACAATTTTACTGCAAACTTGCATTTTTTTGGTCATGGCAAGAAGGTATGATGAATTGTGAAACTCTAGCAAGGTGGTTAAGGTTAGGCATTGACCTTGAATAGTTAAGGTTAGGCATTGACCTCGAATGGTTAAGGTTAGGCATTGACCTTGAATAGTTAAGGTTAGGCATTGACCTCGAATGGTTAAGGTTAGGCATTGACCTTGAATAGTTAAGGTTAGGCTTTGACCTCAGATAGTTAAGGTTAGGCATTGACCTCGAATGGTTAAGGTTAGGCATTGACCTCGAATGGTTAAGGTTAGGCATTGACCTCGAATGGTTAAGGTTAGCCATTGACCTCGAATGGTTAAGGTTAGCCATTGACCTCGAATGGTTAAGGTTAGGCATTGATCTCGAATGGTTAAGGTTAGGCATTGACCTCGAATGGTTAAGGTTAGGCATTGACCTCGAATGGTTAAGGTTAGGCATTGACCTCGAATGGTTAAGGTTAGGCATTGACCTCAGATGGTTAAGGTTAGGATAGGTCTTCAGTCAGCGAGTCTCACAACAGTTTTTGCACATTTTCGTAATTTGCGGGTTACCTTCTAGACACGGCCGCATTTTTTTGTCCCCAATTGGTTCCCTACGTATTACATCCCATTTACTGTACCTCAACTCCTTCTCTGATCTTCTACAGTAGGTGTTGTACTGAATGAGGACAGACTCTCTGTTATGACCAATACGTGGACCTCCACAGTCTCACTATTAGAACGCAAAAAGGATTGTGGATGACTGAGGGAATCAAGCAGCAGGAAATGATAATGCATATTGGGAGCATATTCTAAAAAAATGGCCAACTACAAAATGAAACGCTCAACGTATTCGGTTCATGTACAGCACTTGGTATGGTGCTAAAATTGTCACATGACCCACATTAACAATAGAGAGAGAGTGTGTGTGTGTGTGTGTGTGTGTGTGTGTGTGTATGTGTGTATGTGCGTCTGTGTGTGTTTATTCCACTTGAAAGCTTGTGATCATGGAACTAGGGTTGCAAATGTAACTCGTTCCTGAAGGTGCTGATGACTTTCTTGTTTCAGTCTCTCTCTCTCTTCTGCCTCTCTCGCTCCCTCTTTCACTCCCTCACTCACTCTCGCTCATTCATCTTAAAATGGATTGCTCTGTCACCTGGACTAACACTTTACTGAGAGCAGCCATCAATACTTTTTGTCAAAAACTGCAGGCTGCGCCAGACATGTCATCAATCACCATTTACATAAAACAAAGAGCTTTCTATGACTGCCAGTCAGAGGCAGGACTGCTCTGACTTTGCTGAAGATAAAAGGAGCCGTTTCATAGGTCCATAGAGACACTGACTGCATTACAGGCCTACATGTGTTGTCAATCTCAAACCAATTGCTATTGGTTTGCAAATAGCAAGCAATAAATCAATGAACCGGAGCTATTTGATCTCATCCATGAGACTGGAGGTGAGCCTACAGCTTTAAAGGGCAGCTCTAAATGAACAGACAGGTTGATGTTTAAATGGATAGAAATAGCACCATAGGGAAATTTACTGTTATATTAGAAATACTACAGTGAGGGAATGTCAAATTTGGAACAATCAAGACGAAGGCCTAATGACGAAATGTAACAATAACATTTGATTGCTTCACCGGTATCTGCGGCATGTCAATGTCCACCTGTGTTTGGACGAGTTCATAAGTCAAGAGATGTCCACCGCCCATCAATCCCCGGTAGACGAAAATAAGCCAGCATTGATATGAAACACACACCGGCCTCGGAGGCCTGGCTGAGCTCATACATTCAGAGCTTCTGACACCCAGAGGAAAGCAAGATTTCATATCATTTATTTAACGGAGGAAATATGGTAATCTTCTTTATAATTGTTCCCACTCCAATCCATATTTTCCAGACAAACACAGTAAGCAGACCAAAAAATTCCGAGATAATCTATTCAGCCGATACGGTTTGCTATTTTGGAAATAATGTATTGCGTAAGCACTAAAAACTGATTCACTCGAAACTAACTAGATTTCCTCTGTTTTCTTCTCACCTAAGGTTTAGCAAAGGCGCACGCCTGCATGTCATGTGAGCGTGCGTGCATGCATACGCGCGCACGCACACAAAGAATTCAATTTGGAAACCATCATTGGAGCGCAGAGGAGAACTGGAAAGTCATATTGCTATAATGCTCAGATTATCAATCATTCTGACATTTTATTGGCTTTATCACTGTACATACCATTAAAATGATGTCTGGCCCAGATTGTCAGGGGGCAAACATTAAACAGGCCAGGATTAAAATGCAGATCCCAAACACCTTCTCCTCTGCTGCTGAAACTGCACAGGACTAGGCTGCTGACTTTGGATGTGCTGTCAGCGCCGACATCGCATCAACACGGAGCCGGGCTGACGAGTAGATAGATAGTGTCACACTCAGGAAATGCAGAGGCTTCCCTCTATTTATCACACGCTGTAGTCAGTCAATGCTCGAAAAGAGTGATAACAAATGAGGGGAAGAAACATCTATTAATCTCCCCTTGCGTTCCTAATCAGACATCATTGGCAAACTCTTTTGCACTAGGATGACATGCGGCGAGCCTGCTGCTCATGAAGGAACATATTAATACCAACACTTGTGCTATTAAAAGTAATTTTGGTGGCTCTGAAGCGGTGAGGAAAGCAAATATCCATATTTCAAAAGGTCTTGACAGTTAAAAGGTTGTTAATGGGCATTTAAATGCTATTGCGTCTGCCAAGCTGGCAAAGAGAGTCATAAAGCGAAAGAAATGTCTCCTCTCTCTCAAAACCTTTAATCAAAGCCATGTAAAGCAAATACACCACTCCGCTGCCTGTGTACAGCAAAGAAAAGTTTTCCAGAAATTCTTCTTTTACGTTCTTCTGAGGTTTGTGTAGTCATAAAACATGTAAAAATGTAAGCTTTCCATTGGGAGATTGGTGACAGTGAATTTGGTGAATTTGGTTACGGCAAATGTAAATTTAAAAGGTTATTATTTTGAGTGATACATTACATCTGTCATAGGTTGGGATTTTGTTTTTGTTCTGATGAGCATAAGCCAGGAACAATCATCAAAAGACATGACGCTGTGCCTGGAAAATGAACACACCGTTGTAAGCTTGATGAAAATGTGGCGTTTGACCATTTCTGCAAACATTCACATCCAGATCTGTCTCAATCATAGAAATAGAATATAGGAGTAGACTGACATTCCCATTCAAATCAACGTAGCTGGATGGTAACAGTGGCGGCCATTTTTAAGTGTATCAGTGCCATAGCGACCGTTGTAGCGGGCTGACTTCCTCATAAACTAAACACATTTGCGGCAAGTCGCAGACTCACTGAGGTGAGGTTTTGCAGTAACGACGACTAAAAGAGCAGTGGGTAGTAACGTTAGGAGGCACATAGACAATGTAAATGGCGAGCTGCGACCACACACTTTACGGCCCCACTGACGTGGGTTCTGTTGTCACTATGACAACTAACAACAATCGCCGTTTTCTTTTATACTAGTCAAATTACCACAGCAAACATTTCAATGACCCTTCTACTCTCAATTGTGTCATTGTGGAGGAGGTCCGGACATGAAGTGAGAATGTCCGTTACAACAAGTCTGACAACCTACATGATCAGCTGAGAAGGAGCAAATTAATTATGAGAATAAATGGCAGAACTGTACGGTGTTAATATCTGGATATGTAATCCTTAGTCAGCCTACAAAATGTCAGGGGAAAATCTATGACAGTTATGATGATTGTTTGACTTTGTTTGCTGTGTCAGTCATATGATAAGAAGAAATTGGCACCGTTCTTAGTGTCACAAGAGAGATTTAACTGGTATTTAATAGACTGCATGGAGTTGTAGCAGCAGAGGAACGGCTGCAGAACTCAGAATTCTGTTCAATTCCAAGATTTCATATGTAGTGAAATTTATAGTTATGGGGCTTCATGATACACACAGTATATAGAGGTCCTGCTGAGGTTGCATTATTCATCTTCACTCTCATTTTTTTTCCAGGACAGATATTATATATCACTTTTTTTTTTCTCCATAACACAGCCTCATAGCCCCTATGTGAAACAGTATGTAGCATAAATGTGTACAACATGAATATGACAAATAGGATAAACAATTAATCAATGTAATTTAAATCATTATATTCTGGGTTTGATGTCACTGCTACTTCTCCATACAAACTATTTCTGGTCTCTATTAGGGCTGTCAATCGATTAAAAGATTTAATCGCGATTAATCACGTAGCAACGAGCGTTACATTACGTCATGTAATGCTCCTTTCAGCTGTGCGCTCCAGATCAGAATGGACATGCAAACACTTAAAAGATGGGTGAGTAGTACTTGCTAACTTCCGACGTGTGTTCTTTTTAAACAGAAAACACACGCTTTATATTGTGATATTTACTGGAAATGACATACAATATAGCCAACAGCAAGTAGGAAATTTTCAGGCGATCTCCTGGCGATCCAGCTGCCACGTTATTTAGGTTGTTATAGTGAAATGAGTAGGTGTCATATAGATAACTCCTCAATTCAACTTCACGAATCAGCCACACACAACAAAAGTTCAGAGCTGCTCAGTGCTGCGTCGCTCCCGGCCAGTTAGGACACAGTGTCACGGACATATCGCACAATAATAGATATTCGAATACTTTGGACCAAAGTGGTATTTCAGACCGAATATTCAGATGTCATTTTTGACAGCATTAGACAGCAGTCAGGATATTAAATTCTCCTGACTATGACTGTTTCCTTGTGCTCTAGATAGGAAGGGGAAGCTGACCCGCAGGTCTCATGACTAGACACAAGATTATTCTATCTACGTCATTTCCTCAGTCAGTCCACAAAGGTTTCACTTCATAAAGTCAAAACACATCAAACAGTATTTAACATTTCGGTCAGCTGTTGTAAACACTAAATCACTTGTTGAGTGATTTAAATCCCACAAAGTCCTGAATGACCTTTTATCCGCAGTATCATATCTGATCACTTCATCAGTGTTAAACGAAATGGGCAACGAATGTTGAGATAATTGTAGCATATAGTTTTGATCATGTGCTAGCTTCCCTAATGAACTGTCACAGCGTAAATGACTGCCTGCCTGTGTGAACCGTACAGACGAACAGACACGAGTCCTCCTGAACAGGGACTTTGAAGCCTGTCACAAAAGGCTTGAGACAGCACTGTTCCTCTCATTAATCTCCCAATAGAGGAAATGAATAGACTGACTGGGCTCGACACTTTTTTGTTCTCTCATAAAGAGAAACACAGGAGAGCTTGGAATGAGACTCCACACATTATGAAAGCTATTATCTTCAGCTGCCAGTCTCGGTGAGAGAGAGAGAAAGCTGGTAATCCAAAACTAATAGGCAGAATGAGAGGTGCAAAAAAGTAGGGGACTGGGTCAGATCATCTCTCTCTCGCTCGCTCTCTCCTCCAATTACTGACAGACAGTTGAGAATATGAAATGAGACTGAGGAATGAGAAATATTCATATTTTCTCAGCATGGTATTAAACCCTGACAAAGTAAAAGAAAATTGATGGCGGTTTCAATTTTGACAATGGATCGAATCTGACAAGATATTAAAGTGATCTCAAAACACAGACCGTCTGTATCATTGCCAAGACAAAATAGGATGTTCTCATCTTTGGGTCATGAAAAAAGATTTATTACTAAAAGGAGACAAATTGACATTTTCAGAATGACTGTTCCAATCCCTCCCTTTCATCAAATTATCAGGCTAACAGCATAGCCTGATGTTTACAGCGAGAGTCGACTGGCACCGATCCTCAGCCATCAAACCAGAGAAAATAGCAAGCGTGACATAACTCAAACTACTTGATCTGCAGTCAGTCACTGCAAACAAAATCCCTTCAAATCCCTGATGTCTGCAGGACACTCATCTACCACACACATCCATCATCAGGGGGTTTGCCAGAAGGTCAGTGATGGTTCTAATATAACAGACTATCCAACATACAGATGATTATCAACAGATATGACCACTGCATGATATAGAGACACAGTATATTTTAGTTATTATTAGGGCTTGGTGATATGGCTTATAAATAATATCTCTTCTCTCTATCTTTTATGCTATACCACGATATACAATATATGTCTCGATATTTTCATATTTTCTCTAAAATTACATAACTGTTTGATTCAACTCTTTGATTCATATGATCATACCAGCATAGGGCTGTCCCGAAAACCATTTTTTGGCTTTCGGTGAGTAATATTCGAAAGTGTTTGAAGCTTCGGTTCACGACACGGCGCAGCAGGCAGACATGTTCTTCTGTCTGTCTGTGTCCATTTCCACTGTTCCACTGTACACACACGCACCTCTGAATACGAATAATGAATTATGTTGTGGGATTATTCCTTATTTCATGGGATTTATACGTTATTATTACATACTTACTTACATATATAAACAATAACATTCGAAGCATTCAGGTCGGCCTTATACCAGCATCATGATCATTCTAGCAAAATAATCTGAACACCGAGGTGGTGTAGTGTCATAATGAAGTCAGATTGGTCTTTGGAAATGTATTCTTAGTAAGTTTGACTAATTACTCAAATATTCTTTTCTACAAAATACAGTTTGCAGGTGGTATCTTTCTTAAATTACCATTAATTTTATTATTTTTTTAATATTTATTCATTTTGTTTTGTCAGACTGATTGGCTGACTGACTTACAGAATTTATCACATTCACCAAAAGATCACTTTTATTTTGAAGTCAGTTCTTGGTCGCTTTTATTTTGAAGCCAGTGTTTACACGCACTTACTGTAATGCCCAGTATATACACGTACCACAAAACAATGTGCGGGCTAGTTTTGACTTTTGACCTCAACACGTTATAAAGTCGCTTTGGCGCTTCACTTCTTTCGCTCTCTCCAGGATCTTTCCCGGTTCCCTGCTTCCCTCAAGACACAATGACACACGCCTTATATGCTCATCCATGCTCATACGCCACACACACTTGCCCAGGAGAGTGTGTCGCGGGAGAAGTGAAAAGCCAAAGCGAGTCTCTTGCCGGTGGCTTAAAAAAATTACATGACAATTAACATTTGTACTCAATGTTTGCTATATAGTCATTTACTACATCCCACGTAGAACAAACCACAATACATTGATCATATTCCATATATCGCCCTCCCGTAGTTATTATGCTTTGTAAAATATACAACATTCAGTTATAGTATTTTTTATTATCATTATTTGAATGAAAAATATTATAATTCTAAGCTTTCTTTATGCATATGGTTAATATAAATTCACACTACTCACATTTGTGACAGCAAATTCTCTCATAGATCTCATCTGTTTTCAGTTAAAATAATGCACAAAAACCACACACTTGCATCACCAACACCCCATGAGAAATTTGGTCATGCAAGCCTCTCTTTTTTTTTCCGCTTCCGGATATTCTTTTCAATTCTAGGTACCTCGAGCATCCTCCACTGGCTCTACCACTTCAAAAACACACCTCATGAAAAAATCAGGAGGCCTGTCTGACATGTGTCCCCGTGCCCTGATGGCATGCCAACACCAAAGACCAGCATTGATTTTCTGTAACGCAGGGTCGGATTAGCCCTCTACAGGGATTAGCTGCCTGTGCAAGGCCTCGGGGTTCGCTATAAAACTAATAATTAATTTAAACAGCCGGGCCCATGGAAGGATACACTCACTACACGTTCCCAACGTGAGGGGGGGGTGTGAGTATGAGTGACGGACTGTCTGGCACTCCGTGAAAGGAACAGCTGTGTGTATTTATAGGCCTACTACTGTATATTCAACTTGGTTCTGATGGTTACCATTGTAGTTGCACCCCTGACTTGTTGTGGCCCCACATGGCCACCACTACACATTTATAATATAATATCCTACAGATTAATATGTAGTGTTAATTAAAAGTATTTAACCTATAGGCTTGGTTTAATGACTTAAATTGTCGCTTGGCCTCATCAGTAGCCAATTAAAATCGATAGGGTGGTGTTTAGCTGATGAGATGAAGCTGACAAGAACGCACTCAAAATGCACACTCACATCATTCTGAAATCACAACAAAAGGTCATATACATACAGTATGTACTCAAGAATAGCCATAAATGTCGGCAAAAGACAGCAACCGTGCTGTTCCTGGTCAGGCTCTGTGGGCACAACAGGCTGGATGATCTAACTGCAAACAAAGCCAGCTGTTGCCACTAGGCCATTAAAAAAATGCCCCAACTCAAAGATGATTATGTATCAACACTTTCACCTACTCATTAATAGATATTTGTTCATACAATATACTGTAATATGTAGAGAGGAAAAAGGTACGTGGAAGTTACATTGGTATTATGATATAAGAAGTGCTGAATAAGAAAACATCCAAATTAATAGGTCATATGTCATAAGTGCGCCAATACACCTGAGAAAAAATTATAATGAAGACATTGCACCACTACTGCTACTAAATCAGGGCTTTTATCTATCCAAAATATTAAAAAAGTCATCAACTGCATAATCATCAGATAATTTGTGGCTTCTAGAGGCAGACCAATTAATCGATTTGGCGAATTAATCTGCGTTGATAGGATGTTTTACAAACTATCGTTATCAGTGGAACTGGGTTCTGATAGTGGCCGTTGGGATCATGCTGGGATGCACATCACCGTTTTGCATGGAGGCTCCATACACAAAGTCAAGGTAGAGGGGGGGGGGGAGTTCTCTCTCGAATATATAACGCAACACTATCGGCTCTTTGTCCCCGGGAATATGCACGAAATTAAGGGTTTACATGTTTACATGTTAGCATAGTGAGCTTCAAAAAGAAAAGTGCTCAAGCTGTGTTATCACAGCTGGGATAAATCCATAGGTTAAAGTTAAAGGAGCTCAAATTTAGAAAACAAAAGTATCTGTGACAACAACAACAGATGCTACATCTCATTTCACTGATATGGTTTTCTCAAAATGTAGGCCAACCCCTAAATCTCTTGCTCTCATATCTCAACTGACACCTCCTCAAGTTCACCATTGTGGCATCCTTTCACCTGTATCTCCTTTAACAAAAAGGAATGATTTACAATCAACTAAACCAACCAAACTATGAAAACAGTAGCTGTCTTCTTTTTAAATATACTAAAGCAATTTTCCTTTGTGCAACGCAGCAGTTTTCTCGGTCTTGTTTGTTTACAGTTAGTATGTATTATGCCTTGGAATTAATTTGGTACTATTTATTGACATTAAAATGCCTATATATATATATATATATGTATATATATATATATATATATATATGGATACATTTAATACTACCAAAAACAACAAGCCTAAAGCTGCATGAATAAAAATGTCTGAGGACGGATGTGCGTTTTACTTGAAGTGAAACAAAAACAATGAAAAGCATCACGAGTTGAAGCATCTCGCTGTTATCATCCCCCTTCCTTTTACCTAGCTGCCAATAAGGGTTGCCATAGTCAGAGAAGGTAAAGGGATTTCTCCTTCCCTTCACAACACTTTGATCTGACTGACACACAAACGGCCCTCAGATCACAAGTCTACAGACCCTGTTGGGCCTCTCTGGCTGGTCTGCTTGTACATGTACACTTCGTCCCTATGAGGATTCCTTGCCCTCCTCCCATTTCCCCTCGTCTTTCCCTTTATCCCTTCTTCTTCCTCCTCCTCCTCTTCCTCTGCTGTTTTGAAACATCTGAGTACAGACATGTTCTGAGCTTTGGAGCACCCAGGGGCCCGAGATCCAGACAGAGGGAGAAAATAAAGAAACTCTACAGTGCCCACGGTGCAAAAGCTATCTCACCATTATCACTGGGGAGTAACTCTTAAACATCACCAAATGTCTGGACAGGCAGAGAAGATCAGAAGACTGTTGGCTCTGTTGTTCACATAATCATACTGTCAGCTAATGGTGCAGTCAGCGGCTCACAGTGGAATCATAGGATTTGAGTCAATGCATTTATCCTAATGGATAGACAGTGTTTTATGAGGGAAAACAGTACTGTACTACACAGACTGCTGGCCCAAAAATGGAAGGGTTGTTCCTTGTAGTTTTCCAGCACAGACGTGTCAGCAGCATGGACATGAAACATGCCGTCACTGTTTCTTATCTCAATATGTCCCTGGGTGGAAAAGTGAGGCAACAGCTTACTGATGTCTTGCAGCCTGCCTGACCATTAAAACATATTTCCATGCTGATGGATGTCAGATGTAGCCTCAAAAAAAAGCATAACTCACCCTTGATTTCTGAGCTCATTCCCAACTACAGTTTTCTAAACTTATTCTTCAAGCTTCGCAAATGGAACGCGCAAATGTAGACTATAAACAAGTTAAAATAATAGAGGAAAAGGGGAGAACAAGAGTGCAGCCCGGGTGAGAGCACGAGGGGCCGTTATCTCCCACAAATCTTACTGTCTGACCGATATCAAGTTCTCGGGATGGCGGGCTTGGAAGGACAGTCGGTGGTTTTTATAAGTGAAAGCTGTGAAAGATGTGAGTAAGTTTATCTGAAATGGAAACAGGAAATGGGTTACAGCTGTGCTGAGAATGTGGCACAGCTGTCCAGGGCTAGAGACGGTTTAAGCATTCTACGGGAGTGCAGAAAAAAAAAACGTAGACTCACCCACGAAGGCTGTTAGGGGCCTGAAATTGCAGAGCAAGCAAATAAGATGGCCTGCGTGTACTGTAGTTTATCACTTCAAGAGTGGCAAACTATAATTAAACCTGACTCAAATCATAGAGGTTAAAAATTATTACATTAGTCCCTCTCGTCCACACCGAGATGTAACGGCAAATTCTTTTAATAATCACGAGGCCTCCAAGAGCTGCTATCTCTAATAGCAGCTTCCAACTGCATTTTATGGTCATAGGATTTATTCATCAACTGACAACATTTATCATGCAGGCCTCTTAAAAAATCATCCCCTAAAATTTAAAACATGGCAAGAACTGCAATCATCCTCTAAAATCTTGGCATGAATACACCCGTGTATCTGTCTTCACTTTTCACCCCTGGGCCTTCTAGAAAAGACTGGGAGAGATTGAAAGCCATGAAGCGACCAAAACTGCCTGGACCATACCAAAGGAAGCTCCTTTGTTCCTTGTCCAAAAACAGGCTCCAAAACCTTTTTTCCCCCCTTTTTTTTCCCATTTGGGACCCAGCCAAGGGAAGTAGAAGTATGGCTGCCCCTCTCCATGCTCTGTTCTAATATGTTCCATGCCTTCCAGTTGCTTACATCATCAATCTGGGAGATGGCTAAGTGTGATGGGGTGAACATAAACAGTGCTTGAGTTATGGGCTAAAAGAGACACAGGTTGTATCTCAAACATAAGTTGGCGCCCTCTTTCCTTTTTTTAAATGAGAAAATGCTCATACGGAGGGGTCCTAATCGCTGGCAGGTATCCTGAATGACTTTGCATATATATATATATATATTGAGAGCTACAGAAAATGAGTTAGCATTTTAGCACTTTCGATTCCCTTGTCTGGATTCAATGTTTTTTCTGAATGGGTTTTTAGTTAGATGCCTGAAGTAAGGTCTATGGTTAACACAAGCTTAAGAGATTTTGACGTTTTTTTTTACGATATAAAATATGTCAGTAAATATCCCACTTGCGAATTTTGAAGCCTTGTATCATAAAAAGGCAGTGGCTAAGTAAGGGATAATGTACAGTGAGCCGGACATTGTTGTGAAATAAACCCCAACAGGGCGATGCCACTCCCCGACGCAGAGCGGAGTACAATGCAAAGGGGTTTATTTAAAAAAAATTACATGCTAGCTGTACATTATCCCGCTTATTACATGGCTACTTACTTTAGAAATCAATAATTTGACACAAAAACGGTCCGCCAGAGTCCGAGATCAGAACTGCGCCCATAGCAACGGTCTGTTATTCATAGCAACGGTCTGTTATAAAGAAATAACAAACCACAGAACGCTGTGATTGACCAATCAGAATCGACTATTCAACAAAGCCATGTAATAAATTAGACTACTAAACATCATCACACCGACTCGTCCGCCTATACAGCCTCACTGCGTTTACTTGTGCTCATGCGACGGTGGTGTAGTTCATTTATAGCCTATCGTTAGCTTTTTACTTCTGGCGATTGTATTCACAATTCAAAAATCATAGAAGTTGCGTTTATTTGTGAAGATTATCTTGCTGAACAAAACGTGTAAGTATCATCAACATTTGTTTGCCACAGAGTTTATTTTGTGCAATTATCCAAAAGCCAATGGAAAAATCCCATTGGCTTTTTGTCGAGGGAACCCAGGGAGATGCTAACTTCCTGGTTGGCCTACAAAAATACGTCATCCCTGAGGCACTCTATTACATTCTTTAAAACCAGGCGAAAGGATTGAAGAAAAGGAGCATCTTTTACAATATCAGAATTCACCCAAATCATCAACTTCAAGCAGTGAGCTTGTTATTGACGGCCGAGTGCCAGGCCTAATCATCTCCCTTTTAATGCTTGCTTAAAAATGCGAACCATCATGTCAAAACCTGAGTACACATTAACTCTCCCCAAATCGTCTACTTACTAAACATGTCACTACTGAATTATACATCTGACTCTTTCCCCCTCTCTCATATTTACATGGTGTTTCGGCAGAATATGCGTAGCAGTTGTAAAGTATTTAATAAGTGTTTAAATATGTACAAGAGTCAAGATCTTAACCAGTGCGTGCGCTGTACAGTAGATGTTTACGCGATATCAAAAGACTCTGCTACGCCTATCAAAATGAGTAAGACATATGGATGGTTTGTTTTTCACTTGCCAAAATAGAAAAGGGAGTGTGTCCACTCGGGCCCCATCAGGTCAAATCATAAAGATCCATCACTGGCTCTGCACTCTGCTAAAACGCTAAGGAAACATATTGTAGATTTTAAGACCCTTTTTATTCAGCCAGACTGTGTACTAAAACTAATTGGATTTCTGTCAATGGAAAAAATATATCCCTGGGACAGCTTTGAACTCAATAGCTCTGACTATCCAACTGCACATGAGGGAGTGGGACCTTGCCACATGCCAAGCACCAGGGAGGAAAATTAAATCGGTGGTCAACATAAAATATTAAAATAGCATGGTATCGAATTTTTTGAAAAATGATGTCAGGGCGGCTCATTATGGCCAGCAAGGCAGTGAATTAAGCTATATTTAGTGGGTGATAATTGAAATCATAGCTGCAGTCATTACCACTGACAAGTTTCTAAATAATACCCAATAAATCCCCTCTTTTTAGCAAGGTCTCCGTGACAGCTGGCAGTGCTGAAAAATATAAAGTAGAGAAACAGAATCTCCTCTCCTTTCTTTCCTCTCTCCCTTCCTTCCTCCCCCCTACCCCAAAAAAAACTGTTCTTTCTCTCTCTCTCTCTTAGAGCCAATAAAATGTCAGCTTTTATTCTCCTCCTCCAAAGTGTTGGCTAGATGTCAGCAGACCCTTCTAAAGCTCTGCCACTGCAAGCTGAAGGCCTGTAAATCTCCGTGTCAGTGGCACGCCATCCGTCTTGGGATATACAATAAAAAATGTGACGCAGTCATAAAAGGAATGGCATCGCTGCCCAGTATATATAATGTGAACAAAAGGAACATAAAGATGTTCCATTCCATTCAGAATCCGAAACCACAAGATGGCCTTATATTGAAGGAGAGAGGAGGATGTGGATCGCCCTAGAAGGTTGATGGCAGCTCCTGACAGTGATTAACAGATGGTTCCCCTGCCATCAGTGGACTTTTGTTGTGTTTTAACAGAGAGATAAAGATTTATACTATGTTATACTGGGGGTAAAGGAACCGTGCAGTCGACAGACTAGCTGCTTGACTGTGAAGCCAAAGCCTGATGTAGCTTTTTCCTCTGTGCCGTAGACGTCCATTGTTCAAAACCAAATCAAAAACACATCAATGAGCCACATTGTAGCAGTGGGTGACATGTTCCTCCATTGTGATTAACATGAGTATGGTAGCTTATTCTGATCCAATCCCACCTACACTAGATCTCCAAATGTGTAACCATCCGCCGCTGAAAATATTCCCAAACAAATGCACAGTTTACTTCTGTTTTAGTACCATTTGCTTAAAACTACAGTGCCCAACTGCTTTAGGAAATCAGAGCATTTCTGAGAGATGAATCTATATTAAGGCTGAAACTAACAATTATTTTCATTGTCGATTAATCTGTCGATTATTTTCTCGATTAGTTGTTTGGAAAAGGGTGAAAATGTTGATCAGTGTTTCCCAAAGCCCAAGATGACGTCCTCAAATGGCTTGCTTTGTCCACAACTTAAAGTTAAGTTAAGTAAATATCTACTAACACAGACCGAGAGAGTCTAGTTTATTTTTATTCTTGGTTGCTTGACACTCTCAACGGCTGTCTCTCGAGAGAATTGATGTTGCAAACATGTATACTTCTGCAATGCTGTGTGCAACATCAAGGATTGTTGCGCAGTGTCACTGGATAGTATGTTGTCATGGTAATTGTGCCACTTCCTTAAACAAGCCTGGCAGAAGAAGGAAATATTTTCACTTACATGACTTATCCAAGAGTGAAACCACGTGAATCTTGCAGAAATAAGCAGGCTGGAAGACCTTGCTTGTGCGATTACTCCACTTAGCCTACTGTTCATCTAGCTGTCTTTGTTCTTACTGTCACCGAGGTAAATAATGCTGGATGAGAGAGTGGGGTTGGTTTCCCTTTAAAACCTATATAAATACTTTAATTTCCATTGAGAAGATGGGCATGGCTTAACCGAATGTCGATCTAATTCAGTCCATCCAGGATGTAGTTTAGTATACAGTATGTATTCAATCCATAGACTGTATATAAGAAGTGTATAGGAACAAATCAAAACATTATATCTTAATAAATGCTTGGCCTTAGAGCATATTATGTACCACATCTAATGAGATCCATTAGGGAGGATAAAATATGCAGTTCATCTGCAAACATCTTCTAGCCTTCAGGCAATTTTTTATTAAAGCAAATTTAGCTTCAGAATGAAAATACACTGCTGAACACGGAAAACACAAAAACAAAACAATGGACATAATAAAGGCCACATTATTGGGGTTTGGTTGCAATTTGTTTAATAGCTTTCAATCATATAATAGTTGTGCCTTTTGCCAAAGAGAGAAAACAGATATTAGCTGGCTTTTCGTTACATTAGAAGATTATTGTCTTAACTGAGGTTTTGTGTCAGATGCCTGTAATGTAATCTTTTACAGATCTATCCAAAGACATTAAAATTGAGACTGTCCAAAGTAGAATCTCTAATGACTTGAGCCATCACGTACCACACATACGATTTTGATAAATAGAACAAATTACTCTTTACTGTGGACTCAGGCTCTCTGTTGGCACTGTTTTAACTGTCTTCAACAGCGAGAAAAGTGTTTCGCATAAAAGAAAATACTGATATAACCTCAAATTGGAGAGATGGAGGAAAGAGACAAGTTATTCATTAAGCATAACATCCTGAGCTCTATGTCATCCCATCACTTTCCCAGGAGTAGTACATCATTTAAGAAAACATCCTGGTGAAAATTAAAAAGATAGGTTCCCCCCCCCCCCAATACCATAGAATGATGAAAAAAAAATCAATGTCCTTAATATGAATAACTTATTTCCTGCCAGACCTTGTCCCTCTCATCTCTCTGGTTTAAATCTCTGCATCTTCCTTAATTTATGAGACACAGATCAGGTTATCCCAGAATATCGGCCTAAACAGGCCTGATAGATCGGATATGGAATATATTTCCTCAGCAGCACAGAGTACACAACCACTATTACCAGACACACACACTCTCTACGCTCCCAGTTAAGTGATTTGAGGACTTCATACTGCCAATGTTTCATCTCCTCTCCTCCTAACTGACACTTTATCTGCATACCGGCATCTCTGAAGATTGAACACTTAGGCAAGACAATGACAGGCTCTCTTGCCGTTGTCACTTCTCATTCTAGGACTGGTCTAATGCCGCTTACTGGGCTTCTGCCAATAACATACCCCCCCGCCCCCTCCCCTCACCATCAAACAACCAGAGTCTACCTAGCTTGGATAGAAAAGGAGCACTTGATGTCTCTCATTTGTCAATTAGCAGGCCCCTTCCCGTGTTGACACACAGCGACTTGAAAGACAGAGCGGTGCCTGTGACGAATTAAGAGAGACAGATGAGTGAGGCATGAGCGGCGGAGTAATACTATAATGTTCTTTAGATATGAATATAAAACGACACAGCTGACAGGCCATACAAGGTTTTATTTCATTTCTCAGTGTACCAGGCCTCCCTACTTTGTCTTCTTTGTTCTCTTTTCATCAGACTACTTACATCTCATTTTGACAGCCGGGCGACATTTAGAGCACTTTCGCTTTAAAACGCGAGTTAGCATACTTGATTTGTCATTAAAATGCAAAACGCCTGCCATCACCAACATAGCCTGGGTGAGCACATACCACCTCAGACACAGGCACACACACACACAGTACACACACATACACACACACACACACTGTACACACACATACACAGGTAGCTGAGGTTAATCTGCAATACAAACGTCCAATATGGATCCCTCTTTCTTAATGGCAGGCTGAATTTCAACTTAAAAGTCTAATGGCGGGAGTTCATCGCTACATTTAAGTATTAATTAATTAAAGTTCTATGTGGTCAGAAATTAAAAGATAGCTGCATTGCTACAATTTTCTATCAACTTCACCAAAACCGGACCATATCTGCAATAATAGATTGTATTTAAACGCACCACTTCTAACTGTAACTGTAAAGGTAAAAAGACAATATAGCAGGAGGATGATACGCAAGCTAATTAAGGCTTACCATTAAAAGCATTATTCATGTTACCAACAAGATGTGTTGGTCCAGCCTGACAGTAGACAAAATACAGGTCAACCACTGCAGGAGAATGCTACCAATGATGGAGGAGAGAGTCAAGTACCAGTGTTACAGGTTAAATGGTTTCCCTGTTAACTGGTGACTTTCCACTGAATGCATCCATGGCTGCTTGAAGTGATTGCAATAAAAATTCAGAGCATACTCGTCTAATTTGTTTTGGAGTCTTAACCTTTAGTGAAACTGTGATACCAGTAAAAGTTATTCAATCAGATACGAGATTTGACACAGTACTATTGTACAAAAAATTCTGATGAAATAACGAGGGCTGTCAATCGATTAAAATATTTGATTGTGATTAATTAAAAATAGATCACACATTTTTTATCTGTTCAAAATGCACCTTAAAGGGAGATTCGTCAAGTATTTAATACTCTTATCAACATGGAAGAGGGCAAATATGCTGCTTTAAGCAAATGTATGTATATATTTATTACTGGAAATCAATTAACAACACAAAACAATGACAAATATTGTCCAGAAACCCTCACAGGTACTGCATTTAGCATAACAAATATGCTCAAATCATAACATGGCAAACTCAAGCCCAACAGGCAACAGCAGCTGTCAGTGTGTCAGTGTGCTGACTTGACTATGACTTGCCCCAAAACTGCATGTGATTATCATAAAGGTGGCATGTCTGTAAAGGGGAGACTCGTGGGTACCCATAGAACCCATTTTCATTCACATATCTTGAGGTCAGAGGTCAAGGGACACCTTTGAAAATCGCCATGCCAGTATTTCCTCGCCAAAATTTAGCACAAGTTTGGAGCATTATTCAGCATCCAAGTTTGATATCAACTGTAGCTTTAAAACAGAGCCCACTACACCCTAAAAATCGCAAGCTGCGTTAAAGAAATTACTATCGATAACACGTTATCATCATGTTAACTTCAACAGCCCTAGAAATCCAGTTCACCACCAAACTCCTGCTCATCTTAGGTGTGCATATGTGTGAGCATACAGTGAATATACAGTGCAGGTCATACGGTCTTAACACATGCTAAAGATCAATTTGGTCTTATAAGACCTTTCACGTTTATGTCTCCAATATTTTACCACAGTGAACAGAATATTAGAAATACCTTAAAATAACACTAACACAAACTACAGCCGCCAAAATGATAAGAGAGTTAAATCAACACCTCTCTTACACAAAACAACAAAAACTGAATATGCCAAAGATGGGTAAAACTATTGCAAGGCTGTTGTATCGTAATCATTTGTATAGATATTCCCATTTTGGTGTGCATTTTAAGCACTACACTTTAATAAAGTTCTGCTGTTGATAGCATTTGTTTAACAGATGAGATCAACTGGAATGACCAACATCATGATCAACTTTAGCAAATATTTGACAGTTGTTTCTAACATTTTACATTCAATTTAACATTATATGTGCAGTAATCGGTATCGCATGTGTTGAGAGGACAAGTGATGGGCATATCTAACTAGCTAAAACAGATCTAAGTAAAAATAGAAGAGACTTCGCTTTCAGGTTAGGTTTAAGGTTTCATAAAAGCTGCCATCGCACAAATGTGATTTGTTTATCAAGATGCCGTGTCAGATGCAAGAAGAAAGGTCTTCCAACTGCTCTAACAACATTAGGATTCATCCTGTGACTCACAGACGTGTGTCCTGCTCAAACCTCATGTGTCCAGGGCGGTAACACTGCCATGTAACAGATGCAAGCACCCAGAATGCACCCCAGTCACAGAGAGGAATCGTGTCAAGACAGCACATGCCCACTCAGTGCATTGTGTACACACCTGACCTGGAACAAAGTGGACGACACAACACTATCCGAGCCCGTCCCGAGACAGAAATCTCACTGTGAGCCACACTTCTCAACACATTGATGAGACAGGCTGACACCGCGGCACACAGAGGGAGAGGTGTGGGTGTGACAGCCCGCTACCATAATTTCACCCTGCCATTACCTGCCCAGCCACTCACAGTTATGCTCACGGAGACAGATGCGCAAACACTGCATGCAAGCAAACATGCACAAGCATACACACAAACATAAACATGTCTGCAACACACACACAAAAAAAAAAAAAAAAACACAGAACTCAGTTAAAGGTGATGCCAGTACATTTCTTCTCATTGTGACTCATTGTCAGGTTGCCGGATGAGTGTTGTCAATTGAGCTGACAGAAATAAGCATATTAGCTACAACGAACTCTGGCAATGTCTCTCTCTCGATTTGAGTCAAGCAGCGTGAAGAAGTGCATGATGCTGAAGGCAGTCCACTGAGTCTCAATAACATGTGCATCTGTTTGCACCTGGCTTGCTTGAGCTGACACTGAAAAGAGGTCATGGTGTCAATACACAAATGTCTCTACTATCTGACACGAAGCTAGGAGCTAATGTTGAAGCTAGGAGATAAATAATTATACAATATTGTGATATAAGGCTCAAATCAAGCATCTGATTGGTTTATAGCTGTGATGTAATACCCACATACCAATGCTATTTCGTCTAAGGCCCCGATCACACGGAGACGCATCACTAGAAACACGTCGCCCACAAAACCATTGTTTTCCTATAGCACAGCACACCTGCCGTGCCTCCTCCGTTTTTTAAACTTGCTTATAAGTTAAAATATTCTCAACTTTTCAGCACCAGGCGCAGCATTGCATCACTTGTAAATGTCACACTTGGACCAGGCAACCAATCAAACCAAGCAAGAGGCAGACTTCACTACTTTACCACTTCCTTCCTCCGGTACCGGTAGCTAGCTAGTTGTTAGAGGAGTGTGAGAATAAAAAAAACAACAAATTATTTACAATTAACTTTTTATGTATCATCTTGCAGGAAATCCCATCAGTTAGAAAATCAATCCAAGAAACAATATGTCTGAAAATGTTGTGCCAAATAAATGTTTTGAAGCGGAGTTGATTTGTGCTCATTTTCTTGAGTGATCGCAAATACTTGGTGACAGAATAGTGTCTGGTATTTTGTCAGGACAGGTCCAACTGCAGACTCTACAAGTACCAGTATCTTACTGAAAATATTGTTACCTTTTTATATCAAGATATTGTGTCAAAAATAGTGGAATTTGATTTTATACTTACCACCAAACTCAAAGAGCTACACACAAGTACAGCGGCACAAAGAGTTCAGGGGCTACTTTTTCCAGGAAAAAGGTTTTCACCATAAAGCTGTGAGTCAGGGGCCTCTGTCTATTAGGTGCATTCTTATGTGGATCAAAACTACTGAGGGGGTGGCTATGCCTTAGTTAGCATATCGATTTATCACATGTTGAGCTGCTTATTGAATTTCACAGCTCCACCCACCCACGACCTCCCAATGTTGTCATGTGAGCTCATACTGACACCGATTGCAACAGAGAACGGATTTAAGAGAGAATAGTGGATGCATAGGTCTGTAATGTGAGTGTGTGTCTGGTGGAAAGACTTGCATAACCACCCTAGCAGCTCAGTAATGTATACTTTATATGGAGAGAGATACAGCGTTCACGCTGTGCTTACGATGGGAGTTAAAGTTTATGTTAGCTCGCTATATAGGTTTGCAATGTGAGCCGTTTAAACACAGTATCTATAAGAGAAAAAGATGAAGCACTATGTAACAGATCATTTTGCCCACTAGCACACCATCAATCAATAGTCCGTTGATATGAGCCCCAAATGGGTCGAGCACCACCTCATTGCTCCTGCACCGCTTCTCTGCCCATACCACCCTTTGAAGTTTGGTAATGATATCTGACATGTGAGATTAGCCAAACTGAAAATTAATAATGAATTAGTAATATCTGAGTCATAAATATTTGATTCTAAACATCAAGTCCTTAATGTGACGGGTTCAAAGGCGAGAAACATAATGCCAGCCTTGATCTCCCTGAAAGCAACACACATAAGAGTTGTTTCAGTCAGATTTCATAAAGCTGCTTGCAAGACACAACATGACTTCCTCTGAGGTAACGCCAAGACATCTACCAGTTGACTATCCAAGTACCATGCACACAGCAGTCATGATCTGATGAGACAATCATTCTGTGTAAAAAGATTACTCAAAAGTCTACCAGTTACTGTAAGTTAACAATAACATAAACATCTTGCTTACCGTTAGCTGTTTGATAACACTAGCATGGAAAAGCTACTGATCGCCCACTCTGACATGAACTGAATGTGGGTGCTGAAAGTGGCTGATTACATTTGAAACCAATTTTCACCTGCTGAGCGTCAAGTGAGAAATATTTCTGAACACCTGAATCTGTGACAGGTGCATTTGAGGGCAGCATGATGAGTAGTAAAAGTGAAAACTCATTCACACCATCTCTCTTAAATGTAATTATAACACTGTCAGTCTGCACGACTTTCATCAGGTATGTGAACAAGCAGCATCACAACAGTACTTTATAGACATAGATGCAGGGTAACCATTGACCAAATTTTGGTTTTCATAGCTAACGGTGCTAACAGCCCTAACAGTAAAAACAAAGGCCGCACTGCTGACAGAGCTAACAGTGTTAACCTGGGGGAGGGTGGGAGCTACACTTCTGCAACGGCGCAGTCGGTCAGGGCAGCGTAATCAGCTGTAATCGCCGTATGAACACAGTGCAGAGCAGCGGCCGTGAGCTAGCCAGTGGGGCACACGAACATGCACGAACATGCACTAAAAGCACAAACGGCCAGCCCGACAATGTCAATAAAGTGCGGAGAAATTCGGATCACAACACACACAGAGGGAGAGAGACTTCATTCTCTGCTCAGGTAGACATTGCTCTATATCTTCACATAACACATAGTTGTTTGCTGCTATATTGATGCTCTGGATATCGTAGAGAGAACCTTCAAAAACAAAGTTTTTTTACAACCTGTTTTGTGAGATTGTGAACAAGGTGACACTGCTAGACACAGCATAAAAACAAGATTTTTTTTTTTTACCAAATTATCTAAACAACATAAAAGATGGGTAAAAAATCTAAATAAAAAATTATTACTCAAAAATGCCATTGCAATTGTTCTTTTCACTCTGTGTATTCAGGTTCAACTAACCAAGGACAACCCTCAGACTCAACAATCCTTGTAATAGTCTGAATAATCACTCACTGTAGCACATTTAGCCCCTACAAGCAAAACCGCGTGCACACATGAATACAGTAAATATTAGGTCAGTAGGTCTCGGGTCGCATGTTTCCTGAGACTGATGTTTTTTTTTCAGCATCTGTTTCACAGTCACATAGCTACACACATTCACAGTGCCTTGCTCAAAAGCACTTCAACAGTAGGTTCGTTCATTCACTTATCCATTGATCCCAAACAGATTTTTTCAGCTGGTCTGAACACTGTGTAAACGAAGGATTTTGCAACACGACAATGTAAATCAGTTAAATTGAGGACTCCGTATTTCCAGCACTGCCTCAAGACAAAAAATAAAATTCAACAAAAAAAAAGTGCCTCTATTGAGACGGCTTCATGGCCTGACAGTTATGAAAAGGGTTCAGAAACAAAAGCACCTTATAACCATCATCTCCTGTCTTTTACTTGCCAGATCAACTGTGCTAGTCCTGCTGTTGAAATGGCAGCCCCCTCTGAAGCAGCTGCCATGACGTGCTCCTTCATGTCCTGACAGAGGAATCTTTTCTTCCATTTGCCCCCAAATTAGCATGTCACATTTATCGATCACGCCTTTTATCCCGCCCCAGTGAGCCACCAGCCCAGGTCTCACGTTCACATTCAGCTCTTTGATGTCATGATGACACTCTGACCATCTATAGACCGAGGGCACACATTCAATAGCACCTGATGTAAAAATGCTTGTCTCCCAGTAACAGACTGAGAGAGAAAGAGAGAGAGAGGGACAGAGACAGACACCATAAGCATCCAAGTGATTATGTTTGTTGCATTTGCATCTGTGATCTACCTGAGCTGATTGAAGCTTAGATCCAGCCTTCTTGCAAGCTGGCCATAGGTGTCTCCAAGGAAGTCTGGGATGTTCTTGCAGTCATGTCCGATGTAGGAAATCTTTAAGAATACAGAAAAATCATATCAAATCATTTCCATATATTCTGGGACCGTCGCAAACTGAGTTTATACTGGAAAGGCATTCATAAAACATGAAGCACTGTAATTAAGACTCAAATACCCCTGAACTTGGGAGACTCTTTATCTGGACCACATTTTGTTTTTGAAACAGGTGACTAAATCCACTACCACTTACACTGGATGATTGGTATGGAATCATTTTTGAAAAGTTTACGTAATCTTTGAGGATCCAAAAAGGCAAATTTTACCAGATTTGGAATAAATAGATCGAATTTATAACCCCTATACGAACAGACTTTGTATGACTCCGCTAATGTTTTTTATTTCCTTCCCTCTTCTTGCTGAGAATACTGAAAAAGAAATGTAAGCTCCCTTGGTTCTAATGTATATAGTTACATCTTTAATAGAGTGTAGGATGGGCATATATAAGAAAGTTGAACGTAACTGCTGACAGTTTGATCTCCAGAGGACTTAGAGTTATGACCTACAAGTTCTGCGGCATGCACATGCCTTATTTTGTGCATTTGCATATAATGTACATGTATATAAAAACTGGAAAAGGGTGTTAGGTACAAATATATGTAAGGTTTTGTATACACTGTGATATTGCCTTTTCCAAATTAAAAACAGAGAGATATACAGTATGTCAGATAATACAATAGCCCCCCTGACATAGCAAAATAATATTGTTTCAGGATACATCTTTAAAACAATAATGATTGAGGAACATCATTTTATTGTGTTGTGGTTGATATAGGCTGCTATAATACAGCAGTTGTGTGTTCAACTGTGTTAATCACGTCAACTGTGTTACATGTGGTTTTTGAGTCATAAATCTTTTAAATGTTGGCTAAACTGTAAAAAGATGGTCTTACATAAGGATGGTGAATAACTTTTAATTCAGAGTAATGTGGATTAATGTTTAAAAAATATCCATCCTTCCTGAGAGCATCCCATAAAATGTCCATTATGAAGCTCAAAATTCAGATTTTCAAATCAGTTACACAGACAACCTTAAAACCTCTGGTGAATAGACTCAAAAACGTTCAAACAAATGTGTTATCAAATGTGTAGTACCTTGTTCGTGTTTTATATGACATAACATTTGTCTGTAACACAGTTGACAACATAATGAATCAAATGTTTATTTTCATTAAAATATTTAAAAAGTCATTAGAGCTTGAGCTTGGCAATTTATGAATTTAGCACATTTAGGGGGTACATTATGGTAACAACTAAATAATTTATCAAAAAAGAAAACTGATTTCTTCACTTTTTGGTTGACATGAAATGTACCCCTAATTATAGAATGACTCAGTATGTAGGTGTAGAAGCTTGCAACAGAAGTCTTTTCATTTTGCAAAGATGTAATCATTTTCTATATGCTTTCCAATGATTATTGTGCACACTGCATATTACTTCAACAGTTAAAAACACACTACCCTGCTCTATATGTACACTTTATGACATAATATTGCTGCAGCTTGGGAGTCTCCAGTGAAGCTGTATAGGAGGAACAGCAAACCGAAAGTCACGACTGTAACGTTAGCTAAAGTGTGTCACATGACACCGGTGATGTCGGAGAAATAAACACAACCCCTTATACATTTATAGCACTGGTAAACAGTCACTGATAACGTAACGCCTAAATATGCAGTGAAAATGCAAAGAGCTGAGCAAAGTCCGACAGAAACACTTTACAAAACTTACTTGAGTCCCATTCAAAGCGACCAGCGACTCGTTATGTGCCATAACTTTCTTTCTCCAGAGGATGACAGCTCAGCTGATTTTAAGATAACGCTATCTGAGTTGAGATCCCAAAGTCCTGCTCGCGTAAAGAAAAACCCGCTGTTATCGACATTAAAAGGTGGTGTTTGTGGTTGTAGCTCTGCTATACTTTGGAGATCTAGACGCGCTGCTTTCCTACTTCACTAGTTTCCGCGTGCCGCTCTGATCAGGTGACCTGCTGTTGTGAGGAAGCACGCGGACGCAGAGATTGTTACGGATGGTGCTGCTGACTGTCTGCTGATGAAAGGATCAGTATAACATTTACCCCTTACATCATGTTCTTCGAATACCATGCCTTACCTGTATGAAAACATTTCACATTTTAAAGGAAGCAATTAATTTAACAGTGTATAGCCACCAGCACATGTTGAAAGGCATTAGTAACACACCTGTTTGACTATACCGGGGTCAGCAACATTTACTATCAAAAGAGTCATTTTAGGCAAAGAAAGAAAATAAAAAACTGTCTATAGTATATAAGTCTAATGCATACTACGGAGTTTTAGGGCCACATTGAGGGATAAAACATCTGAGATTTACAGAATAAAGTCATAATATCACAAGAATAAAGTCAGAACTTTACAAGAAAAAAAGAAAATAACACGTAAAATTACTACTTTATAATATTATGACTTTATTCTCTTTATTTCTTGCCTCAATGTGGCCCTAGACCTACAACAATGATAAAAATGAAAATCCACAGGGAGCCACTGGAGAGGAGCTAAAGAGCCGCATGTGGCTCTGGAACCGCAGGTAGCAGACCCCTGGACTAGGCTATGGTAGGCTACCAGCTCATAAGATAATTCAGGAGTCCATTAAACTGAATTCAATGCCTCAATTTCCCCAATGTTAGTTTAAGAAGCTAACGTGTTAGCTCTGTTAATGCGCAGCTGCTTATTGGGGATTTACCTGAGAGGTATAACTTGACAAACTCATCTGTTAATCCCCATTTTTGAAGGAATTTGTGTTGTAAGCCTAAATATATTACTTAGAAATACTTACAATAAAGCAGAAGTCTCCCTTTCCTCTGGCTTGTCCCGGTAACATTAGGCCTGGCTAGCTATAACATAGAATGTTAGAGCGCCTTGATATGATGAGCTCAGTGCTGCCACCTGTGCCTGTCTGTGGTCTGTTCAAAGGGTCGGTTCACTTTCTAAAATTACACAAAAATAAGTTCTCACTTACCCTAGTGGTAGCTATAGCAATGAAGATAGTTTTGGCCATATTTGCACAGGTTTTGAGATAGCCTGTCCGTCCCTCCGTCTCTTTCTGCAATTTTTGCGTGACCTTGCTGTGAACACTTTTTACTGGAACTACTTTCTAACCTTGCACGTCACCAAAGAAATAGTTCCTATGAAAATTGTTGACAATATGGTCTGTCGGTTATTCAGTGTAAATGGGGCGTTGATTCTTAAAAAAAAAAAAAGATATGAGTCAGTCTGAAAGGAGTTCTAGGCTTCCTTAGTCAGGTGTTTAACACTTTAATCAGTGAAATAATAATATTCCGCTTCACAGTGATGGACAAACCTGAAAAAATAGCAGCAGTTACAGTCAGAGCAATTAGTATGTTGTAAGCGAAAGACCATTTAAGAATAATAAAATAACAATAAAATAAAAAAATAGGATTACTGCCAACCAGTAAAGTTACAGTTTACATCCATGTCTGTCCAAAATGTCATCACTTCATCATCTTATCCTATTAGACACGTGTGTGAAATTGTCATAATAAGCCTATTAATTCTTGAGGTTATGGCCCACAACGTGTTTTGTGAGGTCACAGTGACGTTGACCTTTGACCTTCAAAATCGAATGAGTTATACTTGAGTCCAAGTGGATTTTGTGCCAAATTTTAAGAAATTCTCTCACGGTTCCCTCTAGGTTCCTGATATATCGCGAGATTATTAGGAACGAGAATGGGACGGACAAACTGAAAACATAATGCATCCGGCCACGGCTGCTGCCAGCTTGGAAGCATAAAATTTGCTGATAAATTCTAATAAATATATTTCTACGGTCCTAAACTAAGAATGTAAGTACTTTGGTTTGATATCTGCAGACTATTCTATTTTGAGGTTGAAGCTCTGTTCAGACTTCAGGGTTACACTGTAATTAATATATGCCATATGTGATGTGGGATATATGGTATCTTTCTTATTAGTTCTAAGACTAAACATAAAACCAAAGGATTTTGACATTATGTTTGTGATTGCTTTTGGCCCAAACCACATCACAAAACCACAATAGTTTGGGTTTTAATGTTACAATACAACGGTCTTACAAAACAGTATGTCTTCTGCAATGCAGTCAAATGTGGCAGCAGGAGTAAAACCTCTATTGTATTCAGTGATTGATTACAAACCTATGCTCCTGTCCACCCATCTTAGTTTGGGAGTATAATATTCAAGCTTCAATTGTCCCAAAGAGGTTATTTAAATGAAATGCAAAAATGAAATGGCAATTATGGACAGAAACAAACATAAGGACACAAACTGCCTCTTTACATGGTGGAAGAAATTTGCAGGAGTGATATGGGCCTTACCCTTGGCTTGGCTACTCCTCAGCACAATAATGATGGTTTTATGTCCTTATAGTGCATGGGCAACAGGTAGGTTTCACTTAATAGTAAAGTATAGTCCATAGGCTGATGGATACCTTGACTACTGCAGTTAAACCTTTTATATACTAGTACTATTGACCTCTTGATACTATTATTAATATGTGTATGTTTTTCATAATTAACCATGAATAAACCCTGAACCCAAGCACATTTTTGTTTGTGGCATTGCTGGCTTGTAAAATAAGCTGATTGCACAACAGTGCAACGGTGTACTCTAAAATGATGATCACTCCTCAATTGCTGGAAAGGGCTTGTGCTTGTATCTTGGTCAAATTCTAACATTAAATGTATAGTCACGGTTAGTATACACTGGGTTTTATGAGCATTCTTGTCTTGAATGTTAATTATGTGTATCTGTATGTAAAAAGATCTGATCCTAAATGACCCAAGTTCACATTGACTATGTATCTCTATCTTTCTGAACGATAACTGGATGAAGCTATATGGGCACAATTGCTTATGGATCTTAGAGCAATGGTGAAATTGTAATTTAAATATTATCACATCTATTACTATATCTTTCTATTCATATTTTGACCTTGCTGCCACAGAATATCCAACAGATCGTCATATATGAAGGCTTTGAATGTGAAAAGTCTGCAATTTGACCTAAAGGTCAAAGAACAGGCGGTGGTAGCAGTATTGTTTTATTAACGAGGACCTATTATGCTTCTTTTTTTTTTAGGTACATACTTGTATTTTGAGTTTCTACTAGAACATGTTTGCATGTTTACATTGTGATTGGTCAACCTGAAACAAACTTTTTGGACTCCGCTCCAGCTTCATTCTAACTAACTTTGTTTGAGGGCATGCCAAACTAGCCGTTATGCAAATGTGTTACTTGGTGACATCACTATGTTGCGAAAGAAAAGGCAGGACTTCAAGCAAGGCATTTCAGGAGCAGTGTTTCTGTGGGGGAGAGTAACTCCTTTCGGCGTGGACTTTGGGCTTTGCAACTTTGCAGACCTTTTACATGCACAAAAAACTATATAACACTAAAGGAAAGGGAAAAAAGCACAAAAGCATAATAGGTCCCCTTAAAACATTTGAAATAAAATAACATTTTATTTCCGATAAAATATGAAAAATAAACATACTTGCTTTGTGCCACTTTCCGTCCAATTTTATTTTTTAACGCAAATGATAGATTTCTTTTACAAGGAAAGTGAATGTAAACAAACCTTTACAGCTTCATATCACGCATATGACTCATTTTTATGACACACTTTCACAATCTAGAGTATAGCTTTCCAGGTCAACTCCACAATAAGAGGACTTTATAATACAATAATGCTTAAACTCTTACAATAGTGTGGTCTCATGGTACGTCTGTTTTTTTTTTATGTTTGCCTGCTTGATTCTCAATCAAGTTTAATAGCCCACCTATAAACTTTAATTTTATTTTTATTATTGAAAGATAGTGGATTGGTGATTACTGTCCCCCACCTGCAATAAAAGATTATGTAATCCTGTTTACTGATATGCAATGATGACATAATAATTATTGTGTTAAGACCGTATGACCTGCACTGTATATTCACTGTATGCTCACTCATATGCACACCTAAGATGAGCAGGAGTTTGGTGGTGAACTGGATTAGTTATTTCTAGGGCTGTTGAAGTTAACATGATAATAACGTGTTAACAGTAGTAATTTCTTTAACTCAACTTGCGATTTTTAGGGTGTAGTGGGCTCTGTTTTAAAGCTTGACTTGATATCAAACTTGGAGGCTGAATAATGCTCCAAACTCCGAAATAAATTTTGGCGAGGAAAAACTGGCATGGCCATTTTCAAAGGGATCCCTTGACCTCTGACCTCAAGATATGTGAATGAAAATGGGTTCTATGGGTACCCACGAGTCTCCCCTTTACAGACATGCCCACTTTATGATAATCACATGCAGTTTTGGACAAGTCATAGTCAAGTCAGCACACTGACACACTGACAGCTGTTTTTGCCTGTTGGGCTTCAGCTTGCCATGTTATGATTTGAGTATATTTGTTATGCGAAATGCAGTACCTGTGAGGGTTTCTGGCCAAAATTTGTCATTGTTTTGTGTTGTTAATTCATTTCCAATAATAAATATATGCATACATTTGCTTAAAGCAGCATATTTGCCCTCTCCCATGTTGATAAGAGTATTAAATATACTTATTCCCCTTAAGGTATTTGTATCAAGAAAGACACAATAAGATATGTGTGTATCGTGTCTTATGGTGACGAAACCCACCAAAACAACTAGCATACTGCCTTGGTGTGATGACGTGGATGTGGATGAATAGATTTTATGTTTACAAGATGAAAAATGAAAACATATTATTTTTTTTTAAAAACTAAGGTTTAGACTTTAATGTGGCACTGTGACCCTGCAGACACTGCTATGTTGATCCTTCTCCATGTTGAAGCTGTGCTAATGAGTGCTGTAGCGCTTTAATGAAGTATGGTGACAACCCTGCGTATTTTGGGGGTGCACAGTGGCACTTGGTTGAGAGGACAGAAACAAACATAAGGACACAAAATGCCTCTTCACATGGTGGAAGAAATTTGCAGGAGTGATATGGGCCTTACCCTTGGCTTGGCTACTCCTCAGCACAATAATGATGGTTTTATGTCCCTATAGTGCATGGTCAACAGGTAGGTTTCACTTAATAGTAAAGTATAGTCCATAGGCTGATGGATACCTTGACTACTGCAGGTAAACCTTTTATATACTGGCACTACTGACCTCTTGATACTAATATTAATATGTGTATGTTTTGCATAATGAACCATGAATAAACCCTGAACCCAAGCACATTTTTGTTTGCTGGCTTGTAAAATAAGCTGATTGTACAACAGTGCAATGGTGTACTCTAAAATGATGATCACTCCTCAATTGCTGGAAAGGGCTTGTGCTTGTATCTTGGTCAAATTCTAACATTAAATGTATAGTCAAATATATAGTCACGGAGTGAATCAGAAAGTTTGGGAACACCATGTTGTTCCTGTGCTTTCAGCTGCATGTTGTGACGTCACGCGGGACCTCCCATACAAGGCTCCCTTTCCCCCTCGCTGCTGCCCGGAGAGAGGCAGCGGAAAGGCGGCATGGCTTCAGTCTCCACTGCGCCCTGTGTGCGGTGCTTCAACATTTTACAGGCTGCATGTGTTGTTTGTGTGTAAGGCAAAACCGTTTCGTTTAGACACAAGGACTACGTCTTAGTGTTATTTTTTTTTTATCCTTTTTACCTCTCTGACATTTTTACATCGGAGCTTAGTAGGAAAATGATTCCAGGTAATGTCGTGTCACGGACTTTCCTGTAAATCCTCCTTGGAGTTTTTAGAAACAGCTTTTTCTACTTTCATGCATGCGCTTTAATGGTTTTAATACTCTCTTAAACAGCCTGTATCCTATTTGATCTGTTGCTGATATTTGGAGGTTTATGCGTCTCTTTAAAAAAAAAAAAGGTGGAATATCACCACAAAGTAATTAATAGAGAGAAAATGGACTGAGATAAAAATAATAATAACTTTATGTTTTGAGCTCCAAAACAGTCATGTAAAAAAAGTAGGTTTACTTTTTTAAATTATAAATATAGGTGAGATTTGAAGGTGCAATTATAGGAAAATTGTTTAATTGCGTAATTTCTGTTTGTATGTGTCTATACATATATATCTATATGAATAAATCAACATTGAAATGTGTTCTTTTCATAGCTTCATAGCAATAATTCGGCCCAGCTTTACAGTAAACATGCAAGTCCAACATATTCCCCCCTCACGAGATGTAAATAGTTGTATTTGCATGCGGAGAGTGATTCATAAACATGTCAGTGTTATGAAATATATGGGGGGATATTAAAACTTTCTATTTAAATATCATGAATTATGGTCGCAAAAATGTGTTCCCATTTAAGGGGAATGCCGAGTATTTTGGTGTCTGGGTGCAGAAGCCCATTCGTCATACGGACAATAAAGAGGGTTTTCGCCTGACAGAGGAAATTTATGGTTGCCCTTCTTTGCCCTAATAACTCACATATTGTGTCACGGACTGACAGCCCTTGCAGAAAACAGCAAGCCTGTTATCAATCACACATCTTTGCATATTGTGAAACGTCCCCCCCCCCTCTTCTTCTTCTTCTTTTCTGCCAGACAAAAACACTGAAAACATTTGAAGGAATAGAGCTGAGCACATTTTAGACTTTTGTTCTTATACAAACTCTTACATTAAAAATGACTTATTTTGGAGCTGCTGTTTATTTATATTACACATGATGTCAAAATTATGACTCATAGAGAAGTAAATTATTGCTTGTTTTTTATTTATTCATATAGTTTACAAAGCCATGGGCCTATAAACTGTAGCCACTCTTCTGAAAAAGACAGTCTTTCTAAATTGTATCATGTGGAGACAATATTTATTTTATATTATTTTATTCGCTGTATACCTTTCATTCTAAATTGCATTTGTGCACATTATAAACTAAAATATGTTTTATTTATATTGGGTGTTTTTTTTGTTTTCCACCAAAAAAAATATATCCAAACTTGCCCCTTTTGACTGTCCACTCCAGGTTTTCTTGCTCTCCAAGTTGACCTGTCAAGCAGATTACCCCAGAAGAGATTAATGGCAGAGGCGGGTTGCAATAATAATCGTTTTGTTTGATGTGACAACTTTGATAGGCGTTGATTTACTTACAAACTGATAGGCTTTTAATTGAGCGCCTCCATCTCCGATTGAGATGAAAGCAAAACCGCATTGAAAAGCTGCCCGATTGCCCCGCAGCCTCAATACTGATTAGCCATCTCAGCGGTGAATAGTTCAAGGCATTTTAAACTTCTTTTCTCAGCGGCCTGACAGACCATTTCTCCTTTTCTTTTCTTTTCTTTTCTTTCTCTCCCCGTCCGCTTCTTCTTCTTCTCTCCCTCTTTAAAAGGAAATAAATCATTTCCCATTGTATGTAAATAAAATCGAGCTGACATCAATATAAAATGTCTGGATTTTCTTTTTTTTGTTCCCCCAGTCTTTGTTATTCTTGTTGCAGATGACAGTGTGTGCCCGAGGCAGATGACAGGTTTTAACAGCAACAATAGCAGATGATGCGTTTAAGCCCCAAAAATGGACAGGGTTGTGTTTTTTTGAGAGACCGTGATGTTAGAATAACCCGGGTTAGAATAATATTGAATGCATGTTTACTCTTGCATATTAAGTTATTTCGGCTACATTAAATAATGAATATGTAAATGATTAATTAGTCCATTTTATTTTTATTTTTTATTCATAATGGGATTTTTTTTTAAATGTTTTTTTTTCTATTTGTCAAAATTACCCTAAGGCTTCTTGTTAACACCATAATCGGCCGATAATATATATTTTTAAAAAAGCACTTAAGCACCTTAAAGCCCTCACAGCACATATATTTGAGCTGTCTGCAAGTTATTAACGTTTCATCATGTGTGCCACCTCAGAGGTGTTTGATGAAGAACTCCAAAAGTTAGACTTTGCTGAACAGGTTAACAGAGGGGAAAAAAAATTTATTTTAGTCCTCAACTTTTGCTTCTCATTGTCTGGACTAGTGAGGTCTGCTATTGTCCATGCATCTCAAAAAAATTAAATCTTAACTCGAGAATCGATTTATTTCCTCTGAAAACTTGGTGTCTCCTCCAGAATGTCTCTCTCTCTCTCTTTCTCTCTCTCCCCATTTGTTCTTTTCCCCGCAGTCACACTGGCATGTAATCAGCCACAATAGCTGACATAAATCAAGCGGCGGATTGACAGCGTCTGACAAATAACTGATTGATTGCGGTGGAGCAGAATTGACACTTGACGGAGGGGTGGAGATAGAAATAGAAGGGCGGTGTATATTATACTGAAAACATGTGACATTCACATCCCTCCATCACTACATTGGTCTATTCCTGTCAACGCTTGTCTGTTTAGGGAATTCAAGCTGAAATGGTTGGTTTTATGGTTGCCAGTGTGAGGAAAAAAAAGTCCCAGTGGATGGATGTGTTGCAAACTGTGCGCGTCTCTCGAGGTGACAGACAGTTAGAGTTGGAGAATAAAATAATAAAAAATAGCCCTATTTGTTAAGTTAATGACAGACTTCTGACAACACATTTCACCTTTTTAACTTCACGAATGAGTATTATCTTTTGTAGCTATTCATTTTAACTTTATGATCCATTTATTTGTCTACTTTTTGATTTGAATGTTTTTATGTTTGCTTTTAATGTTTGCTTTTACTGCCAAGAGCTGCTAAACTGTTTTTCGTTGTTTTCAATGACAATGACAATAAAGTCTCTATTCTATTCTATTCTATTAGTAGCCTAATATAATGACATTGAAGCAGTGAAAAAGGTCGGTACTAAAAATGTGCCACAATAATTAGAAATAGATCATGCCATCATAACTTACATTTGTTTATTAGACTTAAAAATAATGTGTTAGTGATAAAAACAAGTCAACCCAGCAAATAAGGTGAATAAACTGAGTGATTTAACGTCCATACTAAAAAAACAAAAACTCAATTACATCTTTCATATCATACCAAATGATCAAATGAGCCTATGAAAAAAAATGAAAGTGTCTGTTTTATAATTTATACTTATATTTAATACTCATCTATTATATTCTCACTCATGGTGTGCATAGAACTCGTATAGCACCAACATGTAAAAAAGGGTGATATTACATCTTTCATATTAGACGAAAATGATCATATGAGCCTATAATTAAAAAAATTAAAGTGTCTGTTTTATAATGTTAACAGTCATCTATTATATTCCCACTCATGGTGTGCATAGAACACATATAGCACCAACATTTAAAAACGGTGTAAGCGTTCCCAGTAAGCAACAATATTGCCTCCTATCTCCTCCCTCGAGCTGTCGAAATGGAGGCGCTTACAAAGAGGAGAACGTCACATCCCCTTGACCCTCCAATCACCTCAGGGTCCCATTTGATTGGAAGGCGGCAAAGGCTTTAATCTCGGACTAATTCAGCTGCTTTTGAAGTGAACATTTCTACCAGTTCGTACTTCGGGAGTACAGAGCGAGGACTTGCACACACAGAGACACAGAGACGCACAGACTGACGCACTGAAGGCGCAGCGCTCATGGTGCCAGACACAGCCACGGATCTGCGATAACCTCGCACGGTCGCTCTCTTCTTCTTCTTCTTCTTCCACACAGCTGCCGCGCCTTGCTCCCTTTATTCTACCAGGATTATACTTATTATTGAAGCGTTTTTTACCATTCTTTTTTTTTTCCTTCCTGTTTTTTTCTTCATGAATCTGACGCCGCCGTTTCATTTCCTGACTGAATTGGGACATGATCACGTCGCCCTCGGCGTCTGTCCTCAAACATAGTGGTATTTGTGTAGCAGCAGCCTGGGAAAGCAGCAGTTGTCGGAATAGCAGCTCAGCGAGCATCAACAAGCCTTTTCTCCACTCCGCACCTCCGTCTGATCCACTACGGCAAGCGAACCGAGTTCCAATCAAGGTTTTGAAAATGCTTACCGCCCGGTCGGGACACATCTTGCACCCGGAGTATCTGCAGCCTTTACCGTCTACACCCATCAGTCCCATAGAGGTAAGACACGGACATTTATAATACTTCATGTTGATAGCATTACAATGTTATTATAGGCTTATTTCTGTTAGGAGTGCTGCGCGTAATAGCGTTTTGGGGTGCCTATTCCTGTAATATATCCTGTCCAAAATGTGATCCAGGTATTTGAAACAGTTCTGTGCAGCATAAAGACGCACAGTTTGTTGTTAATAATCAACCCGATTGTAGTTTTGTTCATGGAAGAGCCGTGCGTAATTCCTCCATTCCGTTTGGAAAATGCGCATATCCATATTATGATACGATACAACTTTATTGTCAGTTTGCACTGAAATTCATTTTGCAGCTCAGTTTGAGAAAAAAGTACACATCCAATAGACATACTGTTACCATAGACAGACAGACAAGTAAGACAGATCAGACAAAAAAAAAATTATTCATATATAACCCATTCAGACAAAAAAACAAAACACATCACCATTATTCATACATAACCCATTATAAAAATGACCATCTGTCCTCTGGATTTACATGTCTTTAGTAGTACATTAATTATTATTTAGCGACAAGATGTTAAACGGCTTTTCTTTCAGGCTGTATATATTGTAATCATTAAAGAAAGTGTTCGTTTTTATAGCGTTTATCAACATCTATATCATCTTTTTTTTGCAGCTAGATGCCAAGAAAAGTCCATTGGCTCTGCTGGCTCAGACTTGCTCTCAGATCGGCAAACCGGACCCGCCACCTTCCTCCAAACTCTCCTCCGTCACCAATGGATCTAGTGAGAAGGAATCTAAATCCGGTCCTCTGAAAATGAGCGACATCGGTGTGGATGACAAGTCGAGCTTCAAACCTTACTCTAAGCCATCAGACAAGAAGGACTCCTCGTCCTCGAGCGAGAGAGGAGAGAGAGGAGAGTCTCGTGAGAAGTCTGGTTTCCGCGTGCCGAGCGCCACCTGCCAGCCGTTCACGCCTCGGACAGGCAGCCCAAACTCCTCCACCTCTGCGTCACCCATGCCATCCGAGGGGAAATGCGGCGGGGATGACAAGAAAGATTCTGATTGCAACAACAAAAATGGCTCTACGGACGGCTCTGGCACCACTAGCCACAGCAGGATAAGCGTGAGCTGTGGTGGAATTAACGTGGAGGTCAACCAACACCAGGAGACGACGCCTGGCTCTAAAAACACCTCCTCTTCGGACTCTGTAACTTCTGTATCCTCCGCGTCAGTTCTCGGCTCAGCAGGACTCGTGGCGCCGGTTTCTCCTTACAAACCCGGGCAGACAGTTTTCCCTTTGCCTCCTGCCGGTATGACGTACCCAGGTAGTTTGGCTGGGGCCTACGCAGGTTACCCTCAACACTTCCTGTCCCACGGAGGGAGCTTGGTGAACGCACAGCTGGCCAACTCACTAGGGTGCAGTAAGGCCGGCTCTCCTCTGGCTGGAGCTTCTCCGCCCTCCATCATGTCCGCCAGCCTCTGCAGAGACCCTTACTGCCTCAGTTACCATTGTGCCAGCCACTTAGCGGGCGCAGCCAGCGCGTCCTGCACGCACGAGTCCGCAGCTGCTGCAGCGGCCGCAGCGAACGCGCTCAAAAACAGCTACCAACTCATGTACCCGACGCACCACATGCACGGCGTCCACACGTCGGCTCCGTCGTTTACCGGACACCCCTTGTACCCGTACGGTTTCATGCTCCCAAATGACCCTCTGCCTCACGTTTGTAACTGGGTGTCTGCAAACGGACCGTGCGACAAGCGGTTCTCCTCCTCAGAAGAGCTGCTGAATCACCTGAGGACTCACACTGCTTTTACCGGAGCAGAGAAGTTGATATCTGGGTATCCCGGGTCTTCATCGCTGGCCAACGCAGCAGCAGCGGCCATGGCTTGTCATATGCACATGCCGCCTTCAGGTGCGCCTGGGAGTCCCGGGACTTTGGCTCTGAGGAGCCCGCATCACGCGTTAGGACTCAGCAGCCGGTATCATCCGTACTCCAAAAGCCCGCTGCCAACCGGAGCGCCTGTTCCGGTGCCCGCTGCCACCGGCCCTTACTACTCCCCTTACGCACTGTACGGACAGAGACTCACCACAGCTTCAGCGCTTGGATACCAGTGAGAGGGAAAAAACAAACAAAAAAGGACTTTGAGAAGTTTATAGTTCTAAGAATGCAAAAATATAAAGACTTTTATATTAACAGCGCTAAAACTTATGGGCGGGATCCGTGGACTTTCAACTGTATTTATTTATGTCTGCTTAAAAGCAGGCTGATAATAGCTGAAAAATGGAGAAAAATATTTGAGCAACTCAAAAAGTGCATTATGTTGAACTCTTATTGGTAAAAATGAAAACAGACACACACACACACACACACACACACATGCATACACACACACACACATGTTAGAGTACTAATTAAAGTAGGGTTCTTCATTTCGATGTTAATTTGAAATTGCTATGATTGTATTTGTTCTTATTTAATGTCTCATTGAGAAAGAAAAATAATTTACATGCATGTTTGTTTCTTAAAAATTTCAGAAAAATTGTCCACATTTTAAATTGCCGTTATTTTTCAGGTGTGTGTACACCTTGGAAAGAGAATTGGTATTTTTTTGTATGTATTCTGGAAAAAAATAAGAAACAATTCTGTTCCATATCTCCGTGTGCCTCATTTTCTGAAGTATTATTCAGTGTAAAAATAATAGTTGGATTTATATTCCACTGACAGTTTTTTTTTTTTTTTAAATTGGTCTGTTAAATTAATGGGGTTATAAGAAAACCTCATTGATCATTTCCGCAACATGGCCTATATATATTTTCTAGGCTGTCATACTTTTTAAAATAAGTCATTGCTGTTTTATCAGAAGTCATTTTGACGATCTGCTGATATGTGCATTTTTCTTTCTTTCTTTCTGTCTTTCTTTCTTTCTTTCTTTTTATTATATTAGTTTATATGCCAAATAACTAAGAAGCTTTAAACGTTTACTTTTATCAGAGCACATGTGTTATAAAGTTTAAATTACATGCAACTTGAATGAGAGTGGGAATTGGTTGTGTGTGTGTGTAGCCTCTGTGTGTTTGAGAAGGTGTGTGTGTATACAGAGTTAAACGGGCTTTATAAAGTGAATTTGTACGAGATAATTTAGTTTACTGGTGGGTAAATTTTGTCAATAAGTTGTTTGATATATTATTTGACAGGTGTTGTAGCTTACACGCTACTTTACCTGCGTAAAATAAAAAAGATTGTGAAATACGCCAGGAAAAAAAAGTTGGAAAAGGACAGCATATTTTCTGTGGATTATAAACACAGACATGCGTTTTAAATTGCTAAAATAAAACTATCCAAAAAAAACAAAAACAGTGAAAATCAATTTTACAACTTTAAGAGAAAGACGGACGTTGACTTGAATAATTTGCTGGTTTCAGGTTTAATGCACTAGAATATTTTACAACCTTTTTTAAAAAAATTAATTTATGATGAAGCTGTTGTGGACCAAGAGCAAGCCTCTGATGCTCCACCAGGGTGATATTTCGACGTGGAGGCCATTAACTGGTTTATATATATGTGAAATTATAGGTTATTTTTCATCATTATCAGGATGCCAGGATGCTATTATTTTTAATTATTTGCATTTGATAATCTCATCCACCTGTAAATCTAATGTACACAGCACTACATTTGTTATTAAAAAAAAGATCTTGTGCAAAGTTGTGGGATTTTCATCAAACACTCACAAATATCGTGGTTTGAATTTTGCAGGCGCATATTGAAGTTATATATTTAAAATTACAAATAACATCCCACATGAACAATTGATATTTTTCTATTATGTCTTTTTTTTCCTTCTATTTTTCTTGCACAGATATAACGGCATTGCACATATTGTTACAACTGATTCTGTTTGTGATATTCATAAGGAAAATCAGCTGCATATTTGAACTTTATTGTATTATTGAATTATTGAACATATAGACAACTTAAGAGATGTAAAATCGGTGCATGAGAAGATAATTAAGTTCACGCAGCCACATTAATTATCATTTTACTATGACTTTAAATCAACATTGCGTAAAACCAGGCCTATACACTATTTCACATGCAGCCTATATATGCTTGCTATAGTTGGCTGTAAACAACATAGATTTTGGTCTTTCAGTTATTTTGGGCATACTGTTGACCCAGCTGTGTTCCAGTTGTTATTCTTATTTATTTAGTGAATGTCTCCTCAGCTCTGCTGTCCCTCGTCTATCTATCTCACAGCGGTTATTCAGACGCAACAAACTCCTCTCATCGAGTGGATGAGGCCCACACGCGCCCTAAACTGATGTAATGACGGTGAAAGGGAGCAATTTCCATTTCTACACATCATGGTGGCTGTGCTCGGAGGGTCCCCGGTGGAAAGGCAATTTATCATGTGCCCCTCCTCCTGGCCCTGTCACTGCAGGAACAGGCAGGCACATGTGTGCATGAATTACAAACCCTCCCACCTACCCAGCCCCTCCTCCCTACCTCCCTCCCGCACTGTGGAGGTCTGACACAGAGGAGAGAGAGAGAACATGGGGTTATTACAGTATGCAAGAGTATTAAAGTGCATATTCATTTGTCCATCAAGACCTAAAAGTGCTGAGGTGTGCACGGAGCTCTGCAGAACAAAAAGCAAACCAGCATAATGGAAAACTTACATATTTAATCATTTAAATATAATTAAAATAACAGTGAATTATGCTGATTTTGGTGTTATGATTTTTTTTTAAAAACAAATTAATAGTTTGATGAGGGTCTCGAGAGAACAATTAAGCTGGGTTTCCACCGAAAGTTTCCCGGGACTTTTTAAAGAGGTTGTAAGTGTTTGTCTAACATTAAAGTACATTATTATTATTATTATTTCCTTCAGATTATGAAGAGAATTTTTCCATTAACTCACAGTTATGCTCCTGCCTGGTTTGCCCAGTGGATGGTCTCAAAAATGCACATCAGCAGCAATCAACAAACAGGACAAAACACAGTCATTGAACTATTTAAAAAAAGGTATAAGGTATAAAAAAAAAACCACAAATCTTTAAAAAAAATGCTTGTGCTGTGACCTAAAGCAGCCATTTTGGATTCTTGGGAGATACTTGGATCCTCAGAGAGAGCGAGAGAGACACTGCAGGAAACCTGGCAGGACATCTGGTGAAGAGGAGGTGGGGTAGGGGGGGTAGGGGCGGAGCCCAGGACGTGACTCACACACACCTAACCCCATATTCAACCCTACTGAATTACCACCACTAAAGCTGTCATTAGTGGGTGTGTGGCACAATATAAAGACATGCCGTCGTCTGCAGTGGCAAGTCTATAGTTTGTGTAACAGCTGTGTCAATAAGGGGAAGCTGCTATAATGTTCAACCCCATGCCAGACATAAGTCACAGAGCGATTATTATCTTTTATGTATGTGCGGTTGTTTTATCAGGCTGCGATTACAATATAAAAGCTCTCGCTGATGGGAAAAAGGAGGCCTATCAATAATGGCTTTGTTTGCGCTGTTTACTTTATGTGCACTTCTTACTTGCAGTTACAAGAATAGATAGCTAATTTTCAAACACATTTTGATTATACATCTACTTATACACCACGGAGAATGCTCTTTGTCTGTTACCAGCCTTTATGCATACTGTACATTACATGTACCTATACCTCAACTACGTCTTTGCGCTGCAATTGTAGTAAAAAGGTGTTCTCTTAGCCGGAGCACGCGACTGTCATTATGTCAGTGTGTGATTTATGGTGATACGGGCTGTTGGGGTGTCCACAGCTTTTTGTGATTGTAGCAATGAAGCCATAAAGTGAGCTGCATGAAACAAAGCAGAGACTCAGTGGCCGTAACCAGATCTACTGCTTCAGGCAAATCCGTCCTAAATCTGCCTATTATCCAGGAGATTAAAAAAATCAACATTGTTGTTGGTCACATGTCATATCCATCAACGCTAAAGCACCCTTTTTCCGACAGATTGATCCTCGAATGCAGTCTCCAACTGAGAGCGGTAATAGAGGTAATTTGGTTCTCAAAATCTGTGCCAAGGCAGACAGGAATCCCTCCCAGCTCTTCTACATGTGGTTACCCTCATTGATTTACAAATGTAAAGTGCTCATCCAGGTGATGCGAGAGAAGTGGCAGTGTTGATCTATCCGCGCCACTCAGATCCGGAACCAGCGAGACACTTTCTTGTGCTTAGACAGCCTAAATGAGGTCATTTCTGTCTGCTTTGGGATCTACGGTGCGCTGGGGTGTTTTAGTGTTCAGATAATTTGCCCATTTTCGCATTCTGACAAAGAATATTTTATGGAAATGCACCCTTATTCCAGGCACCTTAATGGAGTGTGTTGGAGTGGTACGCCGAGCTGATGAGGTTGTTGTCTGTCACTGATAAATGTAAAAAAGCAGAGAAAATGTCAGGCATGAGCTCAGCTGCAAAGGGCTTTTTGCCTTGGAATCAGCAATGCCTAAGCACTGCATCTTCGGGGCGTTCACGGCGCACAATCGCAAGGTTATTCTAATTGTTTGAAGCTGTGTGAATACAATATAAGACACTGTACAGCGTCTGTCTTTGTGCGTAGCCACCCAGTGGATTATCAAAGGCAGAGTCATCCAACTTAATTTGAGATAAAGGCATTGGCTCTCCAAGGTTGTTTTTTTTTGACAGGTTGAGGTTTCAGTCTACCGCATAATTGCTGTCTTCTGCTGTTCTCTCCCTTCTATGAGTAAATCCTGATGGTGTGTCACCGGCCTTACATGACAGTATGAGTACATGATGTCATTTCCATGGGTGTGGGCCACCAATTACCATGACTCACATGCTTACTAACTACATAAACTGCAGGTCTTCTGTCGTATTGGATGAAGATATACTGATTGGTCAATACTCTTCAAGTTGATATCTCTTCCAGGGAATGTCCACAACTTACAATCCTGGAAAAAAAAATATTTAATAACTTTTAGGGCTGTCAAAGTTAACGCGATAATAACTTGTTAACGCAATTTGTTTTAACACCACTAATTTCTTTAACGCATTAACCCAACTTGTGACTTTTAGGTTGTAGCAGGCTCAGTTTTAAAGCTACCGGTATCATATGAAACTAGCAAACCTAAGGAATCCATTGGTATCAACCATGTCATACTAGCTTGTCGCGAAGGAGGCTAAATAACGCTCCAAACGTACAGTAAATTTTGGCGAGGAAAAACTGGCATGGCCTTTTTCAAAGGGGTCCCTTGACCTTTGAAATCAAGATATGTGGATAAAAATGGTTTCTATGGGTACCCACGAGTCTCCCCTTTACAGACATCCCCACTTTATGATCATCACATGCAGTTTGGGGCAAGTCATAGTCAAATCAGCACACTGACACACTGACAGCTGTTGTTGCCTGTTGGGCTGCAGTTTGCCATGTTATGAATTATGCATATTTTTTATGCTAAATGCAGTACCTGTGAGGGTTTCTGGACAATATTTGTCATTGTTTTGTGTTGTTAATTGATTTCCAATAATAAATATATACATTTATTTTCATAAAACGAGCCTATTTGTGGAACAACGGACCAGCTTTTCACTCTCGCAAGGATCCTGGAGGGGGCCTGGGAGTATGCCCATCAAGTCTACATGTGTTTTGTGGACTTGGAGAAGGCATATGACCGGGTCCCCCGGGAGATACTGTGGGGGGTGCTGCGGGAGTATGGGGTGAGGGGGGCACTTCTCAGGGCCATCCAATCCCTGTACGCCCAAAGCGAGAGCTGTGTTCGGATCCTCGGCAATAAGTCGGACTCGTTTCCGGTGGGGGTTGGCCTCCGCCAGGGCTGCGCTTTGTCACCAATCCTGTTCGTGATATTCATGGACAGGATATCGAGGCGTAGTCGGGTGGAGGAGGGTTTGCAGATCGGTGTGCTGAGGATCTCATCGCTGCTTTTTGCAGATGATGTGGTCCTGTTGGCATCATCGGTCTGCGACCTCCAGCACTCACTGGATCGGTTCACAGCCGAGTGTGACGCAGTCGGGATGAGAATCAGCACCTCTAAATCTGAGGCCATGGTTCTCAGCAGGAAACCGGTGGTTTGCCTACTCCGGGTAGGGAATGAGTCCTTACCCCAAGTGAAGGAGTTTAAGTATCTCGGGGTCTTGTTCGCGAGTGAGGGGACGATGGAACGTGAGATTGGTCGGAGAATCGGAGCAGCAGGGGCGGTATTGCATTCGCTTTACCGCACCGTTGTGACGAAAAGAGAGCTGAGCCGGAAGGCAAAGCTCTCGATCTACCGTTCAATCTTCGTTCCTACTCTCACCTATGGTCATGAGGGTTGGGTCATGACCGAAAGAACGAGGTCGCGGGTGCAAGCGGCCGAAATGGGTTTCCTCAGGAGGGTGGCTGGCGTCTCCCTTAGAGATAGGGTAAGAAGCTCAGTCATCCGTGAGGGACTCGGAGTAGAGTCCTTGCTCCTTTGCGTCGAAAGGAGCCAGTTGAGGTGGTTCGGGCATCTAGCACGGATGCCTCCTGGGCGCCTCCCTTGGGAGGTGTTCCAGGCACGACCAGCTGGGAGGAGACCACGGGGAAGACCCAGGACTAGATGGAGAGATTATATCTCTACTCTGGCCTGGGAACGCCTCGGGATCCCCCAGTCAGAGCTGGTTAATGTGGCCCGGGAAAGGGAAGTTTGGGGTCCCCTGCTGGAGCTGTTGCCCCCGCGACCCGATCCCGGATAAGCGGTTGAAGATGGATGGATGGAGCCTATTTGTCCACTCCCATGTTTATAAAGGTATTAAATACTTGACAAATATCCCTATAAGGTACATTTTTAACAGATAAAAAATGTGTGATTAGTTTGCGATTTAATACTTTAATACAATGACGGCCCTAATAACTACGTGATTGATGACTTTATGTAAAACAAAGTTAAATGTTATTGTTTATATTATTGGATGACCGTCTGCAGGTAAGGCCTATTTGAGGTTACTGTATTATGCACATTGACATGCACATATTGTATATATACAACAAAAGGCCCTAAAGCTGGCTCATATTTGACTTGTTATTTTGGGGGAATTATTTTTTGTGCGATATGACTACCAGACCTAAATTTCCACCCTGGTCGATTATACAGATTTATTGTTATGTATTGTATTGTAAAGCTTCTTATTGGCATTAATTACAAATACGTATGCCATATACATGCTTGGTGAAATAAGTAACTAAGTAAATCCTTCCATCAGAAGTGCACAAACCTTAGCCACCTCCTCTATTCTGTTTAAATGTCCAAATTTCTCACCAAGCGATGGATAAAATTTAAAAAAAAATACAAACCAAATGTCATTTGATTGTATAAAATATTATGGCCATGCAGTAGAAAATAAATAAGCAACGCAATAAATGAGTGAAATCGGTTTGGAAATAAATATTACACTTGCACACATGGCAATAAAAATTACCATAAGAAAATGAAATGATGTAAATTACAATGAAAGATAGAGCTACTGTATGGAACAAATTATAAATAATTTATAATAAAATGAATGGTTGTAAGAATGATCTCTGTGCACCACTCCATGAGTTGAGGGGTTACGGCATACAATATATTAAAATTATTAAAGTTGACCTGGCATCACCGGGCAGGACTTGTCATTCATATCCTGAGCAGAAACCACACAAACACATGAGAAATACAGGTCCTGAGCAGTCTTATTCAAATCTGAAAATATTTGCATACTAGTACAGTTAGCTTGAGGACAAAACAAGCTTCTTAGTGACTGAACGCTACATGAGAGCTATAAAGTTACTCTGTGGAGTTTCCATTGTAAACAAATGCAGATTTGTACATGTTGTTGTATGGCACATTATGACCTCTCCCCAAACACTAAATCACATAACTAGGTTAGAGGAAAAATCTACATTATTGTGGATGTATCTTGTATTGCTGGGTACATGTTTTGATGGACAGGGCTGTATACGTAGCATCAACATGTGTTGGCTTTGAGGAAAGGTGTGACTGTTTGGCTTCATGACTTCTTCTTTAGTGGAGAATCTTGCTCCATAGGTGTCATCGTTGCTTGATCCACCTACGCGTTAAGACTAATGGCTGGATGCAGCAAGTTCAGGCACATCCTCAAAGGGATTTTCAAATAAAACAACAAACTGAAGTGGGCGTAGATTGAGTCAAGTTGAAGGAGAGTGGATACAAGCAAAAGTTACTTTATAAGACTTCATCCCATGTTTGGCAGCGGCACCCATGGGGTTTGGCTGATTGGGGGCGGGGGAGGGGGGTTTGGTTGTCAGTGGCTTCGGGTGGCTAACTTCCCCTGCTATTTAAATGTTTTTCCTCTTTGAATTGCAAATAAAAACCTTTTGCCTTCTCACACACTCCCCGTATCTAAAATTTGGCTGTGCAAGTGAGCTAAATCATACCAATTTTGCCAAAAAATGAATAACAGTTAAACTCATTATAGGTGTTTGGAGAGTTTGCTGCCCAACTCGAGCCTAATGGGGCCTCACAAAGTCAAATGTTTGTTTATGCATTCAAATAAATCACAATGTGGCTTCAGTACACAACCAATTATTACAACCAACTATTTAAATTGTTACAAACAAAACCCATTCTCAAATGAAAAGTTTCTGCTGAGATATGTTAGCATATTTTCTAGCTAATGCTAATTTCTCTGACACACACAGCTAACATGAGTGCTACTATTACGACATTTTGCTTATTCAAAATATGACTACACTTAAAGTAACATGATTATAACCGGTGGTTTAGTGGTTATTGATAAGGTGGGTGTACTAGGTAGATGTGTTGTAAGATACAGAAGAGGAAGTGTGTATACTCTCCAATATATTCCAATGGCCTTTTGGCTGATAGGTTGGTATACTGAAAACTGCCATTAAAAGAAGTGGGTATACCCCACATACCTGCGTATACCCTCCACTACACCACTGATTATAATATTAAAAGCTTCGCTCATCAAGTGAGTTCTGTGCTAACGGGTAGATATTTCACTTAAAGTGAATCTAGTGGTGAGGTTGCAGGTTGCAACCAACTGAGTACCCCTCTGCTCACTACTCCCTTTCCAAGACTGTGGTATCGTGAGCCGGCGAGTGCATAACCGTGGTGACGCCGTTCGCCTCGCTTGGATGCCATCCTTACCAAAATAACACTACTTTAGGAGCAACGGAAGTCAGAAGGCGGCTGGCGGTACCACGGTTTTGCACTCCGCAGGTCATGTTATCGCAGTTTCACATGCGTGTCGGAGAACTACGGTGGCCTTCAGGTAATGTGTAAACGTGAAAGACTCTCGCTAGAGCCAGTGTTTGGTTTGTCCTTTCCGAGCTACTGTAGAAATATGGCAGAGCAACATGGCGGACTCTGTGAAGAGGACCCGCTCCCCATTTAGATATGAAGGGCTCATTCTAAGCTAACGAAAACACAATTCTTATTTTAAGGTGATTATAAACTATTGAAAACATAGTTATGAATATTATATTCCATTTCTGCCAATAGATCCCCTGAAATGCTAAACACTGTTCCTTTAATTTAATAAGAATTAAGGAGTAAACACACACTTACCTTTGTATTTGCCTCCATTTCCCACCTCAGCAGTGTTTTTTGGAGAAACAGAACCTGTAAAGAAACATATGGGAGTGTTAATAGTTCTCTATATAAAAGTGGAGCTCCATAGGACCATTATCCCATTTAAAGAACCACTGAAGACCCAGAACTTTCTGTATACACTCCACTATATGATATTCTCCAGAGTTGCCTGGTCAGAGCCAAGTGTGGAAAAACAGCAATATATAACACTTATGTGATTTATGAGAGCTATATTTATCACATTGATATAAACTATTCAACTATTACCAGCCTCCACATTACTCCAGCAATTCATTCATGTCAGTGGACCAAACAATTCCCTCCCCTGCACGCCGCCAAGCCCCAAACCAAACTACTTCTCTCTGCCGCTGCCCATATGACTTTCAATAGAGACTTCTCCAAGGAAATAAGAGGAGAGAGGGGACATTTCTCAACTCATCCACATGCAGTAAGTGATGATGCTGCGATGTATCACACATTGATCTGAGGCATTTGGGGGAGCCGAGCGTATTAAGAAGGGAGTGCAGTAGACTAATGGGCCTGACTGGGAGACAAATTGGGCCAGACGTACAGCAACACAGCCCCAGGAAATATGGGGGCTCGCATCACTTTTATTGCTTTAACGCATTTTAGTGTTAACTGAGAAATTGAACCTCAAATTACCTACAATCCATTTGTTTTTTCCCTTTTTTGTTGTCTTCTGCCCAGCAGAAGGTGTACTGAAAACATTATAGGCGGCCGTGTGCTGAGCAAGCAGGTTTTTCTTTTGAAATAAGTTGCTTATTTAAAATAGTAGGCTACATTATTGTGTAAAAAGTAAGAGTCTAAGAAAATCAAGAAAGGCTCTGTTGTATTTCCTTCCAGATAATATGATTATAGGGACATTATGTCATAGGGAAAAAGGAAAAATATAACAGATTTAACAATATAACCACTGCATATTTCTTAGGTGATTATATTTACAAGAAAAACAAACAGGCAAGAAAAATAGAACAATAATGTCAAGTAGCTATAAATCATGTTTTAATTTAGTTTAGTTCCAGTTAGTGATCTCATGTTTTATTTAGAAGCTAACTGATCTTGTCATTCATTTTACAATTTTACAGATTGTGCTAGACTGTATAAAGTCGTGTAGTAGCCCCATGCTGAGGGGTTTCCTACATCTGTCCAAATGTGCCATGTCCTGTGACAGATAAAGAAGACCTGTGCTGTCCGTCTTCATTTCCTGTGGCTAGTCAGACAGAGATTCAGAGAGTCAGACAGACAGTGCATTTCAGCTGCGGACCACGTGATACAGAGTCTGCCTGTGAGATCTTCCCTCTGTCGTCTGAGGCAGTGGACATAGTGACACTTCATGTAGTGAGTTTGATGGGAGCAGAGCTGTTGAAATGGCATGACAGGATGAGTCCTCTTCATCATGTCTAATTATTTATATTTGATTTAACACTTTAATGTCCTCACTAAGAAAAAAAGAAAAGTTATTTATTTATTTTTATACATTTATTATTTTTTTTTAAATATAGGCCTCTACCAAATGTTTGTCACTTGATGGTAAAAGAAAAATACAAACCATGTACAGTTAATATGCTAATAATAGGTTAGTATACCAACATATGTAAATTTGTTACCATGAAATTAGTAAAATTACCAGCACTATATTATTTACATATATTTATTCTAGATATTTACCATATTTACAGTATAGGCTACTTTGAAAACATCTCAGAAATGGGAAAAAAAATCATACTTATATACTTTTTTCATCAAATATATGATGACATTAACAAATTATATTAACAATGGTGAATGTTCATAAGGTTTTTATTTCATTAAAATTATAAATGTATCATCCTAGAATCACTACTTTTACCAGTAAAGGACAATTCAACCGTTTTGACAGTAAAAAAAAATAATCATATAAATTATTTCAGCATACAATGAAATAACATTAAATGTATCATATTAACTGTACCGTAATTATAATGAATTAAGTTGTTCTACTTAGTAGAAGTAGAAAATAGCAAATTTTAATTGCATCATTAGCTTTATTGCTTTTACTATAAAAGATCAATTAAACCGTTTGGTAGAGCATGTTTTTAGAAAATTATTCGACCCTTATTAGACTTTTTTTTGTATCAAGTTACATAATTCTGTTCAGTAAGACCTCTGAAATTATGACATGTTGAAAAAAATATGCCTACCTCTGAAAATTAGACCAAACAGAGCCCTCATGTCTGGAGTAAATTTTTTTGCCTAACTTCCTATAATAAGGCAAACTAAAAAGACAAAAAGAACACATATAATGCACGGTGTTTAAACAGTATAGATTTAAGTGTGACACTCGACATCCCCCACAGTTTGGATCAAGTGTTTTATGTGACAAGAAACTGGCTTTCCTCTCTACGATGTGACATGACCTTACAGATCTTTTTGACAGTCATATGCTGAACAGCTCCCCCTATAGACAGTCAGTATATGAGTACGCTGGAGGTCACACAACACACAGAAGCCTGCAGAGTGTTTCTGATGTCTGTAATAGTTAATTTTCTTTAAGATGAAAGCTGGCAAATGCGAGCTATCAACCTTTAAATATTATGAGAGAAGAAGCACACAGAACTTACACATGCACACACGCCGCACACCCAAGGAGTCAATCAAAAAATAAACAGATGAAATCTACTGAAAATTTCAAGATAGAACAACTGTCACGGGGATGATTCTCACCACAAAGAAAGCGGGAAAGACAAGTGAAGGGATCTTTTGAAACCCAAGGTAAATAAGAGGAATCAGGCGTTGAACATCCAGGTAATAACTGATGTTATGACTTGGCATTTGCTCTGACATGCATTTGAGACAGGAACATTAAAAGATATCCACCATTTGACAGGTATCACAGTTCCCCCAGGCAAGAAGGATTCTCATTTTGATGAGTGTGTCAGTCACAGTGAAGCCTGTCGACAAGCCAGATCTCAAGCACCGACGTTCAGGAATAACTCTTGCCTCAAAAAATTACAAATGGAATATTTGAATAGCTGTGTGAAGGAGGACTGATTATTGCTAAACTACAAAATGTTTAGTTTGGGTTGTTGAGGCTTTAGCATTTCTGAAAATACAAATTTCTGCGAGGCTTTCCTCTCATAATGCCACAAAAGTGTCATATTAGTCAAAGTGGCTTCAAGTCAGTATTCTGTTCATCATATGTTTAAAGCAGCAGTGGGTAGAATTGGAGCAAATGTGATTAAAAAAAACTTATTTTTATAAAACGGTCACTATATCCTGACAGTAGTGCATGAGACAGGTAATCTGAAAAAAATCATGTTCCTCTGTGTCCTCCGGTACTCCTAATGGTATCTGCAAGATTTCACAGACCGGAGGAAAACAACCAATCAGATCCGAGCTGGAGCCTGCTGTCTCTGAGCAGCTGACAATCACTCGTAAACTCCGATCAAATGGTCAAACTAGGCAGCGCTCAAATGTTTTCAGAAACATCTTGTAGTGTACTGCTTAGATGTAAAATCATGGATGTATAAAGAGAACTGGATACAGCCTCAGAGGCGGGGCCCCGTTCATTCCTATGAGAATTGCTCAGTGGCGCATGAAGCCAAAATGGCTCGACTTCCGAGTGGAAAAATACCCGGATCTCCCGCATCCATTGGGCCCATGGAGCAGGCACAGTAGCGTCCGCTCGGTCACATGGCTCGGTCAAGGGGTCACAGCCGTCACGCTGTCGTCACAGCTTGCTAACTCCGCCTCCCAGCCCTCACTCCAGCCTCGGTCTGGGTCTCATTCACATGAACGGAGGAAGGGAAATAACTCTGGATTCGGCTATTAGTGCATTTTACAACTTTTAGGACCTAATGATTTAAATAAGGACTATTCAAGTGTTCGTACTGGGAAGTAGATTCATCTAAAAAAAAAGAAAAAAATGATCCGCTGAGTTAGAGATGTCTCTTTCCCAATGTAAGTCTATGGGGAAAAGTCTTTCTGGGCCCAATGGCATCATCTGATGGACACAGAAATTGTAGTACCCCCGTTTGGCCACTGCAAAAATTGGCATCAACGACCGGTGCTCTTCCTGGGGGCTTTTATAAAATGAGAAAGTTTGTGACCCGGCCGCCATGTTGAGATCAGCTGAGGAAATACCAAGCACCGCCCACCAGCTGGAGCAAACTTTCTAATTTTACAGCTAAACAGTACACTACAAGATGTTTCTGAAAACATTTGAGGTGAGAAATAGGCATTACAGTAACAGAATATTGATTCATATTTGATCAGCGCTGCCTAGTTTGACCATTTGGTTGGAGTTCGCGAATGATTGACAGCTGCCTCTGTTGAATCACAGCCAATAGGAACGCTCTATCTGAAATGACCTGTGATTGGCCAAAGTTTCCCATCACGGGCTAGATTTTTTTTAAAGCCTGAAAACAGAGCCATGAGGAGGTTCAAAAAGTCTAGTTATCTCTCAGAACACTTGAATTACAATATGCTGAAAAGTTATTATGGAAGTTTTGCCAAGTGATGCCAAACATTTTTATGCCTACTGCAGGTTTAACATAGCGTGTCATTATGATGCACTGGAGAGCTTTTCTGCTTGCCTCGTTTTTTTTAAATAATGATGTAAAAAAACAAAAGCATTGATTTGAAACATAACATAAGCCACCGCTTCCGGTGTACATAAGCTCAATACTCAGCAGAGTGCAATTGTACAAATTCCCAAAATGGATCATTCATAATCAACTTCAATGAATTAGTTGTGACTGAAGTCGACAGGGCTGTGGAGCGATGGCGGACGACACGGGGCTTTAAATGCCACGCTCGGCGCCAAGTGTGAATAGTCGCTCTGTATGCATTTTTCACTCCAGCATGTGCCATGTTCAGTATATGACACTCACGCTGATTTACTACCCTCTCCCGGCTAAATAATTTACAGGGATATGGCTCTCTGTGCTTTTAATGGTTGTTGTATAGACCTGCTTGCCTTTAAAATGTTCCAGAGGCAAGCAGCCATATGCCTGGATGGATGGGAGACCTCTCAGCGCTGATTAATAAGCTGCTCAGTACTTCACTGCAAAACAGGGTGTCATGAAACAGCGCATAACCGGGAGGCGCCGCTCAATGTGGTGTGTGCTTTGTGTGCATTTGTGAATAGGTCTCAGTCCAGCTCCACAGGTAACACGGGCAATCTGACGGAGCGCTTATAAAAAATAGATCTGTTTTAAATTTTGATGTGTGATTTGCCCTCAGTGCCGTTGGGAGCCCTATTATGAATATTGAATGGGTTTTGTTTTTTGGCAAATGTTTGTGTTTGTCGGTCTAAATGCTAGTTCAAAGGAGCACACCGTCGGTTCTTTGTGGGAGGCCAATCTATTGGTTTGCAAACACAACCAAAGAATATCATTCATTACAATGTCACTCAAGCTCCATTTCATGGATGCCGCCAATCAAAAGGCATTGTTCTCTGCAATGTTATTCTCTGTTAATGTTTAATGTCTCCGGCAGTTCATTGGATTTTGAGCATGCTCTTTTGGAAAAGGAGACTCGATATGCCAACGATTAATCATCTGAGTGTTTACCTTAGAGCACCTGTTGATTATGCTCTCTGATAACAATCGAGCCACCCATTCGTTTGATGAATGTACACTTGCTCAACTCTCAACTGCTAATGGCATTCACTTCATTTACCTTTAGATTAGTGGTTCGTTTAAGAGAAAGTTCTAAGGATTTTACAGGGTATGTTGAAGTTTAATTTTACTGTATCTTAAATTATTAGACATTAGGCCTCAGGCAGGAAGCGATATAAGAATACATATCTTCTTATTTTTGTTCGCATCCACGATTTGTTCTTATTGTGCTACTATGCATTGATTTCTGGGATTTCCCCAATGTTTTCTCATTTTTGCTCTTCTCTTGGAATGGTCGAAAGCACTCTCACCAAGATAAGAAAAAAGGCAAGATGCAAGGAAACATCCATTTTAAATTTAAGGAACATAAAACAAAGGCATGATATCATATAATCAAATTTAGATTACGAGAATACAATTGGTGTATTGATCCTAATTAAGGCTATAAAAACCCATGGATGATATTGCGTGAGTTCAGCTTCCTTTTCGATGCTTTTTGATTTTCCTGTACCACCAGTACTGATGCTCTGGAAAATTGTGTTTACTTTGTTAAAGTTGATTTAAAAGTACCTCAATTTCGCTACTAGAATTTTCCAATTTGGGATCAATAAAGTCGATCTATCGAAGTTCTTTTGTTACGGTCTTTTTTTGGTGGCATCTCTCCAATTCTTGGGCATGTGCCAGAGTATTTGCACATGGCAAAACACCTGCTTTTATATAGTGTTTAGGGGGCGTTATCTATGCTAATAATAAACAATCGGCCACATGCCTCCAATTTATGACCTACTGGGATTCATAATTCATATAGGACCATAGACCAATAAGTGGACGTTGTCACCTTGACGTCACCCATTGGTTTGTGGACTGCCGTTTTGAAGCCTCGAGTTCGGCATTTTGGCCGTCGCTGTCTTGGTTATTTGAAACCAGAAGTGACACGAGAGGGTGGAGCTAAATACAACCGAACGCTGAATAAGACATTTTCAGGCGTCCAAAAAGGTTTTAATTAACTTTCATGAACTGAAAACACACTGTGAAAGGGTTAAAGTTCTAAGACTAAAACACAGACAACTCCCAGACCGGACAACGCCATGGTAGTGACCTGTCAATCACAAGGTACCCACGCCCTAAAGCATACCCTGCTTTATGGTCTATTTGACTCTAAAGGGGGCCATAATTTACTAAATGAACATCATGCTGTGTTGAAGAAGACTTGAAACTAGCGATTGAGACCATAAACTCATGTTTACAATGTTTACTGAGGTAATAATTTAAGTTAGAAGTAGGCTCATTTTCTCATAGACTTCTATACAATAAGACTTCTTTTTGCAACCAGAGGAGTCGCCCCCTGCTGGCTGTTAGAAAGAGAGCAAGTTTAAGGCACTTCAGCATTGGCTTCACTTTTCTCCAGAGTTGCCCACTGTATAGCACACCTGGGTAAGAGCAGATTTGGATGGTTAAGAAAGTTTGGTGCATCTGGAGTTGACTTCTCTAACTTTTTCTCTTAACAGAAGATTAAGAGAAAATACAAGAGAAATTTAAGAGAATGTTGCTGCATGAGGCTCATTTTATCAGCATGATGGTGGTAGCACACAGACAGTTATACTATTCAGCATTAAATCAACGGCAAAGATTTTATCATATGGGAGTTAAGGGGATGTAATCTTCCTGGCTGCAAAGTCTTTGGCCTAATGTGTGTCTATCCAGGGTTCTGTGACATGATAATGTTTGAGAACCACTGCTTCAGACAGTCCATAAACTGCAGGGAGACAGCCAGCGTTTTCCAGTTCAGAGCTCAACACAGCCCAGCATGGTTTCGACAGGTTGAGTGCCTGCATGCTTTCACTCTGAAGCGATAGAACAATATCCCCTTGTTCCTGGCGAAACGAAAGAGAATCAATGTGACAGCTGTGAACAAATATGAAGATGATGGGGAAGTCAGCCATGTCAGATGCAAAATGCTTTTTTTTCTTCTTCTTAAATCTCGTGAACTTCGAAGCTGTAATTGCTAATTTGATCCGTGAGCTGTGTGATACACTGTCTCATAAAGAGCTCCGCTGTCTGTGAGAAGTTCAAGATGATCACATTCGAGACTATGACTTCATTGTGGGCATCTTTTCAGTTATGAAGACAACCAGAAAACTGCTTTTAATTTATTACAATCATCATTAAAACACTCAATCACCCATTTAATCATATATGGTCACTAACTCTTTATTCCTGCCCATAACATTAATGTCAACATCCACTAATAGTGTGTGTAAAGTTTTATTATTAAAGCTGCAGTAGGTAACTTTGAGTAAATATGATAAAAAGTTATTTTTATAAAACGGTCACTATATCCTGACAGTAGCGCATGAGACGGATAATCTGTGGAAAAAAATCAAGTTCCTCTGACTCTGTGTTCTTTCAAAATAAACTTCGGTTTTCACAGGAAGTTAGGTATCGGCAACACAACCACTTAGTTAGGGTTAGGAAACGGTCGTGGTTGATGTTAACGTCACTGACTAGCGACTCACGTGACTCACGTGACTGACGAGCCTGACGATACCGACTGACCGTTATTGACATGATAAAAGTCAACGTTACTTTTAGTTTCACACGGGACACAAACAACGGTCTCCTGGTCTCCCGAAGTGTCATTATACGCTTGTTACATGCATAGTGTCCTTTCAAAATAAACTTTAGTTTTTACAGGAAGTTAGTTTTAGGCAACACAACCACTTAGTTAGGGTTAGGAAACGGTCATGGTTGACGTTAACTTCACTGACTAGCGACTCTCCTGACTAGTGATTCACGTGACTGACGATACTAACGACTCACATGACTCATGGGACTAAGGATACCGACCGAACGATACTGACGTGACAAAAGTCAACATAACTTTTAGTTTCACACGGGACACGAACATCGGTCTCCTGATTGAAAGTCTTGTTTGTTTGAGAAATAGGCATTGCAGTAACAGAATCTTGATTCATATTTGATCAGCGCTGCCTAGTTTGACCATTTGATCAGAGTTCACGAGTTTCATGAGCAGTGATTGACAGCTGCCCAGAGAGTGCTTGGCTCTGATTGGTTGTTTTTGTTTGTTTTGTTTTTGAATCTTGCAAATGCCATTAGGAGCACTAAGAGGAGGCAGAGGAACATGATTTTTGTTCACAGATTATCTGCCTCATGCACTACGGTCAGGATACAATAACAGTTTTATAAAAATAACTTTTTATCATATTTTCTCAAAGTTACCTACTGCAGCTTTAACTGTGATTTAGAGTTAATTACCCCTGTGCCTTTGCATGCAGGCAAAATAGATGTAACTTCCTGGCAATTCACTTCATATCATATCGTATGTACTAATTCTACATGTTATGCATGTTCACGCTTGACACTCTCCACAGAAACACACACACGATTCTGCATGTCAGGTTTTAATAAGCACTCAGGGATATACAGTATCTTTCTAGTCGTATCTTTCCTGATTACTTTCTAGTTCCTCTACAGACGTCTCTTTGACTCTATTTTGCTGAAATACACATTAAAATCCAAGTGCAGCCTTTCTACACATCTCAGAACAACAACACACACAGAGTTGTCCCTGTGTTTTCTGTGGTGCTATTCAACGGTTCATCCATCTCATCTGTTCAGCTAAATGTGCTTGTTGAAAACTATCTGAGCCCAGGCTCTGCCCGCAGATTTAATTTCCATGCACACTGTATACTGTGAGCTCTTAGCTGTTCTGGTGGCTGAGTCTCTTCGGAGTGAAACCTGGCTCTCGGCCACCAAAAGTCTATCGTTTGAGTATCACATGGTTAGTGGTGTTTCCTACGGCTATATTTATGTACTCTAACTGTATCCCCTTTCATTGAAACCCTAACCAGTGGGTGATTTGTCTCCATAAGAGAGAGCCATTTACAAGCAGCCATGCTGGGGTGGGACCCCGACCAGAGGACTTGTTAATAGCACACATCCACTTCTCACCAGATGCTGTCCAGAACAAACCAACATCTACTGAGAGAGATGTCGAAACCAATTTTCTATGAGCGCAGGGGCACGGTGTTAAACTTTAAATGAGTTTTAATGTAACTTGCGTGTTTTCTTTTCCTTTTTTCATCTGGCGCCATCATACAGTATGCTGGAAAGTAGCTGAGAAGAAGTGCTGTGTAATTTCTCATAATTATTCAGCAGTTAAAAGACAAACAAGAGAATTATTATTGTAAATAAGTAATATGGCAGACAGATGATAGATTATGTTGTAACTTTGTACATTTGGTGCAGATGAATAATCATCCAACGACCCAATAGCTTATGAAATATAAAATAATAAGGAATAAAATGGTCTATTGGTCTACTGACCCGAGTTTTACTCCGCCGTGCCAAAAACATTACATTGTAAGTCCTTTGTGCTTCAGCCAAACACCCCTGGGTCTTACAGACATTGGCCCAACAGAGCTTACTTCACTGTTTACTGACAAATGTCAAAAATATTTTCCTGTCAACTAAAAGAACAGTAAAGTCATGTATAACCTTGTTATACCACTTACATATTGATTTTTATTACCATATTTACGGCACTTTCACAGTACTGATATTTATATCTCAATGGTATTGCTTTCTTTCAATTAAATACTTTCTTTCTTGTTAAATTTGTATATTTTTATACTTTTATGTGTTTTTCTTTTTCTCAATGACTATGCACCTGATTGGATTTGCAACTGTAATTCCATATTTGGAGACAATAGGCCTCATGCAGCAAGATTCTGTTAAATTAAAATTTTTAGTAGCGAAATTGAGGTACTGTTAAAAAACTTAAACAAAGTAAACAGGATTTTTCCAGAGCGTCACTACTGGCGGTACAGGAAAATCAAAAAACATCTTTGCCGAATTCACAACAGGCATCGGAGAAGTTTGGCTTGCCGCAATAATCACACTTCTCTGCGGCCGGGAGGCGTATTCATGTGTTTCAGGTGGAAAGAAATTCTTTGTAACCTACACAGGTCAACATGTTACAGGAGTCACAGGATCTGTTTACTGATTGGCTGCGGGTATTCTCTGGCCGTACTTCGCCTGAAAGTTCAAATTGTTCCCAACTTTTGTTTGTTTGCACTTTGCCGCAGAATCAAACGACCGCAGCTCGCTGAGCTCGAGAGTAGCCGCCGCAGCTTTTCATAGACATTGCATGGCAGCTCGCCGCAGGCCGCACTTCGCCGCTGCTCTGGTGTGAAGTCGGCGTAAGAGCAGTATGTAAGCCATTCAGAAGCTGAACGTGCACTTAATTGGGATCAATGGACCAATAGTATTTCTTTAGCCCACAAATTGTAATTTTTCTAAAACACATATCAATATAAATTTGCTTATATGATATTCATGATGTGTTTTTTTTTTTAATCTTCCTCAAATTTATAACTTATTTCCTTGGCCTGGCCAAACAATTTGTGGACTGTGAAAACAAGATATTCTTTCTTACCTTGGTAAGAGTGCTTGTAAAATGTTTTCTTACATAAGAGAAGAGCAAAAATAAGAAAAAATTGGTGAATCCCAGAAATCAATGGGTACTACTAACACAATAAGTACAAATCGTGGATACAAACAAAAATAAGAATATATTTGTTCTAATATCACTTCCTGCATGAGGACCAATGACAATAAAGCTCTCTTGAATCTCGGTCACTTGGTCAACAACAAGACAAACTACCCTACAGTCATGTATACTTTCACTGATTATATTTGACTCTGTGATCAGAGTTGTAGCCTACAGCTGTAATGCATGTTTATCGGTGTATGCAAACTGAGGTAGCTGCAGTTTACATGACATCTAATTGCAATTCAATCTTGATTTTCTTTACTTTGTCATCTATTGATCCGATTACTGAGGTTTCAGTCTTCGCCCAGTACTAATATGAATTTATGTTATTCTGTGGGAACATGTTAGATGGAAATATTATAGTAGATGAGTTCCTGACCCATTAAGAGACGAGACATTTTCTCAAATATGTGGGACACATACCGTAAATTGGAAGCTTTTTAGATTCAAAGGGGCCACTGAGGGCAATCTTAGATAGACACTATACATGCCACTCCTCACTACTCGGATCAATTTTGAAAGTCTCTCTCCCTTGATGTAATTGCCCTCCATTTCATAAAAAAAAAAAGAAGATTTATTGAGAATCAGATCTCAGGTTATGGGCCCTGATGACAGCGAAAGAAAAATGCAGAATTTACTGTCTGCTTTTACAGCCGGATTTCAGAAGTAATTGTTGCGGGACATGACGGTGAGTTAGCAGTTATAAACCTGTCCTCCATATAAATTACCTAATCAGGAGATCCCAGCGGTTATATAAATTGAGCCACTCATTCGTCTTCAATGGCCTGTGTGTGCATATAAAACCACAACGACCATCATATACTTCACAGGAAAAGGGGGTAGCCGTTGCTGTTTACAGAGTTAGGGGGGAAATGGATGACTTTTTGCATGCTCAATCAACTGTGAAATGTCCATTTAATCATCCCCAGAAACCCCCCTGGTTTATTTGTGCTGCAGCACAGATTTACATTTCCAAACACCCCCCATATTAATCATTACTTCATCACGCCCTCCAACTGACAAGAAGCATAAACCACCTCAGTGTGCTGCCCTGTCGACTAATGTGTGTATGTTTCTGTCTAGGAGCGTGTGTGTGTGTATCCGAGCACTTTGGATGTGTGTGTGTGTGGGTGGGTTGGTGTGAAGGAAAGACCTGCCCTTTGATTCACTCACCACTCACTGTGTCCAGCAGAAATATCGAGTTTTAGTGGCATGATTGCGTTTTTTTTTTCTGTCCGCTGAGATTTTTCGAAATACAACTTTTTTTTCAGGTCGCGGAAGCCAAACGGGAGTCACTCACATGTACTTTTTCTTCTCCTGAGGAAATCCGATGTTATTTTTCAGGAAAAGGCATCAAAGGAGAAGAAATGAAGTGAAAATGTCACATGCTATCGTGTTTTTTTTTTTAAACTGGCTTTAAAAATAGCAAGCATTCAGTTTGACTTTTGGATAAAACACTGTGAACTTTAACAAAATGGTTGCAGAAAATGTTGAGGTTGAGATTTTTTAGCTTGTTCAGTGCTTGAAGTGGAAAAGAAATAAGTGCCGGTGTTCCCTTATTCACATGTTGGTGTGTGTGTGTGTGTATCGGCAGGTATCAGCAATCTATTGCGACTTATTCCTATTTATTCATTATCTCTTTAAGCATGTTATACTGTGTCAGTCATAATCAGTTGTGATTTTATTGCTATATTATGATACTTTGTTCACAAATAAAAAAAGTTATGACGAACAGTTCACTAATTATTTTACAAAAAGGACATGAACATTGTATCGATATTGCGGCTTACACCTCTCCCTAACATACAGCGACCGAGCGGACTCTACCGAATGGAGCGCGGAAAATTGTCCAGGTACCGCGAGCCAACTGTCAGTTACTGTCAGCGTTGATTTTGACCGGTGAAGAAAAGAGTACCGGCAGCTTGTGAGAAGTTCTGGTACGCAAGAAAAAGTCAAGGTACCCCAAGGAGTAAAATGTAGAAGTGCCGGTACTGCGTACCGATGAGTACCGGCCCACTTTAAGCACTGAGCTTGTTGCAAAAAAAACCTGCATCCTGGTCTGTCCTCGGCATATAGCAGCTTGAGTGATTTACACGTTCTGTACTGCAGGAGGAGTACCTTGGCAGGGCCCGTCTACCTGCCGCCGTAATGAAATTCAGGACGTTTCACCATCAACAATGAATCCTTCATAAAAGAGTGAAGTATGAGTTTATCACCCAGGATGAGAAGCATGTTACATTTGCCACTTTAAACAAGATGAATGGGTCACTCAGCCATTTACATTCTCATACATTTTTATGACTCTGCCATGAAGTGGATTTGATCTATTGGTAACAAGATAAATGATGGGCATAAAGCTTTGGCAGTTCTGACTTTAAACAATCTTTCATTTGATGCCAGCCTTTTACTTTTACATGACGCACCGTCTGTCTTTGCAACCTTGTGCTCAAATAGTTGCAGAGTAAGGAGGAAATGCCAACCTTCCTTATTTCCTGACAAAAGTCTGCACATCCAGCGTCAAGAATTTCAATTAACACCACGCGTTTTGTGCGTTACATGCGTGTGTCATTCGTGATGGGAAACAGGTCCACCTCCGAAGGTGAACAAAGGGATGTTTTGTTCAAACCTGGTCGATGGAGACGTTCAGCCAACCATGGGGGTTTGCCGTGCAGTAGCATGAAAAGCAGCTGAAAGCTTCACTTTGCGGTTGCCAGCGCCTTTCAATGATGTTTTCCTTTGGAATGATGCTTGCATGTGTACATTTGAGCGTGGAATTTCAGTAGCACGGAAACAGAGTCGGGTCGCAGGAAATATCGCCTGTCAAAGAGTGATGGAGGACGGTGAATGGAGCTGTCCGTGAGATCAGAGTGATTGAAGAAGACATCCTCTCTGCTCTGTCCATGTCCTTCGTCTCCTTCTCCCTCTCATTCTTGTCCTGCTAAGGCATCCGCTTGTTGGATGTAACCATTGGAAATTTCAGCAGAATAATCTGTCTCTGACTGTCACGTAGATGAACCTTTCAGCTGTACGGACGGCAGATTAAAAAATGTTGCTGTCAGAGCGCCATGGATGGATCCTTGTGGACACCTCAGCACCTCTGTGTTGTAATTTGAAAACAGCCCGGGCCCATTTAGTCACTGGTGAGCGAGGGCGTTGCGGCGCAGACAGAATGATGTATCACCTGGTCTGGCTAAATGACAATTTTATTTCTCACCTCCACTTTCACTGCGAAATATTACACTTTTCTCCGCAGCAACTTTTGATCGAACCTAACGTCCGTCGAGCTAACTGGCGAGCGAGTTTGCCACGAAAGCACTGACATCATCCTCTTGTTGCTGCTGATTTGTTGACTGACAATACATGCCAAGAAGCACAGACAAGCGCAGCACATTTTGGCACGCGCATATGCGTTTCACTGCGAGTGTTGTTTAAGTACAGCTGAGGTCATCTTTTATAAGAGAAGCTTGGAGAAGGCCGCTGGGAAGAGAAACAGGAAGTGCAACAGACGGCCTTTGTTTGGGTATCTACGCCAAGGTCTGTAATTTATACCCTAATGGCCGACGCCATCGCCACTAGAGGCATCGCCGCTCCGAGGGAGACGGGGAGAGAAAGAGAGCGAGAGAGAGAGCTCCATCATGGAAAAGGGAGCTCCTGTCTGCTGCAGTGGTCCGGGACAAAGCTGAGAGCTCCCAGACGCCCTGTATGATTAATGACTTATGGCCACGCTGTGTGGAAGCCTGGTAATTAGCTACAGGCTGATTAAAGACAAGTAAACTTCTGCTGATAACCCGATTCTGTTTCTCCCCAGCGCCGACGCTGGCATGTGGAAGCTCTTACTGCCAGGGTTGCAAGAAACAGACCAACGTTGAGTATGATGAATGTAGTCTCCAACAGGCGTATACAGGCTCTAATTTAAAACTATTTAGCGTGTGACATATTGGCATTGTGCTCTCTCTGTCTCCCTCCGTTCATGTTCGCGGTTTGGCGACGGCGTCCAAGTTTCAGGGGGCTGTTGTTTTGAGTCTGCGCCTGGCATATTCATGAATAAAGTTTTGTGCTGGCTCCCTCCATTCACTCCCCCCCCCCCCACCCCCCCCCTCCACCCCCCCAGTCTTTTCCCTGTTCATAGATTTTCCTCCAAACATTTGCATTTTCTATAACAGCGGACAAGGAGAGTGGCAGCCTGCCACGAGAGTTCGTCAACCACCAGATTTTACAGTTCTGGCCGTCCAGGAACAGACATGGAGAGCTCAAGCTGGGCCAGAAAGTGGACAGCATTACACTGGATTTGCCTTATGAGACAAAATGTAAGCAGAGTTAGCTTAGGCATGAAAAGGAAGAAAAGGCCTCCAAGTACACTCCGCCGGCAGCCAAAAAAACGACCCACACAAGCGTCCAAAGTCTCTGCGTTTTCACGAGGTGGGACTATTCCCCTAAAGTAAACAGATGGAGCAAAAGAATAATGGATAGCAACATTAAATAAAGCTGATGTCAGTTGTTTTGCAATCGAGCTTAGAGAGTTCCACAGATACCGAAATTAGCATCAGTGTTACTTAATAAATACTGTGCACTGTCATCATCCTGCTCTGATGGGGATATAATGTCATAACAAGATGTTATGCAACAGATGGATCCATTTCTCCTCCAAAAATGTTACATTAGAGACAGGCGCAGTTTGCTGCAGCTAATCGTGCAACCCAATTTGTCTGTGGCAAGTGAAAAATGGGCTCGACTGGAAATGAAATACGGGACTGTTTGTGTGTGTGTGTGTGTGAGGGTCTCTGGTGGAGAAAGGACAGTGCCACGGGGCGACCGTACGTGTGCTGAGATGAAATGCCCGGCCACCCACTCCTCTCCTTTTATCACCCCTCTCATAATTAGGTTGGTTAACATACTGCCGTGTATGCAGTCATATTGACTGGAAGCTTAATCATATTAGTATTGAGTTCCCGTCCCCTACGCGCCCCCAGGTGACGCTTGTAAGTCCAGAGTTATAGCCCTAACCTATGGGAGGAAATTAGCTGTGGACACAAGTTTGCTCTTGTTCTCCACCCTCTGTGTGAAAATATTTAGCAGGCAGGGCAGGCAGGCGGGCGGGCGGGCGACAACGCTGTGAGAAATGGAAAAGGGAAAGCACGGCGTTCTACATAGAGCACCACGCAGTCTAAAGGCATGAAAAATGCAGGAAGAGCAGAAAAGAGGTGCAGCGTGTGTTCGTTTGGCTGGCAGTCCATTAGGGCTTGATAGACATTTCACTTACCAAAGTCAAATATAACAGTCGAGCATTCATTAATATGAGGAAGGGTCCCGGGAATCAAACCCACCATCTGGTTAAGACGACAGTATAATCTACAACTCATGATTAGGTCTAAGGAGTGGAATTTCACTTTAATCTTTTTCAGGGCTTGAAATTTCCATCTGCACTGTGCGGCACATCATTTTTCTTCAAGACAAATGTGCTGTTTTTCATGTTCCAAAATTAGATCAGAAGAAAACGATTAATCATGTCATGGCCTGGGAAAGGAAACAAAGATCTGATTTTCCTCTCTTCCCTCTCTCTCTCTCTCTGCCCCTCCCCTTTCCTCACCTCTTCCTTTTTCTTCCCCTCTAGCCTCCCTCATCCCCTCTGTAAGACCTCCCCTCCTTCCTGTATCTCTTATCCTCTGCCTTCCATTCGCTCTATTTCCACCCGCGTTTCTGGACGGCGTTCCTGAAGCCATGTCTTCCTCCCCGTCTTTGTGTGGGTTATTTTTCTCTTCATCGCTCGGCTTCAAAAGAAAAAAGACACGAAGGCTCGATGATTAATACGAAATGGCGACGTGTCTTTTAGCCTTCCCTCTTCTCCTCCACCCTCCCTATGGCGGCGAACAACAGATGGCGGCCTGTTTGTATGTGACACCACAACCAAATCTAAACCGGGAAGAGTGCAAGTCACCGGGACTGCAAATTAGTGAGGCCACACAACTGTCAGGTGCTGGCCTCCACTGACAGTTGTAGCCCATTACGGGAACATTGATGTTTTCACAGTGTGACAAAAAGGAATCCTTTTTTCCCCCTCCTTACAGAGGACCTGTCTGTCAGCCAGCTCTCAAGTCATAACAAATCACTGGCACTCAGCTGAGGCTGAGCATTGGGAGCGTCAGGGGAAGATAAATGACCTGCAGGCCTTTGAAGTGCTTTGGCAGTTCAGATGGCTCGGCGGCGCTGACAGAGAAATATACACAACAGCGTAACCAATAATGAGAACATTAAACATTCCTGCCTCCTGACAGGCTGACAGGAAAGCCCAGCCTGGCATCAATCATCTTCCGAGGCATAACCTTGACAATTAGTCTCCTCTCTGCCTCCAGCTCTCACCCTGCGCTCTCCAGACTCCAATACCCAGACTGCACTGGCTGCCAGGCTCAAGGCGGATAGGATGGCGGGGTGAAGATGACAGTGGGAAGGAATGAGGGCCACAATCAGTGGACCAAGACAGATTCCCTATCTGTGTATGTAGGTGACAGCGGATGTGGGCCCAAACATCCAAACATGTCAGGGCATCACATTGGATTTATAGTGTCATCTGAGCCAGGATGGCAGGGAACTACTCTGCCCTCTGCTCACTTTTCATTCACCTCGTATTCACAGTCTCCTGCCTGTCTATCCTAGTCATACCACTTCTAATGTTCACAAAAAATACTACATTTTGAGACTGTATATTATACAATATATGTATGATGAAAGCATATTTGTGAATATACTTTGTAAGTTCAGTATTATAGCACAGTCACTAAACATATTTTACAAGATTTTGGTGACTACTTATTGTATTTTTTCAGCCATTGTGGAGCTAATCATACAGAGCAACCAGCTGTCAACCTCTGGGTCTGAAAAGTGAAGCCAAAGCTGAAGTGCCTTAAACTTGCATTATTTCTAATAGTCAGCAGGGGGCGACTCCTCTGGTTGATAAAAGAAGTCTAATCGTATAGAAGTCTATGAGAAAATGACCCTACTTCTCACTTAATTTATTACCTCAGTAAACATTGTAAACATGAGTTTATGGTCTCAATCACTAGTTTCAAGTCTTCTTCAATACATGATGTTCATTTAGTAAATTATGGTCCTATTTAGAGTCAAATAGACCATAAAGCAGGGTATGCTTTAGGGCGTGGCTACCTTGTGATTGACAGGTTGCTATCACGGCGTTGTCCGGTCTGGGTGTGTCTGTGTTTTCGTCTCACAACTTTAACCCTTTCACAGTGTGTTTTCAGTTCAGGAGAGTTAATTATAACCTTTTTGGTTGCCTAAAAATGTCTTATTCAGCGTTTGGTTGTACTTATGTCCCCCCCTCTCGTGTCTCTTCTGGTTGCAAAAAAAACAAGATGGCCGAACTCGAGGCTTTAAATCGGCAATCCACAAACCAATGGGTGACGTCACGGTGACTACGTCCACAGTCTATGAGTGCAATCCGATAGAAGATAGCGTGTCAGTGTGAGTATTACACATGTGTATGAAGGTGCAGCACCAGCAGGGGGCAACAAAACCACTTAGTTAGGTTTAGGGAAAACGTCATGGTTGGGCTTAAAATAAGTACGTAAACTAAGTAAAGTACATACAGAAACAACGTAACATAAGCATGGAAAACACGTCATAAATGTCACTAACATAACTTACAAAACAAAATACCGGTCTCGATCACCGGTCTCCTGAAAGTCCTGTATTTGTTGGACCCATCCTCGTCACTAGCTCTGAGCGTAGCATATTTACGCGGATGCATTTACATTGCAGTCAGTACAGTCTACATGGCATGACAATGACATGTCAAAAGTAACAACAGCGTTCTTATTACACGCTTTTTTTTTTTTTAATCGAGTCATTCACACGCCATTTCCATGCGACTGGGTTGTACAGTGAGAATATTTCTATTGCTTGAACACAATTGGAGAAAAGAAATCAAATAAACTGTGGAAAATGTATTTGTATGTCTCATTTCTTCAAACTAAACTAAATCGTGTTGAGATTAAATAAATATTCAGAAGTATTTCGTCTTCTGTAGTGTCGAAGCAAGATCACCTGCAAATATTTTGGTTTTGTTATCCAAATAAGTATATTTAATGTGACAAGAAAACCGTAATGCATTTCTGAGCCGAGCAGCGCAATCCAAACATACATGTGCCTCAATAATAGGTAGTGAAACAGCAGGAACAGCCAAAGTCCCCCAGCCATACCGTTACTGAGCACAGTATTTCACTTGTGTTTCCTCCATTAGCCATCCGCATGTAAATCAACACAGACAAGCTGACCCCCAATGTGTTTATGTTCTCCAGTTTCCAGCACTTGCGCATTGCTCTGGCCGAACATTTTGTTGCCGCACCAGAAGAGATGATTTATGTGGAATGAAGACATTTCCCCTTTGACTAGCACATTTGCGAAAAGGTATGTCAAGGATGTGAGGTGCCTGGTACGGGCAACCTTTCAAGAGAGTATTTTTTTACCCGCTTATTGGAAGAGCAATAAATATCTGGGCGACAGGGCCTTCTCATGGTTACAAAGCTTACCTGCAACTGAGCTGGATAATTAGCAGGCCCTGAAGATGATGTATGACTTTCATTACCCTTTGGGACGGGGCAAACTAAATGAGGACACAGCTAATTGCCGTGCAAAGCAGTCTGGCATGATGGGGAAAAATGCAGTCCCTCTCTCTCTCTCTCTTTCTCTCTCTCAGTCCTCCTCTCTCTCTTTGCTCCGTTGAAAAAAGGAGGCCCTGTTGCGGTTGTGGGGCTGTGATCTCCCTCTCCTCCCTACCTCGCTGCCCGCAGGAGTTCACTGACTGTCCATAAATCAGGAGCTGCTTACAGCTGAAACTACCCTGAGTCATCAACATGCAATAAGCTGAGTGACAGATTCCACCCTGACTACATTACACGCTCAGTTCAAACAGCCTTGTTCCCTACTCTGCTTTCTCTTCCCTCTCACCTTAACTCTCTCTCTATCTCCCCCGTCTGTCTGCCACATCTTGAACTTCTTAGAAATCCAAACCCATCCCGGCACGGTGAGGATAAAAACAAAAGCTAGTATAATCAGAAGATCTTCCTCTCTGCCAAACGTTCGGTGGGGTGGAGGGGGGATAGGCTATAAGCGGAGTGGGTACGAAAAGTGTTTCCAGAAGCAGCCCTCTCTCAGGAGTTCCAGTGGTGGAAGCTAATGTCTAAAATGGTGGGGTTAAGTATGTTGGCATCCATTACAGCGACAAAGCCCTGCTCTCCCGCTGACATGCCAATTCAATTCAAGCAAGCCTCTCATTCATTACGGGATGGTTCGGTAGTGATGGTTGTGTTTGTGCATCGGGGTTGGCACGTTCTGTGACTAATTGCAACCTTTCTGATGGATGTTTAACTCTTGACTTGATGCTTGGTATCCTCTCAGTAGGACATCTGCTTTAGCTCAAGTTGCAAGTTTTAAAATGTGACAGATTTCAAGTCAAGTGGCCTATGAAATGATAGACTACTAGGAAGATGTATTGTTGAGAAAGCTAGTTAAAACCTACATTAATTGATTTTTTGGCCACTTAGCAGCCCAACGAGCTGTAAATACAACACTGACATATCACCTTGTTAAGTTTTTATGGCAAATGTGTTAGCAAACAGTTGCCTGTTTACAGATATGGAACAACGCTGGCATTCACTTGAGTCCAATGTAAGTCCAATATCACCACTTGTGTGGCTACTGATAGTAATGGAAAGTGTGTTTCAATAATACAGATCCCAGAGGTCCGTTCAAAATGACCAGTGGGCATCCTCCGGGTCTGAAAAGTGAAGCCAAATGCAGAAGTGCATCAAACTTGCATTCTTTCTAACAGCCAGCAGGGGGCGACTCCTCTGGTTGCAAAAATAAGTCTGATTGTATAGAAGTCTATGAGAAAATGAGCCTACTTCTCACTTGATTTATTACGTCAGTAAACATTGTAAACATGAGTTTATGGTCTCAATCACTAGTACTAAGTCTTCTTCAATACAGCATGATGTTCATTTAGTAAATTATGGTCGCATTTAGAGTCAAATAGACCATAAAGCAGGGGATGCTTTAGGGCATGGCTACCTTGAGATTGACAGGTCGCTACCACGGTGTTGTCCGGTCTGGGAGTTGTCCGTGTTTACGTCTTAGAACTTTAACCCTTTCAAAGGGTGTTTTCAATTCATGAAAGTTAATTGTAACATTTTAGAAATGTCTTATTCAGCGTTTGGTTGTACTTAGCTCCACCCACTCGTGTCACTTCTTGTTACAAAAAAACAACATGGCGACGGCCAAAAACCAAGATGGCTACGGCCAAAATGCTGAACTCTAGGCTTCAACACAGCGGTCCACAAACCAATGGGTGACGTCACGGTGACTACGTCCACTTCTTATAAACAGTCTATGGAAATGACACAATGCATTGACCGCTGGAGGCAGTAAACACGCCTGTATCTGATTACAGTGCACCCAAACAAACTGTGGGTTGAGAGTATTCATCACGTCACAGCGTTTAAACAAAAAAGACAAAAGAACACTGTCAACAATGTCATCCGACACGGTAGTACTGAACTCAATGATTTGAAGCTCGTCTTCTGCATGACATCAAATGTGTTGTGCATGCACTAACTTTGTCACGTGAAAAAAAAATATAGAGAGGCAATAACAGGATGCACACAGTACACTGAGTGGCTATCACTGAAAATGTTTTGAAATATTTTTAAATCATGAAAATTGTAATATAAGGATTATAGCTGGTATACATTCATTAATTTTTTTAATTAAATCTGTATATTATGATAGTTCTACATTTGGACCTCTTGGATTAAGGTAAATTATTCCAATTGTACCACAGTAACGGTCAGTGTAGTAATACTCAATCAAATCTCACAGGAAGGCATATAAATAGCACGAGATTACGAAGAAATTCCACGTGTCATGAGGACGAATTTGAGCTTTTTCTCGTGTCATTTGTACTCCACGCCACAAACCTACAGTAATGTCTGCAGTTAGGTTAACAGTTAACAAAACCACTCACTTAGGTCTAGAAAAACGTCATGGTTGGTCTTAAAATAAGTACGTAAACTAAGTAAAATACTTATGGAAACAAAGTAACATAAGTACGGAAAACACATCAAACAAAACACAAAACATTACAAAACACGTGACTTACAAAACACCGGTCTCGAACACCGGTTTCCTGGTTGAAAATCCTGTGATTGTTGGACCCATCCGTCTCCCTTCCTGCCTACCATAAGCAAACTTTCTCCCTTTTTATTCGACGTCACTTGCTCTGAGCGTAACGTATTTATGCGGATGCATTTACTACATGCAGTCAGTCAGTACATGGCGTACAAATGTAACCCGGTCTCACAGGAAGGCGTATAAATACCAGTCATTCCACGTGTCATGAGTAAGTATTTTAGCCTTTTTGTGTGTCATTTGTACGCCACGCAAATGTCAGCAGTTAGCTTCAGGCAAAAAAAACACTTAGTCAGGTTTAGGAAAAATATCATGGTTGGCCTTAAAATAAGTACATAAACTAAGTAAAATACGTACGGAAACAACGTAACACAACTATGCAAAACATGTCACAAACGTCACAAAAAAACATAAAATACATAAAATAAAAAACATGGGTCACCAACGGTCTTGAATACTGGTCTCATGGTTAAAAGTCCGGGGTTTGTTGGACCCATCCACCTCCCCACCCTCGCTTTTTATACTACATCATTAGCTCTTACCATAGTATTTATACACGGATGCATTTACGTTGCAGTCAGTACAGAACACATGGCATATAAATGACTTGTGGAAATCAAGAAAGGCATACTTATTGCACGCTAAACGCCTTACACATTATCGTGTCATTCGCACGTCTTTTCGTGCGACCGGGCTGCAATATTTGATCAGACTTGTACTTTTTGATTTGACACCTCCCCGGTGCTTTACCCTCAATTAAACTAATTTTCATCATTTTACTTTCTAATGGGGGTCAATCCACACATAACAGTCGCTGCCCTTTTCATCAGCAATGCCAAAGACCTATAAAACACAGAGAAGCAGCTCTATCACCAAATGATTTTGTCAGCCATGAACTTAATTCACTTCCCTTGAAGCAGCGATCTGGAGCCTATTAATTCCCTCTCAGCGCAGTGAACGAGGTCTTTTTGAAACTATTTCACCTCATACTAATGAAGCAATTGTTTCCTGTACCATGTGTCAGCTCGTGGAGCGTCACTAACCTCAGACAGACACAGAAAGGCTTTTGAGCTGTCAGGAGGGGTTTTGTTTGTTTCCGTCAGTTGTGCCGATCTGAGACTTGAAAGGTACAGCTCGGTTTAGATCCAGATGAAACAGGCACGGTCCAGTGATGTGAGGGCGTGTGTCTGCTCACTGCTCCAGAGACAATCGCACAAGTCAAACCACCGGGCTGCACCTGCTCTTACGTTTACCTAAATTAATTTGATTAAATTTCAAGTTAAGAGAAACGCTAATTGTTCCTGAGAACTATTTTAGGCTTCACCAAACAAAAATAATGCTTGGATGATTTTGTTGTGTTGCAGGAGAACAAAGCTTTTCTTCAACTAGGCAAACAAGTTTATGATTTCTTTCTTTGTTTGATTTTTGCTTCAAGTATCTGTGTTATTTGCTCTATTGATTCCAACTTTGTCTCCTCATCTACGCCCACAGACATCAAATCCCATTACACGCTGCTGTGTCAGAACTCATTGGATCTAGTTTTGTATTTATACTGACAGTGGGTGAACTCCAGTGCTGGTTGAATTCCTCGTTGTCCTGGATGGAACCGTTCGCTGAGCGCAGCAGGAAGGGAGCAGGCCTCGCCGATGCCTCTTGTTTATCTCAAGGTGAGAATTGTTTTTGTTCTCACAATTCTCACAACATATCTCCCTCCTTGGCTCGCAGCTCCGAGGGACACATATGAAGAGGAAGCGAATGATTCAGACTGAGACATCTCTGTCTGTCTCTTGTTTTTTTTATGAGCGTGCATTTTTTATCTGGGAAGAAATGAAAAGTCTTTTGGAGTCTCATACCTCCAATAGTACATCAGGTCCTAACAAAGGTGTAGCCTATAGTATGTTGTTGGCTCTACACTTTTTCTTTCAATTCGGGGTATGATCTTGCTTAGAGTACTATTTAACATTTGTTTTACCAGGATAGGCCCATTGAGATTTAGCATCTCTTTTCTGAGGGAGTCCGGGCCAAGAAAGCAGCATAAAAGTACAAATAACAGACGTAAAAACAAAACAGCAAAAAGCTCGCTCTGTGGCGATCTCGAGTGGTGCGCTATGCCAAGGGTGGCACTTCCGCCTAGTCGGGCGGCACCGCTCTCTCCATAGGAAAACAATGGCACAGCCAGCGCAGAGCGATTTTAGCGCTGATCATGTCTAGACAGCTTAACACAAGGGTGAGACAGCTGTCAATCAAGCACAATCTGTAAATGCCAACACCGTCCTTAGACAAGGTCTAATCAGGCAAAATAAGCGAAAACACCTGTGTGAGGACCAGAGGTATATGTAGGGTCATTTAATCCACAAACAGAAATGAACATAACTGAGAATAGTTTTTATCATTTATTTACGTTTCTTAACTTCTTTGACCTGGGCTTCATGTTAAGCTTTTTTAGGCACATGGCCATCACAAAAGTATAAAAGCAGACAATGTGACCCAGTTAACAAAACATTTCAACAACAACAGGTTCAAAATGTAAAATGTACAATCCCCAAAGGACCAACCAACAGCAGCCATTTAGAAAAAAACATTCATCTAGAGCTACACTTTTAAACCGCTGCTGCTTTTTCTTGCCAATAACTGGTGCATGTTGGATTCAAACAACAAGTTTACTGGCTCTGCAATCTGATGATATTGGCTGAGCCTGATATTGTCTGCTTTGCATCAATGACAATTCTCGTTAATCTTCATGAGGAATGAAGCAGAATGGAGGTGACAGTGAATATGATGAAAATCCTGCTCCGGCAGCCATGTTGGGGAAATTAAAGGTTAACTTATAAGTAGGGCTAAATTCACAACAGAATGTATACGATTGCAACAGATTGAGCTGACCCTTTTATATTATGAGACTTTTAATCCTGAGATATTTCTTCCAAATTCAAACCATATGTTGGGTTAATATCAGCGCTAGCCTTTATGGTCCCAGACGTCCAGAGCCAGTAGATTTAATGATGCTTTGCTGCAGGAACAAAACAGCTTCCTAACAAATCCTCTGGGGATAGGCTCATAATACATAACTGCTGTTTCTGATCAATTGTTAATATTATGTTCCTACCTGACCACACTGAACTCTAAACAGTCTCTGAACTTGGAGGGATTTTGACATTTTCCCATTCGCATTTCCATTACAAAGTGTTTCTTGACTGATATTGTATTCTAAAACATTTCATTTTTATTGTTGTTGGCATTAAGGAAATAACAGGAACAAATTAATTACAGCGAGGCACTTTTTGAATCCAGCCAAAGCTGTTATGTAATAAGGTACAAATGAAACTGTATCCGCACATCGCCCAACTTTGTTTATATTTTTCATAAACTCTGGGCCTGCTGCTGGAATAAAACTGGTGGAGTTTTGAATGAAATCTGACAAGCACCAATAAATCACACTAAATCATGAATCGATAACAAATGCATTCTAAATTATGAATAATGGCCAGGCAGTCATAAACTAACACAAGCGCAACTCAGCAGGTCATTCATTTCATGGCAGCACAAAATAAACAGACACATTTCTTTCACGGCACTAATAAATTTCCCCGAAAAACCCAAAGAACAGTCCATCTGCTTCGAATAATTTTTAATTTCCTTTTCTGTCCTGTCCCCATTTGGTATTCCACAGAGATATTCTCAAAATTCTTTCATTTACCTCGTCGCATATGCATCCAATTACCTTTGTCCCTGTATCGGGCCTGCGTCTGGTCTCTCTCGAGTACGGTGCAAAATACCCCCACCTGTACCTTACGCAAACTTTATACTTGTTTTATTATCTGTGAGATGCTGTGAGTCATTCAGCTTGTGCTCTGGTGGATTCGGCCTTGGCTTGTGGTTTGATGTCTTCTGGCTCTGGCCAGGAACACCTGCACCTCCTCTGCTCTCTCTCTTTCTCTTTCCAGGCTGATCTATTAGCTGGCTAAATGGCCCAGCAGATGTTCACAGGCCGACGAGGGAATCCGTTCCTGTCCTCGTGACCGCTTCAGCAGCGATGCCGAGAGGATTTACGCATGGAGCGGAGGACGACGACGACGACACATTCAAGTTCATTTATCACTAAATCATATTTAGGTAAACAATTCCACTGGGTGTCATCAGTGCTAACTGCATTTAAAACGACCCCTCATTTCCCATGAACCGGATCATGCTTGGCTTTTTTAAAGCAGTTGGAGGGAACAGAGACTCCTCTGGGATCCAGATATTAACCTTCTTGATCTTATTGCGGTTGACAGAGTAATGATTTTAAAGGGGACCTATTATGCTTTTGTGCTTTTCCCCTTACTTTTAATGTGTTATATAGTTTTTTGTGCGTGTAAAAGGTCTGCAAAGTTACAAAGTCCATGCCACTCTCCCCCACAGAAACACTGCTCCTGAAAGGCCTGAAAGGCCTTGATTGAAGTCCCGCCTTTTCTTCTGTAACGTGGTGATGTCACCAAGTAACACATTTGCATAACTGCTTGTTCGACATGCCCTCAAACAAGAGTGGAGCAGGAGCAGGAGCGGATGAACAGTTGAACAATCATAACAGTGGGTCAGCAGACCAATCAGAGCAGACTGGGCTTTTCAGAAGGGGGGGTCAGGAGCTCAAACAGAGCGTTTCAGACAGAGGGTGAAAAGAGGTGCTGCAGCACAGCCGGTAAGAAAAAAGTAAAGCGTTTTTTGAAGATTAAAGCATGTAAACAACCCAAAATACAAGTATGTACCTGAAAATAAGCATAATAGGTCGTCTTTAAGAGTACATATAACCTGCAACAAGATCATAATGAGGATATCACAGACTGTTTTTCGCAGATATGTTTTTAAAAAGATACTTTTAAGTTGACATTTTGCAATTCAGGAAAAAAATGTGTTTTATGCCTAATTAAAGACACAGTTCTAGTTTTAGACTATGCTGATAATGCAACCTAGGGAAATTTAGTTAATTGCCTCTCTTCTTGCCTCTCCTCCCTTTAGAATAAACATTAACATGTATTTGTTTTTTTATAAAGGTTTTCACTTAGTCTGTTTTTACTTTCTCAATGTGTCTAATTTGATTGTTTCTCTATAACTGTGTGCTTTAAATACTGTAGTTACTGTCACCTGATACCTCACCTACTGTATGGAAGTCTTTGCATGGAAATAATCTATCACAAAAATATGTCACCTTCAAACTTATTTGAAAAAAAGAGTAGAATTTTACTTAGTTTGACACTGAATTTGTACTTGGGTTCACCCAATTTCTAAAACAGAAAATAGTATACTATACAATATGCTACAACTGGAGGTTAGTGACAAAGTATATATTTTTGTGTTTTTGTTTAACTGACTTTTTGAAAATAGCTAGAAATTCTAGAGGAAATCTAGAGAAGAATGGGAACTAAATCAGTGCAATGTACAGTATGTGCTACATCTCTATTGGCACAAGCATTATCCAAATTAGTCTAAAGGTGCAGTACGCAGGATTGGGTGAGGTTGGGTTGCAGATTGCAACCAACTGAAACTTCTCCCATATGCCAAACGTGTAGGAGAACTACGGTGGTCGCGAATGACCCTATCTAGAGCCAGTGTTTGGTTTGTCCGTTCTGGGCTACTGTAGAAACATGGCGGCCGGCTCCGTGAAGTGGACCCGCTCCCTATGTAGATATAAACGGCTCATTCTAAGGTAACAAAAACACAACGATTCTTATTTTCAGATGGTTATACACTACAGAAAATATACTTATATATATTATATTCCATTTCTGCCAATAGATCTCTACACACGGTTCCTTTAATGGTGAACTGTCTCCCACTGTATACAAAGCATTTGCATGACATATCTGATTACAATTTGGCTTCGTAAAAAAATCATACAATCTGGCTGATTTAAGTAGAAATATATACCTTTAACTTTGAGCTTTTGATCACTGTAATCTCTGAAGCTCCGTTTGTGTGAACTGCAGCTGAGGCCTACAGTAGTTGCATGGTGATCTCGTGTTCACACAATGCCAGCCCTTTCCTTCACACTTTGCCCTCTTCCTCAACTGACCCCCAGGTCCTCCCAGCTCAAAATACACCCAGGGTATCTCTTTTTATAACCGCTGTTGTGACAAGCTGGACAACAGGACGTGGCAGCTAATGAATGCCTCAGAGTGTCTTAATTAAACAGTTGGAAAAGTGGATGCCAGTTACAGAGCAGAGGACAGCGTTGAGGACACAGGCCCCTTTACAGAAACAATTACTCTCCTGCTCAAATTGATTGGCATGAGGTTTGATTGATAAGTTGATTTGGCAATTGCTGAAGCCTGCAGAATTGGAATATTTCCTGGGGTAGAACATATGGTTTGATTTACTGAGCAGTTCAAGAGGACAAGCTTGACAACTAGAGGTAGGGATTGAATGACATTTTTGGTAAGAGAGCAATAATTTACGTTTTCCCATGCCAACTATTAATACCCAGCTGGCCTCAGCACAGCACCACTTATGTAGGTCTTAAAGGCCAAGTAGGACGTGTTGTCACTGGGGTTTTTATAAATCTTGCCCACAGGAACGCAGCTCTAAACAGGAGACTGGAAACAGAGCTGTGAGTGATGTGAATACGTGTGCAATGTGCATATCTACAGAGCCTATGCTTTATGGCTGTGATTTCTTGTGGCACCCTCAACTCTCATTACACAGGATCACAAATTTCACCGTTAACTTTCGCAGGGAAACTGGGCTCAGGAGATAATATCAAGACCGGGGTGACTTATCGCCGTTGTGAGTTGCAGAGAATTCATGCTAAAATGAGGGTGAAGGAACAAGCTCTGTGTAAGGAACAAGCTCTGTGTAGAGGAATATGTACCACTATGTGTCCAAACCCTTGATTTTAATCGGAGACTCTCTCAGAATGTTCTCAACCAAAATTACACTGGAAGTTAAGTGTCACATCATCCCTGACTGTTTAATTAATATGTCTCTTAAAGATTTACAAGAGCAGCTGTTATATGCATGTAAATTGAGAGAAAGAGGAGAGCTGCGATAGCTGTCAGTGTAAAGCTAAAAGATTGCAGTGAAGAAGTCTTTGCTCTTTAGAGAATTTACTGGCACAGCAAGGGATGAGGAGACACTAAAGGGTAGAGGCCCGTTCCTGGACCTGACAGTTTGATGGCCGTGTGAAACTCAAGAAAGGCCAGGCTGGTTTGTTTTCAAGCCGTTTATAAACTGTACCAACATGCTCCCAGCACACTGGAGCTGCTAATTCATTGCTGACTTTAATCACTCATCCTGTGATCGCTCACAACACCACACAACACAACTGATTTCATGCGTTTTACAAGCTAGTGTTTGCACTCTTAAGGCCTTTACACACTTGGGGGCGTGACGAATAAATGACATGGAAAGGCAAAATACTCACCTGCGAATATTTCACGTCAAAGCTATTCATACCGGCAGCGATGCAAATTTGCGTCAGTTTTTCAATAAAAGGTTTGAATAGATTCACGCAGGCAGAGAACCAACTACCGGGATCCTGTTGACCCAGAGCAGCGTCTGGCAGTCTGTCTGAGGTAAACTGATTTATAGCCTAAGCTACTGTAAGCTATTTTATTGAGTTTCCTTTTAGCGAAATGCTCTGAGGGAATTCACCTCTGGTAAACAGTCACACAGTGTATATGTCTATAGGGCTTTTATTGTGAAAGGTAAGAGTGGAAGGAGTGGATCTGGTCTGCGCTGCTTTTGTCAAGGTTGAAAGGAGTAATAAACTTTGCTGTCTTGGTTCAGACTACGGAGCCTCCATGTTGTTATAACCCGCGGCACTATGTACGTTTTTAATATGTCCATTCCGCACGTGATTGGTTGATGCCTTTATTTGCTGTGGCTTCGAAAAAATATATTGAAAAAAAACAAAATACCCCTGGTATGTAAAGCCCATGCATATGCCTACTGGAGGTTTGCAAGGCTCACTTGTTTGACATTTTGGGAAATATCCTAATTTGCTTTCTTGCCACGAGTTAGATGAGGAGATCGATACCTCTCTCATATGTGTATGTTAGAGTATATATTATTTATTATACATTATAACGAGATATAAAGTGTTAATTAGTGAGCTTTAGCTACAACCAAATACAGAAATGCACTGCAAAGACAGAAAACAACCATATGTCACAATGATAGTTTGCAGGTACTGTATATGCGATTAATTAGTGGTATTGGTGCTATAAATAGACACAGTCATGCGTACGTACTTGGTGCATGTGTGCCCGGTTCCATAATGATTGATATTAAAAAAAGAACCAGGCGTTCATGCAGCTTTATAAATCTGACCAAAATAATGTCTATGTATATTTCTGTTTCTGTGTGTATACAGAGTTTTAGTCATGAATCTACACAGAGTTTTATGCATCAGGCCCCCTGGACTTTGACACTTGCTCGTTCTCCTCACTGGCTTGATTTCACAGAGTCTCTAATGACTAAAGTTACACAGCGCAGATAATGCTTTACATTTAATAGACAGAACTAGCAGAGTGCTACTAATGAACTAACCCGACTCTGTCAGAACCATCTGAAAAGCCGTCACTGGAAAATGGAAAAGGGCAGGCACTTTTAAAAAAATATTTGACAGGTGATTGGATGAACCATCTGTCAATCAAACGAACAAAAGCAAAACTAACCGAAGGTGAAAACATCGCCTTCAGGGCCGTTCTTTGCTCTCTTTCAATGAAGAAATACTCTCCAGTTCTGATATAACTGATGCTACTGCAACATCTACGCTAACCTCTTCAGGAACCGCCATTGCCGTTTAGAACAAACAGTTGCCTCTCCGTGTCGCCTCTCACTACAGTCTCACAGATCTAAGCCACGCTCGTAGCTGCAGTAGCTCCACACAGGACGCCGATTGATCCGGTCACTGGCTTGCTGGCCACAAACGCATCACTTGGAGCCTGTCAAGATGGATTTTCGTATGAAATTTGAACCTGTGATTCTCGCGTGATCTTGTAATATCGCGAGAATACAGTTGCCGTGCAAAGGTTACTAATGAGCTAATAGACGAAGACAATTATTGAACCATGACCTTTAAGTAGCAAAGCTTTTGAAGCTGTAGGAAACATGTTAATCAGCATCCACACAAGCCGTGTTTCCTTTCAATTGTCAAGCAAATTTTTGCATAAAAAAAATAAATGCGAATTAGGTGCGTTTCCATCAACTGGTTTGGAGTGAATAAACTCGGCTACAGAGTAGTTTGGTCAGAAGCTAGTGCTATAGGCTACACATGGCTGTAATCCACCAGTCAACAGAGTAGAAGAAGTAGAGGTTGACAACCAGAAACAAAACAAGTCGCCTTGGCCATCTAACCGTCTATGAGAGAAAGATGAGGAGAGGTATTCAGGAATTTGTTTCAGTTTTCATGTCAGCTAGTATTGGCCATGTTTCATGTTGTCCAGAGACGAAGACAAGCATTCGCACGTTACAGGAATATCCGGGAAACAGCTGATCAGCCATGTGAGTTGAATGTTCGCTACGTCAGAATTTATTCAGCAAGGGCGTTTCCATAATCCATTTAGCGCATCAACTCTTTTCCCACAAAGGCAAAAACCACCTCAAGTGAGTGTAAAAACTTTTTTTCACAATTGAGGGCATTTTATTGCATGTTGCTATAGTTTCCATACAGCTTTTCCAATGCGACACTTTAAAATGTGCATTCAAATATGTGAATGGAAACACGGCTACAGTCAACAACAGCACCAAAAGGGGTCAGCCCTGCAGTATGTTCCCTCAGCTCCTATGTTGGTTGGGTTGGTTAGGTTTAGGGATGAGAAGAGAGATTGGTTAGGGTAAGAATATCAGGTTAAGCCAATCAGAGGTAGAGTAGGGCGGGTCATGGGGTTCGGAATAATGGGCCGTCGGAATAATGGAATGGCACTGGCGGAGGTACTGATCTGAGGGAACATAGACACGATCCCCAACAAAACATTATCAGTTTGACTTCGATGTGTAACAAACTCCTTGCTTGAGACATACTATCACTGACAGATCCTAGTCCTGACCAGTTTTAACCCACAATGCTCCATACAGCCCACAAAACATCCTCATCATGGGCCATATTGCTAATTCGGGGTCCCAGCATTCCTGTTTGGTTCACATGAGACTTGTCAGCTCCTGGGGGCACAGATGCTTGCCTGTCAGAGCCACTTCAGGACGATGGATGGAAGAACAGGCCGCGGAGTGCTCTCCCTCTCGTCAGTGTTAACTTACAGTGGAAAATGATAAACACCTCTGACCCCCTGTCCATCAGTGAGCTAGTTAGATGTCAGGGATGTTTGGGAACAAGACCTTCAGCTGAGGAATCTTGCTGAGTTGATGGTTTAAAGTCAGCAGCAAACTGCACAACAGTTGGATGGTAAAGCAACTAGCCACAACTTTATTGTTGAGGAGCAGTCAATGAACACTGAATGGTGCGTTCCTTGTGTTTTTACTTTTGCAATTCAGATACTTGCATACACAAACCAATGTCTTGTGTTTGCTAGAACTTCTCTATTTGTATGCAAACCAAGTTAAAAGCAAGCCACAACCCAACCAACGTGTCATCATGTAACGGTCCTTGCGATTTCTCACGAAAAGTTTTGTGACGCATTTGTGTAAATTTCCACTTTCAAAATAAAACTACTTAGTTAGGTTTCATAAAAGATCAACTTGATTAGGTTTGGGCAACAAAACTACTTGGTTACGTGGATTACATACAAATTTATATTATAGGATATATACAAATTATCGTGCATTACTTTTTCGTAGGTATAACTACGAGCGGTTTATGAGAACAGCCTGACCTCGCACAGGCATGAACGAATGGAAACGGCAGGTATGTCAGTCAGCAAGTTGACCAGGAAGTGGATCTGCTATGCTTTGCAGTTTGCTACAACAGCTACTCGAGTTTCCTTTGTTCCTGTTCTTTGTTTCTTTCCCTTTTGTTTTAGTCACACTCAAAGACAAGGTTTTGAGATGATTCCTGTTGAAAATAAGTTTTTGGAAAGCTGTAAGAGGCTCAAGATCCCTGATCATCATTGTTATGAGTCTGTGTTTTCAAAATCTCTACATTGGAGTGAAATGTTATCATGACCAGTAAGAGACAAAAATACCAGGGTGATAGCCAAGTTGACAAATACAGGAAATGTACTCTGTCAAGACCGTATTCACAGTATAGGGGAACGATATCCAATTCCATGGGGCTAGTGAATCCAACTGATGTTCCACTGTTACGAAACCAGAGACAAAATATAAACATCATGTCTTCCTTTTCAACTTTATGAGTCTGTTTATTGGGATTTAATTACTGCTCTTTGGCAAGTTCAACACACCCGACTGAAATCTAAAGCATCAGTCAAAATAGCACATGGTAAGCACCAGTTGACGTGGGACTTGAAAGACACCAGGGGCATGGTCGTCCCCTCTGGAATCCGGTTTCAGTGCTGCATGATTGAGGCTGCCAACCTGACAGGCCCACCTGCCCAGTGGCTACAGCCAGCTGGCCCGCACAATGATTAACGGCTAGCGTAAACTTACTCAGCAGGGTCTCGGACACATTTGTGCATTCACTCACACGTAGGAGTGTTACATGACGCTAAAAGCTATTACAGAGCAGGGGCCCAGACCAAGGCAGGAATGACATCCATAAATGTTTAGTGGGACTGCCTTGCGCAGTTATCACTTTTCAAAAGGAGGGACTCGCTCGTGTCAATAAAGCATGATTCCAGAGATCAATGGAGCAGATTTATGCGCTGTGGTATATGGGAGATTACCCCCAAACCTGGATCCCATATCTGCCTTGAGCTTTCACCCCCTGCTTCCCCCATAAAAAGAAAATGACATCATAAAGAGTAAACTGGGCCTGATATCAGACTCCCCGGCTCTAATCCCTAGGAGCTTTTTGATACCTTTGAATTTCATTTTTCAAGGGCGGCGTACTATTAATCTTTTGGTGGGGTGTAAAATCGAGCTCTGGGAAAGCTTTTCAAAAACCTCCACCTTTTTTTTTCCAGAAGAGCAAGGCCGTTGACGGGAGCATGGCATACTACTCCTCATACTGTACCTCAGTCTCATTGGAAGAGCTTGTTTGGTGTGAACTACTCAGTGAGTAAAGACAAAATTTCAGGGGCAGGAATGCAGCTTTATGCATCTGATAAAATCAGGCGGAATATGACAACCTTATACTACAAGTAAACATCTGTAACATGTTCTTAAAAGCCAACATTGTTACTCAACTGATTTTTATGACAAAGGTAATTCAACCTTTTTGTACGCACATAAACGCTTATGAGAATCTGAACCTACCTTTCATTTGATTCTGGGATGTGGCTTTGCTGTTTTTCCAGTGGCAGTTTAGCATTACTGCTGGCATTACTGATGGTGCTTATACTGACTGCCTTGTTATTACTGTAGCAAAGGAGAATATACAACAGGCAAAAAGATTAATAGACAAATAGTGTAGTACCTACAACATTTTAAACGTCATATGTGACCTCAAATGGTACATTTTGGACCACATTGTGTAATGGCAATGGGAATTTTTGCATCGAGTCCCTTTTGTCAGAAAAACATGTCACTTTACAAACTTTATCACTTTATCATCTTTTTTTCATCATCCAAGACAGCAATTAATTTAAAGGGCGGTGCATTATTTTTGTTTTTTTGAGGTTTTTATATCATTCTCTCTCTTCACATTGGTGTTCCTTATGTATTCAAATCCAAATATTTGGTGTAAGTATGTATGTTTTAGCGTCAAAATGCTATTTTCCCGAGCCCTTCTAAAAACTGTTTCCTACGTGACCTGACGTAGGTTTATGCATGATGATGCTGCTACATGTACAGTATATATGCATCCTTATAGTCAGTGTTTTGGATACAGTAACTTAGATGGTGGTCGGCATGCTTCCTGTTTGGAGAAGCAGACTGGAGTCCCGGCACGGAAGCTAAGCAATGTACTGCTGTGTGGACGCCACGTTAGTTTGGATCCGAAAGTCACACAATAACACAAACTAACTAACCGATCAATGCAACGGTAGACCAACAACTCCTGTGTTCTGCGAGACAAAATTACTGTTTTTGTGAATGGAGTCTAGTGGCTAGAAGACAGCAATATAATGGCTTCAGTTCCCCGTCGGAAAGGATGGCGAGGTAAAGCTGTGAAAACAGCTACACTGATACACAGACCACACACTGATACACACTGATTAGCTTTGGTAACCTACGTCACTACTTTTTGCAACAACAGAACGCAGATGGACCCACCCTTTAAAACCCTGTTGAACATAACATTTGTTTTGCAAATGTAAAATAATCGATTGCGGGAAGCAGATGTTGACAGTAATTCTATGGATTCAAAGTAATGACTAAAAGACAGAATGTGGTATTGACCATTTTTCAAAAAGGACACAAGTTAAACCCTTTGCTTTTAACTTTGACTTCAATCACTGCTTTACATTTTTTATCCACCTTCATTATAGTAGGTTGGAATTGTGCAATATAATAAATAGTTTTGAAGAGCTATCACAGTCCTGCTGATACATACTGTATGTAGCGGATGAATGTTAGGTTCTGCATATGCAGCAGCGACTGTTATCCCATTATTCCCCAACTAATGATGTGCTAGAACCGTGATGGGTAATGCACAGAGCCATGCATCCAAACGGCAATGAAATGACTTCACAAGAATCCCAAATACACATTATCATCGTCTTTTAATTTCAGAGCGCAAACCTGCATTTGGAAAAGAGAAGCAGCAGGAGCCCATTTTTCAGGCCAGCCATTTGTTAGTTATGTGGATATCGATAAGGAAACTCAGCGTGCAGAGGATAGTTAGTATTCTGGATAGGGCTCTTGGAAAAATAGGCTGTTTTTTATCCCTCCCGTGAAACACCGCAGGCCACACCATTGCTCCAACTCCAATTAATTTCTACACCCCATTCATATTACTCTTCTATGTAAGTGCAACGTTTTCTAATTGCATTCATCACCAAAACCCTCACTTAAGTTCCCCCAGTATATTTATTATCACACTAACTGGGTCTAAATTATTAAACCTTAATGATGTGGGCTCTGAAAATATGTTGTCCTTTATTTTCCCCACAGAGAATCAATGTTATACATTAGCAGTATAAATTAAGTAATACTTTACCTAGGCATGTTGCCGCCTTCAATATTCCTTCTCGGTGAAATGTATTCTCACAGTCCGGTGGCTCGCGGGGGCCTCTGGGGAGAGGATGATATAGTTCATTCTAATGAAAGAGCTAGGTGCCGCTAATGGTTTAAATGATACATTTGTGCAAGAACAGCAGAGAAAATACATACGAGAGATCTGGCGAAAACAAGATAATTCAGCGTCCCGTGGGGATATGATGTCATCGGACACATAGTGTATGCCGAGGCTCCTGGGAGGCCTCGGATGCAAGGAACGGCGGCGTATTCTGCCGTGATATATGTGGGTCAGTAATAGAAATGGGCAATATACGGTAAAGTCCATCACACTTAAAGGTTAATTACAATAGCTACAGTAGTCCTACCTCTTTATGACGAAATTGGTTGCTATTAATCAACTTTAGAGTGCCTTGTAACATTATAAGGTGTGGAAAGCCATAATGGTCTGACACAATGTAATCTCTGTCTTTTTAGGATATTTAAATAAGCCCTTTATTTGAAAATTATTGCGGAGAAAGTGCCAATTAACAAATGGAATCAAAATTTCAAATAAGCTGCAATAAAAGACAGTTTTGTCCGCTTTTAAATAATCAATGCGGTTAAAAGTGGTTGTAGATTGAGCCATTAACATGATTTGAAGTAACTGATTGTCTTTAATTTAAAACCGTCTTTATTATTATCTTTTCAACGAATCTAAATGGATTTCCGTGCCTCCTCGCTTTTTCAAGGTGGGAAGTAGCCTCTAGATAAACGGAGATTAGGGAGCATTGTCTCATTGCAAGAGCATCATCCATAACATCTTCCCTCAGAATGACTTCAATTACATTAACAAGCTAAATGCTAGTGTGAGGGGGGCATTTAGAGGTAAAAACACGGAGGGCTGCTACAAAGGTAAAGCCTGTGACTGATGACACGCAGGTCGAGGAAATACAGAAGAAAGAGCACATCCGAGCGAGGTAGCCTTGATATTTTCCAGACAGAGAAAAGGACTAAGCTCCTCCTGCCTTCTGTCTCTGGCTACCAGGATAAATCTCCACTGATCGCTAATTGTGTGATTCTTCTTTTCTACATCAACTTCAACCCGACAGGTTATTTCAGCTTGTTATCGGGAAAACATTTATCCACTTGGAATTATTACTCTGCTAGGGCCTCTGGTGAAACACAAACAGTAGTGAATCTTGTAGAGTTATGGTAAGGCCTCTCCTCATTAGATGGCCAATCGACTGGCGGAGCGGAGGGCCCAATCCCAGCCCTTTATTGAGTGTTAAGGAGACACAGACTGACATTTACATCTCTTGCTTCTTCATGACTGGCTAGAGAGAAAATGGCTGCCATAGATCCTGGCTCTGAGGAGCGGCAGCTAAGGTCAGACAGTGAGACGCATCCTCGTCTCCGAGCCATGCTTCATGGGACGAGATAGCGCATACACGGGAGGAAAATAGGGTGAAGGCAGAAAATAGAATACAGTGGGTGCTCGGTAAGTAATATGTCATTTTGATGAGTGCGCAACACGGTTGCATGGAACAAACGCTGTTCTCCCAAAGCAACAGAAGTCCTCCAAAAACAAACCTAAAAGATGTAAACAAGACAAGTCACCCAATCTCATCTTGTCTGCATTGACTTATTGTGCAGAAACGGAGGAAAACACTGTTGTGTGGATAAAGCACCCACATATACCCCAAAGAAACCGCAACGGCCCTCCACGACTGAGGTGCTCTTTTCATTCAGTGGCAATTACAATCCACACCTGGCAACACGGAAGACTCAATGCCTAACAATGTCGCAGAGGAACTCTCTTCCAAACTACCCTCCCAAATTGGCTCTGCAGCTTCGACCCAATTAGGGCTGAAATATGGTAACTGCATCGGCCATTACGGAGCCGTGGAGATTGTGCGGGGAGAACTCTTGAAGGTTAGGAGGGGGGTACGCTTCAGGAGTGATATGCTGTGCGGACTTATGCTTACACAGCAGAAAAAAATCACCATGACGAAGGGACAGCAGAAAGAAGAAAGAAGCAAAGGAGGGATGATAAATAAACACTGCTGGATAGAGATCCTGTGGACATATATTAGAGTAGCGAGGAACACAAGCAAGTTTAGTGTCTCGGCCAAGTACTAGACTTATTCATATCAACCTTTCTTTTGTATCTGGGGAGTCAATTGTTGGATGCTAATACGGTCTGTTCGGTGCCAATGTAATGAGCCATAGTCATAATCTTGCTGAATTGGCATTACAACATGCTGCATTTTACCAATTTATTAAGAAAGATTTTTTTAATTTGAAAGCCAGTTCTAGCCATTTACATGTAAAAGAAAATAAAACCACATCTTTGTTATTTAAGAATAAAATATAACACAAATTGCAAAAGCCAAGGCATTGAATATGCTTTTATTATGCAAGGAGGGGAATGATGTTTTATAGTAGCTCATCAATATCTCAAGACATTTTAGCAGACCTGCATAAAATAACAAACCGCCTTCCCCCTCTCTCTTCCTGGATGGCTGGCTGTGGCCTACATGTGCTCCTGACACCGGGGTAACTAATGTTCTCTGTGCCAGCAAAGGATTCTGATTTGATATAAGCATTCAAACCTGTCTGCCGTGAGATATGGCGTCTGTCAGCCTCCGCTACGATTGATTCCCCCTTGCCCTTAAATGCAGTGCTTGCATGCAAGCCAAGGACACTCGCCTGCCTGGTCAAGTAATGACAATCGTCTTTGAGGAATAATGGGCTGAACGCTGCTTTTGAAAAGTTACCAGGCCGCATCCAATAATGAATTCCCGGGTCGATGACACATTGATAGATTCCTATTCTTCAGATGGGACACTGTAGCTGCAGTTTAATTGACAAGAAATGAATTCAGGAGGTTGGGAAGGAAAGGCAGGGATGAGATGGCGGGAGGGAGGAAGCAAGAGGGGGGACTAAATTCTGTGTGATCAGCAAGGTTTCAAACAATCATTGGCGAAGTGAACTCTCCGCCATATCTATAAGTCATCATGTTTTATAGGCCATTAGGATCTCCAGAGAAGGGCCGTGTGGAGACCGTGGCTTTTTGTCGAAATTAAAATGTCAGAGCGGAAGAAATAGAACAAAACAGGGAATCTGCAATTAATTACCTGGCCATAAAAATTCAATAATCGGGAAGCAATGCTGTTTTCCGCACAGCAGTACTCCTGATCACAGCAAACTGGAATAGAATGCATTCATCTCCCCAAATTACATTTCTAATCTAAAAAGGGGATATACTAGAGAGGGAAAAAAAACTTCAGCGTGAGCAGAGTACCATACACAGCCTGTAGCTTACTGTCCTGGGGGTAAGCTTGAGTGCACACAAACCAAAAACCCCAATATCTAAAAAATCCCATATTCTCAAAAATCCAAAAGGACCAATGAATTGAGGAATGTTGTAATCTATTTAATATTTGAATACAGAAATCATATAAAAATTGGTAGCCCATGCGTTGAAATTTTGGTAAATATGTGGCTGGTTTAAAATTTTCACTGAGATGCACAGTGTAGATATAGTAGGACTCCATCTTTTCCCCCGTTGGTGAATAATATATAAGCAATATATTGGCCCGAGGTAATTGCTGCTAATGATTTTCAGAATGATACATGCCATCAGCATATGCAATGGAAATTCAATAGTATAAGTGTTGTTAATGTGAGAGAAGATGCAGTGTAATTTAAGTTTTATTGACTTATTTGTCAACTGAAGTGGAGAGAAAACTACTGCTAACATGGTGCATCACAGGACAAACATATATAGACAGAAATACTTAGTGGGATAATGAATATGTCCAGTCTATCCTGACAGTCTACTTAGTCCATTAAAACTACATTCACTTTGTTATATATAAGATTAACAGAAAAACAAGCTACTAACAACGCCTATATGTACCAATATACAAATACTTGTCAGAACATCAACAGCAAACTCAGTAGAGGAACTTAAGGACAGGTGTTTTCCAGTCTCTTAGTGTAGCTCCTTGTCATGTGAGCATATTGAAAGTATGCACTCCTACTTGCTAGACCATCACAATACACCAACTGAACAATGACCACTTTTTGAGAATGTAAAGGGGACGGAGAAAATCTGTAAGTAGACAGCATTGGTACCAATGCTAGTCATGTTTTACAATGATAACCGCAGCAAATTATGTATTATTACATTCTCTGCTCTATACAAATATAATGTAATTTTCTGAACCAGACAATCCAACAAGCACTTCCCGCAGCGATTGGCCGGATGTGCGGAAGTGAGAAAGTTAGCAGGGTTTGAACTTATTTCTCACGCTCTCTTTCATTCTTTACACGACTAGTCCTGGAAGTTTTGTGTGTACAAACAAAATGCCTTCCAGAAAAGTGTCCAAAAGTTTATGTCATAATCCCCATATTTAAACGATTATCTGAGTATCTTTCACAAATGTTAAACTTCATGGTTTGAAAATTCATAAAACAGAAAGTACTTGTCTTTGTGTGTCAATCAAGGTGTAGTGTCAATAAAGCGATCTATCGCCATCTACATATGTTGCAGTACCGCAACTGGCCACTGGGAAAAACTGGCAGCAAATCTGACTTTACGGCATCATATCCAGCTCTCTTAATACATCCATAATTGTAACACACATATTGTGTAGACAGGTTGCACTTGGGCAGGTACCTCAACTTAAGTTCAACATTGACATACTACCTTTTTTAACAATAACATGGCAGCAAGTCAAAGTTGAAGATATTTGTTAATGAAAAAGAAATCATCAGGGGAGCAATATAGAAAATGGAAAAAAGGACAGAAGAGTGAAATATAGTGCAGTATCTAAGGCCCATTCAAACTTTGATGACTAATTGCAAGTTTGGTGCGAGGATATTGAGTAGGGATGTCCCCTGATCCAATCAATCGAGTTCTGAGCCCTTCAAGACTTTCTATCATTGATCAGTATTGGCTTTATGAAACCCAATTCATTTACGATCCGTAATTCATTGTAACCCATTGTGCTCTGGAGTGGGTGTATGGCATGGGGCAATAAAATGGTTCCAGACGATGACCGCTGTGATTTGAGGACAGAACATTGAAGTATTTTAAATTATCTTCAAACACTGTCTAGCACCATAGATACTGTTGCTTTGAATACAAATCTATGTTTTCTAGATTTAGTTTAATATCTTCTCATCTTTATGTAATATGTAATAGACCCGCCTGTTGTCCACCAGAGGATAGCGTGTCAGTGTCATGTTTTGCCTCGCGAAGGCGTGAATTGTAAACGCCTGTATGAATTGTGCAGTACCAGCAGGGGGCAACAAAACAACTCACTTAGGTTTAGGAAAACGATCATGGTTGGGCTTAAAATAAGTATGTAAACTAAGTAAAATACATATGGAAACAACGTAACATCAGTACGGAAAACATGTCACAAACGTCACTACAAAACACATGGTAAATGTCACTAACGTAACTTGCAAAACACTCCGGTCTCCTGGTTGAAAGTCCTATGTTTGTTGGACCCATCCACTTCTCCTCTCGTCCGCCATAAGCAGTCTTTCTCACTTTTTTTTCTACGTCACTAGCTCTGAGCGTAGCATATTTACGTGAATTGCATTGCAGTCAGTACAGACTACATGGCGTGAAAATGACACACCTAAAGCAAGGAGGGCATGCAAGCCTTTGCCTTATGCATTATCATGTCATACACACGCCTTTTTGTGTGACCGGGCTGGTATATGTCAGGTTTTGCATACTTCAATACGTCACTGCATATTCAAAAACAACACATAAGCTGCATATTGTGCACCTGTGTACCTGCAGTAGATGCTTCTGTTTTCTGTTTAAGTATTTTGTCCCAAAAGTTAGTTATGTACCAAGGTGAGAGAAGGGGAAGGACACACGGGCCGAGTCCTCAGGACTCCCCGCTAGACACGGGACTCAGACTCCCACAGCAGAGGGTGGTCTGAAGGGGAGGAGGAGTGGTTTTAATTTAAGGAATGCAGTGGTGCTATATTTCACCCTCTGCTGTTGTCTCACATTATCTTGGTAAACATCCCAGGTACTAATATGATATATTTTCGAGCAGGCGGTGTTTCATCCTGCTCCCAGCGTGATTGATGAATGACGGAGGGATGAAACAGGGACAGAGATTTATGGCGCTCGGGCGCACAGAATATGTATGATTATCAGCTGTGTGGTGAAAGCAGCTCGGTTTGAGTGATAGGCACACTGAGAGAAATCTACTAAATGACTCCATTCCCCCTGAGAAGTCACAGGAGGAGTTTTTTTTTTATCTCTGTCTATCTCATTCTGGTCCTCTCTCAGACATTTGTAGCTATGTTCTTGAAGATGAGTGGAAGAAGCAGAAATCAAATGCAACATAGGCCTATTATTACATATTTGACATGCATGTTTGATGTTTAACAGATTACCAAAGGGAGACAGATTTCTTTCAGCTAATAAGATTTAAACAAATTTTACTAAGTTACATAAAATCTAATTTTCTGAAAACAAAGCGACTTTCTCCATCAGCAGACAGTGCTGCATCGCACTCACTTTGTCTCCGTCTACACTAATCAGCCTCTGAAAAGGTGCGACAGTAATTGTCAGAGTGAAATGCTGCAGTTTATCTTCTATTATACAGTAATTCTGTCTAAGCTCTGATATAGTTATAATACCCATTGGCACCCTTGAGTGCCTCAAACAGTCAGCTCCTAATTGATCGATACGACGTCGTCATAAATCCCAAATCCTATGCACTTTATTGATCCTTCCGGAGCGCTTTCCGCTTCTCTGCATATGTGATTGCATCAGCCCACACACATGCCGAGTACAAGGCATATTTTATCCACCGGAAGCATTATCATATGCAGACTGTATTGTTTTCAGCATCTGAGAATTACTGCTTGCCAGCATGACTTGAATGACACCCTAGAGAGGGCTTCATTTCCTATTCACCTCAATTTATATTTACACTAGGGCTGTAAATAACGCTAATGCACCGAGGCGGTTTGGTCAGAGTAATTGTTTATTTGCTTCCTAGTGGACTCGCTTGACTATATTGCTGATGAACACTTCAATGTCTAGCTCTGAATTTCACTAGAGTGACTCTGTTACATGCAGAACATGTGTGACTGTCTCCTACAAAATTAAGTCCCCATATACAACTAAACTGCATTCTCAATTATGTTTCGTGGGAAACGTATTTTTTCCCAGGTTACGATTGCAGTTTTAAATATGTGATTACCGTGATAACAAAACAAAAACGTAACAAAACTACTTGGTTAGGTTAAGTAAAAACATCATGGTTTGGCTTAAAACAAGTAGCCTAAATAAATTTAAATAAATTAACGCTTACTTTTGGTTTCACTTGGGACACGGACAATGGTCACCTGGGTGAAAGTCCTGTGTTGACCCATCCATCATATGATTTAATCAGTATTAATATGTCTGTTATCTAACTAACTTCTTTAGCCTATAATGTCAAGTTTGAAACTTCTGTTATGCTGTGAGATGTTATGCTACTGTGGTGAATTTAAAGATGCCACATACAGGATTGGGAGCATTTCTATTGCCTCTCAACGTCTGTCAACATGGCAACGGCAGGCCGCAGCTCGCAGCTCGCAGCTAACAGCGCTAACAGTGCTAACAACGCTAAACAGAGCAAACAACTGTGAAAGTGCGGACAGAGATAACAAGGTTTACCTTAGGGGGAAACAGGAGGGTGGATGCTACACTTCCACGCCGACACCGTCGGTCAGGATGGCGTAATCAGCCATAACCGCCGTACGAGAGCAGTGCAGAGCGGCGGCCGTGAGCTAGCCAGTGAGGCACACCCACATGCATTCGTGTCGGCCCGGCAATGTCAACAAAGCACAGAGAAGCTCGAATTACAACACACATAGAGGGAGAGCGACTTCATTCTCTGCTCAGGAAGACAGTACTCCACTATACAGTATCTTTACATAAGCAAATAGTTGTTTGCTGCTATAAAATGTTCTGAATATCAAGTTTATCACATTTAAAAGCATGGCCTACCTTCCATTTAGAGCCCCTGCAACCAAAGAGCTTTGTGCTGGAAATTTGCTATGAGGATGTTCCTGTTTGCCTCACAGGTGTGTTGCATCAGTGGCTAATTAGCCCCCTCACGTGTGATGTCATCATGTCAGTGACACTCCAATCTCTTTCTACACCCTATACCAGGGGTCAGCAGCCTTTACTATCAAAAGAGTCATTCTAGGCAAAAAAAGAAAAGAAAAATCCTTCTGGAGCCGCAAAACATTTGAGCATTATGATGAAGGTAACACAGCTAATAGTCTAAGTATATAGTATATAAGTCTAATGCAGTGAGGGCCCAAGTGCAAATGTGCTACGGAGTATTAGGGCCACACTGAGGGATTAAATTTTTTCGAAAAGGTTTCGAGAATATTTATTCTCATAATATTACGAGAAAAAAGTCATAATATTATGAGAATAAAGTCATAATATTACGGGAAAAAAGTCATAATATTATGAGAATAAAGTCATAATATTACGGGAAAAAAGTCATAATATTTAGATAATAAAGTCATAACTTTACGAGAAGAAAAGTCGTAATATTACGAGAATAAAGTCATAACTTTACGAGAAAAAACAAAATAACACGTAAAATTATTACTTTATAATATTATGACTTTATTCTCATAATACTACGACTTTTTTCGCTTAAACTTGTGACTTTATTCTCATAATATTACGACTTTTGTTTGTAAACTAATAACTTTATTCTCATAATATTACGACATTTTTCTCGTAAACCTATGGCTTTATTCCCGAAATCTCAGATTTTTTTTTTTTCCTGTGTGGCCCTAATACTCCGTCGTACCATTGTACCATAGACCTACAGCAATGATAAATAAAAATGAAAATGTGAACAAAAAACAGTTATTCATTTCCACTAATTTTTAAACTAAAATCCACAGGGAGCCACTGGAGAGGGGCTTAAGAGCCGCATGTGGCTCCGGTGCTGCAGGTTGCAGACCCCTGCCCTACACCTACACTTATAACACTAGGCCTATGTACTGCAAGTAAAATGTCACATTATTGATATATACTGTAAATGCAGTTGGCATATATAAGCATTTTGCAGTAGACCTAGGTATAATTTTATATTTCGGTTTAATAAAGGGCTAATATATAATAGGCAATAGGCCTACTGGCAGCTGCGTTCAATAATTTAATAAGCAGGAGATCTTGAAGGCTGGATTCTCCCCACATTTGATTGGTTCATATTTATCTTCCCATAGTTTGTTGCCATGTAGCCTACACAGTTTGACTCTTTAGAAAGGCCAGGCATAGAAGCATGCTGTTAGCCTTGTGAAATAAACCTTTTTCACAGCAGACATTTGGACCTGTCAGCAGGAAAAGCACAGGTGTTACTAATAACATTAATGACAGCTTGGTTCCATCAAGTGTCCCAGTGAGCCAGCTTGTACAATACCAGGACCCTGCAATTACTCCACCTAAATGGAATGCAGCCATCATTAATGTCTTTAATTACACCGGTGCTTTTCCTGCTATAACAAGTCCAAAAGGTCTGCTGTGTCTTGTGGCATTCACATTTACCTAATAACCTGTGAAGGTGGCTGAAAGGTTAAACTATCCATGGAAATAAAGTAGCCTACAAGACAATAGTATCACAGAAATATGGTTTGGTCCGAGAAAATGAATTTGCTTCTCTTATAAATCGAGTTGTCTTCGACATAGCGTGTACTCGCTTCATATTTCTCCCAGCAGGTCTGTTGCTATGGAGGACAGGACGCCAGAAGGGTAAAGACCCGTTCCTGAGAAATGACTCACCCCCGCGCTCATGTGACAGTGGCACGTGTCCAAGCGCAGTCCATAAGGTGGAACAATGAGAGGATTTGTCGTCTCGTAATTGTAATTTAATAAAGATCTCACATGGTATCGCCGGAGCCTGACAGGCAGGGCCTTCCGGCGCTTGTTAATGCAATTGTTCTGGTCAGACGGTGCTGTCACAAATCATGCTGAAAGTTGGGTGACGGCAGAGCTCGTGGATACTTCCTGAGAAGCTCAGACATGTTTTGGATAGAGGCCAGGGAACGGCTGCACATGCTGTTGTGTTGTCTGGTTGAAAAGAAAATCACGAGCTGCGGAGTATTTGTTGCAGAAGATGTGATTTCAAAGAGAGGATTTAGGAAACAGTGATTTTGCAGAGGGCTATAAAACATGACTGAAAAAGAAGGACAGTGAAGTTAATAGATAATAATTATTCAAACATCTAGCGTTCGTCCCTAAAAATATCAGGTGTTGACAGTTTGAGGTAAACCATTCCCAAAATGGAGGCTCCGGAGGATTAAACAATGGCCTCCCTCGCCACTGACACCTCCACCCTCCCTCCGCTGCTCTTGTTTCACCTCTCTCTCTTTCACTGCTGATGTATGGCTGATGTGTGACAGAGGGAGCTCCAGTAAAACCCTGCATACATGCCAAAATACATTTTACAAGCACTGCTCTAATCAGCCTGCAGCCAGAGGCTCATAAATTGCCTCAGTGTGTCTGGAGCTGGTGAACAAACGCAGCTTATGGTCACTGCTGAGGAGTTGGATATACAGCAGGCCACGCTCTCTGCGCCCAACCAACTCTTGAGTGCTGCCGCTGATGTTTGTGAGTCACTTCAATAGAGGGAGGAACAACCCGGTGCCTTTATATCAACAAAAAATGACAGGGGTACGATAATTTATGCGCCTGTTTAATCAGCTGAGTGCATGTAGGCAAATGTTTGCATATTGCTGCATGTTTTATGTCAGATGTAAGTGTACAAGCACATGTCCCCGCGCTTGGATGCTCTCACTCATGTGGGAAAGTCTGTTAAAAGCTGTCATTACATCCATATTTAGGGACCACCGGAGGATTCATCAAGGGTTCGTACACATTCTGCTCGTCTGAATTATCGGAACGATTTGGAGCGCTCCAGCAGGTAGAATGTGTCATCACTCCAGCTGGGAGGTTGTTTTGTTCTTTTTAATCTCAGCTGTAACCTTCAGCGTCCTCCACTGACAGGAAATGCAGTTTATCAACTGGGGATGACACCGGCGGAGGTGATATATGCAGGACTGTACTTCCCCAGATAACTCTAATAGCGTGAAGCCCCGTCCCTGCTCCGTTCCTCATTTTCAACCAACAGGGAAATTCCTGAAGTAGGAGAGGTTGATCAAATAAAATGATACTTTGAGGAATGCGCTTGAATCCCGAGATGCCTTCGCCAAGTCCTCAGATGACATCTCAGAATTAAATAGAGGCACCTTGTCATCTCAGTAAAAAAAAAAACAGGTGGGGCGGTTTTAATGTTTTTTTCATGCCATAGTGTTATAAATTAAGTTATATCACACACATACATCTGTGTAAGTGTGGACTGACATTATATGAGAGTGTTGCTCTTAATAAAAGAACAGCCATGCTGTGTGTTATATAGCCAACATGTATCTGTTGGCCTCAGGCCACGAGTGCTGGTGTAGAAATGATGAGCACATGGCATAAGTATGCGTGTCCTTAAGTATACACTATGTACACTATGTTCTAGACTAGAAATATGTCATTGTTCTATCACATATCACAAGCTTCATTATTTATATCCCTATATGCCAACCGGCTATCATGCCAAAGCGTGTAATAGACCCGCCTGTCCACCAGAGGACAACGTGTCAGTGTCAAGATTTGCCTCGCCGAGGCCTGAATATTACAGCCGTGTATGAAGGTGCAGTACCAGCAGGGGGCAGCAAAACTACTCACTTAGGTTTAGGTAAAATACAAACTGTATAAAGATAAACGACATGACAGTTCCCCAAAAGTGAAGCCAAAACATCTTGATCGCCACCCCGGGTGGCTGGCTGCAGTATAGATCATAAATCCCAACCCCTCCATGTTAGCGGATGGGACATGGCCCAAACTAAAAAGTGTAAGTACACGTCAAATTAATTTTTCCCAAAGATGGTTAATGTCATTTTAGATAGTTCTTACCACACTAGTATAAGTCCAAGTGTTCATTTCTGTGATAAGTTTGGTTTTAATTAGTTATTTGACGCTATAAAAAGGGGTTGAGACATCATGATTGACAGCTGTGAGTCTCTCTCACTGACAAACTGCGTCCGTGCTCAGCTTGCGATTGGTTCGGGCGGGTGACCTCGATACCGCGGCTCCACCACCCGATCACTACTGCGCAGACTCTGGCTCCAAATGACGTCAAAATCTCAAGATGGCAGCTCTCGTATCCGAGGTATTTTGACTTCACTTCTGTACGGTGGGACGAAGTGGAGAAACGTCAACAATCTATATAAACAGTCTTTGGTCAAATAAAATAAGTGCTGAAAACACGTAAACAAACATCACTAAACAACAGGGGACAAATGTCACTAACGTTGCTTACAAACCAAAACACCGGTCTCAAACATCGGCCTTCTGGTTGAAAGTCCTGTGTTTGTTGAACCCATCCATCTCCCCTCCGGCCTGCCATAAGCAGTCTTTCTCCCTTTTTATTCTACGTCACTAGCTCTGAGCGTAGCATATTTACGTGGATACATTTCCATTGCAGTCAGTACAGACTACATGGCGGCTACAAATTACACGCCTAAAGCAAAAATGGCGTTCTTATTACACACTTTTGCTTTGTACTTTTGTTTTTTATAATTCTTTAATTTTACATCTAATCCAAATGGGATCCATTGGGTGGCAGCACTGAGCGACAGCAGTGATTATGACCTAAAATTAGAATTGTTTCTGTAACAAATACTGATGAAAAGAGGAGTATTGTTTTCACACATCGAGTGAAAGGGAGCCACTAGCTATCCCTGACAAAGAAGGAGAAAACATGTCTCACAGCAGTTTTCTCTCATATATAATACACAATAAAATGCCATCCTGTGGCTGTACATTGAAGCAAGGCAGATTTTTGTGTGCAACAATGTGCAGAACACACTTGTAATGACATATCTATAATGGTCTTCACCTTCAACATTCCCTCACTTTGACATAGCTGTCGAATAAAACCCCTGCAGAGGAAAGCTCATAACCGCTCTGAGAGTATAGCCTGCGTCTATGAAATCCAAGATTTGTTGCTTTTTATTCTGAGAGAGGATACGGTTGGGTTTATATACACCGACACACACATACTCACACACATAGACGCCACCCTCTGCTCTGGTAGTCGATAAGCAGACTGCGGCTTTGGCAGCGCTCTATCTTATTTACAGGACGTTTGTTGCACTTGACATTTATCGTGGCTCCGAGGCCGTGAACTTCATGCAAACGCCATTGAAGCATTCAATGCCAAGGGCCCGGGGCCTCCTGTCTCAGCATCATCACAAGTCTTTTCACGCTAAGATAAATCACTTCCACTGGACCCCGAGCGCGGGGAAGGAGAGGGATGGAGGTGGGGGGATGCGAGGATGGAGAGAGAGAAGGGCGGGCAGAGGGAGAGAGGAGGTTCAGGGAGAGGGGTGATGACATCCGAGGAATACCCGGAGGTTAACGCCAGCCCCATTTCTCCCTCGTTAATTGCTGGGTGCGTTCACACAAATATCACTAACCATTATGAGGGCAGCATATGGTTCGGGTAAATGCTCTTTAGATCTCAGAGGGATGTAAATACTGTCACCACATGACTGTCCTCGGTCTGCTCATGGCCACAGGACATGAAAGCTCCAGTTCTTAACCATCTGATAAATGCAATATATTGACCTGAAGGCAAAGGGTGGGCGAGTGTGTACTCTTCTAAGTAGCTATTACAGTTTAACTGTGATCAAACATAGAAAAGAAAGATTTTTAAAACAGCATCTTGTGAGTTCTCCATGTTGTTTGCTATCATGCTATAGCATAGTGGTACCATCTCATGGCATGGTCACTACTATTTATTCCTGGGTGGGTAGGTTTAAAGTGGTTTATAGATTGAAATATGTCCTTATATGTGATTATCAAGTGGTGGAAATAAGTATATTTACTTAAGTACTTTGCTTAAGTATTATTCTGAGGTACTTATCTCTGTTACCATTTTATGCATCTCAGTACTTCTACTCTACTACATTTCAGACTGAAATATTTTGCTCCACTACATTTATTTGACAGATATAGGTGAATTTTCAGATTATTATTTTATAATAATATATTATATGTTATGATAAAGTTGTAAATAATCTCATAAAATAGATAAAGATTAAGTGGCTCCCAACCTTTTTGGTTTGTGACAACGACAACGACAGCGACAGCGACAACGGCAACAAAAAACTGTGTGTAGTTGGGACCCTTTGTCATATTTCAGATGTCTGAGTTTTTAGCAGCTTCACCAAAGAGAGAGTTACCCTCTAAATTTCTAATATGGTTCCATTAAAAAACTGTTTTAGGCTCAAGGTGGTAAAATAACTATCATTAATTATTTAAAAAAGCAAAGATTAGAGAAAAGTCAAAAAATGAAAAATGTGTTTTCTTCTTTTGTTAATTATCTCCTGGCCCCTCTGATTTATCTTGTGACCCAGTGGAGGGGCCTGACCCCTATAGGTTGGGAACTACTGTACAAAAATATGTGAAAATATATTAAACGTGCTTCCAACTAAGTTAAAATGTCTATAATGTCGACATTCAGTTTATATACTGCTGAATAGGAGGTTAAAATGAACTGTTACCTATAATTTTAACAAATAAAATGGCTCATTCTTGAGTAGTTTGACTAAATGACCCACAAACTTTTCAGAAGGTTTCAGTCACATCTCGTAGTCTTCAACAGAGGGTGGAGATTTGTTCAGTTTTTATTTTGCTGTTTGTAGAGATTTTGTTGATAAAGACAGTGAAAGCTCTGGGAAAAGATATAAAGTGTTAGTTAATGTACTGTATATCTTCAGTTGATGAGAAACAATAACAGATATAATATAGCACATCATAAGGCTTATTTTGCCACACATTATAGTCACACCACGTATCTGAAAATAAAACTCAGTCCCCTGAGAGAACCATTTTCAAAAGAAACCATAGAAACTGAGTGAAAGGCTGACAGTCAAGAGGCAGTATATGGTCCTATTATAGGTGGAACAGTACAAGACGTAATAGTGGTACACATTAAAAAATGGCTTCAGTATAGAATGATGAATGCGCCTATGGAGCCCACCAAATCCTCCCAGCAGCTCTCGGGGCAATATATCCTCACGCCGTCAGCCCCCAAATTATAAATCACACTTCTCACAGGTCCGTATGATTCATTACAATTTATCGACAATAATTTACAGAAGTGGTTTTCAGATGCTTTTAACTTTGCAGCGGCGGTAATTTACAAACCCAGAGGAGAAAAAAAAAGGAAAAGGAAACAACAGTGCTGTATTTTTTCTACTTGACTGGCAGGGCGGCAGCTAAGCGATACGGAGGGGTAAAAAATTAGATCGTTGATGAAGGCTCATTGATTCAAATGCTTGATGTTCTTGGAAAGGCAAAAAGATGACACTGAAGAATGTGCTTCAGGCTGCCTTCTGTGCTACAGAGGTACTCTGACTCAGATCTGATGCGAAAAAATTTGATTATCATTTCAGCAAAAACACACCCAAGGCAAACAACTAACAGACCGCACAAAGCACGCTAAAAAACAGACTGCTTATTCATACCACCAAAGCTCTATTTGCGTAATCCAAAACACATAACACTAGCAGACACAATGCTTTTCTATTGTAGAAACTAATTTAATGATGGTATGTAATGATAGTGTTATATTTTACTACCATGCAGATGTTTGTGTCAAAGTCTCTAACCTAAGGCTTGCTCTCGGGGAAGCTTTGCAACATTTCACAAGATATTTGTATTTTACATCATAACCTGCATCTGTGTGAGCGTTCACAATGCCCTGCTCTTCTAAAAAGGTACTGCTGATCTACACAGAGGCTATTTCTGTTGCCGTGTGACACTGATGATGTTGACGGCAATCGCCTTCCCACATCACAGCCGCCGCAAAGGTCAGACCAAATGAGAGGGATGTGTAAGCAAAGCCTGTCCTCTCTGCCTCAGCCTGATCTGGCCTCAGGCACTCTGGCTGATGAGGCCTAAACATCAGCACGGGGTCATTATTTCAACTAGAGAAGCACTTAACTTCCTTTACTCCCCGTCTCTGAGGACGCTGCTGCAGCAAGGTGGACGACGGAGAGAGAGAGAGAGAGAAAGAGAAAGGGGAGGGCAGAGCGTTGGGTTTTGTCCACGAAGTATGAAGAAACAACTTTTTTTTTTTCTTCCTCCCTCGTGTCTCGGTGAAGGTAATTCCTGCACACACCGTGTGAATTAATTAATTACAAAGCTGGCTGGGTATCAAAGGTAAATGATTTAATTATATTCCCTGCGTCTTTGTTAAGAAGCCAACTGTCAGGCGGTGGTAAGTGGGGCTGTGGCCCTCTGTGGTGCCTGAGGGGTGCGTGTGAATGTGTGTGTGTAGGTGAGTGTGTGTGTGTGTTTGCACGTTTGTGTTTCTCTGTTTCCCTTCACATAAAACAGAAAGAAAGAAAATTAAATTAAAGAGGGAGAGTGTATCCATGTGTACTTTAAGTGTATTTGCTAGTTTGAGACTGTCCTCACCAGAAAAACTACAGAATTCGTCAGTTCTTCAAACACCTAAAAGGCACTGTGTTTATGTTTTCTTGTAGTCATACAGACAGAAGCAGCATGACATTGTTAAAGCGCCTCTTGCAGGGAAGTTTGGGTGTACTAAGGGTCTAACCCATAGACTGTATGTAAGAAGTGGACGTAGTCACAGTGACGTCACCCATTGGTTTGTTTGTGGCTTTCGCCATCTTGTTTTTTTGCAACCAGAAGTGACATGAGAGGGTGGAGCTAAGTACAACCGAATGCTGAATAAGACATTTTTAGGCGACCAAAATGTTACAATTAACTTTCGTGAACTGAAAACACACTGTGAAAGGGGTTAAAGTTGTAAGACGAAAACACGGACAACTCCTAGACAGGACAACGCGGTGGTAGCGACCTGTCAATCACGATGTAGCCACGCCCTAAAACATACCCTGCTTTATGGTCTATTTGACTCTAAGTGGAACCATAATTTACTAAATGAACATCATGCTGTATTGAAGAAGACTTGAAACTAGCGATTGAGACCATAAACTCATGTTTACAATGTTTACTGAGGTAATAAATCAAGTGAGAAGTAGGCTCATTTTCTCATAGACTTCTATACAATCAGACTCCTTTTTGCAACCAGAGGAGTCGCCCCCTGCTGGCTATTAGAAATAATGCACGTTTAAGGCACTTACACATTATTATCTTATAATTTTTAGGAAAAAATGTCAATGCCTAACCTTAACTATTCAAGGTCAATGCCTAACCTTAACCATCTTGCGAGATTTTGATAATTTGTGGGTCACCTTTTAGACACTAACCAACAGACCCTGGCGCACAGACACCTAGGGTGCTGCTGTGCTGAAAAACAACAAGAATGACATAATAAACAATGCTACGTGCAACGCACCGATTAGAAAATATTGTTGCATCTTCTGTCATGTCAATGGAGCAGAGTGAACACTACGCACAGAACGATGGAAATTATGATTGACCATACTCATTTCACTGTGCTGCACAGACGCCCACTAGCTGTGGGGCTTACAGTAATATAGTAGGCTATATACAGCTGGACCCGAATATTTGACTATATCAGAATACTTAAAAATGATTACCTTTAATTACACTTAAAGACACATGTTGCAGCACCAGCATCAAAACGCCACCGTTTAGGAGAATTGGGCCTGCAAATGTGACTTTTAGGTACATCTACACTTGCTCACACAGAGGGATAAGGAGAGGAGACGCTGAGCGCAGACAGAAAACTCATAGAGGCGTGTGTGCACCATCCATAATGGATGGTACACACATGCCTCTACGAGTTTTTACTTATCATATGGATGATCCATATGCTACGTAAAAACTCGTAGTCATCATGACACATTTCGTTAGTGACCGGAGGAGCACTGAGAGTGCGCTGGTTAAATAAAAGAATGATAGAACAGATAACATTAAATATTACAAAAAAAAATAATTTACAGATTTTGATAGTGACGAAGGAGGTGCTGGATCCAATCAAATAGGTGCCTGTCGTAATCTGGGAGGTCCCAGATCATGTTCCGGCAGGATGCGGCACAAATTAAGCCCTGGCTGTACAATATTTGAATGCAATTTTAGAGTAAATTACTGGCTACTATAGTTGCATTACTTTCACAGCAAGTTACTCTGACATTTGTACAGTAAATTATAGTAAAATGACTGTATTCTGACTGTATTACTGAGATATGGCATTATGTTGCTGTAGAATTACTGTACTGAACTATGATTTTACAGTGCAGAGATGATCAAATCCAAGTCCAAAAATGATAAAACATAATAAAGGTGTTTTACTTTACTTTTTTAATAGGCTGCCACTGCTGGTCTCTCACAATTTTGAGAAATGACCACAGTGACTAAAATTTGCAAATGTATGCCCTTTAAAGTGACAAACAATATTATCTATTGTGAACAAATTTGGGGAAAAAGAAGTTTCATTAAAAACTTTAAGTTTTTTTTTCTGAACAGGTATCATAATATATTTTTTTCATAACCAAACTCATGTTATCTTGTTTGCTCTTCCATATTTTTAGAGGTTTTGCACACACTCTGCAAACATGATATTTTCTCACCTTTAGAAGGAGCCATTTCACTCTTCCTGGAAAAATTACTCCGGCTAGATAGTCCATCACAATAAACATTAAACCTGATTCTCTGCTTTATCTTCCTACTCAGCCAAAGTTGACATGACTTCTTAATTGGGGGAGCCTTTATTACCCCGTACAGCAGGTCATTTCAGGCTTGGTTTAACATCCCATTTTATCAAATTGAGTAAATGTTAAAAGTAAAATATCAGTTTATAGAGGGCAGATTTAGTGTCCCAAAATTACATAAATGCCATCTTAATGTCACGCATGTTCAAATATACATATGCACATACAGTACATGCTCACACACTGCACAAACAAAACCTCTGAATAGACTCACGCCTGTTCTGTAATGGAGACATATCACATGTACGAATGTTTTGTTTATTTATTGCTAGGAGAAATTCTTTGAATCCTCCTCTTCTAGATCAATCTAGAAGATACACGTTAATCACTAATGATTAATGCCTTTGTTCATTGGAGATGAGAGCAAATTAGACTCACCTTCACGACCACAGAGTCAACACCTCAGGAGGAGAAGGCTGTGTTTTTGGTGACGAAGAATCTGGAAAAAAACACACACAGGCAGAAGGACGAGATTATATTGTGTCTTCAGGCCGACAGATTAAAAAGACGATAAAGCTTTCATAATGTGGGGATAAACACATTACACATCAGTAAATCTTGATTTTTATCTAACAAGAGATGCTCCTGTGATGTCACAGATCACTGTATCGAGAAAATGACTAACAACGGGAGACATATTTTTAATGAAAAAACTGTGTTACAAAAAATCCCCTCTATTCACACGCCTGAAGAATCGCTGAAGAACCAGAGGCCCCGCGTTAAAGATAAATAGAGCCGTTACTGAGGTTTTGTCACGGCACAAAGAAGCTGTTTATAGCACCGAGGCCTCGGATAAACCGTTTTCTGGCCCAACAAGGTAAATGAAGCATAATTGGAAGCCCATTACCAAATTGAAAAACGGGTGGCTTTTGTTTTAACTGTGTTAGAATCGAACTGAGGGCGCCTCTCCCACTCTGTAAACCTGCATCAAACTGCAGGGCTCAATAATTATAATGTTCAGGATCCTTCTGAGGGGCGAAGAAAATCAATAGACTAAGGACAAAGAACCTATAGCCATCACTTAATTCTCTTATCACTGTGATTTAGGGGAAGAGGAGGATGTTAAATAACTGTAAATCTTCAGCTATGACTTTGAGGGTGCTTTATGGCAGTTCTTACAGCGTCTCCCAGACAGAATGTCCATACCTTCCGCAGACCACACAATTTATAGCTTTATTACCCTTTGTCTTAAAGAGCAGGGAGACATAGCAGGGAGGAAGGAGATAACAGCCCAGCGCAGGGGCGGTTGGGGGGGGAAAAGAAAAAAAAAGTCGGATGCCATCATCGACTGAGACATATCTCTGTGACAGGTTTACGGCTCAGGAGCAGGGCTTCTATTTGGGGGTGGAAGACGAGAAAGCGTGGGTGTCCCACCTCCCCCCTCCACACAACCAGCCCTCCCATAACTCCCAACATATCCCCAAACTGCAGCAACCCTGCCCCCTGTGGAGGAGGCAAAATTAAATTTCTGACTCCCTGATGATCAGATTTACTCTGCTGTTTAGTTGCCTCCGCACCGCCGCTGCCACGCCGCCACCGTGCCTTCCTAGAGGTCACAGGGAGGACTGACACGGGGGGGGGAGGCGAGGGAAGGCCGACAGAAGGAGGGAGGCGGAGCGCCTTTTCACCACGAGTCATGAGTTCCTCTGGACCGGGCAGATGCTTCCTCATATTTTCTTGCCGCGGCTGACAAGTGGCTTATTGTTTCCCTTGATAAGGGTACAGTGTTCCCGGTAATGGGAATTAGAGGGAGGCGTAAGTCACCGAGACACAGGGCGAGACCGAGTCAATAGATAATGGGAGATTTCTCATGGATGCAAAAGGCACGCTTATTATCAGTGCTGTTTAAAAAGAGCAAGGCCTCTTATTTGTCTTCGAGCTACACTCATGGGTAGTGCGAAGGCTGGAAATAAAAGTCACACTTTGATTGAACTCTGTGAAAGCGGTTTCGCAGGGTTTCCAGACAAATGCCCCGGACACCATGTTCTGAACTCTGTCAACTCATGATGACTGACCGACCAGTAACTTAATGAAACCTCATTTTTACTGCGTCAATTGAAAAAAAATAAGCCCTTTTAGCTGTAGGACTATGACTCCTGATGTATCTTGATCTGTGTGTGGTTTCTCAGTGACTCTGCATTTTTACTAATATTAGTCATCACCTCCACAAAGGAGGTTTAGTTTTTCAGTTAGCAGGATACTGCAAAACCTTTTCAAAGAAACTTAGGTGAGGACATGAAAGTGATTTGTTTTTTGGTGCAGATGGAGAATTTTTCAAAACATGAATTAGTGTTGAGATATAGGACTTTTTAAAAACTTTTTTTTTTTTTATGAACTATGCTACTTAGGATACTGAATGAAAAAAATTGTGCGCATGTAACTAAAGTTTGTCTATCACTATCTTTGATTTCAATCTAGATCCAGAAACAGATACATATTGTGTGTACATATTGTGCAATACTGTGGTCTTTAGCTGCTTGGAGGCAGTGGAACAAGCTGTCAACACTACACTGACATTATCTCCTTTTTAGTTGATACAGCATGCAAACAGTTGCCCGTTTACAAATCCAGCAGATAGAGAGCAAAATTAACATTAATTTGAAATTGTGTTTCTGGTCACATTATCAATGTAAGACTCTCAATTTAGCTATAGCTTTGCTTTGCACTAACTCCTGAGGGAAATATCTGTCTCTTAAAGGGCCAGTGTGGGGATCTGTTAGCAGAAATGGAATATAAGATTAATTTCATCACTAAGAATTGTTGTGTTTTCATTATCTTGGAATGAGTTCTTCATATCTACATAGGCAGCGGGTCCTCTTCACAGAGTCTGTCATGTATCACCGCCATGTTTCTACAGTAGCCCAGAACGGACAAACCAAACACCGGCTCTAGAGAGAGACTTTCATGTTTTTATGTTACCTAAAGGCCACCGTAGTTCTCCAACATGCTGGGAAAGGGAGGGGTACCTCACCACTAGATACCCTTTAATTATGAAAATAATATACGGTGACTACATATTGTGCAATATTGTGGTTTCAAGTATTTATGCTTTAAACCTGCATTGATTAGTTTTATTTTTTGGCTGCTTGGAGGCTGCCGTCAACAACACTGACATACTATTATCACCCTTTAAGTTGATACGGCATGCAAAAAGCAGACACACAGCGACATTAACATTCATTTGAAATTGTGTTTCTGGTCACATGATGAATGAAAGTCTAATACTCACTCTCATTTGAGCTTTAGCTCTGCTCTGCACTAACTCCTGAGGGAAATATGTGGCTCTTAAGCAGCTAAATGCTCCACAATGCTCAGCAGCTATAGTCTCTAACTGTGGACCAAAACAGTAACCAAACCAAAGAATAGTTACGTAACAAAACGCATGATTATCATAAACCAAACATGGCACAGCGCACCAAAACTTACACAAGTCATTGCTGAACCTCTGCACGGAGCACTAAGCTGGGTTACAAGAAAATCAGACCTATACTTGTAAACACAGCTTGACCCAGGTAGTGACCGTCTCCCCGAACAATGCCGACATCAAAGGGAGAGTTTGTATTCTCCTGCCTGATAAGTTATTGTCAACAGCTGCTCGGACAAGAAAGCCAGAACCTCACACTGCAACAGCAGACAGGAAGTCAACAAAACAATGGTCTTCTCAAGTGATAAACACAAATGTTTGATGGCTCAGACTTCAAAAACCAACAGCAAATCTATAATAACTTCCCTTTCTGGAAAAAAAAACATCTATTGAAACTGTCTCTTCATCATTTTGGGGTGTAAAAAACATCTAGCAGTTGTTGTGCCTCTCAAAGCAGGAGGAAGAAACTTCAGCAAGTATATAATCTACATGCAGAGCTGCAGAAATTGAGAACCAGGGAAGAAGTTTAGCACAATTACATACCCTCACAGAGTGATTTGTGGTTGTGTGTTGAGAAGCTTGAATCCTGCACCATCCAACATGGCCAGTGAGCAGAGCAGCAGCGAGGGTGTCCTCTTCCTGACAGCTCCCCCTAGGGCCCTGGAATACATTAACCACTGTGGTCCACAGGGGTGTTGGGAACAATTACTCACTCCCGCCATGTGACACCCTCGATAAATTAAGCTCCCCCTTTAAGTTTTAAAGGCAAATGCATATTGTGGCCATCACTTAGAGGCCGGCCCGTCCGTGCCCGCGCATAATTTGCTGTAACAATGTGTTACCACGACTCGGTAACTCAACCCAGCAGCCGACTGCAGATGAGTGAGCAATGTGCCGATGAAGTCGGAGGGCAAAAGAGGAAGCGTGGGGAAAAATTGCATTAAAAGCTCCGCGTATGTGTCTTCACAATTAATACATTCTAGTCCATCAAGCTGCAATCTAATTATGAAGTATCTGCCATGAATCATTTCTGCACTTTGTTAGTTAAATTGGGGGAAAAGAATCCAGACACATCATTGAAATTAGATTTTCTTTCTTTGTGAAATCACAGGAAAAAAGTTCTGTTAGTGGCCGAACACAAAATGATTGTTAAACCCCTGCAGCTAAAGAAAATGTAATTATGATTAAATAATTGACAAATTAAGCCCAGGGAGCTTACATTTTTTGGCAATGGCCGTGATCCATAAAATCAGTTTTTCTAACAGCTGCATGTCTAAAAGAGGTAATTACATTCTCTGTAAACACATATAAAACCTGAGCAAATACACCCAGCAGACGGCCGCGGATTAGGGGTGAGATGGAGATGTCATCCACGTCCTCGCGATGGCACATCTGGAAGATAACTCTGGAAAATGCAGCTGGTTCTTTCAATAAAAAAAGTCTCTAAATAAATTTCCACTGTGCAGAAGTAACTCGTGACAACCCAAAGACAAACTCACAGAGAGAGAGAGAGAGCTGCGCTGAGGAACGTCAACACCTCCACTCAACAAAAAAAAAAAAACCTTGAAAACTAATTACGTGTCACTCTGAGTTTATATTGAGATTACTTGCTTCAGTGTAATATCATTTTATTTATGGAACACCAGATTTATTTCAGCTAGTGTGGATTGTTTTTGTTTTTGCAGCGCTGACGTGCAACAATACAGAAACATTTGTGAACATCCATGCCAGGTTTCCAGAGTAGAAAGACCTCAAATCCTCCCCGTCCTCTTCCTCCTCCTCTACCTCTGTCCAATGAGGAACCTGACAATTCCCGCCTTATTAGACTCCTTGGAGCCAATGTTCTGTCATTACACGAAGAAGACCACCGGCTTCAAGTTGAGTGAAACTTTATATTTCCCTTCTGTCTGTGCTCTTTTCAACATGCACTAATGATCGCGATGAGCAACGCGCTGGCGAGACAGCGAGCGGGTGAAACAGAGAGACGCGGTGCAGATATAGAAACCAAATGTAATGTGTAAGATGTGTAACGTGATTAGCCGGGGTCCCCAACCGAGGCCTTCAGTCAAAGGCAGCGACGGTAAAGATCATAAGACACATTAAGAGGCACTCCGTCACGATGTGAAAGAACATCTGAGTTCTCAGCTGCCGCCATTCATTTTCATAATGACAGTGAGTGCGGTTGAAAGCGGTAGGATGTCTGAATGGCATTAAGCTCTCAACTTTGATTAGGTGACTCGCTGGAGATGAAGAGAAATCATTTAGAGGGGGATAAGTGTGTCAGGAGATAATGGCTCCACAGGTTGAATGTGGCGGAGAAAACACTGAAGCTGATGAAACACGGCAACAACCTGCAGAAATCCAGGTGCGTGCATGTTTGTGTGTGTTTTTTTGCGTGAACGCGGTGTGCAAATTTGTGCAAATTCGAATGTGCGTCAGTACGCATGCTCGCACGAACGGTGGTGTGTGTGCATGCCTGCCAAAGATCTCACTTTCTTTGTGTTTCACGTCAGGCATCTCGGTCTCGGTGACAGCGTTTCACATTGAGGTGGCATGTCTTGGAAAACAAAACTAAATATCACCAGTAAATACTTTGTCGTATGTATTTAGCCAAATTAAGGTTCAAAATGAATTAATTTGATTGCTAGCAAGGAAAATTGTCATCCTTTGCGCTCAAAAGAGTTCTCGCACACATATTATCTGTTTAAGCATCACATTATGCTCAGGCTTACATCACCTGGAGATTCAAATTGTAGCTGTGAAAGTACTAAATCCTTCAAAATGTCTTTTAAAACTTTAAGAATGTTCTCTGTGCCCTGACCAAAACAAAACATGATGACAGGTGCCAGTTTACGACACCCCTCTCTTTATCTCTGAGTCTCCTCAATTTCCCCCGACAGAGAGAAAAAAGACAGAGGGAGAGGGGGGAGAGAGAGGGAGCGCAGGGGACCTGAAGTGTGTTTAGGAGGAAGATGGCTGTCAGTAGCTGTCAATCGGCGGCTTTTTGATGCCATCGTCTCGGCACAGGCCTGTCTGTCTCGCAGTGTAACAGCTATCAAAGACTCACTCACAGCAGAGACAGGTGCCGGGGTGGAAACACGAGGAAATCCACACATTCTCTCATTTACACCTGGCATATAAACTTTGTGAAATCTGGGTCTGTGAATCACGATGGAGCCGATCGTTCTCACCTGGCCTTGAAGCAATAAACATGTTGAAGTGATGCGGCAGTCCCGTCAGTGCATGGCATATGATTATTGGTAAATGTTTGGAAAGAGATTTCTACTGAGATTCTCCATCGTTCAATTTTATTTTGTTTATTTGAGTGCTTTTGGTTACATGGTGCTACATTCTGATAATGCATGCTTAATAAAATGTTTATAAGTTGTAGCTATGGGCGTTATTGATGGTTAAAAAACATTTTATTAATGCTTTCTAGATGAGCAGAAAGAACAACATTTATGTTGAGAGGTTGCAAATCTGTTTCATCCTTTATCTTGATGCCTTAAAGTAACTCATTATTTAAAAGGTACATATAATGCTCCTTTTTAGGTTCATACTTGTATTTCGAGTTTCTACTACAACATGTTTACATGCTTTAATGTTAAAAAAACACATTATTTTTCTCATATGGTCTGTCTGAATATACCTGTATTCACCCTCTGTCTGAAACGCTCAGTTTTAGCTCCTGTCTCTTTAAGACACCCATGCGAAAAAGCCCAGTCTGCTCTGATTGGCTGTCAAGAAAAATATGGTGCACCTTTGCAAAAGTAGTTTTCAAGCTGCGGGTGATATATTCTGATGAGCTAAATCTGAATGGTTTGTTGACTGGGTTGTCTTATTTCACAGTCTGTGGGTTGTTTGGAACTGCGGATACCCAAATGTACGAGCACAAGCACTGAAAAGGTGAGTTTTTCATGATATGTCCCCTTTAAGAGACATGGGGTTCTTTATATATCACTTAATAATCAGCCATCGTGTCTGCAGTTATAAATGTAGGTAAACCACTACAACAATTTCTTCATAATAATTTAATCAAATTGTCCAAGAAATGTGAATAAAATCAATATTAGTGCTAAAACATATTAAAAGTAATTATAGTTATACTAACTTTTTTCCAAAGGGAGGCGGTGGGCTTAAAGGTGCAGTGTATAGGATCTGATGACCTCTAGTGGTGAGGTAGCCGATTGCAAAACGCGAAAACTGAAAACGCTAATGGCCCTATCTAGAGCCAGTGTTTGGTTTGTCCGTTCTGGGCTACTGTAGAAACATGGCGGCCAGCTCCGTGAAGAGAACCCGCTCTGTATGTAGATATAAACGGCTCATTTTAAGCTAACGAAAACACAACGATTCTTATTTTCAGGTGATTATACTCTAAAGAAAACATACTTATTAATATTATATTCAATTTCTACCAATAGATCGCCCTAAATGTTACACACTGTTCCTTTAAGAAAAAAAGTTAATATTGTATTACATACCTTATTGCATTAATGTTAGCAGCACAATGTGGACAGGGGTTATTGTGATATGAGTGGAGTAAACACCATGGAATAAAACCTGACTGTTCCCAGTACAACACAATGGTTGTACTGATCTGCTTTGTTTGCTTCCCTTTGGTCCGTTTTAGCAACTCCCGGTGACAAATCCCTCTACAGTACACATTTGACCGGTCAGCCATGAATCCAGCACTTCAGCAGGGGAAACATTTCAATAGCAAGCAGCACAGGCGCATATTTCTAATGGTCGATATCATGATCGATTTGGCGGTGATCTATTAAAAGAAAGTCCCACACTGGTCGCCTTCATTTTCTTATTGTTGCCGGCTACAGAACATTTTGAAGAGAGCGTGTGACTGCACGCTGCTTTTGGTGATAACATCAATCCGTCCTGCTGTCCTTGGTGGACTGTCTGCTTTTCATCTTGTTCGAGACAGATCACTTACATGGCCTACGGTTCCCACACAACACCTCTTTATTGGTCCAAGACAACATCAGGATGACTGTGTCCAGATGATCGCAAATGGACACAGGAGGTGGAGGAGGAGTCGTTTGGCCTCTCCTTTGTGGGCTGCTTCACTCTGTCCATTTGGCAGGTTCGCATACAGACAGATCCGCATATATGGCAGGATCCCCAGTCAAACACACAGCTCAATCTCCGTCCTGTGCCTGTAGCGTGTAGCTGCCTCCGGGAAGTCCTGTCAGCGCTTACCATTTGGCCTTGAACCTGCGCTAAACTATTGAGTTCATCATGCATAAAACATTAAAGATGTACATCGGGAAGGCTGTGGCTGCCTGTTTATTGGCACTCACAGCTCCATAAACCATTTTCATCCCCTCGCAGGATGAGACACACATGCTCTGCAGGCCCTATTGATGGCGTTTAACACGGAATATAAACCATAAAACACAATAATAAACATAAGCGGAGCAAATAAATCTGATTCATAATAACCCCGAGGTGGGATTTATGTAAGCAAAGATAGAAGTCTTTGTGCAAATTGATGGTACGAGCTCTATCAAAGCACCAGTGAGACACTAATATAGTCTTATAAACACACCAGCAACACTCTAAAGTAGCTTCATCTCTCCTCTTTGGCTGGCCTAAGTGCTTAAGTAATGTATTGCTTTCATAAGTGTGCAACTTCGTAGCACTTTCTTTTGGTGGAAATATGTCTCCATCCTCTGGGTGGTGTGATTAAGAATAAAATACAAAGAGCATTACTGTGGAATAAATTTCAAACAGTGACATAAAGCAGGGGAAGTGTTAGCCGGTGCTGAGCTGAGCCGCGGCAGTTCTCTCTCTGATGACGGCAGGGAGCTCTAGAGGTATCCATCACCAGCACACACTGTCCCCCTGGCACCCAAGCTAATGTATCACCTCTGGATTACAGTAATATCTGTCTGATGGATGTTTTCTGAGTGGAGCGGGACGCACGTACCCCAGACAGAAGCCTCAGTCGCTGGGTGTAGCTCTGAGGAGATTGGGCCTCTGCTCCTGGAGGTCCGATATACTTCTATCCCCCTTCCTCCTCTCCTGAGCCCCGAGTCCTGAATACACCTCCCCCGTCCATTCATCCTGCCTTCTTCTGCTATTTGTGTGTGTGTGTATGTACATGCATGCATGCCCGCTCACATGTGTTAGTCACAGGTCTCCACCGAGAGAGACCGACTGCCATCCTGGGGCGATGCCTGGGTTCCTCCAGTCAACTTTACTGCCTTCATTTGGCCTGATGAATGGCTAGCTGCCTTATCAGTCCTTCTGCCTGCAATCTCAAGTGGTTCCCTGGAGCCTCACGCTGCCGGCAGCATTCGGTCGCTCTGCCCAGCTTTCTTTCTGCTCCTTTTCACATACACACAAACAGAGGCGCACAATTACAATACAGATAATACTATTCTAGATGTGCAGTTCAGAAAAACGACATGCACGTGAACAATGCACCAATTGTAGCAGCCAAAAACTCTGCAGAGCCCAAACACACGCACACAAACACACACACAAGCACACGTCAGCTAGCAAATCCATCATCTTTATTTCTTCCCCAATGTGCTCGTATTTTTCTCGTGGCTGCACCATGCTTGCAAAAATATTTATTTTTGCTGATTTTTTTTTTTCTTTTCTTGAGGAAACACAAAAGAAATCACACCTCTCTTTCTCTCCCTGTCTCATGCCAAAATAATCAATGCTTTCCAGAGAGGGACTTGTGGCGCGACATGCGTGGAGGGAAGGCAGAAGGATGCAGACATAGCTCCGGGGCTCTGGTTGTAGATAATAAGTGAGGAGCAGTCCTTGGGTATGTTTTACAGCTATCAAGACTCATCATATTTGACATGCATTCTGGTGTTTACACAGTCTCCTCCGTAAAATCCTCTCCAGCTATAGAAGGGAGCGGGGTGCAGGGAGCACACACAACGCAGCACGTACACACACACAGAAGTGCTTAGAAAAAGAGGAGCCAGTTGTTGCCTTTGCTTTCTCTCTCTCTCCCCCTCTTTTCTCCATGTCCCATCTCTTATCCACGGCACAATTGGCGGCGTTAGCACCTGTCAGCTGACTGACTTCTTGTTCCCGGTGGCTTATGAAAAAATCATGGCTGCTGGGCTTCAGAGGCTGCTTTCCCATCAATATGAATTCACCACGGTCTTCATGCAACATTAGGCCAGGCCCTGTTTTCATACAGCGAGCCACACGCTCCTTCGTCTGTAATACACAAGAGGAAATGAAAAGAGTAAATAGTCCTTTTAGAATGTTGCATTCGATCATGTGTGGAACCAAGTCGCCTATGAAAGGGACCAGTATGCTTGGCTCTCGAAATCACATTTGCTTTCCATCCCCAGATATTACGGCACCGTGTGTCCCTTATTAGTGTGTCCTGTTACTACTGTAAATGAAACAGTACAATTCTCAGTGAAGCCCTGCCATGGTTGTTCCCCATTGTTGTATTCATTTACACATTTTTAGAAGGGTTACTCTGTTTATGTACTTTTGGTTTAAGTGCTGAAGCAGTATGTCATGGGGGCATGTATGAGGATTATGCAGAACTGCGTGAACCGAAGCACCCTCAGCAAAATGACACTGGAGAGATGGATAATTGCAGCTCTCAGTTATATGCGGAATTGTTATGTTAATTTTTATTCATATAAAGAAAATACAGTAAGGCTATCTGTACTGTCATTTATCTAAATCAGTGGTTCCCGACTTCCACGAGCGACACACAACACGAGCTGACTTTGAGGAGCTGCAAGAAAAAAATCTCTCCTTCTCAAAATTATGTTTAATTTTTTTTACTTTTCTTTTGTCTAATATCTGATTATTTCTTTTGAGATATGATACAGATACGTCTGTGCCTTTACACCTCTGCAAATATTGCAAGAAGGTCAAATCACTCTTCAATTGAACTCATAGACTGCATATAAGAAGTGGATGTAGTCACCTTGGTGTCACCCATTTTTGAAGCCTAGAGTTCAGTATTTTGGTCGTCGCCATCTTGCCTATTTGCAACCAGAAGTGACACGAGAAGGTGGAGCTAAGTACAACCGAACGCTGAAGGCGACCAAAATGTTGTAATTAACTTTCATGAACTGAAAACACACTGTGAAAGGGTGGAAGTTGTAAGATAAAAACACAGACAACTCCCAGACCGGCGTGGTAGCAACCTGTCAATCACTAAGTAGCCACGCCCTAAAGCATACCCCGCTTTATGGTCTATTTCACTCTAAATGGGACCATAATTTACTAAATGAACATCATGCTGTTTTGAAGAAGACTTGAAACTAGTGATTGAGACCATAAACTCATGTTCACAATGTTAACTGAGGTAATAAATCAAGTGAGAAGTAGGCTCATTTTCTCATAGACTTCTAAACAATCAGATGTCTTTTTGCAACCAGAGGAGTCGCCCCCTGCTGGCTATTAGAAAGAATGCAAGTTTAAGGCACTTCCGCATTGGCTTCACTTCTCAGACCCCAGAGTTCCCCACTGGTTGAACTCAGAAGTCATGCACCATGTGATGAGTAAGATACAACAATACAATACCTGGGTTTTAGTACTGATACCAAAATGATAATATACAAACCTATATTTCATTTAACAAAATGTCGTAACACAAGCCGCTAAATAAGAACTTAACCTTAATAAATTGTCTAAAACTGGCAACACTTTTATTTAAATCTAGAACTACATGATCAAAGAATAAATAAACATGATAACGAATCTGACATTTGAAGCTTTTGGTACTTGACATTTTTTATACTATTGCAAGGGTTGCAAGTATCGGTTTGCATTAAAGGTACAGTGTGTAACATTTCAGGGGATCTATTGGCAGAAATGGAATATAGTATTAGTAAACATGTTTTCTTATCACCTGAAAATAAGAATCATTGCGTTTTTGTTACCTTAGAATGAGCCGTTTATATCTACATAGAAGCAAAGAGACAAAACTCCGGTGTTTTTTTTACAACGGACGCCATTTTGGACTGAAAACGCTTATTATATTTATTATATTTGTATTGTTCAGCACAGGCTATTTCGGTAGAGACATTAAATATGACAATAGAATAGAAATAACTTTGTTTTACTTTTGTATGGCACTTTTTAGGCGGATGTTTTACTGGCGTCGGGTAGTCCAAAACGGCGGAAGCGTAGCTTTGCTGCTGGGGGCTGATGTTGCAATGGAACCAACAATTGACTTTCACTTCTTATCAATATAGTTTTTTTTGTCTACATAGGGAGCAGGTCCTCTTTACGGAGCCGGCCGCCATGTTTCTACAGCAGACCAGAACAGACAAAGCAAACACTGGCTCTACTGTAGATAGGACCATTCGTATTTTCACATTTTGCGTCAGCCACACAGCCATAGTACGAAATGCTTGGCACACGACAGAAGCTTCAGTTGGTTGCAATCTGCGACCTTACCTCTAGATGTCGCCAAATCCTACACACTGCACCTTTAAAGGGTCACAAGCAAAGGAGTAAACAATTGCTCTAAATAACCCGCCACAGCCAAACAGTAAAACAGAATACCTCTGACATGTTGATTTCAAGCAGCTAATAAAACCACTGACTCATTTGGCCTTCATTTAACATCTGCTTTTTCTTGGACCTGCTGCAAACCCTCTGCTCTCCTTCATCTCTCGATCTCTCTTAGCCTTCTGAACATGCTGAAAGTCAATTAACTACACCACTTCTCCCTGACATCATCGCGCTAATACAAGCTGCTCTTGACCTTATGTTTGTGTGTCTTGAACGGATGGGAGCGCCATGCTTCTCCCTGATTGGATTAACTTCAGATGTGGTCTGTGTCCGGGTCTATTACAGAGGCTGTGTTGTGATTTCGAACCCCAAGCCCAACGCTCCCCACCCCCCCCATAGCCCCACTGTCCCACCCCCTCTCCTCCTTTACACCTCCCTGAAGGCCTGCTGCTCTCCCAACACGCCATCTCCCAACACCCCACACATGAAGACACGCACACATATGCCTCCAAACAGTCATATCCCATGTGTCTCCTGCGCAGTGATGGCATGCCTGAAGAAACCGTCCGTCCCTGCAACCACATCCTCCGTCTCTCTCTCTCTCTGTATCCTTTTTTTTCCCCGAGTCCGGAGGGGTCATCTCAGACAGAGGGCTTATAATCAACTCAATTAAGCGAGCCTGATTGCCATGGCAAATTGGTCTGGGTTATAACATTATCATTAGCGCCTCAAGTGCGATCACAATGGGACACGGCAGTCAGATGAGAGTGAGACTAATAGGGAAGGAGGATGGAGGGACTCTGGACAGGGACGAAGGCAAAGTTTGACTTTCTGGAAACAAAACACTAGAGGAAGTACATTGTTAAAGTGGAATAAGGCAGTTAAAATATAAGCATTCAGCGCTGCTACGAAGACTATTTCCTCTGAAACCGACTGACAACCACTGCGAGGTGTTGTAGAAGCAGCTCCACTGCGTATACACAATGATTCAGCTGGGAGACCTGCTGGCTTAAAAAAACAGTGGTTCACCCAGTAATTGTTTCTGAGGATATGACATTTGTCTCTTCTCGTGGCTTGCTCAAGGTGTCAACACCTTTCATATAGCCAAGATTTTTTTTTTTTTCACCGTGGCTCACGTGCCCCGAAGCAGCCTGTTTGATCTTTCTGAGGACTGTCAACTTATTGTGTGACTCCATGGAAATTGAATTATGTATTTATTTACACACCGGGTTAATAGAAAAGATGCCTGGGTGATTTGAAAGTCAAACAAACCACACCTGCCATTCATTTTTTTTTCTGAAGCAGATCCTCTGTTTTGTTCTGTACGGCTTGAATGCACAAAGAGAGGATGATAATGAATTGAACAGCTTATCCTTCGACATTCACGCTCCAAAATACAGCAGCGAAAAAATCCAGATTTCCATGATTGAAAAGCACATTTTGGGGGGGGAATATTTTCCTCATCTACATTTCTGCAACTCTCCAAGTGGCCTACATAAACCGATGCTCTTTGTGTGCACGTGAGTGTGTGGAGAAAACACTCGCTCGGGTCTCGCACAGCAGCACAGTGGCCCAGTTTGAGCATAATCAGTGTCAATGCATCTCTAATGGTGTGTGCTGGTGCGTGCGTGTGTGTGCGAGCCTCTTCCGGAAGCTTTAAACAGACTTGTCATGTCGGGAGACGCCGCTGTCAAACGAAGGACGGAATCTGAGGGTGTCAATTGAATGCCGAGAAAATGTCTGTCAGTCGTCTTGACGTCGGTCTCTCCATTGTGATTAGCATCACTTAATATTCACGCGTTGCTTATCTGCCCGCTGAGACGGTGCCGAGCTGACTGCTGTTATTAGAGTGCATCACAGGCTGGCCTCGCCGTGATAAACACACGGAGGATGTAGCAGCCATGTGGCATTACAAGCATGTCAATATGTGCTGCTCTGTGATGGTGTCACAGGTCAATTCAACAAGAGGAAAGTGATATTACCTCCCAGACAGGGGAGTGAAGGCCTGGCTCTCTTTGTGCCACGAGCATGGAAAAGACTGTGGATTCGCTAAACAACACTGCCACTTGCTGTTCACATTTAGGTACTGAACATCAAAATAAAGGGAAGTGCAGTTTTGAAGGAACTGTGCTGAAAGGCCTAAAAACTTTCATACATTTTTGTGGACTTATTTATTTATTTTTTAGATAATGCTTGAAAAGCAAACACAGACCAGCACATAAGTTTTAAGACAGGCCTGGTTTTAAATTTCTTCTCTGCACGGTTTGCAAACTTTAAAAGCCTTTTTTTTTCAGATGTAGTGTCTTCCCTCTCACGCGCTAAATGCATCAAAACAGGAACCTCTTGAATTATTTTGTTTCATATTAGCAGTTGTATGTGTCAGTTTTGTTTTCTTGTTCCTCCACCACATAGTTTTTTTTTTGTTCTACCTCCGAGAGAGCGTGTGAATGTGTATCATTGTGGCACTCTGACAGTCACGGCCGCGAGGAGGAACAGTGGTGTGCTCGCTGCAGATGGCAGCACACATTTTTTCATTCCTTAAACAGACACAAAAAGCAGCTGAGGGACCAGGGCCTGTCTGTAGAATGTGCTGGGGAAGAGTAGGTACTTGGCACAAGTAGCAGAAACAATTAGCGTCACATAAGCAGAGGCCTGAAGCAGCTGGAGAGAGAAAGAGAGAGAGAGAGAGGGATGGTGGGAAAACACGGCATCTCATTTTCACCGAGAGGACCTTAGCAGAAGTGTGTGTGTGAGAGATCCCCTTCCTCTCCTCGTCACAACTCAAACATTTCTCTTTAAAGACAGTTCATGTCACGGCTCATTTAATTGAGGCGTTCTTGTCGGCAGGCGGTGTTTTTGTTTGTATCTGTGCATGCTTAATTAAGGAACAGACAGAGGAAGCTCCGTGTCCTTGGAGAGACCTCGCATCCCACTCACATCCCCAAAATCCCTTTTTGAACATTCCTGGCTACCGTCTCTTCCCCGTTCCCTCATTTTTGAAGTTTCAAGACGAGATGATCTAAAGCGTGGCTCATGAAAACACGCACCAGTCTCACCAGTCTGCAAACTGCTCTGCAAAAAAAACACTGTGCTCATTAAACTCTGCCTACTTTACAGATAAAGAAAATGTTTGAAAAGAAAATCACTTTTGAAAGAAGGAAGTGGATCCATACTTCCTTGGAAGCACTTGGAAACACGGTTTCAATTCTCAAAGTGGACCTATTATGATTTTGTGCATTCCCCCTTTCCTTTAGTGTGTTATGTAGTTTTTTGTGCATGTAAAAGGTCGGCAAAGTTACAAAGCCACACCAAGGGGAGTTACTCTCCCCCACAGAAACACTGCTCCTGAAACACCTTGCTTGAAGTCCCGCCTTTTCTTCCGTAACATGGTGATGTCACCAAGTAACACTTTTGCATAACGGCTAGTTTAGCCCTCAAACAAAGCTAGTTAGAGAAGAGCTGGAGCGGAGTCCAAAGTGTTTTCAAGGGGGGGGGGGGGGGGGGGGGGGAGTTGGTCAGGAGCTCAAACAGAGCGTTTCAGACAGAGAGTGAAAAGAGATGCTGCAGCAGAGCCGGTGTTGGAAAAGTAAAGTGTTTTTTGAACATTAAAGCATGTAAATATGTTCTAATAGAAACCCAAAATACAAGTATGAACCTGAAATTAAGCATCATAGGTCCTCTTTAAAGACTATTGGTTTAGATTTGTTAAAGACTGTCTTAATGCAGTGCTCATATACTCACATATTGAAGTTGCTAGGCTCTGTTTTGTCAGTATCACCACTCCACTTATTTCTCCGGCTCCTCTTTGTCACCGTTGCTGGCAATTTGACAGGATAAAGTACCCATGTTGACCTCTCCCTCTGTAGCCGTGTGTCCGGTTTCTATATCAAACATAAGCTGTGTCTATGAGAGCATAGCTGTTACCATAAATGGTACAATGAATATGCGTAACAGTAAGCACAAGCAGAGAAGACTCATCAAGTCAGCTAAATCACTGATGTCAGTTACACAGCGACATTTATCTAAAGTCTGCTAACATAGCCACATTACACTACCTATCAAAGTCTCTCTTTAAGGCTACCTTTTACATTTGAACACTCACTCAGGCGGCACATACTAGTTTGAGTTACAGCTCTGGATTTTACATTCCAGCAAGTTTTCAAGGTTTTCTCTTTGTTTTTTTTGTACACTAACAAACAATAACTGTAATGGCTGGGAGCACAGGGATCATATGAGTTAATTAGAATAATGGCATTCTTCTTTATTGCTCTCTGTGCATTGCTATGGAACTCCACATGTCCAAAAACCTTTCAGAGTACGGAAGTCTTCATGCAAGCACATCTAATTACAAATGGAGTTCAGAAAAATACCAAACAAAAATACTGTTAATTCACTCTAATCATAGGACATCCCAGAGGACTGCACCAGAAAACAAATGAATAAACCTTTCTACCACTAGATGGCAGTATTGTGAGGCAGTGATAAAACTGCAAGTGTCATAACCTCAGCAACGGGCTGTCTGACCCCAACACACATCTGAATTGTCTGTTAATGATTTGTGGACTCTGCACCGTCCGCTAGTGTAAAAGTAGCCATCAGAAATGAGGTACTCTTTTTTGGATACTGTCTAAAGCTTTTATGAGCACAGAAAGAGAGTCGTGCTTCCTTCAGCTGAAAACAATTTAAAACTAAATTTAGAAAGTGTCTTTCATGTTTTTGTATCTACCCACATAGGAATTTACAAAGTGAGGAAAGAGTTGTCTTGTGAAATACACAAAAGTTTCACATTTCACAAATGAATTGCAGTGATATACAGTGCTGAGTAATGGTGTACATTCAGGAAGACAGCGAGAACAACAAACACAGATAAAACAGTCCAAAGTGTGCTTGTTGGAATTACAAAATAACTGACTGACTATCTGCAGAATTTAGAGATTCACAGCTTCAGCAAATAAAAAGAAATACTAAATGCTACTGGGTCAGTGTTGGTGCCTTTTGTTTATATAAAAGGAGACCTTTGTTCTCGGTGGTTTAATCTTGTCATTTTTAAGTAATACGTTAAAGGTGCAGTTGGTAACTTTGAGCAAATGAGAGAAAGAGTTGTTTTTATAAAATGGTCACTAGTATATCCTGACAGTAGTGCATGATACAGATAGCTGTAAAATGAGAAAGTGTGCTCCGGCTGGTGGGCGATGCTTAGTTTTGGCTTGACTGTTTTCAACATTGCGGCCGGGTCACAAATGTTCTCATTTTTCAGCTTAACAGTACAATAAAATACGTTTCTGAAAACATCTGAGGTGAGAAATAGGCATTACAGTATCAGAATCTTGATTCATTATTGATAAAAAATAACTTTTCACATGGGATACACATCCAAAGTGTGCTTGTTTGAATTGCAAAATAACTGACTAAACTGCAGTATTTTGAGATACACGGCTTCAGTAAATAAAAAGAATAAACTCAACTAAATACTATTGGGTCAGTGTTGGTGCAATAAATAAATAAATAAAAAAAAAAAAGATCAGATAAAATCACAGTAGAGTCCCAGGACAAAGGTGTCCTTTTATATATATACGTGTATATATATATATATACGTGTATATATATATATATACGTGTATATATATATATATACGTGTATATATATATATATATATATACACGTGTATATATATATATATACGTGTATATATATATATATATATATACACGTATATATATATACGTATATATATATACGTATATATACGTATATATATATACGTATATATATATATACGTATATATATATATATACATACATATACATATATATATATATATATATATATATATATATATACATACATATACATATATATATATATATATATATATATATACGTATATGTATGTATATATATATATATATATATATATATACGTAAAAGGACACCTTTGTCCTGGGACTCTACTGTGATTTTATCTGATCTTTTTTTTTTTTTAAAGTAATACATTTAAGCTGCAGTTGGTAACTTAAGCAAATATGACATATTTTTATAAAAATATTTTATAAAACTTTCCCTATACCTTGAGTATCTGAAAACATTTGAGGAAAGAAATAAGCATTACAGTAGCAGAATATTAATTAATATTTGATCAATGCTACCTAGTTTGACAGTTTGATCGGAGTTTGCGATTTTCACGAGACTCCTCGGCTCTGATTGGTTGTTTTGCTTTCTTGCAAATGCCATTATGAGCTCTAGGAGGACACAGAGGAACATGTTTTTTTCACAGATTATCTGTGTCATGCACTACTGTCAGGATATTTATGACTGTTTTACAAAAGTAACTTTTTATCATTTGCTCAAAGTTACCAACCGCAGCTTTAACACTAAATTTTATCCAAACATATGGTTGTCTATCTTACATAAACTCCCCTACTTTCACAATATACCTGCAAAATCAATAAATGGAACCTCCCTCTCAAAGGTTAATCACAAAACAAACACAGACGGTACTGTACAAATAGGACTGACCCAGAGATATTCAGTGCAACTACAGCTGTTCAACGTTTCTTTAACAAAGCCCAGAACCCAGAACATAATGGCTACAGGTATCAAAATGATTTTTTGCATTGGACTTGCTCTTGTACTAACAGGTATGAGATGGCGGTTTTGTGTATAATCTGGCAGGTGACAGAGATTTATTAGGTTTGTGGTAACGGTAGCTGCTGTTCTGTTTCTCGTCGATCAGGTGTGGGAAAGTCGGCCTTGATTGGGAAGAGCCACAGCGAAGGAAAGGACGACCCTGTGCTGCAGTATGTTGTTAACAACTCACTGAGGGAGCACCCAGTGCTCACCAAACTCAGACTGGTAAGAGAACCAACGAGCCCTCGTACACTAGTGTCTCAAGCTGAGATGGAGATGATAACTTAAGAATTGATTTCACAACACTTTGATTATTATAACTCCCTTGTTACTTGTTTTAGCAGTTAGAGATGTTTCAGTATGATGGTGCTCAGCCTCTGACCTAGTCAACCAAAAAGACCCCAATGTTACACCCAAGTTTATATCTTTAAATTTGTTCCCTGTGAAATCCAGTTCAGGATTTTGACTTTTGATCACCTTAAGCTTAGCATGGGCAGGCGCCTGCCAACATTTATCAACATGCTGAAGCCACCAGCAGGTTATTTAGGTCAGACGGACGCTGGTTGGTCATCTGGAGCTCCAGGGCTAAAAACTAAGTGATTGTGGCTTTGAAGTGGTTGCTTCTAAAGTTTGGATCAAACTTTGGAGCTGGATACTTTTAAAAAGTAGCTGCTTAGAATTGCAAATGTCCAGTTTGTGTTTTGTATCACATTTAAATTCTATTATCTTTACTTTCTATATAACTACAATAAATATATAATACCACTGTATATAATATCAGGATCTGAGCAGTGAAATTTGTGACCACTAGAGGGCAGCACAGTGTCAGAAGAACACTGCACAGCTAATGAAGAGTACCAAGAAATGTTGTTTATTTAATTTAATCAGACAATAAAATGCTTAAATGTTTTGATATTTTCATTTCAGAGAACCCTTGAAGACACGTGGAGCGTCATGATGGTTGCCAGTGAACAAGCCCAGTTTATGGCAAATCTTATTAGACTGATAAATGCAACTAAAGCTATTGAAATTGGTGAGATAATGTGAGATCAAATATAAGACTGTGGAAGCAAAGAAGGGCCACAATAATTGGAATTTCAAAAGCAACTGAATAACCGCTGAATACGTTACGTTGAAAATAAAATACTGCTGACTTTATAGCACTAAAATATTTTACTCTGAAAGCCATCCTATCTGATTATATCTGATGAAACATAACCTGAAAGGACAGAGATCTGGTCGATTCCATTCAGGCTCCATTGATTGAATTTAATATCTGAATTTTACTGATCTTTTTTATTAAAATTCTTTACTTTGATTAAATTTTTAGGTTAAAAAATGACCAGTTGAATTTGAGCAATTTTAATATAGTGTTTTCAATCCTGGACACGTGAACAAATAAAAATGTATTTAGAAGCTTTAGGAATTGCACAACCTGAAAAGGCCTACTGGGAATTTTAAAGAGGGGAATTCAAACCATATTAATATTGCACACGGTTTCAGGCCATTAAATAGGCATTATCAGTCGGTATAATCACCATAGATGTGGGTCATTAGGGGCCTACTACGCCTACTATGTTGTTAAAGTGAAAGCAAAACTTAAAAACTATAACTTTTTTAGGTTTAGGCAACAAAAACACTTCCCATCTGCCGCCCCCAACCTCCATCCCATATGGAGTTTCACGCTGTCAATACTACAGCGCCTCACTTCCGTTTCTGCTCCTGTCATAATTACGACGGTGGCTAGAGGTCACTGTCGTGTTCTTTTATACTTTTTTTCAGTGATCTTCCATGCGAATAGATGATAAAACCTACTATTGGGTATAGTAGGCCCCTACTGACCCACATCTATGGTGCTCATAGCGACAGAAAACGCCTATTTATTGGCCTGATAACCTAACTTCTAATCGGCTGAATTTTAATAGATGGTGTTTCACTGCTATGAATTTATTATTTATATTTATTATTATTTATTATTTCTATTCAAATTTCAATAGTAAGTATTGATTAAATTGTAAGAATAGGCATTCGGTTGCTTGTGAGATTCAAATCCTCATATGGCTTTTCTTTGCTCCCATGGAAGACTCTTATTTTTTTAATCATGTTTGAAGGACTAAAAATGTTTCTGTGAAGTGTTTCAGTTAACACTATGTTTATTCTGCAGGGATGTACACAGGGTACAATGCACTGAGCATGGCTTTGGCCATGCCAGAGAATGGACGCGTGGTAGCTTGTGAAATAGAAGAGACCTATGTGAACATTGCCACACCGTTTTTTAAAGAGGTGAGAACATTTCTCTGGGAACAGCCTGGCTCAAGTTATCTACACAAGATAAAAGAAGATACTGTAAAAACCTCAAAACAATCTTAACTCAGAACAGGTTGCATTACACAACCTGGCACTTGTGTAACGTTTGAATCTGGCATTTTGCAACCGTAGTAAGATTGATTGCTGCTTCTGTCAGAGCAAAAATTGTGCCGCAGACAGCACACTGTACATCCTGCACATCTACCATCTGTCAGTGTGTCTTCACAAAATGCTGCTGGCTGGAGAGTAAAAAAAGGTGTCCGCTCAGGCAACTGTGTCAAGTAAAGATGCAAAATCAATTCCTGTTTTAGCCTTCTCTAACATTCTCTTTAAAAACAATTAAAGGTCCCACACACAGCTCTCATACAGTTGAACCTTTTCTTTATAGGCTGGAGTTGAAAATAAGATCGATGTACGCCATCAAATAGCCACGAAGACACTGAGTAAGTGCTTTTATAAATCTCAGTCATGAGTTCTGATAAAAATGGACTTTTGTATTTTGACTTTCATCTTCGTTGCATCAGGTGATTTGATAGCAGCCGGGGAAGCTGGAACATACGACTTTGTTTTCATCGACGCTGATAAATTCAACTACGACAGATACTACGAGAAGTCCCTCGAGCTCATACGACAAGGGGGCATCATTGCGATTGACAATGTAAGTACACTTTACACGAGCAGAATCTGTCATGCTGTGGTACTGAGAGGTGCACAGCAGACCGTTGACTGTGAACAGAATGAAACAGCACTGACTGTTGTTACTGTATGTTTGAAGGTGCTGTGGAGCGGAAAAGTTCTGAATCCTGCTCCCAGTGACCTCACCTCCCAGTCTCTGGATAATCTGAATAAGAAGCTACACAAGGACCAGAGGATCGAGCTGAGCATGCTCACCATTGGCGACGGGCTGTCCATTGTCATTAAACGCTGAAATCACAAGTTTAAAAGTTACATGTTTGCTAGTTTTGATATTAAATATAAATGTGAAGTACATTTCCTTCTGTACTTTTTGTTGTCAGCTACAACAATCGTCCATTGAATGTCTTTTCTCTACAGCAGATTAAACATTTACAACTTTCTCCCTGTGTTTACCGTCTTTACTAACGCAGCAATCATAAAAGGGCTATAAATAAAAACAAATATACGGTTTCATCAAAATGACATAATTTCAAAATCAATAAATGCCGCAATACTTCAGCTCAGGATCAGATAAACATTAAATAAATAGTGATTTTCTTTGTAACAGAACATCAAACACCTCGTTTGTATCGTCTCTGTTTGTAGCTACATTACACGGTGACCACAACAGCTCACGCATCAAAATAACATTATGCAAGTGGAATAAAGCTAAATATTTTAAAGAAGCGACAGTTAAGCTCTTTATAGTGAGATGAACACAGCAGGCTTTATTTGTGTATGTTGTTGCACTGCTAAGTGTCTTAAATTGATGCTTTTATATATGACACTTCTTTTCTATAACATTTTGATGAACTTGATGATGATTGATTGAGTGATTTTAAATAAATAACCAGCAAAATAGCAACTGGACAAAATGAAAACACAATTTTATGCTTTCAAAGAAATGAGATTAACATCACACAGAACAGTTAGACTAAAAAAATAACTCAAATAACAATCATATTTTATGTGTTACAACTAATTTTTAAGTTCTAATTCTAGTTTTTAAGTTCATGTTTACTTGTATGGGCTTAATATGATTATTTCATGACTTTGAGAAGGAAATTACAAAATCTACATGTTGGCATTAAATTAAAACATAAAACAGTGGTGGAAGAAGTACTCAGATCCTTTAATTAAGTAAAACTAGGAATAATGTAGAAATACTTAAGTAAAAGTCATAAGCAGATTGAACATCTGAGAATATAGTGCTTTGGTATATGCTGTATATTCATAAATATTTATATAATAAGTGAAAATACTACAGTGTATAAAAACTCCTTTACAAGTAAAATTCCTGCATATAATGCAACTGAAATAACAGTACAGAAGTATTATCATTGAAGTAGGCCTACTTAAAGGTCCCATATTGTAAAATGTGAGATTTTCATGTTTCTTTTTAAAATTATAAAGCAGATTTAAGTGCTATATAAATACTGTGGAAATATTGAAACACTCAATGCATGGAGAAATACACACAGCCCGTATTCAGAAACTGGGCCTTTCAAACAAGCTGTTAGGATTTCTGTAATTTTGTGATGTCACAAATGCAAACTATTTAGACCATTTCACGGTTTTAAACGTAAACCTCCTAAAGGTGTCCCAGTTTATTTCCCTTTGGAGTGTATGTGAATGACATCAGCTGACAGGAAGTAAACATGGACCCAAGCTGTTGATTAGCAGTGCAATTCTGTTGAAATGCGCTAAAACGGAGCGTTTCAGACAGAGGGTAAATACAGGCATATTCAGGCAGACTATATGAAGAAAGTAACGCATATTTTGAACATTACAGCATGTAAACCTGTTCTAGTAGAATCCCAAAATACAACTACAAACCTGAAAATGAGCATCAGATGGGACCTTTAAAGTAGATGCAGTGGAGTAAAAACGTATTTATACAGTACATAGTGTTTCCCTCCAAAATGTAGTTAAGAAGTCTAAAGAAGCCTCAGATGTAAACACTGAAGAACAAGTACCTCAAAATTGTCCTTTAGTTCAGTACTTGAGTACATGTATTTAGTTACATTCCACCACTGAGGAGAGACTTTGGAGGGGAGTAAACTCAGTGGTGGAAAGTAACTAAGTACATTTATTCAAGTACTGTACATAGGTACAATTTTGACATACTTGTACTTTACTTGAGTATTTCTATTTTTGCTACTTTATACTTCTACTCCACTACATCTCAGAGGGAAATATTGTACTTTTTACTCCACTGCATCTACTTCAAGTAGGCCTATGATGATAATACTTCTGTACTTTTACTTAAAGTACATAGTGCTGGATATAGTAAAAAAAATAAGCTCTACCTTTACCAGCTGCAACATTAATGTGATAATTATAATCCAAGAATATATGAGTACTTTTTTTTACGTTAAGTATATTTTGATGCTGGTACTTTTGTACTTATAGATCTGAGTACTTCTTCCACCACCGGGCAAGTAGTAACCCGATTACTTGATTTCCTCTGGATCTAGATGACAATCAGATTACACCACTACACTATAAAAGGTGCGAGTTTAAATCTGCTAGTTAAGATAAGATAAGATATTCCTTTATTAGTCCCGCAGTGGGGATATTTGCAGTGTACAGCAGCAAAGGGGATAGTGCAAAAAAACAAGAAGCATCAGCTAATACAGTAAAAAATAGTAAGTATAAAAATAGGAGCAATATAGTATTGACAATAAACAGACTATTAACAAAATTGTACAAGTGGAAAATGATATGCACAGTGAGAATGAATGAATGAATGAAATTCCACCTGAAATTATCAGGTTATTGTCAGTTTTTTGGTGTGTATGTGGTCTAACTAGTTACTGTAGTAACGAGTACCTGTAAAGGACGGGGGCATGTGGTTTTTAAATGACGTCATCTGCTAAAAAAGTAGGTTGGTCGTGAAACAGAAAGGTATTAATGGAAAAAACAACTTAAACGCTCTGAAAAATTATTAGTTATTAATATCATTATTATTATTATTATTAGTGCCATTATGCACAAAAAGTTAATTGCTTTAAGTTGGTCTTAGTGTTTTATTGTGTTGTGTTTATGTATAATGTACAGCACTTTGGTTAACTTTTGTGGTTTTTAAATGTGCTTTATAAATAAATTTGGATTGGATTGGATATAAAAGGTGTGAGTTTAAATCTGCTAGTTAACTATAGTTACTGTAGTATTGAGGACCTGTAAAGGACGGGGCATGTGGCTTTTAAATGACGTCATCTGCTAAAAGCAGTAAAGCAGGTTGGTCGTGAAACAGAATGGTATTAATGGTATTAATGGTAAAAACTTAAACACTCTGAAACATTATTATTGTTAATAATATCATTATTATTATTATTATTAGTGTAATTATTATGCACAGAAGGTTAATTGTTTTTGGAGCTGCCATCTCCAGTCGGTGCACCACATCACATCACGTCACTGCTGCTGCGACAAACCGCAGTGGAAGCTGTCTTTGAACACATCAGCTGATGCTACACCTTTTTCAGCACCGCGGACAGCTCCGTTCTGCTCAGCAGGACAGATGGCGACGGGTATAAAAAGGCCGCATGGAGGAGCAACAACTCTGCACCGGAGATCACCACCGACAGCCTCCTGAGTCACACAGCATGGACAAAAACAACAGACTCCGCTTTACGCACAGCATCACTCAAGATGAGTATCTACAATACAGGCCAGCACCACGTACGGCAGTGGATGCCAGCTTTCTGTCCACTGGTATGAATTTGACCAAATCTACTGGGAAGTTCAATGAGAAAGAGCTGATGCGTGGCTTGAACGACCGTCTTGCAGGATTCATAGAGAAGGTGCATCACCTGGAGCACCAGAATCAGCTGCTGGAGAGAGAAATCGAGGAGATCAGAGGCAAAGCGAAACCCGCATCTCGTCTTGAGGAGGAGTACGCACCAGAGCTCAGGAGACTGAGGCAGCTGGTTCAGGACATCACTCATCAGAAGCACCAGATCGAGATCGAGCATCAGAATCTGGAGGAAGAGCTGTGCAGCTTGAGAGGACAACATGGACAGGAGGAGCAAAGCAGATCGGATGCTGAGAGAGCTATGGTTGTCCTCAAGAGGGACATTAGTGACGCGTATCAGGCTAAACTGCAGCTGGACAAGAAAGCGCAACATTTGGTGGATGAAATCGATTTCCTGAAGAGAAACCATGAGGCCGAGGTGTTGGAGATGTGTGACCAGATCCAGGACGCGCAGCAGCAGGTGACCGTCAAGGCGCGTGGATTTGGCCACTCTGACATCACTGCGGCACTCCGGGACATCAGGACGCAGCTGGAAGGTCACAGCGCGTCAGACCTCCGGCAGGTGGGAGAAACTTTCCGATCTCAGTTTGCGAGATTGACGGAGGCAGCTGAGAGCAAGAGAGAGGCGTTGAAAGCGAGCCAGCAGGAAATCCAGGAGTACAGGAGGCGCCTGCAGGCCAAGAGCATCGAGCTGGACTGCTCTAGAGGCACCAGGGAGGCGCTGGAGAGGCAGCTGCATGATGTTGAGGATCAACACAATGAAGAGATGATCCATTACCAGGTGAGACTGATTTTTTTGTAAGAGCACGATTTAGGTTCATAAAAGCTACACTGTAACGAACCTACTGTGAAATTCACAGTAATTAACTGGCAGCAATTGACAAGTAACTTACTGTAAAAAAAATTACAGTAATTAACTGGCAGCTGTAATTTCCACAGTAAATCTTGGATTACTGTAATTTTCGATTGAATATGCAGTATTTTACTGTGAATTAAAATACAGTACTTTACTGGGCACAAACACAGTAATGCACTGTGGATTTCACAGCCGTTTCTTACAGTGTATGTGTGTCCAGTAACACTTTGTCCTCTCCTCTCTTGCTCCAGAACACAATCAAAGAACTTGAAAATGAGCTCATCAATTGCAAATTTGACATGTCTGGTTACCTGCGGGAGTACCAGGACCTGTTGAACGTGAAGATGGCTCTGGATGTGGAGATACTGTCATATAGGTAAGGTGTGCTGAATCTGTGTGGGTTTAAAGAGTGACAGCCCTCATTGTTATTACCAAAACGAGTGTTTTTGGAGTGAAAAGATGATTCAAAATCTCAGTTTTCCATCATTTTCCTTATTAATCCCCATCATTCATTCATCTATTGAGAATGCTGCATTTAAGTACAATACAATTACACAAAGTACACTTTCTCAAACGATCACAATGTCACACTATGCAGAAGCGGACAATAATATACTAATATAATGCCTTCATGTTGAGGGAGAGAAAATCAAATATGACAAAAAAAAGCAGATAACTAATCTGCAACTCTGTATTTAAAGAGACATTTATGTTATAAGGCAAACTCCATTTAGCAATAGGTTTTTGTACCTGTCTTAAATCTTTCTCAATAATGAAGATTAAAGGGATAGTCCGGGTGTTTTTGAAGTGGGGTTGTATGAGGTAAAAGTCAGTGTATTACCTACAGTAGATGACAGTTGGCACGCCTCCAATTTGGAGAAACAGACAGGAGTTACCGCATGGGAGCAAAGCAATGTGCTGCTGTGGACGGAGCCGGCAGCAAAACATATTTTAGCCACCTAAAACAAATCAATATCAGTTGAAGTGTAGGCTATATTTAGAATATGTTTGGTGGTTTACCTTGCTGTGAGACAGCTATACGGTCTATGTTTCCGTCAGGGAACTGAAGCTTTTATTTATGCTCCCGCCAAAGCAACCAGACTCCATTGAAAAATAACAGTAATTTCCCCTCCCAGAACACGGGTGTTGTGGGTCTACCGCTACCTCGATCAGTTAGTTTGTGTTTTTGTGTAATTTTAGTGAATCCGAACTAACCAAAGTCACACTATACAAGAAACAAACTAACCGATCGAGGCAGCGGTAGACCCGCAACTCCTGTGTTCTGCGAGTTAAAATTACACTTTTTTCCAATGGATTCTGGTGGCTTTGGCTGTGGCTTTAGGTGAGCCTTTTCTTTAGGTGGCTACAATCAGTTTTGCTTCCGGCCCTGTCTGCAGAAGTACATCGCTTTGTTCCTGTGTCGGTACTTCTCCAAACTTGGGGCGTACCGGCCATCATCTACTGTAGGTAATACACTGACTATGGATAAATAGCTCATACAACCCTACTTCAAAACATCTGAACCATCTCTTTAAAATAAATTCAGTATCAGCACGGTGTATTGGTGATTGGAGATTAAAATCTGTTTCCTAATTTTGCAGGAAACTTCTCTGCGGCGAGGAGGCTCGGATGTCCAGGATGTCAGACACCCACATCTCCCTTCCCTACATCTACCACCAGTCCCCCGTTTACACCCTGCCCTGCCTCAGCCGACCGGGCGGCCCGCACAGACGGGCCGAGCCCCAGTACAAGTTCGTAGAGGAGATCATAACGGAGACCACCAGGGAAATTGAGATGTCAGAATTTGAGGAGACGGGATCGGAGACGGAATTGGAAAAAGACGAGCAGGAGTGTACCAAAAGAGATAAAGGGAGCAGTGAGGAAGAGATGGGTAATAAAGACGGTCGAGAGGAGGAAGGAGAGCAGATGTCTGACAGTGAGCAGAATCAAGTAGGAAATTTAGTGAACGGAGGTGCTGATGGGACTCCTGAGGAGGTGGATGATGGTGGTGAAAAAGGTCAAACAAGTAAAGAGGAGACTGAAGCAGTTGACAGTGGCATAGTTAAAAATATCCAAAGCAAAGTTTTATTAAGTGAGAGCCTTGATGAGGAAGAAAATGAGCAACATCAAACAGTAGCTAAAAACACAAAAGAAGAGAAAGAAGCTGCAGTGACAAAGGTAACAGTTCAGAAAGATCTCTCTTCAAAACCAGATGATTTAAAGCCAGAGATCCCTCCAGAGGATGCACTTCTGAAAAAATCTGATGTTAATGAAGGAGACGTTGAGAAAGATAGTTTCATCTCAGCTCAAGTGAAGAAGCCTGTTGACGAGACCTCGACCCAAGCGTCAAAAGAATCAGACACAACTCGAGAGCTAAGCCATGTTCAAGTGCAAGATGAGGTTTCTGAGAAAACAGCAGATTTTACCGGAGAAACAAAGATCACTCTGTCCGTAGAGACGCTTTCAGAAAAGGCTCAAGTATCTTCGAGTACAACACACAAGAGAGAGGAAAAAGAGAACAGTCATACGGAGCCAACGGAAATCTGTAAATCTGAAGCTGCGAAAGGTGAAAATAAAGTAGCAATTCAAGATGTTAGCAATAAAGGTAAAGAGTCTTCTCTTAAATCGGATATGAAAAGTCTTCCTGAAGTGAAGGATCAGAAGCCGAACAGTGGGGATAAAACCCTAACAGTCCAAACTGCGTTGCCAGGGGAGAAGACAATTGTCAATGCAGAAATCAAAGAGTTGCATCAGGGGGCAGCGGAAGGAAGCCAGGTTGAGAAATCAAAGCTGTCTGAAGCTTCACAGAACATAAAGGATCCTCAAGGTAAAACGGAGAAGGTGGAGAGTAGTAAGTCAGAGAAATAAGAGGAAAGTGCACTAAAAGCCAAACATCTCACTGAGGTATGAGGAAGTGAGGATGAAAGACATTTCCAACCTTTGAGACAGCAGTTGACAGGCAAATATCAGGGAGACTGAAGCTGAAAATAGAGAATACTTAACTAATGCAGATGCAAAATTCAAAGCATAAGCTGAGCCAAGTGAAAGGAAAGCTGTAATTTCACTTCAGAATGAGAGAGCATGATTCTACTAATGTTTGCAAACAGCTTTGCCATTGAACTTTAAATGTGATGCATTCAAATCATTTGACTCACCACTTACTGTAACTAATGTAATCATGAATGTAAAAGATGCAAAATTACATGTTAAATTGTGTGTCTCTTTATTTGCTTTGGTATGTGCTGACAAATAAATGCAATATGAAAAAAAAATATCCTCTGAATATTTTCTCTGGCCTCCTCATCAAATGGACAAAACTCTTATGTTTCTGCAAGGGACACTCAGTGTGTGCTTACACTGACATGCTGTTTCTGATTGATCCACTATATTCTTCACCTGTAGATGCTTGATATCCCCTCTCTGGCAATAAACCACTCAACTTACTGCAGTGTGACCTCCATCCATTCATCCATCCTTCAGATGTTTAGACAAGTCATTCCCAAAGTAGGGTCCGGGTACCCCTAGGGGTCCTTGAGGGGGTTCAATGGGGTCCCCAGCAAGAAGGGTCCTTGAGGGGGTTCAATGGGGTCCCCAGCAAGAAGGGGAATCATTTATTTTCATTATAATTTCAACCATAAGAACACAATGACAGAATATATGACTATTTTGGTCATGGGTTTCTTACACTTTTTGTAATAAAACATCTAAAAGCAGAAATCCTATCAGACGGGGGACCCTGGGATAAAATCTTATCAAATGAGAACCCCTGGTCTAGGGGTCCTTGACGTGAAACATTTTGGGAACCACTGGTTTAGACCAACTACTTAGGGTTGCTGTAGATCAATAACAGACCACTGAATTAATAGCAACAATCCTCACTTTACACAGGCAGTGTCATTCCACACAAAACACAAAAGACTGACGGTAAATCAAACTTTTTGCTACCATGTACACAACATCCTGGCTGCACTCTGAGCAGCTATACGACGAGGCCACTGCAACAAGAGACAGGTGCAGTATTCATTCACTGATGGGACTACTGACTTCATCTACCATATTACCTGTAACCTTGTTATGTCCAGTTTGTGTTCCTGATCATCTTAGTGCCACTAGAGGGCACTATGAGTCACTAATATCTGGGCATATATAAAATGGTGAGCCCATCTCAACCAAGACTCTTGTAATTCAAATGTATAAATCTAGAAAAGGGATGATGTGGATAGATGCATACCACAGGCTAAAACTAAATCATTGTTCCACCTTAAAACATGACACCTGTCGTCTTTGTTTTCTTTAATTTGTTCCCCGTCTTTTTGTATCATTCATCATCTCTTCTGAAGGTCTTTTGGTCTCCTTACTCCCAATGAAGTATCATTTGCTCACGGTGCCTCATTTCTCTTAATTCAATTAACACTTGAAAATAGCCGCTTTGACGCTACCTCATTAAATTTGACAGAACTTGAGCCGATTTGTCAGGAAGAATAGCAGAAAACGGCATAAATTGAGGTGTCGACTCAAAAACTGTGACTGCTGTGCGCTTCAATGACTAGCCTTTAAACCTGCAGTAGGCAGAATGTTTTTGGCATCATTGGGCAAAACTTCCATAATAACCTTTCAGCATATTGTAATTCAAGTGTTCTGAAAAAAAAAAAAAAAAGACTTCTGCACCTCCTCATAGCTCTGTTTTCAGGCTTTAAAAAATCTAGCCCGTGACAGGAGACTTTGGTCAATCACAGGTCATTTGAGAGAGAGAGAGAGCGTTCCTATTGGCTGTTCATTCAACGGAGGAAGCTGTCAGTCACTCGCAAACTCCGATCAAATGGTCAAACTAGGCAGTGCTGATCAAATATGAATCAATATTCTGTTACTGTAATGTCTTTTCTGGCATAAAATGTTTTCAGAAACATCTTGTAGTGTACTGTTTAGCTGTAAACCGAGAAAGTTTGCGAAGGTATATATTTTGCGCTTGGTATTTCCCCAACTGATCTCAACATGGTGGCCAGGTCACATACTTTCTTATTTAACAGCTAAACAGTACACTACAATATGTTTCTGAAAACATTTGAGGAGAGAAATAGGCATTACAGTAACAGAATATTGATTCATATTTGATCAGCGCTGCCTAGTTTGACCGTTTGACCGGGGTTCGCGAATGATTGACAGCTGCTCAAAGACGGCAGACTCCAGCTCGGCTCTGATTGGTTGTTTTCCTCCGGTCTGTGGAATCTTGCAGATGCCATTAGGAGCACCGGAGGACACAGAGGCACATGACTTTTTTTCAGATTACCTGTCTCATGTACCACTGTCAGGATAGTGACTGTTTAATAAAAATAACTTTTTTTTTGCTCCATTTCTACCCACTGCAGCTTTAAGTTTGTAGGATTTCTTAAACATGTTTCAGCAATTTCTTTTTGGTATGGAGTGTAGATGTCAAAACAAACTTAAAAAAAAGGTATTAACTCAATATTCAGAGCATTTCTATTGCCTCCACACAGCTCTCCATATGGCAACGGCTGAGCCAACAGCTAGCAGCTAACAGTGCTAATAGCGGGAACAGCACAAACAGTGCTGATGGAGCTAACAGTGTTTACCTGGGGGGGGGGGGGAGGAACCAGAGGATGGGCGCTACGCTTCCTTGACGTCGCCGTATGAGTGCAGAGCAGAGTGGTGGTTGTGAGATAGCCAGTGGGGTGCACACATGCACTAAAAGGCATGCATGGCTATGTAAACAAAGCACAGAGAAGCATGGATTACAACACACAGAGAGGGAGAGAGACTTCGTTCTCTGCTCAGGTAGACATTACTCTTCTCTATCTTTACATGGCAAATAGTTGTTTTTTATGCTATATTAGTGCTCTGAATATCATAGAGAACTTTTAAATCAACTGTACATCACAAAGTTTCTGAGGCCGCTTTAGGTTTAAAGGTACCGACTGTAAACATGTCAGATAAACTGGTAAATTGCCCATTAATAAATTCCATTAGCACACATTAAAAGGGACTGTTTGTAACTTTTTAAGCGTATAAATGTAGCGGGTCGGCACACATGCGCGTTCGCGTGTGGCCGGAGCCTCGTCTCCGCTGCCTGCTCTCCTTCACTCAGACAGCGCGCGCTCACTCCACACTGCAGAAGAGTTAGTTTAGCTCTGAGAATATCTAGTGAATGCACAGGGGACGTTTGTGCAGAAATAAATGCTGCAGCTCCTCCAGACCAACAGAGCTTTCCCGTGTCTTGTGAAGTGACGGAGCTCTTCAGAGAGTTACGTTGTCTTCTCGTTACCGACCGGGTGCCGGTGTCTCCTCTGCGGGCAGTATATTTAGAGCGAGCAAGCGCGAGCCCGACGCTGACTTTCGTTGATTTCAAGGCCACAGGTGTCGCTGTTAACAAGCATTTCTGAAAGTTACAAATAGTTCCTTTAAACTATAACCCATCATATCCAACTCCGTGATCCAGGCCTACAAAAGGACTTTAAGCAAACAAGAATGAGTTGTTAGTGGCACTTCAAGATCACATATTAAAAATGCATTTGTGGAGTTCAAAGACTTTATTGAAAATGTATACATACACATAAGGACCTCTAAGACTTCCTGCGGGCTGTCACAGCCCAGAGCAGGGAAGCACTTTCCAAGAGTGCACAAATGCAACTTTGAGTTGCACCTCTTCCGGACAATGATAGTTTGGCATTACTGTGAACATTGATTATGTACCCCCCAGTTGTCTGCTAGTACAGAATGAACAAAAACTAATTCTGCTTGGTCGGCCAAGTGTACGGGTTTCTTTCAAACTGACAGACCTGACTTTAAGCAACCCAAAAACTGCCCAATTTAAGGGAAGGTCACATGTGCAGCTTCAACAGAACATCACAAACCCTGATGGCCGACGCAAAACAAAAAGATTACAGAGCTTTAGTTTGTCCTTGTGTGCATGAACAGGAAGGGTGCAGCAGTATTTAAATAATAGCAGAAAAAGACTAGTGTACTTAACAAGGTTTGTAAATTAAAACTGTGTAGATGACAAAGGAATATCAGATGGTCATGATTGTGAAATCAGAGAAGGTATGACAACGTTCACCGCACAAAGCAGTCAACTGATGTTGACTGTCTGGGGTTTACCACAATAAAGCCACGCAGAGTTGGTGACAGGCAAAGGGATTGTATTGGATTTCATTATTATGGCAGTGCTGGACAGAAACAATGACATGATATATAAATAATGCCACCAACTGTCTTTTGAAAAGATGCAACTACAAAGTAAAAAGCAACAAAAGGTAAAATATACCAATGACAAAAGCACCAACTTGAAGTGGTACTCAACAAGTTAGAGTTTGTTGTCGTAGCCTTTGAACCAATCTCTCCAAGATATCCCCCTGCTGGTTTGAGTCGGACATACATTTAAGGCCAGATTCTTCTGATATTCCCTAGTCCCTTGCAGTACGTTGAAAGCTTAGGCTTCCAGTTCCAAGCCCAGACCCAGCTTGTGGCCTCCTGCGTTGATGTTCTTGCCATCGACCAGACCAGACAGGGTGAGTTTCACACCTGCACAAGAAAGAGGACCAACATTAGCCATTACAAGTGCAAACGCAAAATTACTTTCCTCAAAATTGAGACTGAGGGTTGACAGGAAAACGCAGGCTATCAAGTGTTGCTATAAATGACTATTCTAAGTCATTCATAGTACATTTGCTCAAAACTAATGTGCATAGAAATGTGTACTAAAAACAGAGGTATTTAACTGAAGAACTTCATCACTAAACATTTTGTAAATATTAGGGCTGTCACTCGATTAAAATGTTTAATCGCGATTAACTAAGGACAATCCTGTGATTAATCACGATTAAATATTTAAATTTTTTAATTAGTCGCAAATTAATCTCATTTTTTTATCTGTTCAAAATGTACCTTAAAAGGGAGATTTGTCAAGTATTTAATACTCTTATCAAAATGGGAGTGGGCAAATATGCTTGCTTTATGCAAATGTATGTATATATTTATTATTGGAAATAAATTTACAACACAAAACAACAAATATTGTCCAGAAACCCTCACAGGTACTGCATTTAGCATAAAAAGTATGCTCAAATCATAACATGGCAAACTGCAGCCCAACAGGCAACAACAGCTGTCAGTGTGTCAGTGTGCTGACTTGACTATGACTTGCTCCCAAACTGCATGTGATTATCATAAAGTGGGCATGTCTGTAAAGGGGAGACTCGTGGGTACCCATAGAACCCATTTTCATTCACATATCTTGAGGTCAGAGGTCAAGGGACCCCTTTGAAAATGGCCATGACAGTTTTTCAAAATTTCCAGTTCAAAATCTAGTCAAAGTTTGGAGCGTTATTTAGCCTCCTTCGCGACAAGCTAACATAAAATGGTTGGTACCAATGGATTCCTTAGGTTTTCTAGTTTCATATGATACCTTCACTCTAGTATTTTCAATCTAGCTTTAAAACTGAGCCCGCTACGACCTCCGAAGGGTCGATTGCGTTAAAGAAAATAGTGGCGTTAAAACAAATTTGCGTCAACGCGTTATTATTGCGTTAACTTTGACAGCCCTAGTAAACTACCTTCAGCTGTCCATGAACATGTAGGAAACCACCTTACCTGGTCTAAGAGTCTGGGTGTAGCCAACACCAACAAGGCTATTGTTGTTCACTTTAGCCTATGGAGAAAAACACAAACACTAAAGTCAGTTGGTGACAATTAATAGTTTTATCTTTTTATAGCATAAATAACATTTATCTTTTGCCTCATCCATTCCATTTCTGAAAGACTATGCTGCACTACTTACGCTGACGGAGGCATCCTTGTCCAGCTGGTATTTGGCTGCAATACCGAAACGTGTGCTGTTGCTGCCAGCGGTCCAGGCCAGGTTGACTGCCGTCTCCAGCTTGTCGCTCACCTTCTGGTAGATGGAGCCTCCAAACTCGGTGCCATCATTGCTTTAAAGATCACAAGTATAGAGGAGAGATTTCATGCTACGGGAAACAAAATATGGAATTTCAAACTAAAGAGTTCTGTTTTAAACACTTTCTTACGCTCGGGCCAGAATCATTCATTAATTTATGGAGCCGTGCAAGTCACTGCATTTTCTACAACATTGTCCTGTAAATATTTCAGAATAAAAGCCTTGTGTTAACAAATTAAGGAATTCTGTCCACAGCATAAACACTTGAGGGCTTTTATTTTTTAAACAGCAGCATTGTTAAAAATAAATCTCGACTTTTTTTCATGTCTGTGACATTCTACAGATACAGACATTGAAGGTGTAGTAATGTTGCTGGTATGGTGTCCATATACTGTCGAAAGAATTTTCTCTGTCTATTCTTGCCACGAACTGCACGCGCACGTGAAAAAAATAGCCAAGACCTCAAATCTCTAGAAGAGACGCAGCTGAGCTGCACTGCTCATGTGGGCAGTGTTGCTGCTCCAACCTGTAAACATGGGTGCCGAAATAAAAAACAACAGGTTCCGCAGCCTCCACACGCTGCTGACGTTCCCAGTGTGGCTCGGGCCTTATGTTTTGTTACTAGTTTGTTGTTCTCGTTTCGTCACAGACAGGGAACGCTTCCAAATAAGCAATACTGCATTCCCTGGGAACCATCTTTTATTTGTGATTGACAGATGAATTAGCCAAGCAGACCTAAGAGAAATGGTGAATTTAATTTGTTCTTTTAGTTGTTGTTGTTTTTTGTCAATAGCTCCAAAACCAACTGGAATTGGTCAACAAGCAAAGAAATAAAACGTTTCTGATTCTTTCTTGGCAGTTACGTTCTTAAACACAAATAAACGCACAACTAACTCCGCATAATCCTGCGGGAAGGTGCCGAGTTGCCGGATTTTGAATGAATGCAGGCTTCCTGTCGGCTGGCTGTGGCTCAGCCCTACTCTCGTCAAACTACAGACACACGCCGATCATAGCTGCACTCACAGCACAGAGAGGAGCCAGGGGATCACTGGGCACATGCACATAACACAACCCTTCTCATCTGTGAAATACGCCCATTTTGTATGTTGAGACTTGTACCAGTATCAGAAACCAAGGGGCGTGACACAGCAGTGGCATTTGACCACCTGAATGAGCTGCTCACCCTGTTAGCGTTATTGGCTGGGAGTTACACCCACATGTTAGGCCCAAAGGCTGTTTGCAGATGCTCAGAAGCGTCACAAGTAAAGCAAAATAATAAGAAAAGAGAAAGTACAGGCAGAGGGCTGCAGGGTCTCTGCAGATACAGACACCACCACACACTTCTAGTGGGGCATAAGTGAAGATTGAGAGGGATTATTTTTGTTTCAGCCTATATGTTTTTTTTTTGTTAATTCTTGCATATTATACCTTTAAAGCTCAGCATGTTGTATTGCACGTTAGGTTTGTGTGTCACCATCCCAACTAAGTGATAACTATGTGGATTTGTTTGCATTAGATCTTTGGATTGTTTCATTTTCATTCTTTATGTGGCCACTGGATTAATTTGCATATAAAAAAAGAAGCACATAATGTTTGCACTTAAAAATTCAGACTAACACTTCTTAGTCATCTGTTATTCATTGATTTTGTTACTTCTGATGCACAATACATTGCATGTATAAACATTTACAGATCAAGTGAACTGGAGGTTTCATCCTGTTACAGAATAGAAAGTGAAAACAAATTATAAAACTCCAGCCTACAGGTGAAAGTATTCTACTTACATATTGGTGTGCAACTGGAAGTCTCCCGTCTTGTAGCCAATGGCAAAGTTGTTCTGGGTCATCTTGGACTTGGCAGTGTCGAAGCTCATCTGGTAACCGGCGAGCCACCCCTCGTAGCCGACGACAGCAGCTCCGTGGAGGGTGGGGCCAGCGAAGTCAAAGTCGACATCGCAGCCCATGTTAATGTACTCGCGCTTGTAGGCGGTCTTAACTTTGCCACTCTTCTTGCTGTTGATGAGAAACACAACTTTGGTTAACCGCAACTGAAATCAAGTCAGATTACGCATAAAAAAAAGCACATATGTGTGTATATATATATATGTAACCATAACACAATAAAAACACATCAAGTGTTCAAAACTATGATACAAAGTACATCACCTGCTTACAATTTAGTCAGTGTGAGACAACATACAGGGTCTAATGCTGGGCAGACACCGTGCGTTTATATTGATTGTGTAACTCGTTTTTTCGGACTGTGGAACCGCTCAAACTGCAAGACAGCCAGCTAAATTTCAGTCATGCCAGAAAACCATCTTATCGTTCAAGAGCCAGATCATTGAGCATTCAGGCAGTTCATTTGCCTGAATGATCGCTTTATATGAAATATTTGTCATGGCCGACTTTGATATTTCTTGCTTATGTCCTCTGTTTTGATATGTTGAATGTTGCTTCATTTATTCTCTTTAAATGTGGTGAAAAATTATTTAAAAAAAATAAGCAATTCAAAAATAGAAATTAACAAATCTTGCCTTGAAGACAGGCCAAAGCAAGGGTGCCCCCTTGCCTTGGCCTGTCCTCAAGGCACCCCAGGGTGTTGGGAAACACACTTTGGGAACATCACTTTTATGATCCCCCAGAGATAATTCTAAACGTATGCCCTCTGCCAGCTGTCAGCTCAAGTAGCAGACAGATGGGATAAGAAAAATAATATCGCTGGAACACTGAAAAAGTCACTTCAACTATTTCACCAGCTTTGCTTTGAATTAGAACTTTTGAGTCATTTCTGACTCAAACATCCAGTTTGCCAGACACTGCCAAAGTGCTGGTGTTTACTTCCCAGCCTGAGCAGGACACTGTAGCCTTGAACATGCTGTCTCAATGTAGCCACACAACTCCCATCAACCTTCTCAATATGAAAGAGGACACGGTTCCTCTGGGCCATGTGCCATATTCCTCATGTGATTTAAACCTCATAGAAAGCAAACATACACAAGGATTGGCAGAGTAGCTGGGCACACTAGTAAAACTAGTTTTTTGTATTCCTCCCCGATAAGAACGAACTGTAAGACATAACTTAAGCACACAAATCCCGACAGCCAATCACAGTAATGTGTTACAATAGACTTGCTCCATATTGGGACTGGGGTCACATGGCTGATAACTACACTTGTCAGAAGCATGTAGGGCACAGATAAGGTTGCCAAAATGACTCCTGTAGAGGAGCAACAGGCAGAACTCAAGTAAAATCCCACGAAACTAACTTTTCCATCAATGAATTACTTATTATCACCATTATCTTACCCAGTGTTTGGTGAGAAGGTTGTGTCAAACGTCAACTTCAGTCCCTTGGCAATCTGTGAGAAACAATAATGGAAACCATTTGACATTGAAAGGAATGGATGTTGTCCTGTCATGCTCACTGAGTAAACACTTACTTTTGACACCTGCTGTTAAATAACCGTTGTAGAAAATGTTTAAATATCTCCTAACCTGATCTTCAACAGTGATTTCTGTTCCCAAGGTGTTGTCGGTGTTCCACTTCTCGGTGAAGGTCAGGCCGTATTCTGACCTCTTGTATTTAGTTTCCAGGGTGCCCGCAACTTTGCTGGTGTCAGTGTTGGAGGAACCAGCTGTTTTGAATTCCTGCAAGGGACAATTTTAGAGAAAAGACAATCAAAGACAAGTTACACTGGATGAAATAACTATGAATGAAAAGAAACTCATTCAGTGCTTTCTCATTACATTTGGCAGTCAGTCATACTTTGGCTAGGCTATTGCCATTTCTCTTTTTTCACTTTAAAACCAAAAATCCCTTATAAGTTAGAACTAAAATAAGTGTGTGTAATCTAGAGAGCTGAAACAACTGGTTATTTTGATCAAGCGAAGTAGCAATTTTGATGTTCGAGTAGGTAACTCATCAAGCCACAAAGACAAACCGTCGCAGGTTTCACCTTCTCAAATGTGGGGCTTTGCACTTCTGTTTGGCATCATTGTAAATTGATTACCATTAGGCTTCAGACTGTTGGTCAGACTAAACTTGAAATTTGAAATGCCACCTTGGGCTCTGGGACATTTTAATTGTTTATACTTTATTGTGTCAGCACATATCATTGATATATTTCCTTTCCTTTGTAATTTAAACATCTTGACACAAATTGTTATCAATTTTTCACCTACAGATAACAGTGCATACATAAAACAACGAAAAACAAAAAATGTAAATTAAAATTAAAAAAATAAAATAAAAATAAATACTGGGACATTTGTTTAAATGTATTTTTACAATTTCTTATAGAAACACTAATAAAAAAAGAATTGATGTATTATTTGTTAGTAAAAATAATCACTACTTGAAGCCCTTGTAATCTACACAGCTGAGTGCTGTTAAAAATAAAGACTGGCACATATACTGTGGTTGGACTTCATTGTTCAGGGTGGCGGCTTGCTACCTTTATGGCTGACAGTACCAATAAAGTCTTTGTAAAAACAGAGCCAAGAAGCACCAGAAATCTAAATTGCTGTAAACTTAACTTTCATATTGCAAAATTTACATTATCATACTTTAACGTGCCGTTTCATCACTTTATTTACAATGAAGTATGTTGTAGCTTCTGTTGTGATGATCAGATGACCTTACCACTCCACTGGCTGACTTTGTCTTGACATCGAGCTTCACCAAGCCAAATCCTGAAGAAAACAATTGTTTTGTTAAAATCATTTCAAAACGTGTCTACAATATCAACTAGACTTGGCAGTACATACGTTTTATTATCACAGTACTACTTGGTCAAACTGTAAGAAACCGTACCATAGCCTTTGTTGAAGATGTCCTTGGCAGACTTGCCCAAGTCAGCGTAGCAGGCAGGCACGGCCATTGTATCTGTAGACAGAAGCAAAACACAATGTTCAAATTTTCAAAATATGAGGTAGACAAAAGAAATTTTAATTTGTCTTGATGTATTTTCTTGAAGTTTTAGATTGTATACGTGTTTTAGCCTAATCAGGGACAAAGACTGCAAATTAGCGATGGCTAGAAGTCTTATATACAGTGCATCAGTTTCATTTTATCTAAATGTATAAATGCTTGCATGTATCATTCCTGTCAAATAAACTAATAAAATAAATAAAATAATATATATATTTTTCCAGAATTCTATGATGAATTTAGCAATTCACCTCCAATGTGCTACAGCCCAAACAGCCTGAAATATCACCTGGATGGCAACTGTATTGTCATTTTGTATGATTTCTTTTTGCCAATCACAATCAATCTTATATATCTTTCACGTTTTTTTTTTTTTTTTGACATAATACTGATTTAACAGCTTCAAAAGTAAGGTCTGTAAGTGAACCTGTAGCAAGCTTTCAGGCAAATGTCTTTATATGACATAAAGGGCACCAATATTTGGAGTTAAGGGCAGGATTTCTGTCTCTCATAAATGTAACACTCATGCCCACATATATACACGTTTCATTGTATTGTGAGGTTACACTACACAAATGCCGACACGAAAAATATTTTCTGATTATACACGTCTTACTCTGTAAGATTTCCTTCAAAATACTGTCTAGTATAGAGGAAGCATTTATGCGTAAAACAACAGAAAACAAGCCTGGTTCACACTAGGATGTAAATTGCTATAGTATCTGTTTCTTCCTGTGGTTGCAACACCTGTTGAGTGGAAAACTAGACTTTGCATTATAGTGGGCATTCATAACTAATATCTCAATACTATCCTGTTAGTGACAAGACGTGTAGCGGAGTCAATATTGGTCATGTTATTTTAATTTTTTGTGAACATTAAAAAAAACGGTGTCATACTTTCTTCTGTCATCAATATCAGCCAAATGATCTGTATTGTAACTTTACTTGTGTTAACTTTGTATTAAATTAATGAAACGGTTGTGGGGCTTTAATTGTTGACGCACAAAATACACATAGGCAAAGCATGGGCAGCTTTTGTGGGGACTGAGAAAGAGTCTGCCACTGTGTGTATGCGTGTGCTGACTATGCTGCTCCTTATGGAAAATAAGGTGCAGATCCTGATTCCTGGTCTGAGTAGTGTCCTTCAATCTACAAGCAACCATTCTGCAGCTGCTGCAGATGCATGGGGGTCTTTCCTTGCCTCTCACTCACTGACCTGTATTCTATTGTATGGTTCAGCTCTGTACTCACTGATCTTTATTCCATGGTCTTCATGACTTGCTTTTACTTGACAAGCATACTTTGTGAAGTGCTATTGTGTGTAGCTGTGTATTGTGCGTTTTGTATGTTCTTTCTTGTATGGCTGTAGTATGTTTCATTGTTTTGACCTGCCAAGGGACTACAGATGTGAATTAGCTTAAAGCTATAATCTGGTACGGTGCATCAAATGGTGACATTTATGTTTTAAACTGTACATGGTCCCTTTTAAATAAAATATATGCTTGTACAACACTTGGCTGCACACTGGTAAACCCTTCTTCAATATAGGATATGTTACCAAGTTGAGGGTGTGTAAGTGCTGATGTGTACAATCACAATGTTGGTTTCATTTTCAATCCAACACACAGTGACAGCATCACGGTTGCTGCAGGTGATCCCAGCAGTAAATGTACTTGCATTTATATAGCGCTTTTCTAGTCTTCCGACCACTCAAAGCGCTTTACACTACATGTCAGTATTCATACACACATTCATACACTGATGACAGAGGCTGCTAAGGTGCCAACTTTGCCCATCAGTATCTAATCTAAATATTCATTCACACACCGATGACTATGCCTTCGGGAGCAATTTGGGGTTAAGTGTCTTGCTCCAGGACACATCGACATGTGACCCGGAGCAGCCGGGGATCAAACCACCGACCTTCTGATTGGTGGACAGCCTGCTCTACCCTCTGAACCACAGCCTGCCCTAGTGGACAGGCCCTTCATAAATAATATCTCAATACTATCCTGTTAATGTCAAGACGCATGGGGGTCTTCCTTGCCTCTCACAGACTGACCTGTATTCTACTGTACGGTTCAGCTCATGCTTGTACAACACTTGGCTGCACACTGTCAAACCCTTTCTTCAATATAGGATATGTTACCAAGTTGATGGTGTTAAAGGTCCCATATCATGCTCATTTTCAGGTTCATACTTGTATTTTGTGTTTCTACTAGAACATGTTTACATGCTTTAATGTTAAAAAAACAACTTTATTTCCCCTCATACTGTCGACCTGAATAACCCTGCATTTACCCTCTGTCTGAAACGCTCCGTTTTAGCACATTTTGACAGAATTGCATTAACATTGCTAGACAACAGCTTGGGTCCATGTGTACTTCCTGTCAGCTGATGACATACACTGCAACCAGGAATAAAATGGGACACAATTAGAATATTTTACGTTTAAAATGATGTCAAGGATCTAAATATTGTATATTCGTGATATCACGAATGGGCAGAAATCCTGACAGCTTGTTTCAAATGCAGAGTTTCTGAATGCAGGCTGGCGTGTATTTCCCTGTGGATTGAGTGTTTCAATACTTTAACAGTATTTATATAAGACTTAAGCCTGCTTTATAATAATAAAAAAACATGAAAATCTCACTTTTTATATTTAAGACCTTTAAGTGCTGATGTGTACAATCACAATTTTGGTTTCATTTTCAATCCAACACTGTCTGGCACAGTGACAGCACCACCATGTGCTGCAGGTGATCCCAGCAGTACAGTAAGTGTCTGATGGACTGAAGGTTACTGGGCTAGAGAGAGAGAGGAGCCATTTTGCCGCACTGGAGTGCCTAGATCAAGGCCTGGCTCTTATTGAACTGCTCCTTCACATGTATTGGCAGGCACAGCAAGGCGTGGCAAGGTGCATGGCGGGTGCCAATTAGTGGGATGGGTACATTAACCAGTTCAGTCGCATCATGATCAGCCAGCTACCTCACTCACTACTAACTAGGCCTTAAGGGAGGTTAAGCACATTATTGCTCAAGTAGTAAGTTGTGAATATTTTCTGAAAGTAGCTTTGCAGCACTGCTTTATCAGCCGCACGAGACACGTGACGTTAACACAAAGCAAACATGCAGATCACTCTTTAACTAGACACATGTGTGACAGACGCAGCATGCCTTGTGCAGCTAACTCTGCTAGCCTGCAGAGTGTGCCGGTGTGCGTAAAAAGTGCACTTAAACACTACTTCTATCTTGTTGTGGAGTTGTAAAACAGTGTCAGACGGATTAAAGAGCTCTCTTACCTGTAGAGGATGAGGCTAGTAGTGAACTAAAGTGACTTTATTAAGAGATATTCCTCACAGAGCACGGCCAAGCCAGGCGTCACCAGGAGAAGGTTGAGCTGAAGGAGACTGGAGCTGCAATGAAACCAGACCTATCACATCCAGGCTCAGGACCCGGGACGGCCACAGAGGTGCCTGCGTAAAAATGAATGGTTTCCAGTCACGGCCTGGTGGCGTCACGGTTAGGGTAGTTTTTATCTTTTATTTATTGTGATACTTATTTCAAATAGGTATACACCAGGGGTCAGCAACCTTTACTATCAAAAGAGCCATTTTAGGCGAAGAAAAAAAGAAAACAAATCTGTCTGGAGCTGCAAAAACATTTGAGCATTGTGATGAGGGGAAAAAACATCTGAGATTTCCAGAATAAAGTCATAATATTACGAGAATAAAGTTATAATATTACGAGAATAAAGTTATAATATTACGAGAATAAAGTCATAATATTACGAGAAAAAATACATCATATTACGAGAGTAAGTCGTAATATTACGAGAGTAAAGTCATAACTTTACGAGAAAAAAGTCGGAATATTACGAGAATAAAGTCATAACTTTACGAGAGAAAAGTGGTAATATTATGAGAATAAAGTCATAACTTTACGAGAAAAAAGTCGTAATATTACGAGAATAAAGTCATAAATTTACGAGAAAAAAATCGTAATATTACGAGAATAAAGTCATAATATTACGAGAATAAAGTTATAATATTACGAGAATAAAGTCATAATATTACGAGAAAAAATACATCATATTACGAGAGTAAGTCGTAATATTACGAGAGTAAAGTCATAACTTTACGAGAAAAAAGTCGGAATATTACGAGAATAAAGTCATAACTTTACGAGAGAAAAGTGGTAATATTATGAGAATAAAGTCATAACTTTACGAGAAAAAAGTCGTAATATTACGAGAATAAAGTCATAAATTTACGAGAAAAAAATCGTAATATTACGAGAATAAAGTCATAAATTCACGAGAAAAAAGTCGTAATGTTACGAGAATAAAGTCATAACTTTACGAGAAAAAAGTCGTAATATTACGAGAATAAAGTCATGACCTAACGAGGTTTTGTTTTTTAATATTACGAGAATAAAGTCATAACTTTACGAGAAAATAGTTGAAAATTTACGAGAATAAAGTCATAACTTAACGAGAAAAAAGTTGTAATATTACGAGAATAAAGTCATAACTTCATGAGAAAAAAAGTCTGAATATTACGATAATAAAGTCATAACCTAACGAGAATTTTTTTTTAATATTGCAAGAATAAAGTCATAACTTCATGAGCAAAAAAGTCTGAATATTACGATAATAAAGTCATAACCTAACGAGAATTTTTTTTTTATATTGCAAGAATAAAGTCATAACTTCATGAGCAAAAAAGTCTGAATATTACGAGAATAAAGTCATGACTTTATGAGAAAAAGTCGTAATATTACGAGAATAAAGTCATGACTTTATGAGAAAAAAATCGTAATATTACGAGAATAAAGTCATAAATTTACGAGAAAAAAGTTGTAATATTACGAGAATAAAGTCATAACTTTATGAGAAAAAAAGTCTGAATATTACGAGAATAAAGTCATAACTTAACGAGAAAAAAAGAAAATAAGTAAAATTACTACTTTATAATATAATGACTTTATTCTCGAAATCTCAGATTTATTTTTTTTCCTCAATGTGGCTCCAATACTCCGTCGTACCATAGAACTACAACAATGATAAATAAAAATGAAAATGTAAACAAAAAACAGTTATTCATTTCTATTTTTCAAAATCCACAGGGAGCCACTGAAGAGGGGCTAAAGAGCCGCAGGTTGCTGACCCCTGGTATACACTATCAGACTATTTGATACGTACTGTATGCCTTGTTTATTGATGTTTACCCTTGGCTCTAAATGTATTATCTTTATGTTGACTTTGGCAAATAAAGTTGCTTAAAGGTCTTATTGATAACACTTTTATGGAGACTCATATTTCTTTTTGTATATCAAATAATACATCCACAGAGCTTTTAGAAAGGTGCTGAATAAAAGTATGGCTTTTTCCTAAAAAATGTTTTATTATGATTGTGAATTAATCATTTAAACATTTTTGACGGGTCCAAAATTAATGTTTGTTTATCTCTGTGGAAGATAAAGGTTGCATCCGATATTCCATACTAACATGCTATTTAGTATGCTAAAACAGTATGTGAGATGTTTTAGTATGTCCGAAACCTTAGTATGAAACTAATAGTACGCGAATGGCATACTATTTCCGGTGAAATATTACAGTATGCAATGCTAGACAATACGGCGGCAAAGAAATCTTGCGATGCAATGTGACAACGTTCATAACGGATGTTGACAGACAGCTCTGTAACGACAATAACGCTTCAATTTAACTGTAAGTATACGATTCCACTTTGATAGGCGTAATATATATTTTAAAATTAATTCAGACTTTAATTCTCACATACCGTTGTTTTTGTCTCATGAGGTTGGCAAGGGTTACCATAGTTACACGTCTCTAACTGGCAAGGAGGCTCCCAGGAAGTGACGACGTAAACTACTGCTCAGTGCGTCCGAAATGATACATACTACTCACACAAAAGTATGTTGAAGATAGTACACCTATTGAGTATGTAGTACATAATATGCGATTTTGGACGAAGCCATGATGTTTGGTTCCTATTTCTAACAAGGCTTGTGAGCCAATTATAACAACGTTGGTATCACGTGATATCTCTGTCATCAGCGATCAAGTTGCCAGTTAGTATGGAAAAAAAGTTTGACGTTGTGCCTGGCAACCACTTGTTGTGAAGTGAATGCACGTGGGAACGGGGGAAGGAGAATACAACATCTAGTGGCTGAATGATAACAATGTTATCAATAGCACCTTTTAAAAAAAAGAAAGTCGTCAGGATAAAATCAGAATAAAGGGGAAAACTGACTGTTGTATCCACAGTTGTATGAAAGCCAATTTCTACCACTATGACACTAAAGAGCTAGATAAATAGCTGACAGCTAACAAAATAATGAGTGCATTTTTTTTTTCATACCTAACAGCACGCCTTAGTTACTTTTTCTGAATAGCTTGTAGTGTAGCTTGCTGCTTTTGAGGAAAAAAGTAGTTTTGCTATACTTCCAAAAAAGACTTGCTTTCAGCTTCACCAGCTACAGATTCAAAGTAGCTTCTCCAACACTGCCAATAATGCACATGAAATGTATAATAGGTGCAAATTCAGTGGACCCAACATTTCAAAAGAAAAGAGCAGCTATCCAAGTATTGCAGTCAATTTGCAAAATTGATGTAGTGTAAAATGTAGTCCTTCTCTCACCATTGCAATAATGAAAAAAAGGTTTTATCAACTTCACAATTCCTTCCATAACTCTACAATGCACTGATAATACAAAGGATCATGTTGCTCTTTAATTTCTAAATGTTTCCAGCTTCACAAAACTGGCGAAATAAAATAACTTGTTACTCCTCTGTGCACTGCACACTGTTGTTTATCTGAATTCAGTTACATTTAACATCATGACGTATTCTCTACATAGGCAATATAAATGTGCATTAACTTTTAAAGTGCACTTTCAGAATAAAATGTATAGACTCTGGGGTAAGGTCCAGTGGATGCAACATTTTAGAACAAATGATGAACACATCAAGCATATGGACTGAAAGTGTTCATTTATTAAAACATGGCAGTAGAAAACAATTGCGACCTTTTAGCCCTGATACATCCAATAGTAATAAAGATAATAAAGCTTTAACAAAATCACCCTCCCTTCAACACCTCTATAATGTCAATAATAACATTTCCTGCTCAACGCATTGTCAATGCTTTAAAGGGGATCTATTATGCTTAATTTAAGGTGCATACTTGTATTTTGGGTTTCTATTAGAACATGTTTACATACTTCAATGTTAAAAGAAGCTTTACTTTTCTCATACCGGCTGTGCCGCAACACCTCTTTTCACCCTCTGTCTGAAACGCTGTGCTTGAGCTCCTGCCTTCTCTCGCCACTCCCGAAAAGCCCAGTCTGTTCTGATTGGTCAGCTGGCCTACTATTGTGATTGATCAACCAAACCAAACTCTTTGGACTCCGCTCCAACTCCACTCTAACTAGCTTTGTTTGAGGGCATGCAAATGTGTTACTTGGTGACATCACCATGTTATGGAAGAAAAGGCAGGACTTCACTCAAGGCGTTTCAGGCAGTTCAGGAGCAGTGTTTCTGTTGGGGAGAGGAACTCCCTTTGGCGTGGACTTTGGGCTTTGTAACTCTGCCGACCAAACACATGCACCAAAAACTATAAAACACATTAAAGGAAAGGGGGGAAAAGCACAAGAGCATAACATGTCACCTTTAAGATTTAAGTGTCTAATGTTGATAGTAGCCACGTTAAAACAGTCATGAAGCCTATTGTATTATGGATGACACTTGTCACAAATCACAGTAAACCAAATAAACCAATTTAAGTATAGATATGATAGACTTGCTATGAAAATGTCTGAATAACAAGATAAGTTTCATGTTACCAAGTTGAGTGTGTAAATGTGGATTTGCCCCAAACTGCATGTGATTATCATAAAGTGGGCATGTCTGTAAAGGGGAGACTCGTGGGTACCCATAGAACCCATTTTCATTCACATATCTTGAGGTCAGAGGTCAAGGGACCCCTTTGAAAATGGCCATGCCAGTTTTCATCGCCAAAATTTAACACAAGTTTGAAGCATTATTTAACCTACATAATTGGTACCGATGGATTCTTTAGGTTTTCTAGTTTCATATGATATCTTCATTCTAGCTTTAAAACTGAGCCCACTACAATCTAAAAATTGTAAGTCAAAGCGTTGAAGCGTTAAAGAAGTTAGTGGCGTTAAAAATTTGTTTGTTGACGCATTATTATTGCGTTAACGTTGACAGCCCTAATTCTTTTGTACTCCTCTGTGCACTGCAAGTTGTTTATCTTTATTTAGTTACATTTGACATAATGACTTCTCTAAACATGAAATTAAATGTGCATTCACTTTTAAAGGAATGAAAACAGCATATACATTAAAAAAATTAGTTAAAACACATGGCTCGTATACGTTGAGAGTGTATAAACTCCCCGAAAATAGAAATGAGGATTATATTATTGTGAATTTATACCTAATAATTAAACGCAGCAAACCCAATATACAATACAACATTCATTGCAATGTTTTGCCGCTAGGTGTATACAAATGCATGGCAAGGTTGAAACAACAACAACCAACTTACTGCTGAGACGTCTTTTCAACCAGTTGGACAACAAAAGAAACTATGCAATACAAAGAGCAAACATGATGCAAGTTTATAAGAGAGTCAATTTAAGGGCAACATTTTGACTTGGTGAGAACAAAATGGTCAGCAGAAAATACTGAACTACAGTACGTGAAAAGAGTCAGACAGGGTTTGGGTATCTTAATATTCACCCTTTATATTCCATCCACATCACTCTCTGCATCAGACCTCTGGGTAAAGAAGGAGAGAGAGATATGAAAGCTTCCATTTTTAATGAATTTCAAATTTGTTTAATTTAATTACTGGTGTGGTTTGTAAAATAAAAATGATAAAAAGTGTACTCATGTGTGTTTAAGTGTACTTACATTGTGTAATATGAGTTATGGTTTTAATGGTTAAGGGTTACCTCGTCTGAAGTTGTTCTCACGTATCTTACTTCCTCTTCAGCCTGTGTTGAAGGAGAAAAACACATCCAATTTACAGTAAGATTACAGAAGTTTACTAGATGGCATTACATTAGATTACATCAACAATACTTTACAATACTATATTATAGCTTTGTGATCAAAGACATGTTTTGTTGAGTTCTGATTGTGGTTATTGTATCTTCTTAACAATAAATGTACAGTATGGAACTGTAGTAAACATAAACACATTACAATGAAATCATCTCTACATTGTAGTTCAGTTTGCTCTGTGAAAATATATATTAATCCACATATTTTACCGTTGTTGTGTCTGATGATTCTGCTCTGGTCTGCACTAAAGGAGAGACAGAAAATAACACCAGTTACGGACTCTCAATGCTCGATGACAGTAATGCAAACTAGTCCTCAATTCAAACAAAATATTGTAGAATAAACAGAAATTTATAACACAAATTGTTTTTATCAGTTCACCATTTACTTACTGTGTCTTTTGATCATAAAACAGATGAACAAGGTCACCATGACAACGAGGACCAACACGCTCAGACGGATGCCGAAAATCTTTAGGTGTTCAGAAAGACTGCAGCAGGAAATTTGAATGCAAATTATTAACAATAAATAAATAAATACATAAATAAACAGAACAGTCTTATTTAAACAGTAGTCTAAAATATATTCATCATCCTGGTCACATACTGCAGTTAAAAAGTTATTTAGTCTAACAGTAGAACTTATCTTCTAATGTCAGTAAAAACACATGTACAGATTCTTACAAGGACTGTTTTCTGGATCATTAAATGTCCACATTTCTCTAAATACTGTATGTTAATGCAAAGGCTGCTGACCTTGGGTGTCCACCCTGAGCTGTGGGTGCAGGGGTGAGATTCACAGGTTCAAGAGTGGGTGACACAGGGGTTAAACCTGTTGCTGTAACTGTGTAAATAATTCAAAATAGCACCATGATTACCACTGTAATACAACAATACTCAATGCTAATATCACTTCTGTATTAAATCAACACACATTGTTGTACTTGACAAATATTTATAAATGAAAATTACATATAGTACTTACTAGTGGCAGGTTTCTCAAAAACAGTGGTGACATTCACAGGCTCAGGAGTTGATGATAAGGTGGTTAAATGGCTTGTTGCTGTAAGAGTGGCTATAATCCAAAACAAGACAATGAATACTAGAGTAAAATGACAATAATGAATCCAAATATATCTTCTATATTAAATCAAAACATTTATAAATGACACTTGAAAAATATTTAGAATTTTGAATTTTAGATTTAGAATTTATAATAACTTACTATTGGCAGGTCGCTCAGTAACAGTTAAATGTACTGGCATCTGTAAGCTTCCTATAGCACACCAATACCACCCGCTGCTCTCTGTCCTCAGTCCACTCATAGTCACAGTGAAAACATTGGGGACACTTGCATTGGTGGTCACTCTTGTTCCATCTATTGGTCCAGACGACATCGTCACACAGGAGCTGCCCAGCCTGCACCACTTAATTTCACCATAGTTAATATAGTGACAATTGATGGTTATATTACCTCCTTCAAATCCTGTAATCTCCTGATGATCCACATAGAGACTGGGTGTACCTTAAGGGAAAACAAATAGTATTCAAGAGAAAATTGCAGAAACCTTTGGTACATGCTGGTGATGTTTCAGAGGTGATGTATACAATACAGTAGTTAGAACTGTTGGATAATTACTATCCTCAAACTTTACATTTATTCTCATTCATTTTTAGTGATAAAGTCATTTTAAAAATTGCATTATACAATGACAACCTCCTTAGTGTTCACACAGGATTTTAAACGTGTTTAAAGGTGCTTTAAGGTCTCTTACCTCTGGTGACCGACAGGTGAAAATACTTGTGGAAATCTGACTCTTCATCAATCTCCACAGCACACCAGAAATGAGTGTCCTCATCCGTCAGATCTTTTATAGTCACCGTGAAGGTTCTTTGCTCTTTGTCATCAGAGATTGAAAACTTTTCTGAATTTTGTTGATTTGTTTTAACTGCATAAGAGCAGTACTTCCTATAGTATCCTTTACACAAGTATTTCACATGGTTCATGTGCTGTGAGTCATAGAGACATGGGATAGTGACCGAGTCTCCAGCCTTCACTGACACTTCACTGACTGTTGTCATGCTGTGAATTCCTGCAAAAAGAACAAATACAGCATTGTAATGCTTTTATTCACTAGCAATAATCTTCCTTCAGATGACCTGCATGTAATAGATGTTCATATTAGCTGTTGTTTTACACATTAGGTCATTATATTCTTAAATATATTTAAAATACAAACTGGAGGGTATATTACTCAATGACATTTAAAGAATTAGATGCATAAAAAAAATCACATTACTAAATTGTAACATGAACCTGGTGACCGACCTGTGAGTCCAGTGATGATGAGAAGAAAGCTGATATGAACAGTCATGTTGGTGAGTGAGCAGAGTCAGATAAACTACATGAACCAAGGCACTGAAAGACTGATTTTCTATTTCCTGATTTTCTTAAATATGCAATTGCAACACTTAAAATGTCTCCTCCCCCTCCTGTAAGACAGATGCAATCGGTTGGATGATAAATAAAAATACATATCCTTTCCACAGTTTGTTGTTCTGCAGAAACCAGAGTTGTACATCACGTCCACATCAATCTTAGCTTCTGACAACTGGGTAAGAAAGAAGAGAAAGATGTGGAACAGATCAATTGAACAGTTAAACCATTTTCTCTTTTTTTTTGCTTCAAATTTGTATGATGAAATAATGAATGCTATTTGAGTGAACTTATTAATCTTTCGTAAACTGCGTTTTAGTAACCACAAAGGAGACACACAGGCTGAGTTTACAATGTTAACTTTCAGTGAAGTTTGTGACCCGGCAGCCATGTTGAGATCAGTTGAGGAAATACCAAGCACCGCCCACTAGCCGGAGCAAACTTTCTCATTTTACAGCTAAACAGTACACTACAAAATGTTTCTGAAAACATTTGAGCTGAGAAATTGGCATTACAGCAACAGAATATTGATTCATATTTGATCAGTGCTGACTGGTTTGACTGTTTGATCAGAGTTCACGAGTGATTGACAGCTGCCTCCGTTGAATGAACAGCCAATAGGAACGCTCTCTCTCTGAAATGACCTTTGATTGGCCAAAGTCTCACGTCACGGGCTAGATTTTTTAAAGCCTGAAAACAGAGCCATGAGGAGGTGCAGAACTGTAATTATCTCTCAGAACACTTGAATTACAATATGCTACAATATGATGATGGATGGATGAAAGCTTATTGTGGAGTTTTTGCCTAATGATGCCAAAAGTATTCTGCAAGTTTAGGCACATTTTAAACCCAAAATTAAGCAGTGGCCGTTCCTATAATCTTCAATGCACACATCATCTATTGTGAATGTAATCTTTTCTATATCAAACATCTAATCGTGTGGCAAACATGCACCATTAATAAAAAGAAAAGAGAAGATGGGGAAAATGCAAAAACAACATCAGGGCAGTGGCGTTTCAGCCAGAAGAGATGAATATACTACAAGACAAGAAAAAGGAAAGGAGGAGGACGACAACAGAAACTGGTAGATCAATTGATGAATTCATTTGTGCATTAGTTTCATTTCATTTTCTTATATTTTATTTTAAACATTATCCTTCATTTTACATCAAACATCACTTAAACAACATCACTGTTCAATACAGTACAGACTATAATGAACAAAAACAATAAAAATGTCAATGAAACATGTTATTTTTGTTCCTCCTGCAGGTTCTGAAGCTTCTTAAGATGCTCTTTAACCTCCTACGAGTCGATAGGATCATTGCTAAGAGTGGAATGTTTTTGTCGAAGCTTTTGGGAAACACGTCTTAAGCTTAAGAAGGGACGTAAGATGGATATTGCAAACATCTTATCTTTAAGATGCTTTTGGGAAACCAGGCCCAGTTCAGCACTTGTGTGAAACATTTTGCAGCTATGCAGAGGAGAATAAAAAAAGGAGAAGATGTAAACCCTCAAAATTAAAAAGAAGTAAGAAGTTGTTTCAAAACCAAAGAACAGATGGCAACACATTGCAACACTATCATCTAAGAAAAGAGTCCAGTGATAGACAGGCAGATAAGATGGGGTTACAGGTTTTGCTGGTGCTGGGCCAACCTGCTATATGTTACATCCTCATCTTTTGCTTCAACCTGTTGCAGAACAGAAGAAAAAATTACAATTAGTAAGAAAGATCAACGATAAAGCAAACTAAGAGTCAACCGCCACACTAGAGTGGCTAAAAAATGAGGGAAAAAAGTTACACCATGTATGTGAGCAACAGTGTGAAACTGGGCTGTTAGAATTTACCATTTGCAAAGTTTGTTGTTCGACAGTAACCACAGAGCTGTACATCACGTCTACATCACGCTTAGCTTCTGACCTCTGGGTAAGAAAGAAGAGACAGATGTGAAACAGATCGATTGAACAGTAAAACCTTTTTTTGTGTTTTTGCTTCATTCGAATACAAATGTGTATGATGAAATAATAAATGCTATTTGAGTGTGTCTTTTCTTGTGCTTATGTTGTGTAATACAGGTTGTGGTTTAATGGTTTATGGTTACCTTAACTGAAGTTTTTCTCATGTGCGTAACATTGCTGTATGTTACTTCCTCTTCAGCCTGATGAAGGAGCAAAGCAAATGTTATTTAAATAAAGGCTAAACACCATTTTATTAGACTAGATCTGATTAGATTACATCAACATGACCACCTTTGTTAAAATAGTAATCATGAACCATTTCATAAAAAATACTTACTTTTTAAAGCGAACACATGAGAGGAATTAGAGTTTACTAAAACCTTATTCTTTATAATAGTCCAAAGAAAATACTAATAATTCTGAGGTGGGTCTTACTTAAGAAAAAGAAAAGAAACATAAGGTTCAGCCAATAATGTTCATACAGTCACTTACCGGGGCTGAAGTTCTTCTCTTTTTCTTAACGGTACTGTATGTTACTTCCTCTTGAGCCTGTGTTGAAGGAGCAGAGGACAGAACATGAATGGCAACCAATAACCATAATTGATGTATTCATTAAACCTAATACTGTATGTGTGATCACCGATGTGCTCAGTTAAGATTTTATCTGTCAATGCTTACTATCTCTTACAAAAAATACTTTTTTTCAAGTATGCTATTAGTACACTTTTTTAAAACTTAAAATAAGAATGTATGCTTTCAGATTACTTTTTATCTACCTACCTGTACCTAAACTTAACAAAATGATACTTCAGTATACTTGGCTTATACCGTCAAGTATACAGAAAAGTCTTAGTGTACTTGGCTTATACTGAAAAGTATACAGAAAAGTCTTAGTGTACTTGGCTTATACTGAAAAGTATACAGAAAAGTTTATTTTGCTTAATATTATAAGTTCACTTAAGAAAACGTACAAGTATATTTGCAGTAAAAACTTTTAAACTAATAGTTTACGCTACAAGTATATAACTAGTAAACTAACAGTATACCTATAAGTTCACTTGTAGTATAGTTCATATTATAGTTGCAGTACAAAATACAACTTGGATGTAAACTAGTTGTGTACTCAAAGTTTATTACTCTTACATTTAAAGTATACTTTAATAAACTAAAAAGTGGGCCAATTTAGTCCCAAGAAGTATTGAAGTAGTAAACTTACAACTATACTACTAGTATATTGATATTATTATACTTGTTGAATAAAGTATACTTGGGAATAAACTTGAACAATACTTAAGTTTACTTCATTAAATAAACTTGAAGTATACTTATTTTTTCTAACGGATATTCTCCTGTTAAAAGATACACAAGACTGATATTAAAGCAGCAGTAGGTAGAAATGGAGCAAACAAGCTTAAAAAAAGTTATTTTTATAAAACGGTTACTATATCCTGACAGTAGTGCATGAGACAGGTAATCTGATCAAAATCATGTGCCTCTGTGTCCTCTGGTGTCCTAATGGCATCTGCAAGCTTTCACAGACCGGAGGAAAACAACTAGTCAGAGCTGATTTGGAGTCTGCCGTCCAGCTGCAGTCTGTCGATCACTCACAAACTGTGATCAAACGGTCAAACTAGGCACAGGCACACTCTGTTACTGTAATGCCTATTGAGAAATTTTGTGACCCGGCAGCCATGTTGAGATCAGTTGAGGAAATATCAAGCACCACCCACCAGCCGGAGCACAGCCAATAGGAACGCTCTGTCTGAAATGACCTATGATTGGCCAAAGTCTCACGTCACAAATTAGATTTTTTAAAAAACAGAGCCATGAGGAGGTTCAGAAGTCTAGTTTTCTTTCAGAACACCTGAATTACAATATGCTGAAAGGTTATTATGGAATTTTTGCCCAGTGATGCCAAAAATATACTGCCTACTGCCTCTTTAAAAAAGAAAACAAACATAAGGTTCAACCCCAAGAATATTCATACAGTCACTTACCGGGTTTGAAGTTCTTCTCTTTTTCTTAACAGTACTGTATGTTACTTCCTCTTGAGCCTGTGTTGAAGAAGCAGAGGACAAAACATGAATGGCAATCAATAACCATAATTGATTTATTCATTAAACCTAATACTGTGTTTGTCATCGCATATGTGCTCAATTAAGTTTCTATCCGTCAATGCTTTCTCTATTCTCCTATTAAAAGATGCACAAGAATGATATTATCAAGATGCATTTTGTGTAATATAACTATTAGATGTTCAGCTACAGTGATACATGGTAGTCCTGCAGCTGCAAATGGACAATACAGTATAGTCTCTGAAATGTGTAGTCTTTATTTCACTCGGTATCACAGCAGGGTTAAATTAAGCAAATGGCCACGATAGCGCGTCTCTTTCTTTGTAAGAGAAATGTAACGGGAAATGAATCAGCATATATTACTGTACCATTATAGTGGCAGATGATTCTGCTTTGGTCCGCTCTAAAAGTGAAGCAATGAAAACTCCAATTAGTGACCATCAGTGCTCAATGACAATAATGCACAATAGTCTACATTTATGGTAAAACATATTTACGATTAACAAAAACGTTTTGGTATGAAATATCAAAATTCAGTATAGACTTACTGTGTCTTTTGAACACAAACCAGATGCACAATGTCACCATTACAACAAAGATCAGCAAACTCAAAGGGATGAGGAAGCGCATCAGGTCCACTGGAACACTGCGGCTTAAATCACATAATGCAAATCCAATTAAATAAAAAGACTTGAATTCAGTTTATATAGTTTAATGCAAATGTGAAGGCTTCTGACCTGTGCTGTTCACCCTGAACTGTGGGTGCAGGGGTGAGATTCACAGGTTCAAGAGTGGGTGACACAGGGGTTAAACCTGTTGCTGTAACTGTGTAAGTAATTCAAAATAGCACCATGATTACCACTGTAATACAACAATACTCAATGCTAATATCACTTCTGTATTAGATCAACACACATTGTTGTACTTGACAAATATTTATAAATGAAAATTACATATAGTACTTACTAGTGGCAGGTTTCTCAAAAACAGTGGTGACATTCACAGGTTCAGGAGTTGATGATAAGGTGGTTAAATGGATTGTTGCTGTAAGAGTGCCTATAATCCAAAACAAGACAATGAATACAAGAGTAAAAAAACAATAATAAATCCTAATATCTCTTCTGTATTAAATCAAAACATTTATAAATGATACTTGACAAATATTTATAATTTACAATTTTATATTTATAATTTATAATAACTTACTAGTGGTAGATTGCTCAGTAACAGTTACATGTACTGGCACCTGTAAGTCTCCTTTAGCACACCAATACCAGCCGCTGCTCTCTGTCCTCAGTCCACTCATAGTCACAGTGAAAACATCGGGGACACTCATACTGATGGTCACTCTTGTTCCATTTATTGATCCAGACGACGTCGTCACACAGGAGCTGCCCAGCCTGCACCACTTCATTTCTCCAGAGTTATGATAGTGACAATTGATGGTTATATTACCTCCTTTAAATCCTGTAATCTCCTGATGATCCACATAGAGACTGGGCGTACCTTAAGGGAAAACAAATTCAAGAGAAAAGGGCAGAAGCCTTTAATAATAATAATACGTTTTATTTAGTGGCGCCTTTCTGGACACCCAAGGACACCTTGCAAGGATCAGTTGAACATAGACAGATAAAACAAATAAAAACAAAAGGACATGACAGAGACATATTTGTACAGACACATATGACAGGTGCTGATGAGTACTATGGAGAGTAGGCCAGTTTAAACAGGTCAGGTTTTGAGGAGGGATTTGAATGACGTGATATTGTCACATTATTGCCTTTGGACATGCTGGTGATGTTTCAGAGGTGTTGTATACAATACGGTAGTTACAACTGATGGATAATTACTAAAAAATGCAGTAACCAATGACAACCTTCTTAGTGTTTACAAGCGACAAATTTTAAATGGGCTTAAAGATGTTTAAGGTCTCTTACCTCCGGTGACTGACAGCTGAAAATACTCTCCGACATCTAGCCCTCCATCAATCTCCACTTTACACCAGTAATCAGTGTCCTTGTCTGTCAGATCTTTTATAGTCACAGTGAAGATTCCTCTGCTTTTGTCATCTGAGATTGAAAACTTTCCTGAATTTTGTTGGTTTGTTTTAACCGCATCAGAGCAGGAGGACCAAAAATATCCTTTACACAAGTATTTCACATGGTTCATGTACTGTGAGTCATAGAGACATGGGATGGAGATTGAATCTCCAGCCTTCACTGACACTTTACTGACTGTTAGGCTGTGAATTCCTGCAACAAGAACAAATACAGCATTTTAATGCTTTTATTCACTAACAATAATCTTCCTTCAGATGACCTGCATGTAATAGATGTTCATATTAGCTGTTGTTTTACACATTAGGTCATTATATTCTTCAACATATTAGAAATACAAACTGGAGGGTATATTACTCAATGACATTTAAAGAATTAGATGCATAAAAACGCCACATTTCTAAATTGTGACACGAACCCGGTGACCGACCTGTGAGTCCAGTGATGATGAGAAGAAAGCTGAGATGAACAGTCATGTTGGTGAGTGAGCAGAGTCAGATAAAACTACATGAACCAAGGCACTGACAGACTGACTTTCTATTTCCTCATTTTCTTAAATATGCAACTGCAACACTTAAAATCTCTCCTCCCCCTCCTGTAACGCAGTTGCAATTGGTTGGATGATGAATAAAAATACATATCCTTTGTACAGTTTGTTGTTCTATAGTAACCAGAGTTGTACATCACATCTACATCACTCTTAGCATCTGACAACTGGGTAAGAAAGAAGAGACAGAAATGAAACAGATCAATTGAACAGTTTAACCTTTAATTTTGCTTCATTCAATTACAAATGTGTATGATGAATCAATCAATTACCAACACAAAACAAAGACAATATTGTCCAGAAACCCTCACAGGTACTGCATTTAGCATAAAACATATGACAAACCATTTACATTCACATATCTTGAGGTCAGAGGTCAAGGGACCCCTTTGAAAATTGCAATGACAGTTTTTCCACGCCAACATTTTAACGGAAGTTTGGAGCATTATTTAAACTACATGGCTGGTACCGATGGATCCTTTAGGTTTTCTAGTTTCTTTTGATGATATCTTCACTCTAGTTTTAAAACTGAGCTCACTATAACCTAAAAATCACAGGTTGCGTAAAAAAGATTTTTCGTTAATGCGTTATCGCGTTAACGTTGACAACCCTAATTGTTTTGTACTCCTCTGTGCACTGCAAGTTGTTTATCTTTATTTAGCTACATTTGACATAATGACTTCTCTAAACATGAAATTAAATGTGCATTCACTTTTAAAGGAACAAAAACAGCATAAAAAAAAAAGAAAATTAGTCAAAACACATGGCTAGTATACATCGAGAGCGTATAAACACCCTGAAAATAAAAATGAGGATTACATTATTGCAAATTTATACCTAATAATTGAGCGCAGTAAACCCAATATACAATACAACATTCTTTGTGATGTTTTGCCGCTATGCAGAGGTGGATAGAAATGCATGGCAAGGGTGAAAAAACAACAACAAACAACTTGCTGCTGAGACGTCTTTTCAACCATTTGGAGAACAAAAGACAAATGAAAATGAGGAAGGAATGGCAAAGAAACATGATGCAAGTTTATAAGAGACTCAATTAAAGGGCAACATTTTGACTTGGTGGGAACAAAATGGTCGGCAGAAAATACTGAACTACATTACGTGAAAAGAGTCAGACAGGGTTTGGGTATCTTAATATTAACCCTTTATATTCCATCCACATCACTCTCTGCATCAGACCTCTGGGTAAAGAAGGAGAGAGAGATATGAAAGTTTCCATTTTTGATGAATTTCAAATTTGTTTCATTTATTACTGGTGTGGTTTGTAAAATAAAAATGATAAAAAGTGTACTCATGTGTGTTTAAGTGTATTTATAGTGTGTAATATGAGTTATGGTTTTAATGGTTAAGGGTTACCTCGTCTGAAGTTGTTCTCACGTATCTTACTTCCTCTTCAGCCTGTGTTGAAGGAGAAAAACACATCCAATTTACAGTCAGATTACAGAAGTTTACTAGATGTTATTACATTAGATTACATCAACAATACTTTACAATACTATATTATAGCTTTGTGATTAAAGACATGTTTTGTTGAGTTCTGATTGTGGTTACTGTATCTTCCTAACAACAATAAATGTACAGTATGGAACTGTAGTAAACATAAATACATTACAATGAAATCATCTCTACAGTGTAATTCAGTTTGCTATGTGAAAGTAAATATTGGGAAATCAATCCACATATTGTACCGTTGTTGTGTCTGATGATTCTGCTCTGGTCTGCACTAAAGGAGAGACAGAAAAAAAACACCAGTTACGGACTCTCAATGCTCGATGACCGTTATGCAAACTAGTCTTCAATTCAAACAAAATATTGTAGAATAACCAGAAATTGAAAACACAAATTGGTTTTATCAGTTCACCATATACTTACTGTGTCTTTTGATCATAAAACAGATGAATAAGGTCACCATGACAACGAGGACCAACACGCTCAGACGGATGCCGAAAATCTTTAGGTGATCAGAAAGACTGCAGCAGGAAATTTGAATGCAAATTAATTAACAATAAATAAATACATATATAAACAGAACAGTCTTATTTAAACAGTAGTCAAAAATATATTCATCATCCTGGTCACATACTGCAGTTAAAAAGTTATTTCGTCTTACAGTACAACTTATCTTCTAATGTCAGTAAAAACACATGTACAGATTCTTACAAGGACTGTTTTCTGGATCACAAAATGTCCACATTTCTCTTAATACTGTATGTTAATGCAAAGGCTGCTGACCTTGGGTGTCCACCCTGAGCTGTGGGTGCAGGGGTGAGATTCACAGGTTCAAGAGTGGGTGACACAGGGGTTAAACCTGTTGCTGTAACTGTGTAAATAATTCAAAATAGTACCATGATTACCACTGTAATACAACAATACTCAATGCTAATATCACTTCTGTATTAAATCAACACATAGCTTGTTTTACTTGACAAATATTTATAAATGCAAATTACATATAGTACTTACCAGTGGTAAGTTGCTCAGTAACAGTTAAATGTACTGGCATCTGTAAGTCTCCTTTAGCACACCAATACCAGCCGCTGCTCTCTGTCCTCAGTCCACTCATAGTGAGGAAGCAATCCCTTTTAAACTATATAAAAATGTGATAAACAATGATAAAAGTATTAATCCTATAACACTGTTTTTACTACTGAAACAGCATACAATCATAGTGCTGCTGTATTGATCCCAGTGCTGTAATACTCACACTGGCCACTGTAACTCACAGCTCTAGTGATGTAATGCTGATCCAAGCAACCTTGCAGCTGCAGGGGGCCCAAAACAGGGAATCTGGTAGAGGAGGTACCAAGATCATATGTATGGTAGAGGAGGTACCAAGATCATATGTATAGCAGAGGTCATATGCTGATTAGTAAGACAGAGACCAGTAGAATTGAGGAATACTACGATTTATGATGACAGGAAAGTAGGAGGTGAGTTCTTTGTTCCAAGTATATAAGGTTATGATCTAAAGACCGCGGGCAGTTGCGTCCGGACAGACGTGTCCGGACCTGCTCGGGTTTTGGTTGTGTTTATGTCTGTTGATATTAAACACCATGAAAACTCTGCTTTTTGCAAAATACTTGTACAGCATTATGTGATTCATTTGAGTAACCTGTGTTGACTTTCTGACTCCATTAAAATTGAACTTGAAGAATATTGAGCTGGGATCTCTGCCGTTCTCAGCCCAAGGCTTGAGATTTCCAGACTCAACAATAGTCACAGTGAAAACATTGGGGACACTCCTACTGATGGTTACTCTTGTTCCATCTATTGATCCAGACGACGTCGTCACACAGTAGACACCCAGCCTGCACCACGCAATTATTCCAGAGTTACGATAGTTACAGTTTATGGTTATAGTATGTCCTTTAAATCCTGTAATCTCCTGATGATCCACATAGAGACTGGGCGTATCTTAAGGGAAAACAAATTCAATAGAAAATTGCAGAAGCCTTTGGACATGCTGGTGATGTTTCAGACATCTTAATACAACTGGTGGATAATTAATGTCCTCAACCTTTACATTTATGTTCTATAATTTTGAGTAGCAAAGCAATTAAACAATGACAACTTCCTCAGTGTTCACAAAGGATTTTAAATGTTAAAGATGTTTAAGGTCTCTTACCTCTGGTGACTGACAGGTGAAAATACTCTCCGACATCTGGCCCATCATCAATCTTCACAGCACACCAGTAATAATCAGTGTCCTCATCTGTCAGATCTTTTATAGTCACAGTGAAGATTCTTTGGCTTTTGTCATCAGAGACTGAAAACTTTTCTGAATTTCGTTGGTTTGTTGTAACTGCATAAGAGCAGTACTTCCTGTAATATCCTTTACAGAAGTATTTTACATGGTTCGTGTACTGTGAGTCATAGAGACATGGGATGGAGATTGAATCTCCAGCCTTCACTGACACTTCACTGACTGTTGTTATGCTGTGTAGTCCTGCAACAAGAACAAATACAGCATTTTAATGCTTTTATTCACTAACAATAATCTTCCTTCAGATGACCTGCATGTAATAGATGTTCATATTAGCTGTTGTTTTACACATTAGGTCATTATATTCTTCAAAATATTTGAAATACAAACTGGAGGGTATATTACTCAATGACATTTAAAGAATTTGATGCATAAAAACGCCACATTTCTAAATTGTAACATGAACCCGGTGACCGACCTGTGAGTCCAGTGATGATGAGAAGAAGACTGAGATGAACAGTCATGTTGGTGAGTGAGCAGAGTCAGATAAAACTACATGAACCAAGGCACTGAAAGACTGACTTTCTATTTCCTCATTTTCTTAACCTTCCTCTTGTGTTAGCTTTCTGTTACCATCTCTTATGTTAACGGGTCGGTTTTGACCCATGTCTTAAATCAGCTGTAGAATACACATCTCTTGAATAAATTTGTTTTATTTATTTTTTCATTTTAATATTATTAACTATAGTAACATCTATGTTGTTACGGGTCAATTTCGACCCATATATATTTACTTCAAGAAAAAGGCTAAAAAGTATTTTTTTCCAGCAATAGAACTTTAATACAAACACAAAATGAAAAGCAGAACAAGTCATAACACAAAATATAGATTTGCAAGGTCAAACAAACAACAACCAATCAAGCAAATCAAACCAATAGAAATCAATTACTAGTTCCAAAACTAATAAAAAACAAAATCAGAGTAAAAGTCTCTGTGTGCAAGAACTTGCATGTGTATGTGTGTGTGTTTAGATGCATGTGTGGCAAAAAGTGACACTTTTAGTGTGTTCTTTGCAGAGATATTTCTTGCAGTTGAAGCACAATACGTTTGTCTTTCTGTCCTTACTGCTTGGGCAGACCTGACACCTCTTTCTTTTAGAATCAGGTGGCCTGAGTGGGGTTGTGGCTGTGGCTGTTCTGGTTGGTGTTGAGGCAGGGCTGGCTGAGGAGGATGCTGGCGCGGATGCTCTTTGTGTTGCTGATGGCGTGGACGGAGTGCTAGGTGAGCTCTGCAGCTGTCTGACCAAGGCTGCAGCGTCTGGGTCTCGGGGCACCCGTTCCCTTCGCTCAATGTGTGGCTTGACAAGGGAATTTCCTAGCTCCTCAAGAAACATTCTCCGCTTGCTTTTTTTGGTTGAGTTCCACCCTTGGTGGATGTGGGTCCACAACACAAATGCATTATATGCAGACACATCAAGGATGTTGTAAAACACAACCATTGGCCATCTCCTGGTCATTCGCTGGCAAGTGTAGGTGGCAGTCAGCTTGTCCAGGTTGTCCACTCCTCCTTTGTTTTTGTTATAGTCGAGGATAATTGTGGGCTTTTTGTCACTTCCTGATGACACAGCTGCATCTTTGTGAAGAGTAGACATAAGTATCACATTCCGTTTTTTTTTGGACAATATGAGACAACAGTGGTGGTGTCTGTAAAAGCAAACTTTGAGGAAAGTGGAGCCCTGTCCTTCACCTGCAAGATTTCAGCAGGCAGCTCAGGTTTATTTTTCTTCACTGTGCCCACCATGGTAAGTTTCCTCCTGAGAAGTTCTTGTCCAAGGTCATAGCTGGTAAAGAAATTATCACAAGTGATATTGTGACCCTGCAGTCCAGTAGTCATATCGAGGACCACACGTTTTCCTTGGTTTTTCTCAGAGATGCCACTCGCAGCTTTGCCTGTGTAAATCTGTAGATTCCAGGCATAGCTGGTTTTTGCATCACAGGCTGCCCAGATTTTTATGCCGTACTTCCCTGGCTTACTGGGTATGTATTGCCGGAAGGGGCATTTTCCTTGGAAAGGGACAAGACGTTCATCCACTGTCACCTCTGGCCCTGGGTTGAACATCAGTGGAAGGAGCTGCACCCATCTGTCCCAGACATCCCTGATGGGGGCAAACTTGTCAGATCTTGCTCTGGTATCTCTGTTGTCAAATCTGAGGACTCTTGATATCATTTGAAAGGTCTGAAGTGACATTGTTGCCCGGAAAATATTTCTGCCTGTCGATGCGTCCCAGAGACTATCAGTGGCCTCATTGCAGGATCTGCACACTCCAGCAATAAGAAGAACACCAATATAAGCATCCAGGTATTCCTCATCAATGTCTTTCCACATGTCGCCATGGACTTTTTTTTCTTCAAGGTTTGTCATAGCAATGATGACTCTTTTTAGTGACAATGGCATAAATAGCTCAAAACATGTCTTGATGTCACTGACTCTCGTCACAGCAAACCTTGTGATTCCAGGGGTCATTTTGATGACATTTGCAGCAGCTGCCCTGCCATGTACATCATGAGGTACTGAGCTCCAACAGATCTTACCATTTTTGGACTTAGCGGGAGCAGCTTCACCACCGGTGACCTCCTCATCAGACTCATTAGATGTGTCTGTGTCTTCTGGATGATACTCCACATTGTCTTCCTCCTCAGAAACCTGCTCATCCGTATCACTATGCTGCTCTATGTCCTCTCCCTCATTTTCACCAAAAATATGATCCAGAACTTGTCTCACTGAAAATCTTCTTTTCATTTTTGCATGCTGCAAATTGGAGATGTGCACTCTGCAAGTCACCAACTCTATACTGAATTGACCTCACATGTCTGGACATGCCCGTCTTTGTTTGTTTTGTTTTTGTGCAGGTATACTGGATAACAAGGCAAAATGAGAATCCCCTAAAGCTCACATGATTGGGAGAGGAGCTGGCCGTCAGTGTGTTGGCTGACAGTGCACTTATGACTTCAGTTTTGGCTCTAATTATTGCTTCATAATCTTATTTTTATAACTGGGTCGAAACCGACCCTAACAACACAAAGGTCATAATTTCTACCAGAGCATTTTATAATTTAGTGAAAAAAAATGTTTTTGTTTTATTTTGTTGAAATAGAGGTTCCTGACAAAGTCAAAAAGCCTTGATGCAATAAACAAATTTATGTGGTTCTTTTATGCATTTAAAACCTAAAACGGGTCGGTGCCGACCCTAACACAAGAGGAAGGTTAAATATGCAATGCAACACTTAAAATCTCTCCTCCCCCTCCTGTAAGACAGTTGCAATTGGTTGGATGATAAATAAAAATACATATCCTTTGTACAGTTTGTTGTTCTACAGTAACCAGAATTGTACATCATGTCTACATCACTCTTAGCATCTGACAACTGGGTAAGAAAGAAGAGACAGACGTGAAACAGATCAATTGAACAGTTTAACCTTTAATTTTGCTTCATTCAATTACAAATGTGTATGATGAATCAATCAATTACCAACACAAAACAAAGACAATATTGTCCAAAACCCTCACAGGTACTGCATTTAGCATAAAAAATATGCTCAAATCATAACATGGCAAACTCAAGCCCAACAGGCAACAACAGCTGTCAGTGTGTCAGTGTGCTGACTTGACTATGACTTGCCCCAAACTGCATGTGATTATCATATAGTGGGCATGTCTGTAAATGGGAGACTCGTGGGTACCCATAGAACCCATTTTCATTCACATATCTTGAGGTCAGAGGTCAAGGGACCCCTTTGAAAATTGCAATGACAGTTTTTCCACGCCAACATTTTAACGGAAGTTTGGAGCATTATTTAAACTACATGGCTGGTACCGATGGATCCTTTAGGTTTTCTAGTTTCTTATGATGATATCTTCACTCTAGTTTTAAAACTGAGCCAACCACAACCTAAAAATCACAAGTTGCATTAAAAAGATTTTTGGTTAATGCGTTATCGTGTTAACGTTGACAGCCCTAATTATTTTGTACTCCTCAGCGCACTGCAAGTTGTTTGTCTTTATTTAGTTACATTTGACATAATTACTTCTCTAAACATGAAATTAAATGTGCATTCACTTTTAAAGGAATAACACCCTGAAAATAAAAATGAGGATTACATTATTACGAATTTATACCTAATAATTAAGCTCAGTAAACCCAATATACAATACAACATTTTTTGCAATGTTTTGCCGCTATGCAGAGGTGGATAGAAATGCATGGCAAGGGTGAAAAAACCAACAACAAACAACTTGCTGCTGAGACGTCTTTTCAACCAGTTGGAGAACAAAAGAAACTATGCAATGCAAAGAAACATGATGCAAGTTTATAAGAGACTCAATTAAAGGGCAACATTTTGACTTGGTGAGAACAAAATGGTCGGCAGAAAATACTGAACTACAGTACGTAAAAAGAGTCAGACAGGGTTTGGTTATCTTAATATTCAGCCTTTATATTCCATCCACATCACTCTCTGCATCAGACCTCTGGGTAAAGAAGGAGAGAGAGAGAGATATGAAAGCTTCCATTTTTGATGAATTTCAAATTTGTTTCATTTAATTACTGGTGTGGTTTGTAAAATAAAAATGATAAAAAGTGTACTCATGTGTGTTTAAGTGTACTTATATTGTGTAATATGAGTTATGGTTTTAATGGTTAAGGGTTACCTCATCTGAAGTTCTTCTCACATATCTTACTCCCTCTTCAGCCTGTGTTGAAGGAGAAAAACACATCCAATTTACAGTAAGATTACAGCATTGTACTAGATGGCATTACATTAGATTACATCAACAATACTTTACAATACTATATTATAGCTTTGTGATCAAAGACATGTTTTGTTAAGTTCTGATTGTGGTTACTGTATCTTCTTAACAACAATAAATGTACAGTATAGAACTGTAGTAAACATGAACACATTACAATGGAATCATCTAATTCAGTTTGCTCTGTGAAAATATATATTAATCCACATATTGTACCGTTGTTGTGGCTGATGATTCTGCTCTGATCTGCACTAAAGGAGAGACAGATAAAAAACACCTGTTACGGACTCTCAATGCTCGATGACAGTAATGCAAACTAGTCCTCAATTCAAACAAAATATTGTAGAATAACCAGAAATTTATAACAAAAATTGGTTTTATCAGTTCACCATATACTTACTGTGTCTTTTGATCATAAAACAGATGAACCAGATCACCATGACAATGAGGAAGAACACGTTCGAAGGGATGCCGAAAATCTTTAGGTGATCAGAAGGACTGCAGCAGGAAATTTGAATGCAAATTAATTAACAGTAAATAAATAAACAGAACAGTCTTATTTAAACAGTAGTCAAAAATATATTCATCATCCTGGTCACATACTGCAGTTAAAAAGTTATTTAGTCTAACAGTAGAACTTATCTTCTAATGTCAGTAAAAACACATGTACAGATTCTTACAAGGACTGTTTTCTGGATCACAAAATGGCCACATTTCTCTAAATACTGTATGTTAATGCAAAGGCTGCTGACCTCCGGTGTCCATCCTCAGCTGTGGGTGCAGGGTTGAGATTCACAGGTTGAAGAGTGGGTGACCCAGGGGTTAAAACTTTTGCTGTAGCTGTGTAAGTAATTCAAAATAGCACCATGATCACCACTGTAATACAACAATACTCAATGCTGATATCACTTCTGTATTAAATCAACACATAGATTGTTGTACTTGACAAATAATTATGAATGCATATTACTTATAGTACTTACTAGTGTCAGGTTTCTCAAAAACAGTTACATGTACTGGCATCTGTAAGTCTCCTTTAAGACACCAATACCAGCCGCTGCTCTCTGTCCTCAGTTCACTCATAGTCACAGTGAAAACATTGGGGACACTCCTACTGATGGTCCCTCTTGTTCCATCCATTGATCCAGACGACGTATTCACACAGAAGACATCCGGCCTGCACCACGCAATTTCTCCAGAGTTACGATAGTGACAATTGATGGTTATATTACCTCCTTTAAATCCTGTAATCTCCTGATGATCCACATAGAGACCGGGCGTATCTTAAGGGAAAACAAATAGTATTCAAGAGAAAATTGCAGAAGCCTTTGGTACATGCTGGTGATGTTTCAGACGTCTCATTACAACTGGTGGATAATTAATGTCCTCAACCTTTAAATTTACTCTCTATAATTTTGAGTGCCAAAGTAATTAAAAAATTGCAGCAAACAATGAGAATCTCCTCAGTGTTCACAAAGGATTTTAAATGTTGAAGATGCTTTAAGTTCTCTTACCTCTGGTGACCGAAAGGTGAAACTTCTCTCCGTCATGTGGCCCGTCATCAATCTCCACAGCACACCAGTAATAATCAGTGTCTTTATCCGTCACATCTTTTATAGTCACAGTGAAGATTCCTCTGCTTTTGTCATCAGAGATTGAAAACTTTCCTGAACTACTTGGTTGGTTTGTTTTAACTGCATCAGAGCAGGAGGACAAAAAATGTCCTTTACAGAAGTATTTCACATGGTTCATGTACTGTGAGTCATAGAGACATGGGATGGAGATTGAATCTCCAGCCTTCACTGAAACTTCACTGACTGTTGTTATGCTATGAATTCCTGCAACAAGAACAAATACAGCATTTTAATGTTTTTATTCACTAACAATAATCTTCCTTCAGATGACCTGCATGTAATAGATGTTCATATTAGCTGTTGTTTTACACATTAGGTCATTATAATCTTCAACATATTTGAAATACAAACTGGAGGGTATATTACTCAATGACACCAAAACAAGACAATGAATACTAGAGTAAAATGACAATAATGAATCCAAATATATCTTCTATATTAAATCAAAACATTTATAAATGACACTTGAAAAATATTTATAATTTACAATTTTATATTTATAATTTATAATAACTTACTATTGGCAGGTTGCTCAGTAACATTTACATGTACTGGCATCTGTAAGTTTCCTTTAGCACACATATACCAGCCGCTGCTCTCCGTCATCAGTTCACTCATAGTCACAGTGAAAACATTGGGGACACTCCTACTGATGTTTACTCTTGTTCCATCTATTGATCCAGACGACGTCGTCACACAGGAGCTGCCCAGCCTGCACCACGCAATTTCTCCAGAGTTACGATAGTGACAATTGATGGTTATATCACCTCCTTCAAATCCGGTAATCTCCTGATGATCCACATAGAGACCGGGCGTATCTTAAGGGAAAACAAATAGTATTCAATAGAAAATTGCAGAAGCCTTTGGTACATGCTGGTGATGTTTCAGACGTCTTATTACAACTGGTGGATAATTAATGTCCTCAACCTTTACATTTACTCTCTATAATTTTGAGTGCCAAAGTAATTAAAAAATTGCAGCAAACAATGAAAATCTCCTCAGTGTTCACAAGGGATTTTAAATGTTGAAGATGCTTTAAGTTCTCTTACCTCTGGTGACCGAAAGGTGAAACTTCTCTCCGTCATGTGGCCCGTCATCAATCTCCACAGCACACCAGTAATCATCAGCATCTTTATCCGTCACATCTTTTATAGTCACAGTGAAGATTCCTCTGCTTTTGTCATCAGAGATTGAAAACTTTCCTGAACTACTTGGTTGGTTTGTTTTAACTACATCAGAGCAGGAGGACCAATGATTTCCTTTACAGAAGTATTTCACATGGTTCATGTGCTGTGAGTCATAGAGACATGGGATGGAGATTGAATCTCCAGCCTTCACTGACACTTCACTGACTGTTGTTATGTTGTGAATTCCTGCAAAAAGAACAAATACAGCATTTTAATGCTTTTATTCACTAACAATAATCTTCCTTCAGATGACCTGCATGTAATAGATGTTCATATTAGCTGTTGTTTTACACATTAGGTCATTATATCCTTCAACATATTTGAAATACAAACTGGAGGGTATATTACTCAATGACACCAAAACAAGACAATGAATACTAGAGTAAAATGACAATAATGAATCCAAATACATCTTCTATATTAAATCAAAACATTTATAAATGACACTTGAAAAATATTTATAATTTACAATTTTATATTTATAATTTATAATAACTTACTATTGGCAGGTTGCTCAGTAACAGTTAAATGTACTGGCATCTGTAAGTTTCCTTTAACACACATATACCAGCCGCTGCTCTCCGTCATCAGTTCACTCATAGTCACAGTGAAAACATTGGGGACACTCCTACTGATGGTTACTCTTGTTCCATCTATTGATCCAGACGACGTGTTCACACAGGAGCTGCCCCCGCACCACGCAATTTCTCCAGGGTTATGATAGTGACAATTGATGGTTATACTATATCCTTTATATCCTGTAATCTCCTGCTGATCCACATAGAGACTGGGCGTATCTTAAGGGAAAACAAATAGTATTCAATAGAAAATTGCAGAAGCCTTTGGACATGCTGGTGATGTTTCAGACGTCTTATTACAACTGGTGGATAATTAATGTCCTCAACCTTTACATTTACTCTCTATAATTTTGAGTGCCAAAGTAATTAAAAAATTGCAGCAAACAATGAGAATCTCCTCAGTGTTCACAAGGGATTTTAAATGTTGAAGATGCTTTAAGGTCTCTTACCTCTGGTGACCGACAGGTGAAACTTCTCTCCGTCATGTGGCCTGTCATCAATCTCCACAGCACACCAGTAATCATCAGCATCTTTATCCGTCAGATCTTTTATAGTCACAGTGAAGATTCCTCTGCTTTTGTCAGCAGAGATTGAAAACTTTTCTGAACTACTTGGTTGGTTTGATTTAACTACATCAGAGCAGGAGGACCAATGATTTCCTTTACAGAAGTATTTCACATGGTTCATGTGCTGTGAGTCATAGAGACATGGGATAGTGATCGAATCTCCAGCCTTCCCTGACACTTCACTGACTGTTGTTATGGTGTGAATTCCTGCAACAAGAACAAATACAGCATTTTAATGCTTTTATTCACTAACAATAATCTTCCTTCAGATGACCTGCATGTAATAGATGTTCATATTAGCTGTTGTTTTACACATTAGGTCATTATATTCTTCAACATATTTGAAATACAAACTGGAGGGTATACTGTATTACTCAATGACACCAAAACAAGACAATGAATACTAGAGTAAAATGACAATGATGAATCCAAATACATCTTCTATATTAAATCAAAACATTTATAAATGACACTTGAAAAATATTTATAATTTACAATTTTATATTTATAATTGATAATAACTTACTATTGGCAGGCTGCTCAGTAACAGTTACATGTACTGGCATCTGTAAGTTTCCTTTAGCACACATATACCAGCCGCTGCTCTCTGTCATCAGTTCACTCATAGTCACAGTGAAAACATTGGGGACACTCCTACTGATGGTTACTCTTGTTCCATCTATTGATCCAGACGACGTGTTCACACAGGAGCTGCCCCCGCACCATGCAATTTCTCCAGAGTTATGATAGTGACAATTGATGGTTATACTATATCCTTTATATCCTGTAATCTCCTGATGATCCACATAGAGACTGGGCGTATCTTAAGGGAAAACAAATAGTATTCAATAGAAAATTGCAGAAGCCTTTGGTACATGCTGGTGATGTTTCAGACGTCTTATTACAACTGGTGGATAATTAATGTCCTCAACCTTTACATTTACTCTCTATAATTTTGAGTGCCAAAGTAATTAAAAAATTGCAGCAAACAATGAGAATCTCCTCAGTGTTCACAAGGGATTTTAAATGTTGAAGATGCTTTAAGGTCTCTTACCTCTGGTGACCGACAGGTGAAACTTCTCTCCGTCATGTGGCCTGTCATCAATCTCCACAGCACACCAGTAATAATCAGTGTCCTCATCAGTCACATCTTTCATAGTCACAGTGAAGATTCCTCTGCTTTTGTCAACAGAGATTGAAAACTTTCCTGAACTACTTGGTTGGTTTGTTTTAACTACATCAGAGCAGGAGGACCAATGATTTCCTTTACAGAAGTATTTCACATGGTTCATGTGCTGTGAGTCATAGAGACATGGGATGGAGATTGAATCTCCAGCCTTCACTGACACTTCACTGACTGTTGTTATGTTGTGAATTCCTGCAAAAAGAACAAATACAGCATTTTAATGCTTCAATTCATTTACAATAATCTTCCTTCAGATGACCTGCATGTAATAGATGTTCATATTAGCTGTTGTTTTACACATCAGGTCATTATATTCTTCAACATATTTGAAATACAAACTGGAGGGTATATTACTCAATGACACCAAAACAAGACAATGAATACTAGAGTAAAATGACAATAATGAATCCAAATATATATTCTATATTAAATCAAAACATTTATAAATGACACTTGAAAATTATTTATAATTTACAATTTTATATTTATAATTTATAATAACTTACTATTGGCAGGTTGCTCAGTAACAGTTAAATATACTGGCATCTGTAAGTTTCCTTTAGCACACATATACCAGCCGCTGCTCTCCGTCATCAGTTCACTCATAGTCACAGTGAAAACATTGGGGACACTCCTACTGATGGTTACTCTTGTTCCATCTATTGATCCAGACGACGTCGTCACACAGGAGCTGCCCCCGCACCACGCAATTTCTCCAGGGTTATGATAGTGACAATTGATGGTTATACTATATCCTTTATATCCTGTAATCTCCTGATGATCCACATAGAGACTGGGCGTATCTTAAGGGAAAACAAATAGTATTCAATAGAAAATTGCAGAAGCCTTTGGTACATGCTGGTGATGTTTCAGACGTCTTATAACAACTGGTGGATAATTAATGTCCTCAACCTTTACATATACTCTCTATAATTTTGAGTGCCAAAGTAATTAAAAAATTGCAGCAAACAATGAGAATCTCCTCAGTGTTCACAAGGGATTTTAAATGTTGAAGATGCTTTAAGGTCTCTTACCTCTGGTGACCGAAAGGTGAAACTTCTCTCCGTCATGTGGCCCGTCATCAATCTCCACAGCACACCAGTAATCATCAGCGTCTTTATCCGTCAGATCTTTCATAGTCACAGTGAAGATTCCTCTGCTTTTGTCATCAGAGATTGAAAACTTTCCTGAACTACTTGGTTGGTTTGTTTTAACTGCATCAGAGCAGGAGGACCAATGATTTCCTTTACAGAAGTATTTCACATGGTTCATGTACTGTGAGTAATAGAGACATGGGATGGAGATTGAATCTCCAGCCTTCCCTGACACTTCACTGACTGTCATGCTGTGAATTCCTGCAACAAGAACAAATACAGCATTTAAATGCTTTTATTCACTAACAATAATCTTCCTTCAGATGACCTGCATATAATAGATGTTCATATTAGCTGTTGTTTTACACATTAGGTCATTATAATCTTCAACATATTTGAAATACAAACTGGAGGGTATATTACTCAATGACACCAAAACAAGACAATGAATACTAGAGTAAAATGACAATAATGAATCCAAATATATCTTCTATATTAAATACAAACATTTATAAATGACACTTGAAAAATATTTATAATTTACAATTTTATATTTATAATTTATAATAACTTACTATTGGCAGGCTGCTCAGTAACAGTTAAATGTACTGGCATCTGTAAGTCTCCTTTAAGACACCAATACCAGCCACTGCTCTCTGTCATCAGTTCACTCATAGTCACAGTGAAAACATTGGGGACACTCCTACTGATGGTTACTCTTGTTCCATCTATTGATCCAGACGACGTCGTTACACAGGAGCTGCCCAGCCTGCACCACGCACTTTCTCCAGAGTTATGATAGTGACAATTGATGGTTATACTATATCCTTTATATCCTGTAATCTCCTGCTGATCCACATAGAGACCGGGCGTATCTTAAGGGAAAACAAATAGTATTCAATAGAAAATTGCAGAAGCCTTTGGTACATGCTGGTGATGTTTCAGACGTCTTATTACAACTGGTGGATAATTAATGTCCTCAACCTTTACATTTACTCTCTATAATTTTGAGTGCCAAAGTAATTAAAAAATTACAGCAAACAATGAGAATCTCCTCAGTGTTCACAAGGGATTTTAAATGTTGAAGATGCTTTAAGGTCTCTTACCTCTGGTGACCGACAGGTGAAACTTCTCTCCGTCATGTGGCCTGTCATCAATCTCCACAGCACACCAGTAATCATCAGCATCTTTATCCGTCACATCTTTTATAGTCACAGTGAAGATTCCTCTGCTTTTGTCAACAGAGATTGAAAACTTTCCTGAACTACTTGGTTGGTTTGTTTTAACTGCATCAGAGCAGGAGGACCAATGATTTCCTTTACAGAAGTATTTCACATGGTTCATGTGCTGTGAGTCATAGAGACATGGGATGGAGATTGAATCTCCAGCCTTCACTGACACTTCACTGACTGTTGTTATGGTGTGAATTCCTGCAAAAAGAACAAATACAGCATTTTAATGCTTTTATTCACTAACAATAATCTTCCTTCAGATGACCTGCATGTAATAGATGTTCATATTAGCTGTTGTTTTACACATTAGGTCATTATAATCTTCAACATATTTGAAATACAAACTGGAGGGTATATTACTCAATGACACCAAAACAAGACAATGAATACTAGAGTAAAATGACAATAATGAATCCAAATACATCTTCTATATTAAATCAAAACATCTATAAATGACACTTGAAAAATATTTATAATTTACAATTTTATATTTATAATTTATAATAACTTACTATTGGCAGGTTGCTCAGTAACAGTTAAATGTACTGGCATCTGTAAGTTTCCTTTAGCACACATATACCAGCCGCTGCTCTCTGTCATCAGTTCACTCATAGTCACAGTGAAAACATTGGGGACACTCCTACTGATGGTTACTCTTGTTCCATCTATTGATCCAGACGACGTCGTCACACAGGAGCTGCCCCTGCACCACGCACTTTCTCCAGGGTTATGATAGTGACAATTGATGGTTATACTATATCCTTTATATCCTGTAATCTCCTGCTGATCCACATAGAGACCGGGCGTATCTTAAGGGAAAACAAATAGTATTCAATAGAAAATTGCAGAAGCCTTTGGTACATGCTGGTGATGTTTCAGACGTCTTATTACAACTGGTGGATAATTAATGTCCTCAACCTTTACATATACTCTCTATAATTTTGAGTGCCAAAGTAATTAAAAAATTGCAGCAAACAATGAGAATCTCCTCAGTGTTCACAAGGGATTTTAAATGTTGAAGATGCTTTAAGGTCTCTTACCTCTGGTGACCGAAAGGTGAAACTTCTCTCCGTCATGTGGCCTGTCATCAATCTCCACAGCACACCAGTAATCATCAGCGTCTTTATCCGTCACATCTTTTATAGTCACAGTGAAGATTCCTCTGCTTTTGTCAACAGAGACTGAAAACTTTTCTGAACTACTTGGTTGGTTTGATTTAACTGCATCAGAGCAGGAGGACCAATGATTTCCTTTACAGAAGTATTTCACATGGTTCATGTGCTGTGAGTCATAGAGACATGGGATAGTGATCGAATCTCCAGCCTTCCCTGACACTTCACTGACTGTTGTTATGGTGTGAATTCCTGCAAAAAGAACAAATACAGCATTTTAATGCTTTTATTCACTAACAATAATCTTCCTTCAGATGACCTGCATGTAATAGATGTTCATATTATCTGTTGTTTTACACATTAGGTCATTATATTCTTCAACATATTTGAAATACAAACTGGAGGGTATATTACTCAATGACACCAAAACAAGACAATGAATACAAGAGTAAAATGACAATAATGAATCCAAATACATCTTCTATATTAAATCAAAACATTTATAAATGACACTTGAAAATTATTTATAATTTACAATTTTATATTTATAATTTCTAATAACTTACTATTGGCAGGTTGCTCAGTAACAGTTAAATGTACTGGCATCTGTAAGTCTCCTTTAAGACACCAATACCAGCCGCTGCTCTCTGTTCTCAGTTCACTCATAGTCACAGTGAAAACATTGGGGACACTCCTACTGATGGTTACTCTTGTTCCATCTATTGATCCAGACGACGTCGTCACACAGGAGCTGCCCAGCCTGCACCACGCACTTTCTCCAGAGTTATGATAGTGACAATTGATGGTTATACTATATCCTTTATATCCTGTAATCTCCTGATGATCCACATAGAGACCGGGCGTATCTTAAGGGAAAACAAATAGTATTCAATAGAAAATTGCAGAAGCCTTTGGTACATGCTGGTGATGTTTCAGACGTCTTATTACAACTGGTGGATAATTAATGTCCTCAACCTTTACATTTATTCACATTCATTTAGAGTGCCAAAGTAATTAAAAAATGGCAGCAAACAATGAGAATCTCCTCAGTGTTCACAAGGGATTTTAAATGTTGAAGATGCTTTAAGGTCTCTTACCTCTGGTGACCGAAAGGTGAAACTTCTCTCCGTCATGTGGCCTGTCATCAATCTCCACAGCACACCAGTAATCATCAGCATCTTTATCCGTCAGATCTTTTATAGTCACAGTGAAGATTCCTCTGCTTTTGTCAACAGAGATTGAAAACTGTCCTGAACTACTTGGTTGGTTTGTTTTAACTGCATCAGAGCAGGAGGACCAATGATTTCCTTTACAGAAGTATTTCACATGGTTCATGTGCTGTGAGTCATAGAGACATGGGATGGAGATTGAATCTCCAGCCTTCCCTGACACTTCACTGACTGTTGTTATGGTGTGAATTCCTGCAAAAAGAACAAATACAGCATTTTAATGCTTTTATTCACTAGCAATAATCTTCCTTCAGATGACCTGCATGTAATAGATGTTCATATTAGCTGTTGTTTTACACATTAGGTCATTATATTCTTCAACATATTTGAAATACAAACTGGAGGGTATATTACTCAATGACACCAAAACAAGACAATGAATACTAGAGTAAAATGACAATAATGAATCCAAATACATCTTCTATATTAAATCAAAACATCTATAAATGACACTTGAAAAATATTTATAATTTACAATTTTATATTTAGAATTTATAATAACTTACTATTGGCAGGTTGCTCAGTAACAGTTAAATGTACTGGCATCTGTAAGTTTCCTTTAGCACACATATACCAGCCGCTGCTCTCCGTCATCAGTTCACTCATAGTCACAGTGAAAACATTGGGGACACTCCTACTGATGGTTACTCTTGTTCCATCTATTGATCCAGACGACGTCGTCACACAGGAGCTGCCCCTGCACCACGCACTTTCTCCAGGGTTATGATAGTGACAATTGATGGTTATACTATATCCTTTATATCCTGTAATCTCCTGATGATCCACATAGAGACCGGGCTTATCTTAAGGGAAAACAAATAGTATTCAATAGAAAATTGCAGAAGCCTTTGGACATGCTGGTGATGTTTCGGACGTCTTATTACAACTGGAGGATAATTAATGTCCTCAACCTTTACATTTACTCTCTATAATTTTGAGTGCCAAAGTAATTAAAAAATTGCAGCAAACAATGAAAATCTCCTCAGTGTTCACAAGGGATTTTAAATGTTGAAGATGCTTTAAGTTCTCTTACCTCTGGTGACCGAAAGGTGAAACTTCTCTCCGTCATGTGGCCTGTCATCAATCTCCACAGCACACCAGTAATCATCAGCATCTTTATCCGTCACATCTTTTATAGTCACAGTGAAGATTCCTCTGCTTTTGTCAACAGAGACTGAAAACTTTTCTGAACTACTTGGTTGGTTTGATTTAACTGCATCAGAGCAGGAGGACCAATGATTTCCTTTACAGAAGTATTTCACATGGTTCATGTGCTGTGAGTCATAGAGACATGGGATAGTGATCGAATCTCCAGCCTTCCCTGACACTCCACTGACTGTTGTTATGGTGTGAATTCCTGCAAAAAGAACAAATACACCATTTTAATGCTTTTATTCACTAACACTAATCTTCCTTCAGATGACCTGCATGTAATAGATGTTCATATTAGCTGTTGTTTTACACATTAGGTCATTATATTCTTCAACATATTTGAAATACACACTGGAGGGTATATTACTCAATGACACCAAAACAAGACAATGAATACTAGAGTAAAATGACAATAATGAATCCAAATACATCTTCTATATTAAATCAAAACATTTATAAATGACACTTGAAAATTATTTATAATTTACAATTTTATATTTAGAATTTATAATAACTTACTATTGGCAGGTTGCTCAGTAACAGTTACATGTACTGGCATCTGTAAGTCTCCTTTAAGACACCAATACCAGCCGCTGCTCTCTGTTCTCAGTTCACTCATAGTCACAGTGAAAACATTGGGGACACTCCTACTGATGGTTACTCTTGTTCCATCTATTGATCCAGACGACGTCGTCACACAGGAGCTGCCCAGCCTGCACCACGCACTTTCTCCAGAGTTATGATAGTGACAATTGATGGTTATACTATATCCTTTATATCCTGTAATCTCCTGCTGATCCACATAGAGACCGGGCGTATCTTAAGGGAAAACAAATAGTATTCAATAGAAAATTGCAGAAGCCTTTGGTACATGCTGGTGATGTTTCAGACGTCTTATTACAACTGGAGGATAATTAATGTCCTCAACCTTTACATTTATTCACATTCATTTAGAGTGCCAAAGTAATTAAAAAATGGCAGCAAACAATGAGAATCTCCTCAGTGTTCACAAGGGATTTTAAATGTTGAAGATGCTTTAAGGTCTCTTACCTCTGGTGACCGAAAGGTGAAACTTCTCTCCGTCATGTGGCCTGTCATCAATCTCCACAGCACACCAGTAATCATCAGCGTCTTTATCCGTCAGATCTTTCATAGTCACAGTGAAGATTCCTCTGCTTTTGTCAGCAGAGATTGAAAACTGTCCTGAACTACTTGGTTGGTTTGTTTTAACTGCATCAGAGCAGGAGGACCAATGATTTCCTTTACAGAAGTATTTCACATGGTTCATGTGCTGTGAGTCATAGAGACATGGGATGGAGATTGAATCTCCAGCCTTCCCTGACACTTCACTGACTGTTGTTATGGTGTGAATTCCTGCAAAAAGAACAAATACAGCATTTTAATGCTTTTATTCACTAACACTAATCTTCCTTCAGATGACCTGCATGTAATAGATGTTCATATTAGCTGTTGTTTTACACATTAGGTCATTATATTCTTCAACATATTTGAAATACAAACTGGAGGGTATATTACTCAATGACACCAAAACAAGACAATGAATACTAGAGTAAAATGACAATAATGAATCCAAATACATCTTCTATATTAAATCAAAACATCTATAAATGACACTTGAAAAATATTTATAATTTACAATTTTATATTTAGAATTTATAATAACTTACTAGTGGCAGGTTGCTCATTAACAGTTACATGTACTGGCATCTGTAAGTCTCCTTTAACACACATATACCAGCCGCTGCTCTCTGTCATCAGTTCACTCATAGTCACAGTGAAAACATTGGGGACACTCCTACTGATGGTTACTCTTGTTCCATCTATTGATCCAGACGACGTCGTCACACAGGAGCTGCCCCTGCACCACGCACTTTCTCCAGGGTTATGATAGTGACAATTGATGGTTATACTATATCCTTTATATCCTGTAATCTCCTGATGATCCACATAGAGACCGGGCTTATCTTAAGGGAAAACAAATAGTATTCAATAGAAAATTGCAGAAGCCTTTGGTACATGCTGGTGATGTTTCAGACGTCTTATTACAACTGGTGGATAATTAATGTCCTCAACCTTTACATTTACTCTCTATAATTTTGAGTGCCAAAGTAATTAAAAAATTGCAGCAAACAATGAAAATCTCCTCAGTGTTCACAAAGGATTTTAAATGTTGAAGATGCTTTAAGGTCTCTTACCTCTGGTGACCGAAAGGTGAAACTTCTCTCCGTCATGTGGCCTGTCATCAATCTCCACAGCACACCAGTAATCATCAGCGTCTTTATCCGTCACATCTTTTATAGTCACAGTGAAGATTCCTCTGCTTTTGTCAACAGAGACTGAAAACTTTCCTGAACTACTTGGTTGGTTTGATTTAACTGCATCAGAGCAGGAGGACCAATGATTTCCTTTACAGAAGTATTTCACATGGTTCATGTGCTGTGAGTCATAGAGACATGGGATAGTGACCGAATCTCCAGCCTTCCCTGACATTCCACTGACTGTTGTTATGGTGTGAATTCCTGCAAAAAGAACAAATACAGCATTTTAATGCTTTTATTCACTAACAATAATCTTCCTTCAGATGACCTGCATATAATAGATGTTCATATTAGCTGTTGTTTTACACATTAGGTCATTATATCCTTCAACATATTTGAAATACAAACTGGAGGGTATATTACTCAATGACACCAAAACAAGACAATGAATACTAGAGTAAAATGACAATAATGAATCCAAATACATCTTCTATATTAAATCAAAACATTTATAAATGACACTTGAAAATTATTTATAATTTACAATTTTATATTTATAATTTCTAATAACTTACTATTGGCAGGTTGCTCAGTAACAGTTAAATGTACTGGCATCTGTAAGTCTCCTTTAAGACACCAATACCAGCCGCTGCTCTCTGTTCTCAGTTCACTCATAGTCACAGTGAAAACATTGGGGACACTCCTACTGATGGTTACTCTTGTTCCATCTATTGATCCAGACGACGTCGTCACACAGGAGCTGCCCAGCCTGCACCACGCACTTTCTCCAGAGTTATGATAGTGACAATTGATGGTTATACTATATCCTTTATATCCTGTAATCTCCTGATGATCCACATAGAGACCGGGCGTATCTTAAGGGAAAACAAATAGTATTCAATAGAAAATTGCAGAAGCCTTTGGTACATGCTGTTGATGTTTCAGACGTCTTATAACAACTGGTGGATAATTAATGTCCTCAACCTTTACATTTACTCTCTATAATTCTGAGTGCCAAAGTAATTAAAAAATTGCAGCAAACAATGAGAATCTCCTCAGTGTTCACAAAGGATTTTAAATGTTGAAGATGTTTAAGGTCTCTTACCTCTGGTGACCGAAACATGAAACTTCTCTCCGTCATGTGGCCCGTCATCAATCTCCACAGCACACCAGTAATCATCAGTGTCTTTATCCGTCACATCTTTTATAGTCACAGTGAAGATTCCTCTGCTTTTGTCATCAGAGATTGAAAACTTTCCTGAACTACTTGGTTGGTTTGTTTTAACTGCATCAGAGCAGGAGGACCAATGATTTCCTTTACAGAAGTATTTCACATGGTTCATGTGCTGTGAGTCATAGAGACATGGGATGGAGATTGAATCTCCAGCCTTCACTGACACTCCACTGACTGTTGTTATGCTATGAATTCCTGCAACAAGAACAAATACAGCATTTTAATGCTTTTATTCACTAACAATAATCTTCCTTCAGATGACCTGCATGTAATAGATGTTCATATTAGCTGTTGTTTTACACATTAGGTCATTATAATCTTCAACATATTTGAAATACAAACTGGAGGGTATATTACTCAATGACACCAAAACAAGACAATGAATACTAGAGTAAAATGACAATAATGAATCCAAATATATATTCTATATTAAATCAAAACATTTATAAATGACACTTGAAAAATATTTATAATTTACAATTTTATATTTATAATTTATAATAACTTACTATTGGCAGGTGGCTCAGTAACAGTTAAATGTACTGGCATCTGTAAGTTTCCTTTAGCACACATATACCAGCCGCTGCTCTCTGTCCTCAGTTCACTCATAGTCACAGTGAAAACATTGGGGACACTCCTACTGATGGTTACTCTTGTTCCATCTATTAATTCAGACGACGTCGTCACACAGGAGCTGCTCCCGCACCACGCAATTTCTCCAGGGTTATGATAGTGACAATTGATGGTTATACTATATCCTTTATATCCTGTAATCTCCTGATGATCCACATAGAGACTGGGCGTATCTTAAGGGAAAACAAATAGTATTCAATAGAAAATTGCAGAAGCCTTTGGTACATGCTGGTGATGTTTCAGACGTCTTATTACAACTGGTGGATAATTAATGTCCTCAACCTTTACATTTATTTTCTATAATTTTGAGTGTCAAAGTAATTAAAAAATTGCAGCAAACAATGAAAATCTCCTCAGTGTTCACAAGGGATTTTAAATGTTGAAGATGCTTTAAGGTCTCTTACCTCTGGTGACCGAAAGGTGAAACTTCTCTCCGTCATGTGGCCCGTCATCAATCTCCACAGCACACCAGTAATCATCAGTGTCATCATCAGTCAGATCTTTCATAGTCACAGTGAAGATTCCTCTGCTTTTGTCATCAGAGATTGAAAACTTTCCTGAACTACTTGGTTGGTTTGTTTTAACTACGTCAGAGCAGGAGGACCAATGATTTCCTTTACAGAAGTATTTCACATGGTTCATGTGCTGTAAGTAATAGAGACATGGGATGGAGATTGAATCTCCAGCCTTCCCTGACACTTCACTGACTGTCATGCTGTGAATTCCTGCAACAAGAACAAATACAGCATTTTAATGCTTTTATTCACTAACAATAATCTTCCTTCAGATGACCTGCATGTAATAGATGTTCATATTAGCTGTTGTTTTACACATTAGGTCATTATATTCTTCAACATATTTGAAATACAAACTGGAGGGTATATTACTCAATGACACCAAAACAAGACAATGCATACTAGAGTAAAATGACAATAATGAATCCAAATACATATTCTATATTAAATCAAAACATTTATAAATGACACTTGAAAAATATTTATAATTTATCATTTTATATTTAGAATTTATAATAACTTACTAGTGGCAGGTTGCTCAGTAACAGTTAAATGTACTGGCATCTGTAAGTTTCCTCTAACACACATATACCAGCCGCTGCTCTCTGTCATCAGTTCACTCATAGTCACAGTGAAAACATTGGGGACATTTGTATTGATGGTTACTGTTGTTCCATCTATTGATCCAGACGCCGTCGTCACACAGGAGCTGCCCCCGCACCACGCAATTTGTCCAGGGTTACGATAGTGACAATTGATGATTATACTATATCCTTTATATCCTGTAATCTCCTGATGATCCACATAGAGACCGGGCGTATCTTAAGGGAAAACAAATAGTATTCAATAGAAAATTGCAGAAGCCTTTGGTACATGCTGGTGATGTTTCAGACGTCTTATTACAACTGGTGGATAATTAATGTCCTCAACCTTTACATTTACTCTCTATAATTTTGAGTGCCAAAGTAATTAAAAAATTGCAGCAAACAATGAAAATCTCCTCAGTGTTCACAAGGGATTTTAAATGTTGAAGATGCTTTAAGGTCTCTTACCTCTGGTGACCGACAGGTGAAAATAGCCTCCGACATCTGACCCGTCATTAATCTCCACAGTACACCAGTAATAATCAGCGTCATTAACCTTCAGATCTTTTATAGTCACAGTGAAGATTCCTCTGCTTTTGTCATCAGAGATTGCATACTTTACTGAATGTATGCTGTTTGTTTTAATTGCATAAGAGCAGGAGGACCATTTAGATCCTTTACATAAGTATTTCACATGGTTCATGTACTTTGAGCCATAGACACATGGGATGGAGATTGAATCTCCAGCCTTCCCTGACACTCTACTGATTGATAGGCTGTGAAGTCCTGCAACAAGAACAAATACAGCATTTTAATGCTTTTATTCTCTAACAATAATCTTCCTTCAGATGACCTGCATGTAATAGATGTTCATATTAGCTGTTGTTTTACACATTAGGTCATTATATTCTTCAACATATTTGAAATACAAACTGGAGGGTATATTACTCAATGACATTTAAAGAATTATATCCATAAAAACGCCACATTTCTATATTGTGACATGAACCTGGTGACTGACCTGTGAGTCCAGTGATGATGAGAAGAAAGCTGAGATGAACAGTCATGTTGGTGAGTGAGCAGAGTCACATAAAACTACATGAACCAAGGCACTGACAGACTGATTTTCTATTTCCTCACTTTAGTAAATATACAACTGCAACACATCTCTCCTCCCTCTCCAAAAGTTGCAGTTGATGATGTTTATATATAAATATCCTTTGCACAGTTTGTTGTTCTACGGTAACCACGGAGCTGTACATCACGTCCACACCACTCTTAGCTTCTGTAAACCCAGATTTTATTTGAATTTAAACTTTTAAGAGATAACTCAGTATGTTGTGTTTTAATTAGAGATAACTCAGTATGTTGTTTTTTAAGCAGAGATAACTCAGTATGTTGTGTTTTAAGCAGAGATAACTCAGTATGTTGTTTTTTAAGCAGAGATAACTCAGTATGTTGTGTTTTAATTAGAGATAACTCAGTATGTTGTGTTTTAATTAGAGATAACTCAGTATGTTGTGTTTTAATTAGAGATAAGTCAGTATGTTGTGTTTTAATTAGAGATAACTCAGTATGTTGTGTTTTAATTAGAGATAAGTCAGTATGTTGTGTTTTTTAATTAGAGATAACTCAGTATGTTGTGTTTTAATTAGAGATAACTCAGTATGTTGTTTTTTAAGCAGAGATAACTCAGTATGTTGTGTTTTAAGCAGAGATAACTCAGTATGTTGTTTTTTAAGCAGAGATAACTCAGTATGTTGTGTTTTAATTAGAGATAACTCAGTATGTTGTGTTTTAATTAGAGATAACTCAGTATGTTGTGTTTTAATTAGAGATAAGTCAGTATGTTGTGTTTTAATTAGAGATAACTCAGTATGTTGTGTTTTAATTAGAGATAACTCAGTATGTTGTGTTTTAAGCAGAGATAACTCAGTATGTTGTGTTTTAAGCAGAGATAACTCAGTATGTTGTGTTTTAAGCAGAGATAACTCAGTATGTTGTTTTTTAAGCAGAGATAACTCAGTATGTTGTGTTTTAATTAGAGATAACTCAGTATGTTGTGTTTTAAGCAGAGATAACTCAGTATGTTGTTTTTTAAGCAGAGATAACTCAGTATGTTGTGTTTTAAGCAGAGATAACTCAGTATGTTGTGTTTTAAGCAGAGATAACTCAGTATGTTGTTTTTTAAGCAGAGATAACTCAGTATGTTGTGTTTTAAGCAGAGATAACTCAGTATGTTGTGTTTTAATTAGAGATAACTCAGTATGTTGTGTTTTAATTAGAGATAACTCAGTATGTTGTGTTTTAAGCAGAGATAACTCAGTATGTTGTGTTTCTGTAGGGAGGGGAGTGAGTGTGTCTGATATCTTTCAGGGGAAATTAATTAACGTTACCAAAAAGACCGCGGCGGTGACCGCAGGTTAGCTACAGTTAGCTACCGTTAGCTACAGGTAGCTAATGGTAGCTAACTGTAGCTAACTGTAGCTAACGTTAGCTTAGTGTTAACTTAACGTTTTCTGTCGGTTCACAGTTTATAACGTTAACGTTTAACTCGTAACGTCACCACCGGTGTGTCCCACACCGCTAAATACTAGTGATGATGAGATGAAGCCTCATGAAGCTTTGAAGCTTTCCAGCAAATTGGTTCTGAAAAGGGTTCATTGCTCGAGGCTTCATGTGCTCACGAAACCAGCTGGTGGTCAAAGAGTGTAAAACAGGCAGATATGATCTTAACCATGTGATAAGATAAAATAAGATATTCCTTTTATTAGTCCTGCAGTGGGGACATTTGCAGTGTACAGCAGCAAAGGGGATAGTGCAAAAAACAAGATGCATCAGCTAACACAGTAAAAAAGAGCTAAACAAAGTGTAACAAAATATGAACCAAGTATAAAGATAGGAGCAGTATATACAGTATTGACAATAAACAGACTATTAACACAATTGCACAAGTGGAAAATGATATTGCACAGTGAGAATTAAATGAAAATCCACCTGAAAATATCAGGTTATTGTCAGTTTGTCAGTTTTTGGTGTGTAAGTGTAAGTGCTCTACTGGGATCAGTGCTGGTTGTGGTCTACTGGGAACACAGATCTGTGATATACTGTATTTTGCGCCAGTAAAGGCTGTTGGGAATGACTATAAACAATAAAGAAAAATCTATTACCATGTAATCAATTTATATATATATCATATATAATAAAATGTCTATTTAGTAAGTATATTATGAGTATATAAGATTTATGTATACTAAACTGTAATTGTTTTGTGAGTAATGCATCTTATGTGTGTAAACCAATCCTTTGGTCAATAATTGTAGTGTAATATAATATAATAATTGCAGGAGGGGTAATATTAGTGTTCTGTGTCACTTCTGGAAAGTGGCATTGGTTCAACCAGTGAAGATCTGAACCACTTCCTGAACCAGTCAGCGGTATGGCCGGGCAGTGAGGCTTCGGATGTCATCAATGACGTCATTGGTCTAAAACGATACAAGCATTGATACGCGCATCGCAGGAAACTTCCTGGATTATTCGACACACGCTCTGAAGCCTCGGCACAACGCGTAACATCACTACTAAATACTAGCTAGGGCTACAGACGCACCGATGGTCGGCCGTTAGTCAATATCAAGCCGTCGATGTAGCAGAGCTGTAACACGTGTTGGCATGTGGCTAACGCTAGCTAAGCTATATTTGATGTGTTAATGTAACTTTACTGATTCAACTGGTGTTAACAGTTAGCGTTAGCATTACATCATGAGTGATTCTTTTTCCATTTATAGCAGTAAACTTAGCTGATTTTCAAAGGACGAGATCATTAGTTAGTTAAGTTGGTTATTAGTTTACATTTTGAGCTAACACTGAGCTAACACTGAGCTAAAAGTGTTCTTATGTTCTGTCGTTACAGGTTCATGTGAAGATGCAGTGGCCATGTAAGTATTGTGAGTTTGTAACGGAGAAAAGGGGTTACCTGTTAAAACATTACAGGCTAGAACATGGGAGTTACAGCAGAACAGTACCTTTTCCTTGCTTACACCAAGGCTGTTTGTGCACATTTAATTCCATGAATGCACTTAAGGTCCACCTATCGAAGATCCACCAGAAAACCCAGGATGCACAACTTTGTGTGAAGAGTCAATACATTTCCTTGACTGCAAAGTGTCAGAACACAGAGAACTGTTGCAAACTACATTCCCTGATCATAGATTACGTCCAAAACACCACTTCATTGAGCATTATCCTCAGCTGATTAAGGCATTTGGTCCACTTACAGACGTCTGGACAATGCGTTTCGAGGGAAAGCACAAATTCTTTTATTAGGTCATTCGTAATGCTCACAACTTCAGAAATGTAGCACTAACACTGGCTGTAAAGCATTAGAAAATGATGTCTTACTATTTAGACACAAGTTAATTTTTCAAGCCTACAGTTGAAATGGACAGGGTTACTACAGCATTGATCACATCTTACCCTGAGAATGTACAACAAGTTTTCCGCCAGAGAGTCCCTCAGCTTGCAACCGTTCTTGTTGCATCATCAGTCTTTGTTGATGGAATCAAATATTGTGCTGATATGATACTCTCTGTTGGTTCATGCTCAGGTCTCCCTGCATTTAAGCAGATCAAACAGATTGTGGCAATTAACACAGAGATCCTGTTCGTCTGCAACACGATGACTGCATGGTATCATGAGCATTTCAGATCCTTCGAACTCTGTGACAGCACCAACCCCTCTCTGTGTGTGGTGCAACTAAAAGAGCTGGATGATGTTTTCCCTCTTCCTGCATACAGATTTGTAGACAATTCAATAGTGACACTCAAGCGTTATATTCTGTGTTAAAAAGCCACATGTGTGCGTGCCGCAATCAATCCAAGCAACGTGGCTCCAGATGGAGTCTAAATGTAGGCCTAAATGGTCATATTTTGCAGCTTTTTTCATGGATATGCTAAACTGTTTCTTGATTGTTCTGTCACATAAACATTTATGTATTGGAACTTTATTCTCATACTTTTTCCCAAGAAAAATACTGCAATGAAATTAAGCAACCAAGTTATTAATCCTATGAAGTGATGCCATAGCAGCCACTCAGTGACACTAGCAACCATCTAGCAACGGCTCAGAAACTGTTATTGATGACATGCCTATTTCTAATGAGCTAATTATTATTTTTATTCCCAAGATGACGGCACACCAGAAGATGACCTTGAGGGTCATTCTCACAGAGGCAGATATAAGAAAGGTCATCCTGAATACGAGGCCTTCTACAGTGGAGGATTTGATAAGTAAGCTTAAAGAATCACTGGGACTTCATTACAACTGCAGTCTCCAATACAAAGATCCTGAATTCAACTATGAACTATGCAATCTGATGGACATTGAAGATCTTCCAGAAAAGCCAACAGTTAAAGTCATCCCTGTACTTGAGTTGGAACCTGTTCCAACATCTGATGAAATCTTGAGTGACACACCCAGTACAGCGGATACAGAGATCCTCTCAACGTCATCTCAGGAGCAACAGAAACCGTGGCCAGAAATATTTGATATCCCAAATGTTTCGGTTGATGTAGACTATAGACTTAGGCAAGCAGATCTGCTGTGTCTTCGTGACGGCACACTCCTGAAAGTATCAAAAGAGCTGAAACACGAGATCCTTGAAAGATTGGCAGAGAGCATGTATAGCTACACAGCATACCCAAATAATGCTCAGTTCGAAAGTGTTGCAGCATCACTAATATGTAAGCACCCCTGTCTCCAGGAACGAGGCTCAACCAGCCGCTGTAGTGGGTGGAAAAATAGTCTAAAATATAAAATGGTTAATTACAGAACAAAGATCAGGATGCCTTGATGTTGCAGTAAATGCAGGTAAACGGGGAGGGCATTCAACAGAAGGAAAACCAGCTAATAAGAATATCAAGAAGGCAAAGAAGGGCGAACTCAACTACTTGCCCAGCTTTCCAGAGGGATTTGATCAGGCAGCCCTCGAGGGTGCCCGCAAAGACTTGGTTGATGAAATGCAAAAGAGAACACCAAATGGACAACTTGTGAAACAGAAGATGGACCAGACGTTTGTACTGAGAAGAAAAGAAGTGGTGGAGTCTGAACCTGCCATAAGCAAGATGGTGGAACGATGGCCTGCTCTTTTTACTGAGGATCAGGTATGTTCAAGAGAGATCTACAGTATAATGCAAATGTTTTTGCTTATCTATCTTTGTGTCATTTGATGTCTCCGGATAGCCTTTTGTCATTTCTTAATTTATTCCATTGCTCATTTATTCTTTAAGGCCCATATGAGAAGGTATGGCCAGTGGGATATTGGGTCACTTGTAGTTGGTTGGGGATGGAACAAGGAGGCTAATTAATGGACTGAAAGACTGAATATTTAAAATCCAAAAAGGACATTCAGGGGTGTTTTTCAGCTCTGACGGCAGTAGAGATGCAAACACAATACAGATGGACAACAAAGGAAACCGCTTGAGCAGGAATCGCTTCGTGCTCCTGTAAGTGTGATCAATTTTGATTTTCTCATCTCACGCTGTCGCCCCCAGCCACAGCATTATTTTTCTTGAAATGTAATACTGGCACATTCTCTGTATTTTTCAGGTTGTCATGGAGTTCAACAGGATTGTGGGCAAGAACCTCAAGCAGGACTTCTATGAAAGCATCGATCGGCACAGTTTTCGTCCTATCGAAATATTCAGATCCAAGAGCGGGAACGTTGGGCAGCAGTTGACACAGCTTTTACAACAGACCAAGGTTGGTACATACACATTATGCATTGTTTTCACAGCTTATGTAATGACATGTCACAGAAAGTGCTACTGTATTAGTTGGGCAATTAGGGATGTCATGATATCAGAAATTTAGTAGTCAATACCACAAACAAAAGTAAATCCCATGTACTTCAACATTTACTCCTTTTATTACCTTTTGCATACTGTTTTTTGTTACACCGTGTCCTAACTGGATGCGAGCATCCAACTATCGCGTAGCATCGGACGCTCTTTGTCCATACTGAATGCGTTAAATATGCACTTCTGTTCTATGTAATGTAAACAAACCACTTGCATATCAGCTGTGAGCTCCATGTCAGACTGGAGATGTAACCGGACATCACCACTTCAAAGATGGGTTAGTAGTACTTGCTATCTAAATTTGTAGCCTACTTTTTAAATAGAAAACACACGTTTTATATTGCGTCGCGTCCAGCTAGGACACGGTGTTAGTTAAACAGGTCATAATACCCCCTCTATTATCTATTCTATTATCTATTTTATTACAAGATTACATTTACAACACGTGTTCAAATGTAATCTTGTAAAATGTAGTTTTTGGTGAGAAACTTGAATAAATCTAGTTCAGTCAGGACCACTTTAGTCAAAGAAACTTTATTTCCATTGCAGTAATATATACATTATATTTGGCGGTATGGCTCTGCTCTGGGACCTCCCTGCCCATCCACGCGTATACGTGGATCCACGAGCCTACGTGGTAGCATGAGGCAAGGAGAGCACTCCTCCTTGCCCTTCCATGTGCACACATGGAAAGCCAAAGGCAGGGAGAGCAGCAGCAAAGACCCCCCCGGGTGCAGAACAGAGCCAACATCAATAACACAGAATGATATTGGTTAGTCACACACAGTATTAAAGGAGGTGGTGGGGTGGAGGTGGGTTGCGAGCGACTTTGTAGAAGAAGCAGCACAGGTAGCCAGGTTGAAGCAGCTTAAATAAGGCGCCCTGTATGAAATTTGCCAATGAATGCCTAGAAGGGAATCAGCTGATCTGTCAGATGATGCATCAGCCGATTGGCCGGCCTAAGATCGGCCGCTGACAGCTGTCATATGAGCAGCACTTGACTTCATGGCCTGCCTGAACTAACGCTATGCTCGATTTGTTTGTTTTTACAGCAATATAAAATAGATAATAGAGAGAGAAATATGACCTGTTTAACTTCTCTAAGCAGCTTATAGTATAGAATTAAAACTAATGCCAAGAATTATTTTTAATCAAAGCAAATATTTATTTATTTCCTAATCATTTGAACTGTGTATTTTTATGCAAATAACCAATATAGATGACAATAACAAAGGAAAAGGAAAACATTTAGAATATCTGATGTGGACACTGACTTTGGGACGGTTAAAATTATTTTTCTGGATGGTTCCGGGGCAGTGGTGAAAAAAATGCTGTCAATTATAGTTCTTAGGAAGAAAATCTGAATCGGCAGGGCATCTCTACTTTCTTATAACCATTAATGTCTTGTCATTCTAGCTATGTATTGTGTTGTCATTTTGCTCCCCAAAAGACTACAGAGCCAACTGCTGTTCGGACATTGGTGCTCAGAGGGCTTCCCATTGTCCTTGGTGACAACCCCACAGACTTCTACAGAGCAGCTTTTGTAAGTAACCTCTTACGTTCTTATATGTATCTAAAAGGACCAGAGTTGGGTGATTTGTGTGTTTGTGTAATCTACCCCAGCAGTCATAACCAATTCACACCTTCCCTCATGTGTCTGACTCTCCTGTGACTAGGCTACATTGCTTAACATTACTGATGGCTATTAAATGAGACATGTCATGATTGCGCTCTTATGTCTGTATCATTTATGAAGGACGCTGATGATGACTCATTCCGCCACATCGAGATTGGAATCCTCCAGGTTGAAGGTGCTGCGGTTGCATCTTCCCTGCATCTCAGTCCAGCCTCTTTGAAGGTCATCATTGAGGGAGAAAGTGCGATGGACAACATTAAAGACCTTCCTAAAGCGATGTGCCTTCTGTTTGGACTTTCATATGCACTGCATCTCAACTACCCCAGGTCTATGAAGTTCACATTCCAGTTCATCCAACAGGTACCTCTCACATTGGGCCACAGTGAACTAAAACCAAGGTTACAAACCTTGAAGAACCAGCTTGCAATGTAAAGAAATGCTATGTTGGTCTCATAAGGAGGCCACACACACGCACACGCGCGCGCGCACACACACATACATACAAACAAAATCCATAAGGTGCTCCCATATAAAAAACATTTTAGCTGTGCCTTTTTTTGTTTAGCTGTATCTGTTTGAGTACAAATGTTTACATTCTGTTTTGTGTCTATTGTTATGAGGATGATTTTTCTGCTTGTATATAATGTTTAGGTCTTAGATGCAGAGTCAGCTTATCCACCTACTTGTGTTCTACAGTACAGGATGTATTAGTGCTCACTTCATTTGATTTATTACACGGCTTTGTTGAATAGTCAATTTCTTTATAGCAGACTGTTGCTATGTTTAATATACCGCAGCCATGGCTGAGTTCTGTCTTCGGACGTTGTAGTGTTTTTGATTTAAGTAAGTAGCCAAGTAATAAGCAGGATAATGTACAGCTAGCGGGTCATTGTTGTGAAATCTACCCCCCTCCCCCGTACCATTACCTATTACCTTGTACATTATATAGTTAACATTCAACATTCATTTTATCCATTGAAGTTGGAGTTTTAGAGGCTTTTATACAGTTTTAATGCCTGTGTATATGTATGCAGTCATTCACATGGATATAGCAGATATTGTTAATGCTGTGTTCATATTTCAAACAAGTTTACTTGTTAATAAAATACATTGGCAAATTTAAATGTATTGTTTCTTTTCTTCCCCTCAATGCAATTTATTGAAACAATAACATCACAATAGTATAATTAATTAAATTAGAAGAAAAGACATAAGTTGTATTAACAAATTACTTTAAGTAGCAATGACTAAAGAGTTTTTGGTCATTTGTTACATATGTTTATGTTTATTTAACTTAAAATCATAATTTCGTATAACTTAAGTTTTTGAAGAATGCGAATAAGGGCAAAACTCACCTGGAAGTTCTGTAGTGATCTTCAAACACTGACGGTAGCAATATAGCGCTATCTGAACACGTCCAGTGGGTTTTTACCATCAGGTTGTACAGCGCATTCACGGCTAGTTGCAGCACTGGCAGTAATGTTGGTGAGACAAATGAAAGACAACAAATAGGAAGTGATTGGTATTTACATAATATTACTCAAAACTGAAAATCAGTTAATTGATTTTGTATTTCAATTTCAGGTGTGAGGTGCTAATTTGTGTTTATCGATCAGACATGCCATTTTAACATCAACCAACTTTAATGTTGTTGTAAATGCCTGCGAAAGATGAAGTGCATTGGGTCTTTAAAAGAAAGAACAAAAAAAACTTAACTGTGAAATTAACAAAAATAAAGATTTTCTCTTGTCAAATCTTTGCAAAAAAAGATCATCTTTTACATCAGTAATTTGTATAGTCTTAATGTTTAGTAAACTAAGATCACCCCTTTTTCACGTGACGATCAAGACTCGAAAGGCTAATGCCGGCTTTGTATCTGCGAGTGTGGCGGTAAGGAGAGAGCTGAGCTATGAAGCAAAGCTCTCATTTTTCTGCTCAGCTTTTGCTTCGACTCTCAACCATGGTCGAGAGCTTTGGGTAGTGACCGCAAGAATGAGATTGAAGATTAAAGGAGCTGAGATGAGGTTTCTCTGCAGGGTGGCTGGTCTCACTCTACGCGATAATGCGAGTAGTTCAACGGTTCAAGAAGACCTCTGTATTGAGCTGCTGCTCCTTTGTATTGAGGGGAAGCAGCTGAGCTTGTTTGAGCTCTTAGTGAGGTTGCCCCCCCCGACTACTTTCTTCCTGGGGGGTTTCGGAAACGACCCGCTGGGAGGAGACACCGCCCTGCATATTATGGAGGAATAAGAATCTTTAAGCTTCCTTGAGAATGCTGGGGTTCTTTCACCAGGAGGGAGCTGGAGGAAGTTGTTGGGGTAGAGCATGTTTGGTTTGCTCTGCTGGTCCACAATTGTGGCTTAAACCCTGACCAGGACAAGCTGATTAAACATAGAATAGAAAGGAAAAATGTAGGGCTGTCAAAGTTAACGTGATAATAACGCGTTTTAACGCTGCTAATTTCTTTAACACATTAACACAACTTGTGATTTTTAGGTTGTAGAGGGCTCAGTTTTAAAGGTAGAGGGAAGATACTGGTATCATATGAAACTAGAAAACCATGTCATACTAGTGAAGGAGGCTAAATAACGCTCAAAATGTATGTTAAATTTTGGCAAGGAAAAACTGGAATTGCCATTTTCAAAGGGATCCCTTGACCTTTGACATTGAGATATGTGAATGAAAATGGGTTCTCTGGGTACCCACGAGTCTCCCCTTTACAGACATGCCCACTTTATGATAATCACATGCAGTTTTGGGCATATCATAATCAAGTCAGCACACTGACAGCGGTTGTTGCCTGTTGGGCTTGAGATTGCCTTGTTATGATTTGAGCATATATTTTATGCTAAATGCAGTACCTGTGAGGGTTTCTGGACAATATTTGTCATTGTTTTGTGTTGTTAATTGAGTTCTAATAATAAATATATACATACATACATTTGCATAAAGCAAGCATTTGTCCACTCCAATGTTGATAAGAGTATTAAATACTCGACAAATCTCACTTTAAGGTACATTTTGAACAGATACAAAATGTGCGATTAATTTGGGATTAATTAGGACAATCATGCGATTAATCACGAATCAATATTTCAATTGATTGACAGCCCTAGAAAAAATGCATAAAAACAAAAAGAAAGGGCTTGTTTTTGGTGTAAATCCACAACTGTTTTTTTACTTGTTCATTTATTCATAAATTCATCAATTATTTGGACTATTATGTTCTTTGAGCAAGTTTGAGCAAAGACCTTTTCACCCCAAAACTTCCACACAGATTAATTTATCATTAGATAAAATAATAGTATCCCAACAAAACATTTGATAGTTAATGCAGCTTGAATTGTTCTGTGAACAGATTTGAATGTTTTTTTCCCCTGATAAGTGAGACTGTGTAACAGCTATAATGACTATTCTTGACTATCAGCCGTACAAGTGGGTAATCTTATCCAGCAGATATAATTGTCACCACTCTCCACAGGAATTACTGCCGCCATAAATGGCAGAGAACCCCGTCTTGGCGGTGTGTCGGCAGGGGCTGATTTAAGCTGATAATGTCATCTCACTGTGACACCCCTCTTGTGATACTGCAACTGCTTTCTCGTTTCTTCTCTCATCTCTGCATATCAGGTGTGTGTGTGTGTGTGTGAACGCATTTGTGTATGCATGGTGGTATGGCTTCTTTTGCATTTTTCATTTAAAGTTTGACTATTATTCACAGCGGTAGTAGGAAATCGGTGACAGCGTCGTAGGAGTAATGCTCACACCATAATCTGTGACAGTCAGATTCTATTATACAGTCAATGTCAGTGTTATGGGGTATTTTTGGGAGAAGACGCTATCTTGGCAGTTTGAGTTAGAAACACGGACCGGAGGCGATTAGATGCCTCCGGTCCGTGTTTATACTGTAACATGTTATTCAATGCTTTCAGCTCTAGTCTTTGCTGACCCTTCAGTTCCAAAACATTTTACTCCATGAATAATAAAATTGTCCAAAGAACGATAACGTGGACAGCCAAAGTTTCCCTTCAGGGTTGATTGTTATTTTATAGAGCAACTCCCTGTTATATGTTTGCAGTTGTGGCAGGTTTCACAATGATAACTGAACCCATTTCCCAGGATGAAGATGAAGATTGGGAAGACCTTCATTCACACCGAAACAGAGAAGTGGAAGGATATGCAGGTGTTGAGACAATTAATGACACCATCTTCCCTGGAGTAAAACAACACACTCAGTAACCTTTTAGACAGTTGGCAGTCACTATAGAACAGGGTCTGAAATTAACACCCACCACCTACCAAATGCGAGTAAATTGTTGGCAGTGGCGGATAAAATCGTCAGGCGACCCGCCACTTTGGCAGGCAGGGAAAACGCTGGGGATGGGAATAGAGAATTGGTTCACGTTGAGAACCATGAGCCATGGCGGAAAGAAAAAAAAAGTGGAGGGGGAGAGCTAGTCATGAGAATGTGATGACATCACTATGGGATGTCATGAGAATGTGATGTCATCACAGTGTGATGTCATCACAGTGTGATGTCATGAGAATGTGATGACATCACAATGGGATGACATGAGAATGTGATGACATCAGATTGTGATGTCATGAGAAGTGGCTTTGATGCCTTTAATGTGTCAGTTTGCGTTTCATCTCAAAGTTTACCTATAGAGGTGGAACATTTTAAAGAAATCATTTGCTGAGCCAAAATTTTTGGAAGCTGCTGACGTTTGGGTTAATTTAACATTAGGTTAACTCAAGCTCAATGGATCAAGTATCATCGTTACCAAGCTCTTTCGAGCAGATGAGCTGGGAAAGAAAAGTCCAACAACTGTTGGAAGACCAGCGGAAGGAACTGGAGAACAAGTTTGCTGTGGACCTTGATGAGAAGCAACAAGGCTGGGAGACGCAACAGACTCAACTCCAGACGAGAGTGAACCGTTTGACTTGGCAAATTATCGATAAGGACGCTGTAATCCATGGTCTCCGGCAGGAGCGGCGCGATAAGGACGCTGTAGTCCCTGGTCTCCGGCAGGAGCAGTGCGATAAGGACGCTGTAATCCTTGATCTCCGCCAGGAGCAGCGCGATAAGGACGCTGTAATCCTTGATCTCCGCCAGGAGCAGCGCGATAAGGACGCTGTAATCCTTGATCTCCGCCAGGAGCAGCGCGATAAGGACGCTGTAATCCATGGTCTCCGGCAGGAGCAGTCCGATAAGGACGCTGTAATCCTTGATCTCCGCCAGGAGCAGCGCGATAAGGACGCTGTAATCCTTGATCTCCGCCAGGAGCAGCGCGATAAGGACGCTGTAATCCATGGTCTCCGGCAGGAGCAGTCCGATAAGGACGTTGTAATCCATGGTCTCCAGCAGGAGCGGCGCGATAAGGACGCTGTAATCCTTGGTCTCCGGCAAGAGCAGTCTGATAAGGACGCTGTAATCCTTGGTCTCCACCAGGAGCAGCATGATAAGGACGCTGTAGTCCTTGGTCTCAACCTGGAGAAGGAGAGTCTCAACCTAAAGCTCACAGAGACCAGAACCAACCTGTTGAGGACGGCAGATGTACTCCGACAGAGCGAAGAAGCCTGGCAGGCCAAATACAAGGCTCTGGAGGACAAGTACACAAAGGTCCTTACAGAGAAAGACCAGACCTTGAAGAACAAAGTTGAACAGATGGAGAATGTCAACAAGGACCTGAAGGACAAGGAACGGATCTGGAAGACTAAGGTCAGTCAGTTGCAGGACGTCAACAAAGACCTGATGGAAAGCAAACAGAGACTGAATACCACAGTCCAACACATGGAGGTTGAGAAGAAGCTTCTGGAAGACATCTGCCTGAAAATGAAGAAGAAGATGAGAGGAGTCTTTTCTTGTTGGAGGACTGAGGATCGAGAGACAACATTGCAAAAGATGAAAAGCAAAATGTTGAAAAAGACGAAAAAGGAAGTCACGGAGCATGAAGCTGTGGTGATACAGGAAGAGACGGAGCAGGAAGCTGTGGTGATACAGGAAGAGACGGAGCAGGAAGCTGTGGTGATACAGGAAGCACAGCAGGAAGAGGTACTGGGAGAAAAGGAGGTGGAGAAGAAGGAGAAAAAGAAGACGACTGTGACAATTGATCTCACGTTGGAGAAGACTAGCTCCCTCCTCCAACCCCCTTCACCTCCTTCCTCATCTAGCTGTGGTGATACAGCAAGAGATGGAGCAGGAAGCTGTGGTGTTACAGCAAGAGATGGAGCATGAAGCTGTGGTGTTACAGCAAGAGATGGAGCATGAAGCTGTGGTGTTACAGCAAGAGATGGAGCATGAAGCTGTGGTGTTACAGCAAGAGATGGAGCATGAAGCTGTGGTGTTACAGCAAGAGATGGAGCATGAAGCTGTGGTGTTACAGCAAGAGATGGAGCATGAAGCTGTGGTGAAACAGGAAGCACAGCAGGAAGAGGTAGTGGGAGAAAAGGAGGTGGAGAAAAAGGAGAAAAGAAGAAGACGACTGTGACAATTGAGCTCACGTTGGAGAAGAGTAGCTCCCTCTTCCTCCCCCCTTCACCTCCCTCCTCATCTACCTCACCTTCCTGTCTCAACCGCCCCCTCACCCCCATCACCCATCATCATTAAGAAAACTTCAATCTATCATATTTCAGTAAGGGGTTTCTCCTGGTGTTCAGGTTTCTCCAACAAAATATATATTAAAATAATAAAAATAAAATAAACAGTCAAATAAAATGTCAATATGTCTGCCTCTCTGAATAAATGTTAATTTGTTAATTTATTAGTAATAATGTTGAGGTTTGGACTGTTGGTCGGCGACGGGAAACTTTACTTCCTATATAGCAGACATCTGCGTCTGAAGATTCACAGTCGATAAACTTCCTGAAAAACCTGGTAAGTAGAGCTGCAACGATCAATCCATCAACAGGAAATTAATCAACAACTATTTTAATAATCGATCATTTTGAGTAATCTTTATACCCCCGCGACAACGTGGTGTCCGTCCTTCCGTCCGTCTATATGTCCCTCCGTCTTTCAGTCCTTCTTCGTTAAAGGCTTTCACAGTCTCTAAGATTTGTTGGCTCAACCGCTCGAAAGAGCTTGGTAACGATGACACTTGATCCACGGTGCTGTAAATATTGTAGTCACCCTAGTCGATTGTTAACGTTAAACTAATTAACCTAATGTTAAATTAACCAAATGTTAAATTAACTGTGATGACTGGTGGGCAGCACAGTCCTGCATGGCTAAATATTGAAGCTACTAACGTTAATGTAGGTTCCATTAAGTTCCATTATGGTATGTTCAAGCTCTGTTCTGTAAAAATGACTATTGGGCGAAGGTAAATTCAAACTTTCATGATGTGTTCATGATGTGTAGTTTTTTGGTGAGACACTTGAATAAATACAGTTGTTTGAAGGAGATATTTTCACAGCAATATATCATAGACAATAGAGAAGGAATCATGACCTGTTTAACTTCCTAACACTATGTCTTAGCAGCTTATAATACATGTGTCATGATATATCTTTGGCAGCCTAGTTTTCCTTGTGTTTCCTCTGTTTCCCTGCCCTTTTGTTTCCTGTGTGTTTTTCCCTGTTTTGTCTAGTCTGTCAGTGTGTTGGGAGGCGTGGCCTTCTTCCTCCTCCTCCTTCTCCTGGGCAGGCACTGCTGGAGCAGCTGACAGCAATTTACCAATCATCACACACACCTGCAGTATATCTACCCCGGTTTTCCTGCCAGTCATCGCCAGATCGTTCCGTCACTCACAGTGGTACATGACGTATTCAGGCTCCCTTGTATCTTGGTTTTTGACTTGCTCATGCTCGTGTTTTGGATTTTTGGATTCACCCTGTTTTGTCCTCTGTTCAGGTCTGTTCAGCTGTGGCTGCTTCCTGATACCAACCTGCCTGCTCACTCCTACACACTGCTCCTTCTCCTGCCTGCTCACCCCTACACGCTGCTCCTCCTCGACCTGGATCCTTACCTCCAGGAACTCCAGCCCTGTTCACAGTTCCTTTTATATTATTGTAATAAATTATATATTTGTTACACCTTCAAAAGACTTGTGTTTGTGCCTGCAATTGAGTCCACGCTTTTGGTGAACAAGATCATAACAACATGATTGAAATGACTGATGCCAAATTTTTTTTAATCAGAACAAATATTTATTTAAAAATACTTAAATAATTGTTTATTTCCTAATCATTTGAATTATGTTTAATGCAAATAACCACTATAGATGACAGTAACAAAGTACAGTACAGTACTATGTACAGTACCCTCCCACCCCAAAGAGATAAGGATCTGCTGGAAGCAAGCAACAGCGTAATTCAAAAACTGGAATTTACCACGCATATAATGTTTTTTGTGTAAAATATATCAAACATTGAACGACATCAGGTCTAAAATTGTATTCCTTCATCTAGCGCATAGATTTCATAAGTGGCAGATATAATTTCTGAGCGGCAGACAAAAAAAATACTTGCCTGCCACGGTGGCAGGCAGTGAAATGGTTAATTTCAGACCCGGCTATGGAATATATGTTAATCTCTCTCAAAGTTTCCGAGGCAAACAAAGGAGGAAACAGTATGTTCTTGAAGGACAATAAAGATTTGTCTATCCATCCCGAGTGCAACAGTTGCTATCTCTGGAGACGAACAATCCCCAAGGGCATCTCGAGTTAAGAATAATTCTGGTAAAAATTCGAGCCATTCTCCTGGACAAAGGGTGATATAACACACCATCCTGAGAGATATAATGTTGTAGTAATAATGTTGAGGTTTGGACTGTTGGTCGGCGACGGGAAACTTTACTTCCTATATAGCAGACATCTGCGTCTGAAGATTCACAGTCGATAAACTTCCTGAAAAACCTGGTAAGTAGAGCTGCAACGATCAATCCATCAACAGGAAATTAATCAACAACTATTTTAATAATCGATCATTTTGAGTAATCTTTATACCCCCGCGACAACGTGGTGTCCGTCCTTCCGTCCGTCTATCTGTCCCTCCGTCTTTCAGTCCTTCTTCGTTAAAGGCTTTCACAGTCTCTAAGATTTGTTGGCTCAACCGCTCGAAAGAGCTTGGTAACGATGACACTTGATCCACGGTGCTGTAAATATTGTAGTCACCCTAGTCGATTGTTAACGTTAAACTAATTAAACAGGACAATCTTGGTAGCTGCAGCTTGGCCACCAGGCAGGTGGAGCTGCTGGGTCGCAGGTGAGCTCTCGTGAATTGTTTTAAATGGCTGGCTGTAAGTTTATGAGGTGATTAAAAAGAATACAAGGAGAATATTTTGAGATGGTGTACAGATACACTATGAGCTTTGCTGGTGTTGTGTTGTGAGTGAACCATCTTATTAGCTGCAGGAAATTCTAATGTTGATAGAAGGCACATTATAATAGTCATGAAACAAATTGTTTTTATTGATGACACTTCAAATCACAGTAAATCAAATATACCCATTTTAGTATAGATATGATAGACATGCTATGAAAATGTCTGAATAACAGGATAAGGTTCATGTTATCAAGTTGAGGGTGTAAATGTAGATATGTACACTTTTTCGAATCTTAATTATCACTATGTTGGTTTCACTTTGAAGTCTTCCACTTGTGGCACAGTAAAATCATTCCAGTGCTGCAGGTAGTCACAGTAGTACTAGTACTAGCAACAGAGTCTCTCGTCAATAGTTATAAAATTAAGGTTTTAAAAGGCATCGCCCTCACTTCCATATCTCTATAATGCACTGATAAAACCACGTTACATGTTGCTCTTTAAGTTCTAAATGTTTGCAGTTCCACAAAACTAATGAAATTATATTATTTTTAGGGCTGTCATTTGATTAAAATATTTCGCACAATGGTCCATAGTTAATCACAAATTAATTACAATTTGTTTTACTGTTCAAAATGTACCTTAAAGGGAGATTTGTCAAGTATTTAATACACTTATCAACATGGCAGTGGACAAATATGCTGCTTTATGCAAATGCATGTACTAAAACTTAACAATATGCTCAAATCATAACATGGCAAACTCAAGCTCAACAGGCAACAACAGCTGTCAGTATGCTGACTTGACTATGACTTGCCCCACACTGCATGTTATTATCATAAAGTGGGCATGTCTGTAAAGGGGAGACTCGTGGGTACCTATAAAACCCATTTTCAATCACATATCTTGAGGTCAGAGGTCAAGGGACCCCTTTGAAAATGGCCATGACAGTTTTTCCTCAACCAATTTTAACATAAGTCGTGAGAGATATTTAACCTCCTTCTCAACAAGCTACATGGTAGGTACCAATGGATTCATTAGGTTTTTCTAGTTTCATATGATGATATCTTCACTCTAGCTTTAAAACTGAGCCCACTACAACCTAAAAATCACCAGTTGCGTTAATGCGTTAAAGAAATTAGTGGCATTAAAACGATTTTTCGTTGATGCGTTATTATCGCATTAACATTGACAGCCCTAATTATTTTGTACTCCTCTGTGCACTGCAAGTTGTTTATTTTTATTCAGTTACATTTGACATAATGACTTCTCTAAACATGAAATTAAATGTGAATTCACTTTTAAAGGAATGAAAACAGCATAAACATAAAAAAAAAAATTGTTAAAACACATGGCTAGTATACATTGAGAGCGTATAAACTCCCCGAAAATAGAAATGAGAATGAAAATTTATACCAAATAATTAAGCGCAGTAAACCCAATATACAATACAACATTCTTTGTGATGTTTTGCCGCTATGCAGAGGTGGATACAAATACATGGCAAGGGTGAAAAAACAACAACAAACAACTTGCTGCTGAGACGTCTTTTCAACCATTTGGAGAACAAAAGACAAATGAAAATGAGGAAGGAATGGCAAAGAAACATGATGCAAGTTTATAAGAGACTCAATTAAAGGGCAACATTTTGACTTGGTGAGAACAAAATGGTCGGCAGAAAATACTGAACTACATTACGTGAAAAGAGTCAGACAGGGTTTGGGTATCTTAATATTCACCCTTTATATTCCATCCACATTACTCTCTGCATCAGACCTCTGGGTAAAGAAGGAGAGAGAGATATGAAAGTTTCCATTTTTGATTCATTTCAATTTTGTTTCATTTAATTACTGGTGTGGTTTGTAAAATAAAAAAAATAAAAAGCATACTCATGTGTGTTTAAGTGTATTTATAGTGTGTAATATGAGTTATGGTTTTAATGGTTAAGGGTTACCTCGTCTGAGGTTTTTCTCACGTATCTTACTTCCTCTTCAGCCTGTGTTGAAGGAGAAAAACACATCCAATTTACAGTCAGATTACAGAATTTTACTAGATGTTATTACATTAGATTACATCAACAATACTTTACAATACTATATTATAGCTTTGTGATCAAAGACATGTTTTGTTGAGTTCTGATTGTGGTTACTGTATCTTCCTAACAACAATAAATGTACAGTATGGAACTGTAGTAAACATAAATACATTACAATGAAATCATCTCTACTGTGTAATGCAGTTTGCTCTGTGAAAATATATATTAATCCACATATTGTACCGTTGTTGTTGCTGATGATTCTACTCTGGTCTGCACTAAAGGAGAGACAGAAAAAAAACACCAGTTACAGACTCTCAATGCTCGATGACCGTTATGCAAACTAGTCCTCAATTCAAACAAAATATTGAAGAATAACCAGAAATTTATAACAAAAATTGGTTTCATCAGTTCACCATATACTTACTGTGTCTTTTGATCATAAAACAGATGAACAAGGTCACCATGACAACGAGGACCAACACGCTCAGACGGATGCCGAAAATCTTTAGGTGATCAGAAAGACTGCAGCAGGAAATTTGAATGCAAATGAATTAACAATAAATAAATAAACAGACCTGTCTTATTTAAACAGTAGTCTAAAATATATTCATCATCCTGGTCACATACTGCAGTTAAAAAGTTATTTAGTCTTTCAGTAGAACTTATCTTCTAATGTCAGTAAAAACACATGTACAGATTATTACAAGGACTGTTTTCTGGATCACAAAATGGCCACATTTCTCTAAATACTGTATGTTAATGCAAAGGCTGCTGACCTCCGGTGTCCATCCTCAGCTGTGGGTGCAGGGGTGAGATTCACAGGTTCAAGAGTGGGTGACACAGGGGTTAAACCTGTTGCTGTAACTGTGTAAGTAATTCAAAATAGCACCATGATTACCACTGTAATACAACAATACTCAATGCTAATATCACTTCTGTATTAAATCAACACACATTGTTGTACTTGACAAATATTTATAAATGAAAATTACATATAGTACTTACTAGTGGCAGGTTTCTCAAAAACAGTGGTGACATTCACAGGCTCAGGAGTTGATGATAAGGTGGTTAAATGGATTGTTGCTGTAAGAGTGGCTATAATCCAAAACAAGACAATGAATACTAGAGTAAAATGACAATAATGAATCCAAATATATCTTCTATATTAAATCAAAACATTTATAAATGACACTTGCAAAATATTTATAATTTACAATTTTATATTTTTAATTTATAATAACTTACTATTGGCAGGTCGCTCAGTAACAGTTAAATGTACTGGCATCTGTAAGTTTCCTCTAACACACCAATACCAGCCGCTGCTCTCTGTCCTCAGTCCACTCATAGTCACAGTGAAAACATCGGGGACACTCATACTGATGGTCACTCTTGTTCCATCTATTGATCCAGACGACGTCGTCACACAGGAGCTGCCCAGCCTGCACCACGCAATTTCTCCAGAGTTACTGTGGCAATTGATGGTTATACTATCTCCTTTAAATCCTGTAATTTCCTGATGATCCACATAGAGACCGGGCGTATCTTAAGGTAAAACAAATAATATTCAATAGAAAATTGCAGAAACCTTTGGTGTATGCTGGTGATGTTTCAGAGGTCTTAATTACTGTCCTCAATCTTTACATTTATTCTAATTAATTTTAGTGATAAAGTAATTAAAAAAATGCAGCAAACAATGAGAACCTCTTTAGTGTTCACAAAGGATTTGAAAAGTGCTTAGAGGTGCTTTAAGGTCTCTTACCTCTGTTGACCGACATGTGAAAGTACTCTCTGACATCTGACCATACATTAATCTCCACAGCACAGGTAAGATAAGGACACTGATTACTGGAATCAGTGTCCTTATCCGTCAGATCTTTTATAGTCACAGTGAAGATTTTTTGCTTTTTGTCATCAGAGATTGAAAACTTTCCTGAATTTTGTTGGTTTGTTTTAACTGCATAAGAGCAGGAGGACCATGTATATCCTTTACACAAGTATTTCACATGGTTTGTGTATTGTGAGTCATAGAGACATGGGATAGTGACCGAATCTCCAGCCTTCACTGACATTTTACTGACTGTTGTTATGCTGTGAATTCCTGCAACAAGAATAAATACAGCATCTTAACAGATATGCTTGCTAACAGTATTGTTCCTTCCTATGACCTTCATGTTGGAGCGATTCATATTAACAGATGTGCATATTAAATTATAGTTGTCTCCACAATTTATGAAATAAAACACTGGTAGGTTATTATAAAGGATTATGTAGCACAACTTCCTGCCTAACTGTATCATCATCTGACAAGAGGAACACAAAGAAACATAATAGGCTAAACCATTTTAAAAGGACCCGTTACTGACCTGTGAGTCCAGTGAGAATGAGAAGAAAGTTGAGATAAACAGCCATCTCAGTGAGCGAGCAGTCCGACAAAACAACACGGAGCAAGGCACCAACACACTTCTGTACAGAACTCTACTTCTCAATCTTATTCGATAAGCAATTGCATCTGTTACAATCGTTGTTCCTCGTAAGTCAGTTGCATCACATGAGTTGGCTGATGAAGTAAATATTGTAAGCAGTCACGTAGTATTTGGGGTTTGTAATTATCAGTGAGCATTGTACACATTAAGCTGTCCAGCCTTCCATTATCTGGTGAGTGGACAGTCTCCATAATATCTGGCAAACTCCTTATGGGAACGCTGGAGACACTGGTGATCACTGATAAAAATGATTAGATAATTAATGGTAACATTGGCCCAATTGTATTCATGTGTGATGATGTTAGTCCCCATAGTAGCCATTTCATTGTAGTGAGACCTTTTTTTGAAACTTGACCTCAGGTTATAAAATGACCTGTGGTGACCTCTAGGATAATCACAGCCTCATGAAACTTTACAGCCACAAACTAGAGACATAGACCATACAGAGGATGGATGGCTTATAACTAGCTTTGTTTGAGGGCATGCAAAGCTAGCCGTTATGCAAATGCATTACTTGGTGACATCACCACGTTATGGAATAAAAGGCAGGACTTCAATCAAGGCGTTTCAGGCAGTTCAGGAGCAGTGTTTCTGTGGGGGAGAGGAACTCCCTTTTGTGTGGACTTTGGGCTTTGTAACTTTGCCGACCTTTCACATAAACAAAAAACTATAAAACACACTAAAGGAAAGGAGAAAAAGCACAAAAGCGTAATAGGTCGTCTTTAAGATTTAAGTTTCTAATGTTGATAGAAGGCACATTATAATAGTCATGAAGCAAATTGTTTTTATTGATGACATTTGTCACAAATTACAGTAAATCAAATACATACCCATTTTAGTACAGCTATGATAGACTTGCTATGAAATTGTCTGAATAACAGGATAAGGTTCATGTTATCAAGTTGAGGGTGTAAATTTGGATGTGTACACTTTTTCGAATCTTAATTATCACTATGTTGGTTTCACTTTGAAGTCTTTCACCTGTGGCACAGTAAAATCATTCCAGTGCTGCAGGTAGTCACAGTAGTACTAGTACTAGCAACAGAGTCTCTCGTCAATAGTTATAAAATCAAGGTTTTAACAGCATCGCTCTCCTTTCCATAACTCTACAATGCACTGATAAAACCACATTACATGTTGCTCTTTAAGTTCTAAATGTTTGCAGTTCCACAAAGCTAATGAAATTATATTATTTTTAGGGCTGTCAATCGATTAAAATATTTCGCACGATGGTCCATAGTTAATCACAAATTAATTACAATTTTTTTTACTGTTCAAAATGTACCTGAAAGGGAAATTTGTAAAGTATTTAATACTCTTTTCAACATGGCAGTGGACAAATATGCTGCTTTATGCAAATGCATGTACTAAAACTTAAAAATATCAAATCATAACATGGCAAACTGAAGCCCAACAGGCAACAACAGCTGTCAGTGTGTCAGTGTGCTGACTTGACTATGACTTGCCCCAAACTGCACGTGATTATCATAAAGTGGGCATGTCTGTAAAGGGGAGACTCGTGGGTACCCATAGAACCCATTTTCATTCACATATCTTGAGGTCAGAGGTCAAGTGACCCCTTTGAAAATGGCCATGACAGTTTTTCCTCAACAAAATTTAACATAAGTCGTGAGAGATATTTAGCCTCCTTCTTGACAAGCTACATGGTTGGTAACAATTGATTCATTAGGTTTCTAGTTTCATATGATGATATCTTCACTCTAGCTTTAAAACTGAGCCCGCTACAACCTAAAAATTACAAGTTGCGTTAATGCGTTAAAGAAATTAGTGGCATTAAAATGATTTTTCGTTGATGCGTTATTATCGCATTAATGTTGACAGCCCTAATTATTTTGTACTCCTCTGTGCACTGCAAGTTGTTTATCTTTATTCAGTTACATTTGACATCAAGACTTCTCTAAACATGAAATTAAATGTGCATTCACTTTTAAAGGAATGAAAACAGCATAAACATTAAAAAAATGAGTTAAAACACATGGCTAGTATACATTGAGAGCGTATAGACACCCAAGAAATGATGATTATATTATTGAGAATTTATACCTAATAATTAAGCGCATTAAACCCAATATACAATACAACATTCTTTGCAATGTTTTGCCGCTATGCAGAGGTGGATACAAATGCATGGCAAGGGTGAAAAAAACAACAACGAACAACTTGCTGCTGAGACGTCTTTTCAACCATTTGGAGAACAAAAGACAAATGAAAATGAGGAAGGAATAGCAAAGAAACATGATGCAAGTTTATAAGAGAGTCAATTTAAGGGCAACATTTTGACTTGGTGAGAACAAAATGGTCAGCAGAAAATACTGAACTACATTACGTGAAAAGAGTCAGACAGGGTTTGGGTATCTTAATATTCAGCCTTTATATTCCATCCACATCACTCTCTGCATCAGACCTCTGGGTAAAGAAGGAGAGAGAGATATGAAAGTTTCCATTTTTGATGAATTTCAAATTTGTTTAATTTAATTACTGGTGTGGTTTGTAAAATAAAAATGATGAAAAGTGTACTCATGTGTGTTTAAGTGTACTTACATTGTGTAAAATGAGTTATGGTTTTAATGGTTAAGGGTTACCTCGTCTGAAGTTGTTCTCACGTATCTTACTTCCTCTTCAGCCTGTGTTGAAGGAGAAAAACATCCAATTTACAGTAAGATTACAGAAGTTTACTAGATGTTATTACATTAGATTACATCAACAATACTTTACAATACTATATTATAGCTTTGTGATCAAAGACATGTTTTGTTGAGTTCTGATTGTGGTTATTGTATCTTCCTAACAACATTAAATGTACAGTATGGAACTGTAGTAAACATAAACACATTACAATGAAATCATCTCTACAGTGTAGTTCAGTTTGCTCTGTGAAAATATATATTAATCTACATATTTTACCGTTGTTGTGTCTGATGATTCTACTCTGGTCTGCACTAAAGGAGAGACAGATAAAAAACACCAGTTACGGACTCTTAATGCTCGATGACAGTAATGCAAACTAGTCTTCAATTCAAACAAAATATTGTAGAATAACCAGAAGTTTATAACAAAAATTGTTTTTATCAGTTCACCATATACTTACTGTGTCTTTTGATCATAAAACAGATGAACAAGGTCACCATGACAACGAGGACCAACACGCTCAGACGGATGCCGAAAATCTTTAGGTGATCAGAAAGACTGCAGCAGGAAATTTGAATGCAAATGAATTAACAATAAATAAATAAACAGAACAGTCTTATTTAAACAGTAGTCTAAAATATATTCATCATCCTGGTCACATACTGCAGTTAAAAAGTTATTTAGTCTTTCAGTAGAACTTATTTTCTAATGTCAGTAAAAACACATGTACAGATTCTTACAAGGACTGTTTTCTGGATCACAAAATGGCCACATTTCTCTAAATACTGTATGTTAATGCAAAGGCTGCTGACCTCCGGTGTCCATCCTGAGCTGTGGGTGCAGGGGTGAGATTCACAGGTTCAAGAGTGGGTGACACAGGGGTTAAACCTGTTGCTGTAACTGTAAATAATTCAAAATAGCACCATGATTACCACTGTAATACAACAATACTCAATGCTAATATCACATCTGTATTAAATCAACACATAGATTGTTGTACTTGACAAATACTTATGAATGCAAATTACTTATAGTACTTACTAGTGGCAGGTTGCTCAGTAACAGTTACATGTACTGGCATCTGTAAGTCTCCTTTAGCACACCAATACCAGCCGCTGCTCTCTGTCCTCAGTCCACTCATAGTCACAGTGTAAACATTGGGGACACTCCTACTGATGGTTACTCTTGTTCCATCTATTGATCTAGACGATGTCGTCACACAGGAGCTGCCCAGCCTGCACCATGCAATTTCTCCACGGTTCCTGTGCTGACAGTTGATGGTTACTTCTCCTCCATTAAATCCTGTAATCTCCTGATGATCCACATAGAGACGAGGCGTATCTTAAGTGAAAATATAATAGAAAATTGTGGGTAGCTTCATAAATGGTAGATATGGGTGAAGCTTTAAAGATTTTTTGCATCTACATCTGGTAGAGAAATGATTCCTTCTGACTTCATATTTACTCTCATTACTTTAGACTGACAAAGTACTTGTGAGAAAATAATCAGTCTTCGTCGCAAAAATTAAGACCAGAATTGTCCAACACAGACCATGTAGCTACAGACGGATGGACATCCAGGGCTACTGAAAATGACTTAACTGTGACTGCCCACCACATCACTTCAGAGTGGGAGATACAAATTTATGTTTTGCAGACGTTCTGCCTTCATGAGAGTAACACAGTGAGCATCTCTCTGATGCACTGACACAACCAGTGACAGATGGGAAGAGAGGGGCAACCGCACAATCCCTGTAATGTGTTTTATATTTATTAATTACTTTTAAATTACACAGTGGCACAGAAGTCCAACCGTATTCCTCCAAATACTGCACTTTTTGAGTGGAAAAACTGATCTTTCAATTAAGAGCTGAAAATCAGGAATTGAGATATATGTTAAACTGTTCTTTTTTCTTTTTTAAGTATACTGTAGTTCTGGTTGAGCTTATGCTTCAATTTATGTTGATGGCCTTAGTCTATAATTACATCATATTTATATGAAAATAACGAAGCTGCATTTTTTGTTTGTACTAATTACTGTAGAAGACCTATTCTTTCAATTAAGATGTGCCAGTGAAGAAGTGTTTATGTTCCTTATGTAAGCCATTCTTTGGTTAAGGCAAACATTTGTTAACTTATATTTGCGAAATAAATGAAAAGCTTGTTGAAATTAGATCATGCCCTCCTCGCTGTAACATAAATGTACCAAACCGACAACCGTGACCCCAAAACCGTGATATGTAACGAACCGTGAATTTTGTGAACCGATCCACCCCTAGTGCCTCCTAGTTTGACCGTTTGGTCGGAGTTCGCGATTGATTGACAGCCGGCACTCATAGACGGTTGCTGTATAGCAGATCCCCGGTCAGCTCTGACTGTTTGTTTTCCTCCGGTCTGTGAAATCTTGAAAATGCCGTTAGGAGCACCGGAGGACACAGAGGCACATGTTTTTTTCTTCAGGTTACCTGTTCATGTACTACTGTCAGGATATAGTGACCATTTTATAAAAATAACCTTTTTTAATCATACATTTTATTTACTCCAATCTCGCCTACTTAAGCTTTAACATGTCACAAAGGATTTGAAATGTGCTTAAAGATGTTTAAGATCTCTTACCTCTGGTGACCAACAGCTGAAAATACTCTCTGACATCTGTCCCTCTATTAATCTCCACAGCACACCAGTAATTATCAGTGTCCTCAACCGTCAGATCTTTTATAGTCACAGTGAAGATTCTTTGACTTTTGTCATCAGAGATTGAAAACTTTCCTGAATTTTGTTGGTTTGTTTTAACTGCATAAGAGCAGGAGGACCATGTAGATCCTTTACACAAGTATTTCACATGGTTTGTGTATTGTGAGTCATAGAGACATGGGATAGTGACCGAGTCTCCAGCTTTCACTGACATTTTACTGACTGTTGTTATGCTGTGAATTCCTGCAACAAGAACAAATACAGCATTTAAACAGATATGCTTGCTAACAGTATTGTTCCTTCCTATGACCTTCATGTTGGAGCGATTCATATTAACAGTTGTGCATATTAAATTATAGTTGTCTCCACAATTTATGAAATAAAACACTGGTAGGTTATTATAAAGGATTATGTAGCACAACTTCCTGCCTAACTGTATCATCATCTGACATGAAGAACACAAAGAAAGATAATAGGCTAAACCATTTTAAAAGGACCCGTTACTGACCTGTGAGTCCAGTGAGAATGAGAAGAAAGTTGAGATGAACAGCCATCTCAGTGAGCGAGCAGTCCGAAAAAACAACACAGAGCAAGACACCGACACACTTCTGTACAGAATTCTACTTCCCAGTTATTCAATATGCAAATGCATCTGTTACAATCGTTCTTCCTCTTAAGTCAGTTGCATCACATAAGCTGGCTGATGAAGTAAATATTGTAAGCAGTCAGGTGGTATTTGGGGTTTGTAATTATTAGTGAGCATTGTACACATTAATCTGTCCAGCCTTCCATTATCTGGTGAGTGGACATTCTCCACAGGGGTCTCCAACAAGTAGATCGCTCGCTACCGGTAGCTCGCTAATTGTGTCTGAGTGGCTCACTAAAGGTTAAAAGAATATGGACATACATTTTATAACACAAAGTCACATTGTAAACCGGTTTAAGTTTCTATCCAATCAAATTCTTAGACATTGCGCCCCCTTCTGACACGAAATGATTATTTGCCAATCGGCCGACAATTAAACAAGTTGCACTGCTTTCCAATATCATGACATCAGCGACGCAGTAACATTAGGCGATGCTAGCAGACCAGCAAGCGTACACCAGATTTGACAATGACCGCAGAAAATAGCCAGGCTAATAAAAAGCAAAAAATATACTATTTTAATGAGGAACGGGTAATGACAAATGTGTGTCTCATTTGCGGTGCAAGCGTGTCAGTGGGTAAAAGATGTAACGTCGAGCGCCACTTCACCAAAGTTCACAGCATTTTATCATGGGACTTTCCATCTGGTAGAAGTCTACGAACAGAGAAGGTAAAGAAGCTGCAGAAAACAATGCGTAAAAGACAACAGTCTCCGTTTACCAAACTGACGAAGAAGGCCAACGCAGCAACAGAGGCTTCGTTTAGTGACGCACATCCTAATGAACCAAAAAGCCCTTCACCTATGGCACATCACATTTGAAGATGTGATTGGGTAAAAGACACTTCCTCTGACTCAACACATCTTGCAAATAAAATCCCCACCCAACTTCTTCATCTTTAGAGTCCATTTTGCAATCTGGTTTACTTTTTCCTGGGGTGCTACATGTTCATTATGAGCAATGGTAGCTGAGCGCACATCAGTATCACTCCCAGTTTGTGAGCCCTATAATGGATGAATTTGAAACATGTGCATACCAATACGTATACCTATACCACCATACTATTTAGTGTGCCAGAAAAAGATTTAGTATGCCCCAATACATATGTAGCACACAGCTCCTATCACTATAATTATACCGGACTAGAATCAGAAGATACCAAACTCGAACAGGAGGCAGAAAAGTTATTTGCAATATCAAATGACCACAGTAGACAAAAAGCTAATAACTGGTACCTTGTATTTTAGAAAATAACAAACAAAATAAAATGAATACCCATGAGTTCAGTATACAGATAAATTGCACAAAGATGCTTCAGTTTCAACTCAGCAATGAAATATTTCTTTTGTCGCACTCAGGGTTTCAACCACTGAGTTGTTACCAACTATTTTTTCTAACTGGGTGCACCCTAATATCAATAACTCAAAATCTCAATTCTCAATATTTGGATCCAACATTCAATGAGTAACAATATTAAAACAATAACCCGGTTCAATATTATCACTTCTCAACTCGTTTCAACCTTACAATTATTCAATATTAACTATTCCAGTAATAGACATTGTTACCAAGGCACCACAATACACCATATCAATAATATGAATATTCAGTCCATTCACTTTAACCAGTGTGATGGTTAACACTCAGTCCTTTCACCGGCACAGGGAATGTGTTTCAGGGAGCACGAAGAGGGTAAATGTTTTCCAAGTCAAGTCAAAAAAGGGGTTAAGTCAGAGTCTGGGGTTTGAGGTTGTGCACGGGATGCTGGGAGTTGAGTGTAAAGGGTGGTGTAGCCATGTACAGGTTGTGATGTTTACCCTACCGCCGTGGCAGAAGAGGGGCAAGGTTGACAATTCTTGGCTCTGGGATCTTCAATCCAGGGTCTAGATGTCTCGTCTGGGTTAGCTCGCCATCAACTTTGAATCTCTCCAAACAACCTGACCTGCAGTTATTGACATGGCCAGAATTGTTCATGAATCAATTGCATTTCTGATTCATCAGGAATTAATAATTCCTTTAACTTCAACAACACATATTCATATAACGTAGATTTTACAATCAACATATTTTAAATAACCTTCACAGTGCATGAATTACAAATGAAACTGTGGTAAAATGAGACTATCTTAACTTAACATACTTTTTAAATTAAAACACATAATATTACATGAATTATAAATTATACAGTGTAAACCTGACACATTACTATTTCCTTCTTATATGTGTCTTTTTATTTAAATCAAATACACTATACCATGAAATAAAATACCTGACAAACCATAACTCATGTTGCTTCAGTATTAAACAGTTCTGTGGCTTTACTAGCCAGAGAAAACATTGAGCAATTAAACACTCTTTATGTCACATTTTATATTCTTCCCAGTGCAGCTTTAATTCAGTTGAGCTCTACAACATTTAGCTAAATGCACTGTTCATAGCTTAATGCTAAGTCTGTTAACTCTGGGCCTTTTCACTTGAACTTGTTAGCTCAGCACATCGTGACGCAGCACTTATTTATTACAGCGTGAGTTTCTCTGTGTCGCTCAGCAGCTTTCAGTGAGCAGGGCCTCTCTCACACACACATCTATGAGCTTATAACAGAGTACAGACTGTTACCATCATGATTTGACAACGTTATATTGTGTTTACAACTTTATCTGAGCTATATTTTTACCGTTCAGCAGCAGCTCCTCTCCTCACAGTGTCCTCTAGCGTTTGAGCAGCGTATACTGTCTAGCCTGCCTGGGGTGCGGTAAACCTGCGCTCTGATTGGCTAAGGCACCTCTGTGTGTTAACTCTTTGCGACCTGGGTTACACATAGTATGTCAAATGCAGTATGCCAAAAATACCAGGATGTCCTACTGCATCCGGTCGCATATTGCCGTATGCAAGCTATCATGCTTTTATGGCTATTCTGACCCACAATCCTCTGCGCAGCGAATATATGAGCAAGAAGGTCAAAGTACAAGGTGCAATGTTATGACAAAGCTGTATGGCCAAGTTGTATGCATACAGTACTGCATGCAACAGTATGTACTTTGTAAGGGCAGCTGCAGTATATACTAAAAGTAAAAATAAAACTTGTGATTTGGAACACAGCTATAGTCCTTTTTCACATTAAACATTTTGAGTTAGAAAGCACAGGTGTCATTATTAACATTAACGATGGCTCCGTTCTATTCAAGTGTCCCAGGAAGCCATGACAGTGTGACAGTGAATCAGCATGCACAATACCACGACACTGAAACTGAGGCAGCTAAATGGAATTCAGCCATTATTCATGTTACTGTGAAATAGGAAACTGACAAGGAACTGACCAGCAACGTAAAAAATGGAGGGTTTGAAAATGCCCAAAAATTTAAAAAAAATAATGCAAATAAGGGCAAAACTCACCTGGAAGTTCTGTAGTGATCTTCAAACACACTGACGGTGGCAATATAGCGCTGTCTGAACACGTCCAGTGGGTTTTATCATCAGGTTGTACAGTGCATTCACGGCTAGTTGCAGCACTGGCAGTAATGTTGGTGAGACAAATGAAAGACAACAAATAGGAAGTGATTGGTATTTAAATAATATTACTCAAAACTGAAAATCAGTTAATTGATTTTGTATTTAAACTTCAGGTGTGAGGTGCTAATTTGTGTTTATCGATCAGACATGCCATTTTAACATCAACCAACTTTAATATTGTTGTAAATGCCCGCGAAAGATGAAGTGCATTGGGTCTTTAAAAGAAAGAACAATAAAACAAAACTGTGAAAGTAACAAAAATGAAAGATTTTCTCTTGTCAAATTCTTGCAAAAAAGATCATATTTTACATCAGTAATTGTATAGTCTTAATGTTTAGTTCACTAAGATCACCCCTTTTTCATGTGAGGATCAAGAGTTGTGTTATTATTCAACAGGACAATCTTGGTAGCGGCAGCTTGGCCACCAGGCAGGTGGAGCTGCTGGGTCGCAAGTGAGCTCTCGTGAATTGTTTTAAATGGCTGGCTGTAAGTTTATGAGGTGATTAAAAAGAATACAAGGAGAATATTTTGAGATGGTGTACAGATACACTATGAGCATTGCTGGTGTTGTATTGTGAGTGAACCATCTTATTAGCTGCAGGATATTCTAATGTTGATAGAAGGCACAGTATAATAGTCATGAAGCAAATTGTTTTTATTGATGACACTTGTCACAAATCACAGAAAATCAAATATATACCCATTTTAGTATAGATATAAAAGACTTGCTATGAAAATGTCTGAATAACAGGATAAGTTTCATGTTACCAAGGTGAGAGTGTAAATGTGGATATGTACACTTTTTCGAATCTTAATTATCACTATGTTGGTTTCACTTTGAAGTCTTTCACCTGTGGCACAGTAAAATCATTCCAGTGCTGCAGGTAGTCACAGTAGTACTAGTACTAGCAACAGAGTCTATCCTCTGTAGTTATAAAATGAAGATTTTAACAGCATCGCTCTCACTTCCATAACTCTACAATGCACTGATAAAACCACATTACATGTTGCTCTTTAAGTTCTAAATGTTTGCAGTTCCACAAAGCTTATGAAATTATACTATTTTAGGGCTGTCAGTCGATTAAAATATTTCGCACGATGGTCCATAGTTAATCACAAATTAATCACACATTTTTTTACTGTTCAAAATGTACCTTAAAGGGAGATTTGTAAAGGATTTAATACTCTTATCAACATATAGAGAGCTGCTTTATGCAAATGCATGTACTAAAACTTAAAAATATGCTCAAATCATAACATGGCAAACTGAAGCCCAACAGACAACAACAGCTGTCAGTGTGTCAGAGTGCTGACTTGACTAGAACTTGCCCCAAACTGCATGTGATTATCATAAAGTGGGCATGTCTGTAAAGGGGAGACTCGTGGGTACCTATAGAACCCATTTACATTCACATATCTTGAGGTCAGAGGTCAAGGGACCCCTTTGAAAATGGCCATAACAGTTTTTCCTCAACCAAATTTAACATAAGTCGTGAGAGATATTTAGCCTCCTTCTCAACAAGCTACATGGTAGGTAACAATGGATTCATTAGGTTTTTCTAGTTTTATATGATGATATCTTCACTCTAGCTTTAAAAATGAGCCCGCTACAACCTAAAAATTACAAGTTGCGTTAATGCGTTAAAGAAATTAGTGGCATTAAAATAATTTTGAACATTGACAGCCCTAATTATTTTGTACTCCTCTGTGCACTGCAAGTTGTTTGTCTTTATTCAGTTACATTTGACATAATGACTTCTCTAAACATAAAATTAAATGTGCATTCACTTTTAAAGGAATGAAAACAGCATATACATAAAAAAAATGATTTAAAACACATGGCTAGTATACATTGAGAGTGTATTAACAGCCTGAAAATAGAAATGAGGATTATATTATTGCAAATTTATACCTAATAAATTAAGCGCATTAAACCCAATATACAATACAACATTCTTTGCAATGTTTTGCCGCTATGCAGAGGTGGATACAAATGCATGGCAAGGGTGAAAAAAACAACAACGAACAACTTGCTGCTGAGACGTCTTTTCAACCAGTTGGAGAACAAAAGAAAAATGAAAATGAGGAAGGAATGGCAAAGAAACTATGCAATGCAAAGAGCAAACATGATGCAAGTTTATAAGAGACTCAATTAAAGGGCAACATTTTGACTTGGTGAGAACAAAATGATCGGCAAAAAATACTGAACTACAGTACGTGAGAAGAGTCAGACAGGATTTGGTTATCTTAATATTCAGCCTTTATATTCCATCCACATCACTCTCTGCATCAGACCTCTGGGTAAAGAAGGAGAGAGAGAGAGATATGAAAGTTTCAATTTTTGATGAATTTCAAATTTGTTTCATTTAATTACTGGTGTGGTTTGTAAAATAAAAATGATAAAAAGTGTACTCATGTGTGTTTAAGTGTACTTATATTGTGTAATATGAGTTATGGTTTTAATGGTTAAGGGTTACCTCGCCTGAAGTTCTTCTTACGTAACTTACTACCTCTTCAACCTGTGTTGAAGGAGAAAAACATCCAATTTACAGTAAGATTACAGAAGTTTACTAGATGGCATTACATTAGATTACATCAACAATACTTTACAATACTATATTATAGCTTTGTGATCAAAGACATACAACAGTATAGAACTGTAGTAAACATAAACACATTACAATGAAATCATCTCTACAGTGTAATGCAGTTTGCTCTGTGAAAATATAAATCTGGAAATTAATCCACATATTGTACCGTTGTTGTGTCTGATGATTCTGCTCTGGTCTGCACTAAAGGAGAGACAGAAAAAAAACACCAGTTACGGACTCTTAATGCTCGATGACAGTAATGCAAACTAGTCCTCAATTCAAACAAAATATTGTAGAATAAACAGAAATTTATAACACAAATTGGTTTTATCAGTTCACCATATACTTACTGTGTCTTTTGATCATAAAACAGATGAACAAGGTCACCATGACAACGAGGACCAACACGCTCAGACGGATGCCGAAAATCTTTAGGTGATCAGAAGGACTGCAGCAGGAAATTTGAATACAAATGAATTAACAATAAATAAATAAACAGAACAGTCTTATTTAAACAGTAGTCTAAAATATATTCATCATCCTGGTCACATACTGCAGTTAAAAAGTTATTTAGTCTAACAGTAGAACTTATCTTCTAATGTCAGTAAAAACACATGTACAGATTATTACAAGGACTGTTTTCTGGATCACAAAATGTCCACATTTCTCTAAATACTGTATGTTAATGCAAAGGCTGCTGACCTTGGGTGTCCATCCTGAGATGTGGGAGCTGTGGATGTAAAGACAGGGGTGAGATTCACAGGTTCAAGAGTGGGTGACACAGGGGTTAAACCTGTTGCTGTATCTGTGTAAAATTCAAAATAGCACCATGATTACCACTGTAATATGACTATACTCAATGCTAATATCACTTCTGTATTAAATCAACACATAGATTGTTGTACTTGACAAATAATTATAAATGAAAATTACTTATAGTACTTACTAGTGGTAGGTTGCTCATTAACAGTTACATGTACTGGCATCTGTAAGTCTCCTTTAGCACACCAATACCAGCCGCTGCTCTCTGTCCTCAGTCCACTCATAGTCACAGTGAAAACATTGGGGACACTTGCATTGGTGGTCACTCTTGTTCCATCTATTGGTCCAGACGACATCGTCACACAGGAGCTGCCCAGCCTGCACCACGCAATTTCTCCAGAGTTACCGTGGCAATTGATGGTTATACTATCTCCTTTAAATCCTGTAATCTCCTGATGATCCACATAGAGACCGGGCGTACCTTTAGGTAAAACAAATAATATTCAATAGAAAATTGCAGAAACCTTTGGTACATGCTGGTGATGTTTCAGACGTCTTAATTACTGTCCTCAATCTTTACATTTATTCTCATTAATTTTAGTGATGAAGTAATTACAAATTGCATCAAACAATGAGAATCTCCTTAGTGTTCACAAAGGATTTGAAATGTGCTTAAAGATGCTTTAAGGTCTCTTACCTCTGTTGACTGACAGGTGAAAATACTCTACGACATCTAGCCCTCCATCAATCTCCACAGCACACCAGTAATCAGTGTCCTCATCCGTCAGATCTTTTATAGTCACAGTGAAGATTCTTTGCTTTTTGTCATCAGAGATTGAAAACTTTTCTGAATTTTGTTGGTTTGTTTTAACTGCATAAGAGCAGGAGGACCATGTAGATCCTTTCCACAAGTATTTCACATGGTTTGTGTATTTTGAGTCATAGAGACATGGGATAGTGACCGAGTCTCCAGCCTTCACTGACATTTTACTGACTGTTGTTATGCTGTGAATTCCTGCAACAAGAACAAATACAGCATTTTGACAGATATGCTTGCTAACAGTATTGTTCCTTCCTATGACCTTCATGTTGGAGCGATTCATATTAACAGTTGTGCATATTAAATTATAGTTGTCTCCACAATTTATGAAATAAAACACTGGTAGGTTATTATAAAGGATTATTTAGCACAACTTCCTGCCTAACTGTATCATCATCTGACAAGAGGAACACAAAGAAACATAATAGGCTAAACCATTTTAAAAGGACCCGTTACTGACCTGTGAGTCCAGTGAGAATGAGAAGAAAGTTGAGATGAACAGCCATCTCAGTGAGCGAGCAGTCCGACAAAACAACACGGAGCAAGGCACCGACACACTTCTGTACAGAACTCTACTTCTCAATCTTATTCGATATGAAATTGCATCTGTTACAATCATTCTTCCTCGTAAGTCAGTTGCATCACATAAGTTGGCTGATGAAGTACATATTGTAAGCAGTCACGTAGTATTTGGGGTTTGTAATTATCAGTGAGCATTGTACACATTAAGCTGTCCAGCCTTCCATTATCTGGTGAGTGGACAGTCTCCATAATATCTGGCAAACTCCTTATGGGAACGCTGGAGACACTGGTGATCACTGATAAAAATGATTAGATAATTAATGGTAACATTGGCCCAATTGTATTCATGTGTGATGATGTTAGTCCCCACAGTAGCCATTTCATTGTAGTGAGACCTTTTTTTGAAACTTGACCTCACGTTATAAAATGACCTGTGGTGACCTCTAGGATAATCACAGCCTCATGAAACTTTACAGCCACAAACTACAGATATAGACCATACAGAGGATGGATGGCTTATAACTAGCTTTGTTTGAGGGCATGCCAAGCTAGCCGTTATGCAAATGTATTACTTATCTGGCAAACTCTCAAAGCTACTCAAAGCTTTTGGGAAACACTTCTTCAGCTTAAGAAGGGTCGTAAGATGGATATTGCAAACATCTTAGCTTTAAGATGCTTTTGGGAAACCAGGACCAGTTCAGCACTTGTGTGAAACATTTTGCAGCTATGCAGAGGAGAATAAAAAAAGGAGAAGGTGTAAACCCTCAAAATTAAAAAGAAGTAAGAAGTTGTTGCAAAACCAAAGAACAGATGGCAACACATTGCAACACTATCATCTAAGAAAAGAGTCCAGTGATAGACAGGCAGATAAGATGTAGGGTTAGGGGTAACATTTACAGGTTTTGCTGGTTCTGGGCCAACCTGCTATATGTTACATCCTCATCTTTTGCTTCAACCTGTTGCAGAACAGAAGAAAAAATGACAATTAGTAAGAAAGATCAAAGATAAAGCAGACTAAGAGTCAACTGCCACACTAGCAGTGTGGCAAAAAAATTTGAGAGAAAAGTTACACCATGTATGTGAGCAACAGTGGTGAGACTGGGCTGTTAAAATTTACCGGTTGCACAGATTGTAGTTCGACAGTAACCACAGAGCTGTACGTCACGTCCACATCACTCTTAGCTTCTGACCTCTGGGTAAGAAAGAAGAGACAGATGTGAAACAGATCGATTGAACAGTTAAACCTTTTTTCAGTTTTTTGCTTCATTCAAATACAAATGTGTATGATGAAATAATAAATGCTATTTGAGTGTGTCTTTTCGTGTGCTTATGTTGTGTAATACAGGTTGTGGTTTAATGGTTTACGGCTACCTTAACTGACGTTTTTCTCATTTGCGTAACATTGTTGTATGTTACTTCCTCTTCAGCCTGATGAAGGAGCAAACCAAATGTTATTTATATAAAGGCTATCACCATTTTATTAGACTAGATCTGATTAGATTACATCAACATGACCACCTTTGTTAAAATAGTAATCATGAACCATTTCATGAAAATACTTCCTTTTTAAGGTGAACACATGAGAGGAATTAGAGTTTACTAAAACCTTATTCTATATAATAGTCCAAAGAAAATATTAATAATTCTGAGGTGGGTCTTACTTAAAAAAAAAAGAAAAGAAACATAAGGTTCAGCCAATAATATTCATACAGTCACTTACCGGGGCTGAAGTTCTTTTCTTTTTCTTAACAGTACTGTATGTTACTTCCTCTTGAGCCTGTGTTGAAGGAGCAGAGGACAGAACATGAATGGCAACCAATAACCATAATTGATTTATTTATTAAACCTACTGATCACATATGTGCTCAGTTAAGATTTTATCTGTCAATGCTTACTATCTCTTTCAAAAATGAAGTTTATTCAAGTATGCTATTAGTATACTTCTTTTAAACTCAAAATAAGAGTGTATGCTTTCAGATTACTTTTTATCTACCTACCTGTACCTAAATTTAACAAAATTATACTTCAGTATACTTGGCTTCTACTGAAAAGTATACAGAAAAGTATATTTTACTGAGTACTATAAGTTCACTTAAAGGGACTGTAAGAATCAGAAATTGCTTGTTAACAGCGACACCTGTGACCGTTAAGTCAACGAAAGTCAGCGTCCTAAAAAATCGGCCCATGTTTTTTCCTTAATTGTCACTGGGCTGGCCCAATCGATCTGTGCCGGGTGGCCACAGTGGGGAGAAGAGGGAGGGAGATGAGGGAGGGAGTGCAAAGTTTGCGGTAAGCAGTTATGGGCTGCCTGGCTCAACATGTCATGAGAGATGAGCAGTGCTCGAAGTGGGCCGGTACGCAGTATTTTACTAATTTTACTCCTTGGCGTACCGTGACTTTTTCATGCGTACCGGAGCTTCTCACAAGCTGCCGGTATCAGGTTCTTTGTGAGATTCATTATGGTGATACATAATGGAGCAGAGCCAGCAGATTTGAGCCGCGTGCGTTCCCGTAGTGAACTGAAGAGCCGCGCTATTAATATCCGCACAAGCCGAAGCCTGGCTGTTCACATCATTGGCATCATGGCATCAATTATGGAAGAGGGGCAATTTATTGAGTTTTCTTTCCTGAGATTTAAAGGTAAAATTAGAAGTTTAACATAAAAATGCTGTCGCAGTGTACTTATTATTTTGTTATTTTCATTGTTTTAAAGTCACCAGAATTCAGGAAACAAAGACTCTGAAACTCAAATTTTTGCTGCAAGATGTCACAGACTGGAGGAAAACAACCATTCAGAGCTGATTTGGAGTCTGCCGTCCAGCTGCCGCCTGTCGATCACTCACAAACTGCGATCAAACGGTCAAACTAGGCACAGGCACACTCTTTTACTGTAATGCCTATTGAGAAAGTTTGTGACCCGGCAGCCATGTTGAGATCAGTTGGGGAAATATCAAGCACCGCCCACCAGCCGGAGCACAGCCAATAGGAACGCTCTGTCTGAAATGACCTATGATTGGCCAAAGTCTCACGTCACAAGCTAGATTTGTTTTAAAAACAGAGCCAAGAGGAGGTGCAGAAGTCTAGTTTTCTTTCAGAACACCTGAATTACAATATGCTGAAAGGTTATTATGGAAGTTTTGCCCAGTGATGCCAAAAATATACTGCCTACTGCCTCTTTAAAAAAGAAAACAAACATAAGGTTCAACCCCAATAATATTCATACAGTCACTTACCGGGGCTGAAGTTCTTCTCTTTTTCTTAACAGTACTGTATGTTACTTCATCTTGAACCTGTGTTGAAGGAGCAGAGGACAGAACATGAATGGCAACCAATAACCATGATTGATTTATTCATTAAACCTATTACTGTATTTGTCATCACATATGTGCTCAGTTAAGTTTCTATCTGTCAATGCTTTCTCTATTCTCCTATTAAAAGATGCACAAGAATGATATTATCAAGATGCATTTTGTGTAATATAACTATTAGATGTTCAGCTGCAGTGATACATGGTAGTCCTGCAGCTGCAAATGGACAACACAGTATAGTCTCTGAAATGTGTAGTCTTTATTTCGCTCGGTATCACGGCAGTGTTAAATTAAGCAAATGGCCACGATAGTGCGTCTCTTTCTTTGTAAGAGAAATGTAACGGAAAATGAATCAGCATATCTTACTGTACCGTTGTTGAGGCAGATGATTCTGCTTTGGTCCGCTCTAAAAGTGAAGCAATGAAAAAAACAATTAGTGACCATCAGTGCTCAATGACAATAATGCACAATAGTCTACATTTATGGTAAAACATATTTAGGATTAACAAAACCGTTTTGGTATGAAATATCAAAATTCAGTATAGACTTACTGTGTCTTTTGAACACAAACCAGATGCACAATGTCACCATTACAACAAAGATCAGCAAACTCAAAGGGATGATGAAGCGCATCAGGTCCACTGGAACACTGCGGCTTAAATCACATAATGCAAATCAAATTAAATGAAAAGACTTGAATGCAGTGTATATAGTTGAATGCAAATGTGAAGGCTTCTGACCTGTGCTGTTCACCCTGAACTGTGGTAGATGAGTTGTCTGTAAAAACAGTGGTGACATTCACAGGCTCAGGAGTTGATGATAAGGTGGTTAAATGGATTGTTGCTGTAAGAGTGGCTATAATCCAAAACAAGACAATGAATACTAGAGTAAAATGACAATAATGAATCCTAATATATCTTCTATATTAAATCAAAACATTTATAAATGACACTTGACAAATGTAATAATTTACAATTATATATTTATAATTTATAATAACTTACTAGTGGTAGGTTGCTCAGTAACAGTTACATGTACTGGCATCTGTAAGTCTCCTTTAGCACACCAATACCAGCCGCTGCTCTCTGTCCTCAGTCCACTCATAGTCACAATGAAAACATTGGGGACACTCCTACTGATGGTTACTCTTGTTCCATCTATTTAATCCAGACGACGTCGTCACACAGGAGCTGCCCAGCCTGCACCACGCAATTTCTCCAGAGTTACCGTGGCAATTGATGGTTATATTACCTCCTTTAAATCCTGTAATCTCCTGATGATCCACATAGAGACTGGGCGTACCTTTAGGTAAAACAAATAATATTCAATAGAAAATTGCAGAAGCCTTTGGTACATGCTGGTGATGTTTCAGACATCTTATTACAACTGGTGGATAATTACTGTCCACAACCTTTACATTTATTCCCATTAATTTAGAGGGACAAAGTAATTAAAAAAATTGCAGCAAACAATTAGAACTTTCTCATTGTTCATAAGGGATTTTAAATGTGCTTAAAGATGCTTTAAGGTCTCTTACCTCTGGTGACCAACAGGTGAAAATACTCTCTGACATCTGGCCCTCCGTTAATCTCCACAGCACACCAGTAATCAGTGTCTTTATCTGTCAGATCTTTTATAGTCACAGTGAAGATTCTTTGCTTTTTGTCATCAGAGATTGAAAACCTTCCTGAATTTTGTTGGTTTGTTTTAACTGCATAAGAGCAGGAGGACCATGTATATCCTTTACACAAGTATTTCACATGGTTTGTGTATTGTGAGTCATAGAGACATGGGATAGTGACCGAGTCTCCAGCCTTCACTGACATTTCACTGACTGTTGTTATGCTGTGAATTCCTGCAACAAGAATAAATACAGCATCTTAACAGATATGCTTGCTAACAGTATTGTTCCTTCCTATGACCTTCATGTTGGAGCGATTCATATTAACAGTTTTGCATATTAAATTATAGTTGTCTCCACAATTTATGAAATAAAACACTGGTAGGTTATTATAAAGGATTATGTAGCACAACTTCCTGCCTAACTGTATCATCATCTGACATGAAGAACACAAAGAAACATAATAGGCTAAACCATTTTAAAAGGACCCGTTACTGACCTGTGAGTCCAGTGAGAATGAGAAGAAAGTTGAGATGAACAGCCATCTCAGAGAGCGAGCAGTCCGACAAAACAACACGGAGCAAGACACCAACACACTTCTGTACAGAACTCTACTTCCCAATTGTGTAACATATGCAATTGCATCTGTTACAATCGTTCTTCCTCGTAATTCAGTTGCATCACATAAGTTGGCTGATGAAGTAAATATTGTAAGCAGTCACGTAGTATTTTGGGTTTGTAATTATCAGTGAGCATTGTACACATTAAGCTGTCCAGCCTTCCATTATCTGGTGAGCGGACAGTCTCCATAATATCTGGCAAACTCCTTATGGGAACGCTGGAGACACTGGTGATCACTGATAAAAATGATTAGATAATTAATGGTAACATTGGCCCAATTGTATTCATGTGTGATGATGTTAGTCCCCACAGTAGCCATTTCATTGTAGTGAGACCATTTTTTGAAACTTGACCTCACGTTATAAAATGACCTGTGGTGACCTCTAGGATAATCACAGCCTCATGAAACTTTACAGCCACAAACTAGAGACATAGACCATACAGAGGATGGATGGCTTATAACTAGCTTTGTTTGAGGGCATGCAAAGATAGCCGTTATGCAAATGTATTACTTGGTGACATCACCACGTTATGGAAGAAAAGGCGGGACTTCAATCAAGGCGTTTCAGGCAGTTCAGGAGCAGTGTTTCTGTGGGGGAGAGGAACTCCCTTTGGCATGGACTTTGGGCTTTGTAACTTTGCCGACCTTTCACATGAACAAAAAACTATAAAACACACTAAAGGAAAGGGGAAAAAAACAAAAGTGTAATAGGTCGCCCTTAAGATTTAAGTTTGTGATGTTAAGAGAAGGCGCATTATAATAGTCATGAAGCAAATTGTTTTTATTGATGACACTTGTCACGAATCACAGAAAATCAAACATATACCCATTTTAGTATAGATATGATAGACTTGCTATGAAAATGTTTGAATAACAGGATAAGTTTCATGTTACCAAGTTGAGGGTGTAAATGTGGATATGTACACTTTTTCGAATCTTAATTATCACTATGTTGGTTTCACTTTGAAGTCTTTCACCTGTGGCACAGTAAAATCATTCCAGTGCTGCAGGTAGTCACAGTAGTACTAGTACTAGCAACAGAGTCTCTCGTCAATAGTTATAAAATCAAGGTTTTAACAGCATCGCTCTCCTTTCCATAACTCTATAATATACTGATAAAACCACGTTACATGTTGCTCTTTAAGTTCTAAATGTTTGCAGTTCCACAAAGCTTATGAAATTATACAGTTTTTAGGGCTGTCATTCAATTAAAATATTTCGCACGATGGTCCATAGTTAATCGCAAATTAATTACACATTTTTTTACTGTTCAAAATGTACCTTAAAGGGAGATTTGTCAAGTATTTAATACTCTTATCAACATGGGAGTGGACAAATATGCTGCTTTATGCAAATGCATGTACTGTATATATTTATTATTGTAAATCATTAACAACACAAAACGATGACAAATTTTATTCAGAAACTCTCACAGGTACTGCGTTAAGCATTAAAAATATGCTCAAATCATAACATGGCAAACTCAAGCCCAACAGACAACAACAGCTGTCAGTGTGTCAGTGTGCTGACTTGACCATGACTTGCCCCAAACTGCATGTGATTATCATAAAGTGGGCATGTCTGTAAAGACAAAAACGTTTTGGTATGAAATATCAAAATTCAGTATAGACTTACTGTATCTTTTGAACACAAACCAGATGCACAATGTCACCATTACAACAAAGATCAGCAAACTCAAAGGGATGATGAAGTGCATCAGGTCCACTGGAACACTGCGGCTTAAATCACATAATGCAAATCAAATGAAATAAAAAGACTTGAATGCAGTGTATATAGTTGAATGCAAATGTGAAGGCTTCCGACCTGTGCTGTTCACCCTGAACTGTGGTAGATGGTTTGTCTGTAAAAGTAGTGGTGACACTCACAGGATCAGGAGTTGATGATAAGATGGTTAAATGGGTTGTTGATGTAAGAGTGGCTATAATCCAAAACAAGACAATGAATACTAGAGTAAAATGACAATAATGAATCCTAATATCTCTTCTGTATTAAATCAAAACATTTATAAATGACACTCGACAAATTTTTATAATTTACAATTTTTTATTTATAATTTATAATAACTTACTAGTGGTAGGTTGCTCAGTAACAGTTACATGTACTGGCATCTGTAAGTCTCCTTTAGCACACCAATACCAGCCGCTGCTCTCTGTCCTCAGTGCACTCATAGTCACAGTGAATTTTGGGGACACTTGCATTGGTGGTCACTCTTGTTCCATTTATTGATCCAGACGACGTCGTCACACAGGAGCTGCCCAGCCTTCCATCCATCCATCTGCAACCGCTTATCCCGTTAGGGGTCGCGGGGGGGCTGGAGCCGATCCCAGCCGACATTGGGCGAAGGCAGGGTACACCCTGGACAGGTCGCCAGTCCATCGCAGGGCTGACACATAGAGACAGACAACCATTCACGCTCACATTCACACCTACGGGCAATTTAGAGTCCACAATTAACCTAACCTAACCTGCATGTCTTTCCGCAAAAGCTGGGGAACAATAGTGTGGGTGGGCGGGGGAAGAAGGTGGAAAAGAGGAGGAAAAGAGAGGAAAAGAAAGAAAAAGAGAGAAAGAGAGAAGAAAACACAATTCTGTAGCTCTTATTTTCACCCACATGGTGTTTTGAAGTCTTTATACACCATAGTATTTTTGTTAAAGAATAAAAACATTATTTTTTGTGCTTTTCGGGGGGAACAATACATGTCCACTTGAGAGGCAGTTCGAATCTCGTCTCCGGCAGGGTCGAAGTTTATAATATGCAGTAAAAAATAGTTTGTGTTGCTCGTGTAAACTTGAATTGACTCAAGATATAATTTTAATGCAAGACTTGTGCACTGCAACTAATACATTAATATTGAAAATCGTTCAGGTTTCCTTATACAGTCATATAACTGGTAGATTACTACAGATAACAAATATACAAAACATTATCATCATCCATGATGATGTTTTGCATTATTATAATAATAATAATAATAATAATATATTAGATTTATATAGCGCTTTTTAGTAATCTCAAAGACGCTTAATATTATTGCATACATCCTCCTTATGACTGATTAATGAACTGTTAGGCAAGATAGGTCAAAATGTTAGTAGAATAAATCATAATGTACTGGAGAATAGTTGAGCAATATTGGGATGGACTTGCTGTGTGTAATTAATTAAAAAAATAACCATAGGAATACACATGAATTGAGACAGTAATGATATTAAAGCTTTAACTTTATTGTCTTTGGGCCTGGAACACGTGAAACAACAAGAACAAATAATTTGAAGAAGATAATACTATTCTTAATGTTTGTCATTGGGTCTGACTCCCTGCAACATCAGACAGAATGATTTACAGCACAGATTCACCAGAAACTCCTTCAGCTCAGACTCCAGCGGGGCCTCCGGCAGTGACCAGCCCGCTGTAGATTGCTGGGCCCTCTGTCAACGTCCAGCAGGTTTTGCTACAGGGCCACAATTGTGCTTCCCTTATAAAGAAACATGAAAAGAACAACAGAGACTGAATATTTATTCACACAACAGGCTTATGTGAGTAATTAATGAAATGAAAACAACAACATTGTCTTATTCTTTTTGGACTAAGCATGGTATTCCAAATTACAGATATTACTAACCTGCTGGTTGCTGAGAGTCATGGAGGTCTGTGTCCTCAGTTCTACCAGGTGCTCTGCAAGGCTGTCAACCCGATCCATACCTGGCACACCATGCCCGTCCCCTAAACATACAATTTGTCATCAGTAAGCAAATAAACAGGATAAACTGCTGTGAAATTACACTACATGTAACATATAATGTCTTAATGTCCGTATGCTGTCGGTTGTATGTTAAATAGATTCGACCCAACTGTTACTATTGCTTTGTTGTGAGGTTTATGTAAACATTACTTACCAACTGTATTTCTGCCACCTGAGACACCAGGTGAGGATTCAGACTGGACTGCAGGCTGAGCTTCTGGGGCAGAGGATACAGGATGACTGGCAGCCTGGAGAAGTCTAAACAGACATTGAAATCAAACTTATATGTAGAAACAATTTCACACATATGATAATTATGTTTCTTTTACCTTGAAAAACCTTGCAAACTACAGTCATGTTTATATAACTTAAGTATGAACGTTTAATATAACGTTTATGATCATATAATCATGAATCATGAACATTAATATAACACAGCAGTTATCTGACAGTTACCTGTCTGAGCTAAAAACAGTGACTGTGATAGTAAACTTTGTTTCACAACGTTAAGAAGCTAAACAGTAGCAGTCATACTGTATATGTATATATAGCTTTAGTATTAACATAACGTTTATGATCATATAATCATTAATATAACACCAGTTATCTTACAGTTACCTGTCTGAGCTAAAAGAAGTGACTGTGTTAGTTTAACAACGCTGAGGAGCTCATACAGTAGGAGTAACGTTACCTCTATGTAACTGTAACTGTAACGTAGCCTCAGCATAATGATCAGAGCTCTGAACAGATGATAAAGTGATTGATAACTTATTCACCAAGTCTAGCTAACATAATTAAAGCCAGGCTAGCTTAGACAGAGTAACATTACAAACCTATTCATTGATTTCACAGCGACTCTTAATCAGCCCACATTAAAAAACGCCAGAAAGCTAAAACACGTTTAATCCGTATTGTCTAAGAGAACCCAATATCACTGTTACGTAATGTTAATAATGACATTTACCTGTCTGTAGCTGAATATAATGTTAATAATGGCATTTACCTGTCTGTAGCTGAATATAATGTTAATAATGGCATTTACCTGTCTGTAGCTGAATATAATGTTAATAATGACATTTACCTGTCTGTAGCTGAATATAATGTTAATAATGACATTTACCTGTCTGTAGCTGAATATAATGTTAATAATGACATTTACTTGTCTGTAGCTGAATATAATGTTAATAATGGCATTTACCTGTCTGTAGCTGAATATAATGTTAATAATGACATTTACCTGTCTGTAGCTGAATATAATGTTAATAATGACATTTACCTGTCTGTAGCTGAATATAATGTTAATAATGGCATTTACCTGTCTGTAGCTGAATATAATGTTAATAATGACATTTACCTGTCTGTAGCTGAATATAATGTTAATAATGACATTTACCTGTCTGTAGCTGAATAGGCGTTTCTGCGACGACGGCAGTGAATAGTTCAAAAGTCCCTCCTCCGCATCGCGTCCGCTGGGACGGCTGTGATTGGCTATTCAAAAATGGATGACGTGGCGGAGATCAGCCACACGATTCGTTGCCTGAAAATGGAATCCAGAGCTCCGATTGGCTGTATCCGCGGTGAAAATGGATGACGTCGGTATTGAAAATGGATGACGTCGGCAGTGAAAATGGAAAGCCGCCACATGATTTGTCTACAGAAAATGGAAATCCTGGAAGCTGATTGGTCGGCAGAGCCACTCTATCCCTCTCCCGCTACCGCAATGGGAGGAAACCGGAGTACCCGGAGAAAACCCACGCTAACACGGGGAGAACATGCAAACTCCACACAGAAGGGTCCCAAGCCGGATTCGAACCTGCAACCCTCTAGCTGTGAGGCGCCAGTGCTAACCACTGCCTGCACCACGCAATTTCTCCAGAGTTAAGATAGTGACAATTGATGGTTATATTACCTCCTTTAAATCCTGTGATCTCCTGATGATCCACATAGAGACTGGGCGTATCTTAAGGGAAAACAAATTCAATAGAAAAGGGCAGAAGCCTTTGGTACATTCTGGTGATGTTTCAGAGGTGTTGTATACAATACGGTAGTTATAACTGATGGATAATTACTAAAAAATGCAGTAACCAATGACAACCTCCTTAGTGTTTACAAGTGACAAATTTTAAATGTGCTTAAAGGTGCTTTAAGTTCTCTTACCTCTGGTGACTGACAGGTGAAAATACTCTCCGACATCTAGCAATACATCAATCTTCACAGCACACCAGTAATCAGTGTCCTCATCTGTCAGATCTTTTATAGTCACAGTGAAGATTCTTTGGCTTTTTGTCATCAGAGACTGAAAACTTTTCTGAATTTTGTTGGTTTGTTTTAACTGCATAAGAGCAGAACTTCCTGTTCCTTTACAAAAGTATTTTACATGGTTCATGTACTGTGAGTCATAGAGACATGGGATGGAGATTGAATCTCCAGCCTTCACTGACACTTCACTGACTGTTGTCATGCTATGAATTCCTGCAACAAGAAACAAATACAGCATATTAATGCTTTTATTCACTAACAGTCATCTTCCTTCAGATGACCTGCATGTAATAGATGTTCATACTAGCTGTTGTTTTACACATTAGGTCATTATATTCTTCATGATATTTGAAATACAAACTGGAGGGTATATTACTCAATGACATTTAAAGAATTAGATGCATAAAAAAAACCCCACATATCTAAATTGTGACATGAACCTGGTGACCGACCTGTGAGTCCAGTGATGATGAGATGAAAGCTGAGATGAACAGTCATGTTGGTGAGGGAGCGGATTCAGATAAAACTACATCAACCAAGGCACTGACAGACTGACTTTCTATTTCCTCATTTTCTAAATATACAACTGCAACACATCTCTCCTCCCCCTCCAACAGGTGCAGTTGATTGGATGACGTAGATAAATAAATATATAACCTTTGCACAGTTTTTTGTTCTACAGTAACCACAGAGCTGTACATCACGTCCACATCACTCTTAGCTTCTGGCCTCAGGGTAAGAAAGAAGAGACAGATGTGAAGATCTGAATTGAACAGTTTAACTTTTTTTTTCCTTCATTCAATTAGAAATGTGTATGATGAAATAATAAATGCTATTTGAGTGTATTTATTCATCATATAAACTCATATAAACTCAAGTTCAACAGGCAACAACAGCTTTAAGGGCTTTGTCTTAGCCAGCTGATCACTTTACTAGTAAGATACATGACAAACTAACCTAAACAGTTAGGCTACACAGCCTTCTGCCAGCTTTAGTTTCAGTCAGATCAGAGCAGATTGAAACGTTACTTTCCTTCATCATTAACCTTTTCATCTTGTTCATGCTTGTTGAACAGGTGTAATAACGTATCTTGGCTTTACACTTGCAAAGTTTTATTGCACTTACTAAACATCAACAACCGTAGCGTCAACTCGTCTCAACCGCAGCATCTCGGATCAGCTGTTCACTGACTGCGCTGTGCTTGTGGGCCTATGAAAGGAGGCTGGGTCACTGGGCGGACATGGCTCTTGGGGTATGACCAGTACTGTGCCGTGAGATCTAGGGTCAGGGGTCAGGTAGGCAGTCGCAGACCGGGATGCACACACATGTATCATGTGTTAGCAGGCGAGTACACAACGCAGTCTAAGAGAATCCTTCAAAATCAAGGTCATAAAATACCATTACCAAACTTAAACAATTACTCCATTACAGTCCCCATTACAACACTCTCCCAATAGTCTACATCTGATAAGTGCAGTGCATTGTTTGTGTAAGAGAGACAAACAGACGGAGAAAGAGAGAGAGCGACAGCTCCATCGAGAGAGGGAAGAGAGAGAGAGCAAAAATTTCACAACAAAAAGGCCTATGCACAATAGTCTGCACAGATCCACGTATTCAAAATGTGCAACATCTCTTCCCCATGATTCATGCCATCCATACGGTTATCCTGACATCAGCTATTTCAAATCAATAAACTTAATTTACAACACAAGATGGCGATCTTTGACCATGTATAATATTTCACAACGATGGCCGCTGTCGAGCACGGCGCTACACCGGGGCTAGGGGATGCTGGAGCCACGTCACAAATCTGCGTAGCCCCAGTGAAGCCCCCTCAAGCATTTTAGTTTTTTTTTTTTTTTTTAAATAAAGAAATATGTAAAAGTTAATAACCAGCCTTTCTGTTCCCAATCCGATCCCTGGCTGCGTGCTCTCCGGTGGTGGGAACATGATTCAATCATACTGATCTGGATGGAAGAAGACGCACACATTATTGTCGGCCAGTCGGCCAATTTTTGCAATAAAAATATAATCGCTAAGATTGTGATAATAACCAGCTCGTTTTACACCATATGTGCAAAGTTGACAGACATAGGGTAAATACACTTCTCGTTTTAGCTGCACTGTGGATATTATTCAGCACCAGTTTGTGATGTCTGTGGTTTCATTCACCTCCACTGAAATAAACTGTGCCACACTCGGTTCCTCTTTTATGTCATTCTTCAGAACATCTGCAATCGCTTCAATTAAGTCATTTTGGATTCTGTTTGACCAAGTGGGAGGCCAAATTAGCATCCTTGCTGGATAACAGGTGCAACAGTTCAATGAAATTCCCCCGGTTTGAGGAACTTGCACTCTCATTGTTCCCACGGAAAGCTAGCTCCTGTTTAACCAAGGAAACATACAGCATCTATGAGACATTTTAGGATTTCTCTATTTTTCTTTAGCTTCTCATTGTGGATGCTAACACTCAGCCGTCGTTGCTCATCCAAAGCCAGGTCGATTCTGTTGTGTTCAAATGTTTTCAGAGCAATCTGGCTCTGAATGTGAACCACCGACTTTTCGTGCTTGGCTATCGCACAGGGCAAATTGTTCGGGTCACAATATTCTGCATTAGTCCAGACCTTGACGGTGGTACAGCCAAACAGCAAACATGGGAAACAGAACAGCCTGTTCAGTGTAGCACATCCACAGAGCCAATCCTTCCCTTTTGTAACCCAAGACAGTATAGAGAATGGCCAATGCAATGCTACTGCAGAGACCCACAGGCCATAGGCCTCAATAACTTGAGTGTTGACACCAATAAATTCACAGATTCACGGGCGGGAGACGTGCATTCAGTTCAACATTAACAGATTTATTGAATTAAAGGGTAAAATTATTAGAAATGGATAGCCTAAAAAAGTAGAGAACAATTATATGTTAACAATATTTATTCAACAATAATAGTTAAAAATAGTTCTCCCATAAAACTCCAACTGTCCTCCCTTTTAAATTAGAACCCAAAAAGAATATAAGAAAATGCTAAATACTAAGGCAGGGTACTGTCTGCGGGGAGATTCCATTATGACCCCTCTTTAAACTCACCACGTGAGCACACTATGAACTATTTCTCTACACGGCAACCATCACTGCAAATAGATAATGTATGAAACTGTAAAAAGTTACCATCACCCTTTTGGGCCTACCACACAGCATGCGAAGAGAGGGGAAATACCACGACTAGCCTACTCCCCGCAGGTCTCCCACTGCCTGGAAGAACAAAAACAAATACAAAGTAATGTTAATCAGTTGGTTCAGGTTTACAAAGTTAAAAAGTATTTCAAGAAATAACCACCAATATACAACAGTCTGAGTTGGATGTGTCCAAATCAACAGAGGGGCGGCTGGACACAGTCTCTCTTTTAGTCCATGTACAACAATCAGTAGTCAATCAGGCTTCGGTGTTAAATACACATAGGCAAAGCAGCAGTCTAGCTTCAATCTGAAAAAAGAAGGAAAGCATAGTAAAAATCAAATATACCTGTAAGAATACCTCAGAGGGAGTAACCCTCCTACATTACCAGCCTACTTTAAGTTACCTTACTCCTCAGGGCCCTACTTCACTGGCTCTGCTTTGGCTCAACCGGGGGAGGGGCAAAAGGCTGAATCTTTCCCTAAAAAGGTTAGATTGACCATATTACTCTTAAGATATGATATGAAATTAACAGACTTAAGTGTTTCTGTAACATACCTTTTCAGTATAGGGTTACAGAGCATCACTCTGGACGGCTCAGGACACAGCTGCACTACAAATCTATATACAAAGGAAGTGGTTAAACTCACGATAAAACAGAGCCATTTTTCTCTCCCAAAATCTCTCCCTTATCTGGACAAACAGTGTTGACCTGCCACACATCTACCAGGAGTCAGACAAAGAGACTCTGCTCACCCACACCTGACCTTATGAAGGCTGGAAGCTCCACTCAACCACTCCTACAAGGGGTGGTGCTCCCTGCATAGGTGCTGGCCCTCACATGTGTAAATAATTCAAAATAGTACCATGATTACCACAGTAATACAACAATACTCAATGCTAATATCACTTCTGTATTAAATCAACACATAGATTGTTGTACTTGACAAGTATTTATTAATGCAAATTACTTATAGTACTTACTAGTGGTAAGTTGCTCAGTAACAGTTACATGTACTGGCATATGTAAGCTTCCTTTAACACACCAATACCAGCTGATGCTCTCTGTCCTCAGTCCACTCATAGTAATAGTGAAAACATTGGGGACACTCCTACTGATGGTCACTCTTGTTCCATCCATTGATCCAGACGACATCGTCACACAGAGGACGCCCAGCCTGCACCACGCAATTTCTCCAGAGTTACCTTGACAATCGATGGTTATATCACCTCCTTTAAATTCTGTAATCTCCTGATGATCCACATAGAGACTGGGCGTACCTTAAGGGAAAACAAATAGTACTCAAGAGAAATTGCAGAAGCCTTCGGACATGCTGGTGATGTTTCAGACGTCTTATTACAACTGGTGGATAATTACTGTCCTCATACTTTACATTTATTCCCATTAATTTAGAGTGACAAAGTAATTAAAAAAATGCAGCACACAATGTGAACTTCCTCAGTGTTCACAAAGGATTTGAAATATGCTTAACGATGTTTAAGGTCTCTTACCTCTGGTGACTGACAGATGAAACTTCTCTCCGACATCTGACCCTCCATCAATCTTCACAGCACACCAGTAATAATCAGTGTCTTTATCTGTCAGATCTTTTATAGTTACAGTAAAGATTCTTTGATCTTTGTCATCAGAGATTGAAAACCTTCCTGAATTTTGTTGGTTTGTTTTAACTATATAAGAGCAGGAGGACCAATAATATCCTTTACACAAGTATTTCACATGGTTCATGTACTTTGAGGCATAGAGACATGGGATGGAGATTGAATCTCCAGCCTTCACTGACACTTCATTGAATGATAGGCTGTGAATTCCTGCAACAAGAACAAATACAGCATTTTAATGCTTTTATTCTCTAACAATAATCTTCCTTCAGATGACCTGCATGTAATAGATGTTCATATTATCTGTTGTTTTACCCACACGGTCATTATATTCTTCACACTTGAAATACAAACAGGAGGGTATATTACTCAATGACATTTAAAGAATTAGATGCATAAAAAACCCACATTTCTAAATTGTAACATGAACCTGGTGACCGACCTGTGAGTCCAGTGATGATGAGAAGAAAGCTGATATGAACAGTCATGTTGGTGAGTGAGCAGAGTCAGATAAAACTACATGAACCAAGGCACTGACAGACTGACTTTCTATTTCCTCATTTTCTTAAATATGCAACTGCAACACTTAAAATCTCTCCTCCCCCTCCTGTAAGACAGTTGCAATTGGTTGGATGATAAATAAAAATACATATCCTTTGCACAGTTTGTTGTTCTACAGTAACCAGAGTTGTACATCACGTCTACATCACTCTTAGCTTCTGACAACTGGGTAAGAAAGAAGAGACAGAAATGAAACAGATCAATTGAACAGTTTAACCTGCTTCAAATGTGTATGATGAAATAATGAATGCTATTTGAGTGAACTTATTCATCTTTCGTAACCTGCGTTTTAATAACCACAAAGGAGACACACAGGCTGAGTTTACAATGTAAATGTATGTTTGTGACCCGGCAGCCATGTTGAGATCAGTTGAGGAAATACCAAGCACCGCCCACCAGCTGGAGCAAACTTTTTCATTTTACAGCTAAACAGTACACTACAAGATGTTTCTGAAAACATTTGAGGTGAGAAACAGGCAGTACAGTAACAGAATATTGATTATTGATTGCCGAGTTTGACTGTTTTATCGGAGTTTGTGAGTGATTGACAGCTGCCTCCGTTGAATGAACAGCCAATAGAAACGCTCTCTCTCTGAAATGCCCTGTGATTGGCCAAAGTCTTTCGTCACGGGCTAGATTTTTTAAAGCCTGAAAACAGAGCCATGAGGAGGTGCAGAACTGTAATTATCTCTCAGAACACTTGAATTACAATATGCTACAATATGATGATGGATAGATGAAAGCTTATTGTGGAGTTTTTGCCCAATGATGCCAAAAGTATTCTGCAAGTTTAGGCACATTTTAAACCCAAAATGAAGCAGTGTCTGTTCTTATAATCTTCACGAATGTGCACATCATCTATTGTGAATGTAGTCTCTTCTGTATCAAACCTCTAATCGTGTGGCAAACATGCACCATTAATAAAAAGAAAAGAGAAGATGGGGAAAATGCAAAAACAACATCAGGGCAGTGGCGTTTCAGCCAGAAGAGATGAATATACTACAAGACAAGAAAAAGGAAAGGAGGAGGACGACAACAGAAACTGATAGATCAATTGATGAATTCATTTGTGCGTTATTCATTTCATTTTCTTATTTTTTATTTTAAACATTATCCTTCATTTTACATCAAATGTCACTTAAACAACATCACTGTTCAATATAGTACAGACTGTAATGAATTAAGATGCTCTTTAACCTCCTACGAGTCGATAGGATCATTGCTAAGAGTGGAATGCTTTTGTCGAAGCTTTTGGGAAACACCTCTTAAGCTTAAGAAGGGTCGTAAGATGGATATTGCAATCATCTTAGCTTTAAGATGCTTTTGGGAAACCAGGCCCAGTTCAGCACTGGTGTGAAACATTTTGCAGCTATGCAGAGGAGAATAAAAAAAGGAGAAGGTGTAAACCCTCAACATTAAAAAGAAGTAAGAAGTTGTTGCAAAACCAAAGAACAGATGGCAACACATTGCAACACTATCATCTAAGAAAAGAGTCCAGTGATAGACATGCAGATAAGATGTAGGGTTAACATGGGGTTACAGGTTCTGCTGGTGCTGGGCCAACCTGCTATATGTTACATCCTCATCTTTTGCTTCAACCTGTTGCAGAACAGAAGAAAAAATGACAATTACTAAGAAAGATCAAAGATAAAGCAGACTAAGAGTCAACTGCCACACTAGCAGTATGGCTAAGAAAAGTTACACCATGTATGTGAGCAACAGTGGTGAGACTGGGCTATTAAAATTTACCTTTCGCACAGTGTGTTGTTCGACAGTAACCACAGAGCTGTACATCACGCCCACATCACTCTTAGCTTCTGATCTCTGGGTAAGAAAGAAGAGACAGATGTGAAACAGATCGATTGCACAGTTAAACCTTTTTCTGTTTTTTGCATCATTCAAATACAAATGTGTATGATGAAATAATAAATGCTATTTGAGTGTGTCTTTTCTTGTGCTTATGTTGTGTAATACAAGTTGTGGTTTAATGGTTTATGGTTACCTTAACTGAAGTTTTTCTCATGTGCGTAACATTGCTGTATGTTACTTCCTCTTCAGCCTGATGAAGGAGCAAATCAACCCTTATTTAAATAAAGGCTAAACACCATTTTATTAGACTAGATCTGATTAGATTACATCAACATGACCACCTTTGTTAAAATAGTAATCATGTACCATTTCATAAAAATACTTCCTTTTTAAGGTGAACACATGAGAGGAATTAGAGTTTACTAAAACCTTATTCTATACAATAGTCCAAAGAAAATATTAATAATTCTGAGGTGGGTCTTACTTAAGAAAAAAGAAAAGAAACATAAGGTTCAGCCAATAATATTCATACAGTCACTTACCGGGGCTGAAGTTCTTTTCTTTTTCTTAACAGTACTGTATGTTACTTCCTCTTGAGCCTGTGTTGAAGGAGCAGAGGACAGAACATGAATGGCAACCAATAACCATAATTGATTTATTTATTAAACCTACTGATCACATATGTGCTCAGTTAAGATTTTATCTGTCAATGCTTACTATCTCTTTCAAAAATGAAGTTTATTCAAGTATGCTATTAGTATACTTCTTTTAAACTCAAAATAAGAGTGTATGCTTTCAGATTACTTTTTATCTACCTACCTGTACCTAAATTTAACAAAATTATACTTCAGTATACTTGGCTTCTACTGAAAAGTATACAGAAAAGTATATTTTACTGAGTACTATAAGTTCACTTAAAGGGACTGTAAGAATCAGAAATTGCTTGTTAACAGCGACACCTGTGACCGTTAAGTCAACGAAAGTCAGCGTCCTAAAAAATCGGCCCATGTTTTTTCCTTAATTGTCACTGGGCTGGCCCAATCGATCTGTGCCGGGTGGCCACAGTGGGGAGAAGAGGGAGGGAGATGAGGGAGGGAGTGCAGAGTTTGCGGTAAGCAGTTATGGGCTGCCTGGCTCAACATGTCATGAGAGATGAGCAGTGCTCGAAGTGGGCCGGTACGCAGTATTTTACTAATTTTACTCCTTGGCGTACCGTGACTTTTTCATGCGTACCGGAGCTTCTCACAAGCTGCCGGTATCAGGTTCTTTGTGAGATTCATTATGGTGATACATAATGGAGCAGAGCCAGCAGATTTGAGCCGCGTGCGTTCCCGTAGTGAACTGAAGAGCCGCGCTATTAATATCCGCACAAGCCGAAGCCTGGCTGTTCACATCATTGGCATCATGGCATCAATTATGGAAGAGGGGCAATTTATTGAGTTTTCTTTCCTGAGATTTAAAGGTAAAATTAGAAGTTTAACATAAAAATGCTGTCGCAGTGTACTTATTATTTTGTTATTTTCATTGTTTTAAAGTCACCAGAATTCAGGAAACAAAGACTCTGAAACTCAAATTTTTGCTGCAAGATGTCACAGACTGGAGGAAAACAACCATTCAGAGCTGATTTGGAGTCTGCCGTCCAGCTGCCGCCTGTCGATCACTCACAAACTGCGATCAAACGGTCAAACTAGGCACAGGCACACTCTTTTACTGTAATGCCTATTGAGAAAGTTTGTGACCCGGCAGCCATGTTGAGATCAGTTGGGGAAATATCAAGCACCGCCCACCAGCCGGAGCACAGCCAATAGGAACGCTCTGTCTGAAATGACCTATGATTGGCCAAAGTCTCACGTCACAAGCTAGATTTGTTTTAAAAACAGAGCCAAGAGGAGGTGCAGAAGTCTAGTTTTCTTTCAGAACACCTGAATTACAATATGCTGAAACATTATTATGGAAGTTTTGCCCAGTGATGCCAAAAATATACTGCCTACTGCCTCTTTAAAAAAGAAAACAAACATAAGGTTCAACCCCAATAATATTCATACAGTCACTTACCGGGGCTGAAGTTCTTCTCTTTTTCTTAACAGTACTGTATGTTACTTCATCTTGAACCTGTGTTGAAGGAGCAGAGGACAGAACATGAATGGCAACCAATAACCATGATTGATTTATTCATTAAACCTATTACTGTATTTGTCATCACATATGTGCTCAGTTAAGTTTCTATCTGTCAATGCTTTCTCTATTCTCCTATTAAAAGATGCACAAGAATGATATTATCAAGATGCATTTTGTGTAATATAACTATTAGATGTTCAGCTGCAGTGATACATGGTAGTCCTGCAGCTGCAAATGGACAACACAGTATAGTCTCTGAAATGTGTAGTCTTTATTTCGCTCGGTATCACGGCAGTGTTAAATTAAGCAAATGGCCACGATAGCGCGTCTCTTTCTTTGTAAGAGAAATGTAACGGGAAATGAATCAGCATATCTTACTGTACCGTTGTTGTGGCAGATGATTCTACTTTGGTCCGCTCTAAAAGTGAAGCAATGAAAAAAACAATTAGTGACCATCAGTGCTCAATGACAATAATGCACAATAGTCTACATTTATGGTAAAACATATTTAGGATTAACAAAACCGTTTTGGTATGAAATATCAAAATTCAGTATAGACTTACTGTGTCTTTTGAACACAAACCAGATGCACAATGTCACCATTACAACAAAGATCAGCAAACTCAAAGGGATGATGAAGTGCATCAGGTCCACTGGAACACTGCGGCTTAAATCACATAATGCAAATCAAATTAAATGAAAAGACTTGAATGCAGTGTATATAGTTGAATGCAAATGTGAAGGCTTCTGACCTGTGCTGTTCACCCTGAACTGTGGTAGATGAGTTGTCTGTAAAAACAGTGGTGACATTCACAGGCTCAGGAGTTGATAAGGTGGTTAAATGGATTGTTGCTGTAAGAGTGGCTATAATCCAAAACAAGACAATGAATACAAGAGTAAAATGACAATAATGAATCCTAATATATCTTCTATATTAAATCAAAACATTTATAAATGACACTTGACAAATGTAATAATTTACAATTATATATTTATAATTTATAATAACTTACTAGTGGTAGGTTGCTCAGTAACAGTTACATGTACTGGCATCTGTAAGTCTCCTTTAGCACACCAATACCAGCCGCTGCTCTCTGTCCTCAGTCCACTCATAGTCACAATGAAAACATTGGGGACACTCCTACTGATGGTTACTCTTGTTCCATCTATTGATCCAGACGACGTCGTCACACAGGAGCTGCCCAGCCTGCACCACGCAATTTCTCCAGAGTTACCGTGGCAATTGATGGTTATATTACCTCCTTTAAATCCTGTAATCTCCTGATGATCCACATAGAGACTGGGCGTACCTTTAGGTAAAACAAATAATATTCAATAGAAAATTGCAGAAGCCTTTGGTACATGCTGGTGATGTTTCAGACATCTTATTACAACTGGTGGATAATTACTGTCCACAACCTTTACATTTATTCCTATTAATTTAGAGGGACAAAGTAATTAAAAAAATTGCAGCAAACAATTAGAACTTTCTCATTGTTCATAAGGGATTTTAAATGTGCTTAAAGATGCTTTAAGGTCTCTTACCTCTGGTGACCGACAGGTAAAAATACTCTCTGACATCTGGCCCTCCGTTAATCTCCACAGCACACCAGTAATCAGTGTCTTTATCTGTCAGGTCTTTTATAGTCACAGTGAAGATTCTTTGCTTTTTGTCATCAGAGATTGAAAACCTTCCTGAATTTTGTTGGTTTGTTTTAACTGCATAAGAGCAGGAGGGCCATGTATATCCTTTACACAAGTATTTCACATGGTTTGTGTATTGTGAGTCATAGAGACATGGGATAGTGACCGAATCTCCAGCCTTCACTGACATTTCACTGACTGTTGTTATGCTGTGAATTCCTGCAACAAGAATAAATACAGCATCTTAACAGATATGCTTGCTAACAGTATTGTTCCTTCCTATGACCTTCATGTTGGAGCGATTCATATTAACAGTTTTGCATATTAAATTATAGTTGTCTCCACAATTTATGAAATAAAACACTGGTAGGTTATTATAAAGGATTATGTAGCACAACTTCCTGCCTAACTGTATCATCATCTGACATGAAGAACACAAAGAAACATAACAGGCTAAACCATTTTAAAAGGACCCGTTACTGACCTGTGAGTCCAGTGAGAATGAGAAGAAAGTTGAGATGAACAGCCATCTCAGAGAGCGAGCAGTCCGACAAAACAACACGGAGCAAGACACCAACACACTTCTGTACAGAATTCTACTTCCCAATTGTGTAACATATGCAATTGCATCTGTTACAATCGTTCTTCCTCGTAATTCAGTTGCATCACATAAGTTGGCTGATGAAGTAAATATTGTAAGCAGTCACGTAGTATTTTGGGTTTGTAATTATCAGTGAGCATTGTACACATTAAGCTGTCCAGCCTTCCATTATCTGGTGAGCGGACAGTCTCCATAATATCTGGCAAACTCCTTATGGGAACGCTGGAGACACTGGTGATCACTGATACAAATGATTAGATAATTAATGGTAACATTGGCCCAATTGTATTCATGTGTGATGATGTTAGTCCCCACAGTAGCCATTTCATTGTAGTGAGACCTTTTTTTTAAACTTGACCTCACGTTATAAAATGACCTATGGTGACCTCTAGGATAATCACAGCCTCATGAAACTTTACAGCCACAAACTGCAGATATAGACCATTCATAGGATGGATGGCTTATAACTAGCTTTGTTTAAGGGCATGCCAAGCTAGCCATTATGCAAATGTATTACTTATCTGGCAAACTCTCAAAGCTACTCAAAGCTTTTGGGAAACACTTCTTCAGCTTAAGAAGGGTCGTAAGATGGATATTGCAAACATCTTAGCTTTAAGATGCTTTTGGGAAACCAGGACCAGTTCAGCACTTGTGTGAAACATTTTGCAGCTATGCAGAGGAGAATAAAAAAAGGAGAAGGTGTAAACCCTCAAAATTAAAAAGAAGTAAGAAGTTGTTGCAAAACCAAAGAACAGATGGCAACACATTGCAACACTATCATCTAAGAAAAGAGTCCAGTGATAGACAGGCAGATAAGATGTAGGGTTAGGGGTAACATTTACAGGTTTTGCTGGTTCTGGGCCAACCTGCTATATGTTACATCCTCATCTTTTGCTTCAACCTGTTGCAGAACAGAAGAAAAAATTACAATTAGTAAGAAAGATCAAAGATAAAGCAGACTAAGAGTCAACTGCCACACTAGCAGTGTGGCAAAAAAAATTAGAGAGAAAAGTTACACCATGTATGTGAGCAACAGTGGTGAGACTGGGCTGTTAAAATTTACCGGTTGCACAGTTTGTAGTTCGACAGTAACCACAGAGCTGTACATCACGTCCACATCACTCTTAGCTTCTGACCTCTGGGTAAGAAAGAAGAGACAGATGTGAAACAGATCGATTGAACAGTTAAACCTTTTTTCAGTTTTTTGCTTCATTCAAATACAAATGTGTATGATGAAATAATAAATGCTATTTGAGTGTGTCTTTTCGTGTGCTTATGTTGTGTAATACAAGTTGTGGTTTAATGGTTTACGGCTACCTTAACTGACGTTTTTCTCATTTGCGTAACATTGTTGTATGTTACTTCCTCTTCAGCCTGATGAAGGAGCAAACCAAATGTTATTTATATAAAGGCTATCACCATTTTATTAGACTAGATCTGATTAGATTACATCAACATGACGACCTTTGTTAAAATAGTAATCATGAACCATTTCATAAAAATACTTCCTTTTTAAGGTGAACACATGAGAGGAATTAGAGTTTACTAAAACCTTATTCTTTATAATAATCCAAAGAAAATATTAATAATTCTGAGGTGGGTCTTACTTAAAAAAAAAAGAAAAGAAACATAAGGTTCAGCCAATAATATTCATACAGTCACTTACCGGGGCTGAAGTTCTTTTCTTTTTCTTAACAGTACTGTATGTTACTTCCTCTTGAGCCTGTGTTGAAGGAGCAGAGGACAGAACATGAATGGCAACCAATAACCATAATTGATTTATTTATTAAACCTACTGATCACATATGTGCTCAGTTAAGATTTTATCTGTCAATGCTTACTATCTCTTTCAAAAATGAAGTTTATTCAAGTATGCTATTAGTATACTTCTTTTAAACTCAAAATAAGAGTGTATGCTTTCAGATTACTTTTTATCTACCTACCTGTACCTAAATTTAACAAAATTATACTTCAGTATACTTGGCTTCTACTGAAAAGTATACAGAAAAGTATATTTTACTGAGTACTATAAGTTCACTTAAAGGGACTGTAAGAATCAGAAATTGCTTGTTAACAGCGACACCTGTGACCGTTAAGTCAACGAAAGTCAGCGTCCTAAAAAATCGGCCCATGTTTTTTCCTTAATTGTCACTGGGCTGGCCCAATCGATCTGTGCCGGGTGGCCACAGTGGGGAGAAGAGGGAGGGAGATGAGGGAGGGAGTGCAGAGTTTGCGGTAAGCAGTTATGGGCTGCCTGGCTCAACATGTCATGAGAGATGAGCAGTGCTCGAAGTGGGCCGGTACGCAGTATTTTACTAATTTTACTCCTTGGCGTACCGTGACTTTTTCATGCGTACCGGAGCTTCTCACAAGCTGCCGGTATCAGGTTCTTTGTGAGATTCATTATGGTGATACATAATGGAGCAGAGCCAGCAGATTTGAGCCGCGTGCGTTCCCGTAGTGAACTGAAGAGCCGCGCTATTAATATCCGCACAAGCCGAAGCCTGGCTGTTCACATCATTGGCATCATGGCATCAATTATGGAAGAGGGGCAATTTATTGAGTTTTCTTTCCTGAGATTTAAAGGTAAAATTAGAAGTTTAACATAAAAATGCTGTCGCAGTGTACTTATTATTTTGTTATTTTCATTGTTTTAAAGTCACCAGAATTCAGGAAACAAAGACTCTGAAACTCAAATTTTTGCTGCAAGATGTCACAGACTGGAGGAAAACAACCATTCAGAGCTGATTTGGAGTCTGCCGTCCAGCTGCCGCCTGTCGATCACTCACAAACTGCGATCAAACGGTCAAACTAGGCACAGGCACACTCTTTTACTGTAATGCCTATTGAGAAAGTTTGTGACCCGGCAGCCATGTTGAGATCAGTTGGGGAAATATCAAGCACCGCCCACCAGCCGGAGCACAGCCAATAGGAACGCTCTGTCTGAAATGACCTATGATTGGCCAAAGTCTCACGTCACAAGCTAGATTTGTTTTAAAAACAGAGCCAAGAGGAGGTGCAGAAGTCTAGTTTTCTTTCAGAACACCTGAATTACAATATGCTGAAAGGTTATTATGGAAGTTTTGCCCAGTGATGCCAAAAATATACTGCCTACTGCCTCTTTAAAAAAGAAAACAAACATAAGGTTCAACCCCAATAATATTCATACAGTCACTTACCGGGGCTGAAGTTCTTCTCTTTTTCTTAACAGTACTGTATGTTACTTCATCTTGAGCCTGTGTTGAAGAAGCAGAGGACAGAACATGAATGGCAACCAATAACCATGATTGATTTATTCATTAAACCTATTACTGTATTTGTCATCACATATGTGCTCAGTTAAGTTTCTATCTGTCAATGCTTTCTCTATTCTCCTATTAAAAGATGCACAAGAATGATATTATCAAGATGCATTTTGTGTAATATAACTATTAGATGTTCAGCTGCAGTGATACATGGTAGTCCTGCAGCTGCAAATGGACAACACAGTATAGTCTCTGAAATGTGTAGTCTTTATTTCGCTCGGTATCACGGCAGTGTTAAATTAAGCAAATGGCCACGATAGTGCGTCTCTTTCTTTGTAAGAGAAATGTAACGGGAAATGAATCAGCATATCTTACTGTACCGTTGTTGTGGCAGATGATTCTACTTTGGTCCGCTCTAAAAGTGAAGCAATGAAAAAAACAATTAGTGACCATCAGTGCTCAATGACAATAATGCACAATAGTCTACATTTATGGTAAAACATATTTAGGATTAACAAAACCGTTTTGGTATGAAATATCAAAATTCAGTATAGACTTACTGTGTCTTTTGAACACAAACCAGATGCACAATGTCACCATTACAACAAAGATCAGCAAACTCAAAGGGATGATGAAGCGCATCAGGTCCACTGGAACACTGCGGCTTAAATCACATAATGCAAATCAAATTAAATGAAAAGACTTGAATGCAGTGTATATAGTTGAATGCAAATGTGAAGGCTTCTGACCTGTGCTGTTCACCCTGAACTGTGGTAGATGAGTTGTCTGTAAAAACAGTGGTGACATTCACAGGCTCAGGAGTTGATAAGGTGGTTAAATGGATTGTTGCTGTAAGAGTGGCTATAATCCAAAACAAGACAATGAATACAAGAGTAAAATGACAATAATGAATCCTAATATATCTTCTATATTAAATCAAAACATTTATAAATGACACTTGACAAATGTAATAATTTACAATTATATATTTATAATTTATAATAACTTACTAGTGGTAGGTTGCTCAGTAACAGTTACATGTACTGGCATCTGTAAGTCTCCTTTAGCACACCAATACCAGCCGCTGCTCTCTGTCCTCAGTCCACTCATAGTCACAATGAAAACATTGGGGACACTCCTACTGATGGTTACTCTTGTTCCATCTATTGATCCAGACGACGTCGTCACACAGGAGCTGCCCAGCCTGCACCACGCAATTTCTCCAGAGTTACCGTGGCAATTGATGGTTATATTACCTCCTTTAAATCCTGTAATCTCCTGATGATCCACATAGAGACTGGGCGTACCTCTAGGTAAAACAAATAATATTCAATAGAAAATTGCAGAAGCCTTTGGTACATGCTGGTGATGTTTCAGACATCTTATTACAACTGGTGGATAATTACTGTCCACAACCTTTACATTTATTCCTATTAATTTAGAGGGACAAAGTAATTAAAAAAATTGCAGCAAACAATTAGAACTTTCTCATTGTTCATAAGGGATTTTAAATGTGCTTAAAGATGCTTTAAGGTCTCTTACCTCTGGTGACCGACAGGTGAAAATACTCTCTGACATCTGGCCCTCCGTTAATCTCCACAGCACACCAGTAATCAGTGTCTTTATCTGTCAGATCTTTTATAGTCACAGTGAAGATTCTTTGCTTTTTGTCATCAGAGATTGAAAACCTTCCTGAATTTTGTTGGTTTGTTTTAACTGCATAAGAGCAGGAGGACCATGTATATCCTTTACACAAGTATTTCACATGGTTTGTGTATTGTGAGTCATAGAGACATGGGATAGTGACCGAGTCTCCAGCCTTCACTGACATTTGACTGACTGTTGTTATGCTGTGAATTCCTGCAACAAGAATAAATACAGCATCTTAACAGATATGCTTGCTAACAGTATTGTTCCTTCCTATGACCTTCATGTTGGAGCGATTCATATTAACAGTTTTGCATATTAAATTATAGTTGTCTCCACAATTTATGAAATAAAACACTTTTAGGTTATTATAAAGGATTATGTAGCACAACTTCCTGCCTAACTGTATCATCATCTGACATGAAGAACACAAAGAAACATAATAGGCTAAACCATTTTAAAAGGACCCGTTACTGACCTGTGAGTCCAGTGAGAATGAGAAGAAAGTTGAGATGAACAGCCATCTCAGTGAGCGAGCAGTCCGACAAAACAACACGGAGCAAGGCACCAACACACTTCTGTACAGAACTCTACTTCTCAATCTTATTCGATAAGCAATTACATCTGTTACAATCGTTCTTCCTCGTAATTCAGTTGCATCACATAAGTTGGCTGATGAAGTAAATATTGTAAGCAGTCACGTAGTATTTTGGGTTTGTAATTATCAGTGAGCATTGTACACATTAAGCTGTCCAGCCTTCCATTATCTGGTGAGTGGACAGTCTCCATAATATCTGGCAAACTCCTTATGGGAACGCTGGAGACACTGGTGATCACTGATAAAAATGATTAGATAATTAATGGTAACATTGGCCCAATTGTATTCATGTGTGATGATGTTAGTCCCCACAGTAGCCATTTCATTGTAGTGAGACCATTTTTTGAAACTTGACCTCACGTTATAAAATGACCTGTGGTGACCTCTAGGATAATCACAGCCTCATGAAACTTTACAGCCACAAACTAGAGACATAGACCATACAGAGGATGGATGGCTTATAACTAGCTTTGTTTGAGGGCATGCAAAGATAGCCGTTATGCAAATGTATTACTTGGTGACATCACCACGTTATGGAAGAAAAGGCGGGACTTCAATCAAGGCGTTTCAGGCAGTTCAGGAGCAGTGTTTCTGTGGGGGAGAGGAACTCCCTTTGACATGGACTTTGGGCTTTGTAACTTTGCCGACCTTTCACATGAACAAAAAACTATAAAACACACTAAAGGAAAGGGGAAAAAAACAAAAGTGTAATAGGTCGCCCTTAAGATTTAAGTTTGTGATATTAAGAGAAGGCGCATTATAATAGTCATGAAGCAAATTGTTTTTATTGATGACACTTGTCACGAATCACAGAAAATCAAACATATACCCATTTTAGTATAGATATGATAGACTTACTATGAAAATGTTTGAATAACAGGATAAGTTTCATGTTACCAAGTTGAGGGTGTAAATGTGGATATGTACACTTTTTCGAATCTTAATTATCACTATGTTGGTTTCACTTTGAAGTCTTTCACCTGTGGCACAGTAAAATCATTCCAGTGCTGCAGGTAGTCACAGTAGTACTAGTACTAGCAACAGAGTCTCTCGTCAATAGTTATAAAATCAAGGTTTTAACAGCATCGCTCTCCTTTCCATAACTCTATAATATACTGATAAAACCACGTTACATGTTGCTCTTTAAGTTCTAAATGTTTGCAGTTCCACAAAGCTTATGAAATTATACAGTTTTTAGGGCTGTCATTCAATTAAAATATTTCGCACGATGGTCCATAGTTAATCGCAAATTAATTACACATTTTTTTACTGTTCAAAATTAACCTTAAAGGGAGATTTGTCAAGTATTTAATACTCTTATCAACATGGGAGTGGACAAATATGCTGCTTTATGCAAATGCATGTACTGTATATATTTATTATTGTAAATCATTAACAACACAAAACGATGACAAATTTTATTCAGAAACTCTCACAGGTACTGCGTTAAGCATTAAAAATATGCTCAAATCATAACATGGCAAACTCAAGCCCAACAGACAACAACAGCTGTCAGTGTGTCAGTGTGCTGACTTGACCATGACTTGCCCCAAACTGCATGTGATTATCATAAAGTGGGCATGTCTGTAAAGACAAAAACGTTTTGGTATGAAATATCAAAATTCAGTATAGACTTACTGTATCTTTTGAACACAAACCAGATGCACAATGTCACCATTACAACAAAGATCAGCAAACTCAAAGGGATGATGAAGCGCATCAGGTCCACTGGAACACTGCGGCTTAAATCACATAATGCAAATCAAATGAAATAAAAAGACTTGAATGCAGTGTATATAGTTGAATGCAAATGTGAAGGCTTCCGACCTGTGCTGTTCACCCTGAACTGTGGTAGATGGTTTGTCTGTAAAAGTAGTGGTGACACTCACAGGCTCAGGAGTTGATGATAAGATGGTTAAATGGGTTGTTGATGTAAGAGTGGCTATAATCCAAAACAAGACAATGAATACTAGAGTAAAATGACAATAATGAATCCTAATATCTCTTCTGTATTAAATCAAAACATTTATAAATGACACTTGACAAATTTTTATAATTTACAATTTTTTATTTATAATTTATAATAACTTACTAGTGGTAGGTTGCTCAGTAACAGTTACATGTACTGGCATCTGTAAGTCTCCTTTAGCACACCAATACCAGCCGCTGCTCTCTGTCCTCAGTGCACTCATAGTCACAGTGAATTTTGGGGACACTTGCATTGGTGGTCACTCTTGTTCCATTTATTGATCCAGACGACGTCGTCACACAGGAGCTGCCCAGCCTTCCATCCATCCATCTGCAACCGCTTATCCCGTTAGGGGTCGCGGGGGGGCTGGAGCCGATCCCAGCCGACATTGGGCGAAGGCAGGGTACACCCTGGACAGGTCGCCAGTCCATCGCAGGGCTGACACATAGAGACAGACAACCATTCACGCTCACATTCACACCTACGGGCAATTTAGAGTCCACAATTAACCTAACCTAACCTGCATGTCTTTCCGCAAAAGCTGGGGAACAATAGTGTGGGTGGGCGGTGGAAAAGAGGAGGAAAAGAGAGGAAAAGAAAGAAAAAGAGAGAAAGAGAGAAGAAAACACAATTCTGTAGCTCTTATTTTCACCCACATGGTGTTTTGAAGTCTTTATACACCATAGTATTTTTGTTAAAGAATAAAAACATTATTTTTTGTGCTTTTCGGGGGGAACAATACATGTCCACTTGAGAGGCAGTTCGAATCTCGTCTCTGGCAGGGTCGAAGTTTATAATATGCAGTAAAAAATAGTTTGTGTTGCTCGTGTAAACTTGAATTGACTCAAGATATAATTTTAATGCAAGACTTGTGCACTGCAACTAATACATTAATATTGAAAATCGTTCAGGTTTCCTTATACAGTCATATAACTGGTAGATTACTACAGATAACAAATATACAAAACATTATCATCATCCATGATGATGTTTTGCATTATTATAATAATAATAATAATAATAATAATATATTAGATTTATATAGCGCTTTTTAGTAATCTCAAAGACGCTTAATATTATTGCATACATCCTCCTTATGACTGATTAATGAACTGTTAGGCAAGATAGGTCAAAATGTTAGTAGAATAAATCATAATGTACTGGAGAATAGTTGAGCAATATTGGGATGGACTTGCTGTGTGTAATTAATTAAAAAAATAACCATAGGAATACACATGAATTGAGACAGTAATGATATTAAAGCTTTAACTTTATTGTCTTTGGGCCTGGAACACGTGAAACAACAAGAACAAATAATTTGAAGAAGATAATACTATTCTTAATGTTTGTCATTGGGTCTGACTCCCTGCAACATCAGACAGAATGATTTACAGCACAGATTCACCAGAAACTCCTTCAGCTCAGACTCCAGCGGGGCCTCCGGCAGTGACCAGCCCGCTGTAGATTGCTGGGCCCTCTGTCAACGTCCAGCAGGTTTTGCTACAGGGCCACAATTGTGCTTCCCTTATAAAGAAACATGAAAAGAACAACAGAGACTGAATATTTATTCACACAACAGGCTTATGTGAGTAATTAATGAAATGAAAACAACAACATTGTCTTATTCTTTTTGGACTAAGCATGGTATTCCAAATTACAGATATTACTAACCTGCTGGTTGCTGAGAGTCATGGAGCTCTGTGTCCTCAGTTCTACCAGGTGCTCTGCAAGGCTGTCAACCCGATCCATACCTGGCATACCATGCCCGTCCCCTAAACATACAATTTGTCATCAGTAAGCAAATAAACAGGATAAACTGCTGTGAAATTACACTACATGTAACATATAATGTCTTAATGTCCGTATGCTGTCGGTTGTATGTTAAATAGATTCGACCCAACTGTTACTATTGCTTTGTTGTGAGGTTTATGTAAACATTACTTACCAACTGTATTTCTGCCACCTGAGACACCAGGTGAGGATTCAGACTGGACTGCAGGCTGAGCTTCTGGGGCAGAGGATGCAGGATGACTGACAGCCTGGAGAAGTCTAAACAGACATTGAAATAAAACTTATATGTAGAAACAATTTCACACATATGATAATTATGTTTCTTTTACCTTGAAAAACCTTGCAAACTACAGTCATGTTTATATAACTTAAGTATGAACGTTTAATATAACGTTTATGATCATATAATCATGAATCATGAACATTAATATAACACAGCAGTTATCTGACAGTTACCTGTCTGAGCTAAAAACAGTGACTGTGATAGTAAACTTTGTTTCACAACGTTAAGAAGCTAAACAGTAGCAGTCATACTGTATATGTATATATAGCTTTAGTATTAACATAACGTTTATGATCATATAATCATTAATATAACACCAGTTATCTTACAGTTACCTGTCTGAGCTAAAAGAAGTGACTGTGTTAGTTTAACAACGCTGAGGAGCTCATACAGTAGGAGTAACGTTACCTCTATGTAACTGTAACTGTAACGTAGCCTCAGCATAATGATCAGAGCTCTGAACAGATGATAAAGTGATTGATAACTTATTCACCAAGTCTAGCTAACATAATTAAAGCCAGGCTAGCTTAGACAGAGTAACATTACAAACCTATTCATTGATTTCACAGCGACTCTTAATCAGCCCACATTAAAAAACGCCAGAAAGCTAAAACACGTTTAATCCGTATTGTCTAAGAGAACCCAATATCACTGTTACGTAATGTTAATAATGACATTTATCTGTCTTTAACTGAATATAATGTTAATAATGACATTTACCTGTCTGTAGCTGAATATAATGTTAATAATGACATTTACCTGTCTGTAGCTGAATATAATGTTAATAATGACATTTACCTGTCTGTAGCTGAATATAATGTTAATAATGACATTTACCTGTCTGTAGCTGAATATAATGTTAATAATGGCATTTACCTGTCTGTAGCTGAATATAATGTTAATAATGACATTTACCTGTCTGTAGCTGAATATAATGTTAATAATGACATTTACCTGTCTGTAGCTGAATATAATGTTAATAATGACATTTACCTGTCTGTAGCTGAATAGGCGTTTCTGCGACGACGGCAGTGAATAGTTCAAAAGTCCCTCCTCCGCATCGCGTCCGCTGGGACGGCTGTGATTGGCTATTCAAAAATGGATGACGTGGCGGAGATCAGCCACACGATTCGTTGCCTGAAAATGGAATCCAGAGCTCCGATTGGCTGTATCCGCGGTGAAAATGGATGACGTCGGTATTGAAAATGGATGACGTCGGCAGTGAAAATGGAAAGCCGCCACATGATTTGTCTACAGAAAATGGAAATCCTGGAAGCTGATTGGTCGGCAGACCCACTCTATCCCTCTCCCGCTACCGCAATGGGAGGAAACCGGAGTACCCGGAGAAAACCCACGCTAACACGGGGAGAACATGCAAACTCCACACAGAAGGGTCCCAAGCCGGATTCGAACCTGCAACCCTCTAGCTGTGAGGCGCCAGTGCTAACCACTGCCTGCACCACGCAATTTCTCCAGAGTTAAGATAGTGACAATTGATGGTTATATTACCTCCTTTAAATCCTGTGATCTCCTGATGATCCACATGGAGACTGGGCGTATCTTAAGGGAAAACAAATTCAATAGAAAAGGGCAGAAGCCTTTGGTACATTCTGGTGATGTTTCAGAGGTGTTGTATACAATACGGTAGTTATAACTGATGGATAATTACTAAAAAATGCAGTAACCAATGACAACCTCCTCAGTGTTCACAAAGGATTTGAAATGTGCTTAAAGATGTTTAGGGTCTCTTACCTCTGGTGACTGACAGGTGAAACTTCTCTCCGACATCTGACCCTCCATCAATCTTCACAGCACACCAGTAATCATCAGTGTCCTCAACCGTCAGATCTTTTATAGTCACAGTGAAGATTCTTTGCTTTTTGTCATCAGAGATTGAAAACTTTCCTGAATTTTGTTGGTTTGTTTTAACTATATAAGAGCAGTAGGACCAATGATATCCTTTACAGAAGTATTTCACATGGTTCATGTACTTTGAGGCATAGAGACATGGGATGGAGATTGAATCTCCAGCCTTCACTGACACTTCACTGACTGTTGTCATGCTATGAATTCCTGCAACAAGAAACAAATACAGCATATTAATGCTTTTATTCACTAACAATAATCTTCCTTCAGATGACCTGCATGTAATAGATGTTCATACTAGCTGTTGTTTTACACATTAGGTCATTATATTCTTCATGATATTTGAAATACAAACTGGAGGGTATATTACTCAATGACATTTAAAGAATTAGATGCATAAAAAAACCCCCACATTTCTAAATTGTAACATGAACCTGGTGACCGACCTGTGAGTCCAGTGATGATGAGATGAAAGCTGAGATGAACAGTCATGTTGGTGAGGGAGCGGATTCAGATAAAACTACATCAACCAAGGCACTGACAGACTGACTTTCTATTTCCTCATTTTCTAAATATACAACTGCAACACATCTCTCCTCCCCCTCCAACAGGTGCAGTTGATTGGATGACGTAGATAAATAAATATATAACCTTTGCACAGTTTTTTGTTCTACAGTAACCACAGAGCTGTACATCACGTCCACATCACTCTTAGCTTCTGGCCTCAGGGTAAGAAAGAAGAGACAGATGTGAAGATCTGAATTGAACAGTTTAACTTTTTTTTTCCTTCATTCAATTAGAAATGTGTATGATGAAATAATAAATGCTATTTGAGTGTATTTATTCATCATATAAACTCATATAAACTCAAGTTCAACAGGCAACAACAGCTTTAAGGGCTTTGTCTTAGCCAGCTGATCACTTTACTAGTAAGATACATGACAAACTAACCTAAACAGTTAGGCTACACAGCCTTCTGCCAGCTTTAGTTTCAGTCAGATCAGAGCAGATTGAAACGTTACTTTCCTTCATCATTAACCTTTTCATCTTGTTCATGCTTGTTGAACAGGTGTAATAACGTATCTTGGCTTTACACTTGCAAAGTTTTATTGCACTTACTAAACATCAACAACCGTAGCGTCAACTCGTCTCAACCGCAGCATCTCGGATCAGCTGTTCACTGACTGCGCTGTGCTTGTGGGCCTATGAAAGGAGGCTGGGTCACTGGGCGGACATGGCTCTTGGGGTATGACCAGTACTGTGCCGTGAGATCTAGGGTCAGGGGTCAGGTAGGCAGTCGCAGACCGGGATGCACACACATGTATCATGTGTTAGCAGGCGAGTACACAACGCAGTCTAAGAGAATCCTTCAAAATCAAGGTCATAAAATACCATTACCAAACTTAAACAATTACTCCATTACAGTCCCCATTACAACACTCTCCCAATAGTCTACATCTGATAAGTGCAGTGCATTGTTTGTGTAAGAGAGACAAACAGACGGAGAAAGAGAGAGAGCGACAGCTCCATCGAGAGAGGGGAGAGAGAGAGAGAGAGAGAGCAAAAATTTCACAACAAAAAGGCCTATGCACAATAGTCTGCACAGATCCACGTATTCAAAATGTGCAACATCTCTTCCCCATGATTCATGCCATCCATACGGTTATCCTGACATCAGCTATTTCAAATCAATAAACTTAATTTACAACACAAGATGGCGATCTTTGACCATGTATAATATTTCACAACGATGGCCGCTGTCGAGCACGGCGCTACACCGGGGCTAGGGGATGCTGGAGCCACGTCACAAATCTGCGTAGCCCCAGTGAAGCCCCCTCAAGCATTTTAGTTTTTTTTTTTTTTTTTAAATAAAGAAATATGTAAAAGTTAATAACCAGCCTTTCTGTTCCCAATCCGATCCCTGTCTGCGTGCTCTCCGGTGGTGGGAACATGATTCAATCATACTGATCTGGATGGAAGAAGACGCACACATTATTGTCGGCCAGTCGGCCAATTTTTGCAATAAAAATATAATCGCTAAGATTGTGATAATAACCAGCTCGTTTTACACCATATGTGCAAAGTTGACAGACATAGGGTAAATACACTTCTCGTTTTAGCTGCACTGTGGATATTATTCAGCACCAGTTTGTGATGTCTGTGGTTTCATTCACCTCCACTGAAATAAACTGTGCCACACTCAGTTCCTCTTTATGTCTTCCTTCAGAACATCTGCAATCGCTTCAATTAAGTCATTTTGGATTCTGTTTGACCAAGTGGGAGGCCAAATTAGCATCCTTGCTGGATAACAGGTGCAACAGTTCAATGAAATTCCCCCGGTTTGAGGAACTTGCACTCTCATTGTTCCCACGGAAAGCTAGCTCCTGTTTAACCAAGGAAACATACAGCATCTATGAGACATTTTAGGATTTCTCTATTTTTCTTTAGCTTCTCATTGTGGATGCTAACACTCAGCCGTCGTTGCTCATCCAAAGCCAGGTCGATTCTGTTGTGTTCAAATGTTTTCAGAGCAATCTGGCTCTGAATGTGAACCACCGACTTTTCGTGCTTGGCTATCGCACAGGGCAAATTGTTCGGGTCACAATATTCTGCATTAGTCCAGACCTTGACGGTGGTACAGCCAAACAGCAAACATGGGAAACAGAACAGCCTGTTCAGTGTAGCACATCCACAGAGCCAATCCTTCCCTTTTGTAACCCAAGACAGTATAGAGAATGGCCAATGCAATGCTACTGCAGAGACCCACAGGCCATAGGCCTCAATAACTTGAGTGTTGACACCAATAAATTCACAGATTCACGGGCGGGAGACGTGCATTCAGTTCAACATTAACAGATTTATTGAATTAAAGGGTAAAATTATTAGAAATGGATAGCCTAAAAAAGTAGAGAACAATTATAAGTTAACAATATTTATTCAACAATAATAGTTAAAAATAGTTCTCCCATAAAACTCCAACTGTCCTCCCTTTTAAATTAGAACCCAAAAAGAATATAAGAAAATGATAAATACTAAGGCAGGGTTCTGTCTGCGGGGAGATTCCATTATGACCCCTCTTTAAACTCACCACGTGAGCACACTATGAACTATTTCTCTACACGGCAACCATCACTGCAAATAGATAATGTATGAAACTGTAAAAAGTTACCATCACCCTTTTGGGCCTACCACACAGCATGCGAAGAGAGGGGAAATACCACGACTAGCCTACTCCCCGCAGGTCTCCCACTGCCTGGAAGAACAAAAACAAATACAAAGTAATGTTAATCAGTTGGTTCAGGTTTACAAAGTTAAAAAGTATTTCAAGAAATAACCACCAATATACAACAGTCTGAGTTGGATGTGTCCAAATCAACAGAGGGGCGGCTGGACACAGTCTCTCTTTTAGTCCATGTACAACAATCAGTAGTCAATCAGGCTTCGGTGTTAAATACACATAGGCAAAGCAGCAGTCTAGCTTCAATCTGAAAAAAGAAGGAAAGCATAGTAAAAATCAAATATACCTGTAAGAATACCTCAGAGGGAGTAACCCTCCTACATTACCAGCCTACTTTAAGTTACCTTACTCCTCAGGGCCCTACTTCACTGGCTCTGCTTTGGCTCAACCGGGGGAGGGGCAAAAGGCTGAATCTTTCCCTAAAAAGGTTAGATTGACCATATTACTCTTAAGATATGATATGAAATTAACAGACTTAAGTGTTTCTGTAACATACCTTTTCAGTATAGGGTTACAGAGCATCACTCTGGACGGCTCAGGACACAGCTGCACTACAAATCTATATACAAAGGAAGTGGTTAAACTCACGATAAAACAGAGCCATTTTTCTCTCCCAAAATCTCTCCCTTATCTGGACAAACAGTGTTGACCTGCCACACATCTACCAGGAGTCAGACAAAGAGACTCTGCTCACCCACACCTGACCTTATGAAGGCTGGAAGCTCCACTCAACCACTCCTACAAGGGGTGGTGCTCCCTGCATAGGTGCTGGCCCTCACATGTGTAAATAATTCAAAATAGTACCATGATTACCACAGTAATACAACAATACTCAATGCTAATATCACTTCTGTATTAAATCAACACATAGATTGTTGTACTTGACAAGTATTTATTAATGCAAATTACTTATAGTACTTACTAGTGGTAAGTTGCTCAGTAACAGTTACATGTACTGGCATATGTAAGCTTCCTTTAACACACCAATACCAGCTGATGCTCTCTGTCCTCAGTCCACTCATAGTAATAGTGAAAACATTGGGGACACTCCTACTGATGGTCACTCTTGTTCCATCCATTGATCCAGACGACATCGTCACACAGAGGACGCCCAGCCTGCACCACGCAATTTCTCCAGAGTTACCTTGACAATCGATGGTTATATCACCTCCTTTAAATTCTGTAATCTCCTGATGATCCACATAGAGACTGGGCGTACCTTAAGGGAAAACAAATAGTACTCAAGAGAAATTGCAGAAGCCTTCGGACATGCTGGTGATGTTTCAGACGTCTTATTACAACTGGTGGATAATTACTGTCCTCATACTTTACATTTATTCCCATTAATTTAGAGTGACAAAGTAATTAAAAAAATGCAGCACACAATGTGAACCTCCTCAGTGTTCACAAAGGATTTGAAATATGCTTAACGATGTTTAAGGTCTCTTACCTCTGGTGACTGACAGATGAAACTTCTCTCCGACATCTGACCCTCCATCAATCTTCACAGCACACCAGTAATAATCAGTGTCTTTATCTGTCAGATCTTTTATAGTTACAGTAAAGATTCTTTGATCTTTGTCATCAGAGATTGAAAACCTTCCTGAATTTTGTTGGTTTGTTTTAACTATATAAGAGCAGGAGGACCAATAATATCCTTTACACAAGTATTTCACATGGTTCATGTACTTTGAGGCATAGAGACATGGGATGGAGATTGAATCTCCAGCCTTCACTGACACTTCATTGAATGATAGGCTGTGAATTCCTGCAACAAGAACAAATACAGCATTTTAATGCTTTTATTCTCTAACAATAATCTTCCTTCAGATGACCTGCATGTAATAGATGTTCATATTATCTGTTGTTTTACCCACACGGTCATTATATTCTTCACACTTGAAATACAAACAGGAGGGTATATTACTCAATGACATTTAAAGAATTAGATGCATAAAAAACCCACATTTCTAAATTGTAACATGAACCTGGTGACCGACCTGTGAGTCCTGTGATGATGAGAAGAAAGCTGATATGAACAGTCATGTTGGTGAGTGAGCAGAGTCAGATAAAACTACATGAACCAAGGCACTGACAGACTGACTTTCTATTTCCTCATTTTCTTAAATATGCAACTGCAACACTTAAAATCTCTCCTCCCCCTCCTGTAAGACAGTTGCAATTGGTTGGATGATAAATAAAAATACATATCCTTTGCACAGTTTGTTGTTCTACAGTAACCAGAGTTGTACATCACGTCTACATCACTCTTAGCTTCTGACAACTGGGTAAGAAAGAAGAGACAGAAATGAAACAGATCAATTGAACAGTTTAACCTGCTTCAAATGTGTATGATGAAATAATGAATGCTATTTGAGTGAACTTATTCATCTTTCGTAACCTGCGTTTTAATAACCACAAAGGAGACACACAGGCTGAGTTTACAATGTAAATGTATGTCTGTGACCCGGCAGCCATGTTGAGATCAGTTGAGGAAATACCAAGCACCGCCCACCAGCTGGAGCAAACTTTTTCATTTTACAGCTAAACAGTACACTACAAGATGTTTCTGAAAACATTTGAGGTGAGAAACAGGCAGTACAGTAACAGAATATTGATTATTGATTGCCGAGTTTGACTGTTTTATCGGAGTTTGTGAGTGATTGACAGCTGCCTCCGTTGAATGAACAGCCAATAGAAACGCTCTCTCTCTGAAATGACCTTTGATTGGCCAAAGTCTTTCGTCACGGGCTAGATTTTTTAAAGCCTGAAAACAGAGCCATGAGGAGGTGCAGAACTGTAATTATCTCTCAGAACACTTGAATTACAATATGCTACAATATGATGATGGATAGATGAAAGCTTATTGTGGAGTTTTTGCCCAATGATGCCAAAAGTATTCTGCAAGTTTAGGCACATTTTAAACCCAAAATGAAGCAGTGTCTGTTCTTATAATCTTCACGAATGTGCACATCATCTATTGTGAATGTAGTCTCTTCTGTATCAAACCTCTAATCGTGTGGCAAACATGCACCATTAATAAAAAGAAAAGAGAAGATGGGGAAAATGCAAAAACAACATCAGGGCAGTGGCGTTTCAGCCAGAAGAGATGAATATACTACAAGACAAGAAAAAGGAAAAGAGGAGGACGACAACAGAAACTGATAGATCAATTGATGAATTCATTTGTGCGTTATTCATTTCATTTTCTTATTTTTTATTTTAAACATTATCCTTCATTTTACATCAAATGTCACTTAAACAACATCACTGTTCAATATAGTACAGACTGTAATGAATTAAGATGCTCTTTAACCTCCTACGAGTCGATAGGATCATTGCTAAGAGTGGAATGCTTTTGTCGAAGCTTTTGGGAAACACCTCTTAAGCTTAAGAAGGGTCGTAAGATGGATATTGCAATCATCTTAGCTTTAAGATGCTTTTGGGAAACCAGGCCCAGTTCAGCACTGGTGTGAAACATTTTGCAGCTATGCAGAGGAGAATAAAAAAAGGAGAAGGTGTAAACCCTCAACATTAAAAAGAAGTAAGAAGTTGTTGCAAAACCAAAGAACAGATGACAACACATTGCAACACTATCATCTAAGAAAAGAGTCCAGTGATAGACATGCAGATAAGATGTAGGGGTAACATGGGGTTACAGGTTCTGCTGGTGCTGGGCCAACCTGCTATATGTTACATCCTCGTCTTTTGCTTCAACCTGTTGCAGAACAGAAGAAAAAATGACAATTACTAAGAAAGATCAAAGATAAAGCAGACTAAGAGTCAACTGCCACACTAGCAGTATGGCTAAGAAAAGCTACACTATATATGTGAGTAACAGTGTGAGACTGGGCTATTAAAATTTACCTTTCGCACAGTGTGTTGTTCGACAGTAACCACAGAGCTGTACATCACGCCCACATCACTGTTAGCTTCTGACCTCTGGGTAAGAAAGAAGAGACAGATGTGAAACAGATCGATTGCACAGTTAAACCTTTTTCTGTTTTTTGCATCATTCAAATACAAATGTGTATGATGAAATAATAAATGCTATTTGAGTGTGTCTTTTCTTGTGCTTATGTTGTGTAATACAAGTTGTGGTTTAATGGTTTACGGCTACCTTAACTGAAGTTTTTCTCATGTGCGTAACATTGCTGTATGTTACTTCCTCTTCAGCCTGATGAAGGAGCAAATCAACCCTTATTTAAATAAAGGCTAAACACCATTTTATTAGACTAGATCTGATTAGATTACATCAACATGACCAACTTTATTAAAATAGTAATCATGTACCATTTCATAAAAATACTTCCTTTTTAAGGTGAACACATGAGAGGATTTAGAGTTTACTAAAACCTTATTCTATACAATAGTCCAAAGAAAATATTAATAATTCTGAGGTGGGTCTTACTTAAGAAAAAAGAAAAGAAACATAAGGTTCAGCCAATAATATTCATACAGTCACTTACCCGGCCTGAAGTTCTTCTCTTTTTCTTAACAGTACTGTATGTTACTGCCTCTTGAGCCTGTGTTGAAGGAGCAGAGGACAGAACATGAATGGCAACCAATAACCATAAGTGATTTATTAATTAAACCTATTACTGTATTTGTCATCACATATGTGCTCAATTAAGTTTCTATCTGTCAATGCTTTCTCTATTCTCCTATCAAAAGATCCACAAGAATGATATTATCAAAATGCATTTTGTGTAATATAACTATTAGATGTTCAGCTACAGTGATACATGGTAGTCCTGCAGCTGCAAATGGACAATACAGTATAGTCTCTGAAATGTGTAGTCTTTATTTCGCTCGGTATCACAGCAGGGTTAAATTAAGCAAATGGCCACGATAGAGCGTCTCTTTCTTTGTAAGAGAAATGTAACGGGAAATGAATCAGCATATCTTACTGTACCATTATAGTGGCAGATGATTCTGCTTTGGTCCGCTCTAAAAGTGAAGCAATGAAAACTCCAATTAGTGACCATCAATGCTCAATGACAATAATGCACAATAGTCTACATTTATGGTAAAACATATTTACGATTAACAAAAACCTTTTGGTATGAAATATCAAAATTCAGTATAGACTTACTGTATCTTTTGAACATAAACCAGATGCACAATGTCACCATTACAACAAAGATCAGCAAACTCAAAGGGATGATGAAGTGCATCAGCTCCACTGGAACACTGCGGCTTAAATCACATAATGCAAATCAAATTAAATGAAAAGACTTGAATGCAGTGTATATAGTTGAATGCAAATGTGAAGGCTTCCGACCTGTGCTGTTCACCCTGAACTGTGGTAGATGAGTTGTCTGTAAAAACAGTGGTGACATTCACAGGCTCAGGAGTTGATGATAAGGTGGTAAAATGGCTTGTTGCTGTAAGAGTGGCTATAATCCAAAACAGGACAATTAATACTAGAGTAAAATGATAATAATTAATACCAATATATATTATATATTAAATCAAAACATTTATAAATGATACTTGAAAATATTTAGAATTTACAATTTTATATTTAGAATTTATAATAACTTACTAGTGGTAGGTTGCTCAGTAACAGTTACATGTACTAGCATCTGTAAGCTTCCTATAGCACACCAATACCACCCGCTGCTCTCTGTCCTCAGTCCACTCATAGTCACAGTGAAAACATTGGGGACACTTGCATTGGTGGTCACTCTTGTTCCATCTATTGGTCCAGACGACATCGTCACACAGGAGCTGCCCAGCCTGCACCACTTAATTTCTCCAGAGTTACGATAGTGACAGTTTATGGTTATAGTATGTCCTTTAAATCCTGTAATCTCCTGATGATCCACATAGAGACTGGGCGTACCTTAAGGGAAAACAAATTCAATAGAAGCGTTTGGTACATGCTGGTGATGTTTCAGACATCTTAATACAACTGGTGGATAATTAATGTCCTCAACCTTTACATTTATTTTCTATAATTTTGAGTAACAAAGTAATTAAAAAATTGCAGCAAACAATGAGAATCTCCTCAGTGTTCACAAAGGATTTTAAATGTTAAAGATTTTTAAGGTCTCTTACCTCTGGTGACCGAAAGGTGAAACTTCTCTCCGACATCTGGCCCGCCATCAATCTCCACAACACACCAGTAATAATCAGCGTCCTCATCAGTCAGATCTTTTATAGTCACAGTGAAGATTCCTCTGCTTTTGTCATCAGAGATTGAAAACTTTCCTGAACTACTTGGTTGGTTTGTTTTAACTGCATAAGAGCAGGAGAACCAATGATTTCCTTTACACAAGTATTTTACATGGTTCATGTGCTGTGAGTCATAGAGACATGGGATGGAGATTGAATCTCCAGCCTTCACTGACACTTCACTGACTGTTGTTATGCTGTGAATTCCTGCAACAAGAACAAATACAGCATTTTAATGCTTTTATTCTCTAACAATAATCTTCCTTCAGATGACCTGCATGTAATAGATGTTCATATTAGCTGTTGTTTTACACATTAGGTCATTATATTCTTCAACATATTTGAAATACAAACTGGAGGGTATATTACTCAATGACGTTTAAAGAATTAGATGGATAAAAACCCACATTTCTAAATTGTAACATGAACCTGGTGACCGACCTGTGAGTCCAGTGATGATGAGAAGAAAGCTGAGATGAACAGTCATGTTGGTGAGGGAGCAGAGTCAGATACAGTAAACTACATGAACCAAGGCACTGACAGACTGAATTTCTATTTCCTCATTTTAGTAAATATACAACTGTAACACATCTCTCCTCCCCCTCCAACAGGTGCAGTTGATTGGATGATGTATATAAATAAATATAAATCCTTTTCACAGTTTGTTGTTCTACAGCAACCATTAAGTTGTTTATCTTTATTTAGTTACATTTGACATAATGACTTCTCTAAACATGAAATTAAATGTGCATTCACTTTTAAAGGAATGAAAACAGCATAATCAGTTAAAACACATGGCTAGTATACAATGAGAGCGTATACACACCCTGAAAATAGAAATGAGAATGCAAATTTTTACCTAATAAATTAAGCGCAGTAAACCCAATATACAACATACAACATTCTTTGCAATGTTTTGGCGCTATGCGGAGATGGATACAAATGCATGGCAAGGGTGAAAAAAACAACAACAAACAACTTGCTGCTGAGACGTCTTTTCAACCAGTTGGAGAACAAAAGACCAATGAAAACGAGGAAGGAATGGCAAAGAAACTATGCAATGCAAAGCAAACATGATGCAAGTTTATAAGAGAGTCAATTAAAGGGCAACATTTTGACTTGGTGGGAACAAAATGGTCGGCAGAAAATACTGAACTACAGTACGTGAAAAGAATCAGACAGGGTTTGGGTATCTTAATATTCACCCTTTATATTCCATCCACATCACTCTCTGCATCAGACCTCTGGGTAAAGAAGGAGAGAGAGATATGAAAGTTTCCATTTTTAATGAATTTAAAATTTGTTTCATGTAATTACTGGTGTGGTTTGTAAAATAAAAATGATAAAAAGTGTACTCATGTGTGTTTAAGTGTGCCTATATTGTGTAATATGAGTTGTGGTTTTAATGGTTAAGGGTTACCTCGCCTCAAGTTCTTCTCACGTATCTTACTTCCTCTTCAGCCTGTGTTGAAGGAGAAAAACACATCCAATTTACAGTAAGATTACAGAAGTTTACTAGATGGCATTACATTAGATTACATCAACAATACTTTACAATACTATATTATAGCTTTGTGATCAAAGACATGTTTTGTTGAGTTCTGATTGTGGTTACTGTATCTTCCTAACAACAATAAATGTACAGTATAGAACTGTAGTAAACATAAACACATTACAATGAAATCATCTCTACTGTGTAATGCAGTCTAGTCAACAATTCAAACAAAACATTGTAGAATAAACAGAAATTTATAACACAAATTGTTTTTATCAGTTCACCATATACTCACTGTGTCTTTTCATCATAAAACAGATGAACAAGGTCACCATGACAACGAGGACCAACACGCTCAGACGGATGCCGAAAATCTTTAGGTGATCAGAAGGACTGCAGCAGGAAATTTGAATGCAAATGAATTAACAATAAATAAATAAACAGAACAGTCTTATTTAAACAGTAGTCTAAAATATATTCATCATCCTGGTCACATACTGCAGTTAAAAAGTTATTTAGTCTTACAGTAGAACTTATCTTCTAATGTCAGTAAAAACACATGTACAGATTCTTACAAGGACTGTTTTCTGGATCACAAAATGTCCACATTTCTCTAAATACTGTATGTTAATGCAAAGGCTGCTGACCTTGGGTGTCCACCCTGAGCTGTGGGTGCAGGGGTGAGATTCACAGGTTCAAGAGTGGGTGACACAGGGGTTAAACCTGTTGCTGTATCTGTGTAAATAATAGCACCATGATCACCACTGTAATACAACAATACTCAATGCTAATATCACTTCTGTATTAAATCAACACATAGATTGTTGTACTTTATAAACTTTTATAACTTTCATAAATGCAAATTACTTATAGTACTTACTAGTGGCAGGTTGCTCAGTAACAGTTAAATGTACTGGCATATGTAAGCTTCCTTTAACACACCAATACCAGCCGCTGCTCTCTGTCATCAGTCCACTCATAGTCACAGTGAAAACATTGGGGACACTCCTACTGATGGTCACTCTTGTTCCATCTATTGATCCAGACGACGTCGTCACACAGAAGACGTCCGGCCTGCACCACGCAATTTCTCCAGAGTTACGATAGTGACAATTGATGGTTATATTACCTCCTTTAAATCCTGTAATCTCCTGATGATCCACATAGAGACCGGGCGTATCTTAAGGGAAAACAAATAGTATTCAAGAGAAAATTGCAGAAGGCTTTGGTACATGCTGGTGATGTTTCAGACGTCTTATTACAACTGGTGGATAATTACTGTCCTCATACCTTACATTTATTCCCATTAATGTAGAGTGACAAAGTAATTAAAAAAATGCAGCACACAATGAGAACCTCCTCAGTGTTCACAAAGGATTTGAAATGTGCTTAAAGATGTTTAGGGTCTCTTACCTCTGGTGACTGACAGGTGAAACTTCTCTCCGACATCTGACCCTCCATCAATCTTCACAGCACACCAGTAATCATCAGTGTCCTCAACCGTCAGATCTTTTATAGTCACAGTGAAGATTCTTTGCTTTTTGTCATCAGAGATTGAAAACTTTCCTGAATTTTGTTGGTTTGTTTTAACTATATAAGAGCAGGAGGACCAATGATATCCTTTACAGAAGTATTTCACATGGTTCATGTACTTTGAGTCATAGAGACATGGGATGGAGATTGAATCTCCAGCCTTCACTGACACTTCATTGAATGATAGGCTGTGAATTCCTGCAACAAGAACAAATACAGCATTTTAATGCTTTTATTCTCTAACAATAATCTTCCTTCAGATGACCTGCATATAATAGATGTTCATACTAGCTGTTGTTTTACACATTAGGTCATTATATTCTTCACACTTGAAATACAAACAGGAGGGTATATTACTCAATGACATTTAAAGAATTAGATGCATAAAAACCCACATTTCTAAATTGTAACATGAACCTGGTGACCGACCTGTGAGTCCAGTGATGATGAGAAGAAAGCTGAGATGAACAGTCATGTTGGTGAGTGAGCAGAGTCAGATAAAACTACATGAACCAAGGCACTGACAAACTGATTTTCTATTTCCTGCTTTTCTTAAATATTCAATTGCAACACTTAAAATCTCTCCTCCCCCTCCTGTAAGACAGTTGCAATTGGTTGGATGATAAATAAAAATACAAATCCTTTGCACATTTTGTTGTTCTATAGTAACCAGAGTTGTACATCACGTCTACATCACTCTTAGCTTCTGACAACTGGGTAAGAAAGAAGAGACAGAAATGAAACAGATCAATTGAACAGTTTAACCTGCTTCAAATGTGTATGATGAAATAATGAATGCTATTTGAGTGTACTTATTCATCTTTTGTAAACTGCGTTTTTATTTACCACAAAGGAGACACACAGGCTGAGTTTATAATGTAAACTATCAGTGAAATCTGTGACCCGGCAGCCATGTTGAGATCAGTTGAGGAAATACCAAGCACCGCCCACCAGCTGGAGCAAACTTTTTCATTTTACAGCTAAACAGTACACTACAAGATGTTTCTGAAAACATTTGAGGTGAGAAACAGACAGTACAGTAACAGAATATTGATTATTGATTGCCGAGTTTGACTGTTTTATCGGAGTTTGTGAGTGATTGACAGCTGCCTCCGTTGAATGAACAGCCAATAGAAACGCTCTCTCTCTGAAATGACCTGTGATTGGCCAAAGTCTTTCGTCACGGGCTAGATTTTTTAAAGCCTGAAAACAGAGCCATGAGGAGGAGCAGAAATCTAGTTTTCTCTCAGAACACTTGAATTACAATATGAAGAAAGGTTATTATGGAGCTTTTGCACAATGATGCCAAAAATATTCTGCATGTTTAAGCACATTTTAAACCCAAAATGAAGCTAGTGGCCATTCCTATGATCTTCAATGCACACATTATCTATTGTGAATGTAGTCTCTTCTATATTAAACATCTAATCGTGTGGCAAACATGCACCATTAATAAAAAGAAAAGAGAAGATGGGGAAAATGCAAAAACAACATCAGGACAGTGGCGTTTCAGCCAGAAGAGATGAATATATTACAAGACAAGAAAAATGAAAGGAGGAAGACAATAGAAACTGGTAGATCAATTGCTGAATTCATTTGTGCGTTATTCATTTCATTTTCTTATTTTTTATTTTTAACATTATCCTTCATTTTACATCAAACGTCACTTAAACAACATCACTGTTCAATATAGTACAGACTGTAATGAATTAAGATGCTCTTTAACCTCCTACGAGTCGATAGGATCATTGCTAAGAGTGGAATGTTTTTGTCGAAGCTTTTGGGAAACACTTCTTAAGCTTAAGAAGGGACATAAGATGGATATTGCAAACATCTTAGCTTTAAGATGCTTTTGGGAAACCAGGCCCAGTTCTGCACTGGTGTGAAACATTTTGCAGCTATGCAGAGGGGATAAAAAAAGGAGAAGGTGTAAACCCTCAAAATTAAAAAGAAGTAAGAAGTTGTTTCAAAACCAAAGAACAGATGACAACACATTGCAACACTATCATCTAAGAAAAGAGTCCAGTGATAGACATGCAGATAAGATGTAGGGTTAACATGGGGTTACAGGTTCTGCTGGTGCTGGGCCAACCTGCTATATGTTACATCCTCATCTTTTGCTTCAACCTGTTGCAGAACAGAAGATAAAATGACAATTAGTAAGAAAGATCAAAGATAAAGCAGACTAAGAGTCAACTGCCACACTAGCAGTGTGGCTAAGAAAAGTTACACCATGTATGTGAGCAACAGTGGTGAGACTGGGCTCTTAAAATTTACCTTTTGCACATATTGTAGTTCGACAGTAACCACAGAGCTGTACATCACGTCTACATCACTCTTAGCTTCTGACCTCTGGGTAAGAAAGAAGAGACAGATGTGAAACAGATCGATTGCACAGTTAAACCTTTTTCTGTTTTTTGCATCATTCAAATACAAATGTGTATGATGAAATAATAAATGCTATTTGAGTGTGTCTTTTCGTGTGCTTATGTTGTGTAATACAAGTTGTGGTTTAATGGTTTATGGTTACCTTAACTGAAGTTTTTCTCATTTGCGTAACATTGCTGTATGTTACTTCCTCTTCAGCCTGATGAAGGAGCAAATCAACCCTTATTTAAATAAAGGCTAAACACCATTTTATTAGACTAGATCTGAATAGATTACATCAACATGACCACCTTTGTTAAAATAGTAATCATGTACCATTTCATAAAAATACTTCCTTTTTAAGGTGAACACATGAGAGGATTTAGAGTTTACTAAAACCTTATTCTATACAATAGTCCAAAGAAAATATTAATAATTCTGAGGTGGGTCTTACTTAAGAAAAAAGAAAAGAAACATAAGGTTCAGCCAATAATATTCATACAGTCACTTACCCGGCCTGAAGTTCTTCTCTTTTTCTTAACAGTACTGTATGTTACTGCCTCTTGAGCCTGTGTTGAAGGAGCAGAGGACAGAACATGAATGGCAACCAATAACCATAAGTGATTTATTAATTAAACCTATTACTGTATTTGTCATCACATATGTGCTCAATTAAGTTTCTATCTGTCAATGCTTTCTCTATTCTCCTATCAAAAGATCCACAAGAATGATATTATCAAAATGCATTTTGTGTAATATAACTATTAGATGTTCAGCTACAGTGATACATGGCAGTCCTGCAGCTGCAAATGGACAATACAGTATAGTCTCTGAAATGTGTAGTCTTTATTTCGCTCGGTATCACAGCAGGGTTAAATTAAGCAAATGGCCACGATAGAGCGTCTCTTTCTTTGTAAGAGAAATGTAACGGGAAATGAATCAGCATATCTTACTGTACCATTATAGTGGCAGATGATTCTGCTTTGGTCCGCTCTAAAAGTGAAGCAATGAAAACTCCAATTAGTGACCATCAATGCTCAATGACAATAATGCACAATAGTCTACATTTATGGTAAAACATATTTACGATTAACAAAAACCTTTTGGTATGAAATATCAAAATTCAGTATAGACTTACTGTGTCTTTTGAACATAAACCAGATGCACAATGTCACCATTACAACAAAGATCAGCAAACTCAAAGGGATGATGAAGTGCATCAGGTCCACTGGAACACTGCGGCTTAAATCACATAATGCAAATAAAATTAAATGAAAAGACTTGAATGCGGTGTATATAGTTGAATGCAAATGTGAAGGCTTCTGACCTGTGCTGTTCACCCTGAACTGTGGTAGATGAGTTGTCTGTAAAAACAGTGGTGACATTCACAGGCTCAGGAGTTGATGATAAGGTGGTTAAATGGCTTGTTGCTGTAAGAGTGGCTATAATCCAAAACAGGACAATTAATACTAGAGTAAAATGATAATAATTAATACCAATATATCTTATATATTAAATCAAAACATTTATAAATGATACTTGAAAATATTTAGAATTTACAATTTTATATTTAGAATTTATAATAACTTACTAGTGGTAGGTTGCTCAGTAACAGTTACATGTACTAGCATCTGTAAGCTTCCTATAGCACACCAATACCACCCGCTGCTCTCTGTCCTCAGTCCACTCATAGTCACAGTGAAAACATTGGGGACACTTGCATTGGTGGTCACTCTTGTTCCATCTATTGGTCCAGACGACATCGTCACACAGGAGCTGCCCAGCCTGCACCACTTAATTTCTCCAGAGTTACGATAGTGACAGTTTATGGTTATAGTATGTCCTTTAAATCCTGTAATCTCCTGATGATCCACATAGAGACTGGGCGTACCTTAAGGGAAAACAAATTCAATAGAAGCCTTTGGTACATGCTGGTGATGTTTCAGACATCTTAATACAACTGGTGGATAATTAATGTCCTCAACCTGTACATTTATTTTCTATAATTTTGAGTAACAAAGTAATTAAAAAATTGCAGCAAACAATGACAACTTCCTCAGTGTTCACAAAGGATTTTAAATGTTAAAGATTTTTAAGGTCTCTTACCTCTGGTGACCGAAAGGTGAAACTTCTCTCCGACATCTGGCCCGCCATCAATCTCCACAACACACCAGTAATAATCAGCGTCCTCATCAGTCAGATCTTTTATAGTCACAGTGAAGATTCCTCTGCTTTTGTCATCAGAGATTGAAAACTTTCCTGAACTACTTGGTTGGTTTGTTTTAACTGCATAAGAGCAGGAGAACCAATGATTTCCTTTACACAAGTATTTTACATGGTTCATGTGCTGTGAGTCATAGAGACATGGGATGGAGATTGAATCTCCAGCCTTCACTGACACTTCACTGACTGTTGTTATGCTGTGAATTCCTGCAACAAGAACAAATACAGCATTTTAATGCTTTTATTCTCTAACAATAATCTTCCTTCAGATGACCTGCATGTAATAGATGTTCATATTAGCTGTTGTTTTACACATTAGGTCATTATATTCTTCAACATATTTGAAATACAAACTGGAGGGTATATTACTCAATGACGTTTAAAGAATTAGATGGATAAAAACCCACATTTCTAAATTGTAACATGAACCTGGTGACCGACCTGTGAGTCCAGTGATGATGAGAAGAAAGCTGAGATGAACAGTCATGTTGGTGAGGGAGCAGAGTCAGATACAGTAAACTACATGAACCAAGGCACTGACAGACTGAATTTCTATTTCCTCATTTTAGTAAATATACAACTGTAACACATCTCTCCTCCCCCTCCAACAGGTGCAGTTGATTGGATGATGTATATAAATAAATATAAATCCTTTTCACAGTTTGTTGTTCTACAGCAACCATTAAGTTGTTTATCTTTATTTAGTTACATTTGACATAATGACTTCTCTAAACATGAAATTAAATGTGCATTCACTTTTAAAGGAATGAAAACAGCATAATCAGTTAAAACACATGGCTAGTATACAATGAGAGCGTATACACACCCTGAAAATAGAAATGAGAATGCAAATTTTTACCTAATAAATTAAGCGCAGTAAACCCAATATACAACATACAACATTCTTTGCAATGTTTTGGCGCTATGCGGAGATGGATACAAATGCATGGCAAGGGTGAAAAAAACAACAACAAACAACTTGCTGCTGAGACGTCTTTTCAACCAGTTGGAGAACAAAAGACCAATGAAAACGAGGAAGGAATGGCAAAGAAACTATGCAATGCAAAGCAAACATGATGCAAGTTTATAAGAGAGTCAATTAAAGGGCAACATTTTGACTTGGTGGGAACAAAATGGTCGGCAGAAAATACTGAACTACAGTACGTGAAAAGAATCAGACAGGGTTTGGGTATCTTAATATTCACCCTTTATATTCCATCCACATCACTCTCTGCATCAGACCTCTGGGTAAAGAAGGAGAGAGAGATATGAAAGTTTCCATTTTTAATGAATTTAAAATTTGTTTCATGTAATTACTGGTGTGGTTTGTAAAATAAAAATGATAAAAAGTGTACTCATGTGTGTTTAAGTGTGCCTATATTGTGTAATATGAGTTGTGGTTTTAATGGTTAAGGGTTACCTCGCCTCAAGTTCTTCTCACGTATCTTACTTCCTCTTCAGCCTGTGTTGAAGGAGAAAAACACATCCAATTTACAGTAAGATTACAGAAGTTTACTAGATGGCATTACATTAGATTACATCAACAATACTTTACAATACTATATTATAGCTTTGTGATCAAAGACATGTTTTGTTGAGTTCTGATTGTGGTTACTGTATCTTCCTAACAACAATAAATGTACAGTATAGAACTGTAGTAAACATAAACACATTACAATGAAATCATCTCTACTGTGTAATGCAGTCTAGTCAACAATTCAAACAAAACATTGTAGAATAAACAGAAATTTATAACACAAATTGGTTTTATCAGTTCACCATATACTCACTGTGTCTTTTCATCATAAAACAGATGAACAAGGTCACCATGACAACGAGGACCAACACGCTCAGACGGATGCCGAAAATCTTTAGGTGATCAGAAGGACTGCAGCAGGAAATTTGAATGCAAATGAATTAACAATAAATAAATAAACAGAACAGTCTTATTTAAACAGTAGTCTAAAATATATTCATCATCCTGGTCACATACTGCAGTTAAAAAGTTATTTAGTCTTACAGTAGAACTTATTTTCTAATGTCAGTAAAAACACATGTACAGATTCTTACAAGGACTGTTTTCTGGATCACAAAATGTCCACATTTCTCTAAATACTGTATGTTAATGCAAAGGCTGCTGACCTTGGGTGTCCACCCTGAGCTGTGGGTGCAGGGGTGAGATTCACAGGTTCAAGAGTGGGTGACACAGGGGTTAAACCTGTTGCTGTATCTGTGTAAATAATAGCACCATGATCACCACTGTAATACAACAATACTCAATGCTAATATCACTTCTGTATTAAATCAACACATAGATTGTTGTACTTTATAAACTTTTATAACTTTCATAAATGCAAATTACTTATAGTACTTACTAGTGGCAGGTTGCTCAGTAACAGTTACATGTACTGGCATATGTAAGCTTCCTTTAACACACCAATACCAGCCGCTGCTCTCTGTCATCAGTCCACTCATAGTCACAGTGAAAACATTGGGGACACTCCTACTGATGGTCACTCTTGTTCCATCTATTGATCCAGACGACGTCGTCACACAGAAGACGTCCGGCCTGCACCACGCAATTTCTCCAGAGTTACGATAGTGACAATTGATGGTTATATTACCTCCTTTAAATCCTGTAATCTCCTGATGATCCACATAGAGACCGGGCGTATCTTAAGGGAAAACAAATAGTATTCAAGAGAAAATTGCAGAAGGCTTTGGTACATGCTGGTGATGTTTCAGACGTCTTATTACAACTGGTGGATAATTACTGTCCTCATACCTTACATTTATTCCCATTAATGTAGAGTGACAAAGTAATTAAAAAAATGCAGCACACAATGAGAACCTCCTCAGTGTTCACAAAGGATTTGAAATGTGCTTAAAGATGTTTAGGGTCTCTTACCTCTGGTGACTGACAGGTGAAACTTCTCTCCGACATCTGACCCTCCATCAATCTTCACAGCACACCAGTAATCATCAGTGTCCTCAACCGTCAGATCTTTTATAGTCACAGTGAAGATTCTTTGCTTTTTGTCATCAGAGATTGAAAACTTTCCTGAATTTTGTTGGTTTGTTTTAACTATATAAGAGCAGGAGGACCAATGATATCCTTTACAGAAGTATTTCACATGGTTCATGTACTTTGAGGCATAGAGACATGGGATGGAGATTGAATCTCCAGCCTTCACTGACACTTCATTGAATGATAGGCTGTGAATTCCTGCAACAAGAACAAATACAGCATTTTAATGCTTTTATTCACTAACAATAATCTTCCTTCAGATGACCTGCATGTAATAGATGTTCATACTAGCTGTTGTTTTACACATTAGGTCATTATATTCTTCAACATATTAGAAATACAAACTGGAGGGTATATTACTCAATGACATTTAAAGAATTAGATGCATAAAAACCCCACATTTCTAAATTGTGACACAAACCCGGTGACCGACCTGTGAGTCCTGTGATGATGAGAAGAAAGCTGAGATGAACAGTCATGTTGGTGAGTGAGCAGAGTCAGATAAAACTATATCAACCAAGGCACTGACAGACTGACTTTCTATTTCCTCATTTTCTTAAATATGCAATTGCAACACTTAAAATCTCTCCTCCCCCTCCTGTAAGACAGTTGCAATTGGTTTGATGATAGATAAAAATACATATCCTTTACACAGTTTGTTGTTCTACAATAACCAGAGATGTACATCACGTCCACATCACTCCTAGCATCTGACAAGTGTGTAAGAAAGAAGGGACAGACGTAAAACAGATCAACTGAACAGTTAAACCTGTTTTTTTCTGGGTTTTTTTGCTTCAAATGTGTATGATGAAATAATGAATGCTATTTGAGTGAACTTATCCATCTTCCGAAAACTGCGTTTTAGTAACCACAAAGGAGACACAGGCTGAGTTTACAATGTAAACTATCAGTGAAATCTGTGACCCTGCAGCCATGTTGAGATCAGTTGAGGAAATACCGTTTGGTTACGATGTAACCTTTGTTCTCTGAGTGAGAGACTATCTCTCCAGCTTACATATTCCATATGTATGGGGAATGATCTCACCTAGGTCAGGTGACGTGGATAGTTTTTAAGACACACCGGCACTGCCGGCCACGCCCAGACGCGAGTCTATAAAGCGCATGCGCTGGCGTGGGATCATTGCTAGTTTTTGATCGTAACGTGTCTCCGAGCGGCCTCATACTGGAGAGATAGTCTCTCACTCAGAGAACAAAGGTTACATCGTAACCAAACGTTCTCTATTGTATCGAGACTATCTCTCCAGCTTACATATTCCATATGTATGGGGAACTCTGTAAGACACACCGTGAGGAGACGGTGCAGACCCATAATTATGTGCACCTCCACAGACGAACTGTTTACAATGTACACCATTACACTCCAACCAGTTAACAGGCCCTGCCAGATGCTAAGGCCTCTACTGGGAGGAAAGCCGTTCAGGTCAGCCCGCAAGACGCTAAGCTGACTGAGGGGAGACACTTATCACCCCAACAGGGGGACCTGATAAGGAGGCCCAGCCCTATGGGCAGGTAGGATTAAGTAACATCCGGGTTGCACCCAGCACCAACTCATCAAAGGAGGCGCCGGCTGCAACATTTCAGCGATAGAATCTGGTGAAGGTAGATGGAGCTGACCATGTGGCTGCCGTGCAATCTGGTCTAGAGAGGCACCCCGCCACAGTTCCCATGAGGTCGCTACACCTCGTGTCGAGTCTGCACGCACCCCTGGTGGCAACGGCCCATCCATCTCCCTGTAAGCCTGTTGAATTGTCTCAACAACCCAACGTGACACCCTTGACTTCGACAGTGGCCTACCCAAGCACTCCGGTTTGAAAGAAACACCTGCGTTTGTTTTATGTACATAGCCAGGGTCCTAACCGGGCATAGTGTCGGCTGTTGTCAGTCGGCTCCCTCCCTCTCTTGAGGGGAGTAGAAATGACGAAGCTCAACTGACTGGCTCATGTGCATTTCCGAGAGTATTTTAGGGAGGAAAGCCGGATTAGGGCGAACGATCACCCCCGCACCATCCGGCAGAAACCTGCAGCAGCTTTGATGAATAGAAAGAGCCTGCAGCTCCCCTATTCTCCTCGCAGAAGGTCACTGCCAGAAGGAAGGCAGTTTTAAGTGACAGCCATTCCAGCTCTGCAGATGCAATAGGCTCAAAAGGGGGCGCTGCAATGCCCCCAAGACGCGGTCCAAATCCCAGAGGGGCGCAGCCGGCCCTCTACTACGAGCTGTAAGCCTATGAGACCCTTTGAGGAACTGCGAGATCAGAACACAGCCGCTCTCGGGGAGTCTGAGTTCCCCAACCCGAGCAGCCTTAATAGCTGCCACCATACCTTTGAGGGTGGTGGAGGACTTCCCCGCATCTCACTGTTCCTGCAAGAATTGCAGGATGTCTTGAACCGTACAGGCCAAAGGGTCCACCTGTTGTGCCTCGCACCATGACAGGAACACCACCCTACCGATAGGAGTAGGCTGCCCTAGCTGAGGGCGCCCGAGCCCCTCGGAGGGCTGTGACTACCCGCTCTGGCAACCCCATAGCGAGGAACCCTGTCCTCTCAGGGGCCAGGCCCAGATCTTGAGACCCCGGGGGAAGGGGTGGAACAGTGACCCCCATGCCTGAGACAGCAGGTCTCTCCTGACTGGAAGCTCCCATGGGGCTCCGTGCAGGAGAGGTGGAATGCCGGCTTAAAACCATGTCATGTGGGGCCAGTTTGGGGCCACCAGAATCACTCTCCTGTTCTCCGCCTGCTCCGAAGAAGAGGCGGGAGAAGGCTGAATGGAGGGAAGGCATACAGTTGGCCCTGAGGCCATGGATGCGCCAGAGCGACTGTCCCAAGAGGGGGGTTGTCCCTCCGCAGGGAGAAGAACAGAGGGCAATTTGTCGTCTCCCTGGAGGCAAACAGATCTGCGTCCACTGTACCAAACTGGTGACAGATCTCCGATACAACCTCGGGGTGTAGCCTCCACTCCCCCGGGTCAAGACTTCCTCTGGACAGCCGGTCTGCTGCTGTGTTTGTAGAGCCTGGCACATGCACCGCTTTCAGAGACAGAACCTGGGGGTGCACCCACTGTCCAAAGCTTGTGTGCCTGCCGGCACAGGAGGGGAGAGCCCAGGCCCCCCCTGCCTGTTGACATAGGCTGCAGCTACGGTGCTGACGGTTCTTACCAGCACCTGATGCCCACGGAGACGTGGCATAAAGTGCATTAGTGCGAGGTGAACTGCTCTCAGCTCCAACACGTTCATGTGCTGACCTGTCCAGGGGCCAGTCCAGTGTACGCTGTCACCCCAGCGTTCGTAAACTAGATCTAGGTCTAGAGGGTCTCTGACCTCGGCCACGCCCCCCTTTCTTTCCTTGCCACCGAGCCCTCTGCCTATGAAACGCCTCCAGCTGGGGTCCAACGTCCTCTGGACCCCAATGGGGCTGCGCAACAGGCCCTGGGGTGGAGGTGCCCTCTGTCGGTGGCCCCCACGGGGCCACCGACAGAGGGCAACGGGCATCTCCCGAGCATCGTGCCGGGCTTCCCTGGCCTGTTGCAACATACTTACCTTTCCGGACCAAACATGGCAGAGGGCTCAACAGGAAACCATAGAAGTGTCTCGGTCTTCCTGCTGCAGCCGGGACTGCGACAGCCAAAAGTGGAGCCTCACTGCTGCGACTACAGCGTGTAGACTACGTGTTCTGTACCCGCCGGAGCAGGACAGGAACACACACCCACACCGGTCAACGTTCGCCGCTGTAGCCGATTTAACGGCACAGCTGACAAACTGCCTCTGGACGCGTTAGCGACTCTCGCAATACGTCCTGGAAGCACCGGTACCTCGGTCAACCGGATTAGCCGCCACGCAGCACATCGGAGACACGGTAACCAGACAGGGACAACAGCAGTCCAGGGAGGCTGCCAGAGACAGACGCCCGCTTCTTACACCAGGTAAGTGGACTCGATGCTGTAACCCTGATATTCTGGTTTGAGTTTCTTTTTTTTTTTTTGTCTTTTCTGTATCACACGCTCTGCACCAAAGTGGAGATCAAAATGGCAATGATCCCACGCCATGCGCTTTATAGACTCGCGTCTGGGCGTGGCCGGCAGTGCCGGTGTGTCTTAAAAACTATCCACGTCACCTGACCTAGGTGAGATCATTCCCCATACATATGGAATATGTAAGCTGGAGAGATAGTCTCGATACGATAGAGAACAAGCACCGCCCACCAGCCTGAGCAAACTTTTTCATTTTAAAGCTAAACAGTATACTACAAGATATTTCTGAAAACATTTGAGGTGAGAAATAGGCATTACAGTAACATAATATTGATTCATATATGATAAGCGCTGCTTAGTTTGACCGTTTCGTTGGAGTTTGCGAGTGATTGACAGCTGCCTCCGTTGAATGAACAGCCAATATAAACGCTCTCTCTGGAATGACCAGTGATTGTCCAAAGTCTCCCATCACATGTTCAATTTTTAAAGCTTGAAATCAGAGTTATGAGGAGGTGCAGAAATCTAGTTTTCTCTCAGAACACTTGAATTGCAATATGCTGAAAATGATGCTAAAAATATTTTGCAGGTTTAAACACATTTTAAACCCCAAATGAAGCAGTGGCCGTTCCTATAATCTTCAATGCACACATCATCTATTGTGAATCTAATCTTTTCTATATCAAACCTCTAATCGTTTGGCAAACATGCACCATTAATAAAAAGAAAAGAGAAGATGGGGAAAATGCAAAAACAACATCAGGACAGTGGCGTTTCAGCCAGAAGAGATGAATATACTACAAGACAAGAAAAAGGAAAGGAGGAGGACAACAACAGAAACTTGTAGATCAATTGCTGAATTTATTTGTGCGTTATTCATTTCATTTTCTTATTTTTTATTTTTAACATTATCCTTCCTTTTACATCAAACGTCACTTAAACAACATCACTGTTCAATACAGTACAGACTATAATGAACAAAAACAATAACAACTTCTTAAGATGCTCTTTCACCTCCTACGAGTCGATAGGATCATTGCTAAGAGTAAAACGCTTTTGTCGAAGCTTTTGGGAAACACCTCTTAAGCTAAAGAAGGGATGTAAAATGGATATTGCAAACATCTTAGCTTTAAGATGCTTTTGGGAAACCAGGCCCAGTTCAGCATTTGTTTAAAACACTTTGCAGCTATGCAGAGGAGAATAAAAAAAGGGGAAGGTGTAAACCCTCAAAATTAAAAAGAAGTAAGAAGTTGTTGCAAAACCAAAGAACAGATGACAACACATTGCAACACTATCATCTAAGAAAAGAGTCCAGTGATAGACATGCAGATAAGATGTAGGGTTAACATGGGGTTACAGGTTCTGCTGGTGCTGGGCCAACCTGCTATATGTTACATCCTCATCTTTTGCTTCAACCTGTTGCAGAACAGAAGAAAAAAATGACAATTAGAAAGAAAGATCAAAGATAAAGCAGACTAAGAGTCAACTGCCACACTAGCAATGTGGTTAAGAAAAGCTACACTATATATGTGAGCAACAGTGTGAGACTGGGCTCTTAAAATGTACCCTTTGCACAGATTGCTGTTCGACAGTAACCACAGAGCTGTACATCACGTCCACATCACTCTTAGCTTCTGACCTCTGGGTAAGAAAGAAGAGACAGATGTGAAACAGATCGATTGAACAGTTAAACCTGTTTTTGTTTTTTGCATCATTCAAATATAAATGTGTATGATGAAATAATAAATGCTATTTGAGTGTGTCTTTTCTTGTGCTTATGTTGTGTAATACAGGTTGTGGTTTAATGGTTTATGGTTACCTTAACTGAAGTTTTTCTCATGTAAGTAACATTGCTGTATGTTACTTCCTCTTCAGCCTGATGAAGGAGCAAACCAAACGTTATTTAAATAAAGGCTAAACACCATTTTATTAGACTAGATCTGATTAGATTACATCAACATGACGACCTTTGTTAAAATGGTAATCATGTACCATTTCATAAAAATACTTCTTTTTTAAGGTGAACACATGAGAGGAATTAGAGTTTACTAAAACCTTATTCTATACAATAGTCCAAAGAAAATATTAATAATTCTGAGGTTGGTCTTACTTAAAAAAAAAAGAAAAGAAACATAAGGTTCATCCAATAATAATCATACAGTCACTTACCGGGCCTGAAGTTCTTCTCTTTTTCTTAACAGTACTGTATGTTACTTCCTCTTGAGTCTGTGTTGAAGGAGCAGAGGATAGAACATGAATGGCAACCAATAACCATAATTGATGTATTCATTAAACCTAATACTGTGTTTGTCATCACATATGTGCTCAATTAAGTTTCCATCTTCTCCTATCAAAAGATGCACAAGAATGATATTATCAAGTTGCATTGTGCGTTATATAACTATTAGATGTTCAGCTACAGTGATACATGGCAGTCCTGCAGCTGCAAATGGACAATACAGTATAATCTCTGAAATGTGTAGTCTTTATTTCGCTCGGTATCACGGCAGTGTTAAATTAAGCAAATGGCCACGATAGTGAGTCTCTTTCTTTGTAAGAGAAATGTAACGGGAAATGAATCAGCATATCTTACTGTACCGTTGTTGAGGCAGATGATTCTGCTTTGGTCCGCTCTAAAAGTGAAGCAATGAAAACTCCAATTAGTGACCATCAATGCTCAATGACAATAATGCACAATAGTCTATATTTATGGTAAAACATATTTACGATTAACAAAAACGTTTTGGTATGAAATATCAAAATTCAGTATAGACTTACTGTATCTTTTGAACACAAACCAGATGCACAATGTCACCATTACAACAAAGATCAGCAAACTCAAAGGGATGATGAAGTGCATCAGGTCCACTGGAACACTGGGGCTTAAATCACATAATGCAAATCAAATTAAATAAAAAGACTTGAATGCAGTGTATATAGTTGAATGCAAATGTGAAGGCTTCCGACCTGTGCTGTTCACCCTGAACTGTGGTAGATCGTTTGTCTGTAAAAGTAGTGGTGACACTCACAGGCTCAGGAGTTGATGATAAGATGGTTAAATGGCTTGTTGCTGTAAGAGTGGCTATAATCCAAAACAAGACAATGAATACTAGAGTAAAAAGACAATAATGAATCCTAATATCTCTTCTGTATTAAATCAAAACATTTATAAATGATACTTGACAAATATTTATAATTTACAATTTTATATTTATAATTGATAATAACTTACTAGTGGCAGGTTGCTCAATAACAGTTACATGTACTGGCATCTGTAAGTCTCCTTTAACGCACCAATACCAGCCGCTGCTCTCTGTCCTCAGTCCACTCATAGTCACAGTGAAAACATTGGGGACACTCATACTGATGGTCACTCTTGTTCCATCTATTGATCCAGACGACGTCGTCACACAGGAGCTGCCCAGCCTGCACCACGCAATTTCTCCAGAGTTAAGATAGTGACAATTGATGGTTATATTACCTCCTTTAAATCCTGTAATCTCATGATGATCCACATAGAGACTGGGCGTATCTTAAGGGAAAAAAAATTCAATAGAAAAGGGCAGAAGCCTTTGGTACATGCTGGTGATGTTTCAGAGGTGTTGTATACAATACGGTAGTTATAACTGATGGATAATTACTAAAAAATGCAGTAACCAATGACAACCTCCTTAGTGTTTACAAGTGACAAATTTTAAATGTGCTTAAAGGTGCTTTAAGGTCTCTTACCTCTGGTGACTGACAGGTGAAAATACTCTCCGACATCTAGCAATACATCAATCTTCACAGCACACCAGTAATCAGTGTCCTCATCTGTCAGATCTTTTATAGTCACAGTGAAGATTCTTTGGCTTTTGTCATCAGAGACTGAAAACTTTTGTGAATTTTGTTGGTTTGTTTTAACTGCATAAGAGCAGAACTTCCTGTAATATCCTTTACACAAGTATTTTACATGGTTCATGTACTGTGAGTCATAGAGACATGGGATGGAGATTGAATCTCCAGCCTTCACTGACACTTCATTGACTGTTGTGCTGTGAATTCCTGCAACAAGAAACAAATACAGCATTTTAATGCTTTTATTCACTAACAATAATCTTCCTTCAGATGACCTGCATGTAATAGATGTTCATATTAGCTGTTTTTTTACACATTAGGTCATTATATTCTTCATGATATTTGAAATACAAACTGGAGGGTATATTACTCAATGACATTTAAAGAATTAGATGCATAAAAAAAACCCCACATATCTAAATTGTGACATGAACCTGGTGACCGACCTGTGAGTCCAGTGATGATGAGAAGAAAGCTGAGATGAACAGTCATGTTGGTGAGGGAGCGGATTCAGATAAAACTACATCAACCGAGGCATTGACAGACTGATTTCCTATTTCCTCATTTTCTAAATATACAACTGCAACACATCTCTCCTCCCCCTCCAACAGGTGCAGTTGATTGGATGACGTAGATAAATAAATATATAACCTTTGCACGTTTTTTTGTTCTACAGTAACCACAGAGCTGTACATCGCGTCCACATCACTCTTAGCTTCTGGCCTCAGGGTAAGAAAGAAGAGACAGATGTGAAGATCTGAATTGAACAGTTTAACTTTTTTTTTCCTTCATTCAATTAGAAATGTGTATGATGAAATAATAAATGCTATTTGAGTGTATTTATTCATCATATAAACTCAAGCTCAACAGGCAACAACAGCTTTAAGGGCTTTGTCTCAGCCAGCTGATCACTTTACCAGTAAGATACATGACGAACTAACCTAAACAGTTAGGCTGATTGAAACGTTGCTTTCCTTCATCATTAACCTTTTCATCTTGTTCATGCTTGTTGAACAGGTGTAATAACGTATCTTGGCTTTACACTTGCAAAGTTTTATTGCACTTACTAAACATCAACAACCGTAGCGTCAACTCGTCTCAACCGCAGCATCTCGGATCAGCTGTTCACTGACTGCGCTGTGCTTGTGGGCCTATGAAAGGAGGCTGGGTCACTGGGCGGACATGGCTCTTGGGGTATGACCAGTACTGTGCCGTGAGATCTAGGGTCAGGGGTCAGGTAGGCAGTCGCAGACCGGGATGCACACACATGTATCATGTGTTAGCAGGCGAGTACACAACGCAGTCTAAGAGAATCCTTCAAAATCAAGGTCATAAAATACCATTACCAAACTTAAACAATTACTCCATTACAGTCCCCATTACAACACTCTCCCAATAGGCTACATCTGATAAGTGCAGTGCATTGTTTGTGTAAGAGAGACAAACAGACGGAGAAAGAAAGAGAGCGACAGCTCCATCGAGAGAGGGGAGAGAGAGAGAGAGAGAGAGAGAGAGAGAGAGAGAGAGAGCAAAAACATCAAAACAAAAAGGCCTATGCACAATAGTCTGCACAGATCCACGTATTCAAAATGTGCAACATCTCTTCCCCATGATTCATGCCATCCATACGGTTATCCTGACATCAGCTATTTCAAATCAATAAACTTAATTTACAACACAAGATCGCGATCTTTGACCATGTATAATATTTCACAACGACCGCCGCTGTCGAGCACGGCGCTACACCGGGGCTAAGGGATGCTGGAGCCACGTCACAAATCTGCGTAGCCCCAGTGAAGCCCCCTCAAGCATTTTTTTTTTTTTTTTTTATTTTTAAATAAAGAAATATGTAAAAGTTAATAACCAGCCATTCTGTTCCCAATCCGATCCCTGGCTGCGTGCTGTCCGGTGGTGGGAACATAATTCAATCGTACTGATCTGGATCTGGATGGTAGAAGACACACACATATTGTCGGCCAGTCGGCCTATTTTTGCAATAAAAATAAAATCGCTAAGATTGTGATAATAACCAGCTCGTTTTACACCATATGTGCAAAGTTGACAGGCATAATCTACACTTCTCGTTTTAGCTGCACTGTGGATATTATTCAGCACCAGTTTGTGATGTCTGTGGTTTCATTCACCTCCACTGAAATAAACTGTGCCACACTCGGTTCCTCTTTTATGTCATTCTTCAGAACATCTGCAATCGCTTCAATTAAGTCATTTTGGATTCTGTTTGACCAAGTGGGAGGCCAAATTAGCATCCTTGCTGGCTAACAGGTGCAACATTTCAATGAAATTCCCCCGGTTTGAGGAACTTGCACTCTCATTGTTCCCACGGAAAGCTAGCTCCTGTTTAACCAAGGAAACATACAGCATCTATGAGACATTTTAGGATTTCTCTATTTTTCTTTAGCTTCTCATTGTGGATGCTAACGCTCAGCTGTCGTTGTTCATCCAAAGCCAGGTCGATTCTGTTGAGTTCAAATGTTTTCAGAGCAATCTGGCTCTGAATGCGGACCACTGACTTTTCGTGCTTGGCTATCGCACAGGGCAAATTGTTTGGGTCACAATATTCTGCATTAGTCCAGACCTTGACGGTGGTACAGCCAAACAGCAAACATGGGAAACAGAACAGCCTGTTCAGTGTAGCACATCCACAGAGCCAATCCTTCCCTTTGTACCACTCGGTCTGAAAAGTAGAAACAATGTTCTGTCCCTTCCTTTGGTGAAGATCGGCTAGGTCAGGCGTTGGTCTCCCGAGACTTAAAAGTTGACGCTTTTCTTCAGAAGAAAGCCGTGAAAATTGTTTTAGCTTCGATAGCGGTGTCATAATGTCGGTGAGCCCGCGCTTGAACTTGCTGTACGTATGAAGGAGCTGCCGGGAGGGTCACGAAAGCATCGTGAACGTAGAAGTACAACCTGGCATAGTACAGTTACGTTCAAAGGCAGCGTAGCGATCTGCCTTTTTAGATACATATTAAACTATATGGGAACTGACTGCGCATGCGCAAACCCACATCCGTACGATAATATGACATGGGAAGGCACAGCAGGGATACCTTACTGCCTCCCACAGGCAAGGATAGCATACAACGCAAGGCTGAACAGCTTGTGCAGCCTCTGCCTGGCCAGAAGATGGTGATGTTGATATTGTCATTTTTATTAGGCTGTGAAAAGCACCAAATGCTGCCACATTCAAACCTATTGTAAGGTATCTGAAATCGAAAACATTAACTGAATAATTTCATTTTTGCTAATAGCCTTGGGTAAGCAGTGCCCATCCTGCCTACCCTGACTGCACACCACTGGGTATGACTCATGCTCAGTGTAACTGAAGCTGCAGCCGTGCGTTGCGATTGGTTCAATTTCGGCGAGGGCAGACCGGATTTTACTGCGCATGTGTTGTACTCCGAGATATGACACATACTCAGCCTCCTTCCATAGGCCTTGAACAGCAGCAGGAAGAGGCTGCAGCTTTGGTTTAGCCCCGGAGACCGTTTGTAACTAGTATCTATTATGCCATTATATCGGGATTCAGTTTTTGGTCTCGACGATGCATATTGTCCCGTTTTTATATTGCAATATTTTTCGTGGCACAATATTTCGTCACACCCCTAGTCAGAGGTCTTTTCCTCAACAAAATTTAACGTAAGTTAGAAGCGATATTTAGCCTCCTTCTCGACAAGCTACATGGTTGGTACCAATAAATTAATTAGGTTTTTTTAGTTTCATATGATGATATCTTCACTCTAGCTTTAAAACTGAATTCACTACAACCTAAAATTCATAAGTTGCGTTAATGCGTTAAAGAAATTAGTGGCATTAAAATTATTTTTTATTGACGAATTATTGCTTTAACGTTGACAGCCCTAATTATCTTGTACTCCTTTGTGCACTGCATGTTGTGTATCTTTATTCAGTTACATTTGACATTATGACTTCTCTAAACATGAAATTAAATGTGTATTCACTTTTAAAGGAATGAAAACAGCATATACATTAAAAAAACAAGTTAAAACACATGGCTAGTATACATTGAGTGTATAAACTCCCTGAAAATAGAAATGAGGATTATATTATTGTGAATTTATACCTAATAATTAAGCTCAGTAAACTCAATATACATGTTCTGCAGATAAGCTTAAAGGTTTTTCAATGCCCTTATAAAACAAACAGACCAGTGCTTCTTTGCAATGTTTTGCCGCTATGCAGAGGTGGATACAAATGCATGGCAAGGGTAAAACAACAAACAACTTGCTGCTGAGACGTCTTTTCATCCAGTTGGAGAATAAAAGACCAATGAAAATGACGAACGAAAGGCAAAGAAACTATGCAATGCAAAGAGCAAACATGATGCAAGTTTATAAGAGACTCAATTAAAGGGCAACATTTTGACTTGGTGAGAACAAAATGGTCTGCAGAAAATACTGAACTACAGTACGTGAAAAGAATCAGACAGGGTTTGGTTATCTTAATATTTACCCTTTATATTCCATCCACATTACTCTCTGCATCAGACCTCTGGGTAAAGAAGGAGAGAGAGATATGAAAGTTTCCATTTTTGATGAATTTCAAATTTGTTTCATTTATTACTGGTGTGGTTTGTAAAATAAAAATGATAAAAAGTGTACTCATGTGTGTTTAAGTGTATTTATATTGTGTAATATGAGTTATGGTTTTAATGGTTAAAAGTTACCTCGTCTGAAGTTCTTCTCACGTATCTTACTTCCTCTTCAGCCTGTGTTGAAGGAGAAAAACACATCCAATTTACAGTAAGATTACAGAAGTTTACTAGATGTTATTACATTAGATTACATCAACAATACTTTACAATACTATATTATAGCTTTGTGATCAAAGACATGTTTTCTTGAGTTCTGATTGTTGTTACTGTATCTTATTAACAACAATAAATGTACAGTATAGAACTGTAGTAAACATAAACACATTACAATGAAATCATCTCTACATTGTAGTTCAGTTTGCTCTGTGAAAATATATATTAACCCACATATTGTACCGTTGTTGTGGCTGATGATTCTGCTCTGGTCTGCACTAAAGGAGAGACAGAAAAAAAAACACCTGTTACGGACTCTCAATGCTCGATGACCGTTATGCAAACTAGTCTTCAATTCAAACAAAATATTGTAGAATAAACAGAAGTTTATAACACAAATTGGTTTTATCAGTTCACCATTTACTTACTGTGTCTTTTGATCAGAAAACAGATGAACAAGGTCACCATGACAACGAGGACCAACACGCTCAGACGGATGCCGAAAATCTTTAGGTGATCAGAAGGACTGCAGCAGGAAATTTGAATACAAATTAATTAACAGTAAATAAATAAACAGAACAGTCTTATTTAAACAGTAGTCTAAAATATATTCATCATCCTGGTCACATACTGCAGTTAAAAAGTTATTTAGTCTTTCAGTAGAACTTATCTTCTAATGTCAGTAAAAACACATGTACAGATTATTACAAGGACTGTTTTCTGGATCACAAAATGTCCACATTTCTCTAAATACTGTATGTTAATGCAAAGGCTGCTGACCTCCGGTGTCCATCCTCAGCTGTGGGTGCAGGGGTGAGATTCACAGGTTCAAGAGTGGGTGACACAGGGGTTAAACCTGTTGCTGTAACTGTAAATAATTCCAAATAGCACCATAATTACCACTGTAATACAACAATACTCAATGCTAATATCACTTCTGTATGAAATCAACACATAGATTGTTGTACTTGACAAATAATTAGAAATGAAAATTACTTATAGTACTTACTATTGGCAGGTTGCTCAGTAACAGTTACATGTACTGGCATCTGTCAATCTGTCAATCTCCTTTAGCACACCAATACCAGCCGCTGCTCTCTGTCCTCAGTTCACTCATAAGTCACAGTGAAAACATTGGGGACACTCCTACTGATGGTTACTCTTGTTCCATCTACTGATCCAGACGACGTCATCACACAGGAGCTGCCCGGCCTGCACCACGCAATTTCTCCAGAGTTACTGTGGCAATTGATGGTTATATTACCTCCTTTAAATCCTGTAATCTCCTGCTGATCCACATAGAGACTGGGCGTACCTTTAGGTAAAACAAATAATAATCAATAGAAAATTGCAGAAACCTTTGGTACATGCTGGTGATGTTTCAGACGTCTTAATTACTGTCCTCAATCTTTACATTTATTCTCATTAATTTTAGTGATGAAGTAATTAAAAAATTGCATCAAACAATGAGAACCTCCTTAGTGTTCACAAAGGATTTGAAATGTACTTAGAGATTCTTTAAGGTCTCTTACCTCTGGTGACTGACAGGTGAAAATACTCTCTGACATCTAGCCCTCCATCAATCTCCACAGCACACCAGTAATCAGTGTCCTCATCCGTTAGATCTTTTATCATCACAGTGAAGATTCTTTGCTTTTTGTCATCAGAGATTGAAAACTTTTCTGAATTTTGTTGGTTTGTTTTAACTGCATAAGAGCAGGAGGACCATGTAGATCCTTTACACAAGTATTTCACATGGTTTGTGTATTGTGAGTCATAGAGACATGGGATAGTGACCGAATCTCCAGCCTTCACTTACATTTGACTGACTGTTGTTATGCTGTGAATTCCTGCAACAAGAACAAATACAGCATCTTAACAGATATGCTTGCTAACAGTATTGTTCCTTCCTATGACCTTCATGTTGGAGCGATTCATATTAACAGTTGTGCATATTAAATTATAGTTGTCTCCACAATTTATGAAATAAAACACTGGTAGGTTATTATAAAGGATTATGTAGCACAACTTCCTGCCTAACTGTATCATCATCTGACATGAGGAACACAAAGAAAGAAAATAGGCTAATCCATTTTAAAAGGACCCGTTACTGACCTGTGAGTCCAGTGAGAATGAGAAGAAAGTTGAGATAAACGGCCATCTCAGTGAGCGAGCAGTCCGACAAAACAACACGGAGCAAGACACCAACACACTTCTGTACAGAACTCTACTTCCCAATCTTATTTGATATGCGATTGCATCTGTTACAATCGTTCTTCCTCGTAAGTCAGTTGCATCACATAAGTTGGCTGATGAAGTAAATATTGTAAGCAGTCATGTAGTATTCTGGGTTTGTAATTATTAGTGAGCATTGTACACATTAATCTGTCCAGCCTTCCATTATCTGGTGAGCGGACATTCTCCACAGGGGTCTCCAATAAGTAGCTCGCTCGCTACCGGTAGCTCACTAACTGTGTCTGAGTGGCTCACTAAAGGTTAAAAGAATATGAACATAAATTTTATAACACAAAGTCACATTGTAAACCGGTTTAAGTTTCTATCCAATCAAATTCACAGACATTGCGTCCCCTTCTGACACGAATTGATTATTTGCCAATCGGCCGACAATTAAACAAGTTGCGCTGCTTTCAAATATCATGACATCAGTGACGCAGTAACATTAGGCGATGCTAGCAGACCAGCAAGCGTACACCAGATTTGACAATGACCGCAGAAAATAGCCAGGCTAATAAAAAGAAAAAAATATACTATTTTAATGAGGAACGGGTAATGACAAATGTGTGTCTCATTTGCGGTGCAAGCGTGTCAGTGGGTAAAAGATGTAACGTCGAGCGCCACTTCACCAAAGTTCACAGCATTTTATCATGGGACTTTCCATCTGGTAGCAGTCTACGAACAGAGAAGGTAGAGAAGCTGCAGAAAACAATGCGTAAAAGACAACAGTCTCTGTTTACCAAACTGACGAAGAAGGCCAACGCAGCAACAGAGGCTTCGTTTAGTGACGCACATCCTACTGAACCAAAAAGCCCTTCACCTATGGCACATCACATTTGAAGATGTGATTGGGTAAAAGACACTTCCTCTGACTCAACATGTCTTGCAAATAAAATCCCCACCCAACTTCTTCATCTTTAGAGTCCATTTTGCAATCTGGTTTACTTTTTCCTGGGCTGCTACATGTTCATTATGAGCAATGGTAGCTGAGCGCACATCAGTATCACTCTCAGTTTGTGAGCCCTATAATGGATGAATTTGAAACATGTGCATACCAATACCTATACCACCATACTATTTAGTGTGCCAGAAAAAGATTTAGTATGCCCCAATACATAGTATGTCAAATGCAGTATGCCAAAAATACCAGGATGTCCTACTGCATCCGGTCGCATATTGCCGTATGCAAGCTATCATGCTTTTCTGGCTATTCTGACCCACAATCCTCTGCGCAGCGAATATATGAACAAGAAGGTCAAAGTACAAGGTGCAATGTTATGACAAAGCTGTATGGCCAAGTTGTATGCATACAGTACTGCATGCAACAGTATGTACTTTGTAAGGGCAGCTGCAGTATATACTAAAAGTAAAAATAAAACTTGTGATTTGGAACACAGCTATAGTCCTTTTCACATTAAACATTTTGAGTTAGAAAGCACAGGTGTCATTATTAACATTAACGATGACTCCGTTCTATTCAAGTGTCCCAGGAAGCCATGACAGTGTGACAGTGAATCAGCATGCACAATACCACGACACTGAAACTGAGGCAGCTAAATGGAATTCAGCCATTATTCATGTTACTGTGAAATAGGAAACTGACAAGGAACTGACCAGCAACGTAAAAAATGGAGGGTTTGAAAATGCCCAAAAATTTAAAAAAAATAATGCAAATAAGGGCAAAACTCACCTGGAAGTTCTGTAGTGATCTTCAAACACACTGACGGTGGCAATATAGCGCTGTCTGAACACGTCCAGTGGGTTTTATCATCAGGTTGTACAGTGCATTCACGGCTAGTTGCAGCACTGGCAGTAATGTTGGTGAGACAAATGAAAGACAACAAATAGGAAGTGATTGGTATTTAAATAATATTACTCAAAACTGAAAATCGGTTAATTGATTTTGTATTTAAACTTCAGGTGTGAGGTGCTAATTTGTGTTTATCGATCAGACATGCCATTCTAACATCAACCAACTTTAATATTGTTGTAAATGCCAGCGAAAGATGAAGTGCATTGGGTCTTTAAAAGAAAGAACAAAAAAAACAAACTGAAATTAATAAAGATTTTCTCTTGTCAAATTCTTGAAAAAAATATCATATTTTACATCAGTAATTTGTATAGTCTTAATGTTTAGTTCACTAAGATCACCCCTTTTTCACGTGAGGATCAAGAGTTGTGTTATTATTCAACAGGACAATCTTGGTAGCGGCAGCTTGGCCACCAGGCAGGTGGAGCTGCTGGGTCGCAGGTGAGCTCTCGTGAATTGTTTTAAATGGCTGGCTGTAAGTTTATGAGGTGATTAAAAAGTGAATACAAGGGGAATATTTTGAGATGGTGTACAGATACACTATGAGCTTTGCTGGTGTTGTATTGTGAGTGAACCATCTTATTAGCTGCAGGATATTCTAATGTTGATAGAAGGCACATTATAATAGTCATGAAGCAAATTGTTTTTATACATGACACTTGTCACAAATCACAGAAAATCAAATATATACCCATTTTAGTATAGATATAAAAGACTTGCTATGAAAATGTTTGAATAACAGGATAAGTTTCATGTTACCAAGGTGAGAGTGTAAATGTGGATATGTACACTTTTTCGAATCTTAATTATCACTATGTTGGTTTCACTTTGAAGTCTTTCACCTGTGGCACAGTAAAATCATTCCAGTGCTGCAGGTAGTCACAGTAGTACTAGTACTAGCAACAGAGTCTATCCTCTGTAGTTATAAAATGAAGATTTTAACAGCATCGCTCTCACTTACATAACTCTACAATGCACTGATAAAACCACGTTACATGTTGCTCTTTAAGTTCTAAATGTTTGCAGTTCCACAAAGTTTATGAAATTATACTGTTTTAGGGCTGTCAGTCGATTAAAATATTTCGCACGATGGTCCATAGTTAATCACAAATTAATCACACATTTTTTTACTGTTCAAAATGTACCTTAAAGGGAGATTTGTAAAGGATTTAATACTCTTATCAACATATAGACAGCTGCTTTATGCAAATGTATGTACTAAAACTTAAAAATATGCTCAAATCATAACATGGCAAACTGAAGCCCAACAGACAACAACAGCTGTCAGTGTGTCAGAGTGCTGACTTGACTAGAATTTGCCCCAAACTGCATGTGATTATCATAAAGTGGGCATGTCTGTAAAGGGGAGACTCGTGGGTACCCATAGAACCCATTTTCATTCACATATCTTGAGGTCAGAGGTCAAGGGACCCCTTTGGAAATGGCCATAACAGTTTTTCCTCAACCAAATTTAACATAAGTCGTGAGAGATATTTAGCCTCCTTCTCAACAAGCTACATGGTTGGTACCAATGGATTCATTAGGTTTTTCTAGTTTCATATGATGATATCTTCACTCTAGCTTTAAAACTGAGCCCGCTACAACCTAAAAATTACAAGTTGCGTTAATGCGTTAAAGAAATTAGTGGCATTAAAATTATTTTGAACGTTGACAGCCCTAATTATTTTGTACTCCTCTGTGCACTGCAAGTTGTTTGTCTTTATTCAGTTACATTTGACATAATGACTTCTCTAAACATGAAATTAAATGTGAATTCACTTTTAAAGGAATGAAAACAGCATATACATAAAAAAATGATTTAAAACACATGGCTCGTATACATTGAGAGTGTATTAACAGCCTGAAAATAGAAATGAGGATTATATTATTGCAAATTTATACCTAATAAATTAAGCGCATTAAACCCAATATACAATACAACATTCTTTGTGATGTTTTGCCGCTATGCAGAGGTGGATACAAATGCATGGCAAGGGTGAAAAAAACAACAACGAACAACTTGCTGCTGAGACGTCTTTTCAACCAGTTGGAGAACAAAAGACAAAAGAAAATGAGGAAGGAATGGTAAAGAAACTATGCAATGCAAAGCAAACATGATGCAAGTTTATAAGAGACTCAATTAAAGGGCAACATTTTGACTTGGTGAGAACAAAATGGTCGGCAGAAAATACTGAACTACAGTACGTGAAAAGAGTCAGACAGGGTTTGGTTATCTTAATATTCAGCCTTTATATTCCATCCACATCACTCTCTGCATCAGACCTCTGGGTAAAGAAGGAGAGAGAGATATGAAAGCTTCAATTTTTGATTAATTTAAAATTTGTTTAATTTAATTACTGGTGTGGTTTGTAAAATAAAAAGAATGAAAAAGTGTACTCATGTGTGTTTAAGTGTACTTACATTGTGTAATATGAGTTATGGTTTTAATGGTTAAGGGTTACCTCGCCTGAAGTTCTTCTTATGTAACTTACTACCTCTTCAACCTGTGTTGAAGGAGAAAAACACATCCAATTTACAGTAAGATTACAGAATTTTACTAGATGGCATTACATTAGATTACATCAACAATACTTTACAATACTATATTATAGCTTTGTGATCAAAGACATACAACAGTATAGAACTGTAGTAAACATAAACACATTACAATGAAATCATCTCTACAGTGTAATGCAGTTTGCTCTGTGAAAATATAAATCTGGAAATTAATCCACATATTTTACCGTTGTTGTTGCTGATGATTCTACTCTGGTCTGCACTAAAGGAGAGACAGAAAAAAAACACCAGTTACGGACTCTCAATGCTCGATGACAGTAATGCAAACTAGTCCTCAATTCAAACAAAATATTGTAGAATAAACAGAAGTTTATAACACAAATTGGTTTCATCAGTTCACCATATACTTACTGTGTCTTTTGATCAGAAAACAGATGAACAAGGTCACCATGACAACGAGGACCAACACGCTCAGACGGATGCCGAAAATCTTTAGGTGATCAGAAAGACTGCAGCAGGAAATTTGAATACAAATTAATTAACAGTAAATAAATAAACAGAACAGTCTTATTTAAACAGTAGTCTAAAATATATTCATCATCCTGGTCACATACTGCAGTTAAAAAGTTATTTAGTCTTTCAGTAGAACTTATCTTCTAATGTCAGTAAAAACACATGTACAGATTCTTACAAGGACTGTTTTCTGGATCACAAAATGGTCACATTTCTCTAAATACTGTATGTTAATGCAAAGGCTGCTGACCTTGGGTGTCCACCCTGAGCTGTGGGTGCAGGGGTGAGATTCACAGGTTTAAGAGTGGGTGACACAGGGGTTAAACCTGTTGCTGTAACTGTGTAAAATTCAAAATAGCACCATGATTACCACTGTAATACAACAATACTCAATGCTAATATCACTTCTGTATTAAATCAACACATAGATTGTTGTACTTGACAAATAATTATAAATGAAAATTACTTATAGTACTTACTAGTGGCAGGTTGCTCAGTAACAGTTACATGTACTGGCATCTGTAAGTCTCCTTTAGCACACCAATACCAGCCGCTGCTCTCTGTCCTCAGTCCACTCATAGTCACAGTGAAAACATTGGGGACACTCCTACTGATGGTCACTCTTGTTCCATCTATTGGTCCAGACGACGTCGTCACACAGGAGCTGCCCAGCCTGCACCACGCAATTTCTCCAGAGTTATTGTGACAATTGATGGTTATATTACCTCCTTTAAATCCTGTAATCTCCTGATGATCCACATAGAGACTGGGTGTACCTTAAGGTAAAACAAATAATATTCAATAGAAAATTGCAGAAACCTTTGGTACATGCTGGTGATGTTTCAGACGTCTTAATTACTGTCCTCAATCTTTACATTTATTCTCATTAATTTTAGTGATGAAGTAATTCAAAATTGCATCAAACAATGAGAATCTCCTTAGTGTTCACAAAGGATTTGAAATGTGCTTAAAGATGCTTTAAGGTCTCTTACCTCTGTTGACTGACAGGTGAAAATACTCTACGACATCTAGCCCTCCATCAATCTCCACAGCACACCAGTAATCAGTGTCCTCATCCGTCAGATCTTTTATAGTCACAGTGAAGATTCTTTGCTTTTTGTCATCAGAGATTGAAAACTTTTCTGAATTTTGTTGGTTTGTTTTAACTGCATAAGAGCAGCAGTACCGATAATATCCTTTCCACAAGTATTTCACATGGTTTGTGTATTTTGAGTCATAGAGACATGGGATAGTGACCGAATCTCCAGCCTTCACTGACATTTTACTGACTGTTGTTATGCTGTGAATTCCTGCAACAAGAACAAATACAGAATTTTGACAGTTATGCTTGCTAACAGTATTGTTCCTTCCTATGACCTTCATGTTGTAGCGATTCATATCAATAGTTTTGCATATTAAATTATAGTTGTCTCCACAATTTATGAAATAAAACACTGGTAGGTCATTATAAAGGATTATGTAGCACAACTTCCTGCCTAACTGTATCATCACAAAGAAACATAACAGGCTAAACCATTTTAAAAGGACCCGTTACTGACCTGTGAGTCCAGTGAGAATGAGAAGAAAGTTGAGATGAACAGCCATCTCAGTGAGCGAGCAGTCCGACAAAACAACACGAAGCAAGGCACCAACACACTTCTGTACAGAACTCTACTTCTCAATCTTATTCAATATGCAATTGCATCTGTTACAATCGTTCTTCCTCGTAAGTCAGTTGCATCACATAAGTTGGCTGATGAAGTAAATATTGTAAGCAGTCACGTGGTATTTTGGGTTTGTAATTATCAGTGAGCATTGTACACATTAAGCTGTCCAGCCTTCCATTATCTGGTGAGTGGACAGTCTCCATAATATCTGGCAAACTCCTTATGGGAACGCTGGAGACACTGGTGATCACTGATAAAAATGATTAGATAATTAATGGTAACATTGGCCCAATTGTATTCATGTGTGATGATGTTAGTCCCCACAGTAGCCATTTCATTGTAGTGAGACCTTTTTTTTAAACTTGACCTCACGTTATAAAATGACCTATGGTGACCTCTAGGATAATCACAGCCTCATGAAACTTTACAGCCACAAACTGCAGACATAGACCATTCAGAGGATGGATGGCTTATAACTAGCTTTGTTTAAGGGCATGCCAAGCTAGCCGTTATGCAAATGTATTACTTATCTGGCAAACTCTCAAAGCTACTCAAAGCTTTTGGGAAACACTTCTTCAGCTTAAGAAGGGTCGTAAGATGGATATTGCAAACATCTTAGCTTTAAGATGCTTTTGGGAAACCAGGACCAGTTCAGCACTTGTGTGAAACATTTTGCAGCTATGCAGAGGAGAATAAAAAAAGGAGAAGGTGTAAACCCTCAAAATTAAAAAGAAGTAAGAAGTTGTTGCAAAACCAAAGAACAGATGACAACACATTGCAACACTATCATCTAAGAAAAGAGTCCAGTGATAGACAGGCAGATAAGATGTAGGGTTAGGGGTAACATTTACAGGTTTTGCTGGTTCTGGGCCAACCTGCTATATGTTACGTCCTCATCTTTTGCTTCAACCTGTTGCAGAACAGAAGAAAAAATTACAATTAGTAAGAAAGATCAAAGATAAAGCAGACTAAGAGTCAACCGCCACACCAGCAGTGTGGCAAAAAAAATTAGAGAGAAAAGTTACACCATGTATGTGAGCAACAGTGGTGAGACTGGGCTGTTAAAATTTACCGGTTGCACAGATTGTAGTTCGACAGTAACCACAGAGCTGTACATCACGTCCACATCACTCTTAGCTTCTGACCTCTGGGTAAGAAAGAAGAGACAGACGTGAAACAGATCAATTGAACAGTTAAACCTTTTTTCTGCTTTTTGCTTCATTCAAATACAAATGTGTATGATGAAATAATAAATGCTATTTGAGTGTGTCTTTTCGTGTGCTTATGTTGTGTAATACAAGTTGTGGTTTAATGGTTTACGGCTACCTTAACTGACGTTTTTCTCATTTGCGTAACATTGTTGTATGTTACTTCCTCTTCAGCCTGATGAAGGAGCAAACCAAATGTTATTTATATAAAGGCTATCACCATTTTATTAGACTAGATCTGCTTAGATTACATCAACATGACCACCTTTGTTAAAATAGTAATCATGAACCATTTCATAAAAATACTTCCTTTTTAAGGTGAACACATGAGAGGAATTAGAGTTTACTAAAACCTTATTCTTTATAATAGTCCAAAGAAAATATTAATAATTCTGAGTTGGGTCTTACTTAAAAAAAAAAGAAAAGAAACATAAGGTTCAGCCAATAATATTCATACAGTCACTTACCGGGGCTGAAGTTCTTTTCTTTTTCTTAACAGTACTGTATGTTACTTCCTCTTGAGCCTGTGTTGAAGGAGCAGAGGACAGAACATGAATGACAACCAATAACTATAATTGATTTATTTATTAAACCTACTGATCACATATGTGCTCAGTTAAGATTTTATCTGTCAATGCTTACTATCTCTTACAAAAATGAAGTTTATTCAAGTATGCTATTAGTATACTTCTTTTAAACTCAAAATAAGAGTGTATGCTTTCAGATTACTTTTTATCTACCTACCTGTACCTAAATTTAACAAAATTATACTTCAGTATACTTGGCTTCTACTGAAAAGTATACAGAAAAGTATATTTTACTGAGTACTATAAGTTCACTTAAAGGGACTTTAAGAATCAGAAATTGCTTGTTAACAGCGACACCTGTGACCGTTAAGTCAACGAAAGTCAGCGTCCTAAAAAATCGGCCCATGTTTTTTCCTTAATTGTCACTGGGCTGGCCCAATCGATCTGTGCCGGGTGGCCACAGTGGGGAGAAGAGGGAGGGAGATGAGGGAGGGAGTGCAGAGTTTGCGGTAAGCAGTTATGGGCTGCCTGGCTCAACATGTCATGAGAGATGAGCAGTGCTCGAAGTGGGCCGGTACGCAGTATTTTACTAATTTTACTCCTTGGCGTACCGTGACTTTTTCATGCGTACCGGAGCTTCTCACAAGCTGCCGGTATCAGGTTCTTTGTGAGATTCATTATGGTGATACATAATGGAGCAGAGCCAGCAGATTTGAGCCGCGTGCGTTCCCGTAGTGAACTGAAGAGCCGCGCTATTAATATCCGCACAAGCCGAAGCCTGGCTGTTCACATCATTGGCATCATGGCATCAATTATGGAAGAGGGGCAATTTATTGAGTTTTCTTTCCTGAGATTTAAAGGTAAAATTAGAAGTTTAACATAAAAATGCTGTCGCAGTGTACTTATTATTTTGTTATTTTCATTGTTTTAAAGTCACCAGAATTCAGGAAACAAAGACTCTGAAACTCAAATTTTTGCTGCAAGATGTCACAGACTGGAGGAAAACAACCATTCAGAGCTGATTTGGAGTCTGCCGTCCAGCTGCCGCCTGTCGATCACTCACAAACTGCGATCAAACGGTCAAACTAGGCACAGGCACACTCTTTTACTGTAATGCCTATTGAGAAAGTTTGTGACCCGGCAGCCATGTTGAGATCAGTTGGGGAAATATCAAGCACCGCCCACCAGCCGGAGCACAGCCAATAGGAACGCTCTGTCTGAAATGACCTATGATTGGCCAAAGTCTCACGTCACAAGCTAGATTTGTTTTAAAAACAGAGCCAAGAGGAGGTGCAGAAGTCTAGTTTTCTTTCAGAACACTTGAATTACAATATGCTGAAACATTATTATGGAATTTTTTGCCCAATCATGCCAAAAATATACTGTCTACTGCCTCTTTAAAAAAGAAAACAAACATAAGGTTCAACCCCAATAATATTCATACAGTCACTTACCGGGGCTGAAGTTCTTCTTTTTTTCTTAACAGTACTGTATGTTACTTCATCTTGAAATCTACAGATTTGTCAAGTATTTAATACTCTCATCAACATATAGACAGCTGCTTTATGCAAATGTATGTATATATGTATTATTGGAAATCAATTAACAACACGAAACAATGACAAATATTGTCCAGAAACTCTCACAGGTACTGCATTTAGCATAACAAATATGATCTAACCATCACATGGCAAACTCAAGCCCAACAGGCAACAACAGCTGTCAGTGTGTCAGTGTGCTGACTTGACTATGACTTGCCCCAAACTGCATGTACTTATCATAAAGTGGGCATGTCTGTAAAGGGGAGACTCGTGGGTACCCATAGAACACATTTTATTTCAGATATCTTGAGGTCAGGGACCCCTTTCAAAATGACCATTACAGTTTTTCCTCAACAAAATTTTTACGTAAGTTTGGAGCGATATTTAGCCTCCTTCTTGACAAGCTACATGGTTGGTACCAATGGATTATTTAGGTTTTCTAGTTTCATATGATGATATCTTCACTCCAGCTTTAAAACTGAGCCCACTGCAACCTAAAAATCATAAGTTGCGTTAATGCGTTAAGAAAGTCAGTGGCATTAAAACGATTTTTGATTGAGGCATTATCATCGCATTAACGTTGACAGCCCTAATTATTTTGTACTCTGTGCCCTGCAAGTTGTTTATCTTTATTCAGTTCAGTTTGACATCATGACTTCTCTAAACAGGAAATTAAATGTGCATTCACTTTTAAAGGAATGAAAACAGCATATACATAACAAATGAGTTAAAACACATGGCTAGTGTACATTGAGAGTGTATAAACTCCTTGAAAATAGAAATGAGGATTATATTATTGCAAATTTATACCTAATAATTAAGCCCAGTAAGCTCAATATACATGTTCTGCATATAAGCTTAAAGGTTTTTCAATGCCCTTATATAACAAACAGACCAGTGCTTCTTTGCAATGTATTGACGCTATGCAGAGGTGGATCAGAGTTTGCGAATGATTGACAGCTGCCGCCGTTGAATTAACAGACAATAGGAACGCTCTCTCTGTGAAATGACCTGTGATTGGCCAAAGTCTCCCATCACTGGCTGGATTTTTTAAAGCTTGAAAACAGAGCCATGAGGAGGTGCAGAAATCTAGTTTTCTCTCGGAACACTTGAATTACAATATGCTGAAAGGTTATTATGAAATTTTTGCCCAATGATGCCAAAAATATTCTGCATGTTTAAACACATTTTAAACCCAAAATGAAGCAGTGGCCGTTCCTATAATCTTCAGGAAAGTGCAAATCATCTATGCACCATTAATAAAAAGAAAAGAGAAGATGGGGAAAATGCAAAAACAACATCAGGACAGTGGCGTTTCAGCCAGAAGAGATGAATATATTACAAGACAAGAAAATGGAAAGGAGGAGGACGACAATAGAAACTGGTAGATCAATTGCTGAATTCATTTGTGCGTTATTCATTTTCTTATTTTTTATTTTAAAAATTATCCTTCATTTTACATCAAACGTCACTTAAACAACATCACTGTTCAATATAGTACAGACTATAATGAACAAAAACAATAAAAGCATCTTAAGATGCTCTTTAACCTCCTACGAGTCGATAGGATCATTGCTTTGAGGTGAATGCTTTTGTCGAAGCTTTTGGGAAACACTTCTTCAGCTTAAGAAGGGTCGTAAGATGGATATTGCAAACATCTTAGCTTTAAGATGTTTTTGGGAAACCAGTTCAACCGTTCTTCCTCGTAAGTCAGTTGCATCACATAAGTTGGCTGATGAAGTAAATATTGTAAGCAGTCATGTAGTATTTGGGGTTTGTAATTATCAGTGAGCATTGTACACATTAAGCTGTCCAGCCTTCCATTATCTGGTGAGTGGACAGTCTCCATAATATCTGGTAACATCCTTATGGGAACGCTGGAGACACTGGTGATCACTGATACAAATGATTAGATAATTAATGGTAACATTGGCCCAATTGTATTCATGTGTGATGATGTTAGTCCCCACAGTAGCCATTTCATTGTAGTGAGACCTTTTTTTTAAATTTGACCTCACGTTATAAAATGAACTATGGTGACCTCTAGGATAATCACAGCCTCATGAAACTTTACAGCCACAAACTACAGACATAGACCATTCAGAGGATGGATGGCTTATAACTAGCTTTGTTTAAGGGCATGCCAAGCTAGCCATTATGCAAATGTATTACTTATCTGGCAAACTCTCAAAGCTACTCAAAGCTTTTGGGAAACACTTCTTCAGCTTAAGAAGGGTCGTAAGATGGATATTGCAAACATCTTAGCTTTAAGATGCTTTTGGGAAACCAGGCCCAGTTCAGCACTTGTGTGAAACATTTTGCAGCTATGCAGAGGAGAATAAAAAAAGGAGAAGGTGTAAACCCTCAACATTAAAAAGAAGTAAGAAGTTGTTGCAAAACCAAAGAACAGATGGCAACACATTGCAACACTATCATCTAAGAAAAGAGTCCAGTGATAGACAGGCAGATAAGATGTAGGGTTAACATGGGGTTACAGGTTCTGCTGGTGCTGGGCCAACCTGCTATATGTTACATCCTCATCTTTTGCTTCAACCTGTTGCAGAACAGAAGAAAAAAATGACAATTAGTAAGAAAGATCAAAGATAAAGCAAACTAAGAGTCAACTGCCACACTAGCAGTGTGGCTAAGAAAAGCTACACTATATATGTGAGCAACAGTGTGAGACTGGGCTCTTAAAATGTACCCTTTGCACAGATTGCTGTTCGACAGTAACCACAGAGCTGTACATCACGTCCACATCACTCTTAGTTTCTGATCTCTGGGTAAGAAAGAAGAGACAGTTATGAAACAGATCAATTGAACAGTTAAACCTGTTTTTGTTTTTTGCATCATTCAAATACAAATGTGTATGATGAAATAATAAATGCTTTTTGAGTGTGTCTTTTCTTGTGCTTATGTTGTGTAATACAAGTTGTGGTTTAATGGTTTACGGCTACCTTAACTGAAGTTTTTCTCATGTGCGTAACATTGCTGTATGTTACTTCCTCTTCAGCCTGATGAAGGAGCAAATCAAATGTTCTTTAAATAAAGGCTAAACACCATTTTATTAGACTAGATCTGATTGGATTACATCAACAAGACCACCTTTATTAAAATACTAATCATGAACCATTTCATAAAAATACTTCCTTTTTAAGGCGAACACATGAGAGGAATTAGAGTTTACTAAAACCTTATTCTATACAATAGTCCAAAGAAAATACTAATAATTCTGAGGTTGGTCTTACCTAATAAAAAAGAAAAGAAACATAAGGTTCAGCCAATAATAATCATACAGTCACTTACCGAGCCTGTAGTTCTTCTCTTTTTCTTAACAGTACTGTATGTTACTTCCACTTGAGCCTGTGTTGAAGGAACAGAGGACAGAACATGAATGGCAACCAATAACCATAATTGATTTATTCATTAAACCTAATACTGTGTTTGTCATCACATAATGTGCTCAATTAAGTTTCCATCTTCTCCTATCAAAAGATGCACAAGAATGATATTATCAAGATGCATTTTGTGTAATATAACTATTAGATGTTCAGCTACAGTGATACATGGCAGTCCTGCAGCTGCAAATGGACAATACAGTATAGTCTCTGAAATGTGTAGTCTTTATTTCGCTCGGTATCACGGCAGTGTTAAATTAAACAAATGGCCACGATAGCGCGTCTCTTTCTTTGTAAGAGAAATGTAACTGGAAATGAATCAGCATATCTTACTGTACCATTATAGTGGCAGATGATTCTGCTTTGGTCCGCTCTAAAAGTGAAGCAATGAAAACTCCAATTAGTGACCATCAGTGCTCAATGACAATAATGCACATTAGTCTACATTTATGGTAAAACATATTTACGATTAACAAAAACCTTTTGGTATGAAATATCAAAATTCAGTATAGACTTACTGTATCTTTTTAACACAAACCAGATGCACAATGTCACCATTACAACAAAGATCAGCAAACTCAAAGGGATGATGAAGCGCATCAGGTCCACTGGAACACTGGGGCTTAAATCACATAATGCAAATCAAATTAAATAAAAAGACTTGAATGCAGTGTATATAGTTGAATGCAAATGTGAAGGCTTCTGACCTGTGCTGTTCACCCTGAACTGTGGTAGATGAGTTGTCTGTAAAAACAGTGGTGACATTCACAGGCTCAGGAGTTGATGATACGGTGGTTAAATGACTTGTTGCTGTAAGAGTGGCTATAATCCAAAACAAGACAATGAATACAAGAGTAAAATGACAATAATGAATCCAAATATATCTTATATATTAAATCAACACATTTATAAATGATACTTGACAAATATTTATAATTTACAATTTTATATTTAGAATTTATAATAACTTACTAGTGGCAGGTTTCTCAGTAACAGTTACATGTACTGGCATCTGTATGTCTCCTTTAACACACCAATACCAGCCGCTGCTCTCTGTCCTCAGTCCACTCATAGTCACAGTGAAAACATTGGGGACATTTGCATTGATGGTCACTCTTGTTCCATCTATTGATCCAGACGACGTCGTCATACAGGAGCTGCCCAGCCTGCACCACTTCATTTCACCATAGTTATGATAGTGACAGTTTATGGTTATAGTATGTCCTTTAAATCCTGTAATCTCCTGATGATCCACATAGAGACTGGGCGTATCTTAAGGGAAAACAAATTCAATAGAAAATTGCAGAAACCTTTGGACATAATGGTGATATTTCAGACATCTTAATACAACTGGTGGATAATTAATGTCCTCAACCTTTACATTTATTTTCTATAATTTTGAGTAGCAAAGCAATAACAAAATTGCAGCAAATAATGACAACTTCCTCAGTGTTCACAAAGGATTTTAAATGTTAAAGATGTTTAAGGTCTCTTACCTCTGGTGACCGACAGGTGAAAATACTCTTTGACATCTGGCAATACATCATTCTTCACAGCACACCAGTAATAATCAGTGTCCTCATCAGTCAGATATTTTATAGTCACAGTGAAGATTCCTCTTCTTTTGTCATCAGAGATTGAAAACTGTCCTGAACTACTTGGTTGGTTTGTTTTAACTGCATCAGAGCAGGAGAACCAATGATTTCCTTTACAGAGGTATTTCACATGGTTCATATAATGTGAGTCATAGAGACATGGGATGGAGATTGAATCTCCAGGCTTCACTGACACTTTACTGACTGTTGTCATGCTGTGAATTCCTGCAACAAGAACAAATACAGCATTTTAATGCTTTTATTCACTTACAATAATCTTCCTTCAGATGACCTGCATGTAATAGATGTTCATATTAGCTGTTGTTTTACACATTAGGTTAAAATATTTGAAATACAAACTGGAGGGTATATTACTCAATGACATTTAAAGAATTAGATGCATAAAAACCCACATTTCTAAATTGTAACATGAACCTGGTGACCGACCTGTGAGTCCAGTGATGATGAGAAGAAAGCTGAGATGAACAGTCATGTTGGTGAGTGAGCAGAGTCAGATAAAACTACATCAACAAAGGCACTGACAGACTGACTTTCTATTTCCTCATTTTAGTAAATATACAACTGCAACACATCTCTCCTCCCCCTCCAACAGTTGCAGTTGATTGGATGACGTATATAAATAAATATATAACCTTTGCACAGTTTGTTGTTCTACAACAACCATTAAGTTCTTTATCTTTATTTAGTTACATTTGACATAATGACTTCTCTAAACATGAAATTAAATGTATAATATATATGTAATATATTACCTCCTTTAAATCCTGTAATCTCCTGCTGATCCACATAGAGACTGGGCGTACCTTTAGGTAAAACAAATAATATTCAATAGAAAATTGTAGAAGCTTTTGGTACATGCTGATGATGTTTCAGACGTCTTAATTACTGTCCTCAAACTTTACATTTATTCTCATTCATATTTAGTGATAAAGTAATTCAATCAGGAAAGACTCGTATGAATTGAATGATGATTTATTACAAAGTGCACAAATTATGAATAGCACATTCTTTGGCGATTTAGACCCGATGTGAAATAATAAAGGGGAAGTGAAGCTGTAGTAGGATGTAGAAATATTCCCCCCGGGTCTAGACACTGGTGGTGGTGGTGGTGAAGACTGATGCAGATCCGATGAATGAAGTGGAGCAGGATTACTCTGATGTGATGAATCTGGAGGTGATGGGGTGGTGGAGGGTCGCGTCCGTTTGCTGAATGCTTACACTGAAAGCGCATAGAGGAGAATGTTTTTTCAAACTTTTGACAGCAGCATGTGATTGGTTGAGGGAGATATGGCAAGCTCTGATTGGTCGCTGAAAAGAGAGACGCCCATAATCAGCTGACATATTAATAGCCCATGAGAGAGAGAGACCCAGAATGAATGAGAATGAATGAGCTTGCACCCCCAGTCTTCCTGTCTGAATTTACGCATAAGCTTCATTTAAAAACTGCAATAAACAATGAGAACCTCCTTAGTGTTCACAAAGGATTTGAAATGTGCTTAAAGACGCTTTAAGGTCTCTTACCTCTGGTGACTGACAGGTGAAAATACTCTCTGACATCTGGCCCATCATCAATCTCCACAGCACACCAGTAATCAGTGTCCTCATCCGTCAGATCTTTTATCGTCACAGTGAAGATTCTTTGCTTTTTGTCATCAGAGATTGAAAACTTTTCTGAATTTTGTTGGTTTGTTTTAACTGCATAAGAGCAGCAGTACCGATAATATCCTTTACACAAGTATTTCACATGGTTTGTGTATTTTGAGTCATAGAGACATGGGATAGTGACCGAATCTCCAGCCTTCACTGACATTTTACTGACTGTTGTTATGCTGTGAATTCCTGCAAAAATAACAAATACAGAATTTTGACAGTTATGCTTGCTAACAGTATTGTTCCTTCCTATGACCTTCATGTTGGAGCGATTCATATTAAGAGTTATGCATATTAAATTATAGTTGTCTCCACAATTTATGAAATAAAACACTGGTAGGTCATTATAAAGGATTATGTAGCACAACTTCCTGCCTAACTGTATCATCATCTGACAAGAGGAACACAAAGAAACATAATAGGCTAAACCATTTTAAAAGGACCCGTTACTGACCTGTGAGTCCAGTGAGAATGAGAAGAAAGTTGAGATGAACAGCCATCTCAGAGAGCGAGCAGTCCGACAAAACAACACGGAGCAAGGCACCAACACACTTCTGTACAGAATTATACTTCCCAATTGTATAACATATGCAATTGCATCTGTTACAATCGTTCTTCCTCGTAATTCAGTTGCATCACATAAGTTGGCCGATGAAGTAAATATTGTAAGCAGTCACGTAGTATTTGGGGTTTGTAATTATCAGTGAGCATTGTACACATTAAGGTGTCCAGCCTTCCATTATCTGGTGAGCGGACAGTCTCCATAATATCTGGCAAACTCCTTATGGGAACGCTGGAGACACTGGTGATCACTGATACAAATGATTAGATAATTAATGGTAACATTGGCCCAATTGTATTCATGTGTGATGATGTTAGTCCCCACAGTAGCTATTTCATTGTAGTGAGACCATTTTTTGAAACTTGAACTCATGTTATAAAATGACCTGTGGTGACCTCTAGGATAATCACAGCCTCATGAAACTTTACAGCCACAAACTAGAGACATAGACCATACAGAGGATGGATGGCTTATAACTAGCTTTGTTTAAGGGCATGCCAAGCTAGCCGTTATGCGAATGTATTACTTGGTGACATCACCATGTTATGGAAGAAAAGGCGGGACTTCAATCAAGGCGTTTCAGGCAGTTCAGGAGCAATGTTTCTGTGGGGGAGAGGAACTCCCTTTGGCATGGACTTTGGGCTTTGTAACTTTGCCGACCTTTCACATGAACAAAAAACTATAAAACACACTAAAGGAAAGGGGAAAAAGCACAAAAGCGTAATAGGTCGCCTTTAAGATTTAGGTTTGTGATGTTGATCGAAGGCACATTATAATAGTCATGAAGCAAATTGTTTTTATTGATGACACTTGTCACGAATCACAGTAAATCAAACATATACCCATTTTAGTACAGCTATGATAGACTTGCTATGAAAATGTCTAAATAACAGGATAAGTTTCATGTTACCAAGTTGAGGGTGTAAATGTGGATATGTACACTTTTTCGAATCTTAATTATCAATTTGTTGGTTTCACTTTGAAGTCTTTCACTTGTGGCACAGTAAAGTTATTCCAGTGCTGCAGGTAGTCACAGTAGTACTAGTACTAGCAACAGAGTCTCTCATCAATAGTTATACAATTAAGGTTTTAAAAGGCATCGCTCTCACTTCCATATCTCTACAATGCACTGATAAAACCACATTACATGTTGCTCTTTAAGTTCTAAATGTTTGCAGTTTCACAAAGCTAATGAAATTATATTATTTTTAGGGCTGTCAATGGATTAAAATAATCGATTGTGATTAATCGCATGATGGTCCAGAGATGATCGCAAATTAATCCCACTTTTTTATCTGTTCAAAATGTACCTTAAAGGGAGATTTGTCAAGTATTTAATACTCTCATCAACATATAGACAGCTGCTTTATGCAAATGTATGTATATATGTATTATTGGAAATCAATTAACAACACGAAACAATGACAAATATTGTCCAGAAACTCTCACAGGTACTGTATTTAGCATAACAAATATGCTCTAACCATCACATGGCAAACTCAAGCCCAACAGGCAACAACAGCTGTCAGTGTGTCAGTGTGCTGACTTGACTATGACTTGCCCCAAACTGCATGTGATTATCATAAAGTGGGCATGTCTGTAAAGGGGAGACTCGTGGGTACCCATAGAACCCATTTACATTCACATATCTTGAGGTCAGAGGTCAAGTGACCCCTTTGAAAATGGCCATGACAGTTTTTCCTCAACCAAATTTATCGTAAGTTTGGAGAGATATTTAGCCTCCTTCTCAACAAGCTACATGGTTGGTACCAATGTATTCATTAAGTTTTTCTAGTTTCATATGATGATATCTTCACTCTAGCTTTAAAACTGAGCCCGCTACAACCTAAAAATCACAAGTTGCGTTAATGTGTTAAAGAAATTAGTTGCATTAAAATGATTTTTAACGTTGACGGCACTAATTATTTTGTACTCCTCTGTGCACTGCAAGTTGTTTATCTTCATTCAGTTACATTTCACATAATTACTTCTCTTAACATGAAATTAAATGTGCATTCACTTTTAAAGGAATGAAAACAACATATACATACAAAATTTGTTAAAACACATGGCTAGTGTACATTGAGAGTGTATAAACTCCCTGAAAATAGAAATGAGGATTATATTATTGTGAATTTATACCTAATAATTAAGCCCAGTAAACTCAATATACATGTTCTGCAGATAAGCTTAAAGGTTTTTCAATGCCCTTATAAAACAAACAGACCAGTGCTTCTTTGCAATGTATTGACGCTATGCAGAGGTGGATCAGAGTTTGCGAGTGATTGACAGCTGCCTCCGTTGAATGAACCGCCAATAGGAACGCTCTCTCTCTGAAATGACCTGTGATTGGCCAAAGTTTCCCATCACTGGCTGGATTTTTTTAAAGCTTGAAAACAAAGCCATGAGGAGGTGCAGAAATCTAGTTTTCTCTCAGAACACTTGAATTACAATATGCTGAAAGATTATTATGACATTTTTGCCCAATGATGCCAAATATATTCTGCATGTTTAAACACATTTTAAACACAAAATGAAGCAGTGGCCGTTCTTATAATCTTCACGAATGTGCAAAATCATCTATGCACCATTAATAAAAAGAAAAGAAAAGATGTGGAAAATGCAAAAACAACATCAGGACAGTGGCGTTTCAGCCAGAAGAGATGAATATATTACAAGACAAGAAAAAGGAAAGGAGGAGGACGACAACAGAAACTTGTAGATCAATTGCTGAATTAATTTGTGCGTTATTCATTTCATTTTATTTTTTTTAATTTTAAACATTATCCTTCATTTTACATCAAACGTCACTTAAACAACATCACTGTTCAATATAGTACAGATTATAATAAACAAAAACAATAAAAACTTCTTAAGATGCACTTTAACCTCCTACGAGTCGATAGGATCATTGCTAAGAGTAGAATGCTTTTGTCGAAGATTTTGGGAAACACCTCTTAAGCTTAAGAAGGGACGTAAGATGGATATTGCAAACATCTTAGCTTTAAGATGCTTTTGGGAAACCAGGCCCAGTTCTGCACTTGTGTGAAACATTTTGCAGCTATGCAGAGGAGAATAAAAAAAGGGGAAGGTGTAAACCCTCAAAATTAAAAAGAAGTAAGAAGTTGTTGCAAAACCAAAGAACAGTTGACAACACATTGCAACACTATCATCTAAGAAAAGAGTTTTGCTGGTTCTGGGCCAACCTGCTATATGTTATATCCTCATCTTTTGCTTCAACCTGTTGCAGAACAGAAGAAAACATGACAATTAGTAAGAAAGATCAAAGATAAAGCAGACTAAGAGTCAACCGCCACACTAGCAGTGTGGCTAAAAAATTAGAGAGTAAAGTTACACCATGTATGTGAGCAACAGTGTGAGACTGGGCTGTTAAAATTTACCGGTGGCACAGATTGGTGTTCGACAGTAACCACAGAGCTGTACGTCACGTCCACATCACGCTTAGCTTCTGATCTCTGGGTAAGAAAGAAGAGACAGATGTGAAACAGATCAATTGAACAGTTAAACATTTTTTTGTTTTTTGCTTCATTCAAATACAAATGTGTATGATGAAATAATAAATGCTATTTGAGTGTGTCTTTTCTTGTGCTTATGTTGTGTAATACAAGTTGTGGTTTAATGGTTTACGGCTACCTTAACTGAAGTTTTTCTCATTTGCGTAACATTGCTGTATGTTACTTCCTCTTTAGCCTGATGAAGGAGCAAAACAAACCTTATTTAAATAAAGGATAAACACCATTTTATTAGACTAGATCTGATTGGATTACATCAACAAGACCACCTTTATTAAAATACTAATCATGAACCATTTCATAAAAATACTTCCTTTTTAAGGCGAACACATGAGAGGAATTAGAGTTTACTAAAACCTTATTTTATACAATAGTCCAAAGAAAATACTAATAATTCTGAGGTGGGTCTTACTTAAGAAAAAAGAAAAGAAACATAAGGTTAGCCAATAATATTCATACAGTCATACAGAAGTTCTTCTCTTTTTCTTAACAGTACTGTATGTTACTGCCTCTTGAGCCTGTGTTGAAGGAACAGAGGACAGAACATGAATGGCAACCAATAACCATAATTGGTTAATTAATTAAACCTGTTACTGTATGTGTGATCACCGATGTGCTCAATTAAGATTCTATCTGTCAATGCTTACTATCCCTTACAAAAAAGAAGTCTATTCTAGTATGCTATTAGTATACTTCTTTTAAACTTAAAATAAGAGTGTATGCTTTCAGATTACTTTTTATGTACCTACCTGTACCTAAACTTAACAAAATGATACTTCAGTATACTTGGCTTATACCGTCAAGTATACAGAAAAGTCTTAGTGTACTTGGCTTATACTGAAAAGTATACAGAAAAGTTTATTTTGCTTAGTATTATAAGTTCACTTAAGAAAACGTACAAGTATACTTGCAGTAAAAACTTTTAAACTAATACTCAGTTTACGCTACAAGTATAACTACTAAACTAACAGTATACCTATAAGTTCACTTGTAGTATAGTTCATATTATAGTTGCAGTACAAAATACAATTTGGATGTAAATTAGTTGTGTACTCAAAGTTTATTACTCTTACATTTAAAGTATACTTTAATAAACTAAAAAGTGGGCCAATGTAGTCCCAAGAAGTATTGAAGTAGTACACTTACAAGTATACTACTAATATATTGATATTATTATACTTGTTACATAAAGTATACTTGGGAATAAACTTTAACTATACTGAAGATTACTTCATAAAATAAACTTAAAGTATACTTTTTTTACATAAGGGATGTTCTCCTATAAAAAGACACGTAAGACTGATATTAAAGCAGCAGCAGGTAGAAATGGAGCAAATATAATTAAAGGGACTGTTTGTAACTTTTTATACGTATAAATTAACTGGGTCGGTTTCCCATGCGCGCTTGCATATGCGCGCTCGCGTGTGGCTGCGCTGTTCAGACTCAGACTCCAACACAAACTACACGGAAGCACCAAAACCACAAAGTTATATCTAGTGAAGCCCGTCTTGCAAAACAGTGTTGGCCGGAGTCTCTGCTCCTCTGCCTGCTTGCCATCACTCAGCTTGCCTCAAGCATCCCGTGCATGCGCGCACACTACACACTGCAGAAGACTTCGTAGCTCTGAGAATATCTAGTGAATGTACACTGGACATTTGTGCAGAAATAACTGCTGCAGCTCCTCCAGACCAACAGAGGTTTTCCGTGTCTTGTGAAGTGACGGGGCTCCGCATCGAGAAACGTTATCGTCTCTGACTGGGTGCCGGTGTCTCTCTCTGGTCGCAGTGGGAGGGAGCTTTTCCGGGCTTTTCCTGAAACAGGAAAAGCCAACATTAGGATCAGCATCGATTCATGGAGAGACCTTCGTCTGGTCAGCTAACATTACTGTCAAGCAGCTGAAATATAGATTGATATTGTGGTTTTAGCTGACGTGTGTCGCCTCACTATTTTGAGCGATGCTCGTTCATGTCTATTGTAGAGCGAGCACAAGCGTGAGCCCGACGCTGACTTTCATTGACTTAACGGCTGCAGGTGTCGCTGTTAACAAGCAATTCTGAATCTTACAAACAGTCCCTTTTAAAAGAGTTTTTTATAAAACGGTTACTATATCCTGACAGTAGTGCATGAGACAGGTAATCTGATCAAAATCATGTGCCTCTGTGTCCTCTGGTGTCCTAATTGCATCTGTAAGATTTCACAGACTAGAGGAAAACAACCAGTCAGAGCTGATCTGGAGTCTGCCGTCCAGCTGCCGTCTGTTGATCACTCACAAACAGCGATCAAACGGTCAAACTAGGCACAGGCACAGGCACACTCTGTTACTGTAATGCCTATTGAGAAAGATTGTGACCCGGCAGCCATGTTGAGATCAGTTGAGGAAATATCAAGCACCGCCCAACAGCCGTAGCACAGCCAATGGGAACGCTCAATAGGAACGCTCTCTCTGAAATTGCCTGTGATTGGCCAAAGTTTCACGTCACAAGCTAGATTTTTAAAAAATTTAAAAAGCCTGAAAACAGAGCCATGAGGAGTTGCAGAAGTCTAGTTTTCTTTCAGAACACTTGAATTACAATATGCTGAAAGGTTATTATGGAATTTTTGCCCAGTGATGCCAAAAGCACACTGCCTATACTGCCACTTTAAAAAAGAAAAAAAACATAAGGTTCAGCCCCAATAATATTTGTACAGTCACTTACCGGGGCTGAAGTTCTTCTCTTTTTCTTAACAGTACTGTATGTTACTTCCTCTTAAGCCTGTGTTGAAGAAGCAGAGGACAAAACATGAATGGCAACCAATAACCATAATTGATTTATTCATTAAACCTCTTACTGTATTTGTCATCGCATATGTGCTCAATTAAGTTTCTATCTGTCAATGCTTTCTCTATTCTCCTATCAAAAGATCCACAAGAATGATATTATCAAGATGCATTTTGTGTAATATAACTATTAGATGTTCAGCTGCAGTGATACATGGTAGTCCTGCAGCTGCAAATGGACAATACAGTATAGTCTCTGAAATGTGTACTCTTTATTTCGCTCGGTATCACGGCAGTGTTAAATTAAGCAAATGGCCACGATAGCGCGTCTCTTTCTTTGTAAGAGAAATGTAACGGGAAATGAATCAGCATATCTTACTGTACCATTATTGTGGCAGATGATTCTACTTTGGTCTGCTCTAAAAGTGAAGCAATGAAAAAAACAATCAGTGATCATCAGTGCTCAATGACAATAATGCACAGTAGTCTACATTTATGGTAAAACATATTTACGATTAACAAAAACGTTTTGTTATGAAATATCAAAATTCAGTATAGACTTACTGTGTCTTTTGAACAAAAACCAGATGCACAATGTCACCATTACAACAAAGATCAGCAAACTCAAAGGGATGATGAAGTGCATCAGGTCCACTGGAACACTGCGGCTTAAATCACATAATGCAAATCAAATTAAATAAAAAGACTTGAATGCAGTGTATATAGTTGAATGTTAATGTGAAGGCTTCTGACCTGTGCTGTTCCCTCTTAACTGTGGTAGATGGTTTGTCTGTAAAAACAGTGGTGACATTCACAGGCTCAGGAGTTGATGATAAGGTGGTTAAATGGCTTGTTGCGGTAAGAGTGGCTATAATCCAAAACAAGACAATTAATACTATAGTAAAATGACAATAATGAATCCTAATGTCTCTTCTATATTAAATCAAAACATTTATAAATGACACTTGACAAATATTTATAATTTACAATTATATATTTTTAATTTATAATAACTTACTAGTGGTAGGCTGCTCAGTAACAGTTACATGTACTGGCATCTGTAAGCTTCCTTTAGCACACATATACCAGCCGCTGCTCTCTGTCCTCAGTCCACTCATAGTCACAGTGAAAACATTGGGGACACTTGCATTGGTGGTCACTCTTGTTCCATCTATTGGTCCAGACGACGTCGTCACACAGGAGCTGCCCAGCCTGCACCACGCAATTTCTCCAGAGTTAAGATAGTGACAATTGATGGTTATATTACCTCCTTTAAATCCTGTAATCTCCTGATGATCCACATAGAGACTGGGCATACCTTAAGGGAAAACAAATAGTATTCAAGAAAAAATTGCAGAAGCCTTTGGTACATGCTGGTGATGTTTCAAACATCTTATTACAACTGGTGGATAATTAATGTCCTCAACCTTTACATTTATTCACATTCATTTAGAGTGACAAAGTAATTAAAAAATTGCAGCAAACAATGAGCCCCCCCCTTAGTGTTCACAAGGGATTTTAAATGTGCTTAAAGATGCTTTAAGGTCTCTTACCTCTGTTGACCGACAGGTGAAAATACTCTCTGACATCTGACCCTCCGTTAATCTCCACAGCACACCAGTAATCAGTGTCCTTATCCGTCAGATCTTTTATCGTCACAGTGAAGATTCTTTGCTTTTTGTCATCAGAGATTGAAAACTTTTCTGAATTTTGTTGGTTTGTTTTAACTGCATAAGAGCAGGAGGACCATGTAGATCCTTTACACAAGTATTTCACATGGTTTGTGTATTTTGAGTCATAGAGACATGGGATAGTGACCGAATCTCCAGCCTTCACTGACACTTCACTGACTGTTGTTATGCTGTGAATTCCTGCAACAAGAACAAATACAGCATTTTAACAGATATGCTTGCTAACAGTATTGTTCCTTCCTATGACCTTCATGTTGGAACGATTCATATTAACAGTTGTGCATATTATATTATAGTTGTCTCCACAATTTATGAAATAAAACACTGGTAGGTCATTATAGAGGATTATGTAGCACAGATTCCTTCCCAACTGTATCATCATCTGACATGAGGAACACAACAAGAACAAATGCAGCATTTTAATGCTTTTATTCAGTAACAATAATCTTCCTTCAGATGACCTGCATGTAATAGATGTTCATATTAGCTGTTGTTTTACACATTAGGTTAAAATATTTGAAATACAAACTGGAGGGTATATTACTCAATGACATTTAAAGAATTAGATGCATAAAAACCCACATTTCTAAATTGTAACATGAACCTGGTGACCGACCTGTGAGTCCAGTGATGATGAGAAGAAAGCTGAGATGAACAGTCATGTTGGTGAGTGAGCACAGTCAGATAAAACTACATCAACAAAGGCACTGACAGACTGACTTTCTATTTCCTCATTTTAGTAAATATACAACTGCAACACATCTCTCCTCCCTCTCCAACAGTTGCAGTTGATTGGATGGTGTTTATATATAAATATCCTTTGCACAGTTTGTTGTTCTCCAGTAACCACAGAGTTGTACATCACGTCCACATCACTCTTAGCTTCTGGCCTCTACGTAAGAAAGAAGAGACAGATGTGCAGATCTGAATTAAACGGTTTAATTTTTTTTTTCCTTCATTCAATTAGAAATGTGTATGATGAAATAACAAATGATATTTGAGTGTACTTATTCGTCACATAAATTCAAGTGCAACAGGCAACAACAGCTGCCAGTGTGTCAGTGTGCTGACTTGACTATGACTTGCCCCAAACTGCATGTGATTATCATAAAGTGGGCATGTCTGTAAAGGGGAGACTCGTGGGTACCCGTAGAACCCATTTTCATTCACTTATCGTGAGGTCAGAGGTCAAGGGACCCCTTCGAAAATGGCCATGACAGTTTTTCCTCAACAAAATGTAACCTAAGTTTGGAGCGATATTTAAACCTCCTTCTCGACAAGTTAAATGGTTGGTACCAATCGATTCATTAAGTTTTTCTAGTTTCATATGATGATATCTTCACTCTAGCTTTAAAACTGAGCCCACTACAACCTAAAAACCACAAATTGCGTTAATGTGATTACCATTAAAACGATTTTTCGTTAATGCGTTATTGTTAAACCCAATATATAACATTCTTTGCAATGTTTTGCTGCTATGCAGAGGTGGATACAAATGCATGGCAAGGGTGAAAGAAAACAACAACGAACAGCTTGCTGCTGAGACGTCTTTTCAACCAGTTGGAGAACAAAAGAAAAATGAAAATGAGGAAGGAATGGCAAAGAAACTATGCAATGCAAAGAGCAAACGTGATGCAAGTTTGTGTGAGACTCAATTAAAAGGCAACATTTTGACTTGGTGAGAACAAAATGGTTGGCAGGAAATACTGAACTTGTACTTGTCCATACAGTACGTGAAAAGGGTCAGACAGGGTTTGGGTATCTTAATATTCACCCTTTATATTCCATCCACATCACTCTCTGCATCAGACCTCTGGGTAAAGAAGGAGAGAGACATATGAAAGTTTCCATTTTTGATGAACTTGAGTCAACTTCATTGACTATAATGCTGTGAATTGCTGCAACAAGAACAAATACAGCATTTTAATGGTTGTATTTACTAACAATAATCTCCCATATGACCTGTAGATGTTCATATTAGATGTTGTTTTACATATTAGGTCTTCAAAATATATGAAATACAAGGCAGGAGGATATTACTTGTCTAATTCACAGTTATCATTATTATCTTCTGACATGACCATTAGAAACATACAATATATACACAATTATAAAATGATTCCTGTCATTGACCTGTGAGTCCGGCGGTGAGGATGAGAAGAAGGCTGAGATGAACAGCCATGTCGATGAGTGAGCAGACAAAACAGCATGAACCAGCGCACTGCAAGACTGATGGTCACTTCCTTATTTTCTTAAATATGCAAATGCAACAGTTCAAATTTGTCCTCCTCCTACTGGAAGGAAGTTGCCTTACATTGGTTAGTTAAATTATTTATATAAATATCTATGCAGCTATAGAGCGTACATAGACTGGGTTTGAAGTCCAGTGAGTACAACATTTCAAAAGAAAAGATCAGCACTCCATGTGGACTGAATTATATTCTTTTATTTAAAACATGACAGGAGTAACACTTAAGTGATTAATACGTTTTTTTTCTCTAGACACTAAATACAACTGAATGTACCGTACATTAGAGTATAAAGACAATTCATATGTTAATTCTGGGGGTAATATACACTATGTGTTCCTAACCATCCTGAAGATAGAAGTCAGGATTATTCATAAATGTGAGCTTTACGCCTGATAAATAATTAAAAAAATAGTACTGCTTCAAATAAAAAAGGAGAACAAAGAAGTTACTACACAACCAAAGATTACAGCAGACAACACCTTGCAACACTAAAATAAAAACAGTCCAGTAATGCATGTAATACATTTAAATGTGTTGGTTTTGTTGAGCCAACGTGCTGTATGTAACATCCTTGTCTTCTGCTTAAACCTGTTAAAAAACAGAAGCAAATATGACAATTAGGAAGGAAGAGCAAAGTACAATTTGTTCACATCTGACAAAGAACAAATTAAAAGAATTCAAACAAAATTATTTTAAATGACTGAAATACAGGAAGCAAGAAACTATGTCTTTTAATATTTACCCTTTTTCCAGTTTGTTTCTTTATGGCAACTACAGAACTGTACATCACGTCTATGTCACCTTCAGCATATGAGCTCTGGGTAAGGGACAGATATTAGACAGAGAATTAAACACTTTAAACTGCTTCATTCAGCTGCACTTGGTGACATAAGAAGTTGGATCTCTAAGTCTTGTATTGTTTCAGCCCAGTCGCACTAAAAGGTTTATGAATGACACGGAAATCTCAAGTCATTTCACGTGCAATAAGAACGCCGTTCTTGCTTTTGCCGTGTCATTTGTACGCCATGTAGACTGTACTGACTGCAATGTAAACGCATTTGCATAAATAAGCTACGCTCAAAGCTAGTGACGTAGAATAAAAAGCGAGGAAGACCGCTTATGGTGGGCGGAAGGGGGTTGGGTCCAACAAACACAGGACTTTCAACCACGACCCCAGTGTTCGTGTCCCAAAGTGTTGCTGAGTTATTTTGTTAGTGACGTGTTTTCTGTACTTCTGCTACATTGTTTCAGTACATATTTTACTTAGTTTACATACCCTAATTTTAAACCCAACCATGATGTTTTTTCTAAACCTAAGTGGTTTTGTTACCTAAACCTAACTGTTATCGTAGTTTTGCTGTGTGGTGTACAAATGACACGCAAAAGAGGTGCATAAATGACACACGAAAAGGTTTAAATGCGTTCTCATGAGATCAGGTTGCATGATTGTTTAATACATATTATGGTTTTAGTGTGTTAGGGTTACCTGGCCTGATGTTTTTCTCATGTACCCAACATTACCGTATGTAACTTCCTCTCCAGCCTGTTGAGGGAGCAAACCAAATGTCATCTACAGACTAAAAAGTGAAATTCGATTCAAATTTCCACCTTTGATAACATAGTAAGCATTTCATAAAACATAATTAAATCTTAAGGCAAGCACATCATTTACTTCTGATGGTGGTTACTGTATTCTCTTGATAATAATCCACAAGGACAATATAGCTAATTCAAATGTATTTTATCTAATGGAAATATTAGAAATCCTGCAATGGTACAGTCCTGCAGCTTATACCCTTCTGCAGTGGGACTGTATATTTACTGATATTGTTTTTGATTTATAGATATCAATGCAGTTATGGGTTACCTGGCCTGATGTTTTTCTCTTGAGTTTAACATCACTGTATGTCACTTCCTCTTCAGCCTGTGTTGAAAGAGCAAACCAAATGTCAGAGAACTCTCTCAAACCTTGCTCTATACAGTTTAAACAATACATCAATTAGATATACAGCAGTATATTAAAAAGATACAATTACCATGTATGCTAAAATAGTCAACATATCGATAGGCATGTGCTGAAAGAGCAAACCAAATGTCAGAGTATTTCTGGGTGCTAAATTTTGCAACATGTAGATTATATTATATTATTAACACGTTTGTTGAAATAGTCACCATTAACCATTTTATAGTGATAAATATATTTTTTAATGTGAACATATCATGATCAAATGAATGACCACACCTGGAATATTCACTAAATCACTATATTAGTCTTCACAGATGTGCTCAGTTCCTACGTTCCAGATGTTTTCTTTCCAAATTAATGCAAATAGCACAAACTGTTACAAACACTTATTTTCGGTCCCTTATTTTTTAGGCTAAAATGACTGAAATGCTCAGTCTTGGTCTTGATTAAATCCTGATTAAAATGATTTTGTTGATTAAAACTAGAACAAAATAAGGATAGAGTTGACTATAATATAACTAAAACTCTCACAGACTTTTGATTTTGGACTAAGAATAGCAGACAAAATTAATTAGGTAACCTTATTAAACTAAATTGTTAAACTAATTTGGTCAGAAACCAAACCAAAGTAATTCACAAATTGAAATTCTGACCTGATGACGCCTTCAGATGAAAAGTTAAGGGATCACAAAAACATTATTACAACTCATCCATAAATGTCTTTACCAAATTGCATGGCAATATACCCAATATTTGTTGACATTTCACTCTGAACCAAAAATGTGAACCTCATGGTGTTATAGAAAAAAGTCAGAGGATCACCAAAGTCATGAACCATGAATGTCTACAATTCCATGGCTCCCAATCTAGTAGATGTTGAGACATTTCACTGCACTACATGAAACGTCGGGGAAACACCAAAGTCAGGATCTTCCTCTGGATATCTTTACCAAATATCAAGGCAATTCATGCAATAGCTGTCAAGATATGTTGCTAAAAAACAAAACGGCTGGGAAAATTTTAAGCAAATCACCATGATTGCACCTTTACCTCCATACTGTGACTCCTTATAGCCTTCTTTGTAAAAAAATATACTGTATATATACTATATAATATAATATATATATATTAATCCATATTTCTTACCGTTGTTGTGGCTGATGATTCTACTTTGGTCCGTTCTAAAAGATAAACAATGACAACTCCTGTTAATATCTCTCAACTAGCAATGACAATGCACAATAATCTAAACTTAAATTGGAAATATTTAAAAATTACAAACATTTTTGGCATGAATTGGATTGATCGAACTCCCATCTTTGACTTACTGTGCCTTTTCAACATAAACCAGACGAACACGGCCACTATTGCAATGGAGATCAGCAAACTCAGACTGATGATGAGGATCATTTGCATAATTGAAGCACTGCAGCATACATGTTGAGCACACAATAAAAAGAGATAAATAGAATGTTTAAACAATCAATGCTACATTACAATGTAAAATCAATCAATCTCATAGCTTTATATGTTTGTTATAACGTATTAATCTTGTTTTTTTATCAGTCTAAGTTACAATAGAATGTCTTTAAAACATGTTTAGAGATACTGTTTTATTTTGACCAATAGTTCTCTAAAACTGCCTGTAAATGTAAAGACTGACCTGTCCTGTCCATTCTTATCTGTTGTTCCGTCTCCAGTAACTACAGTCGTTAACTGTCTTGTTGTTGCAAGTGTGGCTATAATTCAAAACAGCACAATGATTAATAAAGTTAAATGGCAGTAAGTGACACTAATAACTCTTAGGATACTACCAAAACATTTGCAAATGGTTGTACTTGACATTGATTTATAATTTACTATCACTTGGAGTACTTACTAGGTCTCTCAGTAACAGTTACATGTACTGGCATCTGTAAGTCTCCTTTAGCACACCAATACCAGCCGCCGCTCTCTGTCCTCAGTTCACTCATAGTCACAGTGGAAACATCGGGGACACTTGCATTGCTGGTCACTCTTGTTCCATCTATTGATCTAGACGATGTCGTCACACAGGAGCTGCCCAGCCTGCACCATGCAATTTCTCCACGGTTCCTGTGACGACAGTTGATGGTTACTTCTTCTCCATTAAATCCTGTAATCTCCTGATGATCCACATAGAGACGAGGCGTATCTTAAGGGAAAATCCAATAGAAAATTGTAGGTAGCTTCATAATAAATGGTAGATATGGTGATGCTTCAGGGATATGGGTTTTGCATCTATATCTCGTAGAAAAAGGATTCGTACTGACTTCACATTTACTCTCATTACTTTTGACTGACAAAGTACTTGTGAGAAAATAATCAGTCTTCGTCGCAAAAATTAAGACCCTGCTTAAAGGTGCTAAATTCCAAATTCAAAGCTTTAATAGAGCAGGAAACAACTATTTATTTCTGTACGTAGCTGGGCTGGCCAAGTGTGTATTTTAGTGCATGCGAGCTTGCTAGCTAATGGCCACCGCTCTGCAATGCGCTCATATGGATGTTACAGCGGATACAGGAACCAGATGTGTACCGGAAACCCTACGCCACTGTTAGCTCTGTTGCCGTTGTTTGCACTGTTTGTGCTGTTGTGCACATGGTTGTATAAAGAGAACTGGATACAGCGTCGGAGGCGGGTGCATAAAGCCAAAATGGTTCGACTGCCGAGTGATAAAGTACCCGGATCATCCAGTGATCTTCCGCATCCATTGGCCCCATAGAGCAGGCGCAGTAACGTTTCCTTTAACTCCGCCTTCCAGCTCTCACTCCAGCCTCGGTCTGGGTCTCATTCACATGAACGGAGGAAGGGAAATAACTGGATTCGGCTATTAGTGCATTTTACAACTTTTAGGACCTAATGATTTAAATAAGGACTATTCAAGTGTTCGTACAGGGTAATTGATTTAATTATCCGCTGATTTACAGATGTCTCTTTCCTAGTGTAAGTCTATGGGAAAATGTCTTTTTGGGCTCAATGGCATCACGTGACGGACATGGAAGTTGTAGTACTAGGGGCTTGTGTTAGCACCGTTAGCTGCTAGCCGCTGGCTCCGCCATCTCCATTTTGAGAGCCATGTTCCATTATAAGCTTTCAGCATATCGTAATTCAAGTGTTCTGAGAGAAAACTAGACTTCTGAACCTCCTCATGGCTGTTTTCAGGCTTTAAAAAATCTATTGGCTGTGCTCCGGTCATGTTGGTGGTGCTTGGTGTTCCTTGAAGAGATCTCAACATGGCTGCCGGGTCACAAACTTTCTCCTTTTACAGCTAAACCGTGCACTACAAGACGATCCTGAAAACATTTGAGGCGAGAAATAGTTATTACAGTAACAGAATATTGATTAATATTTGATCAGCACTGCCTAGTTTGACCGTTTGATCGGAGTTCACGAGTGATTGACAGCCGGCTCTCGTAGACGATTGCTGGACAGCAGATCCCAGGTTAGCTCTGACTGTTCTCTGTTCTCGGTCTGTGAAATCTTGCAGATGCCGTTAGGAGCACCGGAGGACCATATTATAAAAATAACTTTTTTTAATATCATTTGCTCCAATCTCGCCTACTTAAGCTTTAACATGTCACAAAGAATTTTAAATGTGCTTAAAGATGCTTTAAGGTCTCTTACCTCTGGTGACCGACAGTTGAAAATACTCTCTGACATCTGTCCCTCTATTAATCTCCACAGCACACCAGTAATCATCAGTGTCCTCAACCGTCAGATCTTTTATAGTCACAGTGAAGATTCTTTGACTTTTGTCATCAGAGATTGAAAACTTTCCTGAATTTCGTTGGTTTGTTTTAACTGCATAAGAGCAGGAGGACCATGTATATCCTTTACACAAGTATTTCACATGGTTTGTGTATTTTGAGTCATAGAGACATGGGATAGTGACCGAGTCTCCAGCCTTCACTGACATTTTACCGACTGTTGTTATGCTGTGAATTCCTGCAACAAGAACAAATACAGCATCTTAACAAATATGCTTGCTAACAGTATTGTTCCTTCCTATGACCTTCATGTTGGAGCGATTCATATTAACAGTTGTGCATATTAAATTATAGTTGTCTCCACAATTTATGAAATAAAACACTGGTAGGTTATTATAAAGGATTATGTAGCACAACTTCCTGCCTAACTGTATCATCATCTGACATGAAGAACACAAAGAAACATAATAGGCTAAACCATTTTAAAAGGACCCGTTACTGACCTGAGAGTCCAGTGAGAATGAGAAGAAAGCTGAGATAAACGGCCATCTCAGTGAGCGAGCAGTCCGACAAAACAACACGGAGCAAGGCACCAACACACTTCTGTACAGAATTCTACTTCCCAATTATTCAATATGCAAATGCATCTGTTACAATCGTTCTTCCTCTTAAGTCAGTTGCATCACATAAGTTGGCTGATGAAGTAAATATTGTAAGCAGTCACGTGGTATTTGGGGTTTATAATTATCAGTGAGCATTGTACACATTAAGCTGTCCAGTCTTCCATTATCTGGTGAGTGGACAGTCTCCATAATATCTGGCAACCTCCTTATGGGAACGCTGAAGACACTGGTGATCACTGATAAAAAATGATTAGATAATCAGTTGTAAAATATAGAATATTTTGTTAAAACTGGTGTGTTAAGGGTGACAATGGATAAAAATGAAGTAAGGCTGACGTCCGTTTATCAAGACAGTCTTCAATGGCAAGATGTGATTGGGTAAAAGACACTTCCTCTGACACAACATGTCTTGCAAATAAAATTCCCCCACCACTTCTCCATCTTTAGAGTCCATTTTTCAATCTGGTTTACTTTCTTCTGGGCTGCTACATGTTCATTATGAGCAATGGTAGCTGAGCGCACATCAGTATCACTTCCAGCTTGTGAGCCCTATAATGGATGAATTTGAAACATGTGCTTTCCAATACCCATACAACCATACTATTTAGTGTGCCAGAAAAAGATTTAGTATGCCCCAATACATAGTATGTCAAATGGAAGGTTTGAAAATGACAAAACTCTAACTTAATGCAAATAAGGGTAAAACTCACCTGGAAGTTCTGTAGTGATCTGTAAACACATTGAAGGTGGTAGTATAGGGCTAGTTGAACACTTGTGCAGTGCATTGAAGGCTAGTTGCATCACTGGCAGTAATGTCGGTGAGACAAATGAAAGGCAGCAAATATGAAGTGATTGGTATTTATATAATACAACACAAAATTATTGAAAAAAATGGTTGCTGGATATAACTAACAGCGGTCGATTGATTTTGCATTTAAACTTCAGGTGTGAGGTGCTAATTTGTGTTTATTGATCATGCCATTTTAACATCAACCAGCTTGAACATTGTTTAAAATGTCCACGAAAGATGGAGGACATTGGGTCTTTAAAAGAAAGAACAAAAAACCTTGGAAGTAACAACAAAAAATGTTTTCTGTCTCCATCATATCCTTGCAAAAAAAGATCATCTTTTACATCAGTAATTTGTGGAGTCTTAATGTTTAGTCAACCAAGACCAGTTTCTTCCTCCTGCCCCTTTTTCACGTGAGGATAAAGAGTTGAGTTATTATTATTGTATGAGTCAGTATATTATGGACAGCATTTATACGCAAAATACTGCCCAACTGGCATGTACTGTATCATTTCAACAGGACAATCTTTGTTGCGGCAGCTTGGCCACCAGGCAGGTGGAGCTGCAGGGTCGCAGGTGAGCTCTTGTGAATTGTTTTAAATGGCTGGCTGTAAGTTTATAAGCTGATTAAAAAATGAATACATAGGGAAGATTTTGAGATGGTGTACAGATACACTATGAGCTTTGCTGTTGTGCCATGAATGCACCGTCTTATTCGCTGCAGGAAATTCCTGAGTTGTGTAAAGCTACAGAAACTCGTGAGGTTTTGAAATAGCTTGCGGTAATAGCTAACTGGAAGCGGTAGCTACTTTAAAAAAACACTGTAATAGTGGAAGTTCATTAGGGACGTTGTCGCCATCATGCAGTATTACATACAGGAAACATTATCAAATTACTCTCAGCCCTGGTATCTGCTTTATTTAGCTCTACAGTACAAATGTTTGTGAAGCAGCTTTTTTCCGACATGAATGTCATAAAATGAGAACAAGACTAACAGATGAAGATTTAAACTATTATAAAAGCGTGAACCTGAATGGATACGTTCCAGCATACACCTCTCAATGGATTATTACCAAATGTGATCTATAAAATGATGATAAGCTTTTGATTTGTGAAGGGAGGTGATGTGTGAAACATGGATGTGTGGACACAGAAAATAAGGATAAGAAAAAGGTTGTATTTAAGAAGTGGCTGTTTTTTAATGAGATACGGTACACTGAGTGAGCTCGACACATTTAAGATGTTTGGAAACATGGAAACCCCGGCACTGTGTGTCAAGGTTATGTATTAATATGAGCTTAAGGCCTAATAAATAATACAGTTAAACAGTTAAACCCCAGATTCGTGTTGTCAATGGTATTACGAAACACTTGGCAAACAAACAGCTTCTTTGAAAAGTATGTGGAAGAGGATAAAGTAGTGCGAAGGAGTAACAATCAGGGGTGACGTGCTAAGCCAATGTGCTGTATGTAACATTCTCGTCATTTGCTTCAACCTGTTGGGGAAAAAAAAGAAGTAAAAATTACGAGGAAGGAAGAAGAAAAATACATTTTCTAAGTCTGGGAAAAAAAGTCAAATAACAATAGTATATGACAGTCAGCATGAGACTCGGTTTTCTTAATAGTTACCCTTCGTACACGTTGTGGCCTCGTGGTAACCACGGAACTATACGTCACGTCCACATCACTCTCAGCATGTGACTTCTGGGTAAAGATATGAAAGAGAGGACTGAGCACATTCTGTTTTTGATGAATTACACATTGGTTTATTTAGTTACAGTTGTGAATGGTAAAATGAGATATTATATTAAAGGGCGGGTCCAGCTGTGTTCTGTTGTTTTTTTTCAAATAGAAACGCCCACTCTGTTAGTGTTGTAAAAGACAGTGACGTAGATTACCAAAGTACGCTAATCGAAGCTAATCAAGAAGGTTATAAATAATGTGAACGCTAGCACTAGCTGAGTCAAAGTTAGCTGTGCTAAGTTTGGAAATAACTGAAAGGATTAGTTTGTATATAGTATAGTTTGGATTTTTTGAAGTGGAGGTAAAATGACTGTTTTTGTGAATGTAGTCTGGTGGCTTTGAAGAGAGCAATACAATGGCTTCAGTTCCCCGTCGGAAAGGGCTGTCTGATGGCGAGATAAAGCAGCTGTGGACGGGAGCACCAGAAAAACGTATTTTAGAAAAAAAAAAAAAAAGAATTTCAGTTTAACTGTACACTATTTTTAGAATATTTTCACCGCTTTACCTCACCATCAGACAGCCCTTTCCCTTTCAGGGAACTGAAGCCGTTATATCGCGATCTTCAAAGCTACCAGACCAGATTCCATTCACAAAAACATCATCAAACGGTCATTTTACCTCACAGAACTCAGGAGTTTTTGGTCTACCGCTGCATCGATCGGTTAATTTGTTTGTGTTATTGTGTGACTTTCGGATCCGAACTAACGTGGCGTCCACACATCAGTATATTGCTTAGAATCCGTGCCGGTACTCCTGTCTGCTACTCCAAACTGGGAGCATGCTGACCGCCATCTAAGTTACTGTATGTCATTTTTACACTGACTATAAGGATGTATATACACTGTACATGTAGCAGCGTCATCATGCAGAAACCTATGTCAGGTCACGTGGGAACAATTTTTTAGAGGAACTTGGGAAACTAACATTTTGACGCCAAAACATACGTATTTGGACCAAAATTTGAATGTTCGGATTCAAATACATAAAGAACACCACTGAGAAGCTACAGAATGATATGAAAGCCTATAAAAAATTAACGGACCCGCCCTTTAAGTGTATATGAATATATATATATAGAATATAAAATAACTGTATGCAAAGGTACAACTCTGCAGTCTATACAGTTATGGAAAGGGATAGTAGATTCTCTGAAAAATGTACATGTGATTTTTCTTGACATCTCTGCAGTTATGGATTACCTGACTTGAAGTCTTTCTGATGTGCTCAACATTACTGTATGTTACCTCCTCTTCAGCCTGTGTTGAAAGAGCAAACCAAATGTCAGATTAGCCTTTAAATGTTCAGAAATGTTCTTTAAATTTTGCTTCATGGAGTTTCAACGAAACTTAATTTACAATAGAATATTAGCTTAGATCATTACCACACTTCAAAATGAAAAATCATAATAGGAGGAATTAAAATAATAAGGACACTGCTCAGTTAAGTCTATCTGATAATAGTTACTGTAATCTCTATTTTATCTAATAGACATACTGTATTAACGGTACAGTGTTGTTCTTCAGAACTTCTGCAAAGTGATAGTATATTCTTTGAAAATTTTAAACTTCAATTCTCACCCTACAACTATGATCTAAACTTAAACAAATGAGCACTCTCACACGTCTGCCTTTATACTGACGTTCCTTAGAGCCTTCTTTGTGAAAACCTGGGATATAAATAAGTGAATCTTACCGCTGTCATGGCAGATGATGTTGCTTTGGTCTGCTCTAAATGTGAAACAGTGAAGACTTCTGTTACTCTCAATGCACAAAATAATCTACATCAAAAATAAACATTTAAGAATTAAAAACACATTTGGTATGAATTGGATTTATCAATGTTCAGCATAAACTTACTGTGTCTTTTCAACATAAACCAGATGAACAAGGCCACCATTACAATGAAGATCAACACGCTCAAAGAGATGATGAATCTCTTTAGTTCAACCGAAACACTGCAGCAGAAATAAATAAACAAAAGCACACAATGTAAAGTAAAAACACAGAAGTCATCATCCTTATTCCATACTACAACTCCTATAGTCTTAAACCTTTGCTGTCAATCAATTAAAATATTTAATCGCAAATTAATCACACATTTTTTATCTGTTCAAAATGTCTCGTGGGTACCCATAGAACCCATTTTCATTCACATATCTTGAGGTCAGAGGTCAAGGGACCCCTTTGAAAATGGCCATGCCAGTTATTCCTCACTGAAATTTTGCACAAGTTTGGAACATTATTTAACCTCCTTCCTGAAGCTATAGATTTAAAACTGAGCCCACTACAACCTAAAAATCATAAATTGACAAAAAGAAATTAGTGGCGTTTAAACAAATTTCCGTTGACGCGTTAACTTTAACAGCTCTAGTTATAACCAATCAGTCTTTTTCATTATATAATACATACAAATATGTATAGATTTTCCTTTACAACAATAGTTTTATTTTATCACAAAATGGCTAGGTTTCTAAATACTGTATGTTAATACGAAGCCTTCTGACCTGTGCTGCTCACTCTGACCTGTGGTAGGTGCTCTATCTGCAAAAACAGGGGTGACAATCACAGCCTCAGGAGTGAGTGATAAAGTGGTTAAATGGCCTGTTGCTGTAAGAGGCTATAATCCAAAACAATCCAGCACAATGAAATTACAAAATGTATTCCTGATACCTCTCCTATGTTCAATCAAATCATTTACAAATACTACAAATATTCTTGTGGTACTTACCAGTGGTAGGTTGCTCAATAACAGTCACATGTACTGGCATCTGTAAGTCTCCCTTAACGCACCAATACCAGCCGCTGCTCTCTGTCCTCAGTCCACTCATAGTCACAGTGAAAACATTGGGTACACTTGCATTGCTGGTCACTCTTGTTCCATCTATTGATCCAGATGACGTCGTCACACAAGAGCTGCCAAGCCTGCACCACGCAATTTCTCCAGAGTAACGATAGTGACAATTGATGGTTATATTATCTACTTTAAATCCTGTAATCTCCTGATGATCCACATAGAGACTGGGCGTACCTTAAGGGAAAACAAATTCAAAAGAAAATTGTGAGCAATGAAAAAAAAATAGCAAACAATGACAGTGTTTTTTCTCTGAACTGTCAAAATTTCATAAAGGATTTGAAATGTGCTTAAAGATGCTTTAAGGTCTCTTACCTTTGGTGACCGACAGGTGAAAATACTCTCTGACATCTGATCCTCCATCAATCTCCACAGCACACCAGTAATCAGCAGTGTCTTTATCCGTCACATCTTTTATAGTCACAGTGAAGATTCCTCTGCTTTTGTCATCAGAGATTGAAAACCTTCCTGAATTTCGTTGGTTTGTTTTAACTGCATATGAGCAGGAGGACCAATAATATCCTTTACACAAGTATTTCACATGGTTCATGTGCTGTGAGGCATAGAGACATGGGATGGAGATTGAATCTCCAGCCTTCACTGACACTTTACTGACTGTTGTTATGCTGTGAATTCCTGCAACAAGAGTAATACAGAGAAATACAGCATTTTAATTGTATATATAGCTAACAATATTCTTATTATACCTAATTGTCTCCAAATTCCATATAATTTGGAGACAAATTGGTGTATTACTCATCTGAGTAGCATTTAAAGAATAACCAGCTCAAGCATAAGACAAAGCATCTGTACGCATAGAGTGACCGTGTGACTGACCTGTGAGTCCGGTGATGAGGAGAAGAACTCTGAGATGAAGAGCCATGTCGGTGAGTGAGCAGAGTCAGTCAGACAAAACAACATGGGCCGACGCACTGACAGACTAATGACAGACTACTTCCTCATTTTCCTAATGCTGCAAAATTGCAAGTGTTAAAATCTCTTTTCCTCTTCCTTTTAAGGCAGTTACGGTAATTTGGTTTGATGACTAAGCACATAATTATACACCTACATTGTGCTTTGAGTATGCGCGTATATGAAACCTGAGTAAAGTGCTTTACATCAATAAAATGCTTGAGGCATAAATAATATAGCTATGATGCATATTTTAACATTTTCAGTCTTTATTTGCACAATAATGAAGGAAACACATTGTTATGAGAATCAATACACAATTTTGTCATTTCTTTCTTACAGTAATTGAGTCTACCATTTCTTAATGTGCCCAATATTATACCACACCAACTGGATCGAACACCAGATGTACTGAAGATTTATACAAGTTAGATAATCAGATATAGTAGCATACAGGATCTTGTTAAAGCCAGTGTGTGGAGGAAGATGAGGAATGAAAACGAATAAAGGTCCTCAAGGTAATCTTCAATGACAAGATGTGAACTCGGTGGTTGGAGAAGCTGCACCAAGAGACAATAGAGTAAGTTACTCACAAAGCCACTGCATGAATTTGGTCAATTTCAGTGGCCTCTGAGGCCTAAACGACGAAGCAGGATTTGGGGTTATCGAGGTAACTTCAGGGTTAACCCTAGGTTTTCCGTCCTACGAAGGTGGATCACGTCTTACCGGGGTAGATCGCCATGGTAACTTATGCTGAACAGCTAACCTGCTTCGTAGCAGATTATGTTCCAGATAAGAGATCAACTCGTATGAAAGCACCGCCTGCTGACCAATCAGAGCTCAGTGCAGTGATCGTATGGTAATATTACACACATATGAAGAAGTTTAAGTCATAATCCAGGCTAAAAACAACACAGTTTAAACTGACAAATACAGGAAGGACAGCTGCCAGCTGTAGGCTGGGGGTGTTTACCGCTTTGAATTATATTTTCATACTTATTTTTTAACTTCCTCTTGAGTCCGTTTCACACCGCCGGAGACGGGGAAGCAGCTGAAAGAAGGTTGAACTAGTCATACACGCCATAATAGGTGTAATCTAGTCATCCGTTATACATTTAAAAGCTATTTACATTAAGTTCTCCTACATGCTTGGCACACAGGAGAAGTTTCAGTTGGCTGCAATGTGCAACCTCACCGCTAGATGGCACCAGATCCTACACACTGCACCTTTGACACAGCACCACTATACCACTCTTGCCCTCCTGAATTCTTGACATTTAAACATGAGCATGTGAGAAAAAAAGAACATTTTCATCTAATTTTTCAACATTATTTGATAAACTTTATGTTTATGTAACTACTTCATCAGTGTTGCCATATTTGCAGGATTATTTTGTCCTCCCGTCTTTTCTGCTAATTAGCATTTATTGTGCTGTAGATCACACTTCCATCGACTGGTTCAGTCTGTAGAGAGAAAACAAGCACAGAGAAGAGAATGCTTAATAATTATGGATAATCATAACCACAATACTAATCCGCTTGAGTTAATAACAGCTGACGTATTGAGATGCCTATATGAATTTGAAATGAATCACGTACTGTTTGTGGCACACTATCCTTCATTACAATGGTACTGTATGTCACACTCTCTTCTGGGGTTTTGTTCTGCTGGATGAGATTCACAGTCAGAGGGATACAATGTCAGAGAAAGACAAACAAGTGTATACAGGTGAATGTGTTTTCAGTTAGTGCTCTAATTAGATGTTCTTGTCTGGTTTACCTTCTGCTGGGCTGCTGTGTGCTGCTTAAGAACAATGGTAGCGTAGTTCACATCAGGATCACTCCCAACTGGTGAGCCCTGTGGATGAATTTGAATCATAGACAAGTTTTAAGTTACGATCATTTGCTGTCTAACTGCACAATTGTTTGGTTAATTTGAATATAACTGGACTGGTTTGTCATTATGGAGTGTATGTCTGTATTAGGTTGAATACTGATTAACCGTAGGTACAGTATCTCTAACAAGACTGACAGTAATCCCTTCCAAACCCGCCTTAAATGTAAGTAAACCTACTTCTATGTATATGATCTGGAGCTTTACTTATGTGAAGAGCATTCATATACAGTATACTGTATGTGATTTCCTCTTTGGGTTTAAAAGTTGCTGTTGTTTTTCACCCAATGCCCGTGTTTATCCTACTTTACATAGTGTGTGACAGTGCAGTAGAGTAGTACAGAAGGGAATTTCCATTGCCGTTTCATTTGTTTAATTTGAATAATTATTTAAATGTTTGAGAACAATGAAAGGCTACTGTTGAATCTAAATTATTGTTCTGGTTTGTAAAAATACGTTGTCAATTAATTTGATCAAGGTTTAAAGCAGCAGTAGGCAAGATTGGAGTAAAATATGATTAAAAAAAGTTATTTTTATAAAATGGTCACTATATCCTGACAGTAGTGCATGAGACAGGTAATCTGAAAAAAATCATGTGCCACTGTGTCCTCCGGTGCTCCTAATGGCATCTGCAAAATGTCACAGATAGAAGGAAAACAACCAATCAGAGCAGAGCTGGAGCCTCCCGTCTCTGAGCAGCTGGTAATCACTGACGGACTCTGATCAAATGGTCAATCTAGGCAGTGCTGATCAAATATGAATCAATATGCTGTTACTGTAATGCCTATTTCTTGCCTCAAATGTTTTCAGAAACATCTTGTAGTTTACTGTTTAGCTGTAAAATGAGAAAGTTAGTGTTCGGCAGCCATGTTGAGATCAGTTGAGGAATACCAAGCACCGCCCACCGCCCACAGTCAGAGGGATACAACGTCAGGGAAAGAAAAGTGTATACAGGCAAATGTGTTTTCAGTTCCTGCTCTAATTAGATGTTCTTGTCTGGTTTACCTTCTGCTGGGCTGCTGCGTGTTGCTTATGAACAATGGTAGCGTAGTTCACATCAGGATCACTCCCAATTTGTGAGCCCTGTGGATGAAATATGAATCAATATTCTGTTACAGTAATGCTAAATGCTTAATGCTAAAGTTTGTGTTCGGCAGCCATGTTGGGATCAGTTGAGGAAATACCAAGCACCGCCCACCGGCCAGAGCAAACTTTCTCATTTTACAGCTAAACAGTACACTACATGATGTTTCTGAAAACATTTAAGGCGAGAAATAGGCATTACAGTAACAGCATATTAATTCATATTTGATCAGCGCTGCCTAGTTTGACTGGTTGATGGGAGTTCGCAGGTGATTGACAGCTGCCTCCGTTGAGTGAACAGCCAATAGGAATGTTCTCTCTCTGAAACGACCTGTGATTGTCAAAAGTCTCCCGTAACAGGCTAGATTTTCTAAAGCCTGAAAAGAGAGCCATGAGGAGGTGCAGAAGTCTAGTTTTCTCTCAGAACACTTGAATTAAAATATGCTGAAAGCTTATTATGGATTTTTTTGCCCCACGATGCCAGAAACATTCTGCCTACTGCCGCTTTAAAATATCAAGATAATGTTTTATATCTTACCGCAGTGATGTCAGACCCCTCAGGCTTGGTCTTACCTAAAACACATTCATTTGTGAAGAAGATATTTTAAAATAACAGACATTTCATTTCTGAAATTGTTTCAGCAGAGATTACAACAGACTTACTACGTCTTATCCTATATCCAATAAAGGCAGCGAGAACCATCAACAGCAGTAAGACGAGGGTGGGGGTGAGAATCGCCACCATGGTGGAACTAGAAGAGAAATGCAGATCAGAGGTATATTTAACAAAAAAAAGGGGGTAATGTCTGAAATTGGCCTATGCATACATCCTTTTTTTCGCTTAAAACATGAAGTGCAACTACATTTCATCTTGTCTTACTTAGAAATGTGCTTTACTACATGCAATAAAACAATCTATGCTCCAAAATGAATGATAAAGAAACAAAAATGAACATCCATGCTCAAATATGTGATTTTGTGTTTTGAAAACATTGTACAGCATATCAGTTGCACTGTATTAGGAAACACAAAGGGCGGGAAACGGATGATATGCAGAAAAAAAGTTATAAATCAGATCAGACCTCTTGTGTTGTCCTTGCAGGTTCTCTCCACCTGTCCCGTTTATGGTGGAGTTGGTGGGCTGTGCTGTATGTGGCTGTGCACTCGTAAACGGGGAGGAATGCTGGGTAGTGTTTGGAGGTGTCTCTGTGAAGTCTGAGTAAATAAATGCAAAAATGCATGTTATTCCACACTGCAGATAATATCTGTATTTTTACATTGTATATTGTGGATTATTACACTATACTGTAATTACCCAGATTTTCAAGGTAAATTATATGAACATTTTTTATTCTGCAAGATTAACAGGCATTATTTTATGAGTGGTGGAAGTAACAAAAAATAGGTGAGGTTTGCCCAACGATGCCAAAAATATTCTGCCTACTGCAGGTTTAAGGAAAGTGGCCTCAAGGGTGGAAGTAACAAAAAATAACTGAAGAAAAGGGAAGTGGTGAAAATGCGTGCAAATTAATAATGGAAGTGATAAAAAATGTACTGCATGTGAATTGAAAAATAGGGATAAATTGTCAGTTGATTTGATAAACTGGATTGACATTTTATTTGAAAGAGTGTTGCTCTGATAATCAAGTGTCAACCATTAATCATTTACTACACCCAACTGACATTTATGATTTACAGCACGCAATTTTTGTTGCCTTATCAAAAAAACAGAAGAATACACCCACTCAGCGAACCGCTCTACTCTCGACCTTTTCTGTCAGTGGGCATGGTTGTTGATTGACATTTTGGGCGGTAAGTAACAAAAATTGCGTGCTCTAAACGATAAATGTGTGTTGTAAATGATGAATGGTCAGCAGTTGATTATCAGAGTAACACTGTTTCAAATAAAATGTCAATAAAGTTTATTAAATCATTTGACAATTTATCACTATTTTTTCAATTGATATAATTTTTCATCACTTTCATTATTAATTCTTAAGCGTTTTCATCACTTCCCTTTTCTTTAATTATTTTTTGTTACTTCCACCCTTGAGGCCAAATTCCTTAAATGATAAATGGCAATTTTGTGTTGTGAATTGTGATTTTAAGATGGGCAAAATGATGAAACATGGCTCTGTTTTCATCATATCACGACTGTTTTAGTCAAATTGGCTTTAAATTAATCAAATCACTTGATAATATACCGCTCCGATTTTCATTTCACATCCATTTTTACGGCCCCATTTTTCAATTCGCAAGCATTTTCATCACCTCCATTTTTATCATTTCATTTTTGATGCTTCCACCCCTCATATTGTTTCAGGGTTTGATTTGTGTTTCCTTTGTTGTGTCCATGCACTGGCTTCATTTTCATAATAGGTTGCTAATTTATGAAAATAGAAACTGGTTAGTATCTTACTTGCTGTATTGGGGCTCATTGTCGTAGTAGTAGTAGTAGTAGTAGTAGTAGTAGTAGTAGTAGTAGTAGTAACAGTTATATGTACTGGCATCTGAAAGTCTCCGTTGTCACACCAATACCAGCCGCCGCTCTCCATCCACAGTTCACTCATAGTCACGGTGAAAACATTGGGGACACTTGCATTGATGGTCACTTTTGTCCCATCTATAGATCCGTTCAGACCGGCCACACAGGAGCCGCCCAGCCTGCACCAATTAGTTACATCTGCATATTCATGGCGGCAACCAACTGTCACACTTCCTCCTTCAAATGCGGCAACTTTCTGTTTGTCCACGTACAGACTTGGCGTACCTTGAAAAAAAGCACTATACAAAATGAGGCACTGTCTGATTTTATTATCTGAGACATGTAAGTGAGAATCTGACATCTTGACTTGAATCTGTGACAATTGATGGTTATATTATCTCCTTTAAATCCTGTAATATCCTGATGATACACATAGAGACTGGGCGTACCTTAATGGAAAACTAATTCAAAAGAAAATTGTGGGCAATGTAAAAAAAAATAGCAAACAATGACAGTGTTTTTCCTCTGAACTGTTAAAATTTCATAAAGGATTTGAAATGTGCTTAAAGATGCTTTAAGGTCTCTTACCTTTGGTGACCGACAGTTTAAACTTTTTTCTGACAGCTGACCTTCCAATCTCCACAGCACACCAGTATTTAGAGCCGTCATCCGTCGGAATAGTCACAGTGAATATTGTTTTGTTTGTGTCATCCCAGATTGAAAACTTTCCTGAATTTTGTGGCTTGTCTGTTCTAACTACATATGAGCATTTGGACCACGATTTTCCTTTACACAGGTATTTCACATGGTCTGTGTAGCTCGGGTCATAGAGACATGGGATGGAGATGGAGCCTCCAGCCTTGACTGACACTTCACTCACTGTCACAATTTGACTGTGAATTCCTGACAAAAAAAAAAACAGCAGACACTTATTCTATAGATGTGCGTTCAAATGCATTGTGTATATTCACGATCAGTTACAGGTTACTCAGCTACATAACACATCTGTTACAAGTTAGTATCATGACTTTTTATCAAAACACAATATTAATGATTAATATTAGTAGCTTGTTGTCACTTTAAATGTAAGACTCAAAATGTATTACTCAACAAACAGCAATATATACAATATTCTTTTAATTATAAACCTGACTATCAATTATGCATAGCGTTCTTATTAAGGCTTAGCTGACTTACCCAAGATTGCAACGAGTATTAGGTGAGGAACGTATATGAAAGTCATGCCTGCATCAATGTCGTGAGCGAATGAGGACTTTCAGTAGTACAGTGGGTAGGCAAATTCTAATTTGGTCACTCCCTCATTTTTAACACTGCTCTTTTAGTCCTGCTCTATCTACTAGTCATAGCGTTTATGGCTTTAAACAACGTATTGTTTATTTTGCAAGACAGTACATTTCATAAGTAGTTTAATTTACTTAATTTACAGTCACACATAGTTAAACATTATTCAAGACCCACTGCTGTACTGTTAAACTTATATCTGACAACTTCAACATAATGCTGAAAAAGGACTGAACATGATAAAAGCTTTAAACCTGCAGTAGGCAAAATATTTTTGGCATTATTGGGCAACGATTCCATAATAACCTTTCAGCATATTGTAATTCAAGTGTTCTGAGAGAAAACCAGACTTCGGCACCTCCTCATGGCTCTGTTTTCAGGTTTTAAAAAATCTAGCTGGGAGACTTTGGCAAATCACAGGTCATTTCAGAGAGAGAGCGCCCCTATTGGCTGTTCATTCAACGGAGGCAGCTGTTAATCACTTGCGAACTCTGATCAAACGGTCAAACTAGGCAGCGCTGATCAAATATGAATCAATATTCTGTTACTGTAATGCCTATTTCTCGCCTCAAATGTTTTCAGAAACATCTTGTTAGTGTACTGTTTACGACAGATCAGCTCTGATTGGTTGTTTTCCTCCAGTCTGTGAAATCTTGCAGATGTCATTAGGAGCACCGGAGGAAACAGAGGCACATGATTTTTTTCAGATTACCTGTCTCATGCACTACTGTCAGGATATAGTGACCGTCTCATAAAAATAACTTTTTTAGTCATATTTGCTCCAATTCTACCCACTGCTGCTTTAAGTTTAGTCTGGTACAATTCATGAACATTTAACGTTATGTTTAATATTGTACATTGTTACTTTCATCTCAAAATAAAGCTGACATTTTTAAGACCTGCACGTTGTTTGTTTCAAATAAAATAAAGCCGAAAATTCAACAATTAGACCCACAACCTTAAGTCTAAGAGTAAACTTACCTAAAGCCGTCCGGGACGGGCTCAAACCACGGATGTATTAAGAGAATTGGATACAGCGTTGGAGGCGGGGCCCCGTTCATTCCTATGAAAGTTGTTCAGTGGCGCCTGGAGCCAAAATGACTGGAAAAGTAGCCGGATCATTCACATGAACAGCGGAAGGGAAATAATTCTGGATTTAACTATTAGTGCATTTTCCAACTTTTAGGACCTGATGATTTAAATAAGGTTTATTCAAGTGTTCATACTGGGAAGTTGATTCACCTCAACAAAAAAAAATATATACGCTGAGTTACAGACATCTCTTTCCCAATGTAAGTCTATGGGAAAAAGTATTTTTGGGCCTAATGGCATCAAGTGACGGAATCAGAAGTTGTAGTACCACCGTTTGGCCACTACGAACATTGGGATCAACGACCGGCGCTCTTCCTGGGGGCTTGGCTCAAACACAGGTTCCATATAATTTGGAGACAAATTGGTGTATTACTCATCTGAGTATCATTTAAAGAATTACAGAATTGTGTAATTAATTACTTATTTCATCATAATCTGACATAACCAGCTCAAGCATAAGACAAAGCATCTGTACGCATTAAGTGACCGTGTGAGTGACCTGTGAGTCCGGTGATGAGGAGAAGAACTCTGAGATGAAGAGCCATGTCGGTGAGTGAGCAGAGTCAGTCAGACAAAACAACATGGGCCGACGCACTGACAGACTAATGACAGACTACTTCCTCATTTTCCTAATGCTGCAATTGCAACTGTTAAAATCTCTTTTCCTCTTCCTTTTAAGGCAGTTACGGTAATTTGGTTTGATGACGGAGCACATAATTATACACCTACATTGTGCTTTGAGTATGCGCGTATATGAAACCTGAGTAAAGTGCTTTACATCAATAAAATGCTTGAGGCATAAATAATATAGCTATGATGCATATTTTAACATTTTCAGTCTTTATTTGCACAATAATGAAGGAAACACATTGTTATGAGAATCAATACACAATTTTGTCATTTCTTTCTTACAGTAATTGAGTCTACCATTTCTTAATGTGCCCAATATTATACCACACCTACTGGATCGAACACCAGATGTACTGAAGATTTATACAAGTTAGATAATCAGATATAGTAGCATACAGGATCTTGTTAAAGCCAGTGTGTGGAGGAAGATGAGGAATGAAAACGAATAAAGGTCCTCAAGGTAATCTTCAATGACAAGATGTGAACTCGGTGGTTGGAGAAGCTGCACCAAGAGACAATAGAGTAAGTTACTCACAAAGCCACTGCATGAATTTGGTCAATTTCAGTGGCCTCTGAGGCCTGAACGACGAAGCAGGATTTGGGGTTATCGAGGTAACTTCAGGGTTAACCCTAGGTTTTCCGTCCTACGAAGGTGGATCACGTCTTACCGGGGTAGATCGCCATGGTAACTTATGCTGAACAGCTAACCTGCTTCGTAGCAGATTATGTTCCAGATAAGAGATCAACTCGTATGAAAGCACCGCCTGCTGACCAATCAGAGCTCAGTGCAGTGATCGTATGGTAATATTACACACATATGAAGAAGTTTAAGTCATAATCCAGGCTAAAAACAACACAGTTTAAACTGACAAATACAGGAAGGACAGCTGGCTGTAGGCTGGGGGTGTTTACCGCTTTGAATTATATTTTCATACTTATTTTTTAACTTCCTCTTGAGTCCGTTTCACACCGCCGGAGACGGGGAAGCAGCTGAAAGAAGGTTGAACTAGTCATACACGCCATAATAGGTGTAATCTAGTCATCCGTTATACATTTAAAAGCTATTTACATTAAGTTCTCCTACATGCTTTGCACACAGGAGAAGTTTCAGTTGGCTGAACTCTGCAACCTCACCGCTAGATGGTGCCAGATCCTACACACTGCACCTTTAACACAGCACCACTGTGCCACTCTTGCCCTCCTGAATTCTTGACATTTAAACATGAGCATGTGAGAAAAAAAGAACATTTTCATCTAATTTTTCAACATTATTTGATAAACTTTATGTTTATGTAACTACTTCATCAGTGTTGCCATATTTGCAGGATTATTTTGTCCTCCCGTCTTTTCTGCTAATTAGCATTTATTGTGCTGTAGATCACACTTCCATCGACTGGTTCAGTCTGTAGAGAGAAAACAAGCACAGAGAAGAGAATGCTTAATAATTATGGATAATCATAACCACAATACTAATCCGCTTGAGTTAATAACAGCTGACGTATTGAGATGCCTATATGAATTTGAAATGAATCACGTACTGTTTGTGGCACACTATCCTTCATTACAATGGTACTGTATGTCACACTCTCTTCTGGGGTTTTGTTCTGCTGGATGAGATTCACAGTCAGAGGGATACAATGTCAGAGAAAGACAAACAAGTGTATACAGGTGAATGTGTTTTCAGTTAGTGCTCTAATTAGATGTTCTTGTCTGGTTTACCTTCTGCTGGGCTGCTGTGTGCTGCTTAAGAACAATGGTAGCGTAGTTCACATCAGGATCACTCCCAACTGGTGAGCCCTGTGGATGAATTTGAATCATAGACAAGTTTTAAGTTACGATCATTTGCTGTCTAACTGCACAATTGTTTGGTTAATTTGAATATAACTGGACTGGTTTGTCATTATGGAGTGTATGTCTGTATTAGGTTGAATACTGATTAACCGTAGGTACAGTATCTCTAACAAGACTGACAGTAATCCCTTCCAAACCCGCCTTAAATGTAAGTAAACCTACTTCTATGTATATGATCTGGAGCTTTACTTATGTGAAGAGCATTCATATACAGTATACTGTATGTGATTTCCTCTTTGGGTTTAAAAGTTGCTGTTGTTTTTCACCCAATGCCCGTGTTTATCCTACTTTACATAGTGTGTGACAGTGCAGTAGAGTAGTACAGAAGGGAATTTCCATTGCCGTTTCATTTGTTTAATTTGAATAATTATTTAAATGTTTGAGAACAATGAAAGGCTACTGTTGAATCTAAATTATTGTTCTGGTTTGTAAAAATACGTTGTCAATTAATTTGATCAAGGTTTAAAGCAGCAGTAGGCAAGATTGGAGTAAAATATGATTAAAAAAAGTTATTTTTATAAAATGGTCACTATATCCTGACAGTAGTGCATGAGACAGGTAATCTGAAAAAAATCATGTGCCACTGTGTCCTCCGGTGCTCCTAATGGCATCTGCAAAATGTCACAGATAGAAGGAAAACAACCAATCAGAGCAGAGCTGGAGCCTCCCGTCTCTGAGCAGCTGGCAATCACTCACGGACTCTGATCAAATGGTCAATCTAGGCAGTGCTGATCAAATATGAATCAATATGCTGTTACTGTAATGCCTATTTCTCGCCTCAAATGTTTTCAGAAACATCTTGTAGTTTACTGTTTAGCTGTAAAATGAGAAAGTTAGTGTTCGGCAGCCATGTTGAGATCAGTTGAGGAATACCAAGCACCGCCCACCGCCCACAGTCAGAGGGATACAACGTCAGGGAAAGAAAAGTGTATACAGGCAAATGTGTTTTCAGTTCCTGCTCTAATTAGATGTTCTTGTCTGGTTTACCTTCTGCTTGGCTGCTGCGTGTTGCTTATGAACAATGGTAGCGTAGTTCACATCAGGATCACTCCCAATTTGTGAGCCCTGTGGATGAAATATGAATCAATATTCTGTTACAGTAATGCTAAATGCTTAATGCTAAAGTTTGTGTTCGGCAGCCATGTTGGGATCAGTTGAGGAAATACCAAGCACCGCCCACCGGCCAGAGCAAACTTTCTCATTTTACAGCTAAACAGTACACTACATGATGTTTCTGAAAACATTTAAGGCGAGAAATAGGCATTACAGTAACAGCATATTAATTCATATTTGATCAGCGCTGCCTAGTTTGACTGGTTGATGGGAGTTCGCAGGTGATTGACAGCTGCCTCCGTTGAGTGAACAGACAATAAGAATGTTCTCTCTCTGAAACGACCTGTGATTGTCAAAAGTCTCCCGTAACAGGCTAGATGTTCTAAAGCCTGAAAACAGAGCCATGAGGAGGTGCAGAAGTCTAGTTTTCTCTCAGAACACTTGAATTACAATATGCTGAAAGCTTATTATGGATTTTTTTGCCCCACGATGCCAGAAACATTCTGCCTACTGCCGCTTTAAAATATCAAGATAATGTTTTATATCTTACCGCAGTGATGTCAGACCCCTCAGGCTTGGTCTTACCTAAAACACATTCATTTTTTAGGAAGATATTTTAAAATAACAGAAATGTCATTCCTGAAATTGTTTCAGCAGAGATTACAACACACTTACTACGTCTTATCCTATATCCAATAAAGGCAGCGAGAACCATCAACAGCAGTAAGACGAGGGTGGGGGTGAGAATCGCCACCATGGTAGAACTAGAAGAGAAATGCAGATCAGAGGTATATTTAACAAAAAAAAGGGGGTAATGTCTGAAATCGGCCTATGCATACATCCTTTTTTTTCGCTTAAAACATGAAGTACAACAACATTTCATCTTGTCTTACTTAGAAATGTGCTTTACTACATGCAATAAAACAATCTATGCTCCAAAATGAATGATAAAGAAACAAAAATGAACTTCCATGCTCAAATATGTGATTTTGTGTTTTGAAAACATTGTACAGCATATCAGTTGCACTGTATTAGGAAACACAAAGGGCGGGAAACGGATGATATGCAGAAAAAAAGTTATAAATCAGATTAGACCTCTTGTGTTGTCCTTGCAGGTTCTCTCCACCTGTCCCGTTTATGGTGGAGTTGGTGGGCTGTGCTGTATGTGGCTGTGCACTCGTAAACGGGGAGGAATGCTGGGTAGTGTTTGGAGGTGTCTCTGTAAAGTCTGAGTAAATAAATGCAAAAATGCATGTTATTCCACACTGTAGATAACATCTGTATTGTTACATTGTATATTGTGGATTATTACACTATACTGTAATTACCCAGATTTTCAAGGTAAATTAAATGAACATTTTTTATTCTGCAAGATTAACAGGCATTATTTTATGAGTGGTGGAAGTAACAAAAATTAGGTGAGGTTTGCCCAACGATGCCAAAAATATTCTTCCTACTGCAGGTTTAAGGAAAGTGGCCTCAGGGGTGGAAGTAACAAAAAATAACTGAAGAAAAGGGAAGTGGTGAAAATGCGTTCAAATTAATAATGGAAGTGATAAAAATGTAATTACAGCACGCAATTTTTTTGTTACTTCTGCCCTATCAAAAAAAGAAGAAGAATACACCCACTCAGCGAACCGCTCTACTCTCGACCTTTTTTGTCAGTGGGCATGGTTTTTGATTGACATTTTGGGCAGTAAGTAACAGAAATTGCGTGCTGTAAACCATAAATGTGTGTTGTAAATGATGAATGGTCAACAATTGATTATCAGAGCAACACTGTTTCAAATAAAATGTCAATAAAGTTTATTAAATCATTTAACCTACATTTTCATCACTTTCATTATTAATTTTTAAGCGTTTTCATCACTTCCCTTTTCTTCAATTATTCAGTTACTTCCACACATTCCTTAAATGATAAATGGCAATTTTGTGTTGTGAATGGTGATTGTAAGATGGGGGAAATGATGAAACATGGCTCTGTTTTCATCATATCACGACTGTTTTAGTAAAATTGGCTTTAAATTAATCAAATCACTGGCCACGCACTGGCTTCATTTTTATAATAGGTTGCTAATTTATGAAAATAGAAACTGGTTAGTATCTTACTTGCTGTATTGGGGCTCATTGTAGTAGTAGTAGTAGTAACAGTTATATGTACTGGCATCTGAAAGTCTCCGTTGTCACACCAATACCAGCCGCCGCTCTCCATCCTCAGTTCACTCATAGTCACGGTGAAAACACCGGGGACACTTGCATTGATGGTCACTTTTGTCCCATCTATAGATCCGTTCAGACTGGCCACACAGGAGCCGCCCAGCCTGCACCACTCAGTTACATCTGCATATTCATAGCGGCACACAACAGTCACACTTCCTCCTTCAAATGCTGCGATTTCCTGTTTGTCCATGTACAGACTTGGAATACCTTGAAAAAAAGCACAATACAAAATGAGGCACTGTCTGATTTTATTATCTGAGACATGTAAGTGAGAATCTGACATCTTGACTTGAATCTGTGACAATTGATGGTTATATTATCTCCTTTAAATCCTGTAATCTCCTGATGGATGATACACATAGAGACCGGGCGTACCTTAATGGAAAACAAATTCAAAAGAAAATTGTGGGCAATGAAAAAAAAAAAGCAAACAATGACAGTGTTTTTCCTCTGAAGTGTTAACATTTCATAAAGGATTTGAAATGTGCTTAAAGATGCTTTAATGTCTCTTACCTCTGGTGACCGACAGGTGAAAATACTCTTTGACATCTGACCCTTCATCAATCTTCACAGCACACCAGTATTCAGAGCCGTCATCCGTCGGATCATTAACAGTCACAGTGAATATTGTTTGGTTTGTGTCATCAGAGATTGAAAACTTTCCTGAATTATGTGACTGGCTTGTGTTAACTACATCTGAGCATCCGGGCCACCAATATCCTTTACACAGGTATTTCACATGGTCTGTGTAGCGCGGGTCATAGAGACATGGGATGGAGATGGAGCCTCCATGATTGACTGACACTCTCCTCACTGTCACAATTTGACTGTCAATTCCTGACAAAAAAAAACAGCAGACACTGATTTTATAGTGGTGCGTTCAAATGCATTGTGTATTATTCACCATCAGTTACAGGTTACTCAGCTACATAACACATCTGTTACAAATTAGTATGATGACTTTTTATCAAAACACAATATTAATGATTAATATTAGTAGCTTGTGGTCACTTTAAATGTAAGACTCAAACTGTATTACTCAACAAACAGCAATATATACAATATTCTTTTAATTACAAACCTGACCATCATTTATGCATAGCGTTCATGCAAGGCTTAGCTGACTTCCCCAAGATTGCAACGAGTATTAGGTGAGGAACGTATAGGAAAGTCATGCCTGCATCAATGTCGTGAGTGAATGAGGACTTTCAGTAGTACAGTGGGAAGGCAAATTCTAATTTGGTCACTTCCTCATTTTTAACACTGCTCTTTTAGTCCTGCTCTATCTACTAGTCATAGCGTTTATGGCTTTGAAACAACGAATTGTTTGTTTTGCAAGACAGTACATTTCATAGGTAGTTTTATTTACTTTGTTTACAGTCACACATTAGTTAAACATTATTCAAGACCTATTGTTGTACTGTTAAACTTATATCTGACAACTTCAACATAATGCTGAAAAAGGACTGAACATGAAAATAACTTTAAACCTGCAGTAGGCAAAATATTTTTGGCATTATTGGGCAACGATTCCATAATAAGCTTTCAGCATATTGTAATTCAAGTTTGGAACATTATTTAACCTCCTTCCTGACAAGCTAGCTTTAAAGCTGAGCCCACTACAACCTAAAAATCATAAGTTGCATCAAAAAAATTTGTGACTTTTAAACAAATTTCCGTTAACACATTAACTTTAACAGCCCTAGTTATAACCAATCAGTCCAATTCATCATATAATACATACAAATATGTATAGATTTTCCTTCACAACAATTGTTTTATTTTATCAAAAAATGGCTAAAGTTTTCTAAATACTGTATTTTAATTCAAAGCCTTCTGACCGGCGCTGTTCACTCTGAACTGTGGTAGGTGCTCTATCTGCAAAAACAGGGTTGACAATCACAGCCTCAGGAGTGAGTGATAAGGTGGTTAAATGGCTTGTTGCTGTAAGAGGCTATAATCCAAAACAATCCAGCACAATGAAATTACAAAATGTATTCCTGATATCTCTCCTATGTTCAATCAAATCATTTACAAATACTACAAATATTCTTGTGGTACTTACCAGTGGTAAGTTGCTCAATAACAGTTACATGTACTGGCATCTGTAAATCTCCTTTAGCACACCAATACCAGCCACTGCTCTCTGTCCTCAGTCCACTCATAGTCACAGTGAAAACATTGGGTACACTCCTACTGATGGTCCCTCTTGTTCCATCTATTGATCCAGATGATGTCGTCACACAGGAGCTGCCAAGCCTGCACCATGCAATTTCTCCAGAGTAACGATAGTGACAATTGATGGTTATATTATCTACTTTAAATCCTGTAATCTCCTGATGATCCACATAGAGACTGGGCGTACCTTAAGGGAAAACAAATTCAAAAGAAAATTGTGAGCAATGAAAAAAAAATAGCAAACAATGACAGTGTTTTTTCTCTGAACTGTCAAACTTTCATAAAGGATTTGAAATGTGCTTAAAGATGCTTTAAGGTCTCTTACCTTTGGTGACCGACAGGTGAAACTTCTCTCCGACATCTGACCCTCCATCAATCTCCACAGCACACCAGTAATCAGCAGTGTCTTTATCCGTCACATCTTTTATAGTCACAGTGAAGATTCCTCTGCTTTTGTCATCAGAGATTGAAAACCTTCCTGAATTTCGTTGGTTTGTTTTAACTGCATATGAGCAGGAGGACCAATAATATCCTTTACACAAGTATTTCACATGGTTCATGTGCTGTGAGGCATAGAGACATGGGATGGAGATTGAATCTCTGGCCTTCACTGACACTTTACTGACTGTTGTTATGCAGTGAATTCCTGCAACAAGAGTAATACAGAGAAATACAGCAATTTAATTGTATATATAGCTAACATTATTTTTATTATACCCAATTGTCTCAAAATTCCATATAATTTGGAGAGAAATTGGTGTATTACTCATCTGAGTATCATTTAAAGAATTACAGAATTGTGTAATTAATTACTTATTTCATCATAATCTGACATAACCAGCTCAAGCATAAGACAAAGCATCTGTACGCATAGAGTGACCGTGTGACTGACCTGTGAGTCCGGTGATGAGGAGAAGAACTCTGAGATGAAGAGCCATGTCGGTGAGTGAGCAGACTCAGTCAGACAAAACAACATGGGCCGACGCACTGACATACAAATGACAGACTACTTCCTCATTTTCCTAATGCTGCAATTACAACTGATAAAATCTCTTTTCCTCTTCTTTTTAAGGCAGTTACGGTAATTTGGTTTGATGACGGAGCACATAATTATACACCTACATTGTGCTTTGAGTATGCGCGTATATGAAACCTGAGTAAAGTGCTTTACATCAATAAAATGCTTGAGGTATAAATAATATAGCTATGATGCATATTTTAACATTTTCAGTCTTTATTTGCACAATAATGAAGGAAACACATTGTTATGAGAATCAATACACAATTTTGTCATTTCTTTCTTACAGTAATTGAGTCTGCCATTTCTTAATGTGCCCAATATTATACCACACCTACTGGATCGAACACCAGATGTACTGAAGATTTATACAAGTTAGATAATCAGATATAGTAGCATACAGGATCTTGTTAAAGCCAGTGTGTGGAGGATGATGAGGAATGAAAACGAATAAAGGTCCTCAAGGTAATCTTCAATGACAAGATGTGAACTCGGTGGTTGGAGAAGCTGCACCAAGAGACAATAGAGTAAGTTACTCACAAAGCCACTGCATGAATTTGGTCAATTTCAGTGGCCTCTGAGGCCTGAACGACGAAGCAGGATTTGGGGTTAGCAAGGTAACTTCAGGGTTAACCCTAGGTTTTCCGTCCTACGAAGGTGGATCACGTCTTACCGGGGTAGATCGCCATGGTAACTTATGCTGAACAGCTAAACTGCTCCGTAGCAGATTATGTTCCAGATAAGAGATCAACTCGTATGAAAGCACCGCCTGCTGACCAATCAGAGCTCAGTGCAGTGATCGTATGGTAATATTACACACATATGAAGAAGTCTAAGTCATAATCCAGGCTAAAAACAACACAGTTTAAATTGAAAAATTCAGGAAGGACAGCTGGCTGTAGGCTGGGGGTGTTTACCGCTTTGAATTATATTTTCATACTTATTTTTTAACTTCCTCTTGAGTCCGTTTCACACCGCCGGAGACGGGGACGCAGCTGAAAGAAGGTTGAACTAGTCATACACGCCATAATAGGTGTAATCTAGTCATCCGTTATACATTTAAAAGCTATTTACATTAAGTTCTCCTACATGCTTTGCACACAGGAGAAGTTTCAGTTGGCTGAACTCTGCAACCTCACCGCTAGATGGTGCCAGATCCTACACACTGCACCTTTAACACAGCACCACTGTGCCACTCTTGCCCTCCTGAATTCTTGACATTTAAACATGAGCATGTGGGGAAAAAAAGAACATTTTCATCTAATTTTTCAACATTATTTGATAAACTTTATGTTTATGTAACTACATCATCAGTGTTGCCATATTTGCAGGATTATTTTGTCCTCCCGTCTTTTCTGCTAATTAGCACTTATTGTGCTGTAGATCACACCAACATCGACTGGTTCAGTCTGTAGAGAGAAAACAAGCACAGAGAAGAGAATGCTTAATAATTATGGATAATCATAACCACAATACTAATCCGCTTGAGTTAATAACAGCTGACGTATTGAGATGCCTATATGAATTTGAAATGAATCACATACTGTTTGTGGCACACCTTCCTTCATTACAATGGTACTGTATGTCACACTCTCTTCTGGGGTTTTGTTCTGCTGGATGAGATTCACAGTCAGAGGGATACAATGTCAGAGAAAGACAAACAAGTGTATACAGGTGAATGTGTTTTCAGTTAGTGCTCTAATTAGATGTTCTTGTCTGGTTTACCTTCTGCTGGGCCGCTGCGTGCTTCTTAAGAACAATGGTAGCGTAGTTCACATCAGGATCACTCCCAACTGGTGAGCCCTGTGGATAAATTTGAATCATAGACAAGTTTTAAGTTACGATCATTTGCTGTCTAACTGCACAATTCTTTGGTTAATTTGAATATAACTGGACTACTTTGTCATTATGGAGTGTATGTCTGTATTAGGTTGAATACTGATTAACCGTAGGTACAGTATCTCTAACAAGACTGACAGTAATCCCTTCCAAACCCGCCTTAAATGTAAGTAAACCTACTTCTATGTATATGATCTGGAGCTTTACTTATGTGAAGAGCATTCATATACAGTATACTGTATGTGATTTCCTCTTTGGGTTTAAAAGTTGCTGTTGTTTTTCACCCAATGCCCGTGTTTATCCTACTTTACATAGTGTGTGACAGTGCAGCAGAGTAGTACAGAAGGGAATTTCCATTGCCGTTTCATTTGTTTAATTTGAATAATTATTTAAATGTTTGAGAACAATGAAAGGCTACTGTTGAATCTAAATTATTGTTCTGGTTTGTAAAAATACGTTGTCAATTAATTTGATCAAGGTTTAAAGCAGCAGTAGGCAAGATTGGAGTAAAATATGATTAAAAAAAGTTATTTTTATAAAATGGTCACTATATCCTGACAGTAGTGCATGAGACAGGTAATCTGAAAAAAATCATGTGCCACTGTGTCCTCCGGTGCTCCTAATGGCATCTGCAAAATGTCACAGATAGAAGGAAAACAACCAATCAGAGCAGAGCTGGAGCCTCCCGTCTCTGAGCAGCTGGCAATCACTGACGGACTCTGATCAAATGGTCAATCTAGGCAGTGCTGATCAAATATGAATCAATATGCTGTTACTGTAATGCCTATTTCTCGCCTCAAATGTTTTCAGAAACATCTTGTAGTTTACTGTTTAGCTGTAAAATGAGAAAGTTAGTGTTCGGCAGCCATGTTGAGATCAGTTGAGGAATACCAAGCACCGCCCACCGCCCACAGTCAGAGGGATACAACGTCAGGGAAAGAAAAGTGTATACAGGCAAATGTGTTTTCAGTTCCTGCTCTAATTAGATGTTCTTGTCTGGTTTACCTTCTGCTGGGCTGCTGCGTGTTGCTTATGAACAATGGTAGCGTAGTTCACATCAGGATCACCCCCAATTTGTGAGCCCTGTGGATGAAATATGAATCAATATTCTGTTACAGTAATGCTAAATGCTTAATGCTAAAGTTTGTGTTCGGCAGCCATGTTGGGATCAGTTGAGGAAATACCAAGCACCGCCCACCAGCCAGAGCAAACTTTCTCATTTTACAGCTAAACAGTACACTACATGATGTTTCTGAAAACATTTAAGGCGAGAAATAGGCATTACAGTAACAGCATATTAATTCATATTTGATCAGCGCTGCCTAGTTTGACTGGTTGATGGGAGTTCGCAGGTGATTGACAGCTGCCTCCGTTGAGTGAACAGCCAATAGGAATGTTCTCTCTCTGAAACGACCTGTGATTGTCAAAAGTCTCCCGTAACAGGCTAGATTTTCTAAAGCCTGAAAACAGAGCCATGAGGAGGTGCAGAAGTCTAGTTTTCTCTCAGAACACTTGAATTACAATATGCTGAAAGCTTATTATGGATTTTTTTGCCCCACGATGCCAGAAACATTCTGCCTACTGCCGCTTTAAAATATATAATGATAATGTTTTATATCTTACCACAGTGATGTCAGACCCCTCAGGCTTGGTCTTACCTAAAACACATTCATTTTTTAGGAAGATATTTTAAAATAACAGAAATGTCATTCCTGAAATTGTTTCAGCAGAGATTACAACAGACTTACTACGTCTTATCCTATATCCAATAAAGGCAGCGAGAACCATCAACAGCAGTAAGACGAGGATGGGGGTGAGAATCGCCACCATGGTGGAACTAGAAGAGAAATGCAGATCAGAGGTACATTTAACTAAAAAAAGGGGGTAATGTCTGAAATCGGCCTATGCATACATCCTTTTTTTCCGCTAAAACATGAAGTAAAACAACATTTCATCTTGTCTTACTTAGAAATGTGCTTTACTACATGCAATAAAACAATCTATGCTCCAAAATGAATGATAAAGAAACAAAAATGAACATCCATGCTCAAATATGTGATTTTGTGTTTTGAAAACATTGTACAGCATATCAGTTGCACTGTATTAGGAAACACAAAGGGCGGGAAACGGATGATATGCAGAAAAAAAGTTATAAATCAGATCAGACCTCTTGTGTTGTCCTTGCAGGTTCTCTCCACCTGTCCCGTTTATGGTGGAGTTGGTGGACTGAGCTGTATGTGGCTGTGCGCTCGTAAACAGGGAGGAATGCTGGGTAGTGTTTGGAGGTGTCTCTGTAAAGTCTGAGTAAATAAATGCAAAAATGCATGTTATTCCACACTGTAGATAATATCTGTATTGTTACATTGTATATTGTGGATTATTACACTGCACTGTAATTACCCAGATTTTCAAGGTAAATTATATGAACATTTTCTATTCTGCAAGATTAACAGACATTATTTTATGAGTGGTGGAAGTAACAAAAATTAGGTGAGGTTTGCCCAACGATGCCAAAAATATTCTGCCTACTGCAGGTTTAAGGAAAGTGGCCTCAAGGGTGGAAGTAACAAAAAATAACTGAAGAAAAGGGAAGTAGTGAAAATGCATGCAAATGAATAATGGAAGTGATACAAATGTACTGCATGTGAATTGAAAAATAGGGATAAATTGTCAGTTGATTTGATAAACTGGATTGACATTTTATTTGAAAGAGTGTTGCTCTGATAATCAAGTGTCAACCATTAATCATTTACTACACCCAACTGACATTTATGGTTTACAGCACGCAATTTTTGTTACTTCTGCCCTATCAAAAAAAAGAAGAAGAATACACCCACTCAGCGAACCGCTCTACTCTCGACCTTTTCTGTCAGTGGGCATGGTTGTTGATTGACATTTTGGGCGGTAAGTAATAAAAATTGCGTGCTGTAAACCATAAATGTGTGTTGTAAATGATGAATGGTCAACAGTTGATTATCAGAGCAACACTGTTTCAAATGAAATGTCAATAAAGTTTATTAAATCATTTGACAATTTATCACTATTTTTTCAGTTGACCTACATTTTCATCACTTTCATTATTAATTCTTAAGCGTTTTCATCACTTCCCTTTTCTTCAATTATTTTTTGTTACTTCCACCCATGAGGCCAAATTCCTTAAATGATAAATGGCAATTTTGTGTTGTGAATTGTGATTGTAAGATGGGGGAAATGATGAAACCTGGCTCTGTTTTCATCATATCACGACTGTTTTAGTCAAATTGGCTTTAAATTAATCAAATCACTTGATAATATACCGCTCCGATTTTCATTTCACATCCATTTTTATGGCCCCATTTTTCAATTCGCAAGCATTTTCATCACCTCCATTTTTATCAATTCATTTTTGATACTTCCACCCCTCATATTGTTTCAGGGTTTGATTTGTGTTTCCTTTGTTGTGTCCATGCATTGGCTTCATTTTCATAATAGGTTGCTAATTTATGAAAATAGAAACTGGTTAGTATCTTACTTGCTGTATTGGGGCTCATTGTAGTAGTAGTAGTAGTAGTAGTAGTAGTAGTAGTAGTAGTAGTAGTAGTAGTAGTAGTAGTAACAGTTATATGTACTGGCATCTGAAAGTCTCCGTTGTCACACCAATACCAGCCGCCGCTCTCCATCCTCAGTTCACTCATAGTCACGGTGAAAACATTGGGGACACTTGCATTGATGGTCACTTTTGTCCCATCTATAGATCCGTTCAGACCGGCCACACAGGAGCCGCCCAGCCTGCACCAATTAGTTACATCTGCATATTCATGGCGGCAACCAACTGTCACACTTCCTCCTTCAAATGCGGCAACTTTCTGTTTGTCCACGTACAGACTTGGCGTACCTTGAAAAAAAGCACTATACAAAATGAGGCACTGTCTGATTTTATTATCTGAGACATGTAAGTGAGAATCTGACATCTTGACTTGAATCTGTGACAATTGATGGTTATATTATCTCCTTTAAATCCTGTAATCTCCTGATGATACACATAGAGACTGGGCGTACCTTAATGGAAAACTAATTCAAAAGAAAATTGTGGGCAATGAAAAAAAAAATAGCAAACAATGACAGTGTTTTTCCTCTGAAGTGTTCACATTTCATAAAGGATTTGAAATGTGCTTAAAGATGCTTTAAGGTCTCTTACCTCTGGTGACCGACAGTTTAAACTCCTCTTTGACATCTAGCCATCTATCAATCTTCACAGCACACCAGTATTTAGAGCCGTCATCCGTCGGATCTTTTATCGTCACAGTGAATATTGTTTGGTTTGTGTCATCAGAGATTGAAAGCTTTCCTGAGTTATGTGGCTTGTCTGTGTTAACTACATCTGAGCAGCTGAGCCGCCATTTTCCTTTACACAGGTATTTCACATGGTCTGTGTAGTCCGGCTCATAGAGACATGGGATGGAGATGGAGCCTCCAGCCTTGACTGACACTTTCCTCACTGTCACAATTTGACTGTGAATTCCTGACAAAAAAAAACAGCAGACACTTATTCTATAGATGTGCGTTCAAATGCATTGTGTATATTCACCATCAGTTACAGGTTACTCAGCTACATAACACATCTGTTACAAGTTAGTATCATGACTTTTTTATCAAAACACAATATTAATGATTATTATTAGTAGCTTGTTGTCACTTTAAATGTAAGACTCAAAATGTATTACTCAACAAACAGCAATATATACAATATTCTTTTAATTATAAACCTGACTATCATTTATACATAGCGTTCTTATTAAGGCTTAGCTGACTTACCCAAGATTGCAACGAGTATTAGGTGAGGAACGTATAGGAAAGTCATGCCTGCATCAATGTCGTGAGCGAATGAGGACTTTCAGTAGTACAGTGGGTAGGCAAACTCTAATTTGGTCACTCCCTCATTTTTAACACTGCTCTTTTAGTCCTGCTCTATCTACTGGTCATAGCGTTTATGGCTTTTGCAAGACAGCACATTTCATAGGTAGTTTTATTTACTTTCTTTACAGTCACACATTAGTTAAACATTATTCAAGACCTATTGTTGTACTGTTAAACTTATATCTGACAACTTCAACATAATGCTGAAAAAGGACTGAACATGAAAATAGCTTTAAACCTGCAGTAGGCAAAATATTTTTGCCATTATTTGGCAACTATTCCATAATAAGCTTTCAGCATATTGTAATTCAAGTGTTCTGAGCGAAAAACAGACTTTGGCACCTCCTCATGGCTCTGTTTTCAGGTTTTAAAAAATCTAGCCAGTGACGGGAGACTTTGGCCAATCACAGGTCATTTCAGAGAGAGAGCGTTCCTATTGGCTGTTCATTCAACGGAGGCAGCTGTCAATCACTCGTGAACTCCGATCAAACGGTCAAACTAGGCAGCGCTGATCAAATATGAATCAATATGCTGTTACTGTAATGCCTATTTCTCGCCTCAAATGTTTTCAGAAACATCTTGTAGTGTACTGTTTATCTGTAAAATGAGAAAGTTTGCTCCATCAGTTAGTGGGCGGTGCTTGGTATTTCCTCAACTGATCTCAACATGGCGGCCGGATCACAAACTTTCTCATTTTGAAAAAATAAAATGAAAACATTTGAGGAGAGACATAGGCATTACAGTAACAGAATATTGATTCATATTTGATCAGTGCTGCCTAGTTTGACCGTTTGATCAGAGTTTGCGAGTGATTGACAGCTGCTCAGTAATGACAGGCTCCAGCTCGGCTCTGATTGGTTGTTTTCCTCCAGTCTGTGAAATCTTGCAGATGCTATTAGGAGCACCGGAGGACACAGAGGCACATGATTTTTTTCAGATTACCTGTCTCATGCACTACTGTCAGGATATAGTGACCATTTCATAAAAATAACTTTTTTAGTCATATTTGCTCCAATTCTACCCACTGCAGCTTTAAGTTTAGTCTGGTACAATTCATGAACATTTAACGTTATGTTTAATATTGTATATTGTTACTTTCATTTAAAAATAAAGCTGACATTTTTAAGACCTGCACGTTGTTTGTTTGAAATAAAATAAAGCTGAAAATTCAACAATTAGACCCACAACCTTAAGTCTAAGAGTAAACTTACCCAAAGCCATCCGGGACGGGCTCAAACCACGGATGTATTAAGAGAACTGGATACAGCGTTGGAGGCGGGGCCCCGTCCATTCCTATGAAAGTTGCTCAGTGGTGCATGGAGCCAAAATGCCTCGACTTCCGACTGGAAAAGTAGCCGGATCATTCACATGAACGGAGGAAGGGAAATAACTCTGGATTCAGCTATTAGTGCATTTTCCAACTTTTAGGACCTGATGATTTAAACCAGGGCTATTCAAGTGTTCTTACTGGGAAGAAGATTCATCTAAAAAAAAAAAAAAAAAATGATCCGTTGAGTTAGAGACATCTCTTTCCCAATGTAAGTCTATGGGAAAAGTCTTTTTGGGCTTTTTGTTTGAGGGAGGTGTTAAGCAGCCATGTTTGGCTCCACTATCCTCAGCAAAACAAGTATGCTACGTAATGCTAGGCATACCTTAACAAACCAAATATGACAGCTCAATGAACTGTGTACAATTGAGTTTTGAGGTGTACTAACAACATATATTTTTACCATATGTTTTTTTACAATGTGTAGAGGACATTAGTGATGTGTTGGTCGCGAACGAGCCGGTTCAAAGATCCGGCTCTTTTAAGTGAACGATAAGAGCCGGCTCCCGTCCGAGAGCCGTTTTTTTTTTTTTTTTCTTTACTTAATTCAAGGCAGAATGAAAGGATGATCTTCTCCATGCACTGACTGTGACTGAATGTTGTGTTAATGACATCCGTGCGACCAATCAGGTGATGAACAGACAAGGATCATACCATCAAGCAGGGAGGGGCGGTGGGTGCACGGCGTGGTGCGCTGACGGTCTACAGGTACAAAGCAGGAAGTAGAGGAGGAGAGAAAGAGAGAGAGGAGTGCTTTGCGTTTGCATTGCGTTGCGTTTGCGTTGCGTTGCGTTTGCGTTGCGTCTGCGTTGCGTCTGTGTTGCGTCTGCGTTGCGTTTGCGTTGCATCTGCGTTGCGTTTGCTTTGCGTTTGCGGTGCCTTTGCGGTGTGTTTGCGGTGCTCTGCATTGCATTGCGGTGCGGTGCGTCGCATTGCGGTGCGATGCGGTGCGGTGCAATGAGGTGCGATGAGGTGCATTGCGATGCGGTGCAGTGCTGTACACGAATAATAGACAAGATGAGTGACAGTCGGAAACGAAATGTTACCATGTAACATTATGGTATTCTGGAAATTATAAGGTTTAGTATAATTATATTGAATAATTTAAGTGTTATATGTGCACACATACTAATCATAGGTCAAAACAGCGCTAAATTTGGCTGAATTATAAAAGGCAGAAGTGATAATATGAAGAGCTGTTTGGGAGCCGAAAGAGCCGGCTCTTCTTGGTGAGCTGAGCCAAATGAACCGGCTCACTAAAAAGAGCCGGAATTCCCATCTCTAGAGGACGTCGACCTCACCATCATGGCCGACCGTTGATGCTTTCTGTCCTTCGTCGACTTTTGATGACGTTTTTTATGTAACCTCGGTTTACTGCGCGAAATACAAAGCGACGGAGGCATGTTTCAGCGCCTAGTGAGAGAACTAGAGCTGTGAATGAACAGCACCACCAGTCAGTGGGTGTATATATCTCCTCTTCAGTGATGGAGCATGGAAAGGAGAGAGTGGTGGCGTTAGTGGACATGGACTGTTTCTACGTGCAGGTGGAGCAGAGGCTGAACTCAGCTCTGAGGAACACTCCCTGTGTGGTGGCTCAGTACAAGACCTGGAAGGGAGGCAGGTGAGTTTCTCACACAGAGACAGTGTGTTCATAATGATCAACGCAGCTGAACTGAACTCTCTAAGCAGGGTTGTTATGCCTTCTGAATAACATCAGTTTTTACTATGAGAAGGTGATGCATAACTTCTAGTTTTACTCAGTGCTGTTATGCAGGTAGCTTATTCTGCTTCAGTGCAGTGAAGTCAAACGAAACAAACCTCTTTTTCTCTCAAAACTCAGTTAAATGAGGCTTTACTGTTGTGATCAGTGTGACTCCATTATGCCAAAGCACCCTGACTGTATTGAAAGGTAGTAGGAGCATAAATAATAGAGTACAGATCAAGGATTATTCTTATTCTTATTCCTTTTAATCTTGCCTAAATTGATTTGCACCCTGACTGACAGCCAGCCACCTCAACCGCACACACTGTACACAGTCACATGATGTTGATCTTGCCCAGTTATGTTGGCTTTTTTTAAAGTTTTAAAGTTTTATTTATTTATTTATTTATTTATTTATTTATTTATTTATTTTTTTATTTTTTTATTTTATTTTATTTTATTTTATTTTATTTATTTGTTTAATTTTTAAATAAATTTATTTTATTTTTTTTCCTCCATTTTTAATTTTATTTAATTTTGTTATGAGGAAAAGAAAGAAAGAAAAATAGAGGGAAAAAAAGTATATATATATATATATATATATATATATATATATATATATATATATATATATATATATATATATATATATATATATATATATATATATATATATATAAAGAAAAACAAGAAAAGAAAAACAAACGGAACAAACTCAACTGGCTGGGCATGGGCCATGCTGCCTCGGCACCAACTGAGCTCCTCCTCCATCTCCTCTCCTCCCTCCAACGATTGTCTATGGATAGAAAAGGGCATAAGCCCTGAGCTATCAAACCAGGCTCACGAATTTACGAATACAAAAAAAAAGGATATCAGAAAATAATACTCAAAATTAGAGCTGCAGAATGAGACAAATGAAAGGTGATAATATAAAATGAAAGTGGGAGAGTTCATTCTTTAACTTTAAACAATCTGAACTCAAGGTCCACCTACCACCTTTTCCACACCTTTCAGTTGTCACTAGTCTTCCCCAGCCAGATGGAGTTTGCTCAGTTGTCATCATGTGACCTATGTAAGGAACTGAGAAGAGATCATATAACCCTTTTTTTGGTCTGATCAAGGATGGTGTCTCTGGCTTTGGATGTGTATAGCCTCCTTATTACCTTTCTCAGGCTGTCCGCTGACATCTGGCCACATGACTTTGACTCCTTCCCAGTCAATGCTGTGATTGGACAGCATGAGAATGTGTCTCTTCAGTTGCGTGGGCCATTTAAATAGCTGTCTCTGTGTTGGCAACTCATCCGCCTTCATCTCCCAACACAGACCTTGGACTGACTATTAATATGTTCTCACAAATTATACACATGTGGTTCTCAACTAAATATCATCCTCTGCTAGTATCATAGCTGTGAGCTACGAGGCCAGGGCCCACGGTGTCACCAGGAACATGTGGGTGGACGATGCAAAGAAACTCTGCCCAGACCTCCAGGTGGCACGAGTGCGCGAGTCTCATGGCAAGGCAGACCTGACACAGTAAGTGTAGGCGATGTAGAGTCTTGTGCCATAAAACAATACTTTTATTGACATGATGATGAAAAGTAAATGTTATTATAATATCTCAATTCCAGTGACCAGTAGAAAAGTAAATAAACTACTCACCCCTGTGTAGTTATAGGGAGGCGAGTGTGGAGGTGATTGAAGTGATGTCTCGCTTCGCTGTGATCGAGAGAGCCAGCATTGATGAGGCCTACATGGATCTGACTGCTGCGGTCCAGCAGCGACTGAAAAACATGACCGACAAAGAAATTGAGGCTCACCTGCTGAGGGCGACCTTCATCCAGGGGTACCCACTAAGTTCACCTGAACAGGAAGCACCTGCAGAGGACGCTGCCTTGGATAAAGGTAGGTTTATAACCAAACTTTTACTACTCAACTAATATGCTTCAGAACTGGATACAGGAAGTTAGAACTCTGGTAAGATGTATCCCATTAACAGCGTCATGTTTGTCCCCAGAGAAGCAGAGGTCCAGAGGTGTCCAGCAGTGGCTGGCATCCCTGCCTGTCCCTCTAGTAGGGGAGCAGAGCCCTGCAGACCTGCAGCTGACTGTGGGGGCACTCATTGTCGAGGAGATGAGGGCAGCCGTGGAGAAAGACACAGGTTTCAGCTGTTCAGCAGGGATATCGCACAATAAGGTAGGAAAAGCCTCTCCTTGTTTTATTGCTATAGATATAGTGCCGGTGCGTTTAAAGAGGACCTAATATGCCTATTTTCAGGTGCATACTTGTATTTTGTGTTTCTACTACAACAAGTTAACTTGATTTAATGTTCAAAAAACGCTTTCTTTTTCTCATACCGGCTGTGCTGCAGCACCTCTTTTCACCCTTTGTCTGAAACGCTCTGTTTGAGGTCCTGCTCCGCCCCTCCCAAAAAGCCCAGTCTGCTCTGATTGGCCAGCTGGACCATTGTTGTGATTGGTCAACCGAACCAAACTCTTCGGACTACACTCCAGCTCCGCTCGAACTAGCTTTGTTTGAGGGTGTGCCACACTAGCCGTTATGCAAATGTGTTACTTGGTGACATCACCACGTTACGGCAGAAAAGGCGGGACTTCAATCAAGGCGTTTCAGGCAATTCAGGAGCAGTGTTTCTGTGGGGGAGAGTAACTCCCTTTGGCGTGGACTTTGGACTTTGTAACTTTGCAGACCTTCACATGTACAAATAAATATATAACACACTAAAGGGAAGCGAAAAAGCATAATAGTTCCCCTTTAATACTTTTAAGAGCAGTACTTATCTTTAATATGGTCATCGTTTACTACCTACTTCTCTCAGGTACTGTCCAAACTAGCTTGTGGTCTGAACAAACCTAACCGACAAACCGTTCTGCCTTTGGACTCCGTGACGGAACTCTTCAACTCTCTACCCATCGGCAAGATGTGAGTTCAAACTCTGCCACAAAACTCATCGCAAATTTAATCTAACAAAGAAGTGTAAAAACAAAAGTTGACCAACAATAACTTTTGTTCTGCTTATTTCACCTGTGCAGTCGTAACCTGGGGGGTAAGCTGGGTGCCTCCATTTCAGAAACTCTGGAAGTAGAGAACATGGGAGATCTGACCCGCTTCTCTCAGGCTCAACTGGGTCAGCACTTTGGAGAAAAGACGGGGTAAGACGAGCCAGAAAATCCTTTTAAAAGTCTAAAGTGCCCAAAGATGGCTGGCGAACAAAAGTCTTATTATGTCAGACCATCGTCATTTTAAAGTAGAATGGACATTTTGTCATTACATGGCCTTCCTAATATCTTATTTTTTACTTTTTTACTTCACCTGGTTTTCCTGTTCGCAGCACGATTGATGCTTATAGAGCAAAACGGCTCTGGAAAAGATTTTCTCCTACAAAGACAGACCTGTTTGATAAAATTGCTCCAGAAATGAACTGGGCTTGCATTTTATTATTACTAAAATACCAACAACATGAACCTCTCTGCTTTGCAGCCAGTGGCTGTATGACTTGTGTCGGGGGATCGAGTTTGAGGCGGTGAAACCCAGACAGCTCCCTAAGTCTATCGGCTGCAGTAAAAACTTCCAAGGGAAGACATCGTTGGCTACAAAAGAGCAGGTACAGACCATCAGCCCCGTCTTACAACGGGAAGTAAAAGAAACATATTACTCAATCGGTGGCTTTTTAATTTGGCCTCATTGACTGGAAGTGATGAGAGAATGTAGTTGATCCATCTAGATGTGTAAGGAAGACAGCATTAGACACATTCTTGCAACCTTTGACATAATTTCCTTTTCATTCATGATTTGCAAGATTGTTTTAATTGTTAATAACCTCTGTGTAGGTACAGCATTGGCTTCATCAACTGGCCCTCGAGCTGGAGGAGAGACTCACCAAAGACAGAGAAGTGGTGAGCTATCTGCGGTTGTGTAATTAATTTATTTCCCTTTTTTCAGCAGTACTATCTATTTCCTCAACTGGGTTCCAGGTTGATGTTATATACAGTGAATACAACTGTGTTTCGCATCAGTGCCTGTTTTCTTCGCCATCTTGCAGAACGGTCGAGTGGCTAAGTTGTTGACGGTCGGCGTGCGTCAGCTCGGGGACAAGAGGCGGAGCGGCTTCTCTCGCTGTTGCGCTTTAGTGCGCTACGAAGCGGCCAAACTATCCGGCGACAGCTTTGCCATCATCAAGAGTCTCAACACGGCAGGAAACCACCAGGCAGCATGGTAATTAGAATAAAATAACATTGTGAAATATTTAAGGGTGGAATGCCGTGTGTCTGATTATGCTCCGTCTGGCTTCATGTCCCCAGGACTCCACCCCTCACACTGCTACACCTCTCCGCTAGCAAATTCAGCGACACTCCATCAGCGGGGGGCATCGCCGGCTTTCTCTCCAGCGACGTCACTTCAACCCAGAGTCTTTTCTCCACCACCCAGCCTTCAACCCAGACCTCCACCCAGCCCTCCACCCAGCCGCCATCTGAACCGAGAAATGACTCCTCCACGTGCAAACAACCTGGCACCATCCAGTCCTTCTTTCAAAGGGCAGCTGAGAAGCAAAGACAGAAGGTTACACAAGATGTAGACGAGGAGGACGAAGAAGACTCCACAGGGAATCTCCCATCTTCATCCTCCCACAAAACCTCCTCTACTGATAGCAAGTTGGAGGCGGATACCAATCACCCCGTTTCTTCCTTTACACTTCTTTCTCACTCTAAAAATGGTTCAGCGAGCCCCCATTCTGGCATTTCCTCTTTCTTCCACAAGAAGAGTCTTGAAAGAAGCTCAACATCAAACAAGCCTGGACCTGACAATAACGAAGACTCAGAAGACACTGCTGCGTCGGGGCTACAGGCAACACATAGCTCATCTTCACCATGTGAAGAGTTGAGGGATGAACTGGACATTGATCCAGAGGCGAGTCACCATCCTCCCAGTGTGGCCAGAGAAGACCTGTTGAACTGTGAGCGCTGTGGACAGGAGGTGTCAGTCTGGGAAATGCCTGAACACAACGACTATCACTTTGCCCTGGACCTCCAGAACTCACTCTCCTCATCAACAGGTTCAGCACCCATCTCTTCCTCTTCCTCCAATGTCTCTCTAACTCCTCTCAGAGCCCCGTTCTCACGTGGAAAGATAAAAACCAGAGGCCGGTCAGGACCACAACCGAAAAGGCATCGCTCCCAAGGTGGAGGTACGGGCACTCTGGATTCCTTTTTCAAGAAGAACTGAAGCTGTAGAGCTGCATTTAAAAAAAAAAAAATAAAAATCCTCTGATAATGCATATACAGTATATCACAAACGTGTGCAAAGGAAAGTTCATGCATTTGCTCGAGGAAAGAAAAGCCATTTTGTTAACAGGATACAAAAGGACTTGTTTTAAATAATCAATGTTATTGTGCTTTATATTATAAGAATGTGTACAAATTACAGAAAGTGTTTATTTATGCACTTTGTTTCACATCACCTTTTTATTATAAAGGGAAAGGCAATACTTTGAAGGAATGGTTTTGTAAACCAGCATATATTAAAGATCATTTTTACATTTTGCAGTAGTGTACATGCTGTTGTAGTATTCTGATGTGCCAGCAGATGGCACTAATCAGTTGAGAATACAGCAGGGATCCTCACTTGAGTGTCAATATGACGTTTTCTTGTTCGCTTAAGAGATACAGAAAATAATTTTATTTTGTAAGAAGAGAGAGTATATATTTTGAAATGATAATATATGATTGTCAAGTAGGATGAGAGCAGTCGCACCATTATGAGCAGAGGAGTCCTGTTTCGTTTACACTTTTCTACCATGGTGAAACTGTTGTTCTGAACGAGGAAATTATTCTTGCGTTTGTCTTGCATCAGCTAAGGAGCGGATTAGGAGGATCAGTGTCAGGGAAATGAAATATCGACGCCTTTTAAAACAAAATTGAGTGCAGTGAGTCATGGTTTTGTGATGGGTTTATGATGACATGGTTGAAAACATTGAGCAATTTTGTGTATTACTTAAAACACCACACCTGCTTAAGAGACAATAAAACTTTTATTCATGTACATCATGATACGCAAATTGGATCTGTACATAAATATTGCATTTCACCCAAATAATGATGAACATATTACACTTTCAATTTAAAGGAAAAGGTCTAAAACGTAAAGATGTATTGGTGTCATTAAGAAAACTGCAAAAACAGTGAAAAAGTGATTGAATAAATTGTAAAATCCTGAACTACTAGAAATCTATAAAATACTTCTCAGCTGCATTAAAACAAACTAACAAGCTCTTCATAAAGGCTATAAAATGTTTTGGTTGAAAGGCGTTCTTAGTTTTCCTCTCTTTGAATGCACACAAAGTGTGCAGAACAACAACAACGTGGGTGCAACAAAACAGGGCACACATTTCCGTTGTCCTCGTTGATGTCAGTGGAACAACAAATGTATGTGTAAGTCACATCAGCATGCTATAATAAGACATGATAAGGCCAACAGCAGCCTTGAACAGAGTAGCAATAATCATTCATTTTCAAAGACGTCCTCTAAATATCAAAAGCTTTTTCAAAGAATAGCACCAACTTAATTAGATTTCTTTACTAAGTTGTAAAACTTTGGGGTGTAATGGTTGGCTACACAAACGGGTAGCTCCATTAGGCACTGTGTTAAAACCCCCGCAACGTTAGCGAACTCAGTAACTTAAGTGTAGAGACGGCATCAAGTACCTCAAACTTAATTTCTTTAAAACAAAGCTGCATCAGTAGGCAGCTTCACATACTATATAATCTGCAATCAAACGCATCTCTTTGGGAGAAACACCTTTATCTTTTCTCTCCCCCAAGTCAGCGACAGAAACCTCCACTGGAGTCGTTCTGCGAGAGTGGAATGCCATCTAACACGATATCTAAACTGACCTGAGTAACTAAAGCACTTGAAAAGACAGGCAGCGAGATCGTTACCATCTCCCTGCGCTATCGTGAGGCATTATTTGTGAATAAAAAAAACAGAATTCTCACGGACATAATGTGACAAAACGAAACCACTTAACAGCGTGATCGCCAATGTGACGTATCTTGGCGAGCCGACATACAAACTGGGTCAAGATCTAACTGCATACCTCGCAATGCCCCTACTTTTACCTTCATAAAGTGCGCTTGTCAGCAATATTATAGCTTGAAGCGAGATGGTTTAGCTTATGTACAACTGACGGGCTGTGTCTGAGAACTGCTATTAGCTCACACAATTACATTAGCGGTTACTAAGAAAATAGTATACAGTGAGGCTCGTCCTTTTCAGTCAGGCACTATGCTGGTCACACAGACCTCCCTTTTTACACCTGGCGTTAAAATGCTTCTTGTATCCAGAATCCAGATTGTATCTAGATATGATTTAACCTGATTTAATTTACACCTGGTATTAATATATCTCTCCAGTGTACACATTGAGATCCGATCGCTCTGTATGAAAGAGCTGAGAGGAAGCCAGGCACTGCCGGAGAGGTGGTGCGTAATGCGTGGACACATCAGCCTCAAAACTCCGCCGTTTAGGGGGAGAAGGCCTGCAAACATGATTTTGAGGTGTGCAGACAGAGCGGTGAGGAGCGCTGAGAGCATGCTGCAGGTTGAGCCACACACACACACACACACACACACATCTGGCCGAAGCTTCGAATTTTCGCGATTGATTACTACCAAAGCTCTGGAGCCCAAAAAATGGTACTCAGGACAGCCCAAGCGTTACATATTTCCACCCACAAAGTTGTTGTATGTGGATTTAAAACGTAATTGCATTTACACTTGTGTTCAACGTGGTCACAATGACCACCTCCGGAGGTGGTTTGGCCGATCGGATCACAATCCGTCCTTAATGCGATCATGTGATCAAGCACTATCCGACTGCAATCTGGTCACCCGAAACGCATTTTAATGTCAGGTGTAAACGGGGTCACACAGACGAGCTGCTGTGAGGCAATAACAACAATGACATTGGTGATACACCTTAACGTCCAAGCATCTCATGCTTGCAACTGTTTGTAAACGATTTATCTGCAAAAGGTATATCAACACTGGCATTTATGTTTCAGTGCAAGAGTGTGTGTGGGCATCTTTTTCGAAGTGTGTTAGGAGTGCATTTAGGTGTAGACTGTGTAAGCAGCACTTCAACGTAGGCGTGTGTAAGCAATTTTCTAGCTGCCACTTGCAACTATGTGTTCTTGACACTGAATATCACTTTGGTAGACGTTACTAAGTGAATGTGTTATTGAGGTGGCTGAGAGGTTTCCTCTTATCGGTGCCGTAAAAAGCAACACTCTTTAAACCTCAACACCAGAAAGCAGACTTTAAAAAAAAATCTGCAGTTATTTAAAAAAGGCTGAAGGGGACAAATGAGGAGGATGGTGAGGATAAGGCTTTTGGAAAAGGTTGATACAACTAGAATCTCCTGTGAGAGGGATTTACTGTGCAGGGAACAGGACAGAGTGGCCTTTGGAGAAAGCAGGAGGTTTATAAAGCATCTTGTTTTTATGTGGGACGGTGTTTTCTGTTGTTTTCTCCGACAAACTTTAGGCATCTTCGTCCTCGCTTTGGGACGGTCGGTACTGGGCGATGGGCTGCAACTTGGTGATGTGGCCGATACCTTTAGTCACGCCCTCTCTGAAGAGCACCTTAGCTCCCACTTTCAGGTACTCTGGATGCTTGAAGAACTTGAAGAGGACCACTGCTTTCTCGCCTGTCCTCAGCTCCTCCTGTGGTACAGGGATGTATCATAAGAATAGGAAGAAAAAAGACACTGCAATATAACAAAGCCCGGGTTTTGGAAGTAGAGGACAATTTTCAGATGGGAACAGTTGTAACTCATGGATGAACTAACCTTGCCGTATACAGCTTCCACGGTGGCGGTCTGTCTCACGTTGCCAATGTGCACAGTGACCTGGAAGCCCTTGTGGAAGGTCTTGGCGTGGAAGAGCAGCACAATTTCCGCCTCAAACATCCAGCAGATGGTAGGATCCATCTCCGGACTCACCATCACCATGCCCTGTGAGTGGAAAATACATGGACATACACACATAGATGAGGATTCAGTGTCTAAGACGATAAAACATTTTTTTTTTTACTATGTTTTCCATATGAAGCAGGGATAAAGTACCAAATCAGACATTTTTTTCATGAAAAAACAAGGAACACACACTCCCTCTAAATACTGAGACAGGCAAAGAAAGAACAAGACACATGTGGTACAAACAAAAATGTCTAACCTTGCGTAGTAGTGAGCGGTCGAAGTTGCCCAGGGCGAGTGTGGCAGCCTGGCCGGCCCTGAGCACCCTGCACCCTGAGCGGTTTCTTTGGATGCTCCCGATGGTCAACTTGTGGAACTGGCCCGAGTCTGTGGGCCCTACCACAAGATCGTCTCCCTCACGGCAAATACCACTGCACATTCAAATAGAACAGTGGATCAGAGAGAGTCCATGCCAAGTTGAATTAGATGAACATGAAGTAACACACTGACCTGTACAGAGTACCTCCCACCACAGTCCCCACCTCTGGCACTGTGTAGATCTCATCCACCTGTAATGATGCACACCGATGTCAATCAACATCAAAATCGTGTGTGTGTATTTAGAAACTTGTGTATGTGCCGGCCGATCACCTGCATGCATACATAAATACCTCAGACATACCTGAAACTCAGTGAGCTGTTGCATGAGCTCCTCCTGCTCCTTGCTGTTGCTGAGAGGAGGGAGGATGTTGAAAAAGACCTTAAGCAAGTCTAGACTCTCTCCAGACACGCTGGACAGGGTGAAGATGGGCGTGATGCTGCCAGGAAGAGCACAAGCACGAGTTGAGGACACACAGACATCATTGGCTAGTCTCTACCTTATACTCTTATAAGGGTTCTACATTATACAGGAGGCTCACCAAGGTTATAATAGTTTTGAATTTTCAATTATTTTTTTGTATTTCCTTTTAGTTTTGACTTTTTGATTTGATTTTAGTTTACTTTTAGTTAGTATTCAGAGTGTGTTTGCTAGTTTAAGTTTAGTTTCAGGAAGGTTTAGTTTGAGTTTTTTATATATTTAGTTTTACAGTAGTTTTAGTTTGTATTTCTTAGGGCCAGGTATAATATCTCAGTAGTATGTAGCTGTATACATACAAAATACATGGTTGGAGAACTGTATATGAATGACTACGTTTAATCCTCTTGCAACTTTAGTGTCTGATGTGAAGCAATTGCGGCATAGAGCTATATCCTGGAAAGTCAAGTCCTTTCAATTTCTGTGGTTCAATGTCCCGAGAGTTGATGGAAATTCATGCCTTCTCCTTTTTTTGGTAGTGATCTATTATAGTTAAAAAACTAAAACTGAAATGAATTAAATTCATTTTTATTTAATTTTTAAATAAATAATTATATAAATATAGTTTCTGTTTAGTTTTTCTTAAAGAATATAGTTTTTATTTAGTTTCAGTTGACTAAAAATATTCTTCATTGCTTATTTTCGTTTTCGTTTCAGTTTCAGTTTACTATAACCCAGGGTCACACAAAACCACAAATCATTTAATGGTTCATGTACACACATTCAATTTTGTATACAGTATGTAGTTGTTTCATACTTGGGTGACTGGGCGAACTGCTGCGCTGCCGTGACGGCATCGTCCGTACTGCTGACAACTATGGGCACCTTGTTACAGCCCGGCTGCTTCAGGACACGCTCCAGCTGCCGCACAGTGCGCTCCACTGTGGCCCGCGTGCAGAGGTCCACCTTACTGATGACGATGAAGATGGGCACCTTCAGGGCCATGGCGAGTCCCAGGTGCTCCCGTGTCGTTCCAGCTGGAAAAATAGAAAGGAGAGGAAGTAGGTCTAGTCAGGGGGTTTCGCTACTACCATGTTCATTTCAGATATTGGCAAGATGTTCGTATACAGATACATTTGCATTGAATGAACAGGAAGGGATCCAGTGTCCTCTGTAAACATTCGCTTGGACACATAAGGAAATCCACATCCTTGAGGGAAAGGACTGTTGTGACCTTAGATAACAATGCTTATCTGCTGCACTTCATGTCAGTCTGAGGGTTAAGAGAGTATGTACACAAACTGATAAGACCAGGTAGAATTTACCATGACGTATGATTGCTATGTCATCGGAGGAAGAAGATAGGATATCAGTACATGAATATTCAATAATATATGGTAATTATGTAATTAAAGGCGACCTATTATGCCTTGCTTCAAGTCCTGCCTTTTATTCCGTAACGTTGTGATGTCACCAAGTAACACACTTTGCCTAGCGGCTAGTTTGGCACATCCTCAAGAAAACCTAGCACAAACAGAGCGTTTCAGACGGAGGGCGAAAAGAGGTGCTGCAGCACAGCCGGTATGAGAAACTAAAGTGATTTTTAAACATGAAATCACGTAAACATGTTCTAGTAGAAACCCAAAATGCAAGTATGCACCTGAAAATAAGTATAATAGGTCCTCTTTAATGCCAAGGTTGTCCAGAATACCAAAGACAAACTTTTGTAAACACAGTGACTTCTCATAGGTGCAGCTGTGTCCTGGGGGCACGTCTGGTGGATCCTGTTTCTTTGTAAACAAAGCTGACGTGTGAGCGAAAACAATGTCGGTACGTATGTGTATGTATAGTAGGTTATGTCACAAATCGACCTACATCACAAAGGAGTTCAAGGGTACTGAACCATAACACATATTTACAGGTTGACAGAGACTCAATATACCCGTCATCATATACCCTCATCAGCTGAGCAGCAGGTTGTTTTGCTAGTTGTGTGTTATTTTCAGTGCATGCAAGGTAAAGGTGCATAGTAAAAACAAAGTCCCTCATGGAGGTGCCAAGATATTTGGTAAGTCATTGCAGAATGATACAAGATGATTTACCCGCCCTTTGGCTTTTTGGCTCGTTACAGATAAAAACCAAATGGATCCGTGTAATGGATGCATTACACGGATCCATTACCCTGTTTCATAATTAAAGCTGTTGCTCTTAGGTTGCAGACACTGTGTCCCCTTTCTGTCTGTTGCGTATCTAAGGGGATCCTCATTCTTGACCCCATTTCCCCCAGCATGCCCTATTTTAGATCAGACACCCACACAAACACAGCAACGCCTACATGGTGGTATTCTAATACTGCAGGTGGGCAACATCACTTTTCATTGTTTACCACTAAAAAAAGCAATAAGAATGCAAAAGAAAATGTACCATTTGTTAGATAACTTTGTTAACTCATCAAATCATATTCAAAATTACCTTAAAAATAACCTGAAAACTGCCAGCCATACATTAACAGTAGCTTAATATAGTTCACCTAATAACTCCAGCAGGCTGTGAGCTGGAGTGCTAAGTAACAAGTGGTGTCTCCAAGGCTCAGGTTTCAGCTACATGTCTCCTTGCCATTTGCAAAAATAAAACTTTAACTACGGATTTCTCAATAACACTATGTTATTAAAAGCTATTGCTTACAAAAGCACAGAGATTCTTCACAGAAGGTCACAAGCTCTTAACAGTGTGTTCTTATCTAGGCCCACTTGCTGCGCCTGTCAGAGTCCCCTCTCCCCTTCATCCCCCTTATATCGCAGAGTTACCACTTCAATAAATGTGTCAGGATGGCCGAGCGGTCTAAGGCGCTGCGTTCAGGTCGCAGTCTCCCCTGGAGGCGTGGGTTCGAATCCCACTTCTGACAATAACATTTTCTTTCACAAATCCTACAAACTTAATCACATGGTGTTCTACTATTTCAGAAATTAAAGTAAAAGTATACTAACAAAAGAGCAAATATGTCTTCTTCACAAGAAAAACAAAGTAGGTTGCAGACCACTGGTCTAGCCTGTCCCGCCAGTTTCAGCTGCTCAGGTTTCAAAGTATGTCCTTCTTGCACTCAGTCACACTTGATGCTATCATAAAAGGTCTGGGTTGGTGGAAGAATATGATGCATTAATATAGAATCTATCAATACAATAAGTAGTTCTTTCAGTTTATGACATAAGTATTCATCAGATCTGTGTGTTTATATATAAATATATGTTCTTGCCTTCTTCTTTACCATCATCGTTTAGCAACTTCTTTAAATCTAATTCTCAAGTTCATTCACATAACACTAGACAGGTTAATCATCTTCACCTGCCTTTTTACAAAACAAAACATGGCCAGTACTCCCTCAGATATCGTGGTGTACAAATATGGAACACCAAAATACATGTTATCAAGAGCTCGTTATCCTTAGAACATTTTAAAAGGAAATTATCATCACATTTAATTGATGATGTCTTATTATCTTTTAGATACATTTTCTTTTTTCTCTGTACTGTTTTTTGTCTGTATTTCATTGTTTTTATTGGATTGTTTTCCACTGTTTGGTTAGGTTTTTCTGCACATTTTGGGTACTTCTTGTTGTTGTTTAACTTTTGTTGTATTTTTAAAATTATGTTAGTTTAGATCTTTCTTCCTTTTTTGTTATGGTTTTTTTCTCCTGGGGTTGTGGGGAGGTCCTTTGTATATAAGCCCGTGGCTTCTTGACATCTCCTGACACATTTCTTGTTTTTTGTGATTTTGTGCAGTTTTATATAAGTGCAAATAAATAAATAAAAATAAATAGTTCATATACAATGCCAAAGTGAAGATAAAGATCCACTAAAGGTGGAAAAATGTATCTGCATTACTTTTCTATGGGACACAAACGAATCGCTTTGCAAGGCATTGTGGGATTCCAGGTGACACTAGACTAACAAAACAAGGGAGTGGTCGAAAATTGAAAATGTCAGTGACCTCCAGTGGGTCAGAGGACTCTGACATGAATGGATGGTATTTGAGATATTTGAGTAGTGGCAGGCAGGGACGAGAAGGAGGGGTTAAGCGGCTGTGGTAGGAATGGTGGCCTGTTACATAAGCTCAGATATCATATGTTTGCAAAGTCACAGCTGGCCAATTCCACTGTAGGTGTACACAAACGTAGGCTCTCTGTCAGACCGGCCCTGCAAGTGTCTATTACCAGTACGTGTCCCTAGGAGAGCTCCACTTCCTGCTGGTCTTATCTGAATAGTAAAGTGACTGGATAAAGTGCACACAGAGAGACACAGGTACATTTGAACTGACATACGATGATGCTAAAACATTTACAAAAACATTAGAAACTTACATTAATCAATTAGTACTCACCAATGCCGGTATTTGCGCTGACGACCAGCATAGCGAAATCCGGACAGTAGCTGGTGAGGCCAAAGATGGTGGTCTTCAGGTACTTGTGGTGACCCGCCAGATCAATGAATGTGATCATTTTAGAGGCTCTCTCACAGATCTCCTCCGCTGTTCGAGACTCGCTGTAATTCACAACCTAGGAAAAGATCATATCTGGAGTGTCATGATCTACCAACGTTTTCCTCAGTTATGTATTTGAAAGTATAAGTCAGGCTAGATATCACTCACCAACGTTACTTGCAGATGCATGACATTAACATTACATTGTATGAAACTGTGTTCCCTATGTAACAATGGAACAAAGGGAACCATATTGTCTTGTCTGATCTACTTGAACATCTTGATAAGGAAACCCTGTGATAACCATAACGTAATGTATTTAACTCTGACTATTTACAACAAATTATGTAGGAGTATTAGGGCTGTCAAAGTTAACGCAATAATAATGCGATAACACAAATTTGTTTTAATGCTACTAATTTCTTTAACGCATTAAAGTAACTTGCGATTTTTAGGTTTTAAAGCTATAGTGGGTATACTGTATATGGTATCACATTAGACTAGAAATCCTAAGGAATCCTTTGGTACCAACACTGTCATATTAGCTTGTCGCGAAGGAGGCAAAATAATGCTCCAAACTTGCGCTAAACTTTGGCGAGGAAAAACTGCCATGGCCATTTTCATAGGAGTCCCTTGATCTGAAAATGTGTTCTATTGGTACACAGGAGTCTCCACATTACAGACATGCCCACTTTATGCTAATCACATGCAGTTTGGGGCAAGTCATAATCAAGTAAACACACTGACAGCTGTTGTTGCCTGTTGGACTTGAGTTTACCATTAAATACTTGACAAATCTCTATTTAAAGATACATTTTGGACAGATACAAATTGTGAGATTAATTTGCTATTAATCTCGATTAACTATGGACAACCATGCGATTAATCGCGGTTAAATATTGTAATCGATTGACAGCCCTAAAGAGTATATAACTAGGGTACACATTATTTATTCTAGGGCGTTGGATCTTTTCTCACCTCTCCTTTACTATTGAAGCCAAGGATCTCGAAGCTGATGCTTGAGGTGCGCCCAGTCTGGATCTCATGCAGATGTCTGAAGAGGTTGAGCCTCGTTCGTCCCCGTCCATTGTCCAGCTCGCCCTGTGTCAAAACGCCCAGCAGAGTGGACTTGCCCGAGTCCACATTACCCAGTACGGCCACTCGCAGGTCCAAGAACTGCAGGAAAAAACACAAAGAATGAGAAGGGATACAAAAAAAAAGCAACAACCAAAAAAGCAACGTGCCTTCACAGTAGCCCTACTAACCTGCTGGTCATCTGGCACCTTGCGAATGAGAACTTCAGCGATCTTACGAGGCACATCAGAGTCATAGTCCACCTCTCTTTCTCTGAGGACAGTGATGTCGGCTCCAACCCTGTTAGAAAAAGAGAAACACAAATATATAAATAAAAGTTTGGCGTTTTGACTGTGTAATTACATAACGATCACTTATTGTTTATAGTATGCCTATGCGAATTGGACGATGGCTTTGTTTTTAAAGGCACATCTTATTTACCATTTCTTTGGTTAGGGTTACAACTTGATGCTTTCAAACTGTGACGACATACTAAGGTTCAAGTGAATCTGATATCTTGACTTACTTCTCTGCCAGCTTATGGAGCGTCTTCAGCGATGTCCTCATGTCCTCCTCCGGTAGTCCCACCAGCATGCCATTGTCCTCCACACCTATTTGGTAAACAGCTTCGCCTCGACCCTCCTGCAGCCGCCATTTCATTTGTGTAGCCAGGTGCTCAAAACGGTACTGCGTTGGGTTCACCAGCTTCAGCTAGACAAGGGAAAGACTATGGAACTCAGTGCTGAATTTAAACCTTATTGTGAAAAATTAAATGGGTCTAGTCAGTGGTTAAATAATTCAAGCAAGTAACTAGCATTGCAAAGGATTACTGTAGGGTTGGGGACAATAAACATCTGATATAAAGTGTTGGTGATGTAGAAGGGGAGGCAGCTGTCCAGATACTAAAAATTCTCGTGCTAATCCACTGTGGTGTTGGTTTTTCCACGGTACAGCATGTGAAACTTCACTTATATATTCTGACATATTACCTACAAATTGCTGACAGCTTATTGTAATAACAATTGACCTATAATCTCCACACTATCGTCATGAATATATACATGTTATAATGTTATATACAGCAACTAGCCCACTTTGAAGAATAAAACAAAATATCTTTTGAACACAGCAGCACAGGTTCTTGCATCACAGCTAATTTGCTTACCTTGTACTCTATATTTCCCTCTTCAGCCTGAGAGACGGGGAGAGAAACAAAGAGGGACAGACAGAGACAGAACAGGTGTCAGACTGTAGAGAAGTGAGACAACAGGCTATTGATCTGTTAAAAGACACAAAGAAAAACAATCTGACTGAATGAGCGGTCAGTGCACTGCTGTGAATAGGTAGTCGCCGAGAGCTATACAAACTGACTAACTGCTTAGCTAGCCTTAATACACAGCTACTTAATGTGTTATCAGACAAAGCACACAAGGTGAACTAGTCAATGCCACTACAAATGGGACAAATATCTCAAATATATACTAACAATGATGACTGCAGGACAGTGGAGCTGGTTACATTCACCTCTTTTTCCATTTAAAACAATTTCATTTTACCTATATTTCATCTCAAGCCTTTAGAATCACGAGGAGCCTCAAGCTGAATGTAAGTTACACAAATAACTTAAAGGGGACCTGTTGTGCTTTTGTGCTTTATTCCTTTCCTTTAGTGTGATATATAGTTTTGTGTCTGCAAAGTTACAAAGCCCAAAGTCCACGTCAAAGGGAGTTACTCTTCCCCACATAAACACAGCTCCTGAACTGCCTGAAACGCCTTGCTTGAAGTCCTGCCTTTTCTTCTGCAATGTGGTGATGTCACCAAGAAACAAACAGGAGCTCAAACAGAGCGTTTCAGACAGAGGGTGAAAAGAGGTGCTGTTCTAGTAGAAACCCAAAATACAAGTATGCACCTGACAATAAGCAAGTATGATCTTTAGATTTTACTTCTAGTTACATAATATACCTTAGAAGTAATTATATTGCTTATTACATAGGACATTTTGTTCTGTCCAAAAATATGGCACTTACACCAAGACCTGTTGAAAGAACAACTATTATGATCACTGCAGGACAGTGGAGCTGGTTACACACTGGGGGATCAGCTGAAACACAAATATGAAGTCATGGAACATGTTGAGACTTGTCCCATTGACATTATAGTCTATGACCATGGTGGATATTGCTGATCTCTTTAAAGTCAAAGCTAAACTGTCTGAATTATTATTTTAATGTGTTTTTTTTCTTTTTTTTTCTTTGTTGTTGTTTTTTGTAACTCTATTCTTTCTTTTTGTCATTATTATTATTATTGTTATTTCTTTTCTTGGTTTTGTTTTGGTTTTGAATGTTGAGTTTGTTTTCTCTATAGTGTACTTGATAGGGTTTGTCTGTAAGCTCATCTACTTAAAAGTTGGTTTATAGTCTGTTGTAATTACAAACAGTGGTTTGCATATATATGAAAACAGCCTTGAAAAAAGGAAAAAATAAAGTATCAAAAAAAAAATAAACTGTGAATTAACATTAAACACACTATCTCCAGGTTATGTAAGGTTGAGCTTGCTTGTCAACACAATAATTTCTTTCAGGTTTCTGAAAATAATGAGCAAGTTAGTCGGGTTTAAGTTTATGTAACATTATAAACAAGTGGTTGTAGTAACACAGTTCTTGTCTGGGTGAATGTCAGGGCTGGTAATAGTAACACTAGCTAGATATAGGTCGACCCAGTAACATTACACACACACCCCCCAGTTAGATATTTACAAACACAGCTGTTCCTCTTCTGAGCAACATGCTAACCACATAGCAAGCTGCTTTTTACATTAAAACACATATTTAGACTCACTACTGTGAAACTAGGCTACTGTGAATGACACGTTCACAGCACATTATAGCAGAACCATGACATTCATCTTCCTTTTACCCACTAAGCTACGTGTCAGTGGTTGAGAGGAAGGTCAGACTCTGCTGTGGTAAACAGTGTTAGCTCGGCTCTGCTAGGCTTACCTCTGGAGGTAGATACGGGGTGTTATTGCTCGGTTTGAAGCCGCGAGTGTATCGAGTCTTGTTGGCTTTCTTGTTGTTCTTCACCCAGGCTTTCTTGGAGGCTACCATGAAGCCACTTCCACCCTGAGATCCAGAGCCGTGAGGTCCATTATGTCCTGAGGAGCCGAATAACTCTGATACCCGCTCATCCATCAGCTGCTCTGGGACCTGTAACTTTATTAGCTTTTACCACTACTACCTGGATACAATGCTGTATTATTAAATAACCCTTAGTCCAGGTGTGCAGGTGGTGGTGTTTACCTGCTTTAGTGGTAGTTTTAAAGCCCCCCAAAACAAAAAACAAAGCGTCGACCACCCGCAGACTCTTCAAACCGAACAATAACAGCACCGACTGGCGTCTCTTTGCGTTTACAGTGCGCCTACGTCACAGTGCTACATGTCGATAGGTGGTGCCTGATTTGTACAAGTGGAGAGCACGCGTGGGCGGTGATAGTTGCTTTGTGACTTGCACTGGATTGTGTGTAAGTTTTTAAACCCCGCCCGCCTAGCTGCCGAGGTCATCACAGCGTGCACACACAGAGATGAACACCGTTTTGCAGAGCTTTTCATCAGACGAAGAAGGAAATAACTTGTTTGACAAAAGATGATGAAATGTGTCATCAAGGCACATTATATAATTTGATCTATAGCATTTAGAGGCTTTATTTCTTCACTTTGAGGTATATTAATAGTCAATAACCTCGTGGAAGCATAAGAATGATCAAAAAATAACTGTACAGAAGACAAGAAAATAATACAAAACCTGGTTTCTTTTAATAAAAATGTTACTTTATTATTTTATTATTTCACAGTGTCATCATCCCACATTATGTAATTGGATCTATAGCATTTAGAGGTATATTATTATTTATGTTTGTACATGTGCAATATTACTTACTTATTTTTCTGTTTTTATTTAGCTTACTTTGCCTTTTATATTTTACTTATTTTATCTTATTTACTCATTTTACTAAATGTATCTTACTTAATTGTTATTCTATTAGGCACTAGTGCTAGAAATTACTACCTTTTTATTTTATACACTTGTATTTTATACACTTGAACTTGTTGTAATTTTGTTGTATTTTTGAGCAATCTCTGGCTCAAGAATTTCCTTCATGATTAATAAAGTTCTATTTTATCTTATCTTATCTTATATTAATAGACAATAACCTCGTGGAAGTAAAACCTTTTTTTTTTTTTAATAAAGGTTTTACTTAATTATTTCACCAACAAAATACATATTTCCAGTGTGATCAATTTGATGTGGTTGAGGTTCTTTCACTTTCTGTTAAGCGTAACAGGCCTACACCCGTATTAAAGGCTGAAGGCCTATTCATAAACATTGAGTTTAGGTTGGTTTATCCACCAATGTTATACTCCTAAATTATCATATTGTCCATCATACAGTATTACAGTAGAGTATTGCTCCCATGAAAGTGGTTCTAGTTGCCTTATGACTCGCACGGGATTGTATGTAGGTTTTTAAACCCCGCCCGCCTAGCAACCGAGGTCATCACAGGGTGTACACACACACACAGATGAACACCGTTTTGCATAGCTTTGCAACAGACAAAGAAGGAAATAACTTGTTTACAAAGACTTTAGAAATGTTGCCTACAAAAGATGATGCAATGTGTTATCAACGCACATTATATAATTTGATCTATAGCATTTAGAGGCTTTACTTCTTCACTAGGAGGTATATTATTAGTCAATAACCTCGTGGCAGCATAAGAATGATAACTTTTAACAGAAGACAAGAAAATATTACAAAACCTGGTTTTTTTTAATAAAGGTTTTACTTAATTATTTCACCAACAAAATACATATTTCCAGTGTGATCAATTTGATGTGGTTGAGGTTCTTTCACTTTCTGTTAAGCATAACAGGCTTACACCCGTATTAAAGGCTGAAGGCCTATTCATAAACATTAACTATAGGTTGGTTTATCCAACAATGTTATACTCCTAAATTATCATATTGTCTATCCAGCATTACAGTAGAGTATTTCTCCCATGAAAGTGTTTTTTGACAGACTGTCATTTCTTTCACCTGGCAAAAACAACCATATAAACAAACAGAGAGGCTCTTGAGTGCTGCAATTTCTTGACCATAGCTAGAGGACAAGAGCACCATCAGCTGTGTGTTTGAAGATATGACTACTATATTTGTCCAAACTCCATGGACCTCCAGGGGCTTGTGAGAGCACACACATGTTTACAATGCAAAATTAAAAATAAGAATGAGTAGCGAATATGTTGGCCATAGTTCCTGACACCATTTGAAAGTGGGTCTGGCTGTGAATTACTCCATTAGTCTGTTTAGCCATTTCCTGACTATTTGAAAATGTATGCTAGACTGGGTTTGGTTCAATTTGTTTAACATATTTGTTTTGCAAATGTCTAGATTTGAACTAGAACCAGAAGCCGCTAGCAAACTTACAATACATTAGCTCCTGTTGTTGTTGCAATTACTTATACTATTGGTGGCATCATCACTTTTCAGCTCTTTTTCCATTTAAAACAATTTCATTTGACCTATATTTAATCTCAAGCCTTTGGAATCACACGAGAGGAGCATCAGAGCTGAACGTAAGTTACTAAAATAACTTAAAGGGGACCTGTTATGCTTTTGTACTTTATCCCTTTCCTTTAGTGTGTCATATAGTTTTGCGTCTGCAAAGTTACAAAACCCAAAGTCCACGTCAAAGGGAGTTACTCTCCCCCACATAAACACTGCTCCTGAACTGCCTGAAACGCCTTGCTTGAAGTCCTGCCTTTTCTTCTGTAACGTGGTGATGTCACCAAGTAACACATTTGCATAACGGCTAGTTTGGCACTCCCTCAAACAAAGCTAGTTAGAGCGGAGCTGGAGTCAGAAGAGTTTGGTTCGGATGACCAATCACAACAGTGGGCCAGCTGACCAATCAGAGCTGACTGAGGGGGGTGGGTAGGGGGGAGATGGGGGCAGGAGCTCAAACAGAGCGTTTCAGACAGAGGGTGAAAAGAGGTGCTATTCTAGTAGAAACCCAAAATACAAGTATGCACCTGAAAATAAGCATAGTAGGTCCTCTTTAAGTAAACACAACAACACAGCTGAAAATGTTCCAAACTCATTTTAGATTAGTTGCGCCTTTAACTCAAGATGAGCTTTAGATTTTACTTTTTGTTACATAAAATACCTTAAAAGTAATTATATTGCTTATTGCATAGGACATTTTCTTCTGTTCAAAAATATGGCACTTACACCAAGACCTGTTGAAAGAACAACTATTCCAAACACATAAACTTCCTTTTTTTTTTAACAGAGCTCAAGATAAACAGGTCACATGAACTGTGACTGCTTGTTCCTGCAGAGAGACTGAGACTTGAGAAAAGTCAGCCTACTCCCCTGTGGGAAATGAATACTTCCACAGTGTGGCATTTCGGAAACTCAACACTGATTGGTTAGGCAACCTCTGATGTAGGGGCCCAGCCCATTCACTGCTGGCTGAGAGAACTGTTTTGGGATTTTTACAGCTTCACATTCTTGCAAACTTCCACATGCCGCACGACACTCTCTCTCGGTCAGCATGAATTACCCACTGGTGATTCTGTTCTGTGTGGGACTTCTACACCAGACTGCGAGGGCCGTCCGTATGGATAAACTAGCAGACAACAAGATTTGTGGAGATGCAGAATGCTCATGTAAGTCAGAGCTTTAAAGAGAAGCATGACGCAGTGTGTATCCTGAAAACGGTTACATATTAAAATCTTGCATTAAAATACATGTACTTGATAACCTTTTAAAGCTCAATTGTTTTCAGAAACATCTTGTAGGGTACTGTTTAGCTGTAAGATGAGAAAGTTTGCTTCGGTTGGTGGACGGTGCTTGGTATTTCCTCAACTGATCTCAACATGGCTGACGGGTCACATGCTTTCTCATTTTACAGCTAAACAGTGCACTACAAGTGATTGACAGCTGCTCAGTAACGGCAGGCTCCAGATCAGCTCTGATTGGTTGTTTTACTCCGGTCTGTGAAATCTTGCAGATGCCATAAGGAGCACCGGAGGACACAGAGGCACATGATTTTCTTTCAGATTACCTGTCTCATGCACAACTGTCAGGATATAGTGACCGATTTATACAAATAACAATTTTTAATCATCAATTTGCTCCAATTCTACCCACTGCTGTTTTAAAAATAGAGGTTTTTTTTTATTAATCTATATTTCCCTTTCCTCTTTTGTTTTCTGTGCTTCATTAGATGTTCTCTCGATGGCCACAGCCCTGGATGACTTCATAGCTTCTGACTGCAGATTCATCAACATCAAGAAGGGTCAGATGGTGTATGTGTATTCTAAACTCGTACCAGAGGAGGGCGCCGGAGTCTTCTGGTCTGGAAGTGTATGTCAACATTTGTTACATATTATCTATTAGCAGTGCAGTGTACAATTAGTTATGCAAGACAGGACGTGCAGCAGCTGTGACAAATTTTCTGACCTTTTTGACAAGAGCAAAATGTCAACAAAGACATTTGGTTAAATATTCAGTTTCATTGTAGCTGAAATGAACAAGCATAGAAATGACTTTGAGTTTAGTAATGAAAGTGTATTATATAATGTGGTGCATGTTAATTTGTTAGAGAGGCCATGTTTTTTATGTTTTTTTCCCCCTTGCAGGTGTATAGTGAGCGGTATGTGCACCAGATGGGCATCATTGGATACTTCCCTGCAACGATGGTGAAGGAGACACACAAGTTTGCAGAAGACACAGTTTCGATTCCCACAACTGTGAGTATACGTGTCTCTTTTAGAGGACAATATATGAGATGAATACTTTCATTTTCTGGAAAAAAAATAGGTTGTAGTCAACATTTATCTAAAGTTATTTCATTTTGTTTTGCCTTTTTCTTTCAGAGCACTGACTTCTACTGTGATTAAGACGTGACAGACTGAAACCTCTTTCTTTTCAACTCTTGCTTTATAGTAACTCTGGCTTTTATAAAGGAGAGTAGTCTAAGAGTAGTGTGTCACACTATGTCCCATTACATCCCGTGGTGTCGTCTCCAACTGGAAGGAAAATCCGATTGTTCTCAGCCCTCCATAGACCGATAGTCTGACACCTATATGTTTTGCTTTGTCTTAACATGCCACTTTGCTCAATAAACCCTTTTTTCATGTCAATCCAAAATGTTGATTATTTGAAAAGATAACAATTTGTTTTCCAGTTTGCTACTTTTGACTCTTCAGGATTGCATTATATTGTACATTTCTGCTGACACATCTACTTTGAACTGCAGTGAAGATATTCTCCTGTTATCATCAAATTCAATTTGTAATGCCGATGGAGCCTTTTTAGTGCCCTGTCAAGGTTTCTTGACACTGTTATTACAAAACTAAATGCATTTCACGCAGTAGGTTATGATTCATTCTAAAACAGCAGGGAGAGAAGTCCACCTCTTATCTTCTCTTTTTCAAAAGACATGTAGTCTTTCAGAGAAATAATTGCACAAAGGCATATTTGCTCATGGTATCCATTCACTGTGTATTGTAGACAGTACTTTTTTAAAATTATTATTAAATTGTTATAGCCAATTAATGTGCTCCAATCACCTCTCTTACAGACCAAGGTTATAATTTTTTCGAATTTTCAATTATTTTTTTAATTTTAGTTATGGCTTTTCAATTTAATTTTAGTTTTCAGAGTGTGTTTACTAGTTTTAGTTTAGTTACAGTTTTTCAGAAAGGTTTAGTTTAGGTGTTAGTTTTTATATATTTAGTTTTAGTTTGTTTTGTTAGGGACAGATATAATGTTCACGCTCCTTTAGTGTCCGATGTGAAGCAATTGCAGCATAGCGCCATCTCCTGGAATGTCAAGTCTGTTCAAATTCATGCCATCTCCTTTTTTTGGTAGTGATATATTATAGCTAAAAAAACTAAAAGTGAAATTAATTTATGTCCTTATTTTATTTTTTATTAGTTTTTCTTAAAGGATATACAGTAGTTTTTACTTAGTTTCAGTTCACTTAAAATATTTTTCACTGCTTATTTTTGTTTTAGTTTTAGTTCACTATAATAACCCTGTTACAGACTCATCTAAAAGCCACTGGACTCAATCATCGCTTCTCTCTCTCTCTTCTCCCATGCTTGCATCAAATTAAAATGACAGCGATATATAAAACAAACGGCTTCTTTCCCCTCTACATGAGACAACAATTCATTGATTGCATTGATATCATTATCAGAGAGATAATGTAGGGAATGTTTTGTTGGGTGGGCTACACAAAATTATATAAACGTTATTTAAATTGAAGTATCAAAATCACCATTACTGTCCAAATACAAACATTGATCATATCAGGTTGCATGCAGTTACCTCAACACCCTATAGTACACTGTTTATCCATCCTCATTGGTTTGTTTACGACTTATGACAACTGCTCATTGTTCATGTATTCTGTGTTTCACCACACAGCAGAAATAATTTATCAGTTTATTTTTAGACCGATGCACCTGCAGTTTTGCTCTGTTAGATGTCTCATGTTGCCTTGAAATATATCAAAGTGCCCCATGCCAGACCTCCTTAAAAGCTTTGTAATTTAAGGAATTTAAGTGTGATGAAGTTACTTCATGGTAAAGTTATTTTCCTTTAAGTGTTACATTAAAGCTGCAGTGGGTAGAATTGGAGCAAATATGATTAAAAAAGTTACTTTTATAAAATGATTTCACAGACCGGAGGAAAACAACCAATCAGAGCCGAGCTGGAGCCTTGCCGTCTCTGAGCAGCTGTCAATCACTCGCAAACTCTGATCAAACGGTCAAACTAGGCAGCGCTGATCAAATATGAAGCAATATTCTGTTACTGTAATGTCTATTTCTCACATTAAAATGTTTTCAGAAACATATTGTAGGTTACTGCTCAGTTGTAAAATGAAAAAAGTTTGGTGCAGAAGTCTAATTTTCTTTCAGAACACTTAAATTACAATATGCTGAAAGGTTATTATGGAATTTTTGTGAAATGATGCCAAAAATATTCTGCCTACTGCCACTTTAAATTAGTTACGCAAGTGGTATTACATTATTTTGTACGTGCCTTCCCTCTAAATCATGTGTATGTCGTCTAAATCTCTGTCGGTTTCATACACATGTAGCTTCCAGATTGTGATTAAACATGGCCTGACATATTGTCACAGTTAATACTCTTTCCAAAGGATGATTTGAATCTCTTTTTGATTGGTTTTGAAATCACCAGTATCTCTTCTTTATGTGTCACAGCACCAACCCAGATACAGTGGTGAATGTAACATCTCAATCAAATATTCTCCATTTACAACAGCGGATTATCACATGCAAAGATGTTTCATTTTGATAAACAAAGACTCAGTAATAGCTCCCGTTAGCTCCCAGTTCATTTCTCTTCCATCTCAGGAAGCCTCTTACATACATGACTGCTGCATGCATCGATTTGTGGGGCCAGGTAATTTTCATTGGGTTATTTCTGTCTGACCCGAGGCATCTTAGAGAGGCAGGCTTACGAGTTTAGGAAATAGGGCTGTCACACATTACGATCAATCTCCTGTCCCCTTCTCAGCCCAGATCAATATAAACCTGTCTCAAATGGGGACATCTACCACGAAATGTCACTCAGCAAAAAACATACCCGGGGCATGTCTGAGGCGTCTGTTAGAGCAGGGAGAAGGTTTATTTCTGAAACATTTCTGGAAGTAATGTCAGTTTGGGAAAAATAGCATCTGTCTCAATATGTGGTGATATTGGAATGAAATTGGCATCATTACACAGTATGCACAGAGGGACTGGATGCCGTATTCAATGGCTATTACTAACAATTGTCCCAAAGCATCTTCTGCAGCTGCATTTGTGTGCATGTGTATGCAAATCCTCAAAATACACAAATCACAGCAAGTTACTCCTGTCTAAAGTCAATCCTCCGTCAGACAGCTGTAGTTTTAGGGTGCTACCATGGTGACAGGCAGGGATACAGTGACAGAAGAGATTGATGTGTGTGCGTGTTTGTGTGTGTGTGTTTCCTGTGTGTGAGCTTAAAGGAGCAGCTGCCAAACGCAGGCCTCGGTGGATGTTTTTTTTTTTTTTTCCATCCGGTGTCACACCCACACCTCAGCACCCTGTGAAGCTGAGAAATCAACAGCTTCAGGTCTGGTTAGCATCTGAGTGTGACATTTTAGACTGGGGAAACATGAATGTTTTTTTGTTTTTTTTTAACATCCAGAAAACTCTCGTCTGGCATGTCTGTGTGATGCAACGAGGTGTGATACTGCGAAACAAAAACTTAGTCTAACAGTTCTTTTTAGGTTGCAGCGGGCTCAGTTTTAAAGCTAGAGTGAAGATAATGGCATCATATGAAACTAGAAAAACCAAAGGAATCCATTGGTACCAACCATGTCATACTAACTTGTAGAAGGAGGCTAAATAACGCTCCAAACTTACGCTAAATTTTGGCGAGAAAAAACTGGCATGGGTACCAACAAGTCTCCCCTTTACAGACGTACTCACTTGCAGTGTGGTGCAAGTCATAGTCAAGTCAGCATACTGACACACTAACAGCTGTTGTTGCCTGTTTGCCAAGTTATGATATGAGCATTTTTTTAATGCTAAATGCAGTATCTGTGCGATTATGTGCGATTAATTTGCGATAAGTCGTCCTAAATTAATAAGTCTGTTTTCTTTAGTGTATAATCACCTAATAATAAGAATCGTTGTGTTTTTGTTACCTTAGAATGAGCCTTTTATATCTTCATAGGGAGCGGGTCGTCTCCATGGAATCCACCATGTTTCTACAGTAGCCCAGAACGGACAAACCAAACACTTAACTTTTCCTGCTTGGTCGGGAGTCGATAACGTTATTTTTGCACGTTTCAAAATAAATACAACCTCAAAATTGTGCCAATCATGTTTACATACCAGCTCCAAAACTTCTGTCTGTCATACAAGTTTTCTTAACAGCTTTGATTTTCTGCATTTTTTTCGCAAAGCCAAAAGAGGGATGTTTGACCACTCAGAGGCACTGTCCGTGCAAACATCATCATCCAAAATAGCATCTGATAAACATTCACTTTGTCTCCCAGCACAAAGCACTTCACAATAAAGAAATAAAAGAATACAGAGATGCGGAATTTAAAGATAGATTGTGGCAGGTGATTGCAGAACAGCTTGGAGTCGGGTATGGCGAAAGAATGTATATTGCCAAGAAGTGAAAGTCAATTGTTCTTTCCATTGCAACATCAGAGTCCAGCAGCAAAGCTACGCTTCCGCCATTTTGGACTGAAAGCGACTACCGGACGCCAGTAAAACATCTGCCCAAAAAGTGTCGTACAAAAGTAAAACAAAATGATTTCTAATCTATTGTCATATTCTATCAAAATGGCCTCTGTTGAACGATAAAATATTATAAATATGATTATTAAATATGATAAGCATTTTCAGTCCAAAATGGCAGCAGCACTGGAGTTTTGTCTATTTGCTTCTACTCTTTGGTATGGCCGCAAAACAAAGGATGTAGGAAAGATTAGACAGTAGTGATTGTGCTCTCGGCAGTTAAACAATAGCTTCTTGCTAATGTCATTCATTCATTAGCCCCGTTTGGGACAAGCGCCATCCATTGCACCCATGTAATTAATTCAGTTTTGTCTTATATCGTGAATTTTCGCAACAAATGGAATAATAAAATGCATCGGACTCAGCGTGCAAGGTTTCTGTGCATAACGATTTTTTGCGGATGATGGATTTAAAAAACGCATATGAAAAATACAAACTAAGAAATAAGAAAGCCTTTAATCAAAACAGTCAAATTACTTTTTGATTCCAACAATGGTAACATATTATTTTTTCAAAGATGAAGCAAGAAGATATAAGTAGCAAGAAATTACATTTGTGTGACAGAAGTTCCTGGATAAAGAGAACACTCCAGAGCAGTGTACTGGAAGAATAACCGAGTCTTGTCTGGCTCCAAAAAAAATAACCTCAGATTGAGCAGAATTCATGTGGGAATGAAAAAAAAACGATTGAGGAAGAGCATTTGAAGCGCAAACATATTGGTCCCTGGACACGGGATGACTCAGGGTGAATGTTTTTCATGAAAGATCCAATTTCTTTCTGAACAACGAGGGGCTTTGTCCCCCCTGAGAAGACATATTTACTCAGGACAATGACTGAAAGAAAACTTTTTCTTATCTCATTTATTATCCTCTATGTGATGGAAGACTTTATGTCATGCATGACCAGAGGACAAAGCATGAACGCGTGTGTCCGTTGAGACTGACTTAATCAGCGGTGCCTTCGAGGTGCTCCAATGATAGGGTTTGTCGGCTCAGATCTTCTTCAAGGGTGTCAGAAAATGCCAGCTCACTGCTTGTTTGAACTAAATCGATCAATCAGTCAGCACGAATCAATCGCTGCTACAGCCTGAGGATCAGCGGCGTCCTTCTCACTTGATTAATATCTTTTACATTCGAAAATGTATTTGTCAGTCCAGTTTTGTGTCAAGAATGTGTGACTGACAACAGGCCATGTCAATGTGTGTTGCTCAAGGGTGACAACAATGACAACACAAGAAGAAAAGTGCAGCTTCAACGATATTCTGTATTTATCTATGTTGCTCTCTTGTTCTCCTTCTCTCTCTGTCTGGGTTATATCTCTGACTCATATAATTGCACAATCTAGTGTAATTCCACCCATTTTCTCTGTCACACAACCACACAAAGAAACCATTGATTTCATTTCTTGTGTGTTCAACCCTCCAAACAACTCAGGACACCACTACTTGAGGGTTACTGCTGTATAAAAGGAAAAAGAGGAGTTTTGGAGAAGCCATTTGAACCTGTATTTTGGAATAAAAGGAACAACATACTTCTCCAATGAAGAGTGTTAATGCCTCCCGAAGAGGAAACCTGTCTGAAAGGGTTAAAGTACGTCTTTCCGGAGCGTAAGTGAGTGAGGTATTGTTGATTTTCATGTTGTTCCATTATTCCTCCTCATCACTAGAGTGACCTACATTTCCATCACACCTGAATCAACCCTCTTCTCACCTCCAAGGAAACCAACTTCCTTCCATTCTCCCCTCCCCTCCCTCCCCCCCCTCTGTTTTGCCTGTCACTGTGGTTACCAAAAAGATTTAGGTAAAGGCTACTGTGTGTGTGTGTGTGTGTGTGTGTGTGTGTGTCAATGGGTGTGTGTGTTTGGGGGCTTAGCGGTGTGCAAGAAGACCTTCAATCATGATCCAAGAGATGCTTTGTGTAAAGCAGCTAACCATCTCTAATTGGCTAATACAGTTCTTGTAGGTTTAAAGGTCATGAAGCTGAAAGAAAAGGACAGGGAATGAGTAATACCACGCGGAAATTAGATGTAGCCATTAGGCTGTAATTTAAAAAATAAAAGAAAGAAGCAAATCAAGAGATTTCATTCTGACTAGTTTGACGTATTAGTTACAGATATACGGGATGATGAATACATAATTAAAGGTCCAGTAAGGCTAGCTCTGATAATAAAATGACAGTGTATGCTGTCTCTAGGTGGAAAGAAATCATCCAATTATCAGTGGATTAAATCTAGTCTGTCAGACTCCTTCCACTGGTAATTCACTTTTTTTACAATGTGTTTGCACGAAACAAACATTTCACTGGCCACCATGTTGTTAGCCAAATGGTATCCTCACAAAAAGGTATAATCATGTACAATCAAATGTCTGGATTTGAATTTAAGTGCACGTGGATAGTGAATAAGTGATCCCCCTTAAGAGAATGAAATCTACATGAGTCAGTTACAGGTCATTTTATCAGATATTGAGTTCAAAGACTTGCAGTGACGCATAATGTACACATCTCAGTAAGTGCTCGAAATGTTTCAGTTTCAAGCACACATAAAAGCAGTTTATGGCCGATTTTACTCTAAATGGGACCATAATTTACTAAATGAGCATCATGATGTATTGAAGAAGACTTAAAATTAGCGATTAAGGCCATCAACTCATGTTTAAAATGTTTACAGAGGTAAGAAATCAAATGAGAAGTAGGATCATTTTCTCATACACTTCTATACAATCAGACTTGTGTTTGCAACCAGAGGAGTCGCCCCCTGCTGGCTATTAGAAAGAATGAAAGTTCCAAATTGGCTTCAGTTTTCACTGCCCCACTGGTTTAAAGCTTGTTCTGTTGCCCTCAAGTGGCCAAAAAGCATAATTACTGCTCCAAGAACTTTTAATCATACTGTAAATAATGCACTTAGAGCACTTGTAATCAGTAAGATTGATGATTTATATTATACAAAGACTACCTGCTGGGTTACACTAGTTGGTTTGGCGTGGCAGATGACTGAACAACTGTAGATCACCCTAGATCACCCTATCTTTATCATTAAACCAATGAAAACCTTCTGTGACAGAATGAGAGGTATTAAAAGAAATATATAAGAGAGTCTCTATATAAGAGTCTCTTGATATACACAGTATGAACGCATTGCCCTGAAAACATGCCTGCGGGGTCTCGCAACGCTTTGAAAAGTTCCTTTATGAGCATATCCACCAACCTTCATGTTGAACAAACTGAAATCAATGAAGCCATCTACAAAAGACATCCTTTATTCATTCCTTCAGCTGCATGATTGTGACTCAGAGGTCACCTCAGTCTTGTCTATTTTTGTTTATCATGCAACACAAACCTGGAATAATCTCCAAGATGATATTAGATTCCAAAGCTAAAAACCTTTTCTATTTTGCACTGCTCAATCTACGCTATAACGGCTCTCTCTTTTAGCTTAACTTTACTGGATGCTGAGATTTTGTCCTTCAGGTCTCGTCTGTACTTTTTAATTGTAAATCTTTTTATCTTTACTGTATTTTTATTATTCCGTAAAGCACCTTGAATTGCCCCAGTGTATGAAATGTGCTATACAAATAAAGCTGCCATCCTTGTAACATAAATAATGCATGTGTTTAGGCAACACATAGCTGGAGGTCTTGGGGAATGCTGTCTGCCGTGTTTGATGCTTACATGTCATGACTAAACGTTATCTACACCTCACAAGGAAAAACACTTGAAATCTCAGTAGAGGCCTGCTTTTCAGTGTGTTTGCATTATATCAGTGTGACGCTAATGATTCACTGTCTTTTTCTCTCAGTATTTAAACACCATAAAAGCTATTTAGCTCCTCTCAGCAGAGACATAATGCTTTAGTCGTCTCTCAGTACAGTATGTTATCAGGACTCTTAGTCAAAAGTTGGAGTCCATTTTGTCCCGAGGAGTCTCCCTGCGTCAGGCTGACAGATTATTTGGGGAGAAGAGAAATAACCGGCGATCATTCCCTTTATTACTTGGAGTCGCGGAAAGCTTTCATCAGAAATCTCCTACGTCCTGTCTTCAAATGTTTTTTATTTTTTCAGAGGGGTTTTCGCACAAGCCTCTGAGCTATGAATAGACTATAGAGTGTTTGTCATGACAACCAATTACCCATTACAAAAGCAGTGAGGCTAAGTAAGGCAATTAAGTGGTGAAACTAAATTGTGTGTTGCAGGATTTCTCCGTGTGTTTCCACACAGTGGACACACAGCGAAATGTTCCTGCGTCAAGTTTTATATATAGGAACATTTGCTGTGTTGTGCTTTGTTTCTATGCTTTCCTGGTATCTTAAAAGCAAACTGTCCAATTGCTGACATAGTTTTAATACTGTAGTATATATGTTTTTTTTATATTTTAGAAGTAGCAATCATACAGCAATGTTGTTTAATTAAACCTGCAGCAGGCAGAATGTTTTTGGCATCATTGGGCAACAATTCCATAGTAACCTTTCAGTATATTGTAATTCAAGTGTTCTGAGAGAAATTTACACTTCTGCACCTCCTCTGTTTTCAGGCGTTGGCCAGTCACAGGTCATTTCAGAGAGAGAGCGTTCCTGTTGGCTGTCCTCCGGTGCTCCTAATGGCATCTGCAAGATTTCACAGACCGGAGGAATACAACCAATCAGAGCCGAGCTGGAGTCAGCCGTCTCTGAGCAGCTGTCAATCGCTGGCTGGTGGGCGGTGCTTGGTATTTCCTCAACTGATCTAAACATGGCTACCGGGTCACAAACTTTCTCATTTTACAGCTAAACCGTACACTACAAGATGTTTCTGAAAACATTTATGGGAGAAATAGACATTACAATGACAGAATATTGATTCATATTTGATCAGCGCCGCCTAGTTTGACCGTTTGATCGGAGTTTGTGAGTGATTGACAGCTGCTCAGAGATGGCAGACTCCAGCTCAACTCTGATTGGTTGTTGTCCTCCGGTCTCAGAAATCTTGCAAATGCCATTAGGAGCACCGGAGGACACCAGAGGACACCAGAGGACACCGGAGAATACCCGAGAATACCCGAGGACACCGAAGGACACGGAGGACACCAGAGGACACCAGAGGACACCAGAGGACACCAGAGGACACCGGAGGACACCGGAGGACACCAGAGGACACCGGAGAATACCCGAGGACACCGGAGGACACGGAGGCACATGATTTTTTTTCCTATTACCTGTCTCATACACTAGTGTCTGGATATAGTGACCGTTTCGTGAAAAATAACTTTTTTTAATCATATTTGCTCCAATTCTACCCACTGCTGCTTTAAGTAATAAGCATTGCAATTTTAATCAAGCAATACAATTTAATGGTGAATGGACATTGTTATGCACAACAAGTGGGAAGAATGGCCTTAAATGGCTCATTACTTCTAGATAATGGTTGTGGAGAATAACACCAAATTTAATAAATATTTTTCAATGAATCGTGATTGAATAACAATAAACAGCACAGTTGTTATTCTGAGCTGTATAGCTCTGCTGTCAGTAAGAGTAGTGACTTTTGATCACTGAATTATTATTTATCGTAGGTTTTTTTTTTAAGCACAGCAGGTCTCATTTCGAATGTTGAATCTTGGTGTACTGTGTCGGCACACTGCATAAGGCTCTGGTTAGGTTTCTTTCAAGTTCCATATCTCACTCTTGCAGCCACCCAAAGCTTGTTGCCACAGTGTGACATGACTGACAGTGTTAACAAAAAAACAAGCTGCTGTAATAGAACTTATTATTATGGTCATGTATTACTCCATTTGCTAAATGTCATATCATAGCAAACAGTGTGGTAGAAACAGAGCACATGCATACACATACATAAGAGGTATTACTGCATGTAGCTGGGGGGTTATCTGCATCACCATGTGTACATTAAAACGTGAGAATGACAAATGAGTGACAGAATAAAGTGGAATGAGTCATAAAACCCGGAAATGAGTTAGCATTTTATCTCTTCCGATTCCCTCGTCTGGAAGTCAATGGGTTTTTTGAATGGGTTTTTAGTCAAATGCCTGAAATAAGGTCTGTGGTTAAAACAAGCTTAAGAGATTTTAACGTTTCATTCTACAATATAAAAAAACATCAGTTAATATCCGAATTGTGAATTTTGAAGCTTTTATACAGTATGTCTTAAAAAAAGCGGTTGCTAACAAGTGGCTAAATGAGACTACTAAACGTCATCACGCCGACTCGTCCGCCTTTACAGCCTCGTTGTGTATACTCAAGCTCATGCGACCGCGGTGTAGTTCGTTAAAAAACGTTAGCTTTTTACTACTGGCGATTGCATTCACACTTCAAAAGTCATAAAAGTGGTGTTGATTTGTGAAATTTATCTTGCTGAACTAAATGTGTAAGTATCATCAGCCGATTAGACTGTTGTCAGGCTATTAAATAGGCGTAATCAGTCGCTATAAACCCCAAAGATGTGGGTCAATAGGGGCCTGCTACACCCACTAATAGGTTTTATCATCTATTCACATGGTAGATCACTGAAAGAAGGTATAAAAGAAGACGACAGTGACCACTTGTGACCGTAGTAATTAAGACAGGAGCAGAAGCGGAAGTCAGGCGCTGTAGTATAGACAACGTGATGCTCCATAAGGGGTGGATGTTGGGGACAATGGATGGGACACAAAACACAGGGTTTTCACTCAGGAAATCGGAGTTTGAATCCTGTGTGAAACCAACAATGTGTAGTTGTCTTTGTATTCGTAGTTATTTTAACCCAAAACACACCCTAAACTTAACCAAGTGTTTTTTTGCCTAAATCTAAATAAGTTGTAGTTTTGTTGCCTAAACCTAAAGAAGCCTTTTTGAGTGATGTTTCATTCAGTTTTACATGTTAGAACGAGATGCTTTTAAATTTCACTTTCACTTTTACAACGTAGTAGGCGTAGTAGGCCCCTCATCACCCACATCTATGGTGCTTATAGCAACTGATAATGCCTATTTAATGGCCTGATAACAGTCGAATCGGGTGGTATCATAAACGTTTGTTTGCCACAGAGCTTATTTTCTGCAATAATCCAAAATCCAATGGAAAAATCCCATTGGCTTTTTGTCAAGGGAATGCGTGCGATTCCAACTTCTGGGTTGGCATACAAAAATATGTCATCCCTGCACCACTCTATGCAGAATGTCAGAATGATCCTGCTTTGTACAAACCACTTTGTATGCACCCCTGAGCCCTTGCAGGTAGGCAGGCTGTCCTAGAAAGAGACGTGCTGTTGCTTTACAGAGCCTGTGGGCAGTTTATAGACGAACCAGGTTTGTTAAGCCTAATGGTCCTTGTATTGATTGGCTGGGGTATCCTCGCAAATCGCAGGGGTAGAATGAACAATGAGCTTCTCATTGAGGATCTCTAAATGCATTTCAGCTTGTAGTTTTATTGACCCTCCTGGAGCAGCCAGCGTGGGGTTTATTTACACACTTTGCTATTGCACAGACTATTTTTACAACGGTACAATGGATCTGTGCGGAAGGTGTTGAGGGAAGTATTGCTCATCATCCACTGCACAGTCGACTGGTTATAATGAAGTGAACAGCTTTTAATCATATCTAAAATAAAGTGGCTTTGGTTAGTAAAGTTGGGAAGGGAAAACAATGAAAGCATATGCAAATGAATTACCTTTACGCAATTAAATAAATGAGGCCACACTGAGTAAATGAATCAGCCCATGCAGGACAGAACTGCTAATTAGCTGCGCTGACTTCACAGTCAGTAGGCAGAATGGCGGGCTCATCGCTTATAGCCGCTGTCAACTCGGCGCAGCTACTGAGGCATAAGGAAACTGTGGCCATCACTAATCCCAGGCTGGATCAAACGATGCAGGTTTCTCACATCTGTGTTAAGAGTCTGACGAAAGGTGTCAAACTCCATGTTTCCGTGCGAGTCACGGCTGCAGATTAAATGTCACACACAAAGGACATAATCAGAAAGAGCCTTCACGGCTGTGCCGCATGGAAAAACATGCTCATCCACACGCATAATGCACACATACAATAGATTGTTTTTTTTACACAGCATTTCTCTGCACCCATTGTAACCTTTGTTCTCAGTAACTGGCGCTTAAATGTCAAGTGGTTGTGTTAATGACTCTGTGTCTAGATTCCTGGAAATGTTTACTCTTCATCACCCTTTTCCTCAGAAAATCTCCTCTTTCATTCTGGCAACTTGTTAGTGTTATTAAAGGATAATGTGGGAACTTTGAGCTTAAAGCACATGATATGTTGCTAATTGTCTGTGGCATAGACATGTTTACCCCGTGCCCTGTTCGGCCTATGAAAAATATCCATTGTTTACTTTCTTAATGGACTATGCTCTTTGGCTGCTAGTAGGCTATATAGGGCAGTACTGGTAAGAGGCTTGGAAACCTCGGAGATACCATTACCATTAGCCCTAATGTCCTTTTAAAATGGAAAGAGCATCAGAGCCCACACACAGAGACTGCTGCGCATGCTGCTGATGCTGTTTGCGTAATACAGTCTCACTGTCATCATATCCTGCCAAGGTCACTTGGCCTGTCCCCTTCCTGTAGCCACAGACACGTTGGCCTCTTAGCAATACACGCACTTTACTGAAGCTGACGTTGAACTGACGGTGAGCATTTTAACCTTCATTCCCAACATTCCCAGTGTTTGTTTTGTTATTTCCAGCTGTGCAGTCATGATATAATGCCTTAGTTTAAAGCTAGGGTTGGTAATATTCTTTAAAAACATTTTTTGTTGTGCTTGTTCAAATTCTCATTACACCCCGACAGTAATCAATAAATCAAATGCTTTGACAAAAAAAATACTAATAAAATAAAAAAAATCGTGTATCTGTGACTGTTGCAGCACTGTATAAGTCCATCTAATAATTTCCTCCGGGCCAAATGAAATGATTGGATGGTCTACCTGCCTCTCTGCCTACCCCTGTACTGGATGCCCCTGAACCAGTGGGCAACCTCCAGGTCTGAAAAGTGAAGCCAATGCAGAAGTGCCTTAAACTTGCATTCTTTTTAATAGCCAGCAGGGGGCGACTCCTCTGGTTGTAAAAAGTCTATGAGAAAATGACCCTATTTCTCACTTAATTTATTACCTCAATAAACATTGTAAAAATGAGTTTATGGTCTCAATCTCTAGTTTCAAGTATTGTTAAATACAGCATGATGTTCATTAAGTTAATTATGGTCCCATTTAGAGTAAAATAGACCATAAAGCAGGTTATGTTTAGGGCGTGGCTACCTTGTGATTAATAGGTCGCTACCACAGTGATGTTCGGTCTGGGAGTTGTCCATGTTTTCATCTTAGAACTTTAACCCTTTTACAGTGTTTATTGTTCATGAAAGTTAAGTGAAACATTTTGGGCACCTAAAAATGTTGGTCGGTTGTATTTAGCTCCATCCTGTCATGTCAGTGCTGGTTGCAAAAAACCAAGATAGTGACGGCCAAAAACCAACATGGCGACGACCAAAATGCTGAACTCAAGGCTTCAAAACGGTCTGTTGTCTGGTCGCAAAAAACTAAGATGGCGCAAAAAATAATGCTTTGCACAGCCCGAACAAAGCTGATAATTGCTCAGACATCAGATTGTAGGTGGCTGACTTCGCTGACGACTTAATGAGCGTATGAAAGGAAATGGGAAAGTTGGCAGTGCTGTGAATAGCTGAGGACGAGGTCCAGCGCAGGAGGCTTGATTAGAAAAATTTACTTTGGAGGTAATGTTTTCCACAGTGTCCAATCAAAATCATCAGCAGCAAATGTGCTTGAGTTTGGCATGTTGGGGGGCACTCGGCATGATACACCAGTAATGGCAATTAAACCGCTGCGGTCGTGACATCAACATCGTTTCTGAATGCACGATGGGCATGAATGCTTGCCTCAGAGATGAAAATTGCTCATTCACAAACTTGCTGTAAACTCTAAAGCGCCCACTGATATCATTTAGCTGATTAGTGTTGTGCTTTTGACAAATCATCCCATTATGTGACACAGAGCAGCAGTTCCTGCTAAATGGGCTCTGCTCAAAATACAACCCAAACAATGGTGTACTTTTCTACCTAAAACTAAGGATCAAAACACATTTTCCAAACTGCCAATTTGACAATAATACAGTTACAACAATGAGATTATCGCAGCTCGTTGCACTGATGTGTTTCATTAGCAGCAAAGCAGCAACCAAAAGGACCTTTCGAAAGAAGTTACCGTACAATATGTGTAGACAGAGAAAGGCATTAAATGATAAGATCAGGTCCAGTAATTGAAGTGTCACAGATTCACCAACATTTTCTGAAATGAGAACAAACTATTTATATAATAAAATTGGTGAAGTATGGTCGCTGTAAATCTACATGGTATAATACAGATATTGATATTTTCTGGAAGATGGTTAAATATGCTATTTCCTTCAAAGTGTGAGCGAGTTTGCTAATTAATCAAATCAGACTGTTTTTTCATCCTCTCTCTCTTGATGAACGTGATTCATCTCTGACGTTAATTTGCATGTCCTCTCACTCCCTCCTAGGTGGTGCATTCATTAGGCGGCATAGAATACTCACCTCGAAATAAGTAATACACAGAGGGAAATAATTATTATGATTATGCATAATCTTTGCCCGCACAGTTGTTTTTCTTTTCCAATTAAACTAAATTTATATTAGAAGTATGCTTTGAATAACAAAGCAGGTGGTACCATTGCAGGTGGTACCACTGCTGTTTGCGAGGAAAGCTGTGTGAGAGCTGCACTGCTACAGGCTGCGGTGGTGGATTGTTTTTTTGCATAGACCATTAATAATATAGGACATTTTTCCCCATACTGATGCTAAGCCTTGGCACGGGCCCAGTGACTTTATGTTTCATTTGAACAGGGATTTATAGGAGGAGCTGGGTAGAGAGAAGAAATGACTGTGTTTCTGGTAAGGAAAACAATTGCCTACTCTCCAGTTGGTGAATAAAACATAATGTAGCTGGTGAAATAACATTGCGATGAGTTGTACATTTGTGCACCATTTCTCAGAGTAACATATACATTTTAATACATGTAGATCATTTGTCTAAAAAAAGTTTTCGGTAGCCAAAACAAGTCAAGACCGATTTCACATAGTGGTGATAACTTTTTACTCTTTCATATAGCAAGCGGCTGCTGCCGCCCGGCAACATTGGTGTTCTATATTTTGAATCGGCGGCAACAGGGCCCAACGATATAGCTTATAGTGCGGGTTGTAGCTTAAATAGAGGAACTAGTTAGCAATATGACAAGATGAATAGGCTATAGTGAGTTTTGGTAACTAGTATCATAAACATTGTTTATTGTCCCAGACTGGATAATCAAACTTTGAAGCTGGTGTTGCTCCAATACTGTTTCTCTTCGTTGATCTATCTGTTCTCTGATGGTGAAGCAGTGTATAATTAACAGTTACTTGAGACCAAAACAGAGCTAAAAGACATTGAATTTACATTGGAGAGGTTAATACTCCGTAGCCTACCTGCTGGTTGTGTAAATAGGCAACTGTATGCTAACAAATTCACCATATCAACTTACAAGGTGATGATGCAGCCGTGTTGTGTTCAGAGCTCGTTTCTGCTACCCTGAAGTGGCCAAAATTTATTTTTACTTTAAAATATGAGATATGGCTATAAACTAACCCAAGTTTATTGAATACATATTTTTACTGTGCCAAACCGCTGTAGCATTAAGCACGTTAGTGTTGGCTGAATCACAAGATTACTGCGTTGAATACGTAATATAGTGAGTTTGGTAACACCCTAATCATATTAAAATGTCCATGTTAAGTTGCAGCTGCATGGCTAGTATGAGGTGAAAGTCGCAGTATCACAGTACTTTAAGGTTTTTATTATGCTCAAGGGTCGCTTAAGGCGCAGCAGAAGCACAGGCAGGAATATCAATAGCGTCGATATTAGCGAGCAGCCTGCAGAGAGAAAAATCAAAAGATCACAGCAGTGTAGCACTGGACCACACAAATGAAAGCTGTGGGTTGTTGCAACCTGAATTACCCGTTTCCCACAGGACAATATTTCCTGAGACTCCCTCAGTCCTGCCGGGGGGGAGGGATGTAAACAGCTCTTACATGGCAACAGGACCATTTTCGGAGATGGAGGGAAGAGGAAATGTTAAATGATTTGTAAAAGGAGAGAGAGAGAGCAAGAGAGAGAGAGAGAGAGAGAAAGAGGGCAGAGTGACATAAGAGTTTGCAGCGAATTAGGAAGGAGGAGAGTGATGAGTTCAATTTAATCTTCTCCTGCACGGATTCGTGTGGTCCATGATAAATCGTGGTGGTGTTTCCACCTGAGTTGGCCTTGCTGTCTGCCACGCCTCACAGCACATCAGGCCCAACATAACCTCGTGTTGTCCCTCTGCCCTCTACTATCCGCTCCTCCAGCTGGCCTGATGGAAGTAATAGATGTGTACAGCACTTTGTTACAGCCCAATCTGCTTGTTGAGCAGCAGCAATTAAACAGGCTGTTCTCATACACCGTTCGTAGTTATACCTACGAAGAGTAATGTACTGTAATATCGTATATATCCTATGAAATCAATTCATATGTAATCCATGTAATTGTGAACTAGGAAGTATAAAGAGTTACAAATGGCGCGTAGGGAGGAGGTCAGGGTGGATGGGTGGGTCAAAAAACACTGGACTTTGGCCCAGCAGAACAGCGTTTGTACCCAGTGTGAAACCAAAAGTTAACGTTGATTTAATTGTCACATAACTTCCTTATTTAAGTTACAGCACTTCCGGTGATATTTGAACTCAAACAACTATCTTTTCCTAAACCAAACTAAGTAGTTTTGTTGCCTAAACCTAACCAATTCGATCTTTTCCTAAACCGAAGGAGTTTTATTTAGAAAAGAATGGAGCGGAAATAGACATTTTCGGTCACATGCTGCTGGACATTCGTAGGAAAACACAAAAAATGAGGAAGAATTTTTCATAAGAAATCATACGAACCGTTGTATGAGGATACGTTGAATTAAATCCTACTTCCACAGTGACCTTCTCTGGCAACTTTATAGAGAGGTTACTCTTGAATACCAGAATGAGGAGACTTTACATCTCTCTGATTACATCCTGGTTTCCACAACTTAAGCACACGACTGAACCAAGAATCCTTCACCAGTCTGCTCTCATGTCTAGAAGACCACAGCTGAAGCCAAATTGAATGACTGAATGACACCGGGGTAATGATATGTCATCACCTGTCAACCCCCTGACATTATGACGACCAGTGAAGTCTGTGGGTTTTGATGTCTGTCTACCTGCGAAGGCCGGCATCTTATCTCACAGAGCCAGAGGCAGGCGGCGGCTTCCTATGATATGGAGAGAGTGGAGCAGCAGAGAGACACTGAGGAAGAGATAGAGCGAGAGAGAGAGCGGATGAAACCATTAGAAAAGCAGCTCCCGGCACTATCCGCACTGCAATCAATGCTGATATAGTACCCACAATCCCCCACTCACTCAGAGACATCCCGTCCCACGACACTGGCTGGCACCGGAACAGTAGAGTAGAGAGCTGCCTCTCTGAAATGACAGCTTAACTACAGGGAGGGATAAGAAAGGCCTTTTTTTTTTAATCTCTGCCTTTCTCTGCGCTGCTTTTAATTTCTGCGACACTGACAGAGAGGGAAACTGTAAAAATGTTGGCTCCATTCGGAGGTCTGTACTTGAGGATTCCCGAGTAAGTTTACGCTCACTTGCAGTGAACGTTTGCATTTTAGAGTGTTGCTTAAACCAGCATCTAAAATGAGAGCAGAGAAATGGATCTTTAATCATAAACTATTCATAAACCCTGCATGTAAAATGCATAAAAACAGCTTTGTAGCAAGAGTGTAGCACTGAAAACACTACAGCGCAGGAGTGAAAGATCAATAATCTTGTCTCTGAGAGCCACAGTGAACAATTCCAGTCTGGTTGAAAAGCTTGGTGGCAGAGAGGTTGCAGAGGCTTTGTCATGGTTTTGTGACCCTTGTGTTTTGGTGTGTGCACATGCTTATCAGGTTGTATGATAAGCGTGCACACACAGCTCGTAGTTGCCGGTCTAATCTCTCCTGTTTTCACAGAAACTCGCAGCAGAAAGCACTGACGGGCAGCCGGCATCCACTCCAGCCTCGGGCGAGTATGAAAAATTAAAGATCCATGTTTTTCTGCTCTTCCTCCTCCCACACTGCCGCAGATACACAGCCATGCATTTTAACAACTCCATTAATGTTATGTCATCTCTGAACAGCTTATAATATAAGATTGCCCAATCATAAAGTATAAACAACATTGTAAATATCCAATTTCCAAAAATCTCTAGAGCTTTAAATAAACAAGCAAGCCATATCAAACAATCATCCCACGACAGTAAGTGCTGCCATGTAAACATATTATTTCTGTTATCATGGACTGTTCAGTTTCCAATCAAGTCTGCAAATTGCATAACGAAAGAATACAAAGAGTTCAATCTTAGATGTGCTGTGAAGCCTCTTGTACAAGTACAGAAAAAAATAAAATCCCAAAGCCATTAGGAAAGATGAGACATTACCAATGCAGTGAAAGTCTTCTCAGTGCTACCAGGGAAGCTTTAGGCACCTATCTTTGTGTTCATGTGATGAGAGGGTTCAAAGGGCACAACATATGGTAAATGGACTGCATTTATACAGCACTTTTCTACCTTAACAAACAAAGCGCTTTCCAGTTTGCCTCTCATTTACCCATTCACTGACACACTGATGGCGGCAGCACTAGCCTGCCCAGTATCCATCGGGAGCAACTTGGGTGACTTCAGTGTCTCGCTCAAGACATGCAGACAGGAGGAGCAGGCGGTGGTGGAATGTAACAAAGTACAGTTATTCATGTACTGCATTTAAAGCTTCAGTGGGTAGCAATGGAGCAAATATGATACAAATATGTTATTTTATAAAACAGTCACCATATCCTGACAGTAGTGCATGAGACAGGTTATCTGAAAAAAATCATGTGAAATCATGTGAAATCATGTGAAATCATGTGCCTCTGTGTCCTCCGGTGCTCCTGATGGCATTTACAAGATTTCACAGACCGGAAGAAAACAACCAATCGGAGCCGAGCTGCAGCCTGCCATCTCTGAGCAGCTGTCAATCACTCGCGAACTCCGATCAAAGCGCTGATAAAATATGAATCAATATTCTGTTAATACCTATTTCTCATCTCAAATGTGTTCAGAAACATCTTGTAGTGTACTGTTTAGCTGTAAAATGAGAAAGTTTGTGACCCGGCAGCCATATTGAGATCAGGAAATACCAAGCACCGCTCACCAGCCAGAGCACAGCCAATAGGAACGCTCTCTCTCTCTGAAATGACCTGTGATTGGTCAAAATCTCCCATCACGGGCTAGATTTTTTTAAAGCGTGAAAACAGAGCCATGAGGAGGTGCAGAAGTCTAGTTTTCTCTCAGAACACTTGAATTATAATATGCTGAAAGGTTACTAAAGATTTTTTGCCCAATGATGCCAAAAATATTCTGCCAACTGAAGCTTTAAGTACAATTTTGACTTGAACATTTCCATTTTCTGCTACTTTATATTTCTACTCCGCTACATTTCAGAGGGATGTATTGAACTTTTTATTCTACTACATTTATTTGACAGTTATTGTTACTTTTTACATTAAAAAACACACATGATTGTATGATATGATGCAGTACTATACTTCAGATATACCCAATAGTACACACATGTCTACAATATCAATTATCTTACATGTATGTGTTAGTGATAAAAACAGAATATAACATTCTATAATAATATAACACTGTGAAAGGAGCCATTCTGTATAATGAGTACTTTTGATACTTTAAGTACATTTTGCTGATAATACTTCTGTACTTTTACTAAGTAACATTTTAAATTCGGGACTTTTACTTGTAACAGAGTATTTTTAGACTGTGGTATTTCTACTTTTACTTTAGTATCTGAGTTCTTCTTCCACCACTAGGAGCCGGGGATCGAACTGCCAACCTTGTGATTAATGGACGACCTGCCACAGCAGCTAAATGTTTAATGTTTGAACCCCTTGTCTCAACAGGTTGTCTCAAACCCTACTGTGTCGTAATCCCTCACTATTTCAATTTTAAAATCCTAATTTAACAACGTGTTTCAATGAAGATGCACTTTCAAATATCCCTGCAGACAGTGTCCTAATGCTCATAATGCAGTTTGGTGAGATCAAGTGACATTTGATCATTAAATAAAAGCAAACGGATAACAAGCTACCGTTTTAGAAACGTTATTAATTTACTAGGTATTTCCCAGGATGCCTTGAAGGCTACGGACATGAAATATCTAAAAATAAGCCTTTATTCAGCCATCCACTGCAGACCATACGATTTAAAGCTTCAGAAGCAACACATAAGCTGGACCTTGTATTGAGAATTATTTAGTCAAACTGCTGCTTCGAAGGTCATGAATGAACCTTTAAGGTCAAGCCTGTATTGATGTTTGAATAATTAATTCAATTATGTACAATACAAACAGTGCAAACTATGAATTTTAGTAGTCATGTCCTTGTCACTATACACCTTACTCTCTATGCACAATAATGTCTGAGTCTGCCTCGTGTGAATCAGGACAGAATGTATTTAATCACAGATGAAGCCCCAAACAGAATTAATGAGTTATTTTCTGTAGCTGACCTCTGAAAAAATCATCAGTTCAAAAATCAGGTTTATAAGCAATTCTCACGAAAGTAGCAAACAATACTGTAAAGTATGTTGTTGAGCTGTTTAAGGAGGCTCACAGTCCCCTGGTCCCAGAACAGAACATTTGGGTTAAAACCATAGACTGTATATAAGAAGTGTACGTAGTCAACGTGACGTCACCCATTGCTTTGTGGACCGCTATTTTGAAGCCTCGAGTTTGGGATTTAGGCCGTCGCCATGTTGTTTTTTTTTGGAACCAGAAGTGACATGAGACGGTGGAGCTAAGCACAACTGAACGCTGAATAAGACATTTTTAGGCGACCAAAATGTCACAATTAACTTTCATGAACTGAAAACACACTGTGAAAAGGTTAAAGTTGTAAGACAAAAACACAGACAACACCAAGACCGTACAACACCATGGTAGCGATCTGTCAATCACAAGGTAGCCATGCCCTAAAGCATACCCTGCTTTATGGTCTATTTGACTCTAAATGGGACCATAATTTATTAAATGAACATCATGCTGTATTGAAAAAGACTTGAAACTAGCGATTGAGACCATAAACTCATGTTTACAATGTTTACTGAGGTAATAAAAAGTCAGAATAGGCTCATTTTCTCATAGATTTCTTTACAATGAGACTTCTTTTTGCAACCAGAGAAGGTCGCCCCCTGCTGTCTATTAGAAAGAATGCAAGTTTAAGGCACTTCCACATTGGCTTTACTTTTCAGACCCAGAGTTGCTCACATGGTTAAAATGGTTCCCAGCTTTGTCTTAAACTCACCATACTGTATTTCCATTAAGAGGGCTAGTTTATTATAGTTAGTTTGTTCATGAACAGACCATCTTTCTTTGTACATCAGGAACAACCTGTGCTGAGTAATATCATGAATATTACATAACTAACTTGATCACATACTGCACGACTGAATGACACGATTTCCACCATATCAAATTGAGCCCATTCCCTCCTATAAAATTACAGGCTTACCTGCGTGAAGCAGAGGTGTCACAGTCTTTGAGTATTACTTCACACAGTGGGAGATGGAGCAGCTTTAAAGGCAAACAAACGCCCACTCCTCTCATAGCATCAACTGTTAGTGATTTGTCAGAAAACCCCCTTAACTGTCTAAAAGCAGAAGATAATGTAGCTTTTCTTTGCAGGTTTTCCAGGCATATACGATGAAGGGGATACGGTAAACATGTAAATCAGCAGTCAAAACACGAGTGTGGATCAGTCACGAGGGCCCGGCAGTGAGGAACGGTGTACTGATGGAGAAGAGAAGGTTGCCCGAGCTAAATAAATAATCTCTGCTATGGGAGTGTGGGAGGAGGTCTGCAGGGAGCATGGAAACAGTGATTAGTAAAAGCGGATCCACTTATAGAAAATCCACCTTCATTATTTCTCCAGACTTCTGTGATAACCGATCCACGTGCTGCTGTGCTCCCTTGTTATACCACACCTTTCTAATAACATTATGCGTTAGTGAACATTGCACGTGACGGTATACGCCATTATGATGATGGATTAGCATCTTTTAAAGGGGGTGCATATACTGACTCACGGGAGATGAACACTTTAAATACAAAACACGGTTAATAAAACATGCATATTTTATGAGGCTTTTCTTATTCTCTCCTTGTGCATTTTTTATCTCACATCTCACTGAACAAGTGCAATAATTTACCGGTCTGACTGTGGATCATGAAAACTAATCTTTTCTCATCACTGAATTCACAATTTAAACTGGTTTTAATGAAGCCATCTCTTGAAATTTATGCAATGCTAAATGCTTGAAATAAGAGGACTAGTGTGACGAGCAGGACTCTTTTTTTGTAAATCTTGTTTTAGCTCCAGTTTGTTGAGATTGTTGGATATTTAAAGCATGCATCCGCTTTATAGACAATGTGGGTTTCAGGGGCTGACAGAATGAATTCCGACAGATGACAACAGCAAAATCTGAAAAACGAAACAAACAAAAAAACTTGCAGCACTCGGTCCACATGCTAATGTATAAACCCACCTCCAGCATATTATTTTAAAGTTAGAGGACCTTTTTTGGCCCTTGACCCCTGGATAACTGACCTGGTGTTGGTCAGTGGCCCTGAATACCATCATCAACATCTTGATTACTACGTGACCTGCAATAATACAAACACCACAGATTCAGAAGAGCATTAGTCAGAGAGAATGTTTTATATTTTAGAACTAATAAATTCTCTGCAGAACAAGTCGTACTACTCTTTCTGGTATAGTACTTGTACGGGATAATGGGCAGCAAGCCGGTCATTATTGTGAAATAAACCCCACAGGGCGATGCGGCACCCTGATGTGATGCGGTCTTGCGTCGCCTGAAGAGGTTTATTTCACAACAATGACCCACTAGCTGTACGGTCACTAATTTAAAAGCTCACTAATTTGACACAAAAACCGTCCGACATCAGAACTGCGCCCATAGCAACGGTCTGCTATAAAGAAATAACACACGGTAGAACGCTGTGATTGACAAATCAGAATCGAGTATTTAACAAAGCCGTGTAATAAATATTATTAATACTCTACCACTACTGGTACTAAACTTACTATACAGTATTTATCAATGACACGTCAACATTCTACTTAATTATAGGTATGTTATTCACATGATTCTGTACTTTCCTAAATAAAAAAACAAGTAACAAACAAGCTCAAGTGTCCACCATCTGACAAAATAATAGTACAAGAACTGTTTTTACTGATTCACAGCACTATATGATCAAATTAATATAAAATTAAATGACCAATTACTTTGTTAAAGTCCATAGAATTGTGAGTGAGTATTTAATTTGGTTCTCAGGGTTATATTAGGGTCTACATTATGTCCGTTATTGCATGTGGGTCCATTGGGATAGGAAAGTTGGACCAACTCGCCGGTGGATTTTTAAAAAAATAGCTGCCACGGCCACCAGGGTGTGAGTTTGTGATGGCCCAATATCTAGTTTTGTTCCCAATATATCCATCAACTAGGGCTGTTAAAGTTAACCTGATAATAACACGTTAACGCAAATCTGTTTTAACACGTTTAATATGCATACATTTGCATAAAGCAATCATTTCACACTCCAATGCTGAGAAGAGTAACAAATACTTGACAAATCTCCCTTTAAGGTACATTTTGAATAGATAAAAAAATGTGCGATTAATCATGGACAATCATGCGATTAATCGCAATCAAATATTTGAATTGATTGACAGCCGTAGTTATGATATGTCGAGCTACGCCGCCCCACTATACAGAGTTCTGTTAACTGGAGAACCTGCTGATTCTGAAATGGGCTCAAGGAGCATCTTCATTCAAGCAAAGGCAATGACCTGTCACATTAGGTTGACCACTGTCAAGTCCTTATGGCTGAACTGAAGAGACCACCAAGCTGTGCAGCAGTAAACACATAGATGCCCCTTTACATTGAAACCATAAGGGAAATTAACAGCATCGCTCACATGAACTCCCACTTGCTCTCTATACTCTCTCACATATGCACATCACTGTTACATCAGTCCGCAGCAGCCCTGTAACCCTTTTCATGTGTCGTATATCAGCGAGGAAGCAGCAAGGGAGCTTTTAATGAGCAGCCTTTTGTAAGAGAAGTCTTTTTTGCAGGGCTCCTTCTATAACAACCTGCTGTTCACATCGAAATGACCAATTATAGTCCAATGGGACTGTTCTTACATTCCACTACACAAAGAGGGTCAGAGCCGTCATAATACAGGCAGTACGATGAATGTCATTTTTGTTAAAAAAAGAAAAGAAAAGGGAACTGCAGGCTGAATAGTAAATGTTGTAGAAATATGTGAATATGAAGGAGGTATTCCTTTCAAAAAGGTCACCATGATGCTATATATAGCACACTATAGTCCCTATAGAGAGAGAACCTGTTTTTTTCATTCCAGCATCTGCTACTAATCAATCCAATCCACATCCACTGTGAGGGTGATGGGTGATGGAGGGGGGAATTCTCCAAGGATGCTGAAAAGTGTCCCCAAGCGCATCCTGGGGAGAGGGGGGGTGGGGACATCGGGACACACCCTCCAGAGCCCATTGGTCCAACGTCACGCGCACAAACGACCCGAGCGAGTAAGGTAAATGAATTACAGATGAGAAGAGGAGGAGGAAGAGGAGGAGAGAGAGAAAGCTGAGGATGCAGGTTTCGGTCCACAACACACGACCTCCCCATCACTCAGCACCACAGCACCCAGCAGGCTGCAGCTCGGTGAAATCATCTCAACTTGTACATCTGGTCTCATCATCAGCCGACGACGAGGAGATGCGTCCGCAAGAGCTTTGATTCTACATCCTCCTCCTCCTCCTCGTCCTCCTCCCATCTTTAGCTGAGGAGCATCCCGCACACTGATTTCAGGCAGGCAGGCAGACAGGCAGGATTGACACAAGCCAGCCAGACACGATGCGTGGATCTCCCCGACATGGGACAGCCGTGGGATTTATGGTGCTGCTGAACGCGCTGGTGGTGCTGATGCTGATGCTGCTGGCGACGACGCAGACTGCTGCTGCAGACGGAGTGTTGACGGACCATCTCCTGGTTCAGTTGCATGAGGACGCGCAGGACGAGGCGCACCAACTTGCAACACAACATGGGTACCAGAGTGCCAGAAAGGTAGGAGGAAGGAGGAAGGAAAACTGGCACTATTTATAGCTTGTTTTGTTGTTGTTTTCTCCAAGAGGAAAAAACTTTAATAAATGATTTATTATTGAAAAAAATATTTGGATAAACTGCTAAAATATAAACCTATTTGGCAACGTTTCTATCCATCCTCACTATCAGAAATATAGTGAAACATATAGAAGGCTATCTAGCAACACAAGCAGTCCCTATAGATTTACGAGAGGTTTTATTTTTGGTTTGACTTCATTACACTTTTTGCTTAATTTGATGACGTCATTCCTAGTCAGATGCAGGCCCTGGTTAGGTTACCCATTGGCCTATGTATGTATGGCCCTGGGGACTCACAGCTGTCCACAGGCCTAATTCATTTAGATTTCCAAACACATCAGTGTAATATAAAGCAAAATATGCTTTTTGTGTGTGTGTGAAAGATGCTTTTTTTTTTTTTTACATTACATCTCTCACAACATGAAGTTGAAGTGTGATCTCTCTTTTATTTACGTTGAATTACTTTGAGTGCCTGGTTTACTTGAAATTGTGCAACATTTATAAAAAAAAAAAAAAACTCTCACACACTACATAGTGTATTTAAATTGCATATATATATCCTGACATATATAGCCTACATGGCATTTTACTCACCTGAGACAATACAGTCTCATTAAATAGCTTGTCAAATGCAGCACGCATCACGACATGTCAAAAGACCTAACAGCCCATTTATTACAGGCCAATGGAAATTATTCCCTGACAGTGTGTGTGCCTTGTCACATGTCAAAATAAATGTGTGGGTGAAATTGGCCGGAGCCTTACCCAGTGAGGCGTAGCGGTTGAACAGAGGGGTGTCTGCTCTGCTCTGAATGGGGGATTTTCTTCACCTCCACAATAACAAAAAAACGTGTTTCAATCTGTAACTCATCATAATGTCTGTGTGGCGGTTGTGCAGCATCACCAGTCCTGTTCCTTTTCTCCCCCCACCCTACCTACTGCCTCCCAGCCTCCTAGGTTATGTAATCTGCAGCTATATTTGTCTTAATGGGATATGCATCATTAAACAATGTCTGTGTCGTTTGAATTATCTCCTATTGTTGCTTAATTAACTAGACCAGGGCACAGAAATCGAGACACACATATAAATGTGCGCACAATGAGAGATAAAAGAGAAATCTGCTATCAGCCAATATTATAAAAAGAAAAGAAAATGTAAGAGCATTCAATGGATGTGCAGCCTTTGTTATTTGCATCCTATACATGAGCTTTCGTCTGTTTTCTTGGCTACAACGGTAGAATTAAAGAGCAGTGGAAGACACAAATAATCCTCTTCCTTCCCTGAGAATTTCATTTTCACATTAGATCTGACAGGCGAGTCTGAAAGCGTTTATTTTGAGGATTGACCCGTACCCTGGCTGTTACTAGCATAAGGGGGTCTTTAATCTGTGCACAGCGCCGGAGGGAACGCTCTGGATGATGCATCTCATTTCCCATGCCCTTGTGATTTATTATGGTTGATTCCAGCACTGTTCTCCAGCGCCTTAAAATAGAAAAGCCTCGCTGAAAGCCAGAGGGAATCAGGGCTCTTGTTCACACCTGGACGATGACCTGCTCTCCTTCTCCTCCATTTATAATCTATTGTGTGTTTTGTATTGGCAGTTCACACACTGGATTGTTCTGATTGCTGCCTCTGTGTTTGTTCTCATCTGTGTTTCTTCTGCTCCTGATGAATCTTCTTCTCTTGTTTTTTTTTACCCAGCTTCCCTTTGGAGAGGGGCTCTTTCACTTCTATCCTCAGGACACTTCCAAGAGGCGGAGCAAACGCAGTGCCCGCAGCAAACAGCGGCTCCAAAAAGACCGCAGGGTGAGCGCACACACACTCAGAGATGGCACACTGCGAAAAGGCAGTGACAGTGGTTATTTTGAGACTAGCGTTCATGTAGAATACAGTGCAAAATCAGGATTTTAACAAGAAAGTTGCATGCACCTAGCTTGCTGAAGTCAAGTATTTATTACAGCTTCTGATATGCTGAAAACACCAACGGTACACAGAGCAAACAGAGCTCACCGGGGACACACCACATGACATCACAAACCACTAGATAAATACAGAACTTACTGTAATGAGAAGCCAACATTATGAAGATATTATTCAATATAGCCAGAAAGATGAAATAAGCAACACATTCTCATCCCGACTCACTTACCGCTGTTTTGTCACGCCCCTTGGTGTCACTTTAGGTTTAGGGAACAAAACCATTTAGTTAGGTTTAGAAAAAAACTGGGCTTAAAACTACTACATTTTGTAGTGAAAATTATACTAAACATTGTGAAAACGGGACACGAACAAACAGCTGATCGTTTGCATTTAGCAGACGTTTTTGTCCAAAGCGACGTACATCTGCGAGTTCGTACAATACAAGCAAGGATCTACAGTAGATAGGAGGGAACATCGTAAGTTAGTACCAACAACAGCTTCAAATCCGATCGGACACAGGTAGTGCACATAGGCAATGCACAGGGTGTATATATATATATTTTTTATCATCATCATCATTAACAACATCAACAACGTCATCAATATCATCATCATCAACATCATCAATAGCATCAATGTCATTAGGTGTGGAGGTGTGCATGAAAGAGCTGGGTTTTTAGCTCTTTCTTAAAGGTGGAAAGGGACTCTGCAGATCGCATGGAGTCTGGGAACTCATTCCACCACTCCAGAGGAGAAGAGTCTAGCTAGCGACTTAGGGCCCTGTTGTGATGGGAGTACTGATTGTAACGTGAAAGTGAAACTTAATGCACAAGACACGAACAGCGGCCTTCTGGATGGAAGTCTTGTGTTTGTTGTGCCCATCCACCTCCGCTTCCGCCCTTGGTGTGTCTTTTCGCTCTTTAAACTATGTCACCACACTCTCGGCACACTTTCTATGAGCCTTTACTGTTGCCACGGATGGGTTTACATTATAGTTAATGGAACGCCCGGTACGTTTCATCCTAAAGGGTGCCTTGTGTGGTGATACGGAACGCCGACGGCTGTGACAAAGCCTTGTATTTAACGCCGTGGGAATGATCTCTGTAATGAATAGATTATTGATTTATCATGCTGATGTTGATGCACATTAATGACACTCTTGCTATAGGCTAGAGTGTGAATTGTGTGGCCCAGTCGCACGAAAAGGCTTATGAATGACACGATAATGACACTCAGCTGGCTCCGGTCCTACCTCACCAATAGATCACATTTCATCTCCCTTCAAAACAACCCCTCTGCCCCATCTACAGTCACACAAGGTGCACCCCAAGGCTCTGTACTCGGTCCAGTCCTTTTCATCATCTATATATTCCCCCTCGGTCAGATCCTCCGCCATTTCAACCTGGACTTCCACTGTTACGCTGATGACACGCAGATATATTTCAGCACCAACTCCTCCCACAACCCACCCCTCTCCCACATCAACTCCTGCCTCTCTGCAATAAAAACCTGGATGCAACAGAATTTTCTCAAACTCAACAGCGACAAAACTGAACTCTTACTCATCGGCTCCAAATCTACCCACAGCAAACTCAACAACCCCACACTCACCATTGATGGCATCACTGTTTCCCACATCTCCCAAGCACGCAACCGTGGCGTGATATTTGATCCCACCCTCTCCCTTGAGCCTCACATCCGCCAAGTTGTCAAAATCTCCTACTACCACCTGCGCAATATTACTAAGATCAGATCCTCTCTCGCACGCCCTGCTGCCGAGAAGCTCATCCACGCCTTCATCTCCTCCCGCCTCGACTACTGCAACTCTCTCCCGTACGGTATAAGCATTACCTCCATCTTTAGACTCCAACTGGTCCAGAACGCAACTGCCCGACTCCTAACTCACATCAAATCATGGTACCCCATCATCCCAGTCCTAAAAGACCTCCACTGGCTCCCTGTTTCTCACCGGATCAACGACAAAATCCTGACCCTCAACCAACAAAGCCTTGCACCAACTTGCTCCCCCCTACCTCTCTGACCCCCTCTCCCCCTACCAACCCTCACGGTCCCTCAGATCCACCTCGGCTGGTCTCCTCTCCACTCCCAAGTCCAACCTTCTCAGCTTTAGGGACAGTGCATTGTCCATGGCAGCTCCCAGGCTTTGGAACTCCCTCCAACAAGACATCAGAGACTCTGAATCCCCACTATTTCAGTCCCGCCTCAAGACCCATCTCTTCTCCTCTGCCTACTCCTAGCCCCCACTCTTAACCATTTGTGTGTGTGTGTGTGTACGAGTGTGCGCCTGTATGTGTCGTTTGTCTCACACCGCTTCCCGTTTATATTGTTAAGTGTCTTTGAGTTCCAAAAAAGCGCTATATTTATATATATTTATTATTATTATCATTATTAATAATGTGCAAGGCGTCTGTACTGACTGCAGTGGAAATGCATTCAACCAGAAGACCGGTGTTTTGTTTTGTAAGTTAAGTTATGTTTTTGACATGTTTTCCAAAGTATTTTACTTTGTTTACTTACTTATTTTATGGCCAATCAAAAAGTAAGTAGTCTGTTACCCCCGGCTGGTACTGTTCCTTCATACACGTGTAATATTCACATCTCTGCGAGGCAAAACGTGACACCAACATGCTATCATCAGGTGGACGGGCGGCTCTATTACACGCTTTGGCGTGACATCGGGTTGGATGATGAGAATGGCAGGAGCACTGGTCCCAAGTCAGTGTCTTACTGTATGATTGGAGCGTTCATTATAGCAACTGTCAAGTCGAACACTGACTGATGGCATGCCAGTAGTCATTAACAGGAAATCATTCGTCCCATCCTCACAATGATGATAAGAGGAAGGTTTCCATCCGCCAACTGAACAATTCATTTGCAGCTTCATTCTGAAAAATAAAAATCTCTAACCCTAACCTGAATATTCACAAGTGCATTTTAATGAGTTATGGTTGATGTGTGGAAAACAAGGACAGAAGAACAAAAATGCGTCATTAAAGATAAATAGATACTAGACATACTGTAATACTATTATAAGCTGCAAGATCCTTGGTGCTTTCTGACTCTAATTATTAAGCGACTAATAGTTTGTTTTGTTCCATCAGGGCAACTCAAAACCCTGTGGAATGCCACTAATTCAATATCCAGCTCCAAATCACTTACTGAAACTCTGTTTTAAAGATGTGCCTTTTGGTGATATGGTGTTGGATTTGTTTAGGGACTTTTTTTTCTTTGAATGTGTTTCCTTGTCATGTTCCATTTTTGTATTGTACAATTTGTGTTTATACGCATTCCTGTGAAGCATTTTGATAAGACACATACAGAAAGTAGGCCTAGTTGTCGGTGTATAGCAGTGGTACTGCATTTTCATCGCAAATGATAAAGTATTTTAAATTATCGTAACATGAGTTATATTCTAATATGTTAATTAAAGCTGTCAATCAATTAAAATATTGAATCGTGATTAATCTCACATTTTTTATCTGTTCAAAATGTACCTTAAAGGGAGATTTGTCAAGTATTTAATACTCTTATCAACATGGGAGTGGGCAAATATGCTTGCTTTATGCAAATGTATTATTGGAAATCAATCAACAACACAAAACAATGACAAATATTGTCCAGAAACCCTCACAGGTACTGCATTTAGCATAAAAATATATGCTCAAATCATAACATGGCAAACTCAAGCCCAACAGGCAACAACAGCTGTCAGTGTCAGTGTGCTGACTTGACTATAACTTGCCCCAAACTGCATGTGATTATCATAAAGTGGGCATGTCTGTAAAGGAGAACTCGTAGGTACCCATTTTCATTCACATATCTTGAGGTCAGAGGTCAAGGGACACCTTTGAAATTACCCACGCCAGTTTTCCCTCGCCAAAATTGAGCGCAAGTTTGGAGCGTTATTCAGCGTTCTTTGCGACAAGCTAGTATGACATGGTTGGTACCAATGGATTTGTCAGCGTTAAAACTGAGCTACGACCTAAAAATCGCAAGTTGCGTTAATGCGTTAAAGAAATTAGTGGCGTTAAAATGAATTTGCGTTAACGCATTATCGCGTTAACTTTGATAGCCCTAATGCTAATATGCTATTCCAATAGGAAGTTAATTTATATTTCAAGTCCAATGGATTACGTTACGTTATAAGCTGTAATAATGTATTTAATTTTGGATGTGGATGTGGATCACAATTTCCAGAGCTTAAGGTGCTTTTTCCTTTCTGACCAACAGTCCAAAACCCAAAGATATTTAATTAACACTAATAAGACAAGGGAAAGAATCAAATTCTCACATTTGAGAAGCTGGAATTACTTTATTTGTATGTACATTTTCTGTCGATGGACTCATTGATAAATTGACAAATCGTTGGCTGTACTTCACATAATATAAAACACAAAGATCTACCGTGTCTTCCAGCTCTCGTCTAAATAACACCGTTTGGCTGCGTGCTGAGCTCTGTGTGTTTAGCTCCGTTCACCGTCGGAGGCGGTGAAAGTGGAGGTCCTGCTGCACACCATCAACTAACCTCTCTAATTGCGGTTGTGAGAGGTGCTAATGAAAATAAATGCGAGCCGCTCCACCGAGCTAATACAGCTAATGGAAGCGAGACAGCGTGGACACGGGCAGGTATATGTGCACGTTCCAGATGCTGTGTTTTAATCAGATAGCTTGACATGCTCATATGCAACACTGCGGTCATTGATCTCTGTGCATCTCTGGAATGGACGAGGTCAGCCAGTGTGATTTAATGTTGCCTGTTTATCATTCTGGAGGGTCTTCCTCACGTGTTTCAAGGCGGACATATCTCAGTTTTACACCTGTCATAAAGAGAGGAGCTATAGGTTGTTGCATTTGAACATTTATGCATGTATGAAAAAATAATTTTAAAAGATTAAAAAAAGAGAGTGACCTTTTTGTAGTAATCTGTTAATTTTCTCATTACACACAAATGTAATATACTTCAAAACATGTCTAATTGAGCAGCAGCCCTGAATGTAGCGTCGAGTGTATTGGATGGATTTGTCCCAGGAGCCCTGTTCTCTGTTGGACTCTATTAGTGGAGCATGTTGACCCACTTCTGACTCAGCCATTAGCTTTTCCTTCTTTTCCTCTGCATCTTTCTCTGCGTCCTCTCTTGTCCTTTTACATCTCATGTCCCACATTGATTTCAAATAAGACGTCTATTCATGCACACATCCGTGCCTTCAACCCAATCCATCCGTGGTTCCTTCCTCCCATGTTTTTTACATGAGACGAACACATTCAAAATCTATTTAAGGCATACCGTGAAATAAATAAAGGTGGAGAAATAGAATAAATCTCTGTGAATGAGCAGCATCCCCTGACCCTGAAAGACACATGCCTGGGAAAGCCCGGAGGACGAGGAGGAAGGAGAGAGGCGGCGGCACGGCTCTTTGATTTGAAGTGAACTGGAGCATTGTGAGCAGGCAGTGGGCAAAGGCGGAGAGTGACGGTGGTGCATGGGTACTGTTTGATGTTGTGAGTGGGCAGCATGACATGCCGTCTCAAAGGAAATACCGGCTCTCCTGCCAAGTGACGGAATAAATTGGTGATGGATGGAGAGAAGGGGGGTGTTGAAATGCAGGGATAATGTAGAAAGAGCTGGTAGTTCCCCCTTCGAATGTGAATAAAAATGATGTGACGACAAATGTAACATGAGGCCAATTCAAAAAGAGAAATCCTTTCCAAGTATGCAAATGATTATTTTTTCAGAACTGACTTGTCATTTAAAGGACTTGTGTTGATTTACAGTGTGTGTGCCTCCTGATTGCTCAGAGTGTGCCATAAAAGAAAGATCTGGATGAATAGGCTTTGGCCGTTTTAAAAGGCCATCTTAAGTGCTGCTGTGCTCTCTTATCTGTGGTGGTAAACACACCGGACAATGCCTGTTTCTCTCAGTCACACTAGAGTGGATTTGCTAAGGGCAAGCACAAGAGGAACATTTAGCCACAGGGACCTGCTTTGACACTGTGGAAAAAACATTTTCAGGTATGAAAATTAAGGCTGTCAAAGTTAACGCGATAATAACGCGTTAACGTAAATTTGTTTTAACGCCACTAATTTCTTTAACGCATTAAGGCAACTTGTGATTTTTTTGGTTGTAGCGGACTCAGTTTTAAAGAGAGAAATACTGGTATCATATCAAACTAGAAAACCTAAGGAATCCATTGTCCATCCATCCAAAAATATATAATTGAGATTATTTTGACTGATATTGCAATTGCGATATGATTTGTGATATTAGAGGGAATGATAATGTTTACATCATTATTCTCATTTTCATTGAATAACATAGTATAAAAATGATTATGGTGTGATTTTTGCGGGGATCTGTACGAAACAAAGCTGTTTTCTTAAGTCTGTAGAATATGATGTGTAGGCCAGGACATCTCTGCAGCATCACAATATTTAATTTTGAAAATTGCAGTAGGCCATATTGCGATTTTGGTAAAATTTGCATTAATTGTGCAGCCCTACTTTACAGACATTCCCACTTTATGATAATCACATGCAGTTTTGGGCAAGTCATAGTCAAGTCAGCACACTGACGCACTGACAGCTGTTGTTGCCTGTTGAGCTGTAGTTTGCCATGTTATGATTTGAGCATATTTTTTATGCTAAATGCAGTACCTGTGAGGGTTTCTGGACAATATTTGTCATTGTTTTGTGTTGGTAATTGATTTCCAAAAATAAATATATACATACATTTGCATAAAGCAAGCATATTTTCCCACTCCAACGTTGATAAGAGTATTAAATACTTGACAAATTTCCCTTTAAGGTACATTTTGAACAACTAAAAAATGTGATTAATTTGGGATTAATCACAATTAACTATGGAAAATCATGCGACTAATCAGGATTTAACATTTTAATCGACTGACAGCCCTATTAAAATATAATAAACAAATATTTGTCAATGAAATGTCTATTTATTTTTTGTGTTTTATTTTATGTTATGACAGTTGCCAGTCTTTCCAGAACACCTGCACATAAAGAGACAGAAAAGGACCTTAACTTTCAGTTGAAATCGTTGTCCTTGAGACCTTAGTGACAAGCAGATTGTTGGTAAATTGAGAGCTTCACTTCAGGCACGGGTTAGGTATTTCAAGACTGTAGTAGATTAAATAACTCATGCTTCCTTTTTCCTCTCCTTAACCTCTTTTTCCAAATGTGTGAAGGTGATGAAACCGCACAGGAAATGGGATGCGATCCCTAATTAGAACGACTGAATCGATTGGCTACCGTTGATTGCCGTCATCCTCACAATCCCTCACGGAGATGAAGGCGGTGAAATATTGGGAGTGTATTGTTGACTTGATTTCCATAGCAGGAATGAAAATAGAACACGGTCAAAGACACACAATTTTTTGACGACAGCCGCCAGCTAATCAAACACCTAAATCTCAAGACATTTATCCCCATCATCTATGTCCTCTGTTGTCTTCTTGATAAATGGTATTGTGGCAGCTTTCAGCGAGCATTTGTAATCCAAAAACCCAGCTGTTCACCCGCCTGCGAGCGTCTTTGATGATTCAAAGAAACAGGCGTATTTGTGAGTGTAATTGCTGCGGCTTTTTGTTGAAAATGTACCGAGAGGAGAGAAAAAAGCATCTCTTGTGTGGCAGCAGGTGAGTTTGGAAGCCTTGGCTCCAGCTGCAGTCCCTCTGATTAGGAGGAAAAGAATAGCCCTTTTGATTTACATGACGTTCTACCTTCATGGTATAGTAGAGCGCAGCTGGGTCTGCTGATTTCCATGCACACGGAGCGCCTACATCTCACCCGTCATCACAAATCCTATTTCTAGTCTTGCTTGTGTGCACCTCGATTTCATTTTGCTCATGCGTGATCCTTTTAGAAGAGTGAGATCATTTGTTTCCTTTTAAGCTGACCCTGACCTGGCATTTCTTTCGCTTTCCTCCCCCAGGTGAAGAACGTCTCTGAGCAAGAAGGTTTCAGTCGTCAGAAGCGAGGCTACAGAGATATCAATGATATTGAAGTCAACATGAGTGACCCTCTATTCACCAAACAGTGGTATCTGGTGAGTAATCAGCCGAGCAGCTGCCTGCATGCCGCCTGACCTTCAGCACCAGCCCACATTTCTCCACTTTAATTACTCAGAGGCCAGGCATATTCCCCGCTACTTTCTGAATCAACGTTGTTATTCATTCGGTAATTAGCCTTGCCAATACCGTCCGCGCACATCTCATCGCTGCATCCGTGCCGCCCTGGTTTCCTCCCCTCTTGTTTACCCTAACTGGCAAGCGTGACTTTTACGCCGCGGCAAGCTTGCTGTCAGTCATCTGGCGTGTCGTATCGCTGACATTTACTTCCCCTTCTTCTCACCTTCACTCTCCCACCCCCCCAAGCAGTCCTTATTCATAACCACACACACACACACACACACACACACACACACACACACGCACACACACACACACACACACACACATCCTCCATGTTGACTAATTTTCTAATGGCGGGCTCACCTGGGTGCCATGACTCATGGATGTTTTCCATATTGTCTGAGTGATTAGATAAACACAGGCCAGGCAGACGGGACCCCTGGGCTGGATCTTAATGTGGCTGAAGCTTGGCAACTGGGCTACACGGGCAAAGGAGTTACCATCGCAATCATGGACGACGGTGAGTGTAAAGTGCCGCTGTTTCTTAGCCTTGAGCGCTGTCTGAAAACACACAATTATACCTGCATTAAACCGAGTTGATTTAATTAATTACTTTGTTCACATCCGTTTAATTTACAATGCAATGAACAGTAAGAAAAGGTCGCTCTCCAGAATACATATATATATATATATGTACATGGTGATAATTTGTTATGAGGAATATTTATTTGTCATTCTCTAAAGGTGATTCACTATATCAAACTGTGATGTAATATAAGACACAGGACCAAAGCTCACTGTGCTATGAAAACCATGTATCTACAAACTAGCAAAACTAGTTAGTGGATATAGTGGATACTGAAGAATCATTGAATTCTTCTCAGAAATTAACATCACCCAATATGGAGTTAATGGTGCAGTGTGTAGGATTTGACAGCATCTAGTGGTGTGGTTGCAGTTTGCAACCAACTGAATAGAGTGCTGCAGGGACATATTTTTGTAGGCCAACCAGGAAATTAGCATCGCCCTGGTTTCCTTGACAAATAGCCAATGTGATTTTTCCATTGGGTTTAGGATTGTTGCAGAAAATAAGCTCTGTGGCAAACAAACGTTTATGATACTAACATGTTTTGTTCAGCAGATAATCTTCACAAAGTGTGAATGCAATCGCCAGAAGTAAAATGCTAAATTTAGGCTGCAAACGAACTACACCACAGTGGCATGAGTGCGAGTACGCACAACCGGGCTGTAAAGATGTGATGACGTTTAGTAGTTTCATTTAGCTACTTGTTAGCAACCGCCTTTTTTAAGACACATAAGTTCAAAATTAGTTTTTTTTTATATTGTAGAACAAAACGTTAAAATCTCTTTAGCTTTTGTTAACCACAGACCTTATTTCAGGCATCTAACTAAAAACCCATTGACTTTGAGTCGAGGAAAGCTAAAGTGCTAAAATGGAGAACTATAGTGGCGTTCAGGTAACGCAAAAACGCAAAAGTGTCTCTTGAGAGCCAGTGTTTGGTTTGTCCGTTCTGAGCTACTGTAGAAACAAGGCGGAGCAACATGGTGGACTCCGCTCCCTAGATATCATCTATCAGCTAACGAAATACAGCGATTCTCAGTTTCAGGTGATTAAACACTAATGAAAACAGTTATGAATATTATATTCCATTTCTGCTACTCGATCCCCCAAGATGTTACACACTGTTCCTTTAATAAGTAAAAAAAAAGCTTACTGCATGTTTTGTCAACTTTTATTCTGAAGGATTTGTGTTACTCTATCACTGGTAAAATGTTGCAATCAGATGTGATACACTTGTGAATGCGAGGCCTCTGACTACTTCCTGTCTTAGCATAGTGTAGGAATAAGGTGTCTAAATAGGACAGAATGCACAAATACAATATTATAATGTAGAACTAAGTATAATAACGTAAATAAGTAAAATAATCCTAAAAATAAACAGGCACAAAATAGCAAGTTTGCCTTGATTTTTTTTCTTAATGCCATTGATACACCTGTGATATACGATAGCTTAATCGCACAGGGCCCGAGGGGGCACGATCACATTTCCAGTTTAAAACCCAAAGATATACATGTTTTGAAGTAACTGGAGAAAAGTAGTAAATCATCACATTGTTGGTGATTTATTTTCTGTCGATTTTGTTGTTATTTGTTAAGAACAAAACTAAATCAATATGAAACTGTGGTGACATAGCAATAAGACACTTCTGTAAAGCTCTCCCTTTCAGGCTTAATTATATCACTGATTAATGTCCAAATCACATTTCAGGCATTGACTATCTACATCCAGACCTGGCATCAAATTATGTGAGTACTCCACTGTTATTGAATTTCATCCTTTCCTTCATTTCTTTGAAGTGCTGTTAATGAGTGAAGCAGCGGTTCAGGTGGTGGATTTCACGGGCTTTGTGCGCCGAGCCATTGGCAGTGACAGGTGCTTTCCAAGTTGCCTTCATGGCTGCCGAGTCTCCTTGTATTCCTGGAGGACGCGGAGACAGGCAAACGGCCAGCCAAGCTGTTTAATGTTAATGCACACTGCACTGTGGCAGGCACAATGGCAGGCCGATCTGTCACAAGCAGAGATAATGCCAGGGTAGTTGGCGCTGCATAATGTGACGCTCTATCTCCAGAATACTGATAAAACCTTAAAGGACAAGAGGGATTGCTAAATGGAACACGGAAATGCAGAAGGCTTAGTTTGATTTGGCTATAAAATTTGCAGTTTCGTCGGTGAGACGGCATTGTGCTGTCGTCTTGAATCCAGGATGTTCGAATGCAAACCTTCCACACAAACTGAGGTGTTGTGAAAGAGTGAGTCATGGTGCTTTGTTGGTCTCAAAACACCCACTTTTGACAATTATGGCTATGCTTTTTTAACAAGAATTATATTGAAAAATGCCAGTCGTTTTTGTACTTTTCTCCCCGATTTGCAGAGGTACTGTATTAAAAGGAAAATTAGAAGACGATTTTCAACCTTATCTCTATCTAACTGAGTTAGGGATATAGTGTGAAATAGCCTGGCATCTCAAAATATGAGTGCAGAGGATGTTATGGATGAGGATTTTCACAGTGTACATTTCACAGTGTTTTGGCTGACTCGGATATTTAGCCAGAGAGAGGCCGCTCGAGGCTGCTGCTGTCATGTTCTGGCTGTGCCAGTCTCTGGTTATTTACTTTTGTGATTTGGGATTTGGTGTCTTCTATATTATTCCGGTGTTTCCTGTTTTATTTTGGTAATTCACTCCTCCTGTGTCTTGTCTGGTTTTACTTCCCTCCTTTGTTTGTTTTCCCGCCTTTTGTTGATTGTCTGCCCCGCCCTGATTTGTTTCACCTGTGTGTAATCATGTCCTGTATTTTAGCCTGTGTGTTCCCCTCTGTCCTTGTCGGTTCGTTTGTCTCTCCAGCCCCGTCTACCTTGTCCTCCGTGTTCCTTGTTTCCTCCTGCTCTGATTCTGGTGTTCCTCGTGTTTCCCTGGTTTGTGATTTTTGGTTTTGGTCCTCTGTTTGGTTTTTGTTGTTTGTTTCTATTTGTTCTTTTGGTACTTGGTTCCCCTCCCTGCCTTTTGTTGTTTTGGATTTTTCAGCTCTATTAAAGCTCGCTTTTATTTCTAACTACCTGTCCTGCCTGTTACTCTGCGATTGGGTCCCCTTTGTAAACTCACCATACGACAGCTGCGGAGGGGGATCTGGCTGGCGGAGACCGTCCAGAACCTGAGCTGCCGAGAGCAAACACCAACTGATGGAGCCTTTGCTCAGATTTCCCTCCGATGCCAACAGAAACTGAATCATTCTGCTGTAATGAGCGGCAGTTTTTGTTAGATGCTGTCGCCGACGACAACCCAGAGAGAGCGAGCCGTGTGCGCGTTACTATGCGTGAAAGTTGTGCTCCTCACTCGGACAGAGGTGTGCTGGAAACCTTCTTCGTGATCTGATAATAAACTGGAAAACACAACCAAGACCAGAAGGGCAATTTTGGGGCGTAATTTTTTGTCATTTGTCATGGGCCACCGCATGGCAGAGCGATACAGCGGGGGAAAATAGCGTGTAGAGCCGGCATATCGGCATTTCACGTCCTAAGGCCTTTTACACACTGGGGGCATTTTTTTCATGTGATTCATTCGCACGGAAATATATTTTTTCAAACTGTTGTTTTTGTCAAGAATATTTTCACACAGAACGCAAATTATTGCGATGAAAAAGCGGCACTTTTTTTTGGAACAAGGTTGATTTTTCTGAGCTTTTGCACAGCGAATAAAGACATCAACCAACCATGTTGTACGGAACAGGTTGAGTTGCGCCTATATTTATGAAATAACAACACAGAGGCTCTGTAGTCCGAACCAGGACAGCAAACTTTATTACTCCTTTCAACCTTGACAAAGGCAGCGCAGACCAGATGCACTCCTTCTGTTCTTACATTTCACAATAAAAGCCCTAGACATATAGTATTTGCAGGCAAGTATTTCACATTTTCGTGTTGTTTATTCATCACACCCCTGGTGGGAAAAGGCCTTTACTCTGTGAATTTAGGATTTATTTTGACCAAACCAGAAGTGCTGATTGTAGGAACAGTGTAAAGACTAATGGACTGATGGTTTTGGCGAGTTTTATTGTGTTTCTGTCCAGTTTGAACGAACTGTGTTATATGATGAGTTAACAAGGCAGTTAAGAGAGAAAGTTGAATTCAGAAGGTGTATGGTTATATTTTTATGTTTAGGTGTAAGAACATTTCCTTCATTGACATTCCCTGCTCGTATGCAATGCATCCTGGTACACGTAGGCACAGTCAGCCCGACTCCAAAGCAGGAAATATCAGCTTTCTCTGTCAATACAGCACGCACTAGGGAATTGATTTCTTCAGTGAACTACATTTACCATCAGCACTGACTGGACATCCACATAAAAGGTGGTGGATTTTCTCTTTAAAGAAACACCGGCACGGTGTGCTCTCTGTTTTGCTTCTCCGCCTCAGCTCATGTGTGTGATCCTTGTTGTTTTTTTCTGTGTGCATGTGTTTGTACTCTTACCACTATGTTTGCCTGCCTTTGCATGATTCTTGCCTGTGAACAGAGATGAGCGTTGGCCCAAAAATAACACTCAGCCTCAGCTGGGGCGATGCAGGAGCATGCTCTGCTGGATTGATGGATCACGCTGTGCATGGATCTATAGTGTGTTTGTGTGAGCATGTGCAAGAGAGAGAGAGAGAGAGAGAGAGATGCTGTGTATGTAATCCTGTTTTTGTTACCGTCGTCATAGCGTTTCACAGACCTTCAAAGCCCTCCTACTATCACCTGACTAACAACCTGACAAACAGAATAAAATGTAATTTTGGGTTCATCTCGTCTTTCAGTTAGATTTAAATTGATTGTGTGGTTGTGGATCTTTGTGTGTATATCAGCTCTGGACAACTAAATTGTAGTTCATGTTTTTCAATCTTTGGGTGAGATGATCATACTGTAATAGCTCATGAGATATATTTTGATATGATGAGTTCATTTTGAGGTTGTGCGTGTCCGGAGATAAGAAGTCTCTAACTTGGTGGTTCAATTTCACGGCACATTTACCTGCAAATGACAATAGTACTTGTATAAATAAATACATTTATACAAATTCTAGTATTATGCTGCAAAGGGATATGTTAGCAGATATACAATATTGTTTATTACCTTTAACAGTATTATATCAGATATAATATCAGATAGCAGTAGTGGTGAACATCACTGATGTGAATATTAAGGAGAGGAAACTGGTGGGATTTCTATATAATACAATCATGATGTTAAGTCGGACCTAGTTCCTTCAACAGAGCGAGTGTGCAGTTACTCTTTTTATCTCCAAGCTTGCCAGCACCTGATCGATACTGGTATTGTGTTTGGCTGCTGCAATGTTTTGGAGGAAGTAACGGCAGCATCGATCAGCAGCTGACAGCTTTTTTTACGTCTCAAAGAGCATTGTTGCGAGTGTTACTACACCCTGTGAAGTTACCATGACAACATGTTATGATGTCACATTACCGTGAAGTTGATCTCATATGTTGCCTTTTCTGAGAGATGGAGAGAGGGAGTAGAAGAGAGAAAAAAGCGAGTGTCTATAAAATTACCTTGAAGAGATACTAAGAGGTTTACAGTGCTGGGGGCTCATCATATATACGCTGTGACTGAAACGGCTTAAAATGATGTTCACAACCATTTTTTTCAAGAGTAGATACAAGGACAGTATCCGTCTTCACTGTAAGCTTGGACCTTGAGAAATAGTTTCGTTCATGGTGCTAAAGCATCTCGCGAAGGACTTTCAAGTCAAGTCACATTATACAGCAATCCTGCATCCCGCTCTCAGATTACAGATTAGGTTATCAGCACCTAATGGACTCCTGGAATCAGCCATGAAACGTGATTAATGGCCGTATAGAGCGATACAGGAGGATGTTTCGTCTGTGCTTGGCCCCCTTCGTCGTCAACAGGAATAAAACAAAACGATATATTAAAATATTTGCCTTTTTAGTGGTGGAAAATGTACTTGGATGCTTTAATCAAGTCAAAATATTAGTATAACAGTGTTAAAATACTCAATTTCACGTACAAGTACTAAATTCAAAATCCTACTTGTGTTAAAGTAGTCTACAGAGGTATTATCAACAAAATGTACTCGTTCTGCAGAAAAGTGGCTCCTGTGAATTATGTATTATTATATATGACATTATTAGTTAATACAGTTGCATTGAAGCATAAGTAGCATTTTACTGCTGTAGCTGGAGTTAGTTTTAACCACTTTACATACAGTAAGTTATAGTTGTGCTTCATACATTTGTATTAACTTGCATTTCATCTTTGCTTTTTTCGTGAATTGTTGGATATTTTTTTCCTTTTTGGGCCTTGAGCCATCATTTAAAGGTGTTCCATACGATATCCAGAGCATTAATATATAACAGCAACAACTATTTGCTATTTAAAGATATAGAGGAGTAATGTCTACCTGAGCAGAAAATGAATCCCTCTGCGTGGGTTTTAATCTGAGTTTCTCCTTACTTTGTTGACATCGCCGGGCAAGCTGTGCGTGCCTTTTAGTGCATGTGAGCGTGCCCCACTGGCTAGCTCATGGCCGCAACTCTGCACTGCTCTCATACGGCAGTTACAGCCGATAACGCTATCGTCAGCACTGTTGCCCTTGTTTTCACTGTTAGCACTGCTAGCTACAGGCCGCCAGCTCAGCCGTCGCTATGTTGAGAGCCGTGCGGGGGCAATAGAAATGCTCCCAATCTCACATTTAGGACCTTTGAAATGAAATAATTTCATCAACTAGGTACTTCTTTTATATAAAGGGTCACAAGCCAAAGGGGTTTGGAACCATCGAATCTTTAGCAATGTATTGTAAATGGTTTTTTTTATGTAAAACTTAAATCTGAAAATTAGCCAGTAGCCTATAACTCCAGCTCTCAGATGAATGTAGTGGAGTAAAACGTACAATATTCCCTATGAAATGTAGCGAATTAGATGTAGAAAGTAGCAGAAACTGGAAATATTTAAGTAAAGTACAATAACAACAGTACTCAGTTAATTCCATTACAAAAAATGTATTTTACTATATCTGAATCTAAATATTCAACTTTATCTTTAGAATAACGTGGCATACTGGCCCCCCGCTACAGCAGCTTTGAGTCATTGCTCCCTCAAGTAACATTCGCTCTGAAGAAGGTGAGCAGACGAGGGTTGCCGGGGAAAGGTGAGGTGGCTGAGACCGGGCACAATCCATTATTCTGACCACGGTTTGCTCACAGGACAACAGAGGAAGAACAGAGTCTGATTGATAGCAGGAGATATGAGCTTGAGAAGCACAGCAAGTGATTCACGGACATGCCCTAGCGTCATTTATTACCGGGACTCAGCACTTTTCACTCCATCTAATGAAAAAAAAAAACACCGCTCCTGACGTAAGCACAAAACCTGTTTGGGAGCAGCATGTTCTCCCTTCACAAATGTTCTCTCTGTGAATCATGATAACATTTTCAAGCCAATTCTTGGAACATTTCTAACCAGATTTGCTGCTGGTGCTGTGTTAAAGATATTTAAGTTTTGTATTGTTTCATTGACATTTACATATCTAACAGAGAAAAAAAGACAAAGAGAGAAGAAGTAATCACAAAGGAGAGAAATAGTTAAGATAGCATTTACCCTTCTATTTATCATCGCATATTAAACCATCACAAGTATGAACCTCTCTCTACCGCCACTCCCTTATGCAACCCCAGTCGCCCTAAGCATTGCTACTTTCCTCTAGTCACCTGCTCCACGTCGTGATAATTACAGTCTTTCTCCATTGGGTCAGTAAGCTTTTGCCGTTTTGCTTTTCTCTTTGTCGCTGACTGAGTCATCTCGTCTAAATGTCAGCCAGCAGAGCTGTCAGGGCCAGAGCGTGGAAAAAACAGCCCCCAAGATTGATCCGGTGTGTTCAGTTCTGTGGCTAATGAACGCGGCTGTGGCTTCTCCACGCTCTTGACCACACGGAGCACCTGTTACTGGGTTACAGAGCAAAATAGATACCACTATAAGAGACATGAGTGACAGGTAAAGGAGAGACTGCAGCAGATTGTAATAGCCTGAATGAGCTGTGTGAGTGCATTACAGAAAGAGCAATAAGCGCAAGACTTTCCGGAGGATGTCTGCTGAATCTTGAATCCAACCCTGTGTGTGTGTGTGTGATCTTCAGACGTGGCTATTCTGGTGATTATGTTGACTGCATTAATGTCTCTCTGGCAGATATGTGTCTCCCGCGTCTTGTTTCTCCTGCTTTTGCGCTGCTGCTCGTTCTGATCCTATTACTTTTGGCCATGTGGAATTAAATGCTTGCCATGATTGGGCCATTATTTTCTCAGCTTGAAATCCCCGCTGTGACCACACATTATTCCAGTATCGCCGCAGAGTAAAGACGTGTAGTTCGATTTGGGCTGTTTCTATCAACTAAAACACTTTTAACAAAACACTTAACACCGCAACCTCTTTTTTATTACAGGTCCGTTGTATTAAAGGAACAGTTTAACATTTGGCGAAATGCGCTTATTCCCTTTCTGTTTCAGAGTTATAGTAATTGATCGATAGCCTATACAACTCTCATGTCTGTGAGGTAAATATGAAGCTATACCGCTAGTAGCAGGTTAACTTAGCTTAGCATAAAGACTGGAAACAGGGGGAAACAGCTGGCCTGGCTGCCTACCACCACCTCTAAAACTCACTAATTACCATGTTATATCTTATTTGTTTAATTTGTTTGAAAAACTGAAATGTAAAATCAAGAAGTTGGGATTTTACTGGGGGTCATATGCCAGACTTTTTCTTGGGAGAAATAGTAACTGCAAAATGTTTACACTGTTACCTTTGACAGAGCCAGGCTAGCCGTTTCCTCCTGTTTCCAGTTTTTATGCTAAGCTTAATTTTTACCGTACGGACATGAGAGTGGTATCGATCTCAGATACTCTTGAGATACAAAGTGAATAAACGTATTTTGCAAAATGTCAGACTAATCCTTTAATAGGCTACAAGGGACCTGTAATAAATATAATAAATAAACTATAGCTCATGGGCTGCTCTAGTCCGAGCACTAGCGCTTTACAACACATGCCAACACCCATTCACACTGATGGCAGAGGCTGCCATGCAAGGTGCTAACCTGCTCATCAGGAGTGGTTATGGGGGTTCAGTGTCTTGCTCAAGGACACTTCGACACTTTCTCTGGAGCAGCAGGGGATTGAATCAGGAACCTTCTGATTACTAGACGACCGCTCTAACTCCCGAGTCGTGCCGCTCATCTAACTCTATGGCAAGAAAGTGAATAGCGTTGTTCGTCTTTCGGAGTCGCTAATTTTGCATAGGTTTTTACGCCGGATGCAACACCCCATTCACAGCACCCAGGGGGGGATACATGTTTTGGTGGAGGGGGGTAAACCGGAGAACCTGGAGGAATGCCACTCGAACACGGGAAGAACATGTAAACTCCACACAGGAACCCGGAACCGGAACCTTCTTGCTGTGAGGCGAGAGTACTGACCACTGCACCACCGTCACCGAATTAGTTTTTGATTTCCAAGGGGAGTTATCAACAGGTTACCAACATGTAACGTAGCGCTGAGCAACCAGTGACCATGTCCGCAATGTATAGATGGCCAATCACAGCACAGGGCAGGACTTGGCGCAAAGTGGGTGGGAAAACATTAACGCCTGTGTGACAGAAAAATGTAAAACAGACTACAGCATGCAGAGATGAGCTGGTATATTATGAGTTGGTTGTTTTCAAAAATGCCTCAATGGCGCTCCTCTTTTACGGTCTTCCGTCTCATACACACCACGTATTACATAAACGGTTGTGATTGTCCCGGCACGTCTCAGGCCGCTGGAAATCTGTCCAAAGCGGAGGGGGACCAGAGACATCTGCCAGAGCAAATAAAACATGAGCTTGCAGGTTCGTCTGGGTCCCAGGCAAGTTAGTTATAGCTAAGTGTACCTAATAAACTATAAGTATCAGTATTTCACACTAGGAAGCCGTGTTTTTGGAAAAACCCATCCAGATGACAGAGCAGGCAGGCAGTGATAAGGTCAGCACATCACCGTGAAAAGCACCCCTCTGCTGTCTCTCCTTTTGTTTTTCTGTCTCCATGTTGTTGTTGTTTTTGTAAATGCATCCATTTGGTCCTTTCAGAATGCCGACGCCAGCTATGACTTCAGCAGCAATGACCCGTTCCCATTTCCACGCTACACAGACGACTGGTTCAACAGGTAAAGCTCACCCAGCCGACCCCTGTTTGTATATACACACATGCTCAGTGTGTTTTTGTGTGCACATGTGTGTATGCTCTATTGATTTTCTCTTCACGCAGTTCCATTAAAGCATAATGGCGCAGTATAAACAGAGCTGTTTTCCAACACAACACAATAGAAGCTATTTTTACACACTCACTTGGATGAGATAAGGTAGATGAAGGAAGACTAGCACAAGTCTAGTCTAGTCTCAGGGTCGCAGTGTTCACAGTGGCGACCTTCTGTCTGATAAAACCTTATCTGCCTCCCATACCCCGATCACGTCGGGGTGATCCACTGCCACCGCAACGCATGTCAGAGAGAGGAACAAAGAGGAATATATTCTTTCTCCGCTTCTCCTCCATCTGCTCAGATGTATCAGTGTGTGCGTGTGTGTGTGGGAGTGAGAAGGGAGTATTTGGGTCTGCCAGTGTAGCAGTTGCTGACTGTCGGGCACAACTCGCTGGCTAATCAGCTGGTTGTTATAAATAGCTGCCTGTCTGTAGCAAAGCATGCTGGGAGAGAAAGGTTGACTCTATGCAGTGTCCCTGTGGGGAGAGGAGGGATGGAGACATAGACACATCACATGGTGCACACAAAACACTGATATGTGCAAACATATGCAGTCAGACTCAGATGAATGATGGCTAAATGGACGGATATGCTAAATTTGAGCTAAAATTGAACTAAAATTCTTCAGGTCACAGAGTGTTTATGTTAATTTCAATTGATTAAACCACTTCCGTTAACAATGTCTTCATTCTAGTCTGGCACAAAGTCAACAAAATCAGGAGTTGCATCTAATCTGGGAAATCTGATCTCAAACTTAACCCACAGTATATATCCTTTGTAAATTCATGTAAATGCATGCAAATCCCCTTAAGTGCATTCTCTTCTTTTTTCGCTGTCATCAGTCACGGCACACGATGTGCTGGAGAGGTGTCTGCAGCGGCCAACAACAACATCTGCGGTGTGGGAGTCGCCTACAACTCCAAGGTGGCAGGTGTGTGTCACATTCAAGCTGCAGTGTGGACAGTGAGAGGAATGACAATGAGCAGTCAGCGATGTTAGCTAATAACATTATGATAATGGTACGATGAAAGGATCAAAAGGTTCGATGAGGGCGGTTCACTCCGTATGTATAAAATATAGGTTATTGTGGAAGAACGGTGTTGCATTGTTTGGTATTGGACAGGGCTGCCTCCTCTTACACACCAGCAGCGTTTTTTCCGTGCGATTAATTTGCACATTGATATATTTCTTCTAACTGTTGTTTTTGTAATGAGTACTTTCACACAGAACGCAAATATTACGTGTTTTTTTGGAACAAGGTTGATTTTCTGCGCTTTCGCACTGCGAATAAATCAACCAATCACGTTCTGCAGAACCTGTTGAGTTGCGCCCGAGGCTTCGTAGTCCGAAACAGGACAGCAAACTTTATTACCCCAACCTTGACAAGGGTAGTGCAGACCAGATCCACTCCTTCTGTTCTTAAGCTGCCTTCACATGACAAGAGATTTGCTCTCCACTCACCGCGAGGTAGGGTGCAGAGACTTGCAGGGGCACCAGGTAAAATATCTCCCCAAAATGAGCACAAGGAACGCCATTCACTGTTTCTAGGCAACAACAACAGTTGCAGCTGTTCTCATTTTTGGTTGCGCCTTGTAAGGTCAGCAGCGCCCGAGGTCAAAGTTGAAATAATTTGAACTTTGAGCTCAGTGCTCGGTGGTGATTTTGAGCGGTGAGCCACATCAAGGGAATTGCTTCCGGCTAGTCGGACAGCACCGCTCTCCCCATAGGGAAACAATGGCACAGCCAGCGCAGAGCGATTTTACCACTGATCATATGTAGACGGCTGTACCTTTCACAATTAAAGCCTTCGTCCCGCCCCTGGTGTGTAAAGGCCTTTGGTCGACTAATCGATCGTTTTGGTGTCAGTCTATTAAGACATAAAAAAACAACTTATCGACTAAAGAAATTTAGTCGATAAGTTGCTTTTTATGCTTTTTTCATGCTGAATGACTTATTTCCAAGAAACTCATGAGCACATCTCTGGTAAACACCAGATTAAAGTGGAGCTTTTGTGTGATTCTCTGTGGAGAAACTCATTAAAACAACTAATCGATGAGTCAACAAAATCGTATGAGTGTTAGTTGATTAAGACTTTCTTTGGTCGAGGACAGCCCTAGTATTGGAGCAATTACTGCAATTACTGCAGAGGTCAGTTAGAGTAACAGGATAACACCATTAATCCGGACAGCTCCATGTTTCTGTTCCACATAGATTTTCCTTGAAATTTGCTCTGGGAGTAACACAGCAGAAATAAAAAAAAAATTGAGTATTGACTACTTGATTTGTGTGCTGCTATGAGGCTGACATCACTTTCTTGCTATTGTTAAGGGTTATAAATGTGTTGTATTGTGCTATCTGAACAGTCCAGACGTAACCAGCTGAAAAAGGTTTTATAAATCACCCATTTATAGCTACCTAAACTCCACTGTGCTCCTGCATCAGTAACAATGCCATAAACCAATAGTTGCAGAATTGTAATGTTAGATTCATATGGAGATGTTGTACTTTCAGGTATCAGGATGCTGGACCAGCCCTTTATGACTGACATCATCGAGGCATCATCCATCAGCCACATGCCCCAGGTTATTGACATCTACAGCGCCAGCTGGGGACCAACCGATGACGGAAAGACGGTGGACGGACCCCGAGAGCTCACGCTGCAGGCTATGGCTGACGGCGTCAACAAGGTGAGGCAACGTCACGCCCGCTGTGCAGAGGGTTTCATAATAATGTGGCAAAAAGGAGGTGGTGTAAATTGTGATGTTCTTTTCCACTTGTATCAAGTCACCCTTTACAAAGTCAGTTTAAGTAGTCTTGTTTATTCTTTTCATTTGGCTGATGCCTGTAAACCAAATTACCCCGTAGGGACAGTAAAGCTCTTCTCTACTGTACACTACTAATGCAAAGATGGAAAGGTTTCAACGAGGCTGCTCTGTGCTCTGTGTTGATACCGATCTTACAAACAGCCAGTTAAGAGGCAAAGGATGTAATTGGCCAGTCAATCCATCCAACCCAGTATGACGCCAAAGCGTGTAATATATCCGCGAGGATAGCATGTCAGTGTCACGTTTTGCCTCACCGAGGCGTGAATATTAGACACTTGTAAGAAGGTGCAGTACATGCAGGGCGGCGACAAAACCCCTCGTTTAGGTTTAGGCAGCAAACCACTTAGTTAGTTTTAGGGAAAAACTTCATGGTTGGCCTTAAAATCAGTACTAGTGCAATACGGAAAACCCGTCACAAGCGTCACAAAAAAAACCACATGACATTTGTCACTAACTTAACTTAAGAAACAAAACACCGGTCTCGAAAACACCATTCTCCTGGTTGAAAGCCCAGTGTTTGTTGGACCCCTCCCGCCTGCCATAAGTGGTCTTTCTCACGTTTTATTCTACCTCACTAGCTCTGACCGTAGCATATTTACGTGGATGCATCGACATTGCAGTCAGTACATACTTCATGTCGTACAAATGGCACGCCTAGAGCAAGAATGGCGTTCATATTGCACCCTATTGCCTTGAGAATTATCGTGTCATTCAGGCGCCTTTTCGTGCGCCCGGGCTGATCCATCATAGCATCCCTAATGTGCAATATTACTTTTAAATCCACAAAAATATTTTTCTTATTACTTTACCTTTGCCCCCCAAAAAAGTCAGAGTGGGGTTTCAGGGATCTGGAGCTGATCAGGCATTCTGGTCTTGTTCAAGGACACTTCAGCAAGGTGAAAACTCTCCAAGGCTTGCCAATGGGGGCTTAAACTTCGGCCCTCTGGTTGAAGGGCAGTCTTCTCTGACACACAAAGGTGCCACGCTAACAATGCCACTGCCAATTACTTGCTCGATTTATCATCATGTCCTGTGTGCAGGCAGGTGTGGGTTGCTGTGAAATGACCTCGTCTCAGGCAGGGTAGCGGAGTAGGAGAAAAGCTGACTGTAATCTCTGATCTGGTAAACACAACTAATCAAGCAGCCACTCAGCTATCTGCCTCTTACATTATAATGATCACTTATACAACATGATGGCTGAACATGATGTGCCCTGTGCAAAAAAAAGGGAAACATCTAAAATTAAGAAGCACATTATGTTATATTAACAACCGAGTCAGACAGAGTGGCTTCAAGTCTGCATCTTAAACATAACTGCGCGGTTTTGCAAATTGCCACCGATAATGGAAATAAATGACCCTGCATGCCGTGCAAAATTAAAGCACTTTGTTTTGGACTGTGCAGGAGACAGAAGGCTCGAAGCTCATAGGTAGAGAGCTCAACGATGCTCAAACCTATCTTTGCAATTCAAATAGAGCGACATAAATAAGCCTCGTGAAGGGAAGGACGTGCCACTCCTCCTCCACTTGATCTTTTGTTCTGAGGGGAAACGGCCGGCCTTTTGTAGAAACAGGTGCAGCGTTTGGTGAAGAGGATGCTCTCTGCGTTGGAGCCGCAGGCAGTTTGTTTCATGTTTTTCAAGGCGCTCTATCAGCAACAATGATGACATTTTACTGTGTGTTTAAATGTACAGAAGGTATTATGCTCCATTGGAGGTACAGAAAGGACATAAATGCTTTCATTTTTTCTTGACTACTGTAATGTCTTTTTTACCTACTGTAACTAAAAAGATATATAATAGCGCTGATATGCTCAGAATGCAGCAGCAAGCAAGGCGTTTGGTAAAACATAAGCTATGTTCACCCTACAAGCACCAAAGGCAAGAAAATGGCCAGCATGGCCAGCTACATTGTCGCTGAGTCGCCGTTGAAGTGTTGCTCAAGTGCTCGTTGATGTATTATGTCATTAGGGGAACTGGCTAACGGCGTTTTTCAAATGGAATGGAACAGGGTGAAAAAAAAACACATGATTGGTTGATGCTTCACCACATCATTGGAGTGCTGAAAAAAGCTGAGGCTGTTCAACTTTATTTGTAGAACGTCACGCCCGTCACACAGCGACAAGTGTCGGGCGTCAGTTTGTAGCTTCATGTCACCGCCTTCCATTGAAATTCACTTGTAGCCTGTCGCTGTGTCGCTTGTAGTTTGAACATAGTATAAGAGATAGGACCATAATATGCTTGAGTCTCTATTTGTTGTCTATTGTTTCTGAATTAGATTTCAAGATTTCACTGACACAGACTTCATTTTGGGGTTTGTATTACTAGAGCCACATTGCTGTGTTCCTGTATCCTGGTTAGATATGAAAGATGGTCAGGTTTTTGCCATCAGCTACGGAATGATCTAAGATTGAAACTCAATCTAATAGAATCAGTATCATCACACGTCTTCTTTAAAGAAACAGTGTGTAAGATTTCGGGGGGATATATTGGCAGGAATGGAATATAAAATGAATACATATGTTTTCTTTAGTGTATAATCACCTGAAAATAAGAATTGTGTTTTCGTTACCTTAGAATGAGCTGTTTATATCTACATACGGAGCGGGTCCTCTCTTCACAAAGCCGGCCGCCATGTTTGTACGGTAGCTCAGAACGGACAAACCACTCTGTTAACTTTTCCTGCTTGGGCTGGAGTCGATAACGTTACTCGCTCCTGTCACTGCCGCTCTCTCTCTCTTGCTTCACCACTCACTTCCCATGCACACCCACACTTTAGGCACTGGCTCTGCTCCAAATGACCTACGCTACTCTTACAACGACTGGCTCTAGAGAGGGCCATTCGCGTCTTGCGTTGGCCACCAGAATTTTCCAACATTGTTGGCACACGGGAGAGGCTTCAGTTGGTTGCAATCTGCAACCTCACCACTGGATGCCGCCAGATCCTACACACTGCTCCTTTAAATTTATTTTGATGCTACTACAGCTTTATGATGACCCTCAACTTCTTTTGTTTGTTGTCATACCAATCAGTGTTACCAATGGAGCAGTTTTCCTGAGGTCTTCCACACAAATGAAACACTCACCCTCCAAAAGACAACAAACCATACATCCACCCAACAGACACACATAAACACAGTATGTAAGGATTTGAGTGATTGATAGTTTCCTAAATTATATGTCTTTGAAACCTCAGTCTATTTGCTACAAATTCCCTCTGAACATTTTGAGAGTTTTCAGCTGCTTTATCTGTCCTAGCTATATAATCCTGATTAATTCGTTAATTATTTGGAGTTAGATCATGTATAATTAGTAAACTGGCACACACTGACACATACTGTACAGTTACAGTGAGGTGAAATTTCCATATTCCCAATTCTCCTTTCACCCAATAAGCACAACTGTGATGATAATGATGATTTGTTTCAGGGGCGCGGAGGAAAAGGCAGCATCTACGTGTGGGCATCAGGAGACGGCGGCAGCTATGACGACTGCAACTGCGACGGTTACGCCTCAAGCATGTGGACGATCTCCATCAACTCTGCTATCAATGACGGTCGCACCGCCCTGTACGACGAGAGCTGCTCCTCCACCCTGGCATCCACGTTCAGCAACGGACGCAAGAGGAACCCGGAGGCTGGCGTTGTGAGTGTGTTTAAGTACATATTGGTTTCACAAGTTTGAAATGTTCGTTGTAAAGTTTATCAAATCTTTTTGACGATGCTTGGCCCTGAAGTTGCCTTTTTCAGTAGATACGTGCACTTTTAGCATTCAAAGACGACTCAATACTTTCAAAGATATGTCCTCATTCATAGACTGAACTGTAAATAGCTTCTTTTCAGTTGGCCCTGCATGCACTGTAATCTTTCTAGGCCTTTCGGGAGATTGGATGAGACCAGGGATAAAGCCTAAGAAGCTGTTATGCTGCAATTGCTTGCTGGTTGTGAAAAAATGGAGGTTCAGGTGGAGGAATAGCTCCTCTATGATTACCCTCCTGGACATCCAGATGCTGCTCAGAGCAGACGACCATACTGTGTTGACCATGGCGTTTAAAGCAAAGTGCATGCATTATTAAAGAGGACCTATTATGTACTTGTATTTTGGGTTTCTACTAGAACATGTTTACACGCTTTAATGTTAAAAAAAACGCTTTACTTTTCTCATACCGGCTGTGCGGCAGCACCTCTTTCCACCCTCTGTCTGAAACGCTCTGTTAGAGCTCTGTTGTGATTGGTCAACCGAACCAAACGTTTTGGACTCTGCTCCAGCTCAGCTCTAACTAACTTTGTTTGAGGTCTTTTCAAGCCACTAGGCAGGTATTGTGCAAATGTGTTACTTGGTGACATCACCACATTACGGAAGAAAAGGCGGGACTTCAAGCAAGGCGTTTCAGGCAATTCAGCAGCAGTGTTTCTGTGGGGGAGAGTAACTCCCTTTGGTTTGGACTTTGGGCTTTAGAACTTTGCAGAGCTTTTACATGTACAAAAAACTAAATTATATAACACTAAGGAAAGGGAAAAAGCATAATAAGTCCCCTTTAAGAGAGACAGGAAACCATTTTTATGGACTCCTCTTTTTTTAGTTCTTATTGTTAAAAAATAATTTTACCATGACACGGGAAACCATTAGCAAAGAGTTCACTTCCACCAAAGTGCTTTAGTGTAAGTGTTTTTTTTCTGTGTAAGTGGAAAGAAAAGTAACAAAGTGAACAAGTGAGACACTAAAGGTAATTTATTGACTGACCTTAGCATACACAAATGGGCTTTAACTGTAACTGGTGTCACCAGTGGGTGATCATTGAAAGAAGGGATGGATGAGTCACCAGAATCAAAAAGACAACGGAGAGCATACCATGTTTGAAGAGAGAGACAGCTGAAGTATGGCAGGTGATGCTTTCTTCCCTTCATTGAGGACAATTCCTTGACTTTGAGGGTTATTGAAAAGGAATGCTCTTAGCATGCACGGCGCATATCGAGAATATAGACAGACTGACACTCTATACAATGCGCGTGTATAAAAATAATTGCCCAGTGCACAAAGGCAGCAGTGTTTGTGTTTGTGATTATGCAAATCACCTTTGGCTGTTTACAGAGCCATGGATCTTCCCTAGGGTTTCCCTGCTAATTTCAGTCAATCTGTTATCATTTCTAATTAAGCACCAAATTAAATAATGAAATGCTTATTCAGTAAATATAAACATAACTGCCTGTCTGCTGATGTGTGTACGTGGGACTGTTCAGCCAATGTACACTCTAAGCAAAAGGATTATATTGATTGCGGACATGTCCTGAAACTGAAATGCTTTCCCAGAAAATTCTATATTGAATGTCTGAGTTTATAGTTTAGGGACTCTACAACATTTTTTTAGAGGGGGACAGGGGTTCAGAAAAAGGGAGGGTAATGTATTGTTTCCTCTTTTGTTGAAGATAGGGTCAGCCTGCATGAAAAGGCGTATAAATGCCACGGTAATGTGCAAGGCGTTTAGCATGCAATAAGAACGCCTTTATAGATTTTCGTTTGTCATTTGTACGCCATATATCCTGTACTGACTGCAATGTAAACACATCCGCGTATAAATGCTAAGGTAAGAGTTGGTGACGTAGTATAAAAAGCGATAAAGACCACTTGGGGCGGGCGGGGAGGTGGATGGGCCCAACAAACACTGGATTTGTAAAGCAGCAGTATGTAGAATTGGAGCAAATATGATTTAAAAAAAGTTATTTTTATAAAATGGTCACTATATCCTGACAGTAGTACATGAGACCGGTAATCTGAAAAAAAAAATCATGTGCCTCAGCTCTCAGAGCTGATCTGGAGTCTGCCGTCCAGCTTCCGTCTATGAGAGCCACGAGTCAATCACTCGCTAACTCCGATCAAACTGTCAAACTAGGCAGCGCTGATCAAATATGAATCAATATTCTGATACTGTAATGCCTATTTCTCCTCTCAAATGTTTTCAGAAACATCTTGTAGTGTACTGTTAGCTGTAAAATTAGAGCGTTTTTGACCCGGCAGCCATGTTGAGATCAAGTTGAGGAAATACCAAACACCGCCCACCAGAAATGACCTGTGATTGGTCAAAGTCTCCCGCCACGGGCTAGATTTTTTTAAAGCCTGAAAACAGAGCCATGAGGAGGTGCAGAAGTCTAGTTGAATTACAATATGCTGAAAGGTTATTATGAAATTTTTGCCCGATGATGCCAAAAAATTGTTGCCTTCTGAAGCTTTAACCAAAAGACCCGTGTTCGAGGCCGTTGTTGACCGGTGTTTTGTTTTGTGTTTCGTTAGTGATGATTGTCATGCCTTTTATTGGGTAGTGTAATTTTGTGGTTGCGAGAAAGGGAGAGTCTTTAATGACGGGAAAATCCTGTGATTTGGTTCTTTCAGGCCACCACTGACCTGTATGGGAACTGCACTCTGCGTCACTCTGGAACATCAGCAGCAGCTCCAGAGGCAGCTGGCGTCTTTGCTCTGGCGATTGAGGCGAAGTATGTACTCTCTACTGCTTACCTCCAGTATTTGTGATTATTAATTTAGATGGACTGTCTGTTGTAACATTTACACATTCAATTCCTCTCTGCTGAAGAAAGTGCTGGTCAGAAGGTATAATTTCACAATAACATGCTTTCATGTAAACACTGTTTTATGCTATTTTAAAGTGCAACCTTGAGCATTTATATCGCAGTGATCTCTTTGACTTGACCTCTGTTGACCTCCATCCTCAGCTCCTTTGTATTACATTTTCTCTCTGTGTCTGAGCACGAATCATTTCTCCACTTTTCACAGAGTTGCTTATTTATCCCAACCGTAAGCCGAATGAAAAGCAAAACAGCAGCCATTCTGTCGCCCACAAAGAACAGACTCTACGTGCTTGTGCCAAGGACACAAGTCATATTTGGATCTGTGCTCTTTAAATCTCAGTACAAGGCTAATAAAATGCAGTTTATATACTGTTAAGATGGGCCTAGTGCTTATCTTTTATTTATTCCTTCCTATATGCATATTGCAGAGAGACTGGGATGATAAAATACACTGCTTGATCTCAACCTGAAAATGGCAGGCTAATGGTGATATCATTAGCTTCTATTATTGATGTTAATCGTGTCATATTAACACTGTGGTACAAGTAGGAGTTTATTTGATAATCCTGAGCAGATTGTTCCTTGAGGATCAGAAAATAATTGAAAAAACATATGCCACTTAAGTAAACCTGCCCACACATAATTAAACGAATATGACAAATCTAAAACCTGGAGAATTGCCGCTTCTCAAATCCCAGAGGAGAGCCGTTCCTCTCTCCCTCAGACGCTTCATTTCTCACATTAAGAGGCTCTGACAAGATTCTGCCGCCATTAACTGACACCAGTTAGTGGAGTTGAGTAAAGAAACGCTGTTTGCTCTGCACACACAATAATGATGTTGCCGTCGGGGGGAGCGGATGCTCGCCCTGTCCGGCGGCAAACAACCCACAAGGCTGTTAGGACGACTGCGCGGCCTTTTTACTGCCCAAACACACTTGAACCGACAGCAGGAGTTAGTGAGTCAGCCAGAACAAAGCTGTCACTACACAAAGCCGAGAAAATGGAGGGAGACACGGACAAAGGCAGCCATCTGCCTCGCAGCACACACAAGGATGTTTAGATAAATGAAAGCATGTCATTAACGTGAAAACATGAATCAGATGTGTTTTAATATTTGTTACAAAATGATTGTTTTTTTCCCTGCTAGCATGCCTACTAGTTCTAACAATATCTAAAATATCTCTCTCTTCCATCACTATCCTTCCTTTATCCCCCTGCCTCTGTCCTATGAACGCTGGTGACCGTTAATCCGCCCCAGCCCTAACCTGACATGGAGAGACATGCAGCACCTGTCGGTCCTGACCTCTAAGAGGAACCAGCTCCATGACGAGGTCCACCAGTGGAGGAGGAACGGCGTGGGTCTCGAGTTCAACCACCTGTTTGGCTATGGCGTGCTGGACGCCGGGGGCATGGTGAAAATGTCCAAGGAGTGGAAAACCGTGCCGGAGCGTTTCCACTGCGTAGCCGGATCCATTCAGGACGTACAGTGAGTCACATCACATACTATACATACGGCATACCACCATGTGCACAGTACATGTTCTACAATGTCAAACTGTCCCTACCAAGATGTCGAGAGGAAAACACTGCCGGGCACAAGAGACACACTCATCTAATTACTGAGTAATTCAATAAAGCATCTGCGATGGGAGTGTCCACTTCATAACCCTGTAATATTTAGATTAGTCTGTCTGATGGTCCTGTAGATTTATAATGACAAAGACTGATGTCCTGACTGACAGGCGCCGTTTGTTAATTAATACATTACTCTTTTGACATCTGAATTGGATTTCTGTATGACAGAAAACAACATCCCTAACAGAATTGTTGGAAATAAATCTGACCTTTTTTCGATTGAAAGTGAAAATTAAAGAAATCTTTCAGTTTGATAAAAAAATAGATGAATGGATTTAAAGTCCCTCTCCACTCAAAAATTGCTGATTGTTACTTCACTTTGACGTTTGTACACAGTAAACACAAGCTCATGTACAATCTTTAGAAATTACCACATGAACTTAGACAGAATGTCCATTATAAGCTGAATTTGAACTAAAATAGACAAACTAAAAAAGAAAAAAAGTTGTTGGTGCATCAGACGTTTTTTGAAGCGACTACGTCCAGTATCAGGAAAAAATTTAGAATTAGATTTGGTCAAAAGTGTACTAGACAGCCCGGTCGCACAACAAGGCGTGTGAAAGACACAATAATGTGCAGGGCAAAAGCGTGCTATAAGAATGCCATTCTTGCTTTTGGCTTGTCATTTAGTACACCATGTAGTCTGTAGGGCTGCACAATTAATTAGAATTTAGTGACGTTTGTGACGTGTTTTCCGTACTTATGTGACATTGTTTCCATATGTACAATATTGTACTAGTACTTATTTTAAGCCCAACCATGACGTTTTTCCTTAACCTAACTAAATGTTTTTGTTGCCGAAACCTAACCAAGTGGTTTTGTTGCCCCCTGCTGGTACTGCACCTTAATACACGCGTGTAATATTCACGCCTCGGCGAGGCAAAAAGTGACACTGACTTTGGTGTGATACCGGGTTGCTGGAGCACATGGATTTAAGGCAACAAACTTCATTAGAGGACTAATGTTTTCCTTGTCCTGTAGGTTGGATGTGGATTCCTTTAAAATTACTACTATTACTAGATTTTAAACATTAGCTGTTAGCTGTTACCTCCTACTGTCAGGCCTCTAGGTAGAGTGGCGTTTTGATAACAGTCCATCTGGCCTCTGCTTTGGAGGAGATCCTCAGGCTCTGACCCCATCTTTCTTTCTTTCTTCTACTCACATACTATCTCCCTCGCGTCACCCCATCTTCTTCCCCGCATCTCCTCCATCCACAGTCTCCCTCCTCTTCCTCTCTCTCCCCTGCCCCCCTCTGCACGCCTCACGTTGGCTCTGCTATCCAATCCATTCATCACATCCTGATGCTTTGAGCTCCCACGTGTATGTGATGCCTGGTGGTTTCCCCGTGGCTAGCCCTCGCATTCGCTCTAATTAGAGCACCGCAAATGTCCCAGCATGGCATGCCCTGGAAATGCTGTCAATTAGATAGACTGACAGCCAGGGAGGGATTCCAGGTGGAGGTGTTCCTGCGCGTCGATGTGTGAGACCTAACACTGAGCTTTCACATGCATTGTGAAAGTGTCAATGTGTGGGTGAAGATAAAAAAGCAGACGGAGACCTCCAGTTTCTTATTTTAGTCTCTAATCAGCGCTCCACAGACGATGCAGTCACGACAACATGGTGTGGAAGTGGTGTGTGTGTGTGTGTGTGTGTGTGTGTGTGCCTCCTTTGAGTGCAGTGCCAGATAAAAACAGGAGCATCCCCTAAGAGTCATATGGCTTTTATTGCATCCCTGAGGACATCTCATGCAAATGGGTGGTGAGGACTTGCCCCTATTATGCAGCGTGGTTGTGCCTTTAGACGTTCCATTTCAGAAAGTGGCATCAGCTCTTTGCCCAGACAAACCTTAAATATCCGAAAGAATAACTGCTCATGAAGGTATCTTTATGAGAACGAAATGCGTCGCTCGTTTTCATCAGTTTCCACAGCAGCACCACGGGGCTTCAGCTGCGTCTGTTGTGGTAGAGATATAATTAAGACAAAGCCCACCTCTGGTGAAAGTGCATCACCGGAGAAAAGCAATAAACACAAACATAGCCAATGCTCGCGAACGCACCGCTCAGATCTGATAGCTGCTCCGGCTGGCTGTGGCTTACTTAGCTGGAGGAGAGCTTCTCATTATCAGTGGAGCTGCTACGTCGTGCCCCACTGTGCGGCGGGGTTGTTTTTAATCTACGCTGGTCCTGCCCTTCAGAGGCATCCCTCTCCCTGCTCTATGACCGGCTGCTGTAATTACTCTCGCACATTATCTGATGGGGACTGTGCACCTGCTGCGCCCAAAATCGTTTTGGGGGATCAAAAGTGAGATGTAAACATATTCACTCCCACATTTAGTTCTACGACAGGACCTTTTTCACAGAAGACATTTTGACGTGTCGCAGTAGGAGAAGCACAGGTGTAAATAATCAAGTGAATGATGGCGGCTCCATTTAGCTGCTTTGATTTCAGGTTCCTGGTACTGTACATGCTGGTTCACTGTCACTCTAACTGGGACATTTGAATAGAACAGAGCCATCATTAGTGTCATTAGTAACACCTGTGCTTTTCCTACTATGACAAGTCAAAATGGTTGCTGTGAGAAAGCCTATTAGACGGTTGTCAGGCTATTCAATAGGCGTTATCAGTCGCTATAAGCACATAGATGTGGGTCAATAGGGGCCTGATACACCCAATAGTAGGTTTTTATCATCTATTCACATGGGCACCAAAATAAGGGTTTAAAAGATTACACCAGCGCCCTCTAGCGACCATTGTGATAAAACACAGGGTTTTCACCCAGGAGGCCGGGGTTTGCATCCCGCGTGAAACCAACAACGTGTAGTTTTCTTTGTGTTCGCAAGCATCAAGTCTCACTTTCACTTTTGAAACACAGTTATTTGAATCCAAAACATGATGTTTTCCCCTAAACTTAAGTGTTTTTGTTGCCTAAACCTAAAGAAACTGTTTTGTTTGTGTTCAAAACGTAACATTTCGTTCAGTTTTACGCGTTAGAACGTGTTGCTTTTAAGTTTCGCTTTCACTTTTACAACGTACTAGGTATAGCAGGCCTCTTTTGATCCACATCTATGGTGCATATAGCTATCTATAACGCTTATCTAATGGCCTGATAAGTCAAATCGGGTGCAGCATCATACATTCTAATTAACTAATAATTAAACTTGGGCTGTCAATCGATTAAAATATTTAATCGTATGATTGTCCATAGTTAATCGCAATTAATAGCAAATTAATAATTTTAAATTATTAATAAAATAAAAACATATAATAATAAAATTAAATGTACCTTGCGTTAACATGATATTATCTAAATTAAGCATAAACAGTAATGACACTTTTAATGATAATGAAGATGGAGAAAAAAATTTAAATGGTTGCAAATTGCAAGTCTGTCAAATAACTTTGAAGCTGTCTCTTTATGCTTTCTTTTTACACATATACAACACACATATGTAGAGTCATGTTGTTAGTAGCATAACCATTTAATATTTGGTTATGTCAAATTGCTCAACATGTAGGGTGTAACTCACTATGAAACGCCCCACTGTGAATTGTTCTGTTTTTCTGGGAATAGTAATTCGCTTCATCAGCCCTCAGCAGATCACCGCTGCACTCACCTCTCTGTGCTCAGCATAGCGCTCTATTAATAATTTTTCTCTCTCTCTCAGTTTCTGTGTCTTGTCCCTGTTGACTTCTCTCCACCAAACCCGCCCCCCCCCACCCCTGTTTCCTGCCGCCTGCGGTGCGGCCCCGGCCTCTAATAATGTTATTAAGCCTCCTCATAGCCTTTGGCCACCACCCTTGCCCTGCTGTGTTCTCGTTCTTTCTTTCCATCACCCAAAGAGATGGGAACAGCAGTATGTTTTCTTTACCACAAAGCAACAATACCAAGACTGACCTGCTTTTACACTCCGAACAAATCCATCATGACAAAAAGAAAAAAAGGATCTTTTCATGCACTGAAAAGGAGATAGAATTCAGAGGTGGTCCGGTACATGACATGCAGCACATATTGACAAAAGGCCTCAGAGTTGACTATATAATAAACACTATTCTACAGTATAATTGTAATCCATCTAATAGGCAGTGAGGTATTATCGCACATTGCTCAAACTTTTACTTATGGTAGAATCACTGTTCCGAATTGACAATTTATCAAACAAAAGTGTCAAAACATTTCCAGCTACTCACATGTGACAATTTGCTGTTTTCCCTCTTTTACATTTGTTTTGGAGTGATATTTTATAGTTTGAATAAGTGATCGATTATTGGAAAAAAATGGGGCTGCACAATTGATCAAAATGTTATCGAAATCGCAATATGGCCTACTGCAATTTTCAAATAACAGGAGGCGCAATATTTGTTAAAGGCCAAATGTGTGTCAAAATACCATTTTAAATTAATACATTATGGTGCTGCAGAGATGTCCCGGCCTACACATCATATTCTAAAGATTTAAAATAACATTTTTGTTTGGTACAGATTCCAATGAAAATGTTTTTCAATGAAAATGAGAATAATTATGTAAAAATGATTATTTCCTAAAATATCACAATTGCAATATCAGTCAAAATAATTGCAATTAGATATTTTGTCAAAAACGTTCAGCCCTAGAAAAAAGCCATTATTAGATTAATTCATAATGAAAACAATCATCAGTTGACTTACTTATGATGCACAGAACTTCAACTGAAACTTGTCAACAACTTATCTATTGGCAGAAATGGAATATAATATTAAGAAGTATGTTTTCTTTAATGTATAATCACCTGAAAATAAGAATCGCTGTGTTTTTGTTACCTTAGAATGAGCCATTTGAATATACGAGTTTGAGTATGAAGCCGCCATGTTGCACCGCCATGTTTCTACAGTAGCCCAGAATGGACGAAGCAAACATTGTTTTCGAGCTGGAGTCGATAACGTTACCCGCTCCCGTCGCCGCTTCTTTCTCACTCTCTTGCTTCACCACTCACTTCCTATGTACACACACACTCTACACAGTGGCTCTGCTCCAAATGACATACCACTACTCTTACAACAACTGGCTCCCGAGAGGGACATTCTTGTTTTCAGGTTGGCCACCGTAGTTCTCCTACACACTTGGCACACGGGAGAGGCTTCAGTTGGTTGCAATCTGCAACCTCGCTAGACCTAGATATCGCCAGAACCTATACACTGCACCTTTAAGTAAATGAGAAAATATCAATTCTGAAAGAAACCATTAATTGAGTTATGGACAGCAAGCATTAAAAAAAATCACAAAAACTGGTGCCAGCTAAAAACTTATGTAGAGTGCAAATAGTAGAGTACTTTATTCCCTCCACTAGAGATAAATTACACTGTAAAGTAAGCAGACATGACAGTCATCTCTGCTGTTGTGTGATGAGGGAGCAGGTTGAAAAAGAGGCTTGATTCTCCGTCAGGGTGGGATGATTCTATAGGAAAACTAGGTCAAGTTTGTAATTACTGGGTGATTCAAAGGAGAGGAGGGGGTGGGGGGGGGTGTAAGTAGACTGAAAGACAAAATGAATTCCTTCACCGGCTCTCTCAGTCTGAGCTACAGGGATGCCCAAAGCCATCTAATCATGGTGATATTCTGTTGATAGAGACTTTTCTCTGTTTCTCTGCCACTCATTTTTAACTTCCTTCTTAACCTATTTCTCCTTCTCCAGTAAAATCCAGTCCGGCAACAAACTGGTACTGGCCATCAGCACCGAAGCCTGCCAGGGGAAGGACAACTTTGTCCGCTACCTGGAGCACGTTCAGGCGGTGGTCACCGTCAACGCCAGCCGCCGCGGCGACCTCAACATCAACATGACCTCGCCCATGGGCACGAAGTCCATCCTGCTGAGCAGAAGGCCCCGCGACGACGACGCCAAGGTGGGCTTCGACAAGTGGCCCTTCATGACCAGCCACACCTGGGGCGAGGACCCCCGCGGGACCTGGGTCCTGGAGGTGGGCTTTCGGGGCGAGGAGCCACAGCGCGGGGCCCTGAAGGAGTGGACTCTCATGCTGCACGGAACACAAAGTGCCCCTTATATAGACCAGATAGTACGCGATTATCAGTCCAAACTCGCTATGTCCAAAAAGGAGGAGCTGGAGGAGGAGCTGGATGAGGCTGTAGAGAGAAGTCTGAAGAGCTTGCTGAGTAAAAACAACTAAACTCCCATCTGCATGTTGCGTTCACTTTCTCTTATCTTTCTCCCTCTCTGCAATCTCGCTCTATCCTTCTCTAAATCTCAGTTCTCCTCACAATGTCGTCATCCTCCCTGTTGTCTACCTCTCTTCACTCCGCTTTTTGTTATCAAGTGTTTCAATTAGCCCCCAACCTTCAATGAATGTTTCTTGTAATCCAATAAAAGTGTAACCTTTATGAATCTGTTCTACATAGAGAAAGCAAAACTGTATCACCTGGATTTTTACACTCGACAGAACTGTACATAAACAAAAAAATATAATCCACTCTTTCATGCTCTTGCTTTAACTGCCCCGCACCTCTCTTCTGCCAACTGTTGTACAGTTTGTGACTGTAAATGATTTTCTGTCATTCTACTTAAAGTTTAATATCTTGCAAACAGAGCAGTGATACTTCTTTCTGTTTATATTTTTGTGACATGCACTGTTTATATAAACAAGGAAAGGGAATATGTGATTTCATTTTGCAGCCTGTGGTCCTCAGTTCATATTTCATAATCTTTGACGTTATGCTATAATAAATCTATTCAGCTGTTTATTAAAGCACTGGAGTGATTTGCAATGCACTACCGAACATACTGAGTAAACATCAAGGGCCAAAACGATGTTAGGGAAAAACTAAGAAAGAGAACGTGGAGTGGTGAACTTCCTCCGTCTGAAAAATATAGTCTAAAAAGAGGAGCACAAGCAGCCGCTACCTAACCGTAACATACAGTACTCAGTTTCAATCTTTCCCCATGTTTTATGCTGTCCAATTAAAGGGCAAAATCTCCCCTAAAAGTGGAGCCTGAGCTACTAATGCCAAAGCACTCTTCACTTTATAGACACATGGCTTCGTTAAAGGTGCTACATGTAGCATCAATACATCAAGTTCATAACAATTTTCAGTATATGTATTGACTATAAATCTGTAAAAAAAAAAATGTAGAGAAGACTGCATTTAAGGAATGAAGAAAAAAATGGGAGTGCTGCACTGAGTCAGGAAACTCGGTGTTGGAAATGTTGAAGTAAAAAACCAGGTGCTCTTCAAGGATGCTCTTAAAAAAAAAACTCCAAAAATCCACTATACGCGCCGTGAGCAGCACCAAACGACAGACAAAGTTAACGACTAGCTGCTGGACAAAGTGTAACATTTTTACATTCATCATCCAAATGAATGTTACTGTTGCTTTGTATCGCTGGATGTGTCATATACAACTGTGTGCCATATCAACTTAAAAGGTGATAATATGTGGGTGAATGTTTTTTTTACTTATTTCGGCTGCCCTTTAATGGTCATAACAATCAGTTAATGTTGATTTATGAGTAGAGGAGGAAAAGAAAATGTATTCATGGCAAAATCAGGCTACAAGGTTATTGTAAATGTAGCACTGCACAGACTATGAGTAATACATCTCAGAAACTCGAGCAATATCACTGGGAACTACTAATTATCTCAACCCATTATTTGTCTAAATACACCAAGCCAATATTCTAAGCCATAGGCTATAACAAATAACTTCATTGTAGGATAATGCATGTATTTTGGTGTGTTCCACTCACACTCTGTTTTCAGGGATGGAAAGAGTATTAGAATATTATATAGTAAAAGTAGGCATACTGTTAGCCGACTTTAAAGACATAAGCTAAAAGTAAAAGTAGGCCTACTTGTGTAAAAATGTACTTAGATATATATCTAAAAAGTAGGTCAGTTAAAATGTACTCTGAGTAAACATTACTGCGTTACATTTTTTTTTAAAAACGAGTGTCAAAGCAGTAGAAGAACAACATCACAGCACCGAGCCCTAATGTCCAAACCAATTTGCAGCCTGTGCATCAAACCGATTATCAATTATGAATATACAATCAAATTCCTCTGTAGCCTATAGCCTTACTAGAATTAACCAGAAAGAGACAAAACTCAGACAATTAAACAAAAACAACTATGGACACATAATTATAGCCGGACACATCTTATGGTATCACCAGCAGAATAAAACATCACAATGGCAGACAATGCAGAGATGTAGCCCAATGGTTCTCAACCTTTTTCGTGTCAAGGACCTTTAAATTGATACACATTAGGTCACAAACCCCCCATTTGATAAGATTTCGCTTCAAGGACTTCCATCTGAAAAGACTTTGTTTGTTAGATGTGATTAAGACCAAAATCCTATAGTTGTCAACTACTGTTGAGGAGATAACCGTGGAGTAAATGAAGCCTATGATCAGAAAAGTCACTCTTAAGACTCTTACTTATTGGGCTGACTTATAAAGTGAATTAAATATGGGAAAAACAACTATTCCCCATGTTTCTGAGGACCCCCTGGAACTCCCTCAAGGACCCCTGTGGGTCCCCGGACCCTTGGTTAAGAACCACTGAGCGACTGAACACACATGAGCAAAGTAGAAGCTAGCTACACATATTTTACACACCACTAGCGTGCACACACAACACTTCGTTGCTATGCAACGGAGGGATGCTGACGCCCTCCTCTGTATTACTGTGTTGTTGTACTCACTCACCTGTCTGGACAGCATGCTGTGAGTCTCGTGCATCGAAGTCCTCCTCCATCACCTATCTTTTAGACTCGAAGTCCATTAAAAAATACATACCTACAACGATACATACACACGGGTAGATGCAACCTTTTTTAACTATAGCAAGGTACAATAATGTTAACCATAACCATACCCCATAACAAAGTGGTCCTTACTATTATTGAATAGCACATTCAATACTTGTTATAAAAACCACTTAAGTGAATTTACAGATAAAAGATACTCAGAAGAGTACTCAGAAGTACACAAACACTTTGTTACAGTTTTCTTCTTTTCATTCACCATTTTTATTCTCTTTGGACTTTCAAACATATTTTGTTTTAAGCAGGCTTAGCTTAATGAGGTCAAATATTTATTATTTTTCCTCACAAATCCTCTGTGACATCTTTTGCTCATTCTGTCTTTCATATCTGAGATCATCTTAGTGTTTTTCTTTTCCTCTTCCTATGCTATCCTTTCTGGAGACGGATTGGGTCATAGCTACTAAATGCAAGGGACATTGTGAACTACTCAAGGTCACATAAAAAAATGAATGAGTTTCCTGTGGATGGTGCACTTAAAATAAGACTCCTTAACCCTTGAGTGAGGGTATGAAGGATACTGTGTTCATTGTTACATACACCAAAAGTATAGGCGCATCTTTAAAAGCCATGTAATCACTATACTATAAGATAAAATGTCTGTTATGACCCATCAAATATGGTGCTTGGTGCATAGTGTCTGTCTAAAAGCAGAACAAGGTATCATTGATGTTTGAATCTTTTGTTTTTATTATTCAATATATCAAAGCAAATTAATACACAGCAAAATTGTGCTGAGGGCAGGTAGTGGCATCTAATTGAACAAATGGGCTCAAAGGGGAGAGTTGGAGTTCTAAGACAGAGTTCAGAGGGGTGGCACAACTTCTCAGTTTTTTATTTATTTATTTTGTTATTCATTTTTATTGGTGGCTTGGAGCTTCGTTTTTTCATTATCCCAAGTTTTCAGACAGTAAAGGACTCGTTGGCATGAGCATGGGTGTTAAGTCGAACAACAACGGAAGTACTTATGGAACCAGCAAAACGTATTCTGGACGCAAGACCAGAGACTGCAAGCAAATGGAAGAGCATTGAATATCAGAGCAGGAATGTGTAGTTGGTCTTTAAGCATGGTTGGTTTCCCTCAGAGACAAACATATTGATCTCATTACAGCACTTTGAGGAAGAGTGGTGTTTATCAGTATTGTCTTCTTGTTAGAGGAACCATGTAAGGACCTTAGTGGAGCTGACTGACTCAGGTGACGTGGTTTCAATGTTTCTTCTTGCTGGACTTCTCAATCATGGTCTCCACCACCAAGGACGTCTCCTCGTAACCTTTAACCTTGCGGCCATCATTGGAGAACTTCTCCACAGACTCCATCACCTCCAGCTTCTCGTAGCTCATGGCTTCTGGGGTATAGCTTCCAGAGCTAGAGCTAGTATTGGTACTGGAACTGGAGCTGGAGCTGGTGCTGGCACCGCGGGGCGCAGGCTTTGGAGTGGGGCCGTTGCCATCCCGGCTTTTCTTGGGATCGGGTTGGGTGGGATCCTTGGGGCCGGGGGGTGAAGGGTCTGGGGTCGGATCTATGGAGTGAGGTTGAGGCTCTCCTTTCTTATGCTTACCTTTACCTCCTTTCCCACCCTTATCATCGTCCTTTCCTCCTCCTCCTCCATTAGAGGGTGGGGTGGGACTGGGAGGCTTGGGAGGCCTGGGGTCCACTATGGGCTGAGGAGGTAGAGGTGGAGGTGCAGGAGAGGGTGTGATGGGTCCGTAAGGCTCATAGGGAGGCATCATCCCATCTATGATGGTGACGAAGATGTGGCCGGCTGATGGCGTGGAGGAGTAGAAGCACGGATCTGGGTAGCTGCCGTCGCCGGTGACGAGGACGTAACGGCCCTTGGTGTAGAAGTCAGCGATTGGCTCAGGCTTCTTGTACTTCCTCATTCTGTCTCTGACGATGTTACAAAGAGTGTCAAAGGCCTTGCTGATCTGAGCTCCGTCCGGGACATCCTGTGGAGACACTCCAGTGAACACAGGTCTCTGCTCTTCCCTCTTCACCCTCTCCTCCTGCACTCGAATCCCCTTCGTTTCCTCATCCGGAGCCTCGCCAGCGGCTCCCCCGCTTCTCTCCTCCTGGCTGCTGTCCATCACATCTTCCGGGGTCAGTTCTTTCTTCTTCAGGACCTTCTTGGCCAGGATCTTCTGGCGGGGCTTGACACTGGTGATATCTTGGATAGCCTGGGTGATATCTGGACACAAATGAGGCCACAAGTCAACTATCTGAAACTGGTAAACTAAGAAAAAGATCAAAATTGTTCATGCAACAACACACTCAAATGTTCTGGGATGCTAAAGACAATAAAGACCTTGTTTTGTAGGACTGAATCTCTAAGAGACAGCCGTCTCTACAAATGGAAGCTGATTGCATGTGCATTGAATGGTGATTCTCAATGTAAACCAGCTGGGATGCGCTCACGGTGCCCTTACCTCTCCCCCTGCTCGATGCAGTGGGTGTGTGAGTGTAGCGGTAATTAGTGGTGAACAGGGTAATGGGAGTGCCAATTATCGCTGAATTCAACCTGCAGGAAGGAGAGCAGTGAAATGTCAGCCATGCAGCAGCCACGCAATCAACAGCTTTGCTATGCAGGCAAATCTACGGAAATCTGTAATTTGTATTTTTCAGAAAAAGAAACAACAGGTAACTTTAAATAACATAAACATCTGACATGAAAAAAAAAACACTGTGCTTGTTGTTGTGCTGGTGCAGTAGAAGAAACATTTGTTTTCACCCAGTGCCATCTGCTGGCTGATTCTGCACCCTACATTAACCTAGTTGCAACAGCATGTGAATGAACGAACCGAGGAGTTTACATTCTACAATTACTCTCAGATTACTCATGGTGTTTTTAAAGGCAAATTCTGATATTTAGAGTCCATAGCTTTAAACATTTTTTTTTTTTTTCACAAAGAAGTGCTTGTCAAGAGGTACAAGATGATCCTTTTGTACCTATTGGATGTGTGAAAAAAGGCCATGAAACAGCATTTAGACCTTCATGTTGGGTGATAAAAAAGTGCAAGGAACACTGTGTGTGTTGCATTTCGGGGGATCTATCAGCAGAAATGGAATATTATATTCATAACTAGGTTTTCATTAGTGTATAATCACCTGAAACTAAGAATTGTTGTGTTTCCATTAGCTTAGAATGAGCCCTCCATATCTACATAGGGAGCGGGTCCTCTTCATGGAGTCCACCATGTTTCTACAGTAGCCCAGAATGGACAACCCAAACACTGGTTCTAGAGAGAGACTTTCACGTGTTTATGTTACATGAAGGCCACCGTAGTTCTCCAACATTCTTGTAACGATACCACCAGCCACTGTCTGACTTCCATTGCTCCTAAATTAGTGTTATTATGGTAAGGATGGCCTCTGAGCGGGGTGAACGGCATTACCACGGTTTTGCACTTGGTGGCTCACATTACCACAGTCTAGATGCCGCCAAATCTTACACACTGTACCTTTAATTAAGTGTAAAAAAGGAATATATTCACACCGTTTTTGCAGCTTTTTTAGTGGCTAGTCAAACATTTGTGCTGGAGTTGATAATGTATAAAGTTTTGGTTACAGCCCTGCGTCCGTCTTGAGAGACTAACCTCATTTTTGTTAATTTTAATTTTATGATTAAACCTACGTATCCTGGTCATAATGTGGTCATGTAAAAGCGCTGTGTATTGCCTTTACATTTATATTGGATTTAATGTGGGTCAAAATTACTGTTTCTCAGCAATTATTTCAGCCTTCAGTGAAGAACTCCATTCCTCGTTCATAGTTAACCTGACTGAAGTGAACCTCTTTCCCAGTCAGGCCTTGCATGCCTGACTGAGTGTGTGAGTGTGTCTCCGTGTGTGTGGAGGGTGGAGGCAATCTACCTGTTGTCTTCGTTCTCGATGATCCTCTTGTACCTCTCCAGCTCGTTCTCCAGGGACGTCTCGTACATGGCCAGGTGGCGACATTCACTGGTGAACTTCTCGAGGGACCGTTCAGCTTCCTCGATCTCCTTCCGCAGAGACTCAATTTGCTCGTTGTACATCTGGATCTCGTCGTCATAAGTCTCCTGTGTGTTTTTGATGGTTTGCTCCATCACTGTAGTCTGAGAGAAGAGACAGAGGCAAGGATTAATTAAGAAATCATTATTTTAGATAAAATGACAAAAGGCCCTTGAGGGGATTTAACGGTGCAATGCACATGCCATTAATAATAACACTAGTTCAGTATGTGTTGCTAATGAAAGTGAAAAGTGAAAAAAAATCATAAACAAGGACAAACATAAAAGCAGAATTTAATTTTGTCCAACGCAGGAGCTAACTCTTCAGCATTTCATGACAAAATTGTACAAAGGAAAACTGTATTTTCAGAGAAATAAAAGAATAATTTATTGCTGTAAAATAATGCTATCCTATAAGGGCTTACAATAACCTTCCAAATAGATAAAAGATATATGGTGCATAAGATAAGCAGAGTGAAGAGCACCATTTGTGCAGATAGCAGAGGTATGTCTTTAGTCACAACCTGTAGGAAGTGAAGAAACACTCACTTTGGAAATTAATGCAAGCGCTAAATTTGATTGTGTGGTATTTTATTCCATTGAACTGAAGCAGTCCAGTTTTTCTCATTTCCTATGAGGAAGCACTGCCTTCACTAAAACTATAATTACCCTTCTGTCATAAGGTGGTCATGGCTGTCATCTAGTGGTAGAATGTTAGCACAACATTATGGCTGCAGGGTGAAGGCCTATTTAATGCCTTGCTAATGCTCAGTAAGTAGGTATTATTCGTTAACTTATAAAACAAAGTGAAATGAGAAAAGTAAAATGAAAATGCCCCTTGACAAATCATTCTAAAAGCATATGCAAACCTAGAATCATTTGTCACTTGAAACAGAAACACCAAGTGTGATTAATATATATTTTTAGAAAAACGGATTGCTGATTTGTATGCTGACTAAACAACAAGTAAACAATTGTTTCAAGTATTTGTAATTGTATTTTTTCCTTTTCATTTTTTTTGTATGTGTGTTAATAGTTATCAGGGTAATAGTTATCTTCTGAGCCGGTTTTGGATAGTGAGATAAATCACAGCCTATGGGTTGTTTTTTTTAAAATTTGAGCTGACACAATTAGTTGATTCATCTATTAGTCGATTAACAGAAAATGAATTGTTAATTTTAATAGTCACTTGAAGTTCCAGTGTGTAGGATCTGGCGGTATCTAGTGGTGAGGTGAGGAGATTGCAACCGAGTGAAGCCTATTCTGTGTGCCAAGCGTGTTGGAGAGATGTATATAAATTATATACGGCTCATTCTAATGTAACGAAAACACAATGACTCTTATTATCAGGTGATTATACACAAAAGAAAACATAGTAATTAACATGGGTTTCTGGGAAATTGTAAAAATAAATTGTAGATTAATCAATAATATAAACAATTGTCAGTTGTAGCCCCACTCCAGCGGAGGTCAGACTTTGGTTTTTGTGTGAGCTCGGTGAAATTAAGAATGAGGTTCACTCTTTGGTTTACTGTCCCGTCTACGAGGACTTTAAAACTTTTTTTTTGCTCAATGACTGTGAAAAACTTGAGTTGTGTTTCGGGAAGGAAACCCATGAGGGTTGGGCACATTGGGTGCACTGAAATAAAGACATCAATCAATCAATCAACAGAGCCGGAGCTTGGACTGGTCTTAGTGGTGTCTGTCTTTCTTCTAAAGGAAATACATTTGGCTCCTTTGAGAAATCTTCTTCAATGTGCCTGTCTGTAAATACTGGCTTGGTTGTTAAAAAAACAAACATGTGATGTATGTAATTAACGTGAAACCTCCTGTTGTCATGGTGACCGTGTGACCCACCTCAGTCTGTAGGCGGTGTTTCTGGGCCTGCAGCTGACAGAGGGCGCTCTTATATTCCTCCAGTTGACTCTGCAGCCCTGGCACTTTCCTCTGGGCCAGCAGCTTCTCCTGTTCCTTCACACATTGAGCACAAATCAATGAGAACATGCAGACAAGTGCAGTGTGTCTTTACAGCATGAAGCACCGCACACACACACAGACTCACACAGAGAATCACACAGCCGTGAGTCAAGTCTTTTTCTGAAGTCAAACTGTGTTAAAAGCTTCACTGATTGATTTTTTTTTAATTTAAGGCAATATAACAATTGTGTTACAAACAGCAGTGATGTGTCCACTAACTGTTTAATATAAAAATTAACAATGATAAATGTGACGCAAGTGGCTGTCGTTAGAGCTTTACTCGTTACACCTGGTAGCATTTCAAATCATTTTAGATCATAGAGTTTATAATATTCAAACATTTATTGGCAGCGGGGTGTTCTTGTGTGAAGCATTATTACGTTTTGGACCAATTTAAAATAAAAAATCCAATAATGACTTTCTATTCTCATTTCCATTTTAGTTTGAGATGCATCATTACTGCTAATTTTATTCTAAATTGTGATGTCCAAATCTCCAAAGCATAGTAAGCCTGCTATATTGGCAAATAAATAATTGAACTAAATATGAAGTTTGTGAAATTGAATGTCATATTTGCAGTCAGTAGGCCTACGCTTCATAAACTTGATGATCATTAATGTAATTAGTTACACCTTTTGCTATCTATCCTTAAGAGCTGATGTATGAATTTGGGCTAAGTCGAGAAGGGGTGAAATTAAGATGACAATTTCATCAATGACTGAAATTTAAAGTCAATAAACATAGATAGGTAACTCATCTTGATCGCGCCCTGGTGGCTGGCTGCACTATAGGTCATAAGTCCCACCCCCTCCATGTTAGTGGATGGGACATAGGCCAAACTAAAAAGTCATAGTACACGTCAAATACATTTTTCCCAAAGATTGTTTCTGTCATTCTAGGTAGTTCTTAACATGCTGATGTATGTTTTCGAGTGTTCATTTTTCTGATAAGTTTGGTTTTAATTAGTTATTTGATGCTATCAAAAGGGGGTGAGATGTCATGATTGACAGCTGTGATTGACAGCTGCTCTGCGTAGCCGGAGCCGGAGTCTAGGGAATTGTACGAGAAAGGAGATGTCACTTTAACCTTCCATAATCATCACCAGTCTGTGTAATAGAACATGTGTCCATTTGATCATAAATGTAGTTATAGAGATATTACGGTTAGTTGTTGTGTCTTTCTAGCCAAACAGCTACTGCGCTGCTAACGTAGCAGCTTGGTGGCTCACGCTAGCGAGCTGCGGCTGTACTCGGCTTGTGATTGGCTCGGGCGGATGTGGGGGCGGGACCTCGATACCGCAGCTCCTGCTCCCCGATCACTACTGCGATGCCTCTGGCTCCAAATTTTGTCAAAATCTCAATTTGACAGCCCCCGTATCTGAGATATTTTTACTTCACTTTTGTACATTGGGAGGAAGTGGAGATGCGTCGTCCATCTATATACAGTCCATGGTTTGAACCCCTATAGATTCAGCTGGACTATTAAATAGTTCCATAACATTATCTCCTCCTTTGTCATATTGTCATTGGATTTCAGCTCAGCACAGCAGCCAAGAGCCGTGTCTCTTCGTCTCTGCCCACTGAGATTTAAACTCAACCAATTAAACAATTTCTGCATCCAGAGCAGCTCTGCCTCTGAGAAATGTTCGTATTCATAAAACTCCAATCTGCTACACAAATGCCACTCACGGCTGGCACAGTTCCCCTCAAAAAATTTGCATGCACAGCCGTTCTCCCTGGCACTCACTTCATTATGTGTCCTGACACTGTCGGCCTGTCCATGTGTCCACTGACTGTGGCTGTGCTTTTTCGCACATGCACGCCCACACGTACGCATGGTAAAACACAGACGAATGCAGAAGCACAGGCGACCAACTGGACTGGGAAGCCAGTAACCTCATCAACCTGAGACACGTAGCCAGGGCTGACACACACATGCAAACACCACCTTCTCACCCCAAGGGACTGCAGCGCACACACAGTGACAACATCAATGACCTCACCTCGGAGATGCCCGCTGACACATTGGGAGCAAGGGGAAGTGTCTGGTTGATCTGCTGTAAAATGTTTACATAGGTCTGGATCTCTGCAAGGTTCTGTGGATGAAGATAATATTAAAGGAAAACATTAAATATACAACTCAGCAAAAGGAAAAACATCCCTGTAAGAGCTACCATTTTGCAAAGTCGAACCACTTACTTGCTTGTTTACTTCGCTCTTGGGTGAGAGAATTAAAGTATCCAATAAAAAAAGGCTTTCACTTAGCTGAGACATATTTATAAATGTTGCTGGCGTTTTCTTCACAGCAAAGAGAGTTTCTTTTAAAATCCATTTGTACAGGTGTGATCTGAGACTCCCTAATAAAGAAGAGATATATTTCCTCTCTCCAGAGGGATACTTCAAAGCTCAGGACCAACAAGCCCGATATTCATGTGAGACGACTCCCTATTCTTTCCCACATAATATAGAGACAGCGGTGCCCTTTGATATGCTATCTCAATATTGCAGAGTCACGGATTAATGCATCCTCAAAAGGAGTATTGGGTGGAAATAAAAAAAGGGGGAAAAAGCTCAGGGCAGAAAGACTGTGGAAAGTACGCATGATGCATTATGTACAGTCTTTTGTCTCAGTATTTTGTGTTGCACCTTCAAGCTATTTCTACTGCACAGAGGGTAATATTTCAGTTTTTGTCTTTTCTGTCAGTACCTGTTAGGGGCAGTGTTACATTTTCTCTGTAATCCTTTCCTCGCAGAAGGTAAATTGTTGTTAAAAGCCCCAGGTACATCCTAACACCTTGTTATTGGAGGAGTAGCGGCCTGGGGGTCAGGAGTGTTCAAAAGCAACAGGCTGAAAGACACACGCTGTGGTCTGAACTAATATTCTTTGATGGGAATTGGGTTTCACGACCGAGTGGGAGTTATCCAATAAATCCATACAAAATATATCACCCTGAGATCAAGGGTACTGTCGAAAACAACAATACAGGTACGATTTCAAAATGCGGTCGCCCTTTAAAAAGCAATACAGTATGTGTGCAATATGAACTGATGAAAAGGAATTATTGAAGCCATTTCTCTGTGAGTGGCTTTTACGGGTCCTGTCTCTGAACGCCATCGATAAGGACTACTATAATGTGAGCATCAGTGCAATTGTGTAATTTCTGTCCTGTGTGTATCTTCGCTCTATAATCAAAACATATTGGTATACTGTATATGCACTGATAAAGCCCAGAGCAGTCTCCACTTGGCCACTGACAAACCAATTGATTTCTGCAGAGTGCAAAACCGTGGTACCTCAAGCCACCACCTGAGTTCCGTTGCTCCTAAAGTAGTGTTGTTATGTTAAGAATGGCCTCTGAGCGAGGTGAACGGTGTTACCACGGTTTTGCACTTTGCAGCTCACGTTACTGCAGTCTTGCAAAGGGAGGAGGGAGAGGAGGGGTACTCAGTTGGTTGCAATCTGCAACCACACCACTAGATGCCGCCAAATCCCCAAAACTGTACCTTTAAGGAACTATTTCTACTAGGATTTCTTGAACAGAAAGAGGTTCTATTAAAAGACGTTTTTTCGGCTTCCCATCCAAAATCTGTATTGTATTGTAGGAGTTGTTTGAGACCACGGAGTTGCACAGTAAGTTAGTTTAATTTTCATGATTTACGATTAGAGCCACTGACCTTCTTGTGTCTATCTCTGGTGGAGTTGATGTCATCCTGCAGGAACTGGGATTGGATCTGGTACTCCAGGTTTCTCAGCAGAGAACTGTCAGCCTCCTGCAGCAGTGGACAAGAACAAACAACAATATGGGGACCCACAGGGAACAAACTGTGAAAGGTTCAGTGTGAAGTGCATTGAGTTCATCAAGAGCCAAAGAACACAGAAGTACATACTGCAGTCTTACACAACTCTTCAGTGTCAAAACTGGCCATCTAAAAATAAGTAAACTCTCAATCTCTGGTATTGTTCAATCCAAATGAATTGTGTTAGACATTTTCTATTCAGCAATCATAAACCCTCTTTCATACTTAAACTGCAAATGAAATCTCTGTATCTTCCTCAATCACTATGTCTAAAATACAACAAAACCAATGTAGTAAAAATATCTCATTTGATTTACTCATTACTTTTAAAAAAAAGACCATCATTTTATGCTGTTTCACATGCACAGGTTGGAGAATTCTGATGCAGACTAATTAAAATACAATTCATTTGTTTGTATGAGTGTGTAAACAAACTTAACTGAATCCATACAGTACCTTGTTCAATTGTTCCAGTGTGCACCGAAGCTGTTCTTGATAATCACATTCATTTCTATATCTGGAATATAAAACAACTTTGGTTATGTTCTTATTGCATGTCTGTGTTGTGTGCTCGCAGTGAGACAGGACAGATTTCTTGAAGCACGACACCTCTGTGTTAGTAATGTGTCAGAGCAACCAGCGTTGGTCAATATTCCTCTCAACTCAATCAATAATGTAGTGCTGCTTTGCTGCCTAAAGACAGATGATGACACAGCCTTTATAGGTCGTTGTAATTAAAGGGTTAGTTAATCTAAATTACAAAAACACTTACAAAACTCTCCACGACACCACATCAATATGACTGAAGTGAATGGAACTTCATTTGCGGCGCTCACAGCATTGAAATATAGTTACTCTGGATAATTCACAGACCTCATTGTGAACAGTTTTCACTGGAACTGTCTTTCAACCAAACAAATAGTCCCAATTAAAACTGCTGACAGTGTTTTCTGTGAACAGTCTCCTAAAAATTATGTTCCCAAACAACAAAACTGCATTGTCAATTACATTTGGAGGGAATTTTTTTTCCCCAGATTATGTTTGTTTTTGACATATCACAAATACGTTTCTAATCAAAGTCTGTGTAAGTCCGGAGCAGGTCGGAGTGGAGGGAAGGGTCAAACAAAACACGGGACTTTCACCCAGGAGACCGCTGTTCTTATCCTGTGTGAAACCAGGGCTGGCTCTAGCCCTTTTGGTGCCCTAGGTGAAAGATTTGGAGCCGACACCATAGGCGGTGGTGCCGCTCTAGGTTTAGGTTTAAGGTTCAACCCTCCCAGAAGTCTAATCCCAGCCCCCTAAACCGCAACACACATCAGACATCACAATGGTTTTAAGACAGAAATTAAGATTTTTATTTTCATAGATAACTGTATTTATCATAGCATAAGTGTCAGTTTCACTACAATTTACACTTTTATTAACAAAAAACTGCGGCCGGGCTGATGAAAAAGTGTGAGGAATAGAGTTACAGTTGAAAAGTGTACTTCTTTCTTTTTTTAATTTATTTGTTAATTTGTTACCTCAATGCAGAAAATATGGAAGGGCGACCACCAGCATTTAAATTGTTTTTTTTTTATAGAGGCCGACCAGCGCCCGCCAGAAAGTGGCGCCCATACATTAACCACGTGTTTAAAACTGTGACCCTAATTTGGGAGAAAATAGTTCCCTCGAAATATAATTGAGAATGCAGTTTAGTTGTATGGGAACGTCATTTTTAGGAGATGGAGTCGCAGTGGATTACCCAGAGTAACATGGAGACTCTTTCTGGAAAGAAATGTTGCAGCATTTTTCTTTCCAAATACTGCTTGACATGAGCATTACAAATTAAATTCCATTTGCCTCCATTATATTTAATGGACTCATGGATATTAATGGAGAAAATGTGTTTTTTTTCAGTGATTTGGGTGAACTGACCCTTTAATTTGCCATTATTTCAATTCAACGTTTATTCTGGGTCAATTGTTTCAAGATGACCAAACATGTTACCGTATTCAGAATGAATTGATTTTTATCAAGTTATATGATAACTATGAAACTGATACATTTGATTGCATCCATTCTGACATTGTTTATCTATTAATTTATAGTTTCCCTGCTGATGGCTGATAATCATCTTCTTTTTGAGAACCAGCACTTCTTTAGGATTAAGGTTCTTTATCACCTCTTCTTAACTCTGAGAACATTTCTATACATCCCTGAAGAGGGATGATCTCTTACTTGCTGGTGAATTCATCCATCATGCGGCAGGCATCCCTCAGCTCTCGCTCCAGCTTGGAGTGGTCAGAGGACAGCTCATGGATGCGGTGCCTGTTGACTTCCGTCTGCTCCGTGAAGGCCTCCTCCAGACCGCTGGCTTCTTCCATCCGCTGCAGCGTCTCCAGCTGCTTGCGGAACACTGCGTTGCGCTGCTCCAGGACGCGCGCCCGGTTGATGTACCGAGCGAAGCGGCTGTTGAGCTCCTGGAGGCTCTCCCAGCCCTGGATGGCTGAGATGCCCGCAGAGGATTCAGAGTCCAAAGGTTCCTCAACGAAGACATCTGAACGCTCAAACTTCTCCTTGCGCACCTCGTGCAGGTAGCTGGTCTTGTACATGGTGGCACGCTTCCCTCCCGTGGGTCGGTGGTATCCCCGGAGTGCTCGGTCCCCTTCGGCACCTTTATTGTGTGAAAACTCGGGTGCTCACCCTTGGTTGTCTCATGCTAGACTAAACGCAGCACAGCGCAGGCGGGTGGCGAAATAGCCCCCAAAGCCTCCCCCTGGCTGCGGCCGCGCACGCGGCCGAGCCTGGGGCCTTCCACGGTTTATTGTTGCCTTTTGTGGCAGAGATTAGAAAAGCCATGATGACAAAGCAGAAGCACGAAAACAAACAATTGGCAGGCCCGCGAAAGCACTGGGCTGTCACACGGCATTATTTCGGTTCTTAGTCAGCTGCTTTCTAGATCCCTGTTTGATATGGCAGATTGGATGGTGGCCCACCACGGGACAGAGGGGAAATTTCGTGCAGTGCAATTTGTGTGGACTGTGTAGAACTACTCTTGCCAGAAGTGGCCAAGTGTTGACACACTGATTATACACTGGAAACAAAAACAGTTTGTTTACTAGTGGCTACTAATTGTGTTGATCTCAAAAAACATTACACAAGACACCTGAAATTACAGAAATGTATTCATATTTTGTGATAAGCAGACAGCAGGGCCATCATACCATATAGTGAATGTTTAATAGTCGTTGTGTTAGTTTTGTTTATGTTAGGGCTGTCAATCGATTAAAATATTTAATCCAAATTTCGCAAAATAATCACACATTTTGTATCTGTTCAAAATGTACCTTAAAGGGAAATTTTGTTAAAGTATTTAATACTCTTATCAACATGGGAGTGGGCAAATATGCTGCTTTATGCATATGTGTATATATTTATTATTGTAAATCAATTAACAACACAAAACAATAACAAATATTGTCCAGAAACCCTCACGGGTACTGCATTCAGTTTTAAAAAATATGCTCAAATCATAACATGGAAAACTCAAGCCCCAACAGACAACAACAGCTGTCAGTGTGTCAGTGTGCTGACTTGAATTATCATGTCTGTAAAGAGGAGACTCGTGGGTACCCACAGAACCCATTTTCATTCACATAACTTGAGGTCAGAGGTCGAGGGACCCCTTTGAAAATGGCCATGCCAGTTTTTCCTAGCCAAACATTTAGCATAAGTTTAGTGTGTTATTTAGCCTCCTTCGTGAGAAGTTAGTATGACATAGTTGGTACCAATGGATTCGTTAGCTTTAGAACTGAGCCCGCTACAACCTAAAAATCGCAAGTTGCGTTAATGCGTTAAAGAAATTAGTGGCGTTTAAATGAATTTACGTTAACGTGTTATTATCGCGTTAACTTTGACAGTCCAAATCTATATCCAAAATAAAACCAAAAATAACACTAAAACTAGACTGGCACTCGGAGAGCACAGACCTCCGCCAAGGTGCCTGACTTTAAAAACAGATCACAGCTCACAGCTGGTGGTACCGTGAGGTGGTCGGCTTATTATTAACACGGTGTGTTTCCGTGTAACGTATCGCCTGCCTGGTTATGTCTGTATAACGTTACACTACATTGTCTCTCATCCCGTCATCTACCGCTTTTTTCTTTCTCACCTCGGACGGCCGGCAGCTCCCGCACCTCGAAGTCTCATCACACATCCACACACATATCTCCCTGCTCTCAGAAGGAAGAAGGTGGGGTCACGCGTCATCAACGCGTCATCAGTCACACTGCGCATGTGTTATACCCTGTGGTCTTAATGCTCAGGCTGATCGGAATCCTTAAAAGAAATCCTCAATCCGGATCGCCACCAAAATGTGATGGATTGTTCATTGTGCCACACCCTATCCCTCCAAAAAATTTCATTCAAATCCATCACAAACTTTTGGAGTAATCCTGCTAACAGACAGACAAACAAACAAACAAACAAACAAACAAACCAACGCCGATGAAAACTTAACCTCCATCAAAGCCCTTGGCCTTGGCGGAGGTAATAAGATCCTTGGCCTTGGCGGTGGTAAAGAGTTTCAAAAAACAACAGATTGAACTGAGCAACTAAGGGTGTAGCCATGATCTAAATTTGTAATAAAAGTCTCAATTTTCTACACATTATGTTGTTTGTTTTAATAGAAACAATCAAAGAAAAGAGCCCATTTTCAAATGCATGCATATGTATGCGGCAATGTTTGTGTTTTGCTGGGAAGATGGCTCTGGAGCTGTAATATCTCAGCACTTTAGATTTTTAATAACAAGAAAAAGAGCCAAGTTGTTCTCCTCAATGTGCTTTTAGCTGACATCTCTATATTTCTTTATTTCCCTTTTGTATTTCCGTTCTTTCTCTATGCACTTATAATAACATTTAGTGGAGATGAGAGTAGGAGAGCTTCTGCTCTGGCTCGCTCTCTGCAGGCTGTGGGACAAGGTCAGTCGAAATGTCCCTCTAGACAGATCCAGCAAGCTGTAAAACGGCTGAATGAAACACATGTCAAATGACTTTACATCAGCATTTCAGCATATTCTGGCCCCAGCAAAGTCCACGGCTCAAGGGCAGACTGGGATAGCTAAGCTGCAGTATGGAAAATAAGCTACTAAACAACAACTTCATGGACGTAATGGAGATAATAATGCTATACGTTCTCATTCAAACCCTACAGGTATGCTTTTCTTTCACATTCACAGTTATTTGATCGAATAAATATAACCAGAGATGATGTGATGACCTTTAGGGATAGTAGTCTAACACCTTTTGTTCAGCATCAGTAACTCAGTGGTTGTTCATGCTGGATCTCTCAAACTTTGATACACAGTACCCATATTTGTCTACTGCAAATAAAACTCACTTGGACGTCTACTTCACAATCACACATTATGTGAGTTAATACCAAATGCAAAGAGTTCCATTGGTACAACCTACCTCACTACTGGGTTTTAACACTTGCTAGGGATAGATGTATAACAATAAGAGGTAATTTGTTGAAATAAGATCCACGCTACCCAATTTATGCAAGAACTCTACTGAACAATAAAGAATACACTGTTTTGAATTAAGTGAACAATTTAAAGTGAAACACTTATTTCTTATAAATTGTATAACTTTAAATCATGTCACATAGGCCAACGGGTTCAATCGCTGTCACAGTTGTGGCAAATGTAGATGAGTCTCCCTGGTTGCATGGTTGCAGGCTTTATGGGCCCAGAACTGACTTTTAATGAACAAAAACTATCCCCACTCCTAGCAGCTATTACATAGCTAACCGTTTTAGCATGTGGGTTTGAAGTTAGCATGAATGCAAAGCATCAAATTAAACTAGAGAAACTGCTACTTAAGGTTATGTAAATCAAACTTTGTATCTATAATACAATGAACGCTAGGGGAAAAATAATCTTGATAAAAAAAAAATGTACTTTCTTACCTAAAAAAAATGTACTTTCTTACCTGAAAATAAATTTTTAGGTCGTAAAATCGACAATCCATAATATTGCTCACAGAGACATGCCGCTTCTCCTGTCAGCTCAAAAAGCAAATGGGAGTGTACGATAACGATGCCATCACTGCAGCTCTTTTCTGATTGGTCAAATTGACAAGTGTTAAAATTAACCCAGTGTTATAGCACTCCCCGATCTCCCCTAACAACTTAGTATACAAAAAATAACTTGATAAATGAGCCAATTTAGTTTGTCAAGTACAATCGACAGACATAAAAAGCAACACATTTGTTGTTTAAAATCATCCTCTTACCCATTTCCTTCCAAAGCTATGATTTCTGTGAATATGTGTGGTATATCACTCATATTCTACACACATATTCTACTTGAAAAGACAGGGGAAAAAAAGCTGAATTTAAAATTGCATTCACACCGTCTTTCTGTTGTTTAGCATTCAGCACTTTTCCCACAGTACCAAGACCGATCTCTCTGAGGACGCCCAGCTCCGTGCTTGTGTGCATCTCCAGGTCTATGCAGGGATCAGTCACTAACGAACTACCTGCATCATTTCAGTATTAAATCAATCTGTCCTCACATGCCATGGAATGACTTCTAAAGCCTTCAGAGTGTCCATGTGACGTTTCCACGACGTGCAGTGATTTCAAACAATGAGCACACTGAGATATTGTTCATCTGTAGAACGTACAATTTGCAAGTTATTGTGTATACTGCATGACATACACTGGTATGGCGCCTTTCTACTCTTCCCATTACTCAAGGTGCTTTACACCACACGCCAACATTTAACCCATTCACACACACAGTCATACACTGATTGCAGAGGCTGCCATACAAGGTGCCACCTGCCCATCTGGATCTAATCTACTGCCCAAGGACGCTACGACATGCAGCCTGGAGGAGCCGGGGATCGAACCGCCGATCTTCTGATAAGTGGACCGCACGCTCTACTTCCTGAGCCACAACCTGACATTTCAGTGTGAAATTGGTTTGACATCCATTTACACATTGCAAACTGTGGCAGGAGGAAATGTGCAGTGACGTTTAAGGTCACCTCTGAAGTGCAGCCAGTTAGAGGAGTTGATTTGGAAGTGATTCCCAAACGTGTATTTTGTCTGTGATTGGATTAGAAAGAAGGACTCCCGCCAGCATATTAATCCACTCCTGTGTCCGACAGAAGCAAGTAAACCCAGCCGGATGTTGGGTAAATTACTGCCCCACAAATCCATTTACAAATAGAGACAGAATGAACCAGCAAATGATAAAGAAATACAGGGGGAGACCATTAAATGCCCATCCCTTGATATTATTAAGTGTCATAGGGAAAATGACTAAGAAGTTGAATTGTCAGACGAGGTTTGGAGGTCCGTTCTTGAACGAGTCCATACTTCCTGTATTCGGTTCCGACACAGGCCCTACAGTTTAAGGACATGTCTTTATCCAAACAACAGGCTAACTCAGTAGCCTTTGCTTCTCCAGCAGCTAGACGTCTAATTGGATTCATTTGGATAGATGTTATTATTTTTATTTATTTTTTGTATTGTCTATAATTGACTTTTTTAATCTTGTTTACTTCTATTAAAGCTGCAGTTGGTAGAATTGGAGCAAATAAGATTAAAACAAGTTATTTTTATAAAACGGTCACTATGTCCTGACAGTAGTGTATGAGACAGGTATTCTAAAATACCGGTCTCCTCCGGTGCTCCTAATGGCATTTCAAAGATTGGAGGAAAACAATCAATCACAGTCAAGCTGGAGCCTGACATCTCTGTGCAGGTGTCAGTCACTCGCGAACTCCGATGAAATGGTCAAACTAGACAGCGCTGATCAAATATGAATCAATATTCTGTTTGTTTGTGACCCGGTAGCCATGTTGAGATCAGTTGAGGAAATACCAAGCACCGCCCACCAGCTGGAACAATCTTTTTCATTTTACAGCTAAACAGTAAACTGCAAGATGTTTCTGAAAACATTTAACGCGAGAAATAGGCATTACAGTAACAGAATATTGATTCATAGTTGATCAGCGCTGCCTAGTTTAACCGTTTGATTGGAGTTTGCGAGTGATTGACAGTTGCCTCCGTTGAATGAACAGCCAATAGGAACGCTCTCTCTCTGAAATTACCTGTGATTGGCCAAAGTCTCCCGTCACGGGCTAGATTTTTTAAAGCCTGAAAACAGAGCCATGAGGAGGTGCAGAAGTCTAGTTTTCTCTCAGAACACTTGAATTACAATATGCTGAAACGTTATTATGGATTTTTTGCCGAATAATGCCAACAATATTCTGCCTCCTGCAGGTTTAAGACCTCTAAGATTATCATGATTTGTAATTCTCTCTGAAAAAGGTACACTTTTTTATTTTTATTTCCGTCTGTTGTCTGAAATAGAACTGCTGCTGTAATGTTTTTGTGCACATTCTTGTGTTATATTGAAAATCTATAAATAAAGTGAAAACAAAAATAATTGGGGGAGGTGTGGGGTGTGGGGAGGGGGGGGGGGGGGGGTGAACCCCAGTTTGAATGGTTAGTATGACTGTGTCTGCGAATACTGGCAGAGAGTTTTTGGAAGAATACTCAGTGTTCCCAGCAGAATTGATATTTTGCCAAACAGACTGCCTCTGTTCAGATTTAAACCCCATGTATCTGTATAGATTCGGTTTTACTGCTGCTTATCCCTCATAACACTGTCGCCAATAAACCACGTAGCGTTCCGTCCAACCTCAAGCAGGGGCAATACATTAAAGGTATTGTGCATATTCTTCATGGCTGAGGAGAGAACGCCAGGATCCCACTCCCGCCATTTTCCATCTATATTCATCGGTTACGAGTGGCAATAAATCTGAGACCCGGTTAAGATTAGAGAGCTGTCCAGAGTTGGAAATGAGAGCCTAGTGTTTATCCTGCTGGTCAGGCCTCCTCGGCTGCAGTGACAGACACAAGCAAGGCCGAGCAAGTAGCCCCTAATATTTAGAGGCTAATAAAAAAACAATAGGAACATGCAAAGGCAGTTCTCTCATCTATTGTGTGGCGAGTGTAGGATGTGTTGAAGTTCCAGAAAGGAAAATAAGAGCTTTTTATCTTCCTGTGTCCATTGTATGTGACAGAAGGAGTTGTCTGCTGGTTCACTCGTGTCTCTTGATCTCCGTTATTATGTTTAAACTGCACTATCTGCGCTGCGCTCAATGAGACAGGACACAAAAAGCCATCTCACCGCCGCTGACAGATGATTGTCAGAGGCGATACAGAGCCCAGCCGTGCTAGCTTTCCATCACAATAAGGAATTGATCTTGTGAAGTCATCAGTGCGTCTGTCTGCGCCTGTTCATCTGCTGTTCAGGATGGTTAACCACAGAGATAAGGCACTGACAGCTTTCTACAGCTCTGTCTATACGTTGAACCCCCCAACCGGAAAGAGGGGCGGGAAAAGTCTTATAGATTCGAGAAATACTGCAGTTTATCATCAACCCACTCGATCTAATGAATCTAAAGGCTTATTAAAAAGAAAGAATGGAGCCTTTTCTCACAGCATAATGAGTTTAAAAATTGTATATTCCATATTGATTACTTTCCCCAAAGCCACTGTGTAATCATTGTCAGTAACAGCCATCGCCACTGTGAATATCAAGGAGAGCAACCACACTTAACACTTAACACTTACATGACACTATTAAATATGTACATTTTTATATGTGCATTACATGAGAACTAAACACATTCAAATTGAAAGGAAAACTCACCCCCAGGGGCTCGTACACTGTCAATCATTTTAGATATTCAGCCAACATTAGAACATTAAAGGTGCAAAGCTATAATATTATTTTGTTGAGGATAAGTTTATTTATTTTAATTAGTCATATTTTGTTGAATTAAAAATTGTAGTTGGTTAGTTTGTTAATCCTTTATTTAAATAACACTTTCCTCAATAGGCATTAGTTCCACATTAAAGAGAACAGCAACAAGTGGTGTTCAAAATGCTTGAGTAGGCCTATAGGTTTTAAAGGCTTCCAAAGGAATGAGTGATTTCGGTGCCTGTTCCTGCTAACTACGATGCTACATCAGAATGAATGTGGAATATGTAAACAATCATGCTCTTGTATGCTTTCCTGTAGAATTTGCATTCGAGTTTATTCCCCTTCCATTTATTTCTAAGGACCTACTGAGAATGGCGCTTCGCAAAGTTCGGCATTCGTAAGGGACAAAAAAAAAAAGAGAGGGGTCATAATTTGGACATTTTCAACTTTATGCAAATGAGGGCGACATTCTCCTGGCAGCTAAACTGACAAGAAAAGTCTTTGGTGAGCCAGTGATTTTAGTCGTTTCCTGCTGTAGATACGTGTCTGTGTGGACCCCTCTGTATGTCCTGCCAGGATTACAGATACAAACAGAATTGAACACAACACAAGAGCTAAAAGCAGAGTGGTTATTACCTCCGCCAAGGAGCATAAAGTGGGTGCTGCAGCACCCCCTGCATTTTCTGAAGCCCTATTGTTTCACTCCAATGAAAATTTGGTTTTGTCTTTCTTTTTTTTTCTTTTTTTTATATATATATATATATATATAAATATATAAATATATTAAAATGTTTTTTTAATACTGGGCTATTTTGTGTTTAGAGCAGAGAGGGTGGAGATTTTATTTTGATGTCTCCATATTTTCAGTTAACGCAACAATGCGTTACTGCAAATTCATTTTAACACCACTAATTTCTTTAACACGATTAACACAATTGATCTTTCAGAGGTTGTAGCGGGCTTACTTTTACAGCTAGAGTAAAGATACTAGAAAGTAGAATCTAGGAAACCTAAGGAATCCATTGGTACCATGTCATACTAGCTTGTCACAAAGGAGGCTAAATAACGCTCCAAACATGCGCTAAATTTTGGCGAAGGAAAAACTGTCCTGGCTATTTTCAAAGGGGTTCCTTGACCTCTGACCTCAAGATATGTGAATGAATATGGGTTCTATGGGTACCCACAAGTCTCCACTTTACAGACATGCCCACTTTATGATAATCACATGCAGTTTGGGGCAAATCATAGTCAAGTCAGCACACTGACACATTGACAGCTGTTGTTGCCTGTTGGGCTGCAGTTTACCATGTTATGATTTGAGCATATTTTTATGCTAAATGCAGTACCTGTGAGGGTTTCTGGACAATATTTTAATCAATTGACATCCCTAGTATAAACCAATCACTTTTGCCTTTGCCGATTGCGATGACGCACCCACAGAGGGACATCATTTCTGTTATGAATGATGCATGTAGCAATAGATACAGTAGCTGTAAAAGTTTGTAACTCTGTATAATTCTCAGTTTACCAGTGAAGTGTATTAGCTGTACTGCAGAGTAGGAGTCCTTGTTAACAGTGACAAACAGAGTGACAGCTGTCTCATAACTCCCCGGGCTGAATGCACATCGAAAGATCCACTCTTGTCTCCTACATTATTATAAACCATAACAACCTGGTTATGTGTGACATCACCCATACACTGCCTCACTCCCTCCTCTCCTCGCAGTTCTCATGCATCAGCTCCGTGTTGTTAACTGTGTAGTTGCTGTGGCTGCTTCGACATACAGCATGTTGGTGTTCAAGTTTGCTGTCTGTTGTAGTGTAAAATTATGTTGATAACTATTAAATATAAATGGTCCTGGCCATTTAAATTAGTATAAAAAACATGTTGCGCAGCATTAAGAATGACGTCATTATAGAATATAACATATCTCAGCACCCCCAGCTCTGACTGGCTTCCAGCATCCCGGCCAAGGAGGCTATGGTTTTGGTTCGGTTTGGTTTGTTTGTTTGTTTGCTTGTCAGAAGCACTATAGAAAAATCACTCACAGAGCTGATACAGGCATTATTTTTCACTTATGGAAACGGCCTTCACGGATGTCTGTGCTCTCCGAGTGCCCTTCTAGTTGTACTTACATCCACCAAGTGACCATATAAATGTTAATGTTGCTCCATATCTGCTGGAAGTGTAAGTATAGGCAACTGTGTGCTGAAAGTGCCCCATATCAATTTAAAAGGTGACAATGTTTCAGTGTTGTGTTACAGCTTGTTTACGCAGCCCCCAAGTGGCCAAAACTATCAGTCAGTTATTGCAGGTTTAATGTAATGTTTAAAGGGTACTTTTTCAACCTGGACCCTATTTTCCCATGTAACCCATGTCTGAAATTGGTCCAGTAATGAAGGAGAGCGCTGTACACGGCAGCTGCTCATTGGCTGCGATATGGTGCTATTGGGGCAAGGTGGCACCGTCATTCACATTCACTAATAGTGCTCGTTTTTGCCATGACAAGCTCTGATTATTATTATAAATGTCTGACATTGTGGAAAGAGTCTCGTTCTGACATCTGGCGAGGGGATGTGTTGCCAGAAGACGAGTGCCAGCCGGGCAGAGTTTGTTTTGTTGGAGTACAGAAAGCGTAGTTTAGTGTTACCTAAGAGATTTTCAACGTCACGGCTGAATATTTTTTTTTTTTTTTAAAGTTATTTTTTGGGGTGATTTTTAAGTATTTTATTGATAGGACAGTGGATAGAGTGTTGGAAAGGGGGAGAGAGAGAAATGACATGCTGAAAGGACCACAGGCCGGATTCGAACCCGGGTCCACCGCTGCTAGGTCTGAGCCTTGGCGATACATGGGCGCTCGCTCTACCGACTAAGCTAACCAGCCGCCCATGGCTGAATATTTAGATGATTTCGTGGATGAGGTCCTTGAATTCGTTGGCAGCCCGTATTCATTTGAGAAAGTATGGATATTCAGATTTCACAATGAGACTTAAGCTGGACTTGGACACAATCACAAACAGAGCAAATCAAGCAAAAAGTAAGAAAAATGTTTTATTTCTCTGTAGAATCCTTTCCATAATTTTGTCAGACACTTATAATAACAATCTGAGCCTGTCAGTCGCAAAAGCAAGCACTACATTGACGCTGCTCACTTGCCCTCGCAGCTCGTTTTTGCGGGTTATCCCTCAATACTTGACCAATTTCAAAAGTTCGAACATGCAGTACAATTAAATAATGTGAGAAGAGAATGTATCACCTGTAAGAGGCATATGATATCATCATAGAGTGACTGCATGTGAATGTCATGTGTTATTTTTTAGAAATCTCTGCTTCCTCCATCAGTCAGTCTTGTGATGTGTAGACTATTGTAGTCTATTTATGGACATCCATTTAGCTGGTGAACTTTCAACTGTTTCAGCCCTCGTGAACCTGCTTCTCTCACACCTCCGGAAAGACTATGTGCTTTCTCCACCTGACTTCATCCTCAGATTCCTCTCTTGAGGCAGAAGAGAAACACACACACACACACACACACGCACCAACCCACACACACACACCCTCCTCCTTTCTTCGAAGCTCGGGAGGAGAGCTGAGCAGAGCAGCAGCAGAATCAATGTGCATGGAGGCTGATGGAGCGACTTTCTGTCCGCACTAGTGGGATTGTCCAATAATAGAGCACTTTGGCTCCATTTCACACCTGACACAGAGCGGGCAGTCACATTATTTTTAATTATTCAGCTGAGAAAAGTCGTAGGACCTTCTGCAACGCTTGCTGGTAAGTGTCTTTTCAGATTTTTTTTTAATTCACTGGGTTTTATCCCCAGAGATTCATATTTCTTATAATAAAGAAAGAGAAAGCATCTCTCTCTCATCTGTATCTTGAGTGTGTATGTTTTTTTTTTTCACTCTGTTGATTTAAATTCAAAGACTGTGATCTCCCTCCAGGATGTGATGATCTCGAACAGCTTCATACTCCACACTGAGACCCCCTGCAGCTTATAGAGACAAGTTTGATTTATAAACTACCTCATCAAAGCCCTCATTTAAAGTACATTTCCCTTCTATTTCTGCAGATATTGACATGTTTTTTATAATATTTTTTTCATGGTTTTGCATTAAGCAATAACTTAATTTATTTATTTTAGCTATTTGAAATCATGGGTCAAATCTTTTGCCAACATCATCATTTCTCTCTATGTCTCTCTTAAATTATAGGAGTGTGCACTTACCTGCCTTGTGCTACTCTATCAATACAAATCTGGTTAAATTTATTATTATTATTTATGTATATATCTTCTTCTAATTGGTTTTATATTATATTTTGCTTTACCTCATACTCTATGCTTTCAGGGGGATTTAAGTGACCACTTTTGCAGTAAATCAAACGCCCCGTCGTCACGCTCTGTGATGTTGGCTTGCCGTAAAGTGACAAGGTCCTAATAAATTAAGGTCTTCGCTAGATAATGACCTCACAGACTAACATCTTTTGTCAGAAAATATCAGCAAAACACATCCCACATGCCAGCATGATTATGCCCGCAGCGCTGAGATCATGTAATTTGTTTTGATCGTGTCTTGTCTCCATGACTCCTGACCCTGCATGAGTAATGCTGAGTTGGAAACCTTGTGTTCCAGGTGAAGATGAGCTGCTGTTTCCGAAGAAGAAGTTTCAGCCCGTTCAAATTTCCATCTACACACAAACAACTTATATACTAATTCTGGTTGCTCAAATACATAAAGTCTTTCCAGACCAAAATAAGAGTGTGTGCTAAGACATGGGGGACTCCAACATCAGCCACATGGTAGCAGCTTATACAGAGTCGCAGGAGGGACTCCCAGCAGGCAAGTTGGATCATTACATGGACAGCTATGATATGGACTATGGCATCCCTCCTGATGAGATCCCAGACACCACGCAGGGCCAAGCCTTCTTTGTTGCCACCATTGTTATCGGTGTGGTGCTCGTCTGCATCATGCTCGTCTGTGGGATTGGAAACTTCATATTCATTGCCACGCTGATGCGCTACAAAAAGCTCCGCAACCTCACCAACCTGCTCATTGCCAACCTGGCCATCTCAGACTTCATCGTGGCGGTGGTGTGCTGCCCGTTCCTGATGGACTACTATGTGGTGAAGCAGCTTTCCTGGGATCACGGATTACTGCTGTGCGCCTCTGTCAACTACCTCCGGACAGTGTCGCTCTACGTGTCCACAAACGCATTGCTCGCCATCGCCGTTGACAGGTGAGTGTGTTATCTCTTTCATATTCCTGTGGGTTTATGCGTAGCCTACAATCCAATAAGCCACTGCTTCTTACAAAAAAGCTCCCAGCATTGTCTACAGGGATTTTAATCAAAACAGCTTTCATATCTTTATCTGGCAATATTCTCTCCTCTCCTCAAAGAGCGTCACAAAAAAACTTATAAAAATCAGGTCTTTGGTCATCTTTGTTGATGTAACATTCCAGTCGTTCATTGTCTCGCCGTAACCCAGAGATTCTGAGACATCTGGAGACACTGATGCCTTTTTCCTGATATTTATTGGCAGATACAGATATTTAGATTAAAGGCAACAGATGTAACCTGTCTTGTCACAAAAAAATGGCATTATTGTGAAATAAGTATTTTAAACATTTTATCTTTAAAGCTGCAATCGGTAACTTTTATAAAAAATGATAAATTCATAAAACTGGCACTACAGTATATCCTGACAGTAGTGCATTAGACAGATAATCTGTGAAAAAAAATCATGTTCCTCACATCAACTCATCAAACTGTCAAACTAGGCAGCGCTGATAAAATATGAATCAATATTCTGTTACTGTAATGCCTATTTCTCGCCTCAAATGTTTTCAGAAACATCTTGTAGTGTACTGTTTAGCTGTAAAATGAGAAAGTACGCACGGGCCAGTTGGTGGGACTTGGTTTTAGCTTGACTGTTTTCAACATGGCAGTTGGGTCACAAACTTTTCTTTTCTTTTATCATATTTGCTCAAAGTTCCCAACTTCAGCTTTAATGGCGTCAATCAAGCCACAATTAACCACAGACCACATTTGAATTTAGCTGAACTACTACCAAGCTGTTGCTAAACATACTAAAAGTTTAATCGCAGTGGTTCTAATCCTCATTAGTACGTATCTATTTGTTATATTCATACTGAGGAAAATATGTTTACTTTTATCAATGATGCAGTCCTTTTCATGGCACAAACTGGCACTATACTGCAACTGAGATTTGTCTTGATGTATAACTTATCCAAATAAATGATTTGTGTTTGTGCCCAGGGCTTCAAAGGCTGTGTAAAAACATGCTTTGATTCAATTTTGATTTCTTATTAGCCTGAACACAGTTCCCTTGCTACTCTGTTCAGTATGCAACAGGTAGCTATCCTCTCATGATGAATCTACAGCTACATTATCTATTTATTCTCCCTCTGGCACAGGCTGGACAACAAACATGTGTCAAACAGCGATGGGTTGAGCAGCAATATTCAATAAGACATACAGTATAGGAAAAATAAAGGAGGTTTTCAGATTCCAAAACAACCCATAGACTTTAACCTTTTCTGGCACCTCAATTGGTAGGACAAAATACTTTAAAGCCTCTGAACACCTGGCTGATTAGAGCTCTTCTCAGGATTGTGTGGGCATGTATAGACTAATCGAGTGACACCTTCCTGAGTCTCCTGTTAGCTTTGTTGAACCTGTTAGGGGCGGGACAAATTACAACTTTATCATTCTTATTGGGAGATATAGATTTGTGACCTCATCAATTCCCATCCAATCTCTGGCCTTCATCTTCAACCTGAGCAGAGGTCTAATCAGCCAGAATAACTAAACACCTGTGTGGGTGTTCAGAGGCTTGAATATAAGTTTAAGTTAAACTTAAATGTACTATTGATAACATTTCTATCTAGACAATTTTTTTTGAAAAAATGACATGATTGAGTTCATTATTTTGAAATTGACAGGTCCAAAATTAATATTTTGTTTATCTCTGTGGAAGATATTGTTTGATTCCCACTTCTAACAAGGCTAACGATATCAATGCGATGGAACGGGGGTGGAAGAGTGCGACACCTAGTGGCTAAATGTTATTAATGTTATCACTTGCACCTTTAAAGTACTTGGTAAAGGTTGTGGAAAGATCCCCTTCATGGTTAAATGAAAATAACTGTTGGTAAGAGAAGGGATGGGAACCTATGGATGTATAAAGAGAACAGGATACAGCGTTGGAGGCGGGCTCGCGTTTATTCCTATGAAAGTTGCTCAGTGGCGCATGAAGCCAAAATGGCTCGACTGCCGAGTGATAAAGTACCCGGATCATCCAGCAATCATCCGCATCCATTGGCCCCACAGAGCAGGCGCACTAGTGTTTCCTTTAACCCCGCCTCCCAGCCCTCGGTCCAGACACCGCCCGGGGCTCATTCACATGAACGGAGGAAGGGAAATAACTCTGGATTCGGCTGTTAGTGCATTTTGCAACTTTTAGGACCTAATGATTTAAATAAGAGCTATTCAAGTGTTCGTACTGGGAAGTTGATTTACCTCAAAAATAATTATCTGCTGATGTACAGATGTCTCTTTCCCAATGTAAGTCTATGGGAAAAAGTATTTTTAGGCCCAATGGCATCACTTGACCACCACAGAAGTAGTAGTACCACCGTTTGGCCACTACGAAAATTTGCATCAACGCCCGGTGCACTTCCTGGGGGCTTGTGGGACCCAGATGCATTAGTGAGTATATCGGCAAATTTTAAAACTGAATATATCTGCTAAATGTTATCATCATGCTTAGAAGTATACTTTAAACAGAGGGGATATTTTTGCAAAGGTAAGTAGAAAATACACTTGAATATGTCGACCACCGTTTATGTGATTAGTAACACCTGTGTTTTTCCTTCTCTAACAAGTCCAAATATCTGCTGTGTGCCTACATTCACATAAACTGAAAAAGCCTTTGGGAGTTATGAAGCTCGATAAACGATGCTAAAGACCGTGATTGCTTTGGGGGAGGCACAGATCATTAGCGCTACATGTTACCCATATAACATCATCTATAGTCACACTTCATCCCTCTGATTGATTAAACTGACTGGTTCATTGCCTGCACCTGTGTCCTGGATATTAAAGGCCCTGAATCCAAGGTTCTGTAAGCATTGATAAAATGTTTAGTGACACAAGTGGTTGCTATTGATTTTTGCCTACCTTGTGGCATACTTGAGCACTTTTGCACAATGAAATAACACTCTGACTGTTTATTTTTGTGTGTAAAAAGTTCAATTTTCTGACTTTTACAAAAGGAAACACTGCAGGTATCCAGAATGCAACCTCCACCACCTCCACTCCCTTACTTTTCTCTGAAATACATGGCAGTCACATTACTACACTGCTTATAGTGCACACATACATGTAGGTAGACACCTACCTGTATGCATGAGTGCACATAACATCCACAGATTCACAAAGAAGCACGTTTGAAATTTAAGAAGCCTTGTGAGGGGATTTAAATGTAACAAAACACAAAGGCTGGATAATGAGTGTTTAGTGTGCCAAAGTGATTATTATAAAGTATTGTTTGGTCAATAATCCTCCTGACAGCTTACTTGTGTTAACCATAAAAAACAGCCTGTTACGGAGAATCCACAGGCCTGCTGCCAAGATAATGGCTGATAATTTACTTCTTTGTGGGTGGTGCTCTGTATTTGAACATGGCACACAGGCTGCATATTTAAATCTCAAGTGTATTCTGATGTAGCGTAAATGGTAATGCTGCCGCAGAGGAATTAATTGAATAAGTCAACGGTGTTGGAAATTAAATAGGAAATTACTTCAAAAATATATATATAATACAATCATTTGATTAAGTTGGCAATTAAGACAAAATAATTAAATTGAACTATTAACTGACACATTTAAAAAGCATGTATTGCTTTTTCAATAAATTAACGTCTGATCTAGCTACTAGTTGTTACCAGCCCGTTCTCATTACCAGGACATCAAATACTGACGCTTTGTCACGGCCTTCTGCGTTCGATACCTCTGCACAAGGCACCCTTCCGCCATGGCAGGCGGGAGGGGAGGTGGATGGGTCCAACAAACACAAGGCTTTCACCCAGGAGGCCGCTGTCCATGTCACGTGCGTTACATTTCACTTTCACTTTACAATCAGCTTTTCATTCGTGTCCTGTGTTTACAACGTCATGTCACATTTTCATTGTAAAAAATTAGTAATTTTAAGCCCAACCATGTTGTTTTTTTCCAAAACCTGGTTTGTTTCCTATCCTAATCAAGTGTTTTTGTTTAAAGATCCAGTGTGTAGGATCTGGCGGTATCTAGCGATGAGGTGAGGAGACTGCAAACAACTGTGTCAAGCATGTTGGAGAGCTACGGTGGCAGACGTGAAAATGCGAATGGCCCTCTATAGAACCATTTGGAGCAGAACCAGTGTGCAGAGTCTGTATTTACGTGGGAAGTGAGTGATGAAGCAAGAGCGAGAGAGCGGCGGCGACGGGAGCGAGTAACGTTATCAACTCCGGCCCAAGCAGAAAAAGCTAACAGAGTTTGGTTTGTCCATTCTGGGCTACTGTAGAAAAATGGTGGGGCAACATGGCGGACTCCATGAACAGGGGACCCGCTCCCTATGTAGATATAAACAGCTCATTCTAAGCTAACGAAAACACAACACATCTTATTATCAGGTGATTATACACTAAAGAAAACAGACCTATTAATATGATATTCCATTTCTGCCAATAGATCCCCCTTATTGTGACACACTGGTCATTTAATTTACAACATTAAGCACGTGTTTACTGCGACAGAAAAAGTGACGCCGACAGGTCTGACAAAGCGTCAGTACTGTATGTGACGAGGTGGGATGAGAACATGCTGTTGTTACTTGACACTTAAGTCACTAAAGATCACCCATCACTACAGTATATCAATGGGAATCTAATTAAGGGCATGGTGAGGGTAGACCCAGAACACGCTGGAGAGAATATACAGTATATCTCGTCTGGCCTGGGAACACCTCGGGGTCCCCCAGGAAGAGCTGGAAAACGTTGCTGGGGAGAGGGACGTCTGGAATACCCTGCTAAGCCTGCTGCCCTCTGCGGCCCTGGATAAGAAATGGATGGATGGATGTTTTGTTTGGCTGTATGAATTATGTATGATATAGGAGTATCCACATTGAAATGGCTGACGCATTAATGTTAAAACTGGATATTTGTCTTTAAAAACATGCCGTGATTAGTTAGTTCATGCATTTGGCTCCTGTTTTACATATGGATAAGAGATTGTCTCTATAGAAAAAAGCCTCCATACATTTTGACCCCATAAGCATGACCTTTTACCAGTATGAAAAATTCAGTTCACTGAATAATGGAGTGCTGTGTATTAAACGTCAATCTTCCATGAGTGACTGAGAGCCATTTGCTGAATCTATAGACTTCACACAGCACTCAGACTGCTAAAAAGGGTGGTTTGATTGCACTGAATTACGTGTGTTTTCCCTGTCTCTTCAATTGACCTTTTCAAACTTGACAACTCAAACTTTCCGAATGTGCTCCTTTGTATTTCCTGTTGCAGTGTTTGTTAATGCAGTTGCTTAAAGGAAGTAAAGCTGTTGTCCTAGCAACTGGGTGGCAATGAAAAGGTCTATATGTCTGTGTTCTTCCAGGTACATGGCTATAGTCCATCCTTTGAGGCCTCGCATGAAGTACCAAACCGCCTACTTCCTGATAACAGGAGTCTGGATTGTTCCCATCCTGATATCCATCCCCTCTGCCTACTTTGCCTCTGAGATCATATACCCTCACAGCGGCACCACCCCGACCACTCACAAAGTCTTCTGCGCCCAGATCTGGCCTGTGGACCAGCAGGCCTACTACCGCTCCTACTTCCTGTTCGTTTTCGCTGTGGAGTTCGTCGGGCCCGTGATCGTCATGGCAATGTGCTACGCCCAAATCTCCCGCGAGCTCTGGTTCAAGAACGTCCCGGGTTTCCAGACGGAGCAGATCAGGAAGAGGTTGCGTTGTCGCCGCAAAACGGTGATGGTCCTGATCGGGATCTTGACGGCGTACATCCTGTGCTGGGCGCCGTTATACGGCTTCACCATCCTGCGAGATTTTCACCCGACGCTGATCTCCCGCCAGAAGAACTCGTTGGTGGCCTTCTACATCATCGAGTGCATCGCCATGAGCAACAGCATGATCAATACCTTCTGTTTTGTCAGTGTCAAGAACAACACCGTTAAATACCTGAAGAAGATTGTGCTGCTGCGCTGGAGGTCGACGTATGCCGCCAGTAAGACGGTGGACGAGATGGATATTAGGACCTCGTCCATGCCTGTAACAGAGGAGATTGAATGCATTCACTTGAGGTGAAAAGGAGAGAGTCTTAAATATAGCATAGTCATTTAAATTTGGGCTGTTGATATCCAGAAACTACATAGCAGACAGTGATGATTTTGACATGGAACATTTCTCTTGTGTTTAGATCACAATTTTGAAGCATCATGAAACTCAAGGAAAGGTCTAACCATGAAAGTACATTGATTAATGGGGCAACATACAGTATGTTAGTCAGCAGTACATGCAGGACTTCTATTTGAGGTATTATGGGAATGTAATTATTGCACACTGTGACTGTACACTGTGTTCTTGTGAAATGTCGTAGCATGTGTATAAGATATATTAGACGTAAGACTTGTAAATACAGCTATTACTGCCCTAAGAGATCCATGATGTTGACTACAGTACCTGGTTAATCTTTGTATTTCCTGTATCTGTTTTGTTTTATATTGATTTTTCGTAAGGTCAAATAACTCTTGATACTAAAGAAATATTTTCATTGATCATTGCTTTTGTGTGTTTTCTATTTTCCTTCTTTGAAGATATTCAATAATCCTCAGTAGATGTAATTTTGTGGAATGTAGAGCATTGAGAGGGCTCATTTAAAGAAGTGGTAAAGCAAAAAAGACATTTGAATGTCTTGAAAAGAAAATAATTTTTTCGTGATTATCTATCCTTGAAAAGAATCAATACATTGCATGCTTCATTGGTAGATGAATGGACTTTATGTGATAATAAACAATGAGACACTGGAAAGAAAAGCTGCTTTTATTTATTGAGCTTTACTGTTATTTGCTTTTTTTCCCTTTAATGTAAGTTGCCTATAGCATCCATGGACTCGCTGGGATTCCTGGGTCCTTAAATAAATAATGCAGATGAATATTTATATCCTTCCTGCAGATACATTAGAAATGCACAGTGGATGATAAGAAATGTCGAAAAGTTTCACCTTTTTAAACATCAACAGAAAGCCTCGGGTTTTTCTGTCATTCTCTCGGAATCAACATGCACGGGTTTCTTTACAGATCTAGTTTGTGCACTGACACTCAACCTTCTTTTTGAATTTCCCGACACCAACCTGGCTAGCTCATGAATTTTACATATTGGTATGCCGCTGAATTAAAGTTGCAAATTCATTCATTCGCTTCTTTTAGTTATAAGACACTTTGGGAATATCTTATGAGTCACTGTCAAAATGCATCCCAAATAGTTTATATTTAAATGTGTTAAATATCACAAGGTGGATCTTTTATAATTCAGATTCATCAGTTAGCAGCCCCGTCGCACGAAAAGGCGTGTGAATGATACGATAATGCGCAAGGCAAAAAGTGTGTAATAAGAACGCCGTTCTTGCTTTAGGCGTATCATTTGAACGCCATAGTGTGTACTGACTGCAATGTTAATGAAGCTGCGTGACTATGCTACGCTCAGAGCTAGTCCCGTAGAGTAAAAAGGGAGAAAGACTGCTTATGGTGGACGTGAGGGGAGGTGGATGGGTCCTACAAACACAGGACTATCAACCAGGAGACCGGTGTTTAGTTTTGTAAGTTATGTTAGTGATGTTTGTTATGTGTTTTCCGTAATTAGTTATTTTATTTCCGTACGTATTTAACTTAGTTTATGTACTTATTTTAAGCCCAGTTTAGATACTTTTTTTCCTAAACCTAAGTGGTTTTGATTGCGAGACCTAAGTGAGTAGTTTTGTTGCCCCCTTCTGATACTGCACCTTCCTACACGTGTATAATATTAACGCCTTAGCAAGGCACTATCACGCTATCCTCTGGCAATGTATTATATCATACCGTTCATATATATGATATCTTCCGAAAACACGTAAATTTTAGCTTGTTACATGTATATAGTCTTTTCAAAATAAACTTCCATCTTCACAGGAAACAACTTCCTTAAGTTTTTGGCAACAAAACTACTTAGTCTTAGGAAAAGATTGAATTGGTTAGGATTAGGCAACAAAACTACTTAGTCTTAGGAAAAGATTGATTTGGTTAGGATTAGGCAACAAAACTACTTAGTTAGGTTTAGGAAAAGATCGTAGTTGGGCTTAAAATAACTCCGGAAGTGAAGTTACTTCAGTACTGAAGTTACGTGATGAATAAATCAACGTTGACTCCTGGTTCCACATTATACACGAACCGGAAAGTTTTTTAACCCATCCATCAACCCCGACCTCCTCCCTACGCGGCATTCGCTTCTCTTTATAATTCCTGGTTCACAATTACGTGAATTACACACACAAATTGATTTCGTGGGATGTACACGAATTTCAGTGTATTACATTTAGTAGGTATAGCTACGAACAGTGTATGAGACTTGCCTGCCTCTGGTAGACAGGCGGGTCAATTACACGCTTTGACATTATAACGTGGTGCAGTAAGAGCTTGATTAATAATTATTGGCATTCGAAAACATGACCATGATTTAGCTTCTGAGAATAAATTCCATGTAAAGATCCTGAGTCATCCAGGTATAGGATATTCACAAGAACTTCAGCGAGAACTTTCAACTTCTGCTCATCTCAAGATTGAGTTGTATATCTACATCTAAGGGACAGGAAGCAGTTCTCTGATGACCACCAAGCACACATGATAGAGACCAAAGGTGGTTTGAAAGAGAAGATCATCCATCCATCCATCCATCTTCAACCGCTTATCCGGGATCGGGTCGCGGGGGCAACAGCTCCAGCAGGGGACCCCAAACTTCCCTTTCCCGGGCCACATTAACCAGCTCTGACTGGGGGATCCCGAGGCGTTCCCAGGCCAGAGTAGAGATATAATCTCTCCATCTAGTCCTGGGTCTTCCCCGTGGTCTCCTCCCAGCTGGTCGTGCCTGGAACACCTCCCAAGGGAGGCGCCCAGGAGGCATCCGTGCTAGATGCCCGAACCACCTCAACTGGCTCCTTTCGACGCAAAGGAGCAAGGACTCTACTCCGAGTCCCTCACGGATGACTGAGCTTCTTACCCTATCTCTAAGGGAGACGCCAGCCACCCTCCTGAGGAAACCCATTTCGGCCGCTTGCACCCGCGACCTCGTTCTTTCGGTCATGACCCAACCCTCATGACCATAGGTGAGAGTAGGAACGAAGATTGAACGGTAGATCGAGAGCTTTGCCTTCCGGCTCAGCTCTCTTTTCGTCACAACGGTGCGGTAAAGCGAATGCAATACCGCCCCTGCTGCTCCGATTCTCCGACCAATCTCACGTTCCATCGTCCCCTCACTCGCGAACAAGACCCCGAGATACTTAAACTCCTTCACTTGGGGTAAGGACTCATTCCCTACCCGGAGTAGGCAAACCACCGGTTTCCTGCTGAGAACCATGGCCTCAGATTTAGAGGTGCTGATTCTCATCCCGACTGCGTCACACTCGGCTGCGAACCGATCCAGTGAGTGCTGGAGGTCGCAGACCGATGATGCCAACAGGACCACATCATCTGCAAAAAGCAGCGATGAGATCCTCAGCACACCGATCTGCAAACCCTCCTCCACCCGACTACGCCTCGATATCCTGTCCATGAATATCACGAACAGGATTGGTGACAAAGCGCAGCCCTGGCGGAGGCCAACCCCCACCGGAAACGAGTCCGACTTATTGCCGAGGATCCGAACACAGCTCTCGCTTTGGGCGTACAGGGATTGGATGGCCCTGAGAAGTGCCCCCCTCACCCCATACTCCCGCAGCACCCCCCACAGTATCTCCCGGGGGACCCGGTCATATGCCTTCTCCAAGTCCACAAAACACATGTAGACTGGATGGGCATACTCCCAGGCCCCCTCCAGGATCCTTGCGAGAGTGAAAAGCTGGTCCGTTGTTCCACGGCCAGGACGGAATCCGCATTGTTCCTCTTCGATCTGAGGTTCGACTATCGGCCGAACCCTCCTTTCCAGCACCTTGGAGTAGACTTTACCAGGGAGGCTGAGCAGTGTGATACCCCTGTAATTGGCACACACTCTCTGGTCCCCCTTTTTGAAAAGGGGAACCACCACCCCGGTCTGCCACTCCTTAGGCACTGTCACCGACTTCCACGCGGTGTTGAAGAGACGTGTCATCCAAGACAGCCCCTCCCCACCCAGAGCCTTCAGCATTTCTGGGCGGATCTCATCAACCCCCGGGGCTTTGCCACTGTGGAGTTGTTTGACTACCTCAGTGACTTCCACCAGGGTAATTGATGATGGTCCCCCATCAGCTTCCAGCTCTGCCTCTACCATAGAGGGCGTATTGGTCGGATTCAGAAGTTCCTCAAAGTGCTCCTTCCACCGCCCGATTACCTCCTCAGTTGAGGTCAACAGTGTCCCATCCTTACTGTACACAGCTTGGATGGTTCCCCGTTTCCCCCTCCTAAGGTGCCGGATGGTTTTCCAGAAGCACTTTGGTGCCGACCGAAAGTCCTTCTCCATGGCTGCTCCGAACTCCTCCCACACCCGCTGCTTTGCCTCCGTCACGGCAGTGGCTGCTGCTCTTCGGGCCCGTCGGTACCCTGCAACTGCCTCCGGAGACCTCCGAGATAACATATCCCGGAAGGCCTCCTTCTTCAGTCGGACGGCTTCCCTGACCACCGGTGTCCACCACGGTGTTCGAGGATTGCCGCCCCTTGAGGCACCTAAGACCTTAAAACCACAGCTCACCGCCGCAGCTTCAGCAATGGAAGCTTTGAACATCGTCCACTCGGGTTCAATGCCCCCAACCTCCACAGGGATGCCAGAAAAGCTCCGCCGGAGGTGTGAGTTGAAGATCTCTCGGACAGGGGCCTCCTCCAGACGTTCCCAGTTCACCCTCACTACGCGTTTGGGCTTACCAGGTCTGTCCAGAGTCTTCCCCCACCCTCTGACCCAACTCACCACCAGATGGTGATCAGTTGACAGCTCCGCCCCTCTCTTCACCCGAGTGTCCAAAACATGCGGCCTCAGATCAGATGATACGATTACAAAATCGATCATCGACCTTCGGCCTAGGGTGCTCTGGTACCACGTACACTTATGAGCATCCTTATGTTCGAACATGGTGTTCGTTATGGACAATCCATGACTAGCACAGAAGTCCAACAACAAACGACCACTCGGGTTTAGATCAGGGAGGCCGTTCCTCCCAATCACGCCACTCCAGGTGTCTCCATCGTTGCCCACGTGCGCGTTGAAGTCTCCCAGGAGAACTATGGAGTCCCCTACTGGAGCCCCATACAGGACTCCATTCAGGGTCTCCAAGAAGGCCGAATACTCCGAACTGCTGTTTGGTGCATACGCACAAACAACAGTCAGAGTTTTCCCCCCCATAACCCGAAGGCGTAGGGAGGCGACCCTCTCGTCCACCGGGGTAAACTCCAACGTAGCGGCACTCAGCCGGGGATTTGTGAGTATCCCCACACCCGCCCGGCGCCTCACACCATGGGCAACTCCAGAGAAGAATAGAGTCCAACCCCTATCCAAGAGTACGGTTCCAGAACCGAGGCTGTGCGTAGAGGTAAGCCCTACCAGATCCAACTGGTAGCGCTCCACCTCCCGCACAAGCTCCGGCTCCTTCCCCCACAGAGAGGTGACGTTCCACGTCCCCAGAGCCAGCCTCTGCCGCCCGGGTCCAGTCCGTCGAGGTCCCTGGCCTTCACTGCCACCCGTGTGGCAGCGCACCCGACCCAAGCGGTTCTTCCTGCAGGTGGTGAGCCCACAGGATGGAGAGGAGGGAGGTGCCACGTTCCTTTTTCGGGGTATCCCCGGCCGGGCTCCGTGGCAAGCCCGGCCACCAGACGCTCGTTGACGGGCCCTCCGTCTGGGCCTGGCTCCAGACGTGGGCCCCGGGCTTCCTCCGGGCCGGGTAACTCCTCCTCTGCCTCGTGTCGTCATTGGGTTTTTTGTGAACCATTCTTAGTCCGGCCCCTCACCTAAGACCAATTTGCCATGGGAGACCCTACCAGGAGCACGAGGCTCCAGACAACACAGCCCTCAGGGTCATAGGGACACACAAACCTCTCCACCACGTTAAGGTGATGGTTCCCGGAGAGGAAGAGAAGATCAACACATTAATAAACCACTAAACCATCCTGACTAGGGTCACACATGGCTGGAACCTGTCTCAGCACACATTGGGTGAGGAGAGATACACACTGGACAGGCTGCCAATCTACCAGGAAATGAAGGGTCAGGCTAAAACAACCTTCCCTGAATGAAGAAGAAGGTGGCGACACTACTTATCAACAACTATCAGGGTGGTGTTGCAGGTGGTGGAAAACACTGTCATTAGTTTTGTTGAATGACTGTTTTCCTTTACACTGAAAGGAATGGACACTGGACAGACATTTTTCATTTGTATTTTTATTAGTTCGTTTTTTACTGAGTAGTATTTTCATACCTCAAGTCAAGTCAGTTACATACAGCATACAGCGGGTAAAATAAGTATTGAACACGTCACCATTTTTCTCAGTAAATATATTTCCAAAGGTGCTATTGACATGAAATGTTCACCAGATGTTGGTAACAACCCAAGTAATCTATACATACCAAAACAAATCTATACATACCAAATCTATACATACCAAAACAAATAAGTTCAGAAATCAAGTTATGTGTAATAATGTGAAATGACACATGGAAAAAGTATTGAACACATGAAGAAAGGGAGATGCAAAAAGGCATGGAAAGCCAAGACAACAGCTGAAATCTATCAGTAATTAGAAAGCAATCTGGCTCCTTGTCAGTGCAAATTAATATCAGCTGGTTCAGTCCCAACTGATGGCCTATAAAAAGGTGTCTCATGACCAAGGTGTCACACAAGAAACATCTCATGATGGGTAAAAGCAAAGAGCGCTCTCAAGACCTTTGCAACCTTATTGTTTGCACTGACAAGGGGCCGGATTGCTTTCTAATTACTGATAGATTTCAGCTGTTGTCTTGGCTTTCCATGCCTTTTTGCACCTCCCTTTCTTCATGTGTTCCATACCTTTTCCCTGTGTCATTTCACATTATTACACATTACTTAATTTCTGAACTTATTTGTTTTAGTTTCTTTGTATGTATAGATTACTTGGGTTGCTACCAACATCTGGTGAACATTTCATGTCAATAGCACCTTTGGAAATATATTTACTGAGAAAAATGGTGACGTGTTCAATATTTATTTTACCCGCTGTATATAGCCCAATATCACGAATCACTGATATGCCTCAAGGGGCTTTACAATATATAAAACCCTCTGTCCTTTGACTCTCGATTCGGATACATAAAGACAAAGAAAACCTTTAACAGGGAAAAATGGAAGAAACCTCAGGAAGAGCAACTAAAGAGGGATCCCTGTCCCAGATCAGACAGACATGCAATAGATCTTGTGTGTACATAATAGACCATAATAATAATAACCATAATAGACCTATATATATATATGTATATATATATATATAGTACATTTCCTTTGCATTACTTGGATAACCTGCTGCTGTAACACAATAATTTCCCAATTTGAGATCAATAAAGTACATCTATCTATCTATCTATCTATCTATCTATCTATCTATCTATCTATCTATCTATCTATCTATCTATCTATCTATCTATCTATCTATCTACCTATACATACATACATACATATACACACACGTACACATACATGCACATAAAATGGTTATTTAAAATAGGATGGACCAGACCAGCTGGACATCCTTTGTGACCAGGAAGGAGAGGTCAAAGTGAATGGGAGATAAAGTGCATTACCTGTTTAAAAACGTAATGACTTGTGGGACAAATGAAAACATGGACCTATTTTTACTGAATAGAGGTCAATACTGTTGCTCAGATGGCAACAATTTCTATGATGAGGCAAAGGGGTTCCTCTGGTCACCCACAATGTTGTTGCCTTCATCGTTCTGTCTCTGTAGATGCATTCCATACTTGGTAGCGTAATCCCTATCAATGCCTAGCATTGTGCTGGCCTGGTAGTGTTACCAAACCAGCAGATGATACATAAGGTTAAAACACTTTCAATAAAGGCACAGCAAAACATTTGGAGCATTTTGGTTGTGAACATTAAAGGATATAGCAATTTCTTTAAAAAAAAAAAAAAATACATTCTTTGTTGTGTCTCAGTGCTTCTAAATTCAGTCCACATGTCCCATTTAAGCTTGTGGTCGAGCACGATGCCAAGGTACTTGTAATGTGTGACAGATTGTACTGGCTCCCCATTGATAAAAGTAGGGTTATCACCATTCATTCAAGCACACCATTCACACAGGTGGGAGAAAAGAACAAACACACAGAGGGAGGGCGAAACAAGAACAACATACACACAAGGGAGATAGACAAGAGGAGAGGCTGAATGAGGCACCAACAGAGAGAAGCCTCAGAGAAGCCTGAGTGAACAAGAAGAGAGGATAAGAAGGAGAAACTAGGGAGAGAGAGAGAGACTAAGAGATATACGCCCAACAGTGCCTGTTGGACACAAACAAACTGATGGTTAGAGAGACAAACAATTAGCACATGTATACCATGTGTCTGCGAGTATTGATTTGTAGTTTTGCTACTCCCCTATACAAGCTGTGATCAACATTGGTAGTGGACCATATGTAGTGGGGAGGATTATTTGTTTAAGAAGTGGACGTAGCCACGGTGATGTCACCCATTGGTTTGTGGACTGCCCTTTTCGCCATGGTAGCGACCTGTCAATCACAAGGTAGCCACACCCTAAATCATTTTCTGCTTTATGGTCTATTTGACTCTAAATGGGACCATAATTTACTAAATGAACATCATGCTGTACTGAAGAAGACTTGAAACTAGTGATTGAGACCATAAACTCATGTTTACAATGTTTACTGAGGTAATAAATCAAGTGAGAAGTAGGCTCATTTTCTCATATACTTCTATACGATTAGACTTATTTTTGCAACCAGAGGAGTCGCCCCCTGCTGGCTATTAGAAAGAATGCACGTTTAGGCACTTCAGCATTGGCTTCACTTTTCAGACCCGGAGGTTGCCAACTGGTTTTAAGACACAAAACAATAAGATATTAATCACAAAACCATTATTATTTTTATTATTTGTCTTTTTTCTTCTTGAATGTAAAGGAGTACTGTGTAGAGTACTGTGACGCTACAGTATTTCCCTCTATAAAGCACTGAAGTAAAAATAACACAATGTCATCAAGTGCATCAGTAAATGTCAATTATGTAAGGATGCTTGTAACAGCTTTATGTAAACTCACAGCAGTGGGTTAAAAAGGTCATTCACATTCAGATTCACGTTTAACAAGCTCCACACCATTTACCATCTGTAACAGTAAGAACAGTAGCTGACCTTTTTTCCTATCAACGCCAGCACACAGTGTGCGTCACTCTTATTGTTTTCCAATTAGCTAGGCCATGCTTTTCCTGATTTGGCCAATACGTTCTTGTTTAGCATGTCAACAGCTTGTAAAGATTGTCGCCTCTTATGCTAATTTTCTTACGGGCCGCTGTTTGAAGCTGGGAAACTATTATTTTGCCATTATCAGAGTCCTTGCTTATTGTCCACATTAGTCTCTGTGCTCTGGCCCCTGTGGGTGAGGTGTCAGTTAGTGCAGGTGTGTTTTTTTCCTGTCCCTGTACCTTATTTTCTTGGATAACCTACTATTAAGTTGCGCAAATAAACAACATATTCAAACACATATATTTTGCTGCCAATGGGCCACCCAGCTTCTTGTTGTTCGGCTCTAATGGGCTATTTCTCAGTGAGTGTTTACACATCGCTATCACTCCTCAAGATTGCATTTCCCATTTGCTCAGAAGCCACATTCACATATTATTTTTTGTTGCCTTGAAGTGTAAAAAGTGGTAATCATTAAACCTTTCCGATATTTCTCTTCCCTGAAAAAGGGAAATTACACAAGAGGCTGACATACGTAAGTCCTACTGATATAAAACTACTATGAATATGTAGAGAATAGACAATCCCTTCAAATAAAAGACTGTTTATGTCACAACTCAATGCAAACAAAAGGTAGTTTCTGTAAAATAGTGATGTTTGATTTTTTTTAAGACCAGTACCAATTCAGATTTTTGGGGATTCGAAGCTGCCGCCGCGGTTAGGACTCAACCTTGTTAGATGGGCGCCCGCACTACCAACTGAGCTATCGGGGCGCCCAATTTAACTTATTTTTTGACATCCTGTAAAAACAAAATGTACATGTGTAATCATTTATTCTTTAATCAATGATCACAATAAAACTCAGCAAGCAAGATCCTAAATTGAGACTGGTTAAGAAAGGTGTTATTTCAGGTAATGCATTTGAAAGCCTCGCCTTCTCTGTGAAAAGGTCGTTACTCTCAGCACCCGAGGGTTGAGATTTTTGTTTTTCTGATGTGTCTCTGGCTCATAAAGGTTTCATGCTAACAGTAACCACCACGGGGCACAAAGTGGGGTCACATGGGTGTCATCCCCGGGGTGGAATCTCTGAGTGAAGAGTTCAGAATCAATACTGGATATTGTAGGAACAATACTGAGATAAAGTCAACACTTATGGGATGAAAAATGACCTTTTTCTGAGACAACCTGTATTGCATCATGGACATTTTTTTTCCCCGGAGCACAGGAAAGATGTTTTTGCTGATGGCAAAAATCAATTTGCAGATAGATGCACTCATGCCATGAAGGAGCACACCTAACTGGCAATGACGTCAGGATAGACTTTTTATCCGCAGCATGATGTATGCATAAGCTCACAGGATTTCCTCCATTCTTTTTTCCTCTCATCAGTGTAAACTTCAGGGGACTGCTCTGAATTCCACAGACCACAAAAGGGTTTTATCGTCTGATAGTGTCCAACGTTATGTTCCCTGAGCTCAAAGTAAATGTTTCTTTTTTTTTTTTGTGTTCACGTTGCGACCATAAACATTTTATGAATGTTGGCTCACAACCTTTCACAACAAATGAGACACACATGAGGGGGGATGTAACAGTTTGAGTCATCCCCCTTTGCTATAATTCAGTCCGTTACCGGAAACTGGAATACACTTCAAGGTTATATTGATAACATTTTAATGCAGAGTACTCATTTAAAAAAAAAAAAAATTAGATTCACAGACCTTTTAGAAAAGTGCCGAATAAAAGACTTTAAATGACTTTTCCTAAAAATAATACTACGAATTAAATTTTTTAATGGGTCCAAAATGAATGTTTTGTTCATCTCTGTGGAAGATATCTGACGTCGGTTCCCACTTTTAACAAGGCTTGTGAGCCAATAGCATAACAACGTTAGTATCACATGGTTTCTCTGTGTAGTCAGTTGCCAGTTAGTGTGGAAAACTTAGATAAATGACTGAGATTGACACTTGGGTCAAACTTTTGTTTTTTACTTTAGCCTACTCCCTTTTTGTCTCGCGGACCATTTTCTGCGTGCACACTGATATCCCAACAGGAAAAGGAAAGTCTTTTTCTCTGAATGAAAAACTAATCTGCACAAGTGGATTTATACTGCTTGGTTACGTAATACCCTCAAAGTGAACTTTGGGGGCTTGCACTGATGTGCTGGCAGCACAAGCAGACCGAACTGTAGTTCCCTCAAATAATGTACAACTAATGTACATCAGAGGGGATTTAGAAGTTGGTGGCCGACTGAACCAGAGGTGGTGATTGTTAGAAACACTAACCAAGACGGTTCGGGTGAGATTTAGTTTGTTTCTGTCTAGTTTGAATCAAAAGTGTGAGCACACTGTTGCAAAATGACTTTTACTCTATCATGAAAGATGAATCACTTGACATGACTGTCTGTCTCAGTCATTCCACTCGACCATAAAATATGCACGTTATGCAACGAACTGGCAACCATTTGTTGTGAAGTGAATGCAATGGGACGGGGGAGGGAGAATGCGACATCTAGTGGCTGAATGTTATCAGTGTTATTTGTACCTTTCAATAATTATTTACAAACTCAAACTATTGTTTCCCCATATAATGAATGCATTGATTTTTGGCATGTTGAGGAGAGCTTTATGTGCTTGAAAATGCCTAGAATTGTAGCAAAGACATTATGCAAATTAGTGAAACATTTTGTGATGTTGATGTTTCATTTTATGTAAAAGGGTATAATTGTATCCTCCCACCAGGCTGTATACGGTCTGACCCTTGTGTGTGTGTGTGTGTGTGTGTGTGTGTGTGTGATGTTCATCTGTGAGAGCAGTGATGAGTCTGCCTCTTGACCTGCCAGCTGACTCTCAGTTTGACCCGCCATCAGGAGCAGATGACTCTATCCAGACACCTAAATCTCACATCAAGTTCTTTCTAGCGTTCCCTCTCCCCCTTCCCGAATGTGCTTGGCTTGAACTTCATGTTAATCTATTCCTTACATAGAGATGAGGCTGTTTGGTGTAGGAACCGTTGTCCTTAAATGGTTGACCAATTTGACTGTCACTAGAGGCAGATCCAACAGGATGACTCTGTCCAGGAAGACACATTTGACATTAACAAGAACTTGCTCTTTTCTTTCTTTCTTTCTTTCTTTCTTTCCTTCATCTCCTCCTTGCTGAAAGTGCGGAGCTCATAACACAGAGATCCTTCTTTTCCTTAAATGGGAATTCAATTTCACTTTTCATAAAAATGACAAAATTCACTTGTCATTCAACTAATACAGAGCCCGATGATACCATTAACTGTGATATGGCAGCCATTTCTGCATTAAAAAAACATCAACTGGAAATCTATTTTTTGAGAATCAAATACACACTTCCTGAAAGGTGGCTCTATAAAGGCGTGTATCTTGCTTATTCGTGGAGGACAACAGCTGTACTCAGCTTGGATTCGCACCAGACTCACGGCAAGAGCCCTGTCAAAACGTATAAATATCCATACGGATTTCTCCAACCACACCGGCAGCATAATCCACTTCTCTGTCCTTGATCTGTATGTTCAGTATGTTCCAAACACCCAGTTTCTCCACAGCGTGGTTAAATATAGTAGATCAGCGCTGCATCATTGCTTTCTCATCTCTTAAGTAGTGTATTTAGTGATTTAAAGACAACATGGGGATTGTTTGGACTTCCTGGCTCTACCTAAATGACTGACATGAGTGCTATTGATCTTCTCATCTAACCCTCAACAGGAATGCAAATAATCAATTTAAAAAAAAAAAAGTGTCAATCTATTCCTTTAAAGCTGGGCAAAAACTCCATAATAACCTTTCAGCATATTGTAATTCAAGTGTTCTGAGAGAGAACTAGACTTCTGCACCTCCTCATGGCTCTGTTTTCAGGCTTGACGGAGACAATCACAGGTCATTTCAGAGAGAGAGCGTTCCTATTGGCTGTTCATTCAATGGAAACAGCTGTCAATCACCCCCGAATTTCGATCAAATGATCAAACTAGGCAGCGCTGGTCAAATATGAATATGTAATGCCTATTTCTCACCTCAAATGTTTTCAGAAACATCTTGTAGTGTACTGTTTAGCTGTAAAATGAGAAAGTTTGCTTCGGCTGGTGGGCGGTGCTTGGTATTTCCTCAACTGATCTCAACATGGCTGCCGGGTCACAAATTTTCTCATTTTACAACTAAACAGTACACTACAAGATGTTTCTGAATACATTTGAGGCGAGAAATAGGCATTACAGTAACAGAATATTTATTCATATTTGATGAGTTTGGCCATTTGATCGGAGTTTGCGAATGATTGACAGCTCGGCTCTGATTGGTTGTTTTCCTCTGGTCTGTGAAATCTTGCAGAAGCCATTAGGAGCACCGGAGGACACAGAGGCACATGATTTCTTTTCAGATTACCTGTCTTATGCACTACTGTCAGGATATAGTGACCGTTTTATAAAAATACAGTTTTTAATATTTGCTCCAATTCTACCCACTGTAGCTTTAAGTACCATGTTTAGTGATTTAAAGACAAATTGGCGATGTTTGGGTAGTTCTTTATGCTCTTGGCTCTATCTAAATGACTGATGAGTGCTATTGATCTTCTCATCTAACACTCAACAGGAAAGCAAATAAGGGATTTTAAAAAAAAAACCTCAACGTCAACCTCTTCCTTTAACAGGACGAGAAGGGAAAAATAGAAATGTCTTAACCATCTCATCTATTGTCTTGTTATTATGTCACTTCATATGGTCATGGTTTGGGGTTTTGGTTGTAGGTTGTTTCCTGTTTTACGTTGAAGGTTCCCTTCTTATGTGTCATGTTTTGTTTTACTTCCTGCCTTTGTGTTTTCCCGCCTTTTTGATTGTCTGCCCCGCCCTGATCAGCTTCACCTGTCCCTAATTAGTTCTGCAATCACCTCACCTTTTGTCACTTCCCCAGTTAGTGCAGTCACTATTCATACCACCTCAGTTCCTTTGTTCTTTTTCGGTTCCTCTTTTGTCGTTCCTTGAATTCAGTGTACCTGACTTGCTCTGAGTGTTTCCGGTTACTCAGCGTTCTGTTGTTTTTGATTTATTTCTGTTACCAGCCTGGTTTTGGACCTTCAAGTGTAAGTTTTTTTTTTTTTTATCAATCATCAAACTGTCCCTGCTCACAACTCTTCAATTAATTTTGCATTTGGGTCCAAACCTGCTTTCCTAAAACGTGACACATACAAAAATATGACTTTAAACTGTGTATCACAGCTGAATGAGACACGCCCAAATGTCAAATATGCAACCTTTGTCCAAATTTGGGATTAAATGTGACTCCTTAAACGTTTACAAATGCATCCATTTGTATCAATTTTGCACCATCGCCTTAAAAAGTGTAGACAGAAAATGCCCAGTGTGGGTAGATTTTTGCTCAAGTCCCTCCACTCCTCCATTTCATAAAGAAACAGAGGCCATAATCTCCTCTTTAGATCAACAGGTGTGTAGGTCTTGCCAGGAGCTAGCATGTTCAGTGGACTAATGAATTCTGGACATCTTTCCAGGGCTGTTAAGACCACCACCTCTCTCAGATAGCAGTTTAATGCGATCTTTGTGCACTTAATGGCCTACAGCTTTGCAGGCGAGAGACATCCTGTGACAGCAAATCGTTGGCTGGTCATGAATAATGATTCACTCGAGAACCGTTTGATCAATACTGTTCCTTTAACAGCTTAAATGAAGAACTGTTCATTTGTCTACTGAGAGGATGTTGTGTTTTAATTTTAAAGAACAATCCTCAATTGTTCATACAGTTGTTTGGCTATAACCTCTTTTCAACTTAATAGATTTCTTTTTTTTTTTTTACTTTGATACTCACAAACTCTCATCGCATTTTAAATAGTACCTGCTTTAAGACCAAACTACTAGATAATTCTGTTTATAAATAGACACTTCGTAAAGTCCCACCCCTCGAACGCAGACTGGCCAATTATAGCGAAGCACTGGCCAGCTCCGACCAGGCCAATATCCTTTTAAAGGGGAACTACGCCCATTTTCAAAATACATAAATATGATTCCTATGATCTAAGACAGTCCAAAAAAAATATTAGTAAACATGAACAACTCTCTCCCATATCCCAAAACTAGAGTGCTGAAACTAAAATTTGTGATGTCATAGGGTATAAACTGCTCCACAGACGATGAATTAGGAGATGTTCTAGATGACACTGAGAGCACCCAGGGGAATGACCTGAGTATATGGGAACATTTCTGTTTCACTACTGACAACACAACAATAGAATAAAGCTCATTTGGGTATAAAAAAGAAAACAAACATTCTGTGATCCACAAAATCAGTCTCCCATTCATTGTCTATGGAGCAGCTCCAGACTTTATACCTTATGACATCACACGTTTGAGACTTAGTTTTCTGATTTCTGGCTTTGAGAGAGAGGAGCTCATGTTCATGACTGAACTTTCCAAGGCCGTGGAAATAACATACTGGAATTCTTAATGTGGGTGGTGTTCCCCTTTAACCTGTTTTCGCTGCTGAGTCGGTTTGATATCCTGATATATCCTTCAAATTTGTAGACCCTTCTATGGGGAAAATGTTTTTAGGCCGCAAGGGGATTTTTCGTTGCCACTGGAAAAAATTTAAAGCAATCCAGGTATCCAAATCTTGTTATAGATCCATGCGCATATGCCAAAAAAGTTTTCTAGGTAAGCAGCCCACTGAATTTGTGCAGTAGTATTTCTCCCGCTCGGCCCGTAGACTACATTGGGATGTCACAGATGTTTAAACCCGCTTTCTTCGGCTCGAGGACAGCGATTTTATACAAATATAAAATCTCCATGGATCAAAAATCAATTTTTCATATTTTTTCGTTGCAATACCGTGAGTGGCCAATGGAAAAATTTGAATAATTGCCATTGGAAGTAAGGCTGAGCGGCGGCACCTTATCCAGGTCTTATTATACATCAATATAACAATATGACCTGTAATTCATATGGGAAATCTGAGCATGATCATGTTACGTTTTTTTAATTAAGTATGATTTGTGTCATTCTAATCTTTAAAGCAGCATCACATTCTACGGAGCATCCCCAGCAGGCATGAAATCCAACAGGAAAACCAGCCAGTGTCATTAGTCGTTAGTGACTCAACCCTTTCATAACGGGGCTGACGTAGTGATGACAGGCTGTCATGGGCCAGATTTTAACCACTCTGGAACATCAGAGAGTAAGAGGAGGACAAGTAAATAAAGCTGGACATGTCTAGAAGTTATCAAACTGCCAAGAGCTTTCATCAATAGCAAACCCACCACTTCATGTACCAGCGGGCTTTAGACTTTTGTCAATCACATCTTTCAGTTACTGTCTGCGTGGGTCAGGACGCTCATTGTGAAACATGAAGGCACTGTGAGGATACAAGAGATGGATTACTTTGGGCAGGGGGAAAGAGTTATCAAAGGTCGAACAACAGACCAAATTGATGGCATTCATTTACCAAAAAACAATGCTTTTGCTCTTATCCTTATGAAGGAGACGCCGTTTTACATTCCTATTACTATTTGACAATGATATTCTACTCGTCATATAAATATAGACCTTCAAACTTTCCTTTGACCTACACTGTGATCTAAGTAAGTCAGCTATATAGATAAAAATGGAACACATTTGTTATTAATCAAAATAAAACAACAGGTTTGTTTAAATGATAATTAGTAATAGTACTATTATCAAAATATGGATGAATTGTTCTGTTACTCTCTTGTGCCTTTGCAAACCGTGTTCCTTTACGCTGTATTGCACCGGTCATTTATTGAGACTTGGACAGTTGTGGTCCAAATCCAATGAGCCTCTCTGTGTCATGGAGAGGAGAATAAAAGAGAACAAGGTGTTCTGGTTTTCTGGCTTTGGACATGGCTTCTCCTTCACCCCAGGGATAAGAAGTCCTTAACAGTTCTTTGTGTTAGTCTTGTCCGTGCTTTGGTCAGAAGGCACAATAGGGCTGCCATGAGTGGTTTAAATACCTGTGTAACTCAAATGAATACTACTAGTCAGACACACTGCCATAAACATTGTAATAGCTTATCAATATGACTTCGGTAGAGAAGCCATGTTGTTGAGATATAAAACAAGTAGGGCTGTCAATCGATTAAAATATTTCAACGTGATTAATTGCGTGATTATCCATAGTTAATCGTGATTAGTCACACATTTTTTATCCGTTCAAAATATACCTTAAAGGGAGATTTGTCAGGTATTTAATACTCTTATTAACATGGGAGTGGGCAAATATGCTGCTTTATGCAAATGTATGTGTATAAATATATTATTGGAAATCAATTAACAACACATTTGACTATGACTTGCCCCAAACTGCATGTGATTATCATAAAGTGGGCATGTCTGTAAAGGGGAGACTCGTGGGTACCCATAGAACCCATTTTCATTCACATATCTTGAGGTCATGTCAGGTACATGTTAGCATTTACCCATTCCCACACACACATTCATACACTGATGGCAGAGCCTTCGGGACCAATTTGTGGTTCAGTGTCTTTCCCGAGGAAACTTTGACATGCGGACTGGAGGAGCCGGGGATCGAACCGCCGATCTTCCGATTAGTGAACGACCTGCTGTACACAGCACAGTTATGAATAAGTACAATTGGCAACAATAACCCATCCAAATCAATATATTATAAAACTGTTTAAGGTTTTAGGCATGCCAGGCCAGCATGATTGGAGCAGCAATTTTCTAAAATGATAACCTATTTTTATCTATACAAAATGCACCTTAAAGGGAGATTTGTCAAGTATTTAATACTCTTATCAACATGGGAGTGGGCAAATACGCTTGCTTTATGCAAACTTATGTTTATATTTATAATTGGAAATCAATTAACAACACAAAACAATGACAAATATTGTCCAGAAACCCTCACAGGTACTGCATTTAGCATAAAAAATATGCTCAAATTATAACATGGCAAACTCAAGCCCAACAGGCAACAACAGCTATCAGTGTGTCAGTGTGCTGACTTGACTATGACTTGCCCCAAACTGCATGTGATTATTATAAAGTGGGCATGTCTGTAAAGGGGAGACTCGTGGGTACCCATAGAACCCATTTTAATTCACATATCTTGAGGTCAGAGGTCAAGGGACCCCTTTGAAAATGGCTGCGACAGTTTTTCTTTGACAAAATTTTACCTAAGTTTGTAGATTATTTAGCCTCCTTTGCAACAAGCTAGTATGACATAGTTGGTACCAATGGATTCCTTCGATTTCTATATATATCATTAGTTTCATATGATGTCAGTATCTTCACTCTAGCTTTAAAACCCGCTACAACCTCCAAAAGAATGATTGTGCATTAACGCGTTTAACTGTGACAGCCCTAAAAACAAGTAATGTACATTTTCTCAGTTTGAGGAACAGAAAACGATTTACAGACACAATGTTCCTATGAAGTTTATACTGAGGCATTTTTGCCTTTTTGCAATAAATTCTTACGTGGTAGACTACAACAGTATCATTAACACTTCCTTGTCACTCCTGTATGGATGATAAACTTAGTCAATACTATAATTTCTGCTTTAAATTTGAACTTTTCGTATACATTATATTCAGAATCAAGTATTGTATACTGACTGAGACACAATCATTTCCACTGCACAGTTATCATGTTTTGTTGAATAAAACTCAGGACAAACTGAGGTGAAGTTTCATCCTGTGCGGAAAGTAAATACTCCAGACTGGAATAACCCCTAGCTTGACCTTTGAGATGACAAATTGTGAATCATTTCAAACATCTTCTGACCTTTTGTCCACTTTCTTGTTTGTTGTACAATGAAACATGACAGCTCAAAGTGGATTACTGCAGTGGGAGGCTGCACTACTCAGAAAAATAGTCTACCTCATGCAATAATGACCATCCTCCCTCAGCTGAGAAAGGTGAAAGCAGTGTTACCCTAAAGGTCATTTTTCCCAAACCTTTAACCAAGTAGTTACCTTTAGGGCTGGCAGGTCATAAAACACTTAGGAGTCATTTTTCTTCATGTCAGTCATGTTGAAAAACAAGCTACAAACAAGCTATTTTGTATTTTAGATTTTGGGCTTGAAATGGCGAATATCAGGTCGACATTTGCAAGGATGGAAAAAGGCTTTTCTAACCATGAGTTGTTGTTGTTGTTTCATGAATTCGTAATACAGTGGGACGGCAGTAGCTCAGTCTGTGGGGACTTGGCTTGGAAGGGTTACAGGTTCAAGGACCAACATGGACGTATGTATGTATTTCGGGTCTGTGTGAGTAGAAACATTTTATTTCCCCACATGGGATCAAGAAAGTATGCCTTCTTCTTCTACAGATGCACCTTGCTTCAAACAGGATGTTATTCCCTATACAGTGCTGTCAGAGGGATCTGAGGGAAGGCTTGTAATGCATTTGTGAATTAATCATATCTGGTGCAGGTGGACTAGGATTGATGTTACCATATAAATATGTTTAGAAGAAATATTTCTTCTCCTGAAAATAAAGCAAATCCATTTTCAGACTTTATCTCCTGAAAATTGATTTTCAGACCTCTCTGGCTCAGGTGCTATCTGTGGAAATCGTAAACAGAGTTGGTGACAATGTACTGTGAACTCCAATTTGCAGACTGACTTTGGTGGCACAGAGATACATATTCCATGCATGTATCTGTGAGCTTATACTGTATGAGGAAACAATGATGGAGTGAATAATGTGAAGATTATCATACTCGCTGTCAAGCATGCAGTGAGCTTTGACGAAGCTGTCATGCTCCTTACATTACCAGTTAATGGATCCAGCCTTTAGAGTCATGCAGTCATCCATGTTATGTGTAGGAGGGAGACAGTCTTTGAAATAATCCATTCTTATCTGAGCTATTATTCTGTTATTCCTGTTGCAGACATCTATTGCTGCTAGGGCTGTCAAATTTAACGCAACGGAAATTTGTTTTAATGTCACTAAATTTCTTTAATGCAACTTGTGATTTTTAGGTTGTAGCGAGCTCAGTTTTAAAGCTAGAGTGAAGATACTGGCATCATATGAAACCGGAAAACCCAAGGAATCCATTACCATCGGTACCAACCATTACATACCAAATGTTAAATAAACTGTCATGGCCATTTACAAAGGGGTCCCTTGACCTCTGACCTCAAGATATGTGAATGAAAATGGGTTCTATGGGTACCCACGAGTCTCCCCTTTACAGACATGTCCACTTTATGATAATCACATGCAGTTTGGGGCAAGTCATAGTCAAGTCAGCACACTGACACACTGACAGATGTTGTTGCCTGTTGGGCTTCAGTTTGCCATGTTGTGATTTGAGCATATTGTTTTTGCTAAATGCAGTACCTGTTAAGAGTTTCTGGACAATATTTGTCATTGTTTTGTGTTGTTAATTGATTTCCAATAATAAATATATATATATACATTTGGATAAAGCAAGCACATTTGCTCACTCCCATGTTGCTAAGAGTAATAAATACTTGACAATCTCCCTTTAAGGTGCATTTTGTATAGATAAAAATGTGTGATTAATTTGCAATTAACTGTGGACAATCATGCGATTAATTGTGATTAAATATTTTAATCGATTGATAGCCCTAATTGCTACATAAAAGTAAGTTATAATTTTTGAAAATTGCTGCTCCAATCATGCTGGCCTGGCATGCCTAATACCCTAAACAGTCTTATAATATATTGATTTGGATGGGTTATTGCTGCCAATTGCACTTATTCATAACTGTGCTGTGTAGAGCAGGTCGTTCACTATAATTGGAAGATCGGCGGTTCGATCCCCGGCTCCTCCAGTCCGCATGTCGAAGTGTCCTCGGGAAAGGTACTGAACCCCAAATTGCTCCGGAAGGCTGCCATGTGAATGGACATTTAGATTAGATCCAGATGGGCATGGCAGCCTCTGCCATTAGTGCATGAATGTGTGGGTGTGAATGAATGATGACATGAAGTGTAAAGTGCTTTGAGTGGTTGGAGGACTAGAAAGATGCTATATTTAAATGCAGGTCCATTTACCATTTAATCAACAGTCAATAAATACCTGTGTCCATAAGATACAATGTAGAGAAGACAAGCAAACCATCAGTAGTTGTCAGTCTCATCTTTTATACGCCATTTCCTTTATATGACATATTGAGTTTTTTTTAATATTGACCAAGCCTGCATCACACTCCCTTTAGAAGGACTGTCATCAATCTGAACTCGTTTCCTTTTAAGAACTGCTCCAGATGCTCAGGAGGGAGCCTCCTCCCCTCACATCACCCTCTGATCTTGCTGTGGGTGTCCGCAACAGCCCTGCCTCTCCCTGTTTTCATCTAAAATGAAAAAAAAAATGGTAGCTCACCATGCCTAACCCACGTCATGAACACGCTTCTCTGCAGCTCTACGTTGATTCATCATAAAGACCACGCAGCTCACATATGAGATAAACTATAATAAGGTTGACCTTTTTGACCTTGAAGTCCATTCACATCCTTTTCATACTCATCAAACCATTCAGTGACCCCTTTTCAGCGGGGCCTCCATCCCTGCTGACACATTATACACCTCTATAAAGGAGCTTTTGTGCTTCCTTTTGTGCTTCACCAAAAACATGGTAGTGTCTCATTATACATCATTATCATGTAATGTAATCTTCACATATGTTATAATGTGCAGTCAGGTTAGCCAAGGTAGGGAGACATTATCCTGTGAAATAGGAACAAAAAAAACATGATCATTTATTATATTTCTTTTTATATATATTAACATGTCACTTAAAGGGACGTTGCTTGTTGTTATTGTTGTTGTTGCTTGTTAACAGTGACGCTTGTGGCCGTTAAGTCAACGACAGTCAGCATGCTCGCATTAGATGCGAACGAGCATTGGTCAAAACAGAGAAGCGACCAACTAAACTAACTCTCTTCTGCTCCGTTGCTCACTCGTTTTGCCGCAGCTCGCTCTCTCTTGCTTCACCACTCACTTCCCACGTGCACACACACTCCCACAATACTAGTTTTCCCCTGACGTCGGTCACATTCTTCTTTTGTTTTTAGCTTCACTAGATATAACTTTGTTTTTTGTGCTACCGTGGAGTTTGTGTTGGAGTCTCGGTTGTGGTGGGGGCTGGTCATTTGTTGGCGTTAGCGGACTCCATTTCTAACCAAACGTTAGCTATCGTTGCACACTGTAGCTGAAAACAAGACACTCGCAAGCGCGCATGACGTCACAGCTGTTGGATTTTCCCGGAAAAACAGGCCTGGGTTCTTCGCATTAAAAGCAGTCTACAGGCTGATAGAGGAAACCCAGAAAAATGCAGAAGGGTTACAGGTTAAGTTACAATCTGTTCACACATTGGCAATAAAAAATGATTAAAACACATTTATACGTATAAAATGTTACATACAGTCCCTTTAAGAAATCATGAAGTTGCGTGAATATTTTTTTCCATGAAGAACAAAAACATGTCATCTTCAGTACAACCTTTGAAGTTAGAACAGACATAGTCTGTGTCTGTTGAACAGGTGATGGAAGACATGGCTTTTTAGTCTGAGGAGCTTTTGAAGTTCACCACCTGGGCAGAAGCTGAACTGCAATCTGACAGCAGGCCACAGACCCAATCTAAAAACCCATGTTATTTGAGAGCAGACTCGTATAAAACACTCTTCTTGGGGAGTCGCCGGTCGAAGGTGAACTAAACATTGTGCCATGCTGGTCAAGGATTGGCTCTCAAAATATCGGTTTGGCCAAACTCAGGGGTGAGTCAGAAGCTGCCTGATGTTACTGACACCACCTCCATGTGAGATAAACTTTAAAACGGCATTCACCTGGAACAGGGATCCATCCACATGAGACTTCTCCCACTATTTTCCATTTTACACCGAACAATAGAAAAGTGGTCCGCTTTCTCCAATTTAGTTTAATGGCAGTCGGAAAACGCCAAAACTGTGCAGTACCACTATCTATCAGTAAGACTGAATGGACGGACTGTTCAGAAAAATATGACTGGTAACTCTGCTTCATGTCAGTAGGGTGAAACTCCATTCTGTCCATAGAAATGTTGTCTTCGACATATCTCAATGCTTCTGTTGTCAAACAACGGCGCAAATATGATACGCTGACATTGTTGACAGTTATAAACAAAGTGCTTACTGTTAAAGGGATATTTCGGGTGTCTTGAAGTGGGGTTGTATGAGGTACTTATCCACAGTCTGTGTATCACCTACAGTAGATGATGGTCGGCACGCCCCAGTTTGGAGAAGCAGAATGGAGTTACCATAATGGAAACAAAGCAATGTACTACTGTGGAAGGGGCCGGCAGCAAAACTTTTTAGACACCTAAAAGAAAGGTCCACCTAAAAAAATCAATATCAGTTTAAGTGTACGCTACATTTAGAATATTTTTGCCGGTTTACCTTGAGGTCAAACAGCTATACAGTCTACATTTCCGACTGGGAATTGAAGCCACTATCTATGCTCTCGCCAAAGCAACCAGACTTCACTGAAAAAAAACACATTTAACCTCGCAGAACACGGGAGTTGCTGGTGTACCGCTGCCGGTTTGTTTGTTTGTATGATTGTGTGACTTTAGTTTGTTCGGATTCACCAAGTCTTACAATAACACAAATAACACAACAACACAAAGCTTTCATCCAGGAAACCACAGTTTGTGTCCCGTGCGTTAAAGGTCACATATTATACTCCATTTAAACTAGTTATTATAGGTCTCAGACACCTCCAAACCATGTCTCTGAAGTTTTTTTTTCAAAAAAACAATCAGATCATGCATTCCAGCATGTCTCTATAACCTCTGTTTCAGCCCATTTCCAAAAGTGCTGATTTCTGTGTCTGTAGCCTCTGTCTCCTCCCACTCTGCTCTGATTGGTCAGCGTTTTCTGTCAATCAAACGTCCTCAACAACACAGCGTCACCCTCCCCGCCCCCCTCGCGGCCTGAGAGCAGGGAGAGAGAGGAGCTAGAATAGAGCTTATAAACCACTTTAAAGTTTATAAACCAGAAACTTCACCCAGCGCACGTTACCAGAGGAATCTGATCAGAAATCGGCGACACATGATGAACATCTGCGGTCCAGATTCCAGGTTTTCCTGACGGTTTCTCTCAGGTAAATAATACTATTTATATCTCTGTTAGTTAGCTCAGTGTTTACCTCATGCATCAACTCTGTAAACCGTAAACATACACTCTGTTTTACGTCTGTCTTTACAGATCCATCTGTGAGAAATGACCGACAGAATCATCCCAGAGGAGAGCAGACAGCTGAGAGCAGACAGCTGTGGGCAGATGGCTCTGTTTACATGGCGATACAAAGCTAACCCGGTAGCATGTAGCTAACCCGTTAGCATGTAGCTACATGCTAACGGGTTAGCTACATGCTACCGCTATGACACGGTGTGTAAACACAGCGACCATCAGGGTGGAAAATAGAAGATGTGAAACAGTAGTCAGTTCATTATTTCTGCTAAAAGATAAATGTATGGAAGATCAGAGTAATGGTATATTATTTACAGTAGTAGCTGTCTCTGTGTTACCATGACTACAGACCACCGGAGCTTAGCTTACCATAGTTTACCAGAGCTGAAGACTTTCTCCTGTACCATGTTAACATAACTAACTAACAGGTGAGATGATTACAAATGCTGTGAATAATTAATATTGTCATCTGTCAACTCAAATAAAGTTTGACTGTGAAACAGAAATGTGTTGTGTTGCTTACAGTCACTATTTACTACCTGTGCTCTGCTACATGCATGACATCAAATATATATAATATATAAATATCACCTGTTTAAACAGTGTAATTACATAAAGCCTTTGTGAAAGAACATGTTATATTTAGATGATGGGAGTACATGAAGCCTGTTCTGCTGGTTCTTGCAGACTAACTGTAGGAGCTACTTTGCTCAAGTTAGGTTGAGGAGGAGAGACAGTGACGCGCTGTGGGGCGGGGTCAGCTACTGAAGGTTCTCTCTGGTTCGACCAGGAAACCCTCACGTGGCTTGCATTCTCTAATGACGTCAGGATACAAGGAAAAAAGCGAATTTTTTTTCTGCACCCATTTCCGGACAAACGGAGGAGGAGAAAAAGAGAGAGGATGGTCTTTTATGATACTATGGTGGCCTGTAGACACACTGGGGACAGATATTGATGTTTAAAAGACATGGAAAAGTGCATTTTGCATAATAGGTGACCTTTAAGTTTCACTTTCTCATTACAGATCAGCTGTTCATTTGTGTCCCATGTCCGCAACGTTCAGAGTCCTTTTCACTGCACAAATGTAGTAGTTTTAAGCCCAGCCATGTAGTTATTTCCTAGAGCTAACTATACTGGTTTTGTTGCCTAATCCTAAAGTGATACCAAGGGTAACTGTAGTGGTTTTGATGCCAAAAATAAAGTGACGCCAAGGGGCGGTATGTGATGAGTTGTGATGAGAATGTGTTGGAACTTACCCTTTTAGCAAAGCTCAGGATAAGTCAATGCTGCATCGAGACAAATCGCCAAGTTAGACTTGCGCATTTGACTGAAAGCAGAAACCGAAAGATATAACTGTGTTTTGTGGTCAGCTACATTATAATTCAGAAATGGGTAACAGCTGGAGACAACACAAACATCGAAGTAGGCAACTTGGCCAACTTTGATAAACAAGTTATTTTTACCTAAAATTGCAGCATTACAAATGTGTTCCCCTCAGCTGTGGGCTGCGCGGTGGTGCAATGGTTAGCACTGTCGCCTCACAGCAAGAGGGTCACAGGTTCAAACTCGTCTCGGGGCCCTTCTGTGTGTGGAGTTTGCATGTTCTCCCCGTGTTAGCGTGGGTTTTCTCAGAGTTCTCAGGCTTCCTCCAAAGACATGCAGGTTAATTGTTGACTCTAAATTGCCCGTAGGTGTGAATGTGAGTGTGAATGGTTGTCTGTCTCTATGTGTCAGCCCTGGCAACCCAGAATAGGATAAACGGTTACAGATAATGGATGGATATTCTGCTGTATTGTATCTTCATATAGTTTTCATCAACAAAAGTTCCTAATCAATGCCCATATCAGGTTGGACATTACAATAAAGAGCACTGCATTCTCCTTTAAAAATTGTTTCAGAAATCAATAGTGACTTTTTTGCTCATTATAATATCTGTTGTTGAACTTTGGTGCCTCTACGTTAGAATAGAAACTCCCTGTCTCTTTCTCCTTTTAGATGCTTTTTTCCTTCTGCAGGATCAGTGTTTTACACAACGATTGAAAGAGCTACTGTGTCTTGGTGCTCTGCTTTGATCTGCCACCACCACTGTTGGTGATTATTCTTGGATGACGTCTCTCTTCACTTATGTGGTTGTGTCTATTTGACCAGAAGGGGAGGATTTGAACAGGGGTTACATTATGTAACATTGCTTTTTTCTTTGGTTTGTTTTTCTGTCCGTTCACAGCTCTTTGCAGGATCCAACTCATCGGCTTTCTGTGGAAAGCGCTGCAACAAGCTACAAGTCAATAAACTGTGCACAGCACCCGTATTGCAACAGTGTGCATGAACAAAGCTTTTACAGACCAGACACACTTACGTCAACCAAGACTACTAACTGTTACATTACATTTTCATTCACTACTCTCAGATTGATCATATCAGATGGTGTGTGCATAAGACCCTTACATTGTTTAATTTCAATGTACTGTAATTACCACTTTGGGTATAATAGGCCTGATATGTAATATATAATCATTGATGTTAACATAATTGCGTCGTACATAGTAACAGCTGTACTAAAGCTTAATTGAATGGTCACAATTTCCATAAAATATGATTGATAGATGCATGAATTAATTAGTGTTTTTCATGAAGGGGACATCAAGCTCTATACGTGGGTGATCGACCACAGCGGGCTGACATTTAACCTACTTTGCACCATGTTTTGTAAGTATAGTAAATTGACCATTAATCATTGCCAGCAAGATCCCACTTTGCAATGACTCACAGGAAGGTTAGGTTGATATATAGTGCCCTCCTGTGTTAAAATAGTAAAACACACACACATGCAGGCAGCCACAATGATTGATAAATAACAATAAAAACTGAAAACAGAAACGCATCCAAGTGCTTGTATAGCCAATGAATCAGTGTCAAAATGAGATAATAGCAATAAATGAAAAGACGGCAGCTGACACCATAGTTTATTATGCTCATATCCAGTGACTGAAATGGACCAAAAAAGGTGCCAGTACGTTAATTCACTATAGCTGCATGACATGATCGTCGTATGTGTCTTGGATGTATTTATACATATATCTTGGTAATATATTCCACTTCAAATGTATTTTTGTATACATTTCATATCATACATTAGGCCTACATACGACATACATTTCCTCAGTTTGTACATTTGTATATAGGGTTAATAAACACTTACTGTATGTAGCTATTGATACAAAGCAAATTGTACACAAATATAATATTGCATATGCTATACCCTACAATAAAACCAACTGAAAATATGATAGGCCTACAGATGAAATTGGATAATGAGAAGGAATACTAAAGGCATTTTCAGCATTGTTTTCTCAGCATTAGGAGTAAGGGTACTCATGTGGACATAAATCAGAAGTGTCGGGACTATGAGTACCGGCCCATTTCAGTCACTGTGCTTACCCTGCAGTACAAAACTTCAAAATATTTAAAACTCCACAGACCAGATAAGACAGATGTCACCATCAATGCGATCACTATAGTTCCCATCAATCACACATTAGTAGTGTTTCTATCACTAATTCACATTCTTGATTCTGTGAATCAAAGATGCCTCTGCCCTCGGGCTCAAAGTGTTACATGTCACGCCTGGGCTGTGCTGAAGAAAGAGAAAATAAAACTGTTGTCTGAGCCAGCGAGTGGTTGATTTGTTCCTTTGGGTATCACCACACAAAAAGGACAATGTGGACAAAGTGATTGCAGTTATTGCAAAGATAAAAGAGTCAGCTAATTAAATGTGATTCGATATGCCTTTTTAGAGTAAAACAGCTTGTTGGTAAAAGGTGACAAATGGTCCCTAACGTAAACGAGATGATACATATAATCCTGATTATAATATTTGACTAATTCCACAGGAAAACTGTGAACAACTACAGTATGTAGCTACACTACAGGGACGGCTCTAGCCCTTTTTGTGCCCTGGGTTAAATTTGGATTTGAGAAAGTGTATCTCTGTCTTTATTTATTTATTTGTTCATTTGTTTGTACCTCAATGTAGAAAAGGAGGAAGGATGCCCACCAGCGTTTTTTATTTATTTTTTAGAGGGTGACCAGCGCTCCCCAGAAGGTGGCGCCCTAGGCGACCGCCTATATGGCCTATGCCTTAAGCTGGCCCTGCTACACTAGGTCAAAGATGAACAAAGGGTGCTAGTTTGTAAACTGTGATAAACAGGAATTGTAATTTTACCATTTGGCATTGTTTTCTCTTCCAAATATTTGGCTAACCTGGGGATTTGTTTAAAACCATATGTGATTGTCTGAGTGCATGTGTTTCTTTCTGACTCACACTGTATTTTTCACATCCCCAGATCTTTTTGTAAGTATAACATTATTACTACTGATAGAATTGATGGCCAAAAGGGCCCAAACTATGAAAATAACCCCCAAGTTGTAACAAACTGGATGTTTTCCTATAATTACATTCACTTCAATTGTCATCACTTTAAATAGCTACTTAAAGGGACTGTTTGTAAGAATCCGAAATTAGTTGTAACAGTGACACCTGTGGCCGTTAAGTCAACGAAAGTCAGTGTCCTGGTGCTCGCGCTCGCCCGTGTGCACGCGCTACGTGACAGGGAAGACACCGGCACCCGGTCAGTAACAAGAAGACAACGTAACTCTCTGCACAGCTCAGTCACTTCACAAGACACGGGAAACCTCTGTTGGTCTGGAGGAGCTGCAGCAGTTATTTCTGCACAAACGTCCACTGTAGAGCTAAACTAACTCTTCTGCAGTGTGTAGTGTGCGCACATGCACGTGAGGTGGAGCGAGCTGTGAGTGAAGGCAAGCAGGCAGAGGAGCAGAGGAGCAGAGTACAGCAGAGACTCCGGCTCTGGAGACCAAAGCCTCGGTCTCCCCCGCGTCCTCCGACCGCGGCCAACACTGTTTTGCAAGACTGGCTTCACTAGATACAACTTTGTGGTTTTGGTGCTTCCGTGTAGTTAGTGTTGGAGTCTTGTCTGAACAGCATAGCCACACACGAGCGCACATGGGACACCGACCCGGATTGATTTATACGTGTAAGAAATTACAAACAGTCCCTTTAGCAGAAGTTTTTTTTTTTTTTGTCTTACTGCAGCTCATTTTTGCCACTGATAAGTTCTCTCACAGATGCAGCAGGCCTGTAAGCCACAAAGTGACACTGAAGTGTGAAGGCGGAATATGATTCAGTCTCAGTTCACACCCAGGAACTGAGTGTGCTTGTGTGATAGCTCAAACTATCTCAAACTTTTGAAAGACAAGTGAACAAGGAGGAAATCAGAAAAAACACATTGGGCAGAATTATATAAGTCTCGAACCAAAAACACAGATGGCCTACTTCCTTGTTACCACTTACCACCACCTCTTACTGCTTTTTATATTTAAACAGCACGTTTAGGTTTCTGACTTTCAGTCCTCTCGTAAAATAACTGTCATAAGGTTAGTAGGAACATAAGCCTTCGTGTCCGGTTAGTTAGCGAGTAAACCTCAGTGTGAAAAGGTTGCCTTTCTCCAATTTCACTAGGCCTTGTTCACCAAAATGAACAGTGTTTTTTGCATAGGCTTAATAATTTCAGTCCAATATTTCAGCTTATTTGATAAATTATCAATGAAGGTGTATAAATGACACAAGCTTGTTTAGTTTGTTTGTTTTATGGGCTCCTAGGATTTCTTGTTGTTCTCTCTGGGATGTTGGGGAAGAATCAAATAAAGTGCAAACAGGTTAGCCCAATTGTGCCCTCATAACAGGAAGGGGCTGAGCACTGATAAGATGGAAGATAGGTAAGATAGTTCTGCAGTAAATTACATTCTCATTGGTATGGATGGGTGCCCATAGATGTCAGCAGTAACTCAGACATCTTGTATTAATGGTATGTTCATTATTCTGTGTGAATTTGGATGCTTGCTCGGTTTAGCTCACCTTATAGGCCCACTGACGTACCTGGGCAGGTGGTAAGTTTCAATTAGGTGAGGCTGAGAAGATAAAGGTCCTGACACACCAAGGCAATGGTCGGTCGTCGGACAGTTTGGGGCCATCAGTGAAAGTAAAGGGCTAACGATTTAACAAAGATATTGCCACACATCATTTGCGTACAAAAACGTAAGTAGGCATTGGTGATAAAGAGTTATACTGTTAAATTTAGACATTATAAACTGTATTTGTTTTTAATTAGGTACATACTGTATGCACAAAAACATCATAACATTAAAAACAGAATCCAGGAATAGTATATATATATATAATGTATGCTTAATATTAAGTAGAGCAGACAGCAAAGGGAAAAAACAAAACAAAAACAAGGCACTCCTTATGCCTTCATGACCTAGAGTCGATATGCATTGGTTGGTTGGTTGGTTGGTTAGATTGCCTATATGCTTGAAGAATAAACTTATAATATAATTTCATCTGAAGATGGAGTGCCTGGGGGTTTATATTAATATTAAGCTAGACTTCCTGGATTCTGTTTTTTGCACTTTCACCCGCCCCAGCTAAAGAGCATGCTTCCTTCTCCCTGTGTGAACACCTTTTTTTCCCTACATTTGAGAAGCTGGAACAAACACATTATTTTATTTATTTTTTATTTTTGTGAACATCATAACATTAGTTTGATAGTGTGTAGAGGAGTGAAAATTGCCAGTTAATCTAAAATGACACAGAACTACATTATGGTAATAATTCAGTTATACTTTGCTGACACTGTTAAATGTAATAATAATAATACTAGTATAATGAATAATAGTAATTCAAACTTGGAGATTTTACATTCAATAGTTTCAACTGTGGCTCCGCTGCTGCTGCTGCTGTTATTTCCCACTTTTTGACACTGCCTGTATTGCTTTGATCCACTCCTTTCTCTCTTCCGCTGTAGCAGCTTGGAGGAAGTAGTGAGTCTCATCCGAGGTGATGATCTCAAAGAGGTTGCCGTCAATGTCATATTTTTTGGCTGAAACCCGGAAAAGACGAGGAAAAGGAGTTAAAAGGGATGAGTTCATGAGAAAGTACTGACAGTCACCAATTATATTTTCTGGTCACAGTGGGGAAGCAACAGGGCATGTGTGTCCTGTGGCCAGTAGTCCCACTCACCATCAGGCACATACTCCACCGCTGTAACTACAGACCCACGGAGATGGATCGAGCCCAGAGGATCATCACCCTGACACACAGAAAAGAGACAAAAGAAGGTAGAAATTAGGAGCAAGAAAGATTATGTGAGTAAAAGAAACTGTCATTCTTTACTCTTTCTTATTTCAGCTTGTACAAGTCAGTATATTTACCTTTGTAGGATCGTAATAATGCATAAAAGCAGGGTCGTCTCTCAGTATGAACTTTCGCACCTTCCAGTTTTTTCTCTTATGTCCCTGTGATAAAATAACACAACTTGCTTTATTTGATTTTCCAAAAATTACTAAACAGCATTGTGTAAAGCTAATATGAATGAGACTTCCTCTTTCAGTGAAAGTGACAAATTATTTGCCTATAAAAAAATGTCACACTTTCCACCACAGGGGATTTTTTATCTCCATGTGTGAATGTGAAAGCTCATTTAAAAAGTGTGATGCTTTGTAGCTGGACAACATAGAGCCTGGTTTCTCATCAATATATTATTCTTATTATTAACACAGTGTAAATTATCATTTTCGATGCATGCAGTGGAAAAAAACAGACTGTTCTCATACACCGTTCACAGCTATAGTAATGCACTGTAATTCATATACATATCCCACAAAAACATATTGTATGTAATCCATGTAATTGTGAAACAGGAATAAAGAGCGACAAACATACTAAAGTTATGTCACTTCTGGAGTTATTTTAACGATCTTTTCCTAAACCTAGCTAAGTAGTTTTTGTCACGTAACTTCCGTACTAAAGTTACGCAACTTTCTGTGTTATTTAACCCAAACCATGATCTTTTCCTAAACCTAACTAGGTAGTTTTGTTGCCTTTACATAGCTAAGTTTTTTTGCTGCCTAAACCGTGTTGCTGGACTTTCGTAGGATAACGAACAAAAAATGAGGAATAACTTTTGGTAAGATATGATCAATGTATGAGGATACATTGAACAAAAACACTGTGACACTTTAGCTTGCTTTCTGATTCACCTGTTTCAGTAAGCAGCCCTGTTTTACGATGTTTCCTCTGAATTCTTCCTTCAGAAGCACGTCTTCATCACTGGAGTAGCCTTCACAGAAGAACCCACTGTCTGCCTGCCATACACACATCACACATAGATATACATAAATCATGTTTCATCGTCCCCAACCTTATTAGTTAAATATGATAAATGTTCAATAGTGGCCTTTCGAACTTACAAAGTAATAAAGAGCAGCTGTCTCATCTAAGAAGGCTGATTGCTCTCCACTCTCTGCTCCCTCCTTTGACACGTCGCCCGCAGGCTGCAGAAAGCCCTCATTCATGAGCCCTGTTGCTAACATGAGGGCCTCAGGCCGATTTCTGGCTTTCTCCATGGAAATCAGCCACTCTACCACTGTCGCACCTGCAAAAAGAAGGAAGGAGCGAAAAATGACGAAAGCATTAGAAAGTAGAAAAAAAACAAAAAACTCTTTTCACACCTGTAACATCTTTAAAAAAAAAGAAAAAGAAAAAAGACAACAGTACCGGTGAAGCAGTGGTTGAAGACTCGATTCTCCTGCTCCAGTTTTAACTCTTTTACTCCATCATCTTGGTCTTTCATCAGTGTGTACAGTTCACTGAGAAAACACGATGCAGACAACAACAGTCAACATGTCTTGCCGTTCTATTATTCTTTCATTAAGCACAAGCAATTGTCTGTTCACTAATCCCCTGCGTGTCTAGATATGGTTGCTAAGCTATGATTGGACAATCAATCACTGTCTGGATTGATTGTCCAATCTGTCCTGTCGGTGTGCATGGGGCTCGACTTTTATGAACTGTGGTAAACAAAGACTCTGGAAGTTTTTCATACTGTTTTCAAAACCAAAAGCACAAATGATATGGAGCCCAGCTAACTAGCTTACTGCCTGTAGTACAAGCAAAAAGCGTATCTTTACCTAATTACATTATTTTGTGCAGTTATGCTGAATTCACACCAGGTAGTGGCAAAGTGCGGCTCGCCGCAATAATTCAGTTTTTCAGTGGCCGGGCGGCGTGTTTTTCACGAGGGAAGAAATTCTTTGTAACATAGGTCAACATGTCACAGGAGTCACAGGATCTGTTTACTGATTGGCTGCGGGTATTCTTTGGCCGCACTTTGCCGTAGAATCCAACAGCCACAGCTTGCTGACCTTGAGAGCAGCTACTGCAGCTTTCCATAGACATTTGCATGGCAGCTCACCTCACGCCGCACTTCACCTCTGCTCTGGTGTGAATTCTGTGTTACAGGTAAAGTTACAATAAGCCCCCGTTCAGGATCGCACGATGCTTTCTCTTTTCCTAAGCGTCTCTGCCCCGAGGCCTGTACTACGAAGCGAGTTCAACATACCTAGGGTATCTTCTCGTTATCTGGCTTCACTAACACTAACAAACGAGATCACGCTATATAAACCCAGGGTTTCTCAGTCTGGCTGTGAGCGCGTTCACGTGAACGGGGAGGTGTTTGCAGCATCTGACCAATCACTAACATGCACAAGTCCACAGATTTGCAGACAGACAGGCAGAGCGGCACATTTTACAAAGAGTAAACTATATTAGACAAATACGAAGAAATTAAACACATAATCCAGGTTAAAAGTAACACAGTTGAAGCTGCCAAATGCAGGAAGGACAGCTGGCAAAAGAAAACAAATGTGTGAATGGGTAAATTAACAGTTATTAATTTAACTGAACACTCAAAAGTAAGATATACTCGCCTAGATATAAATAGCTTTTTTATGTATAATGGATGACTGGATTACACCTTACCATGCCCAGCATTAGTTATGCAGCGTGTATGACTATTTGAACCTTCTTTCAGCTGCGTCCCCCTCTCAGGCGGTGTGAAACGGACTCAAGAGGAAGTTAAAAAATAAGTATGAAAATATAATTCAAAGCCGGAAAGCACCTATAGCCTAGAGCCAGCTGTCCTTCCTGCATTTGTCAGTTTAAACTGTGTTGTTTTTAGCCTGGATTATGACTAATAATATTTAGTATGGTAATAGTAATATTACCATACGATCCTCGCACCGAGCTCTGATTGGTCAGTAGGCGATGCTTTCATACGAGTTGATCTCTTATCTGGAACATAACCTGCTACGGAGCAGGTTAGCTGTTCAGCAAAAGTTACCATGGCGATCTGCCCCGGTAAGAAGTGATCCACCTTCGCAGGACGGAAAACCCTGAAGGATTACCCTGAAGTTACCTCACTAACGCCAAATCCTGCTTCGTAGTACAGGCCTCTGGCCTCTGCTTTCATTGCATTTGGGGAACCAAAACAAACACATTACTTGCTGCTCTCATCAGTTTGGCCTTTCACACAGAACGCGGTTTGTGCTGCGCCCAAAGTTCAATTAGTCCTCCTCCTCAAAGCCTTTTTCTCTTGCAACTTTAATAGTGACACATAGGCTACTATTTGAAACGCTAAAAACATGGTTTCCTAAAATCAACTAATCCATAAACCAGGTTATGCTAGAATGAAATATCTTAATTTTTTCTTTAGAATGCTTACAATTAGAAATTGTTGTCTGGGACCTGTAAGCTTTACTCTCAGTCTTTTAGCATAATGTGTAGCCATCATGCAGGTTTCAGAGAGTTTTCAACCAATAGGCCTTTTTTACCCGGAAGACATTTTGACGTGTCACAGTAGGAGAAGCAAAGGTGTAAATAATGAAATGAATGAAGCAGTAGCTAAGGGGGGGCAGGACTTAAGCTAAGGGTCAATTCTTAGAATGAAATGAATCAGTTTATTGGTCTTTTCAAAAGATTGTTCCCACCACCAAGAAGATTTGACAGAACATACGTCAGGTTGATTTTGTCAGGCAGGCGAATGGAGCGTCTCGTGGACTTCCTGGCAAACTTTCTTCCCCCGTCCAGGCAGGTAATGGCTCTCTTGATGTCCTTGACCCAACACTCTCTCTCCTCCACATGTGAGGCTTGAAAGAAGTGATCCTGCTTCTTCTCTGTGGTAACCTTGAAAACCAGCTATAGATGGAACATTATCAGTCAGTCAAGCTGTTGTGTTTTCTGTTTTCTCTTGAGAATTTGCTTCAACAACAAACACAGCTGCTAATTAAAAAAAAAAAAAGACTCAATAGGCTGTCTCTAATGAATCAAATCTTTAAATTTAGTATTTCAAATCTTAAACGTTAATTATAGTCTTGAACTCTGTTACTATACTCTGCCATAGCAGCAGAGGTGGAAGAAGTACTCAGATGTTTTACTTAAGTAAAAGTAGGAGTTCTACAGTGTAGAAATACTCTGTTACAAGTAGAACTTCTCCATTCAAAATGTTACTTAATGTTACCTAATCTTACTTATGTAAGCATTAGCATCAAAATATACTTAAAGTACTCATTATGCAGAATGACTCCTTTTACAGTGTTATATTATTATAGTATATTATCGTGTTTTTACCACTAAATACATTTTAATCTTGTAGTTCTTCAATGTAGAGCCAATTTTGGATACTTTGTGTACTACTGGGTAGTTTAGTAGTATTATAACTTTTACTAATAAAATCTAGATCTGAAAATTAAACTAACTCCAGCTGTCAGATAAATGTAGTGGAGTGAAAAGTATAATATTTCCCTCTGAGATGTAGTGGAGTAGAAGTACAAAATTGCAGAAAGTGGAAATACTCAGGTAAAGTACAAGTATCTCAATTGTACAATACTTGAATAGATGTACTTAGTTACTTTCCACCATTGCATAACAGTTATTGTCACATCTCTAACGCTTTCCTATTAGCTCAGATTTTTCAACAGCTACACTTGACATTTTCTTACCATCCTCTTGCCAAAATCCTGGCAAGGACTGATGAGCGTGGCTCCCTTTAGTGGGATCATTCCTTTCGGAGATCGGTCTGTTTTCTTTTTATAGAATTCCACCCCATCCTCCGACAGCACCACCCACACTGCCTTCCAGGAGTTTAGCACCGTGCCCTGAGGATCAATGAGACAGTTCACAACAGGAAACCTAGACAAAAGTATTGTGTGTCGAGGATAGTTGTTACACAGAGTGTGTTGTACATTTACTGAATATTTGTACTTATTTGAACATCTCTTTGTTATTACTAAAGGTACTTGTGTCGGTTAGTTTGATATTGTCAGGATAGTTGTTCAGAAGATGTAATATGAAAAATACCAAATTAATGACAGGAATTTCCCTCTGTAAACATTCACTTTTGCTTTGTGTTTCATTTCACAAAATTAGTTTGATAACATGAAGTGAAAGAATTAAACTGCTGGGGACATGAAAATGCAGAAATGAATCTATAGTTAGGAGTTCTAATAATACGTAGAGGAAAAAGGAATTACTGGCTTTGGCCACCCATCTCTTGCACAATTTGGATTTGTGTTTGTATTTTCTCCATTTCACAAACTCTCATGCCCCGTGTAGCTCACAGTATCCTCTGCTTATGTTAGAAACAAAGTCTTCCAAAAAATATATCTGCTATGAAACACATGCCTTTAAGCATCACAAGAAAGCTGTGTGCAGAACTGTGACTGTGCTCCTCAAATTCAACCAGGGGATAAATAAAACAACAGAAACATGTAACAACAATATAGTGTTGGAATATCAGCCTTTGCCTTCTGAACAGCTGTTTAATCCTCAGTCTGGTCATTCCTTTCCTGCACTGTGGACTGCACCATTCATACTGTACTTTATTTCATAAATAACACTGTGTATAGTTTCAACACTAATACTCTGTTTATGCAAAACACAGATTTATATGTGTATGTCATTAAATTGTGGACACATGCACAAGTATCAACACTAATCAGGACTTTTCTTCCTGTTAACAAATCTCCCCAGAAGACCAAAACCAACAATGATTTTACGTTTCTCAAAACTTTCCGACCTCCCTGCCCTGTCTGTGGCACGCAGCCCCAAGCCGTTTTGTTCCCTTGAAAAAGTACAACTTTAAAAAACGGTCTCAAATATATAGTTCAATTTTGAAAAAAAAGAAAAAATAAGTCATTTCTTAAATAAGCTGGGCACTTTAGTTTTTAACAAACAATACTTTAACAGGAGTAAGTAATGCATTTGTTAGGGACTATTTACAGCCGTGGATTAATACACATTTGGTGCTCTAGCAAGTGTAAACGGCAGCAAAATAAGCTACTGTGCCCATTAGAGCTGGGTATCGGTTAAACAATGATGATGCCAGTACCAATACAAGTACCCTTAATGTGATACCGATACTAATAGAGTATTTAATTCGATACCCATCATGTGAATGGAAGCTGTGTGTGTGTGTGAGTATGGGTCTGGCTAGCTAATCGTAGCCACACTACACATAACGCCAACCCTCCGGTTCCCCCACCAGGTTAACTTTGTCAGCACTGTTGCCGCTGTTCATGCTGTCAGCACCATTAGCTGCTAGCCGCTGGCTCAGACATCTCCATCTTCAGAGTCGTGTGCAAGCAGGCAGTAGTGGGCCTATCACACGTCACATTAAATCGAAGAACGCTGTGATTGGCTGCGAGCAAATAGTCTCTTTCTAGATCTGGGCACAAAATCGACACAAAAAATCCAGGATCGATTGTAGATATTATTTGACTGGAGAAGTTTCGATATAATTAATTTTTTTTACCTATGGACATGAATTAAAAACAAGTGAAGAGGTATTTGCCGCTTGTCCATCCTTTATTGTACAAGAGCCTTTACTGCTGAACTTTGATGCAGGTTTTTACAGTGTTTTACCACACTTTTTGTCTTTTGATTGCATTTTATTGACCCTCCAACAATTAAGTCATGAATGGACTACATGCTCCATTAATCAACTGTTTGCATTATACCTGTGTTCGTTCCACCACTCTGTCCATGAAAAAGGTTAAAGGTTCTCTGACAACGCCATAGCCATCTTTAGGCATGACCATTATGCACAGCTGTGGCTATTTATAGCACCCATAGTGTCATCACATCATTCATAAGATAAAACACAGCAGTCATGATGTCTCAATCATCATTAAACAAGAGACAGATCATCAATAATGATTATGTCACTGTCATCGAACCAGAGTTTACAAAGTGCTTCACAATATAGGACAAAATGAAAAGAACACACAGGTAAATAAAGTTATGTAACAGTAAATTAAAAAAACAAAACTGAAAACCCTATTCATTAAAATACCGTTTATAAATGTCACTTTGAAGACGTGTTAGGTCTGTGGTAAGCAGAAAGTCACACCTGGCTCAGTCGAGAACAAACTAGATGTGTGAAACGAACTAGGGCTGTCAAAAGTCAACGCAATAATGACTAAAAGCTAGAGTGAATATACTGGCATCATAAAAACTAAAAAAACCTAAGGAATCCATTGTTACCAACCACAACATACTAGCTTGTCGCAAAAGACAATATATAACGTTCCAAACTTAACGCTAAATTTTGGCGAGGAAAACTGGCATGTCCATTTTCAAAGGGGTCCCTTGACCTCTGACCTCAAGATATGTGAATGCAAATGGATTCTATGGGTACCCACGAGTCTCCCCTTTACACAGATGCCCACTTTGTGTGACATGCAGTTTGGGGCAAGTCATAGTGAACTATTTCTATAGTACATTCATGGCATATTGCAAAGAGATTTTGCAAATTTCAGGTCATGGTATTCTTAGGTTTTCTCCTCAAGTGTTATTTTGTTTTTATGTCAGATGAATGGTGAAACACAAAGCACATTGCATGTTTTACTCTGGGTTCTGGACAGAAGCAGGAACTTGAGTTGCTGTTGCGACAGTAGGACAGAAGTGTAGTTCTGTATTATGCAGCAACTTTTGAGTCACATGCACATCTGTTCCTCTGGGTACTGGTTTGACTCGGAGCAGCATTCCTCTTTACCAGCGCTGTTTGTCCAGTCCAGACGTTTTCGAGATGTTTATTTATTCATTTTTGTCCCAGTTTGGGTGACGGATGCATCTGGACTAACCTTAAACTCGCACTAACTGAGAAAGTGGTCCTCGCCAACACAGTAATCATTTCCTCTTGGTTCAAAAACTCAAAAGCGGTACTTGTCAAAACCTCTTATAAATCATACATTCTGCAATAATGCATCCTTTAAGACACACTTTTATTACTTTAAAAGTTAGTCTTTTTTCATAGATGTCAATTTGCACTCTTGTTTTACTATATCATTGCCAACTAATAGATATAGAGCGTGTTGCTACAGTGCCAACCCTCTATGTACGCAGAACCAAACATAAAGTCATGTGAGGAAGTGAATAGTATTTTCTTGTAGTTCTTCTTACCTTTTTCACCAAGTATCCCTCTCTGATCTGTTGTGGCTCCATGACCCTGCTCTTTGCTACTCTCAACTTCCGTCCCTTTTTGAGCGACTGTTGAATATGTTTCCCACCCAATCCACCTACTCTCACTCTCTATATGTCTCTATCTCTCTCTGCCTCTCTGTCAAAACCACAACCACACACGCAGACACACACTAGCAGGAAGTTGTGCCTGTTGGGTGTGTGACAACGCTGCGTGGTCAATCAGCTTCCTCTTCTATGTGGTATTATTAGTTGCCGTTATGCTCGACTGGTGTCTCTAAAGTTGACAGTGTAGAATATAAAGAAGTAACTTGACAGTTCTGATGAAAATACAAAAGGAATATATCTCGAACGTGTCATTGCAGTTACAGTAAAACTCACCTCTTTGAATTTAAACAGAGGAGGCTGGAAAAGAAACACAGCGAAGCACAGATTGCCTCAGAGTCTTACAGTAAATGTGCCTCAAATTTAGCCACATTCAAATTTAAAAATAACTCTACTTTGCGTACGATTGAATAATTTCTTTTACTGGACTTTTTTTTCCTTTATTACATTTAGTGTGTATTTGGCATGTGTGTGTTTTCTGTTTTTCTTCTTTGTTTCCTGTGGTTGTCTTTAAAGGAACAGTGTGCAGGATTTTGGGAGATCTATTGGCGGAATATAATATTCATAACTATGTTTTCATTAGTGTATTATCACCTGAACTAAGAATCGTTGCGCTTTCGTTAGCTTGGAATGAGCCCTTCATATCTACATAGGAAGCGGGTCCTCATCACATCGTCCGCCATGTTGCTCCGCCATGTTTCTACAGTAGCCCAGAACGGACAAACCAAACACTGGCTCTAGAGAGAGCCTTCGCATTTTTACTTGTGACTTCCGTTGCTCCTAAAGTTGTGTTATTATGGTAAGGATGGCCTCTGAGCGAGGTGAATGGCGTTACCACATTTTTTGCCCGTGGCGGCTAACGTTACCGCAGTTTTGGAAATGGAGGAGTAAGCGGAGGGGTATGGAGAAATCCTACACACTGTACCTTTAACATGTTTGTATGTATTTTTACATTTTGTCTGATGGTTTTATACTTTTCACTTTTTTTTCACTAGCCCTGAGACACCAGAAATAAAATTCTGTCACCATAAGTATTGCAGTTTGGCATTCACAAAAACCTGTATTGCAACCTTATAACCTTATAACCTGTGAACATCCTAACTCTATATTTAGCTAGAGTATGAATAGCTATGAGTGTATGACCTAGGGTTGGGTACATCATCAGCTGACCTGAGTCAGACTAGTGGGCCTATTTCTGGAAAAACAAAGGTTCCTCTTTTCCTGATTGGTCTTTGTGTTGTACAGAGGGGAAACACATTTTAAAAAAAGTTTGCAGTACAGTCTTCTAATATTTACTTATTTTCAATGGCCTTTAATATTTTAGTATTTATACAGTTTTTATGAATTGCTCTTGCAATTTATTCTGTTTCGGTTTTAGATTTGTGCACATTTTATGATATTTTCCATTGCAGCCTATTGTTGTTTTGTTGCTTTTGTTGATGGTATTTTACTCGATTTTCACTTTAACTTGTACAGCACTCTGGTCAATTCTAGTTGTTTTTAAACATGCTATATAGATCAAACTGACCTTACTTGACTTATTAGTTTATAAAACTTCAAAATGTATGTAAAAAGCTGCACCAGGGAGCAGCAGTCAGTAGAGCAATGGAACCATAAGACTTACATACATATAATATAATAGAGTATCTATTTATTAATCATAAAGATGGAGATTCTTTCTAAAGTTCACAGTTAGTCCTGACTCTTAAAAACCATTGCTGGACTGTCACTTAACTTCAGTTGCACCACATTTCACTCGCCCCTTATCAGAATGTGTCACAGCACTTTGTTACCCAAACTGAAGTCATTTCATGACAAGAAAGGAAGTCTTGGTATCTGAGGTGTCAGCTCTCATGAACAATTGTTTGCGTCAGTGGAAAAAGTCAAGATCCAACAAAGAAACGAGTGGCAGGGAGGAAACACTGACTTATTTTGAAAGATTGTCACTGAATCAATATAGTTAGGGCTATCCTCGACCAAAGAAATTCTAAGTCAAGTAACACTATACGATTTTGTCGACTTATCGATTAGTCGATTTAATCTGTGAAACTGAGTTCCTCCACAAAGAATCACACAAAAGCACCACTTTAAATCTTGTTTTTACCAGAGATGTGCTCATACGTTTCTTGTAAATAAGTCATTCAGCATAAAAAATAACTAATCAGTTTAAGAAATCTTAGTTGACTAAGACAAAACAACTGATTAGTCGACTATATCGATTAAGACTATATATACTATAGTACTTTCAGTTTATTTTGATACTGCTTATTCACCTGTATGAAGCAATAACACAATAAACTGAAAGTACAGTATATATAAAAGTATTGTATTATATTGTATAGTTTGTTGTATGAAACAATAATAACACAATAAAATGAACATCTGTATACTATAATGCTGCTCATATATTGTATTGGAGAGCATCATAGTATACAGATGTTCATGTTACTGTGTTATTGCATCATACAGCAAACTACATAATAGAATACAACACTTTAATATATACTGTACTTTCAGTTTATTTTGATTCTCCTTATTCACCTGTAAGAAGCAATAAACCAATAACATGAACATCTGTACACTGTAATGCTCTCCAATACAACATCCGAGCAGTAAAATCTGTTTCAACTTGTGAAGATAATGACGTTTACTTTCTGTTCTGTTTGTATCAGAGGCCTTGTTTCAGCCCAATTATGATTGTGAAAGATACGTTTGTGGTAAAGCAATTCACAGGGCTGGCACATTAACAGTTGATTCTTGTGATGTTATTAATGTTCCTCTAGAGGGTGACATAAACACATTAAAGGCAAAATAAGCAAAATGAAATCAGGCAGACTGCTGAGCTGCAGTGAGGGGTTACACTATAGCACTAAAAAGAGGAAACAAAAGGCTATAGATGGGAATGATTGGTCAGACATTTAAAAAAAAAAGTGATGGAAAATTGGTGAATATCTCATTCCACAAAAATAAACTTCATGTGCATCATCATGATCATATTGGCAACCGGAGCACAAAAACAAGCTGATAGAATCGTTATAGGCTATCTTATGTGTTCAGTAATCCTAATGAGAAGCTGCCTCATTTTAATCAAGCAGTTATTTAATGATAAGACCACACTGTGAGCGGTCACCTTCTGCTGATGACCTCATTCCTTAAAACGCGGTTCACTGTGGCTGCCCGGGGCATTTATCAAAAGGGACACTGACTACTGGTTGTGTGTCTGCCTTGAGTCATGCTTTTCTCTTCACTATGAATACACATCAAGGGGGGGGGGCAGGTGTTTATGAGTTTATTAATGAATCTTGAGGGCATTGAGTTTCATTAACTGTCAGCATAAGAGTAATCCCTCTGCGGCGGTGATTGAAAAGGAGCTCGAGGTGTGGAATGTTAATTCCACTGCGAAAACAAAGACGGAAGCAAAGAGGACACAACTCTCGTTCTAATCAAGAGCCGTAATCAAGGACATCTTCAGAGAGGAAAAAAAACACTTCAAGGGCTAGTGCGAAGTATTTAGGGCGGCCTATTGGCAGAAATGAAATATAATATTGATTATTATGTTTTGATTAGTGTATAATCACCTGAAACTATAAATCGTTGTGTTTTTGTTAGCTTAGAATGAGCCCTTCATATCTCCATAGGGAGCAGGTCCTCTCGTCACTGATACACCACCATGTTTCTACAGTAGCCCAGAATGGACAAACCAAACACTGGCTCTAGAGAGGGCCTTTCAGGTATTTACCTGAAGGCAGAGGTGTGGACTCGAGTCACGACTTGGACTCAAGTGTCCAATTTGACGACTTTAGATTCCACTTGACAAAATAAAAAAAGACTTGCAACTCGACTTGGACTTGGACACTCGTGACTCATGACTTCATTTGGACTTGAACTTTTTGACTTGAAAATATTTGATACCTTCCCCCAAGCCCAAAAATTAAAAAGTATGTTATTTAAGAAGTGTGTGCACGAAGATATTAAACTGCCCGGTACCGGAGGTGTCAGATGATAGATCCTTTATTGATTTGTTCGGGAAGAGGATGGAGGAAAAAACAAAACTGAACTGAACAAACTAAATTTCTATATTGCTGAATCCCAGAAAAGTTGTGTTTTCTTGTAGAGCTCTGGACTCTTTATTTTTGGTGAATCTTATTGGGACTTAGATCCCCAGATCCACTTTTTATGAACCAATATAAGAGCATCCAATCAAGTTGCAGCAGAAATCCATGACTTACGTCAACATTATGTCATTGAGCACCAGTTACTCTGTTGTTAAAATGGCATTGCATTTGGTGAAGAGTTCGTTATGACTTGTTTAGGACTTGAAACTCAAAGTTTAGGACTTGGGATTTGTCAGTCTTAACTTGGGTCTTGAGTGCAATGATTTTAGACTTGCTTACAAAACAATGACTTGGTCCCACCTCTGCCTGAAGGCCACCATAGTTCTCTGACATGCTTGGAAAGGGAGGGTTGAGCGGAAGGGTATTCAGTTGGTTGCCATCTGCACCCTCACCACTAGATGCCACCAAATCCTACACACTGTACCTTTTAATCCTGTTCTTCTTTGCATGTATGAAACATATCAAGGTGCAATAACAAAAACTCAGAGAAAATGAATAACAATCAAATCATCCTTTTGGTTTATCTTACTGAAATAATGTCTCTCCGTCTCTCCTCTTCATCCCTGTGCTGCCCTTTCATGTACACGGGCGCATAAAGCAATATTATGATGACGTACAGTACATCCTGGTAATAGAGAGAAGAAACAGATCAGTTGAGCTCGAAGAGGAGACGAGTAAGGTAAGCATGATGAAACTGAAGAAACAGGACATCTCCACACACAGAGACCAACCCGCTCTCTTCCAATCTCACTAAACCTTTTCACACTGGAAATGACGTATGAACAATCATTGTCAAATACCTACAAGGAATAAATGTACCATCAGGACCATTAATATGACCATTAGTGTGATTATAAGGTACTGTAAGTAACCTTTTCTATATAATATACTGTATATAGAAATAGAAAATGCTCTTTCCAGCTTCCTGGGGAGTCAGTAGAGTATTTTTTACAATGTACAGGTAAATATCCTGTGGTGAAGTGGACCCAAATGCAGGAGACGGACAACACTTAATTTAAATTCAAAGTGCAGTGCAGGCAAGGAAGAGTTGGACACAAATGTCACCAAACACGTCAAAAGTCATGAACTCTGAGCTTTCAGAAACTTTCCACTTACAAGGTTGTGAATTCGACATGAGGGGGGCGTTCATACGGACTCATCTTGTAAACACGGTAAACACGACCCCATTTGAAGGCACCAATCGCATAAATAAACCAGGATTTAAATACAAACTAATCTGACGAGAGGATGAAGTGCAGGTGGAGAGATGGGCGGAGAAACTCAGGTGAGGGGAGTGAGGTGATTAGGCAGGAGAACGGGCAGGGAGCTGATTGGTTGGGAAGAACTATCGAGGCTGATTCAGAGGAGGTGTGTTAGATGGGCAAAAGAGGGAAAGGCAGAACCGGAACGCAGCAGGTAAAAACACAGCACAGAAAACAACTCATTCCAGTCTACACATGCCTTACTTTGTGTGAATGTGTTGCAAACATTTCAAAATCTTGTGTGTTTCATCAAAATATTTCTTGTGACAAGTGGGCAACCACCGGGGTCTGCAAAACGAAGCCAGTGCTGAAGTGCCTTAAACTTGCATTCTTTCATATAGCCAGCAGGGGGCTACTCCTCTGGTTGCAAAAATAAGTCAGATTTGTACAGAAGTCTATGAGAAAATGACTTCTCACTTGATTTATAACCTCAGTAAACATTGTAAACATGAATTTATGGTCTCAATCATTAGTTTCAAGTCTTCTTCAATACAACATGATGTTCATTTATTAAGTTATGGTCCCATTTAAAATGAAATAGACCATAAAGCAGGGTATGTTTTAGGGCGTGGCTACCTTGTGACAGGTCGCTATCACAGCGTTGTCCGGTCTGCGAGTTGTCCGTGTTTTTGTCTTAGAACTTTAACCCTTTCACAGTGTGTTTTCAGATCATCCATCCATCTCTGCAACCGCTTATCCCGTTAGGGGTCGCGGGGGGGCTGGAGCCAATCCCAGCCGACATTGGGCGAAGGCAGGGTACACCCTGGACAGGTCGCCAGTCCATCGCAGGGCTGACACATAGAGACAGACAACCATTCACGCTCACATTCACACCTACGGGCAATTTAGAGTCCACAATTAACCTAACCTGCATGTCTTTGAACTGTGGGAGGAAACCGGAGTACCCGGAGAAAACCCACGCTAACACGGGGAGAACATGCAAACTCCACACAGAAGGGTCCCAAGCCGGATTCGAACCTGCAACCCTCTAGCTGTGAGGCGCCAGTGCTAACCACTGCACCACCATGTTTTCAGATCATGAAAGTTAATTGTAACATTTTGGTCGCCTAAAATGTCTCATTCAGCATTCGGTTGCACTTAGCTCCACCCTCTCGTGTCATTTCTGGTTGCAAAAAACCAAGATGGCGACGGACAAAATGCCGAACTCAAGGCTTCAAAACGGCAGTCCACAAACCAATGGGTGACGTCACGGTGACTACATCAACTTTTTACGTTTATGACTGATTGATTTGTTTCTGATTTCTCAATTCTTAAATGTGGCATTATTAAAACACAGGGGTGTATAGTGAGGGCATTCACTAAAGTACTGTACTTAAAGCTGCTATTATCAATATCTCTATATTAGCAATGACTCATATGACTACTTGCATGTTAAAGGGGGCACTTTTTGTGACAAATCCACAGATAATTTTCATCTGACTCTGTAGTTCCCCTCATCTCTACTGAGTTTTTTAATGTTGCATTTTTTGTTGTTTTACATCCTGCAACTTTAGTATTTAGCTTCTTTCTCATCAGCATCGTTTTCAGCCACAGCAGGCAGCTGTTTACAATGAAAATGCTTTGATAAACCACCCGCCCCGTATCTGCTGGATGTGTGAATCAGTAACAGTTTACTAACAAATTTACCATTAAAGGGTGATGAATTTATCAGTGTTGTGTTTACAGCTTGTTTACACTGCTCTCAGGAGGCCAGATGCATCAATTACTGCAGGTTTACTGTATAGGCTATTGAGGTGCTCGTCCTTTACTTGAGTATTACTTATGCTTTATACTTCTAGTCCTCTACAACTGAGAGGCAAATGTACGCTTTGCTCCCCTATATTTATTTTACAGCTGTATGCAGATTAAGATATTACATATATAATATACAAAATCAGATAATAAAATATCTTAGATCAGCAGATAAGAATTAGCTCCGCCTTGACAAGCTCAATTCAAATATATTAATTTGCAATTAATAGCAATCGACTACGGACAATCATGCGATTAATCGCAACAGCCCGATAAGATATATGTAATATTATAACACTCTGAAAAGGAGCCATTCTGCATAATGAGTATTATCACATTTGACATGTACATTCTGGCTGTTAATAAGTCTCTACTTAGTCAAATGTTGAATGCAGGACTACCTTTTTCTTGTAATTCCATATTGTCACTATGTTATTATTTATTGCGTTGATGTTATTACAGTAACAGCAGTATAGGATGAACTCCATGTTGCTCCACCGTTGAGATCACTTCCATTTCTCTACCTGTCTTTCCTCATATTGAACGCAGCAATAAATACTGCCGGTGTTGTTCCTTCCGCTGTGCCACCCTTTGCCATAGCTCTTGTTTTGCAGCCCAGGCGCTGAGACATCTTCATCCCAGTCCTCTGTACCTCACAAGAGCCATCAATAATTCTGCTAAAGAGTGCACTGAGCTGAAAATGGGAGGGGAGATTGGAGGAGAGACAGAGGGGGGGGGGGGGGGGGGGGGGGGGGGACAGTTGATGGCTTTTCCATGGCACACTCAATCTCTCTACCTCCTTCCATTCCTGCCGTGCCCCCATACTTCCTAACATGACCTTCCGCAATGTTGTTCATCATTTTGTGCGGTACGGACGACAGGCACACACAGCAGGCACAGAGCCTTGAGCCCTGACATAAAGCGGGCACTCTTGAGCAGCTGAAGCAGGTTCTCAAGTGGGCTTTTATAAAGTCATGAGCAGCGGCCATTATGAATCAATGAAAAGGCTGGACGGTTACTGTAAGCAACAGATTGCAGACATATGAGAGAAAAGAATGATGGAATCAAATCAGTGCTTGAAAAACATGTAGTATATTGAAAACCTGTCAGCCTTTTATCATGGATGAAATTCAGAGCACTTGACATCATAACAGATATTTAAAAAAAAAACTCTATTCTCCCCAATGATATATTATTATCACGAGTTACTGTAACACACAAAGCGCTGAGCAGTTCAGCATTGTGTGTGATAAGATTTAATCTTTCTCTCGCTGGCCTTTACTCGGGGTTCAGATTGATGATAACAGATGAATCAGACATCTTTTTCTGTAGAATGAAAGCTACATTATACTCTCTCGCTGGGAGATGTAATGTGACCTCCCTGACTGGTATTTGATGAATATATTTTTTTTTTCATCCTGCCAAATGATCATGATTTTTGTTTTATTTGCATATTGTAAGTCTGTCATTTTGACACCTGGTGATTTTATATGTGATAAGATTTTATGAGCTGTCTGCGAGCATCTAATGCAATTCAGTCACATGGATTGTTTGGAGAAAACAAATAAATTGTTTTATAATGAAAAGCCAATTCAGAATGATTTAAACTGTTTTTATTAGACATGCTAGCTGTTTAGGGACGGAACGGTCAGTCAGTCCATCTACCACTTTGATCCAACTCATCTCAACTATACTATTGTATGAATGAAATGTTTGCAGCTTCACAAAGCTAATGAAATTATATTATTTTTAGGGCTGTCAATTGATTAAAATAGTTGATTGCGATTAATCGCACGATTGTCAATAGTTAATTGTGATTAATCACAAATGAATCGCACATTTTTTTTATCTGTTCAAAATGTACCTTAAAGGGAGATTTGTCAAGTATTTAATACTCTTGTCAATATAGGAGTGGGTAAATATGCTGCTTTAAGCAAGTGTATGTATATATTTATTATTGGAAATCAATTAACACAAAACAATGACAAATATTGTCCATATTATAAATAATATGCTCAAATCATAGCAAACTCAAGCCCAACAGTGTGCTGACTTGACTATGACTTGCCCCAAACTGCATGGGATTATCATAAAGTGGGCATGTCTGTAAGGGCGAGTCTCGTGGGTACCCAGAGAACCCATTTTCATTCACATAACTTAAGGTCAGAGGTCAGAGACCCCTTTGAAAAAAGCCATGCCAGTTTTTCCTCTACAAACTTTAGGGTAAGTTTGGAGCGTTATTTAGCCTCCTCCAAGACAATTATGATTGGTTTAAATAAATACAAACAAGCCTGAGAGTTGTTCCCCCTATACCAGAATGATGATGTGTGGAGCCAGACCTTTCTTTAGAGCTAACACAGCGAATTGCAATAACATTGGCAATCCCTTTACTTTCCATCTGGCGCCATCATCAGGTCATAATTTCCCTATGTCCAATACATTGGTTTATTATTCAATATTTGCAAAGCTAATGACATTCCCATCATATTCAGCTGTACTACTGTACTATTTAGGGTTGTGTCTAGAGGGTAACCTGCAAATTGTGAAAGACTTGCAAAAACTTGCAAAACTCCAACGACTTATCCTAACCTTAACCCTTCAAGGTCAGCGCCTATCCTTAACTATTCAAGGTCAATGCCTAATCTTAACCATTCTCGCAAGAGTTTTGCAAAACTACCTCCTAGACATGACCGCTAATTTGTGTCAAGTCAAATGCTAACATGCTAACATGCTAAACTAAGATGGCAAACATGTTGAATGTTAAACCTGATCATCATATGTTGGCATTGGCATTATGAGCATATTAGCATGCCAAAGTTAGCATTTAGCTAAGTACAGCCTCACAGAGCAACTAGCATGACGGTGGACTCTATTTCTACTTATCATAATGAACTCCCTAGATGTATCCATATTTCTACAGAACTCATCCCAGATTGTGTCCACTGACTTTATCTTCTTCCTGTGTTTTCCTGACATCTTGGAATTAAAAAAACAGAAACGTATTTAATTCTGTAAGTAATTACACAAACAATTAGGAAACTAAATAACTGTAAAATGGGCAATTGCTTCCAACCAAATACACTGTAAAAAAAAAGTGTAAAATAACGAAAATTTTCCGGCAGCAGGGGTGCCAGAAAATGTCTGTTAATTAACATAAATAAACTGTAAAAAAAAAAACAGTAATTATCTTTATATAATTAGCCTTTATTACTGTAATTTTACAATAAATATTTTACTTTTAAAATATATTTATTGTTAGAATAGTCATACACTGTAAATCTAAGACCATTTACATATAAATCACAAATGAAACATGTAATTTTACGTTGCAAAAGCCCAAATTTACATTAACTCTCAGAAATTTGGCAAAAAAAATCTGTATTTTTACAAGAAATATTTTTAGAATTCCATGAAATCCTTTTCTTCTAACATAAATTAATTGTTAAAAAAGAGTCATAAACCTCTAAAAAAACGAAAAATGATCTTTAAAAATGATCAAGAAAAGCTTAAATACAGATAATTACGATTGTGATTACAAAAATACTGTAAATCTAGGACCATTTACATATAAATCACAAATGAAACGTAATTTAAAAAAAAAAATTCTGTCATTTTGAAATACAGACAAAAAAATTTAAATTTCTTGAAAAAAACTACAAAAAATGATTTTTTTACAGTGTAACACAACATACTGTACATCTTACAATACAGCTATAATTAGGTGTCAAAAATTATATTGACAAAAATCTACAATCTACTGTACTAATCCATTTTATCATACATCTTCATACAAAAGTGTTATTGTTTCTTGCTGAGGTAGATACGTGTTCAGACTAACTGTGCAAACGAGTGCACATTTCACTGATCTATAACATTACATCAATTCCTCTCTAATTACCTCTTGATTCAATCATCTGTTAGGGTGTAAAATAAAATGAGAGATAAAGGGCAAAGACATCAAGTTCACAGCCTGAATTGACAACAAAGTGAAATGAATGAGATGCTGGAAACGATGGCCCACTGTGGTGGGACTAATAAACCTGCAGGCTGTGGTTCGGCAGGAGGAGGAGGAGGAGACTCTTCAATCTGCCAATTAAATGAAGAGGAAATTAATGGATAAACAGTTTCATTGGGGATCAGGAAAGACGGATGGTGCTGTGAGCGCTGCAGGGGACTAAACCGCATCGCCATCACCGCCGCCACCACCCTCATGTTGCTAACAGCCTCGAGGAAACCAACACACTTATTTATTCTCATAATTTTTTTTCTAATCTCTCCCCGTGCCGTTGCCAGCAACTCCCTTCAAGAGTTTAGTTCTCAGGCACAACTATGCTAATGTGATCTTTTTTAGTATATTTGCTCTTATGCAGATAAGTCTTCTTATCCCTCGCCTCACACCTGCTTTGCTGCTGGCTATTTCTGCCCATTATTTTTGGATTGAACGATTGAGCGCACACACACCAGGCTATGGCTTCAGAAACTTGATATGGATTTTCATATGATTACATGCTACCTGTAACTAGTGAGAGAGCCACACAGCGGCAACACCAAATGCAGAGGCTGAAAGATTTTGAGTGCCTTCATGTGCCTTGTCTTGCCTAAACCTTTTAAAAGGTATTGATTTGAGTAGCAGCCCAGAGCCACTGAGGTGATTGGTTCTCATCATCGGACCGGAGCGCAGATGAGGCCTATCCATATGTCCGTCTGTTCAATCTCAGTGCCCTGAAGATTGTTTTTATTTCTCCGGCTTTTAACATGAATTCTATTTGATCTGTAGCACTCTGGCAACACCTGTGGATGATGTTATGCCCCTTTAGCTCCTTTAAATTGATGCTGACATTCCTTCTTGTGGCTCCAGGCTGGGCCATTGTGCCCACATCATTATAGTACAAATGTCAAATTGTCTTATTTTTTTTTTTTCATCTTAAAGCTGGGATGGATGATTGGTCCAAATGTGCATTCATTTGCCTCGGGCCTTGATCCCACTTTGTTTGGAACAAAAAAAAAAGATCACAGTCAGCCTCAAGCCCCTCTGAGATATGACTTTGACAACATACTATTTTTTTTTTCCTTTACACATTCTATAATAAAAATCCTACCCACCCCCACAAAAAAATTGTGGAGACCGTTTATTTGTTCTGTACAGATGAGAACTACTCTGACATGTTAAATACAGTATAACAAAAAAAATGAATCTGTATTAAAGGGCGGCATTTTTTTTCAAATGGGACCGCCCACTCAGCCGCAAAAAGCAGTGACAAAGGTTACCAATGTAAGCTAATCGAAGCTAATCAATAAGGTTATGAATAATATGAATGCTAGCACTAGCTGTTTCAAAGTTAGCTGTGCTAAGTTTGGAAATAACTGAAAGGGTTATTTTTTTTTTTTTTAAGTGGGGTTGTAGGTATACTCCCGTGTTCTGCAAGGTAAAATTACTGTTTTTGTAAATGGAGTCTGGTGGCTTTGAAGAGAGCGATATAACGGCTATATAAAGGGCTGTCTGAAGCAAGGTAAAGCGGCTGTGGACAGGAGCAGCAGAAAAAATTATTTTAGCCACCTAAAAAAAATCAATATAAGTTTAAGGGTACGCTATATTTTGAATATTTTCACCGCTTTACCTTGCCATCAGACAGCCCTTTCCGACGGGGAACTGAAACCATTATCTATATGCTCTCTTCAAAGCCACCAGACCAGACTCCAGTAACAAAAAAATAATTTTACCTCGCAGAACACAGGAGTTGCTGGTCTACCGCTGCATTAGTTGGTTAGTTAGTTTGTGTTATTGTGTGACCTACGGATCCGAACTAACGTGGCGTCCACACAGCAGTATATTGCTCAGCTTCCGTGCCCTGTTTGCTTCTCCAAACAGGGAGCGTGCCGACCGTTACTGTATGTAACTTGAATACACTGACTATAAGCATGTATATACAGTATACTGTCTATGTTGCAGTGTCATCATGCAGAAATCTATGTCAGGTCACATGGGAAAAAGTTTCTAGAAGGGTAATAAGGGAAAACTGCATTTTGACACTAAAACATACGTACATCGACCAACATTTGAATGTTCAGATCGGAATACATAATGAGCACCACTGGGAAGCTACAGAATGATATAAAAACCTAAAAAAATAAAAAATTATAATAATAATAATAATGGAGCCAGCCTTTAAATGTCTTTATACGATCTCTACTGTTGTTGATGAAAGTGTGTATAGGTGGCATGCGTGAGAGTGCTGGCATGGAAATAATGTGTTCTGATGGGAAGGGCTGGCTTGCTCCTGCTCTGGGGGACAGAGGGTAGCAGGGAGTGAGAAGATGCCAAACAACAGACTGAGGCAGGATATAAATCAAATCTCTCTGGAGACAACAGGGCTCACGGCACACACACACACACACACACACACACACACACACACACACACACTGTTTTCTGGGGTCTACTGGTGCGTCAGTACCTCAGCCACCAGGTTAATGACTTTAAAAGTCGTCGGTAGAAGCATGCAGAAGTGATTACAACAGTAGTAATTGGGACGGGAAGCATTAGAGATTTGATTTGAAAGACATTTGTTGGAATAATGAGGTATTATCAGTCAGGTTGGCCCTACCGTATAGGGTTATAGCGTGCATTATGTTTTTTTATCTATACTGAGAAACCTAAAAGAATCAAACAAAAGGCTGCGGTTGAAAATTGTAATTACGTGTGAAGGCAACAGGTCTCCACAGATAAAAGCCTCATCCAAATTCAGGGATTGGATGCTGTGACGTCTCTCCTTCTGTGTCTGCTGTGGTGATTTAGTTTCAGAAGCCAAGAGGCAGAGTAGGGACATTAGGAAATAGTCTACACCTGAGTAGCTCTGTCCTCAGTCTACTCAAGTGGCTTCATTTTCTAATCTCAGTCTCTTCTATTTCTACCGGGTCTCCATCATGTTATCCCGGTCCTGTATGTCGTTTAGTTGTGTTTTCTTTGTTTCCAGTATTTCCTGTTTTATTTTGGTACACTCCCCTGTGAGTTCGGGATACTCTCACGAGATGGTTACGGTTAGGCATTGATCTCGAATAGTTAAGTTTAGGCCGAGTCGGGCAGCGGGTCTCGTGAGAGTTTTTGCAAGTTTTTGCAGATTAGATTTCGAAATTTGTGGGTTACCTTCTAGATACGACCCTAGTCTCTCGTTTCAGATACTTCACTTCCTGCCCTTGTGTGTCTCCTGCCTGTGTGATTACCTGCTCCGCCCCGATGAGATTCACCTGTCCCCATCATCCTTCCCTCCTTGTGTATTTAGTCTGTGCGATCCCCTTTGTCTGGGCCAGTTTGTCTTTACTCGTCTTCGGAGTCTTGACATTTCACATCAACACTTGATAGACAACGGGCAAATAGTGTACTAGATTAACGTAAAATATATTCATACAATATTTACACCTTGCAGTGGTTTTTGATTGGAGGGACAGGAGGCACAAAGGATGGTTGGATTCTGACGGCTGTTGTGATGTATTCAATCTACAAACGGAGACAGCCCTTGAATTGAGACACAGTATAAATGTTTTGATATGCATTGCATTTATCAATTTTCCGCCGATCATCACGGTCTGCCTCTCTCCCCAGCATCGTCCTCCCGTCTTATCCTGAGGGAGCTGAAGAGGTTCCCAGGCCAGATGGGGTATGTAATCCCTCCAGTGCGCTCTGGGTCTGCCTCAGGGTCTCCTACCGGTTAAACATGCCCAGAAAACCTCCTTTCCTGTCAAGTGAATAGTGAAGCTGTTTCAGTCTGGTCCCATGGTCGACCACAGACAAAATTGAAAAAAAAAGTAAAAGCTATGAATCTCTTTTGGTATGTCTTTGAAAAACAAAAACAAAAAGAAACTGGTTCATTAATTAGCACTTCCTGGATGGTTACTGCAGCAACATGTGAAAGGTGGCATCCAAAATCCTTACGGGAGCACACTCATGGAAAGAGAGATAACTGGTTGCTCTGTGTATTCAACCGTAAGACAAAACGTGTCAGGTGCTCTTGGAAAACGGGGAAAAGAATCAGGATAGACAGGAAGGCAATCCAGGTTCAAGTGGTAACGAGGAAGGAAATCTTTATTGTAGTGGCTAAATCATTTAAAAAGCCAACATGTTTCGACCACTGTAGGTCTTCGTCAGGGCTTAAAAACAAACAGACAGATGTGGCCTCACCTATATGGTATCATCAACCAATGGGAGGCAATCACATGATCACCAAAGTATTACAAAATATTACAAAATATCTAAAAGAAAAAACACAGAAACAACTAATTTATGTCCATCATCAATGAAACTATTCTTACTACTCTCAGAAAAAAAGAAATATATATATATAAATAGTTCTTGTTCACAGAAAGCATGTAAAGTTTATATCCTCATTAAGACCAGGATACTTTAAGGCATCCAATCAATGGATCCAAAAAGTCTCCCTCTGGTAAAGTTTTTGTAACCTGTCTCCCCCCCTGACCAACGGTTTAATATGTTCGATGCCCTCTATGCATAACAAAGAATATTTAGCACCGATGAGTAGTCGCAATTCCTGACTAATGGCATAGTTATGCTCAGCGAGGACATCTCTCAGGCGTCTTTTTGTGCGCCCTTTGTAGAAAAAGGCCTCCTCACATGGACAAGACAGGCGGTATATGACAATGGTAGTATTACAGTTAATGAAACCTCTTTGTTTATAGGTTTTATCAGTATTAATATCAATGCAATTAACAGCAATGCATGCATTTGAAGGTGCCAACCGGCTTGGTCAGCCAAGTACCTTTTTTATCTGATTGAAGATATGAATGCATGAGCCTGTCTGATAGGGGGGCGTCTAAAAGAAACAATATGGGTTCAGGAAAACTTGACTCAACACAGTGTCACTCTCAATGATGGCCAAGTTGTTCTTAACGATGCGTTTGATCTGCTCAGCATGAGTAGGGACAAAAAATGGACAAGACTGATGTGCAGGCTCATGTCTGATGTTTTTTTGAAGAAGGGTATCACGATCAAGTGACTGTGCTCTACCAAAAGCTTGCTTAATCACCCTAGGTTTGGAAGCTCTTTCTGAAAACCTATTGGACATGGCCTCAGCCTGTTCAACAAAATCAGTCTTTTGGTCACAAATACATCGTAGGCGTTGGTCATATGGAATATTTTCTTTAAGGTGGTAGGGTGAAAAGATTCAGCTCTGAGGATAGTATTGCGTGAGGTACTCTTCCTGAAGAGGGTGGTATGCAGCTGTCCCTCTGTCCCCTTGAAAATAGTTAAATCTAAGAAATGTATGCTGTGCTGAGAGTAGTTAATAGAGCGTCTAATAGCCCACTCATACTGAACTCCAAGGTTGACATCTTGCCTCGAGCAGCAATTCCAGAGGTGCATATTGTGGCTCTATATACAACAAGTATTGATTGGCTAGGGCTTCCTCTATCATAAGTTATAGAGACGGGTCTTTTCACCTGATAGCAGCTTTTCCTTCCTTTCAGAGTGCTTCTTAAACTAAATCAGTGTAAGCTCGACAAAATGGAGAGGTCATCCACCCACACTGAGCCTAGTACTGAAAAATAAAAACCCAGAGAAACTCAGTTCATGGAATACTATCTACCTACCATCTATATACTGTTGGTTACAGCAATAGTTAAAGGAATATTTTAGCATTTTTGTGCAATATGCTTATTCACTCCAGGATGTGAGTGTGCCAAGTGTTGTTGCTATTTGATCCCAGTGCTTAGAGTCAACAACCAAATCGTATATTCACACTGTAAGTCAGTGTATCCCAGCCCATGCACTTGGCCTTCTTCAGTGCCAAAGCTTTGGCCTGGCTGGGCTGCAGCACACAAACTCAGAGGCCTCAGAGGTTTTAATGTGCCATAATATTATGAATCAAAATCCCCTGGCTCCTCTCAGCGCCTCCAAAGCCTGGATGGTCAATCACAGGCTTCTGTAGTTTTGGCTTCATAGACAATTCACAGACTTCACAGTCAAATAAACGGAACGAAACAAGCAGAATTTTGGTCTTCAGACTTTACAAATGAGAGGGGCTGAGGTGTTAAGTTTCACATGATATAATTCTGCAAACAATTCAGCTTTGAATGCAGAATAATCAGAGTAATGTAGTATTGTACCATGTACCATAATGTGAGAAGCTGTTACCTTCACATTATTTCCCTTGACGTAACAAACGACACTTACAACCTAACATGTGTTGGCTTCAAACAGTTCTTGGATGGCAATCACATTTTCATTTCATTCATTATTAATAATTGATTAATTATGGATTGTGTGACACATCATATGTCCTGCGCTGCATAATTTATAATTGTTACAGGATGAATAACACGAGCAATTAAAGATGAGCTCACTTTTCTTTACAAGGCATTACACTGGGTCTTCTCACGATGAATAGTTCTGTTATATGATATAGGTATTCCAATTTACCCAGTATAAAACATTAATGTGCTGCTGTCTCACTCTTGTGTATATTCCAAAACATAAATATTTCATTTCAACGCCTTCGGTGTCAAAAAGTACAATATTATAAAATGACATAGATAACACTGTATGTTAATCCCCTATTTAGCATATACTATAGTGTACTGTAGTTGTAAGCAGATATAGGGGTTTTGTATTTGCCACCAATTACACACTGTATTCTCCAATGAAGTATTCATAACACAGTATAACGTAGTTGTAATCATATATATATATATATATATATATATATATTAATTAATTTTAAACATACCTATAAAAAGTTTTAAACAGATGTAATCACAGTTAATACATTTTTTTACCCATACTGTAAATTGTACAAACTAGTATAATAATATATAAAAAAATCAAAATAAATAAATATATTAGGACATTATAAATAATTCTAAGCCCTAACCTAGAAATGATTTGTACATGTGGGAAATCACATAATAAATGTGAATTATACACTTTAATTATTAGCCTATCTTTAATTGAAATTAACATATTTCAAGCATGCGAGTCCTGCATGTCTGATATGGGTTTTACATTTATTATTATCCAACATATTGACTGATAACAATTTTACCCTGCGTGATAACAGCTTTATTACCCGTTTATACACATGTTCATATCAGTTAAAACGGCTTATTAATGTTGATGAATTTAAACTACTGAAACGGCGTTACCACGGTTTTGCACTCGATGGCTCACATTACCGCAGTCTCGGAAAAGGAGAAATGATGGGAGGGGTTCTTAGTTGGTTGCAATCTGCAACCACACCACTAGATGCCACCAAATCCTACACACTGTCCCTTTAAAAAACCCATTAATAAAACCACGTATGTAATTTTCTCTGTTTGTTTTGTCTTCTTTAGGATAAAAAGTGGTGCCGGCTCCTCGACCCTCAAGTGGATGAAACCCGCTGCTCTACTGAAACAAATGTGTGAGTAGGAACCTTTGAGTTATGCCTTGGTTAGTGCTGATTTGGATGCAACCTCTATAACTGCAGTGCACACAGTACTTAAAAAATATATACACAAAGCATATATACAAAGTTGCTTATGCTTACATATATGAACATTCTGCCAAATATACTCTTTCATCTGGAGCCCTCATGCCGTTTGGGAAAAATTACATTTCAGCTATTACTTCAGAGAGATTACTCAGTACACTTTCCAACTAAAATATTCCATATTTTTAATTTACTCCTTATTGACTGTTTCCGGGATAGGCAGGGATGTTTTGAGAATGCATCATTATATGAGAGGTTAAACTGTAAACCCAAGTGTGTCTATCCTTGGCTGGCTGTCATTTGCTCTTTAATTAAGAGGGCATTTCTTGCCTCCAGTGTCAGTATACGGATCGATTCTATTTTGTTGTTGTCCTCTAATTCACTGACTCAAACATCCATATTGCTTCTATTACATCTATTCTCATTGTCTCTTAATTAACACATTTGTTTTACCATGATGTCATTTGAGCTGGTTATGTGACATAAATAATGACAATGACGGATGAAAATAATGGCTGTCTACCTGTCTTTCTCCCATGCTTCACTGTCACCCCTCGCTCTCTGGTCCTGACAGTTGCCTTGTAAACAATGTGCAACGGGGAGCCAAATCAGTTGGCACACTCATGACTGACTACCACCTGCCATTGACACACACTGACTGGCAACCACCTGTCATTGGCTGGGCTCTTGTTTGATTTAATCCTCGCTCCAAAATCCATCCCAACATGTGCGCTGCCTCGTGCATACCAAGCAGAGGGGCTGCCTGGGAGGCTAAATTGTTCATCATCTGATTATAGAAGACAAATTGTGGAATTACCGGCACTAATGATAGAAGACAGTTAAGGAAGGATTTTTTAGTGGCAGAGAATCAGATTTGGCAAAGCACGCTGAATATGTTTTTTTATTAACATAGCGAGCACTCACTTTGGGCATGTTAACTAAAATATGTCACATTTTGTTCTGTGCCGCAATATCTGGGTCATGTTCACACTGTCCAAGTTGTTAATTAATTATGAAAAATTACAAGCAGTCCATGAAAACTTGCCCCGGATTTTTTTGGAAAACTAATTGTATCATTCTTTAACTGAAATATTGAGCTAAAACATGTTTGTCTCCCTTCTTTGTATTAAATGAATGAAGGTCAAAAGCAGATTGGTTTGAGAAATATTTAATCACATTTGAATAAATAGCATTTTTTGTGTAGACTCTACATTCATTCTCTAACATCAACAAATAGTGGACCACATGAAAAATTATGTGCTGTCATGGAGATTAATGAACTACTTAACTCTGGTGACATTAATTTTTTCGAATCTAATAAAAGTAAATACTTTTTTCACTGCAGGTAACCGAATATCAAAGCGGATGTGTACACTACTTTAAATGTTCTCTATACAATATCCAGAGCATTAATATAGCATCAAACAACTATTTCTAAAGATATAGTGGAGTAATGTCTACCTGAGAAGAGAATGAAGTCGCTCTCCCTCTGTGTGTAGGGTGACTAGGTGTCCCACTTTATGAGGGACTGCACAGCATTTTCATCCTTTGTCCCACATAGTGAAACGATGTTCCACATTTTCATTGGCTCTAGTTTTCAAAAGTCAAACCACTGCAGGACAGACGCTTTTCTAAAATCTGGCTTTTATTCAATTGGCTGTGAAGAAAGCAGGGAAGGCTGTCATCACGGGTCTGTGTTTGACGTCAATCAAATTGTGCACACGTGGGTCAAGTGCAGGTTATCATTTTCTGTCTTTGCTACGCTATGCCCAACGGGGAAAATTGTGACTCACCACAAGTCAAAAGTTATGCACATTTAGGCGGAATATGATGGAAACTACAACAAAGACAAGGAAGTGCAGCTACAACAAACACTGTGAAACTACTTATAAGCGAGTGAAGCCCGTGGAAGGTGATGCTCAAGAGTTTTTTGCGAAATTTTCCGGTTATTTTTCAATTTCACACAGTGACATGAAGCGACACAGTACATGTGAGTCTCGAAAAGAGACGTACCGATCTATGGATGCATTCGGGAAACGCATAGAGATGTTACAAGGTAAAGGGCAGAATAGAAATGTTTATTTTTTTAAAGCTAGATAGAAATTCTAACAGAATTGTAGACTACCTTTAAGCATTGATAATGTGTGTCAAGTCAAACTGAAGGTTGCAGGAAATTAAGCTTTATAAATATTAATAAATAAAAATTAAGAAAATAAAATAAATAGAAAAATAGAAAATAAATAAATCAGAAAGAAAAAATAGAAAATAAATAAATCAGAAAGTAATTTGTAAATTAATAAGTCCACTAGAAAAACTGAGTGCTCAGGGAGTAAACCTGAGGGGACTAATTAATATAATTACGCCCGGAGTTTAGAAAAGTAACACTCTCAGTGTCACAGTAAAAAGGGTCCTGAAAAGTTAGCAGCGCACTAACAAGCAGGGCTTTCATTCAAACAGCGCTGCGATCTGCAGTAAGACTATGTGCAGAACGGACATCTACAGAGTGTGAAAGGCAGCCGGTAAGAATATACTGGATCACAGACTGAGAGACTGTTTACCTGGCGGAGATCGCTGATGCTGTTGTTTAGCGCTGTTTGTGCCGGTAGTTTAACTTTGTTTGTAGCAGATCGTTTGTTTAATTCTGCCGATTGTTTGTTTTGAATCAATCTGAATGTCCGGTAGATGATACAGTGAGAGATTCACGGTGAATTGTGACGATCAAAGAGCTAAAAGGGTGTTGATTGTTTGTTGATTTGTTTGTTAAGTGCGGGCATATCCTGTTTCATTCATCACAAATGTGGTGAGAAATGGCTTATGGGAAATGTAGTTGAAAATTACTGTGTGATTTAATATGAACTCAAAAGTAATTATAAAATATAAAATACTTTGTGTTTGAGTAAATAATAAAAAATAGTAATTAAATAAAATAATATAATACACATATATATATATATATATATATTTATGACCTTTATGTTAAGGCAAAGGCTATTGCAGCAGTGGGCACTTGCTTATTTGCATTTATCATTAGGCATTTAATAGGAGTGTGCGTATTAAATTAAATAAGGATTAATGAATTTTGCAAAGTCTCAAAAAATGAATTTGTTCTTATTTAAACTTATTTGTAATAATGTGTATATATTTTTTTCAGTATTTTTTCTATTTCTAAGGTTTTTCACCCAATGGCTAACGACTAATGGCTAATGGCTAATGACTAAATGAAATGGACAATAATTCCAAAATCAACTGAACTTTCATCTCAACCTACAAAATAAAGGAGAGAAAAAGGAAAAGCTGTTTGTCATTGAGTGGATGTTTCAATCTCTTTCAAGCTTGGATACTGCACATGTTTAAACAATAACTTGACAATGTGTCCCATACATTGTCCCACACAAACATACTCTTTGTCGGGATATGGTCACCCGAAGTCTAGTACTGCAGGACAGATGCTTTTCTAAAATCTGACTTTTATCCAATTGGCTGTGAAGAAAGCAGGGACGGCTGTCATCCCGGGGCTGTGTTAGCTGTCAATCAAACTGTGCACACGTGGGTCAAGTGCAGGTTAACATTTCACAGTCTTTGCTATGCTATGCCCAACAGGGAAAATTGTGAGTCACCGGAAATCACAAGCCATGCACATTTAGGCGGAATGGGCAGAATAGAAATGTTTATTTTAGAAGTTAGATAGAAATTCTAACACAATTATCTCTCAGCCTCGGTAACATGTCCCACATTGTCCCACACAAACATACTCTTTGTCCCACATTTGGCATGTCGGGATCTGGTCACCCTATCTGTGTGTGTTGTAATCCGAGCTGGTTCGGCTGTCGCCATGTTGAGAGCTGTGCGGAGGCAATAGAAATGCTCCCCACAGGCGCAGTTTGCATTGGCATCTTATATTTCTTTATAATAACCCAGAACTAATAATTTATTGGATTGATGAATAATATCAACCTTTTGGTGTGTTCTTATTGACAAAATAAGAAACCAACAAGATAAGAAGATATATTTGTGATCTTTTTTTAACATTGGACAATCTCCACACACCGTTAAAGGGACTATTTGTAACTTTCAGAAATGCTTCTTAACAGCGACACCTGTGGCCGTGAAATCAACGAAAGTCAGCGTCGGGCTCGCGCTTGCTCGCTCTAAATATACCTGAACGAGCATCGCTCAAAACAGTGAGGCGACACACGTCAGCTAAAAGCACAAGATCACTCTATATTTCAGCTGCTTGGCAGTAATGTTAGCTGACAAGACAGAGGTCTCTCCATGAACAGGATTTAGATCTGATCCTAGTGTTGGCTTTTCCTGCCTAAGTGCAGGCTGAGGCAGCGGGGCTCTGCAGCGTGTCTCCCTGCTCTCTCCGCCCGCAGCCGGAGAGAGCAGAGGAGACACCGGCACCCGGTCAGTAACAAGAAGACAACGTAACTCTCTGCACAGCTCAGTCACTTCACAAGACACGGAAAACCTCTGTTGGTCTGGAGGAGCTGCAGCAGTTATTTCTGCACAAACGTCCCCTGTGCATTCACTAGATATTCTCAGAGCTAAACTAACTCTTCTGCAGTGTGGAGTGAGCGCACGTTCACGTCTATAGGTGGAGGGAGCTGATCGAGAACGCGCGCGCTGTCTGAGTGAAGGCGAGCAGGCAGAGGAGGAGGGTACAGCGGCTACACGCGAACGCGCATATGCGAGCGCGCATGTGTGCCGACCCGCTACATTTATACGCTTACAAAGTTACAAACAGTCCCTTTTAAATATGCACTTTCTGTTACACCACGTAAAACAAACCACGTACCTATCAGCTGTCCGGTCAAGATCAGACTAGAGACGTAGCCGACATTTGTGTTTTTCAAACAGAAAACACAGGTTTTATACTGTGATATTTACTGAAAATAACATACAATACAGCCGACAGTAGCCTATGTAAACCAGCCATTCCTCGTCTGTTGCGGCGCTTTCAAAGTGAGCGACAGGAATAAATAGAAACAGGGCGTCCGACAAAATTTCAGCTCAAAACTTTGTGGTGTGCAGCGCTTCCCCGCTCGCAGACAGGACATTCCAATAGAAAGCAATGCAATCAAACTGATTTTGTCACTGACGCTTGCTTTCTGTTTGGAGGGTGTAATATGAAGGCTACAATAATCCAAATACATTAGACCTCTCTGCGTTGTACACATCACATTCCCTCTAGATTTTTCTTTTTTTTTGTGAACCCCTAACCTTAAAGTTCAAACTGCACCTATGATGCTCCCATCTCACATTTAGCACCTTTAACAAGGATCTAACGAGTGGAGCAAATGCTACAAAAGATGAGGTGTGATTTTGAAAACAGAATACATTTCGAATAGCTAATGAGAGAACGTAATATCCTTCATGTAAATCAGAGCAGTGTTAGCTCCGGATTCAGATGTACAGCTCTGTCGGAGTGTTATAAATCATTCAATCTGTCAAGAAATCCTACTGCATAGCAAGGGAGACCCACATCTGACATCTTTATCTGCATAACAAGGAAGGATGGGGACTTCTTACAGACACAAACCTCAACATTTCTCTGATATAATCCACATGTTTTATTCATGGAGAGCTTACTGGGAGATTTGTGGTTTGGCCGAGTGCTGCGTGCTGAGCCATTTAGCACTAATTCCCCCTGAAATAGATGTTATTGTTTGTGCTTTAACAACAATACTATATCCTTTAAATCTGTTGGCTAATGGATCTGTCAGACGACCGCAAATGGATTTTAATTAGATTAAACATCTCTCCGCAGTCGTTGGCCGAGCTCCTGATTGGGCCAGACGGATTGAGTTATTATGATTAAGCTCGCTGTTTATGGACGAATGATTCCAACCTACCTGAAAATCGATAAAGGACACCTCAAGGACCATTTTCACGAGAAGTAGCCTGCGTTGCATAATAAGGTTTCTCTATCCGTTGAGTAATTACATTCAATGCTGGTGTTGAGCTTAGTCATTTAGTTTGTGTAGAGAAGCATAAGCTGCTTTAATTAATGCCTGTCTCAGACTCAAATATGGCTTTTAATCCCTAATAAATTCCCTACCTGAGTTTCACAAATCTTTTAGATGTAGTGTAACGTCAAGCATGTCTTTTGCTCGGTCACGCAGTACTGTCCATTGCTGAATGGTTCCTTCCCTTACGTGCTAAATTGAGCGAGAATCCCTTGGCACCCAAGGGTTCACAAGCACCTTACACAGCACATTTGTTCAGATAAAAGTTCATTTTTCACCGTTTCATATGACAGTGCTGCTCTGCTTCTTGTGTTTTAACCATAATTCCATGTCAGAGGTGATTTGATTTATGGCAATGGAAAGTCATGTTTGTTGGCAGTGTATATGTGTTTTCCTGCATTTGCTTTTGACCTCACAACCATAGACTGCAAAAAATATGGGATTGACTCCCTTTTGGAGCCAGCCTCAAGTAGCCATTTGAAGAACTGCAGTTTTTGGCACTTCTGCGTCGGCCTCATTTGGAGGTTGACGAGGTTGCTGCTTGCTCACAACCAGTGGGGCAACTCCGGTTCTGAAAAGTGAAGCCAATGCTGAAGTGCCTTAAACTTGCATTCTTTCTAATAGCCAGCAGGGGGCGACTCCTCTGGTTGCAAAAAGAAGTCTGATTGTATAGAAGTCTGAGAAAATGACCCTACTTCTCACTTGATTTATTACCTCAGTAAACATTGTAAACATGAGTTTATGATCTCAATCTCTAGTTTCAAGTCTTCTTCAATACAGCATGATGTTTATTTAGTAAATTATGGTCCCATTTAGAGTCAAATAGACCATAAAGCAGGGGATGCTTTAGGGCGTGGCTACCTTGTGATTGACGTCACTGTGACTACGTTCACTTCTTATATACAGTCTATTCTTCTTATATAACCCTAATATGAATTTATGCGAAAGCAGATTAATTTATCACATTTATTACATGATCTGTTTTTGCCAAAGGAAATATTCAAATCATGGTTGACCCTCTTGTAGCCTGTTGTTTAACCATGAGAAACTGTCCCGTCGATGCTGAAGTATGAGAGAAATGTCAATTTTTTTGTTTTTTGGTCCCATAATGCTGATAATATGGGAAAGTTTTAACATTTCCTTATTCTGCCATTCTATCAGACAGACTGTTCATGACCTATTCTGCTGTGGTGTCTTTATGCACCTTTATGAAGTGTTAGATGTTTTGAATGACTTTCTTTAATGTTCATTATACATGTTCTATAAGCTCCAGATGTTGCATGGGTTGTGTTCTTCGACTACCTGCGTTTAAGGTTTGCATTTGAAGAATATAAAACCTTGAAGTTTAAATTGGTGATTTTATTTTACGGGACTTATTAGTGAAAGTCTTTCATAATTCAAATTTGGCGTGCAGGATACTGTGCAAAAAATTAATTGGTTTGTTTGTATTTTGTGGTCTATTTTATAATGAATTAAGAGCTATATTATAGCATTTTCAAATTAAGATTTAGAGACATTTTTTAACTAACTTAACAGCTGATTTACTCAATCAAACTTGTGAAATTGCTTTTCATTTACCATTGTTTTTTGAAAATAAGTAATAACAAATTAGTGAAAGCCCTGGCCTGTGACATGGTTCATAATAAATGGAGGGAATTGAGCCCTGACAAAAAGCAAATGGAAGTCAGTTCTTCAAGTCTTCAAGTAAAAACTTTGGTAAAGAATCTGTGAATTCATCTTCATGACAGCAATGCTCATAAATGTCCCTGATAGCAAGAGTAAGACGATGCTTAGGAATAAAACGGTAGTTTATAGGTGTACAGCAGCTATGGTAACCAACCAGGTAAAATAGTGACCTGTCATCTTTCAATCCATAGCGCAAAAAGACAGATTAAATAGCAACAACTAGGCCGTCTGTTGCACTATAGAACGAGCTGAAAGACCAGGATGCTGCTGCTGGGGTCTTCCTGCTCGTTCTACAGCTGAACTTCTACAAGTGTTACATGACCAAACTGAAACTGATATTTTACACCAGTGTTTAACCCCCTGAGACCTGCAGGATCGCAGGCGATCCCGACTGACTTTACTGTCTTTCAGAGGCTGTAGCAGGTTCAGTTTTAGAGCTAGAGTAGAGTACATATATCATATCATATCATATCATATCATATGAAACTAGAAAACTTAAGGAATCTATTGGTAACATGTACGCTAGCTTGTCGGGAAGGAGGCTAAATGACGCTCCTACGTTAGGTTAAATTTTGGCGAGGAAAAACTGGCATGGGCATTTTCAAAGGGGTCCCTTGACCTCTGACTTCGAGATATGTGAATGAAAATGGGTTCTATGGGTACCCACGAGTCTCACCTTTACAGACATGCTTACTTTATGATAATCACATGCAGTTTGGGGTAAAAACATGCAGTTTTCTTCATGCAGTATAAATGTGTTATTTTCGCCTATTCTAAAAATGATGTGTTTGAATATTTCTGCATACTGGGGTCCCTAAACAGTCTTGGAATTACATAAATTGGGTATCACTGTAAAGCTGAGACTCTTGTGGATCCAGTGAGCCCAATTGTATCCATGTGTGGTGATATTATTCCCCATAGCAGCCATTTCATTGTAGTGACAGCATTTCTTAACATTTGACCTTGCTGTATAAAATGACCTGTGGTGACCTCAAGGATAATCACAGCCTCCTTAAACTTTACAACCACAAACTAGAGACCTAAATGAGCATGATTTGCTTTTATTTTGAAATTACCAGCATTTTATTTCCTCTGATTGTATTACCTTTTTTTTTCCTTTTGAAGGTGAGTTTGACCCCAGTCTTATTTCAAACTGGATTTAGTTTTAGGTTTAGGTCTAATCTTCTCTTTCGCAGTACGAGAGGCAAGAGTTGAGTAAAGAAACAGTTTAAAATGCTGACGTATTTGCATACACCGGGTTGGAAGTTTGGAATTTGCAGATCAGAGCTTACATGGGATCAGTGAGGGATAAGATCAGGTATCTTGTGTGCAGATTCAGCACTTACTACTAATGCACTTGACACTGAGGGTGTTTTCACTCTGCTTAGTGAGATTTACAGTTAACAACTAGACAAATCACAACTGATCTTTCCAATCCTGCCTGATGGATATATATTATGCAGATTGTCAACACTTTGCAAACACAGCACACTAAAGTTCCTTCACAGTCCTTACTCAAACATGAACTCAGCTGTAATGTCATAATATTCCTATAGGCAGCAATAAAGTGTGTGTTAATTGTATTAAGTTGTGGAAATAGTGTTATATCGGAGTGATTTTACCCTTCTCTACCTCATTCTCTGTCATTGAGAAGCAACAGCAGGCAGAAATGGAAATCATCGAATTGACAACCACATTGTAAAGACCCCTATGTTTAGTTGTCATTGGCTTTACTTCCTACAGACCCTAATACTGTATTCTATGTGTAAAAATAATATTAACTGTAAAGTCAACCTTTTTTCCCCTTTTCTCCTGACCTTATTAAAACACATGTAGGAAAGTATTAAAGTGGTAACCTTTCCCTTTGCCACAAACAGGGCTTGCACATTTAATGAAGGTGACAAAATCCAGAGATGGCCATTAGACATTTTTATTACACCAAAAAGAAAAGAAAAAACCCCTAATATTTCATGTTTCATATGAAATATATTGAAATAAATATATTCCTTTTGTTTGCCAAAAAGACATTAACCCTTGTGTGGTGTTCGGGGTCTGTGGGAACCGTTTTCAATGTTTACTAAAAGAAAAATGATGTGATTCATTATTTTTTCAACCTCAGACTCATTGGCCTTGGCTCATTTTCTATGAAGAACATATAAAAGAACACATTTTTTAATGACTGCACACTGTACACCCCCCTACACAATTATATTACATATGTGATGTTCGTGTCCTCTGGACTCCGGAGTGAGATAAATGTGTGGAAATTGTAGGTGCTGTTTACAGTACCTACACTCTGTCATCCTCTGACCTGGGCCTGCTGTAAGTGTTTGTGTGTGTGTGTGTGTGTGTGTGTGTGTGTGTGTGTGTGTGTGTGCGCGTGTGTGTTTGTGTGTTTGTTTCTATGTGTGTGAGTTTTGTCTTTCTGTTCCTGCTGTTCCCGCATGAGGTTGTTACATTTCAAGCACCGACACCTGTCTGCTCCCACATTCCCGCACATTTTACCCTCTGTCTTGCGGGAACTAGTCTATATTTTCTCGCACTATATCCCAGCTGCCATATGCTGTCTATATTGCTTGTAATTGGGATAAAGTAAACATCTGTTAAGTATTTTTACATAGATTGTTATGGCTGTATTGATTTAAAAACCCAATAATGGTGTGGGTCCAACAGACCGGCGGACATTGGCTGAGAAACAAAAACATGAACACCACACAAGGGTTAAGAAAGAAATGTGTTATCCTACAGAGTGACATTACTTATGATGTATAGATGTCTAACACCCTGCTAGACCCTTTATTAACAAACTGTTACAAAAATAACCAAATAATGGAAATCCAAACAGACTTATTCGGGATTTTGGAGTTATGGTAAAAAAAAACTAGCCTATTGTCACCACCAGATATAGAGAATAATGAAAATCCATTGTATATAACAATGTTTTAAAGCTGGGATGTCTGAGACCCCAAACAGAGGTAATGCATCATTAGCTGACTTCCGCAGGATGCTATCAGCTCAAAATCACGTTCATAAGCATTTCTTATAAAATCAAGAATTCAAGTCGTGAAGTATCAAGGTGATAAAACAGTGTTAAAGGGAAACTGTGGCCATTTTCAAAATCCTGCATGTTATTCCTATGGTCTAAGACAGTCCAAAAGTATTAATAAACATGAGCAACTCTCTCCCAAATCCAAAAACTATAGTGCTAAAACTCAGATTTGTGATGTCATCGGGTGTAAAGTCTGGAGCTGCTCCATAGACAAGATGAGTGACAGTTGGAAACGAAGCAGCATGTTAAATTATGACATTCTGGAAATTATAAGGTTTAGTATAATTATATTGAATAATTTAGGTGATATATGTGCACACATACTAATCATAGGTCAAAACAGTGATACATTTGGCTGAATTATAAAGGCAGAAGTGGTAAAACAAAGAGCCGTTTGGGAGCCGAAAGAGCCGGCTCTTCTTGGTGAGCTGAGCCAAATGATCTGACTCATTAAAAAGAGCTGGAATTCCCATCATTAGTGCATAGTTTAAATGCTGGGGAGCTGATGGGAACAGGTGCCAAGGTGGGTGTGATTGTCACGTGCCAAAAACAGGAAGTACTGAGGACAACAATGACAGGAAGAATTGGTGACTGACAAACTAGCAACAGAAAAAACTGATTGTAAGCAATATTAAGAACTGGCTGTATAGCCATAACACACATCCTGAGATGTTTTATTATTATTTGGCCCATAACATCACCCAGCTGTACGCCTATATAGAGGGCGTTCAGTCGAGGCTCCAGACAGATTTGGATTAGTTCCATCTCACTGATATTTAATTCATTTGTTGCTCTGGGTAGAATAACAATATGAGAATGAAATCTAATTCCTGCACCTGCAATGATGTAACTCAACAAAAAGTAATATCTCGGAGGAAGGTGTGTCTCTAAATCCCAAATCTTATCAATTGGGCTTAAAGGGGACATTTTATAAAAAGTGAGATTTTCAATTTTTTTTATTATAAAGCAGGCTTAAGTCCTATATAAATAATGTGAAAGTATCGAAATGCTCAATCGACAGGGAAATACAGACAGCCCGTATTCAGAAACTCTGCATTTGAAACAAGCTGTCAAGATTTCTGTCCATTTGTGATGTCACGAATATACAATATTTAGACCCTTTACACAGTCTTAAGCATAAACATTCCAAATGTGTCCCGGTTTATTCCTGGTTGCAGTGTATGTGAATGTAATCAACTGACAGGAAGTACACATGGACCCAAGCTGTTGCCTATAGCAATGCAATCATGCTGCAATTCCGTTGAAATGCGCTAAAACGGAGAGTTTAAGACAGAGGGTAAATACAGGCATATTCAGGCCGACAGTATGAGGAAAATAAAGGCATATTTTGAACATTACAGCACGTAAACATGTTCTAGTAGAAACACAAAATACAAGTATGGAACTGAAAATGAGCATGATATGGGACCTTTTAAATGTGATTACTTTACAGTTACAGGGGAGGGGGCTGAACATGAAGACATTTGGGAAATCCCTGCGTGTGGATAAATCTCCAGGACAACTTTGGGTGGCGCCAGAGCGCAAGGAAAGAAGAAGAAGAGGAGGTGGAATGAACACAACTCATGGGTTAATCTGCCCAGAGCATCGCTTCTTTATGGCTTCGGCCGTCTCCACATCCCACAGCTAGATGATGATGATGTGTGAATGTATTCAGCGGGTGGTGGTTGGACTTGCCACCTGTCAGGAATGGTAAACGGGGCTTTTTTTCCTCTCTGCTGAACACCGAGCCGACCTCTCCCTACTTCTTCTTCATTTGGGGAAACATTTTTTTGTGTGCATTAGTGAAATAAACGCGGAGAACTTTGGCTGCCCGGCTCTTGGCGCAAAGAGAAAGTGAAGTGACAGTGTGGTGAGATTATAACCGGAGTCTCTGTGCGCTTTGAAGATTAGAGAGGGTTGACGACGTCTGACGGACACTAAGAACTGGATTAGGTATTGTGCAGTCTAACCTACTTCTTTCTCATCACTCCTATATACATCCCCCGTCCTCTGAATATTTGCGCAATGACCTTTGGTGCACTTGGAATACATGCGGGTGCGTCCGTGAGGTAAGGATTTATTATTATTATGATGTTTTATTTCTGAGTTGTTTTTTTTTGGTGTTTTAATGACATTATGTCAAGTTGTGTCAGACAGTCTGAATAAATCCACTCTGAACCAGTAGCAGTTGTGGTAGGCTATTTGGGAAAACCGCATCCTTTATCGGAGCCTATATTACGCACACTGATGCCATCGCAATCCTTTTTGAATAACAGAATCTATTGTGACAGGTTATAGTGTTAATGGATTGTTATCCAACACGCTGTGCTGCTTTATTATAGGGATGCATGCATTAGGGTATTTCACACGCTTAACACGTCAGCCTACTCGAGCGCTCTGGAGAAAACAGCGCTCCATATACGCACGAAGGCTTCTTCATCTGCAGAATGTGCACCAATCCGATCAATACTTGGTGTTTTTTTTAGTCTGCGTTACAGGGTCAAGGCTGCTTTAAAATGTCTCGACCTGCTCTGATTCGGGGGCATCTTAAAATGATGTCGGTGTGACTGTGTGAGCTCCCTTCCCTTTGGAGTGCCACTATTTTTAAGGAGCACATGTGATTTGGATCGTCTACAGGACAGTGGTACCATAATTTTTTAGCTCTCTCTCCACACTAGGAGAAAAGGGAGATCTTGTCTTAAGATGTGTCACATGGAGTTGCTTCAGATATAGGAGTGACAGACTAATGAGACACTGAAGAGCATGGCATTTATTCTGGAAAGAAATAAGTAAGCATTTCATAATGCTCACTTATAGAGCAGAACAGCTGTAAAAATATACTATATGTAATTCATCAATAATGCAGTAAATCCTTAGAGGATATACTGAGTGGATGAAGTTTGCATTTATTCTGTAAAGAAAATGAACATTTCATATTGCTCACTTACAGAGCAGAACAGATTTAACAATATACTATTTGTATAGTTCACCAATAATGCAGTAAATCCTTAGAGGATACTGAGTGGATGAAGTTTGGATGCACGTGATCCTGACCAAGCAGAGGGCACAGAAAGCATCATGGCTTTATTGCACAGCATAATCATGTATTGTCTGATGCATTGAACTTCAGTCTATCGATTCGTACTGTACAAAAGCCAGCAACTCAAGGCCAAATAGAAGCACAAAAGCCATTGTGATTTATTTAGTCTACTATTGAGTGGCATGAATAAAGAAAACTTAAGTGCAACAATCAGTTCAGGGTAGTTTGACTGGACTACTACTATAGTCAAGTTTATAGATTTCTCAGAGGACTACGCTTACTGCCGAGCCAGACACACATCTTAAATTGACTGTATTTCTGTTATTGTAGGCTGCTGCACACAGTTGGGTATTCCTCTAGCACAGTTAACATCGTTTATTGGCATGTTTTTATTCAAACAGAAAAAAATTAAATGAAATGTCTTTGATTATATTGTTGCATGTCCCATATAGCATTCTTGCATACAATTTAGTCGACATAAAGCCCTAAAAACGTTAACAAAAAAGTGACATTTAATAAAACCAGATACGTCCTGATGTAAAAGAAATATTATGAATATCTAATTTTGTTCTTGCCCATATTTCTACAAAGTCTAATATAGCCTGTTTCACAAACCTGAATATGACAACTCAATGGCTGTGTGGGTTATTAAAGTCGGGGTAGGCAGAATGTTTTTGGCATCATTTGTCAAAAATTCCATAATAACTTTTCAGCATATTGTAATTCAAGTGTTCTGAGAGATAACTAGACTTCTGCACCTCCTCACGGCTCTGCTTTCAGGCTTTAAAAAATCTAGCACGTAATGGGAGACTTTGGCCAATCACAGGTCATTTCAGAGAGGGAGCGCTCCTATTGGCTGTTCATTCAACGGAGGCAGCTGTCAACCACTCCGATCAAATGGTCAAACTAGGCAGCGCTGATCAAATATGAATCAATATTCTGTTACTGTAATGCCTATTTCTCATGTAAAATTATTTCAGAAACATCTTCTAGTGTACTGTTTAGCTGTAAAATTAAAAAAAGATAAGATAAAAAAAATAAATGATCTCAACATGGCGGCCGGGTCATAAACTTTCCAATTTTACAACTAAACAGTACACTACAAGATGTTTCTGAAAACATTTGAGGTGAGAAATAGGCATTACATTAACAGAATATTAATTCATAATTGATCAGCGCTCCCTAGTTTGACCGTTTGATCGGAGTTTGCGAGTGATTGACAGCTGCTCAGAGACGGCAAGGCTCCAGCTCGGCTCTGATTGGTTGTTTTCCTGCGGTCTGTGAAATCTTGCAGATGCCACATTAGGAGCACCGGAGGACACAGAGACACATGCTTTTTTTCAGATTGCCTGTCTCATGCACTACTGTCAGGATATAGTGACCGTTTTATAAAAAACACTTTTTTAAAAATCATATTTGCTCATATAGCTGCCGCTTTAAAGAAAAAAATAAAAGTAAAAGATCTTTGATCATGTACAACCTAGCCTTCTGGCATGCATCGGCTGCACATAAAACCCTAAAAATGACAAGTAAACTTTGCAGTCAGGCAAAAGTCACATGCAGCCTTCAGGATCAACTTTTTTTTTTAGTGCCATTTTGTGTTAGTTAGCTTGCTAACTTACAGACAGCAGAGGCACGCCTGTGTGTTTGATGTCTGCAGACCACAACAGGCCAAAATTTATTGAGAACCTAAATTGATATGGGAGCCGGATTTGGCCCGCGGGCCTTGAGTTTGACACGTGATCTAGCAGGATTCAATCAGTGAGATGAAATATATTGATATCATAGTATATTTGCATAGTGCTGCTTATAGTGTGCATGAATAAAAACTACAGGAGTGTGTTTAAAATATTCTTCTCTCTCTAGTCGTCTATGATGCTATTTTATTCTGTGTGTACTACACTTCCCAGCAGCTACAGGTTTGGGCATAGTGCCCAAGAAGTGTGCAGGGAATACTTTAAAAGCATTGCTACAGGATGTCTCCATCAGTCTAGGTTTGGGGCCAGTTCTTTCCAGAGGCTCACATTTGGGAAATGAGAGATGAAGAGTAGCGTGGTTCAGAGTCAGGCCAGCCAGACTCCATTGATATTCTGCTTGTGTCCTGCTCCATAGGCAGCCCATTGTCATGGCTCGCTCAGTGGGATGGCATCTGATGATTGAGGGGTATGCAAGCGGGTTGAAAGCCAGTTCGGAAAAGAAACCAAAGGTTCGTTTGGTGAAGGTTAAAGATATGTCCTCACGGTGAAGGCTGATAGCGTGTATGTGTGAGAGTTGCATAGAGATGAAGCAAATCCCAAAAATGCTTTATATATAATATTGAGTATGGTATTTTAATGATAGGATAGTTCGTATTCCATGACATGCACCTTAGGACAAGCCCAAACTAATGTGGTCAGTTCATTTTTGTTTACTTTTACTCTCTAAGAGAATTGCAATGAGATGCATATTTAACAAAATCCCACCTGACTTGTTCAGAACCCCCATGGCCCTTTTAATTTCCCTCTAATTGCACCCCAGATGGCCCAGAATAAAAAGGGATTTCCAAGCAATGCAGGTGCATCCCAAGTTTCAAAGGGTGCAGCCTATCTTAACGTCAGGTGCAACAGTGCCACACTGTGTGGGCCACTCAGCCCTAGAAGATTCATGGCCAGCCAGGCAGAAAGATTTATCTGTCGTGAGTGCGTGAAATTGCAATGCTCTGCAGTATTCTGTCCAGGGCCGGTGAGAGAGACTGATCCTCCGCTGCTTGGGTAAATAAAGAAGTAACAGAGAGGAGTCACGCACAAGAAAAAAGCACCAATGGCTGCCTGTGCTCCGTGTCTGGTAGAAGTGATCAAGGCCGTAGTCTCTGTTTTTTTTTTGGGGGGGGGAGGGAAAAAGAGAAAAGAAATAAGCAGAAAAGAGCAACCGCGTGGGAGGAACAAAGAAACCCATCTGATGAGTCAAACAAATAAGAGTAGCTTCTAAAGATTGCCATAGAAGATGAGGCACTGAAGTGCAAAAGTTTACAAAAGTGGCTGCAGTAATAGTTGGATTGCACTCTCAGCTCAGCACTGATTATTTTTTTCTCACTTTTTAGGTGTTACACATTACAAATTCGCTGCCACTTCCTGTGAAACTCACTGTTAATTTACAATTTAAAGGGCTTCTATCATAGACTGTATATAAAGATGGACGACCTAACAGCTGCCCAAAAGTGAAGCCAAAACATCTTGATTATCCCCTGGTGGCTGGTTGCAGTATAGGTCATAAAGCCCTCCTCCTTCATGTTAGTGGATGGAACAAACTAAAACTAAAAAGTCAAAGATGGTTTCTGTCATTTTAGGTAGTTCTTATCATGGTGATGTGTGTTCATGTGTTAATTTCTCTGATAAGTTTGGTTTTAATTGCTTATTTGATGCCATAAAAAGGGGTTGGGACCTAATGATTGGCAGCCGCAATTGGTTCGGGCGGCTGACCTCAATATTGCGGCTCCACCGCCCGATCACTACTGCGCAGACTCTGGCTCCAAATGACGTCAAAATCTCAAGATGACAGCTCTCGTATTCGGGATGGTTTGGTTTCACTTCTTTACAATGGGAGGAAGTTGAGATGCATCGTCCATCTTTATATACAGTCTATGGCTTATATCGAGTAAATCAGTTCATGCTTAGATGTATGCATTGATTGACTTTTACTTTTATTTAAAGGATTACAGTGGGATTAAACAGAATCAATAGTGTTGTGTATTCTGATCCTATAAAGCCCCAATCAATAGGTTTTAAAGGAACAGTGTGTAACATTTTGGGGGATCTATTGGCAAAAATGGAATATAATACTAATAAGTATGTTTTCTTTAGTGCACAATATAATCATCTAAAAATAAGAATCGTTGTGTTTTCATTGCCTTAGAATGGGCCGTTTATATCTACATAGGGATTGGGTCCTCTTCACGAAGCAGGCTATCATGTTTCAACAGTAGCCCAGAAGGAACAAACCAAACACTGGCTCTAGATAGGACCCTTCACGTTTTCATGTTTTTGCATCGGCCACCGTAGTTCTCTACACGCTTGGCACACGGGAGAAGTTTTAGTTGGTTGCAATCTGCAACCTCACCGCTAGATGCCGCCAGATCCTACAGACTGCACCTTTATTTATATATATATATATATATATATATATATATTGACATATTTATATACATGTTTGGCTCATGTTTTGAAACTCACTGGCCACCAATTATAGTTTTATCTGTGCCATTGTAACAAGACTAGTTAATTGACTGCAGTCATTGCATTATAGATCAATCAAATGAATATGAATATTAAGATAACAATAAAACTGTCAAAATAGCCAGTAAACTTTCAGATTCAGAGGGCTTTTTTTTTCGCTTTGGAAGGACCCATGGGCTGCTATGACCTACAGATCGAGAGTACAACATTTCCTCAGCTTGGTCTTGAGGTGTTGTGAATTTATCGCCAAAGCTTGGAGCTGCATTAGGTCTTAGCAGGGCTTGACTAACTGTCATGGCTGTCAGCTGTAGCAGAAATCTGTGTCCAAGTCTTAACTGAAGCATGAAGGGAGAAGATGATTTCATATAAGTTATCTCAGTATGTAGCAACGCCAATGGTCTCAAAATTAATGGAAAGGATGACCCTAACCCTGACCCTTGATTTGAATATGAAAAACCATGCATATAGACTCACTGCAGATATATTCTGTGCTTTCCTTCTCTTGTTCTTTGCAGCTGCTTTATATCACTTTTCTTGTAACTCTCAAACACAATGACTTGTTCTGTCCATGCAACTGTTTTGTTCTTCTTCTTCAGGTTTATGAAATAATTTCATTACAAATATGTTGGATCCCTTTCTTTTAGATTTAGTCAAAGAGGACCTATTATGCTTATTTTCAGGAGCATACTAAAACACTACACCTACTAGAACATGTTTACATGCTTTATCCCATTTGTGCCCATAGACTATATTTAGTATGATAAGGACAAATGCCCAAACATTTGTTCTGATTGGTCAAAAGACTTGAAATTTGGTACAGCCATACTTTGGGCAAGTATCAAACAGCACAACTTTAACATTTTTAGATCACATGAAAAATCACACTTTTATTAATAGTCAAATCAGGATTTAAAAAATAAATAAATAGGAAAAACGCTTCCATTGTGTTTATTAAATGTTTTCCATACGAAATATTTACACTGCTACTAATTACACTGCACATGTGTACATATCTTTGATAGTCAACTTGTTATGATTTCATAGATACCATATACTTGGTTGTGCTCCTTGTAGTTTCTGAGATACAGCCACTTTCTTATCATACTGTACCTAGTTATTTGGGCACGTGGGACTGCTGTTTTTTCCTAAAATATAATGGAGTCTATTGCAAAAACATTAGTCCCATCATGTGCCGTAAGACTAGATATAATACGATAAGAAAAACTCACTTTTCATCCAATTAGACCGATTTTGAAAATGTCCTCACATTTGTGCTTAAGCAAGCCCAGAGAACACTTCCACCAAAGGAAATTGAAAAAATTATTTGCAGGAACAAATGGGTTCATGTTCAAATAATGTTTTACTTTTCTCATAGCGTCTGTTTTCACCTCCTTTTCACCCACTGTCCGAAACGCTGTTTGAGCTCACCCAAGCCTTCCTGAAAAGCCCAGTCTGCTCTGATTGGTCAGCTGGACCAAAGTCTTCGAATTCCACTCCAGCTCCGCTCTAACTAGCTTTGTTTGAGGGCATGCCAAACTAGCTGCTAGATAGGTATTATGCAAATGTGTTACTTGGTGACATCACCACGTTACGGAAGGAAAGGCGGGACTTCAAGCCATGCATTTCAGGCAGTTAGGGAGCAGTGTTTCTGTTAGGGAGAGTAACTCTGGACTTTGGGATTTGTAACTTTTGCAGACCTTTACATGCACAAAAAAATTATATAACACAGTAAAGGAAAGGGAAAAAGCACAAAAGCATAACAGGTCCCCTTTAACAGACAGCTTATTGTAGTAGGGAGAAGAGTCAGATACCGTAGAACAGAATCCTGAAGGGCAATTTGTTCCTGAGCTCTTGTGCTTTCACCCTCTTGTTAGGTCTCTGAATGTGGACTACAGTAGCTATACTGCTGACTTGGCAGCAGTGTCTTGTAGAGAGAAGGAAGAAGTAAGTGTTAGACAAATATGTTTGGGAATGCTGGGCTTCTGATTGGAGTCAACGGTGGAACAAGAGTCGTGCTCATTAGCTGCACGTATGTAAGCTGTGTGTGTGTGCGACATAGCCTTTCCTCCATACGAAACTCTCAGCAGATGTGACTGTGAGCAATAAAGAGGCTGCATAATAGTGTTTCCTCTTCATTGAGTTGCCCGTTTTAATAAGAGTGTCAAACTACAATACAGACTCGCCAATTACACCAGCTGCAAAAGCTGAAATTGAGCAGTTATCATGCTGTTGATATTTGGGCCTTTCGCCCTTTGGCTCAATAATTAGACAGAGGCTGAAAGCTGTTTGTTGTTTACTTGCCCTTCAGTTAAAGTCCATCTAATGAGCATGATCAAACCAGTGCATCAGTAAGTTAACATTAAGCAGCATCTCCCTTTAGCAGCTGCCTTCGGAAAGGAATTTATTATTTTTAATTTTTCGCTCAAGGAACCACTGACACCTCAAGTTTTCAAGGGGAAACTGTCTGCAGATATGTAAACTGTTTTCATCTCTAATTCTGCGAGGAAGTTTGCAAGTGTCCATATGTTTGCTGATTGAAATTCTATTAACATGAATTAATATTTGCCCCAGCTCCGAATAAATACTGCTGTACAAAACGCAAATAGAAAGGAAGGATGTGAATTATCATACTATGATAATAGCCTGACTTAACACTGGCTGCACCTTTTGTTGGTGCGGACCGATAACATTGTGGCCATGATTTAATTTCACACTTCAGCAAGAGTATTTATCTGTGGCTGGTGTGGCAGGATATGCTATATGTTCTGTATCTTTACCATGCAAGACAATAGCATGGACCCCCTGGGACCTTGCTTCTATGCACTTCATGATAATAGGATCATTAGAATATTGTGAAATGTATTAGGCAACATAAACAATTTAAACATCAACAGTGAGTCCTGTGAAAAATGTGGGTTTTGAGGTGCTGTTTAGTGATGTAACAAACCCAGAGTCTGTCTTTAATATCTCTGAGTATTGATTGTTACAAAAAGGTTTTGAAGTTTACGAATGTAAATCCTGTTCGGATGGTACAGCAAAACATATGTTTTCATATTGGAAAAGTAACACAACTATTTTTAAACATGCATTAATTGAATTTTTGGCCACTTGGGGGCAGAGCAGTGAGCTGTAAACACAAATTGACATACTGTTTTATCACCTGATGAACATTAGAATTCATTTAGAGTCCAACTTTTACTTTCTTCTTTGCTCTGTTTTGGTCTCCACCAACTGAGGAAAATATCTGGCAGCTAAATGCTCCACTATGGTCAACAGCTAGTTGTCAACTTTGTCTTTGTGCCATTTGGTGCTGGGCATGTAATTTACAGTGGTTTTTAGCTTTTTTAATGAAAAAATGTCAATGAGACTGAAACCTTTTGTGGGCTGTAAAAACAAATCAAAGTGCTGAAAGATGTTAAGCTGCAACATATCCTCATACAATGGTTTGTATGATATCTTACGAAAGGTTATTCCACTTTTTTCATGTGTTTTCCTACGAATGTCCAGCAACACATGATGCATGTGTCAATTTCTGCTCCAGTCTTTTCAAAATAAACTTCTGTCTTCACAAGAAACAACTTGGGTAGGTTTAGGTAACAAAACTACTTAGTTAGGTTTAGGAAAATCATGGTTTGTGTTAAAATTAGGGCTGTCAAAGTTAACAGTTATGAATATTATATTCATAACTTTAACACAATTTGGGCTGTAGGGGGCTCAGTTTGAAAGCTAGAGTGAAGATCATGGTCATTTTCAAAGCGGTCCCTTGACCTCTGACCTCAAGATATGTGAATGTAAATGGGTTCTATGGGTACCCACGAGTCTCCCCTTTACAGACATGCCCACTTGATGATAATCACAGGCAGTTTGGGGCAAGTCATAATCAAGTCAGCACACTGACACACTGAGAGCTGTTGTTGCCTGTTGGGCTGTAGTTTGCCAGGTTATGATTTTAACATATTTGTTTATGCTAAATGCAGTACCTGTGAGGGACAATATTTGTCATCATTTTGTGTTGTTATTTGATTTCCAGTAATAAATACATAAAGCAAGCATATTTGCCCACTCCCATGTTTATAAGAGTATTAACAAATCTCCTTTACGGTACATTTTGAACAAATACAAAATGTGCGATTAATTTGCGATTAATCGCGATTAACTATTTAAAATCAATGTGATTAATCGCGATTAAATAAATATATATATAACTCCGGAAGTGGCGTAACTTAAAAACGGAAGTTACATGACAAATAAATCAACGTTGACTTCTGGTTTCACACGGGGTAAAAAACACCAGTTTCCTTGGCCAAAGTCTTGTGTTTTTTGACCAACCATCCAGCCCGACCTCCTCCCTACGTCACGTTTGTTGTTATTTATACTTCCTGGTTCACAATTACATGGATTACGTACAAATTGATTATATGGGATATATATACAAATTACAATGCATTTATTTCCGTAGGTATAGCTACGAACGGTGTATGAGAACAGCCTGAAAGCTGACAGGAACTGCAGGGTTGGGTGACAACTCTCAGTGGGTTTGACACTACGAGCAACCCCTTTCACATTACACATTGCAATTTGATCTATTGTTAATATAAAAAATATTGATTAAAGCAGCTTTAAATTAAAGCCATCACGTGTAGCTACCCCTCCAATTGCAATATACAACAGACTACACTACTTGCTGCTACATCAGATGCTGTTATTTTTGGACTTGCTATTGAGTTTGCAACTTTGATCATTGCGTTTGCAACTTCAAATGCTTGTAAACTCAAGGATACACTCAATGAATGCTCCAGCTGAAGAGCCCGGCACTGATGTTGGAGCCGTGCACTCAAACAGTCTCGCCAGGAGAAGCACCATCAGTATAATGATGCTGGATTTGAAATCTATCAGCTTTTTACATTCAGAATTTTCAATAATTCCAAACATCTAGGTTACCCTGTTGGCAATATTAAAAACATCAAGACCCAAGGCAACCTGCTGAGGCCTGTGAAGGATTTTAGTCTCAGAGAGATGAATCCTGAAGCACATAAGATCCACCCCCCCCACCTCACCAATAAAACATCTCCAAATTCTCTCTCTCTCTTTCTCTCTTGAACACACACTCAAACACACAGACGCACACATACGTAGCTCTCGTTGAATATCTATTTCAAGCCTAAAAATAGTAATGTGCACACAATGCCATGGAGCTCTGAGGCAATCACAGGTTGTGGGAGCATGATGTGTGATTCCAGGATGACATTTCACTGATTATGCTTTAAGTCATAGGTAACCAAAAGCTGTTGAGAATTTTTTTCTCACCACACGTTGTCTACAGTTTGCTGAAAATAATCAAACAATTGTGGCCTTAAAGCTCCAGGTAGTGTCAAAAGTAGCTGAGGAGATTTTTCTGGCCTGGCGGTGGCTTAACCAACCTCTTCACATAGACTCGGCTGCATCAATTTATATTAACAGGACGGAAATCAATTAACAACACAAAACAATGACAAATATTGTCCAGAAACCCTCACAGGTACTGCATTTAACGTAAAGAATATGTTAAAATTATAACATTGCAAACCGAAGCCCAACAAGCAACAACAGCTGTCAGTGTGTCAGTGTGCTGACTTGACTGTGACTTGCCCAAAACTGTGTGTGATTATCATAAAGTGGGCATGTCTGTAAAGGGGAGACTCGTGGGTACCCATAGAACCCATTTTCATTCACATATCTTGAGGTCAGAGGTCAGGGGACCCCTTTGAAAATGGCCATGCCAGTTTTTCCTCGCCAAAATTTAGCGAAATTTCAGAGCGTTATTTAGCCTCCTTTGCAACAAGCTAGTATGATATACCAATGTTTTTTTCTAGTTTCATATGATAACAGTATCATCACTCTAGTTTTAAAACTGAGCCCGCTACAGCTTCCGAAAGATCGATGGCGTTAATGCGTTTAAGAAATTAGTGCCGCTAAAATAAATTTGTGTGAACGCGTTATTCTCATGATAACTTTGACCGCCCTAATTTAATGCTGTTTATCACCAGTGCGATGTGAAAATGCAGTGCGGGAATACGGAAAATGCGTGGGCAAAGTTTCCCCATGACAACTATGCACACCGCTTCCGGTGCAAATTATCCACGTTTCAGTGTTCCTTTTTTCGTCAATGAGGCCAAATGAGTTTCCTCGTCCACTCCACACAACAAAAACCTATCCAGACAGACAATGTCTAAGGGGCTTACGTCAACTACACAATACATAAACTAGTATCGGACCCCAAATTTGATGTTAACGTTAGCTGTTGTGGCTTGCTCGGTTCCGTGACCATAATATAACGTTAGCAAGTGCATATCAGGAACATTACCATCTTCATCGTATCCCAGCTGCTGGCCGATCTCAAGCCATATATTGTCCTTTATTTGGTTGTTGAGGTAGTGGTGTTTGTCGTACATTATTGGGTATTGGCTGTTGGACGGCCTTGTTGTTCCGACACACCAATAGTCCAAAAAATTTCCCATTGGACCGAAAACAGACCATTTGTCTGACAGTCAAAACGAATATATATTATTCCAAGACCCATTGCTCCAAAGATGAACACTCTTCAGAAGTTCATGGCTAATTATTATGCAGAATGACAGTGATCAGTTGGAACAAAGGGTTTCATTGGTCAAACATATATGGTGGAAATCCGCTGAAATGTTTTTTGCACAAATGTTTCGCAGGGGCCGGCAAGCATTCATAAGAACCCCAAAAATCAGCTTTTATACATTTCTGTGCACATTTTTCGGACGAAAATCCATGTGTGGTAGGAAACAGCTTTAAATCTACAGTCAAGTCAAAACAGGAAGTGTGCTTATTTTGACGTAATTCAAAACAAATGGAGCGTTGTAGTCAAAGTCAAAATAAAGTTGGTGCTTTATTTGCATTCATTTCAAACATGAAAATTACTATTTTCAGTCACACCACTGTTTCTATAGAAGGAAATCCTTCCTGTGTCTGTTGTTAAACTACGCATTTATTTGTATTTGATACTGAGATATAAATCGCAATCATATCTGATGATCGTCCTGTTTTTTAATTTGACTGTTGATAGCTTTGTCCCAGACAGTACGGCTTATAAAAGATGTGACCTGCATACAGAACATTCATTTAAGGCCAGAGCCTGTTGGTGCAAGTCTACACCCAGTGCAGGACATGCTGTTCCATCCTTTAGGTGTATAATACTAAATGCTATCTCTGCATGAAAATACTGTATAACATGGAGGAGATTAATTCCTTTTGACCTGAGATATTTATACAGTGAGAGCATACAAATGCCATTAAGATCTTTTTTTAAACCAAGAGTAGGAGGATCAAATTGTATTCTGAAAGCAGTGGGTTTGTAGGTTTCTGAGGACCAGAAAGATGTGGTTTGATTCAGCAGCTGTCTGAATGAGCTGCAGCCTATGAGTAGCTTTAGCTTGAAGATGGTGTTCATTTTCTTTCTTATTTAGTCTTAGTCCCGTGTCAAATGTCCTTGTTATTTTTTTTTAATCATATTTGGTGAAGCTCATCCTCAATCCATTCCCTTTTTTAGTCAAGTTTTATTTGACTAAAAGTCTGGGCATTTTAGTCTTATCTTTTCAAAGTAAACCGTAACTATTTTAATATAGTATTAGTCAATAAACTGTTGACATTTTAGTCTTTTTAGTCATCAGATTATATTGAACATTTCAGTCAATCGTCTAGCAAAAATATCACGTTGTTTCTTTCTCCCAAGCCCTGTTGTTGTCATTGTTAACTTAAACTTAGTAAGGTACTCCGAGTCCTCCTGACTGTTCTCATTGTGTGCTACCAGTGTAGCCCTGTTATAGACATGAAACTGGCATGCGCAGCACAGGAAACGGAGCGGCTGCATTGAAAAAACAAGACTCGGTCAAAACCGAGTATATGGTTGGACCGTGTATGGTCAGTCTGTGAATTTGTGGCTAAATTGTTACACAAATAGTCAGTGGACATGTCTATAATGTTAATCCAGCGGTACATGTCCACCAGGTCCAGCGAGGACACTAGGGGAAGCACTGCTCCACTCAACTGGCTGTTCAAGCGGTGACATATCCTGTCGTGGAATACACTTGATAGGTCCCCGTTTGTCTGCTTGTTGTTTCAAACAGGAAACAACATGGCGGCCTGCTCATAAACTTTCTGTTATTCCATTTTAACATTCCACCAAAATCTACTTCTGAGAACAGACAAGAAACAGACTATACACGCTGTAGAGGCTCATTTGCATAAAGGACTGTTTCCCCCCTTTTCATTTTGACAATGAGGAAACTCCAACACTCGGCCAACCAATCGTGTAACTTCATCACTCAGCCACTCAGTGACAGGCTTTTGTGTTTGTAGGGCTGGCCCTCTGCGGTCCAGCCAAAAACATACATATATAATAATTTGTCTCCTCTGTTTTGTCCATGAAAATTCATTTTGGTAAAGTTTTTATTTTTTAAACAAAATTTTAATCTTGTCTTTTTTTCTTAAATATTGTATGTTGATATAGTCACTATTAGTGTTTAATGACGTTGGTGCCATCCCATGGATGGAAATTAGCACCAGCCAAATACTGGTAAAATATGCAAGTGGCTGCTAGATTTGCTTCTCTTACCAGCCAAAACACTAATGGTAATCTATTGAGTGGCTGCTAGATTTTGGAATCCACCAGCCACAGTGGCAGGTGGACAAAATAGTTAATTTCCAACCCATGCCATCTCGTCATCGCCTCTTATTAGTCATAGAAAAGAAGGTCGTTGACGAACATATTTAGTCATAGTTTTCGTCACACAAAATGAACACTGCTTGAAGGCCCATAAACAGGGAATTGCAAGAGTCCAGTCAGCTCATGACAAAGACTCCATGTTCAACTGTTTAGAAGTTTAGAGGATTCATGAGATCAGAGGGCAGTGAAATGAGAAATTTGCGTATCATCAGCATAGCTATGATAACTAATGTTTAATATTGTCATCAAGGGTTAAGCATGTACAATTTAAGTAGGAGAGGTCCAAGGTAAGTCATATTTGTAGGAATCAAATTCACCAAATGTGATGGTGAAATACATTCAAGTAAATGTCAGTTTTTCATCATATCCACTGAGATCCCGTGTCGGGTGAATCCTGACTGTGACTCATTGACTGTGCTGCACTGGAATTGATCTGCATGCATTAATTATGAGCAAAAGTCTGTGTGCTGCATCAGCCAGAATCAACACATGAAAACACATGGAGTGTGTCCACGTTTTGGGTTAAAATGTGTCACTCTGTCTTACTGTCTTACTCTGTATTGCTAAGCAGTTATAACATCTTTGTCACTATTGATCGTGCTCTAAATATGTCTGTTCAGAGAGAAACCAGGCTGGCATGTTCAATCTTTGAGTCTGTTGAGACTTGTCTCCAAGTGTCTCTTGTGCCAAACACGAAGCAAGTCAATTATATTATTAATATTGCTAATTAGTGTCCACATGAGCAGTGCTCATAAAACATCGAAGACAGTTGACTTTTGGGGAATGTAATTATGCAATGAGAAATTGGTTTATATCGGTAGCAGGTTCTTTGCTGAAGAATGTTCCTCCTAAATGTCTACTTACAATTATAAGACAACAATAACTAATATTTACATTTTAATGCATTTATTTGGCATCTGTGTGTCATTATAAGTCTTATATCCTAGAGGATGGGGATCCAAAGAAAAAAGACACGGGGGTTGAGATGCAGACGCCAAAAGGAAACAATGCAAGAAAATTAGCAGTGGAGGCTGAGTAAGTTCTGGCTTTGTTGATGAATATTCAAGTAAAAATGTGGGCGTTGTCATTAACATACAGTATCTGTTTTTTTATTTTTAGAATAGTTAGCTCTGGGCTGGTACACCCCCGCACTCTTACAATACTCAATCTTTCATACAATGGGTCTCCGACCTTGTTTGACCTATATTAAATTAATTAGGACGTGGATTACAATATTACATGTATTTTAAGAAGAAACAATGATGACTGAATGAAAAATACATAGTTTAAAGTCTTTCCTGAGTTATATTTGTGGCAACTCCAGTCAGCTGTGAAGTTTGCATCATGTTAGAATGAGCGGGTAACTATTAGCTTGATAGCCTACAAACAGCTGAAAATAATATTATATAGTTAAGTTTTCAGTTCACTATTTTTGTTGTAATCCAGACACCTATCACGTAACGTTTACCTTCCCACGCTGAAAATGTAAATCACAAGGGCTCATGTCTACACTATGCATGTAAGGAGCGTAAATTGACACACTGTGCGTCGGGCACTGACCAAGACGAGTTGGAAGTGAGAATATGTTGTTCCGTCCACTCCCAGCATGATCAATTTGTGCTGAAATATCAGTGAAAGCTAAATGTGGTACCTCCAACTGTTTATCTCGATGAAACAACTCTTGATACTCACATAACGGTAGTGGAGGGAAATGTGCTTTTATTCACATTTTCTTTGTTGATTTAGCAAGACTTGGCAATAAAAGTACATTTTCAGAATGTCATTGTGTTTGAGTGACATTTAACTAAAAACAAGGAGTGAATATCCATACAATAGCTGAAGTACATACTTGGCCAAAGCGTATTAGATGTAATGGCTGTCATATCTTTCTTGGCAAAAAGGAAGCTTATTCTTTACTGATTTCACACTGAATGTAAATATTGTTTTAAGCTGTTTGAACAAACGACCAGTGCTGCTGTTTTTATCCGGAGAGACCGAGATAGTCTTAAAAGATCATCTTGCCGGAGGGGCTCAGTCTATTTCTCTGCATGAAAACAATATCCAACTGTTAGCTGCATGCAGAGAAGGACTTCTTACCACGTTTCTTTTTATAAGTTTTATCTTCATTAAGCCTTCAAAGCGAAACATCACAAGATTTTCATCACTTTGATCGCAGGCACACAAAAATAAACACCCCTTGTAGATTACGTAAGTATATTTAAAAATTGTGCTTAATCCTTTTAGCCGCATGAGTTATATCTTGACTTCCAAGACACTGAACCTTTGTCCACCTGAGTATTACCTGACAGTTTAGCCTGCAGGTGTAGAAGTGAGACGGGAGGAAGAAACAGATTTATCACAGCAGTCAGTTTCTGTTGTGTTCTGCCCTCGAAAAAGAGCAAAAAATTCTTAACGTACAAGATGGAGATTTTAAAGGTGCTCACTACAAAATTCATATCCATTGCTTCCACATGGTTCTCAAACATGGAGATGGCCGAGCCAACAGCTGGCAGCTAACGGTGCTAACAGTGCAATCAACGGCAACAGGGCTAACCTGGGGTAGTATGTTACGCGTCAGCGTCACCAACGGCGTTATCAGCTGTAACCACCGTATTAGCATAGTGCAGAGCGGCCGCTGTGACCTAGCCAGTGGGGCACGCTCACATGCACGAACAACACTAAAAGGCATCTGTGGCCGGCCAAGCTTAGTCAACAAAGCGCAGAGAAGCTCAGATTGCAACACACACACACAAAGAGGGACTTTCTCTGCTCAGGTAGACATTACTCCACTATATCTTTACATAGCAAATAGTTGGCTGCTTCCCAGAGGAGCATAAAGTGAGCGATGGACATAAATGGAAGTTAGAAAAATACAGCACACCGATTTTGAGAGCAATCTCAAACATTTCATGTCAAGGACCTCCAAAATCTAGATGTCCAATAGACCACAGACCATGGATGTATAAGATGGCAGATGTCATGTGCTTTTGCGCTGCGTGTTAGTAAATAGCCTACAACTACATTAAATTCTGTTTATGTCATGCTACTAGCACTACTAGCTACTGGCCGATAGTTACAATGTTAATGAATTTTACAACTTTTAGGACACAACAATTTCAAGAGGGCTATTTGAATGTTCTTACTGGGAAGTTGATTTACCTAAAATAAAAAATATATATTATCCTCTATTTACAGACATCTCTTTATACATCCATTGCCACAGACTTATTGGCTTTATCAGTCCAAAATGGCGGCAGTGCTACCGCAGTGCCATCCAGCAGCTGTTGTCAAAAAAGCACCGGAGTTTCGCCTCTTTGCTTCTATAGTCTTTGTTAATGCTCTGGATATCGTATAGAGCACCATTAATACATAAGATGAATGAAGCATGAGCCTGAAGTCTGTTGTTGCTTTCAACTGCAGGACACTTAAATTCACTTTAAGATGAGAACAGATATGCCTCCTAATTTCAGAGTCTATCCCTGTCACCACATAGGGTCCTTAATATATAGACTATTGATTCAAGAGCAATTTTCCTCTGTGAGGTCTGTTTTGGCTCTCGCATGATTTTTCTGTCACATTCTTCTATGGAATGCCATGACTTTGAAGAATCCTTTTGTTCTGCAGCATTTTTTCAACGAGGCCTTCTCGCAGTTCTTTAGCAAAGTCTTAGATTGAATATTAATCAAAGCATACTTGTGACTGATGTGGCCTAAAAAAATAAACCCATTCATCACAAGACGGGGACATCATTGTTTTGACGTCTGCTGATAATCAGGTCAGATGAAGTAGAGCTTGACTTTATCAAAACCAATGTAGAGCCTCATCTGTAACACACGTACTCCATTAGTCGCCCAACGATGAGCAGACCCCCGCAGCTTACTGCTGTCATTTTTGAGAAGCAGTCCAGTCTTGAAAATGCGTGTTTGATACTGTATATTTTCCACTTGAGGAAACCTGTCAGTTTATACACTGGCAGGCTTCAAGTTCATTGCTTAGAATAAACCTTGATCTATATTTAATTTTATTCATTCAGACAAAAGTGTGTGCGTTTAGCGATGTGCATGTGTCGGTGTGTCAGGGTGGGTGACATTCTTACTTTAGTGATGGCTGTTAATAAAGAGATAGAAGGTAAAGATTTAAGTGAAGCCAGAATATTTGAACTATTTAGAAATGGCACCTACGTCACCTTGCTCTTTACCTTCCATTCATCGACTTCAACCGTACAACTCTGCTGTTTTATTTTAGTTTGGCTTGATATTTCTATCCAAATATATTTCATTTTTTTTATTGCAAATAGAAATTCTGAACCCAAGATTATAGCTTGTGTCTGCGAAGCTGTAAATTGAAATACCTGAACTGAGCGAATTACGTCTAGATTTTTTTTTCTACTTCACAAAGTCTCTTGAATTCCCGCCGCCGTGTCTGTGGACTCGCTCGCGGAGGGTTGATAGGGAAGTGAGAGACTCATGAGTGGTCCAGCCAGTCAATTAGGGGCACCTTCACCTAATTAACCTCTCTCTCTATAACTGTAGACACTTGCTGAAGAGCTTGTAGACTGAAATACCATAGTACATGTCTTGGAACTGAATAATGAGAGTCCATTACGGGCCTTTCAGCTTGAAAAGGCTATCGTACATACAGACAGCTGCTGAAAGGGGAACGTATAATTAGATACTTATTCCAAGGAGAGGAAGACTGAAATAATGCATATAATAAGATATTCTGCTGGGTCTGATTGTTACCCTGCATCAATACGAGAAGCTTGGTCAATGGGCTGCAATTTTCTGAAGGGTGGTGGTAAATTGTAGTGCTGTAGTAGTTTTGTGTAGCCACAACTTTTCTGAGCTGGCTCAGTCAGCTCCATAGCAGTAACATTAACCTCCACTGATTTGTTTTTGATCACACTGCAATGTAGCAGTGTTATTGCATGCACAGTATATCCCATCCTGCAAGTTTTTTTGTAGTTGAGTTACAGTAAATCGTGCTTGCAATACATCAGAAATGTAATGTTTAGAATAAAATCAATTCCACAGTTGTTGCTTTTTTTTTATCTCTATCTTGAATACAGTTGTGAATTATGCAAAGTAGGGCTGCACGATTATGGCAAAGATGATAATCACAATTATTTTCATCTATGTAAATCACGATTATTTATCGCAATTATTCATAGATTTTAGGGACAATATATTTTGATTGTAATTTCACATTTAAATGAACAGAGCGCTGCATTCACTTCCATGTTGTGCTACAGTTTAACTGTCAAAAATTCTAAATGTTATTTTTTTACTTTATTGTCATCTATGGTGTTTTTTTGCATAAAAACAAATAATTCAAATGATTAGGAAATAAATAATTGTATTTTTATTTAAATATTTGCTTTGATTAAATATTTTTTGCCATTAGTAGTTTTAATTATATATTATAAGCTGCTTCGCGCTAGTGTTAGGAACTTAAACAGGCTATAATTCCCTCTCTAATATCTATTTTATATTGCTGTGAAAAGATCATTCACACAACTGTATTTTCGCCAAAGACTCTATTTTACAAGATTACATTTGAATGCATCATGATAGTGCTATGATTTACCATCGCCCAATACTAATTTGTACTCAGTAGAGCTTGAACGCACCATAATGTAACTCAATGAAACTTCCTTTAATGGACCTCTTCAGCTCCATGCTGTCGGCAGACGAGCCGGTCACTGTGATTAATCTGAGCAGCATAATGAGAATGAGTTACAATATAAGTGTCTTATTAAGTTAATTGTTCCAGATGTTTTAAGGTTGTTCCTCCAGGGGTTATTTTGGACTTGCAGTTGTGGCAAATTGCAGCTTTATGTCTTCTTCACTCACGCTGAAGAACTTCCACACCAACGACATCAAAAATATGAGACTGCTGAAAAGCGTCCGGCTTCCATCGGCAGCTGATTGACAGTGCATCTCTAGCTGTTAGTTTAGGAGGCACTTGATTTATGCAGCAGAGTTTTCTATGAGCAGAGCAGACATTATAAATGTCAATATCGCAGTCGATCATGTTCATTTAACTGTGGAAAGCCAAAATCATGATCGTGAATAATATTTGATTGATTGTGCAGCCCTATATGCATCCATGACGTGGATGAACGGTCATGGTCAATATTGAAACATATAGCGTGTGATAGCGTGAGAGTAATTCTGGGTTATGCTTATACCACATCGGCAGGCAAAAGTGTTCGAACCATAGACTGTATAAAAAGATGGACGACATGACAGCTCCCCAAAAGTTAAGCCAAAACATTTTGATCGCCCCCTGGTGGCTGGCTGCAGTATAGGCCATAAATAACGCCCCCCTTTATGTTAGCGGATCGGACAAGGGCCAAACTGAAAAGTCAAAGTACAGGTCAAATACATTTTTCCCCAAGATGTTTTTTTTTTTTTGCATTTTAGGTAGTTCTTATCACGCTGATGTATGTCAAAATGTTCATTTTTCTGATAAGTCTGGTTTTAATTACTTATTTGATGCTATAAAAGGGGGTGAGACGTCATGACTGACAGCTGTGATTGACCGCTGCTCTGAGTGAAGTAGTTGCGGAAACAGAATTGTACAACAGAAGAAATGTAACTTTAACTTTCAAATACCATCAATTTTTGAATCATAAATATAGTTATAGAGATATCATGGTTAGGTGTTGTGTCTTTCTAGCCATAAAGCTCCCATAAACGGGATATTTTAGCTTCACTTTTGTACAGTGGGAGGAAGTGGAGACGCATCGTCCATCTATATATGTATATGGTTCAAACCAGTTCTGTTGAAGTATGCTGGCATCTTCAGTTGTGACTACTGGCTACCGTTAGCAACTCTGCCAGCCACGTTTTGTGACCTTAACCACAGCAAATAAAGGAACAACAGGGACAGGACAACAATATGCTCTTCGAGGTAACATTTGAGATAGACATCCATGGTCACTGAGGCATTTCTTTGGAATCCATTTGGTATCTTTAAAAAATGCAATGAAAATTATGAAGCGAGAAATATGAGGAGGCCAGGCATGTCAAGGCAAGCTTTAAGGTTTCCTCTTGGTAAAATCTATTTCAACTTTGAAGGGCCACAAATACAGCATAGGAAAGGAATAAGAAGAGATTTCTTTTTTTTTTTTACCTCATTATGTTTTTCTCTCTCCTAGCGATAATCACCGTGGTCCCTAGTCCACACTGCTTTTCCCTTATTTTGACATTTTATATCAAATATTTCATTAATCCAGCCTAGCAAGGAGCTGAGAACACTGTTTGAACATGACAGGCTCAAGGGGATGAGGAGGGATGGGCTTTTAATGAAGAGGACAAGGTTTTAGCTTGGGAAAATGAACACCAGCAAAGAGTGGGAATTACTTGTCTGTCGCTTTGAAGTTGATGTGAGCCTCAATTAAATTGAAAAAAAAAAGTCCTATTTTTTTCTGCACTTTGCTCTGCTTAGTAGAAATCCTTAACCTTTTGCGTAAAGAGCCTTCCCACGTGCCTTGGATGTCTGTGCTTCTGCATCTTGTTTCTCACACTGCAAGATGAGAAATTTGGTGTTTTGGCTGCTTTTGGGATATGATAGAGAGACAGAGAGATAGATAGTAGGGATGCACTGATACCGGATAGAATATCGGGCCGATACTGACTCAAATAGCTGGATTGGGTAACTGTGACAATGGGGCCGATCTATTAAATTCAATTGTACGTTTATATTAGGGCTGTCAATCGATTAAAATATTTAATAGCGATAATCACACATTTTTTATCTGTTCAAAATGTACCTTAAAGGGAGAGTATTTAATACTCTTATCAACTTGGGAGTGGGCAAATATGCTTCCTTTATGCAAATGTATGTATATATTTATTATTGGAAATCAATTAACAACACGAAACAATGACAAATATTGTCCAGAAACCCTCACAGGTACTGCATTTAGCATAAAAAAATATGCTCAAATCATAACATGGCAAACTGCAGCCCAACAGGCAACAACAGCTGTCAGTGTGTCAGTGTCCTGACTTGACTATGACTTGCCCCAAACTGCATGTGATTATCATAAAGTGGGCATGTCTGTAAAGGGGAGACTCGTGGGTACCCATAGAACCCATTTTCATTCACATATCTTGAGGTCAGAGGTCAAGGGACCACTTTGAAAATGGCCATGCCAGTTTTTCCTCACCAAAATTTAGCACAAGTTCGGAGCGTTATTTAGCCTCCTTCCCAACAAGCTAGTATGACACGGTTTGTACCAATGAATTCCTCAGGTTTTGTAGTTTTATACGATGACAGTATCTTCACTCTAGCTTTAAAACTGAGCTTGCCACAACCGTAAAAATCGCAAGATGCGTTAATGCGTTAAAGAAATTAGTAGTGTTAAAGCGATGTAGCCATCAACGTGTTATTATCACGTTAACATTGACAGCCCTAGTTTATACACTATAGGTATTATATACTGTAATTTGAATTCCTGTTTAAGTTTTTGACCAATATCATGTATCATTGCTCATTTACAATTTATTATTTTAATAATAAATGACAATTCACTAAAGTTATATCTATGTATTTATGTTACATTTTGTTTTACAATGTTAGGAAAGCAATGTTTAAATCAAGCCTGATGTTGCTTTCCACATAAAAGGATGATCCCAGTCACTTCCACACAGTGAGGCATACAGTATACTGTATTTATTAAAGACTGGTATGGAATCGGTACTCGGTGGTACTCGCCGATACTCAAAGCCCAGGTATCGCTTTCAGTATCGGGATTGAAAAAGTGGGATCGGTGCATCCCTGATAAATGAGTGGATGGATAGATGGATGTAGGGAGTAGAGTGAAGCATGAGTTCAGGGTGGCTGGGTTCATGTGCTATGGTGAGTGCTTTGCGTGTGACACTCATATTTGTGGCTGACAGCGGCGTGTAAATGCACATGGTCAAGGCCCATTACCTAACCAGTGAGTGGTTCAACATTCAATAGAGAAAATTACTTTTTGGTTCAGTGAAATAAGTGAATTTTTCTCCACATGTGAGGATAAACACTTTTCTCGCTACAGAGATTGGAAATACAGTTTGTCAGAACAGTCTGTTTCACAAAAGTCAAAAACATGATTAAAAAAAAAAACATACACCTTTTCGGGGGACACATTATTTCATTATTAGAACTGGCATTGTAGATGACATCTGGAATAATATATGAATTTAAAACTAACAATGTGTGCAGCGATTCAGCAGATTCCACAGAATGACTGGAAAGATTTGCAGATAATACCTCTCGAGCTTTGGCACAGAATTAAACCCCCATTACGATAAGAATGGATTTAGTTAAACATCAGCTCCCTCTCCATCAGAATTACCCTCAAACTGCATCTTGTGTATTTCAGATGTGATCCTACCTCAGGCAGCGGACTGAGAGCTCATGCTGTGTATGAAACAGACTCTTTCTGAATTAACCAGCGTAATGTTTTATAAGTCTGTGTAGACTCAAGGGCACACAGAGGCCCTGAAAAATGAAAATTTGGGATGACCGGAGACGAAAAAGAATACAAAAGGTCATATTCCAAATATTTCAGATGTATTTTATAAAATGGTATTAGAGACCAGATGAACAGTTCAAAGGGTTTTGTTTTGACAAAGTGTTCCACTTTGTAAAATGTAAAAAAACAAAAATTTGTATTATAACAGAAGGCAGCAGGACATCTGTCACGTTTTGTTATTGTTTTGTTTCTTGCAGTTATGCATCAGTGAATTAGTCATTTTGAACATTACTAACCCTGTGGAAGTGGACTACAATAAATAGGACAATTTATAGCGCCTTTATTAAAGTAGACAGTTGATGCTTTATTCCAGGCTGTTCTCATACACCATTCGTAGCTATGGAAGGAAACATAAAGAGCGGCGAACGCCACGTAGAAAGGAGGTCGGGGTGGATGGGTTGGTCTAAAAGATACCTGGACTTTTACCAAGGAGACTGGCGTTCATGTCCCATGTGAAACCAGAAGTCAACGCTGATTTATCTGTAACATACATGCTTAAATAGCGCAACTTCCGGAGTTATTTTAACCCAAACCAAGATATTTTCCTAACCCTAACTAAGTAGTTTTGTTGCCTAATCCGAACCAAGTCGACCTTAGTCGAACTAAGTCGACATGTCTTGCCTAAGCCTAAGGAAGTTGTTTCCTGTGGCGACGAAAGTTTATTTTAAAAGACTGTACGCATGTAACGAGCAGAAATTGACACGTGTTGCTGGACATTCGTAGGAAAACAAACCCAAAAGGAGGAATAGCTTTTTGATAAGCTCTCATACGAACCGTTGTATGAGGATAAGTTGGTTTTTCATGTAGTACAAGTGAACACTTCTAAAAGTCACATTTCAACTTCCCATTGGCCATCTTCTTGTCCTAGTCTTTTCCTACTTTCTGCTCTGCGGAGGACATCCATTAGAGATGACACCAAATCAAACCTTTTGCCAGAATGTGCTCTGTTCTTGTCTAATCCGCCCCCACCCGTTTACCTCCCTTATGAATTCTCCTGACAGCTCTGATAACACCAGACACTGGAGAAAGGCTATTTATACACCATAACTGCCATTTGCATCCGAAAAGCCGGTTGGCAAGCACAATCACCATTCTCATATCGCCCGCAACAGGGACCTCTTACAAATATTTCCTCAAGTTTGACGGTGCATTTATTCAGCAGACAGGCTGAGGGAGCAAATGGCTGAGTAACCTTGCGTCCCATCGTGAAGGTTATCACTTTCCAGAGCGGTGTTAGAATGTCTCGCAGGTGGGCTGACAATTTCACGACCAATTACGCTCTCCCTCTCACTCATCACAAGTTGACAATGTCGCCCCTAGATGAAGTTGAGGATTTTTTACTCCTATTAGAGCTGAACCTTCCTGCCCTCATCCTTCTTACTTTTCACTCAGACAAATAGAGCGCTACCTACTGTTTAAATAAACTCTCTTTTTAACAATTCTGTCATTGACTGCTTCTAAAACAAATTGTTAATATTAAAGGGACTCAGAAATTGCTTGTTAACAGTGACACCTGTGGCCATTGAGTCAGTGTGCCAATGCTCGCACTCGTGCTTGTGCTCGCACTATGTGAGCGAGCATCAGTCAAAACAGTGAGGCGACACACACGAGACTGAGCGTGATTGACAGGCATTGTGTTGATTAACGTTAGCAACATTAGCCAGCTAAAACCACAATATCACTATATATTTCACATGCTTGGCAGTAATGTTAGCTCACCAAACAAAGGTCCCTCCATGAATCAATGTTGATTCTAGTGTTAACCTTTCCTCCTTCAGCCTCCCGACCGTGGTCAGAAGGCCCAGGGGAGACGCCGTAGTTTTGGTCTCCGGGGCCGGAGTCGATAACGTTACTCGCTCTGGAGTTAACCCGTCACTCCACTCAGCAGCAGGGAAACGAGACACGGGAAACCTCTGTTGGTCTTGAGGAGCTGCAGCATTTATTTCTGCACCCAACTGCAACTTCCACCGTACGTTCACTTGATATTCTCAAAGCTCAAATTAACTCTTCTCTGCTCCGTTGCTTGCTCGTTTTCTCACACACTTGCTGCCGCTCTCTCTCTCTTGCTTCACCACTCACTTCCCACGTACACACACACACTCCCACAACTCTATTTTTCTGTATTTCATATTCCTGTTTTGCAAGAAAAAAAATGGCCCGCATTCTTCACATTAAAAGCAGTCTATAGGCTGATAGAGGAAACCCAGAAAGTCGTGGAAGGTCAAATGTTTTAGGTTAGGTTACAACCTGTTCACACATTTGCAATACAAATTATTTAAAAAAATAAAAAAGTTTATATGTGTAAAAACATGCATACAGTCCCTTTAAGGCATCTTGTTTGTGCTGATTGCTGGCGCTGTGCTATGTTTTCGGAGTGAAACCGCCGGACAGGGCTCATGCTGATGGATGAGCAACTCGAGGTGAAAAAAGGGATTGTGGAGTCAGTGCAGTCCTCGCGCTCACAGGCTGTCAACCTGCCAGCACTCAGCCGAAACCTCGAGTGATTGCATACAGACTTCAGCACGGTCACACAAGGACCACACGGGCCCCGTGATAGTGTGCATACAGTGTGCTGCAGATGGAATCAATAATAATTGAATGCAGGTAGAAACCGCATACATTGCAGAAGGCTGTGTGCAGTTTGAAGCCAGCGTGATTTACACATGTATATTAGCTTGAAGTTCTTATTAATTAATCCCACAATTTGTTGAGTTCAGCAGGAAATCATATTTTTTTATCATATATGTTTTATATATGTTATACTTTCTTATCTAATACGTGTTTATTAAGGCTATCAAAGTTAACGCAATAGTAACGTGTTAACGCAAATTCATTTGAACGCCACTATTTTTCTTTAACGCATTAATGCAACTTGCGATTTTTAGATTGTAGCGGGCTCAGTTGTAAAGCTAGAGTAAAGATACTGGAAAAACTTTTAAAAATCCATTGTTACCAACCATGTCTTCGTGATGAAGGAGGCTAAATAACGCTCCAAAGTTGCGCTAAAATTTGGCAAGGAAAATGTGTTCTATGAGTAGCAACGAGTCTCCCCTTTACAGACATGCCCACTTTATGATAATCACATGCAGTTTGGGGCAAGTCATAGTCAAGTCAGCTCACTGACAGCTGTTGTTGCCTGTTGGGCTGCAGTTTGCCATGTTATGATTTGAGCATATTTTTTATGCTAAATGCAGTACCTGATTATTGATTTCCAATAATAAATATACATACATTGGCATAAAGCAAGCATATTTGTCCACTCCCATGTTGATAAGAGTATTAAATACTGGACAAATCTCCCTTTAAGGTACATTTTGAACAGATAAAAAAATATGCGATTCATTTGCGATTAATTGCCATTAAATATTTTAATTGATTGACAGCCCTAGTTTTTATCTTATATGTTTTATATATGTAATAGCTTTTTTATCTTATATTTTCTTATTTTATGTTTTTGTCATATATGATTTTTGCCTGTTTTTGTTTTTATTTGAAGCACATTGAGTCTATGCCTGTCGTATGAAATGAGGTATATAGGGCTGTCCCGATTACCATTTTTTGGGCTTTGAAGCTTTGGTGAGAAATATTCGAAGGTATTAGAAGCTTTGTGGTGCAGCGCAGCAGACTGACAAGTTCTTCTGTCTGTCCGTCTCCATCTCCCTCGTTTCAGTACCTGGGACAGCGCCACGTCCGCACTACTGTACACACACGCATGTCTACACACAACAAACAGTGATATCCTTCTGAGAATAACTAATAATTATTGATGTTGAATATGAATGATGAATAATCTTTTGGGATTATTCTTTATTTTATGGTCTTTTTTGGGATTCAAATACTTATTTGGAGGTTGATTACTATGGCAGCGGTTGAAGCTTTGAAGCCTTTGGGTCAGCCCTAGTGCTATATAAATAAAATCAGATTTTATTTGACTACAAGAGCAATCAACTTGCATCTTTGTCTTCACACTGTTTTGCCAGATCAAGGGGTCACCGGGGAGATAAAACACTGTTATGTTCCCACTCCTCTGAAGGATGACATTTAGCATATACAGTGAGCGTAGCCTTTATCAAAGAAACAGACAGTGACATTTAAGAAAGCGCCACGTTGCACTTGTTTGCACTTGTACGGCTGACGATAAGGAAGCTCCCTCTCATCTCGAGGCTTCATTAATTTTTTTTCTGAATGTGAAAAAAAAGGGCCGTAGTTTTTATTGGCACTCAGCAGGATTGTGCGGTAGCCCTACACACCTTGTGATCTAAGTAAATTAGCTGTGAAATGTGGAGTTGTGCTGATGTCAGGTTTTAATTGAAACCCTCTCTTTCTCACTTTCACGGTGGGCTACTTAAATGTTTGACTTTTTTTTTTTTACATAACCAAATAGAGCATGACAAACCCGTGGAATAAAAAGTAAATCGTAGATCATTTTTTTGTGGAAATGACAACACATTCATTCACTTTGTCTTCCCGTGTCAGCCGTTTTCAGGGTTGCTGTAAGGCTAGAGTCCTTCTCAGAATATATTGCCAGTTCACTCCATTACAATTGTGTAATATAAATTATTTGTATCCGCACACACAGTCCATTCTCCTGTGCCCCTAAATGTGTTCCCATTTAGCAGCTTTTGTTTCTTACCTTATTGTGCAGTATGATAGGTTATCCAGCAAAATTGGACATGCCACCCTGGCTTATAGATGTTTTTACTTTGTGACCTTATGTTCATATGGTAAAGCTCAGTCCAGTGCAGGAGAAATCGCCGTGGTCTATTTATGTTTATAGTTTCCTGTAATCGATTTTCATTTGCAGAAGCCAGAGAAAAATCTAGGCCACCTTTGGAAAGGCCAACAATGCCTCAGTGGGCAATCAATGGCGAGCATTCTACTTTTACTGGAAGTGTTTTATTGTAAAAAGCTGCACCCCAGACGTTTTACACCGAACGCTTGTATGTTAAATGTTACACAATGCACTGTTCCAACACATCAAGCACATGTTTTATTCTGGTGTTTACCAGAGTAGGGCACAGCATCGCATGAACACCTAACGGCTGTGTCTGTTTTATTTAGTAGCAGGTCAGACCGAGGACTTGTTTTGGCATGAACCTACAGGGTGCAGTCAGAAAATGGGGACACCGGCATACAGACTTCTTGCAGCGCTGTTGGCTTTGTAAGGGTATATTAAGCTTTTTGCAGCACTGTTGTGGTCTTTCATTTTCTGCAAAGTAAGGTCAGAGATAATTACTACTAACATAATCACAGTCTAGTGAGTGATAATCTTGGTCCTCTGGTTATTGAAAATCCCTTATTATGCATTTCAAATGGGCCCACATGCAATTCAAATGACCATTCATCTGTTCATGAAAGGGACATTCAATGCACTCCAATAATTAAATTATACCCACGTAAGGCAACGTTTATACTGATTATGGCAGCTGTCATGTTAATATCTTTACAAGGTGATCTTTTGTTCTGATTTGAATTAAGGACATAATAGTATAGGACATAACCTGATTAACAGAGGAGGTTATTTTTTTTATTTGTTTTTGTTTTTACAACATAAAAAGGGCTCATTTTAGTTTAGATGTAGCCAGAAAGGGTGTAACATTTTTAATGTTTATGTAGGTGGTATTTAGGATGATAAACAGTCTACAGCCACGCTAGCAATTCTAACATGCTAATGTTAAGCAGGTATTGTGTTACAATTAGGGCTGTCAATCGATTAAAATATTTATATATCACACCAAAGCCTGTAATAGACCTGCCTGTCCACAAGAGGATAGCATGTCAGTGTCACATTTTGCTTTGCCGAGATTTGAATATTACATGTGCAGGACCAGCAGGGGCAGCAAAACCGCTCTGGTTTAGGAAAAACGTTGGTTGGCCTAAAAATAAGTACGTAAACTATGTAAAACACGTACGGAAACAAAGTAACATCAGTACCGAAAACACTAACATCACTACAAAACATGTGACAAACGACACTAATGTAAGTCACAAAACAAAACACCAGTCTCGAATATTGGTCCCCTGGTTGAAAGTCCTGTGTTTGTTGGACCCATCCACTTATGTCACTAGCTCTGAGCGTAGCATTCGCATGGATGCATTTACATTGCGGTCAGTACAGTCCACATGGCGTACAAATGACACACCTAAAACAAGAACGGCGTTCTTATTACCTGCTTTTGCCTTGCAGCATTATCTCGTCATTCACACGCCTTTTTGGATGTTAACCATGCTCACCATCTTAACGTGTCAACATTTGCTATTAATAGCATTAAACACAAAGTACAGCCAAGGCTGATGGTAATGTTGTTAGTTTTGCAGTTAGTTGGTCATAAGCCAAAGTATTAGAATGTGTGAAGTTGACCTGATAATGGCGTTAGATGTAAAGTTGAAGGATCACCAAAGTTATTACAAATTTCATGCATGGCGATCCATCCAATATTTCACTCTGAACTACAAATGTCAAACTCTTGGTGATGCTAGAGAAAAGGGCAGGAGATCACGACAATCGGTAGACTTCATCCTCTGGGGACCATGAATGTCTTCAATATTTCATGGCAATCCCTCCAGTAGTTGTTGAAATATTAAAATCTGGACCAAAGTAGTGTACTGACCAACATTGCCGTCCCTCGAGCCATGCTGCTAGCGCATGTCTAAAAAGTGCAGGCCCGAGGCCAATAATTCATTGGGCTATGGAGTACTAAAAGATAAGGGAAACTAAACAGAACAGAAACAAAGCCACAACAGCAAGACTAGCTGTACCATCTTTCCAAAACAAAGTAAACAAAAGGTGTTCTCGGGGGCATGGAGTGGAGACAGCAGAGAGCCCTTTGTGCTCCCAGCCTCTTTAACAATCAGAACAGATGAGGTACAACTGAGGGTAAAGGACACAAAACACCACAAAGGACCATCGGAGGGACCACATAGCCTCCTTTCTCTGTGTTTTGTTTCTGCACACGTTCCACAAAGGTCATCCGTGTACTGGATGCAAGAAATCAAAAGAGCAAGAGTTCAAGGAAAAGAGCCAAGCTTCCTTGTGAAAAACAATGAATACCAATCAAGTCCCTCTCCTACTCCTCTTTTTCCTTTAGGCTTTGGCCAAGCACACATCTCTTTAGGTTTACAGTATGAATTGCCTACAAAGTAGAAAAGTTCACATGGGTTGCTTGATAATTCACAGAGTTGTTCCAGGTCTATAGATAGAAAGCTCAGAGTGCATTAATGCTTGAGACCTTCAGCTCAAACCAGAGTTGTCAAAATGTGTTTTCTAGACTCTGAATAACAGCCATCATTGATCACCGCTGTGCCAAGAAAGATAAGATAAAACTCAATAAATTGCATTAGTCTTCTTACTTTGACTATGGGGTTTAATGGCATCTGCTGTAATTTCCTGGACTAAATGGAAAGATCTTTGTCCCTTCCTATCTCCCTCCGTCTTGCTGTCTCTCATTTACTGAGTCCGTCCACCGCTCTGCTCCAAAGCGGCAGTTTAAATGTGGCTGTTTTCTCACTAGAGAGTGCCTCGATGGCTTTTACTGTCCATTAAAGCACATCAGCAGAGACACGTGTTAATAATAAGGAATATCTCAGCTTAATGGCTAGCACCACAGGTCCAGGGCTGTCAGACTATGAGTATCACATGCTGAATGAATTCATAAAGGGGAGCTGCTTTTAGCACCCTGTGCTGACGGTGCTGATGAATGATCCCATTAAGTTAGGCGTCACACTGCATACAGGCTGACTGCATTTGTGTACAGGTGTTACAGGGTTATTTTTTATGTTTCATTATGATAATCGCTATCATACAGTACGTAACCAGTCATTGACTGTTTGAACTAATATGTGTTTTGAAGTGGATTATTGAATTTACACCTTTTACATTAGTCACACTGTTATGATTTTTTTTGTAACAGAAATACATAAAAACAAGCAATACCAATTTCAGTATGCAAGTAAAAAACAAAAATGCTAGCTTCACAGTATACATGCAGTTTGTCGTTATACCAACCATATCCCACCCACCTCTACACAGGTGCTCCAACCAACTAGTAGGAGTTGCTAGTGCAACGTCGTAGGACGGAATCCCTCACTGGCTTCCCCCTCTGGAACACTGACCGTAGTTTGTTGGACCATATTGCGTAGAATGTCCTTTTTCTGTTTTCTGTTGGGAAACACTTTATAATAACCATCATTTATAAATGGTAAATTGCTAATTAATTAAACTTAGTTAATAGTTATTTTATCATTAGTTTGTGTATATATGGTATACACGTCACCATTTAACATATCCCTGGTTTGCAGAAATGTCCAATGCCAACATTTTTACCTGCCGACCCGGCTGGTTTGGGCTACAATTTGGAGTTTCTTGGTCTTCCAAACCTATAAGAGCCTGAGACGAGACACTGCTTGAGAGATTCAACACATGAAAAGAATGCCCCCCGTGTTGATGCCAAAGTCATCAAGTTTCTCGCTCGATTGGTATTGTGCTGAGATATGCATGGTTGGATTTAGTGAATTGTTAACATTACAAACTTTTGTCTCAACACCAGACTGCTGGTAGTGCAATGTTTTTGTAACACTAAAAGAAAATATTTAATTCATGCGTTGACTTAGCATCCCATTTAGAAAATCGCTAACCTTTTTCTTGTCAAGTGCAAATGCAGCACACCAGCTTCCAGCTGGTTGATGCTTATGATTTACACTTGTGACTTTGTACAGTGTTTACCTCATGCAGGGCTCTAAGAGCCAGAGCAGCACAGTAGATGTAATTGCAATTACAGTGTTGACAGTGACATTGTTGCCTCTCGAGTCCACACATAGACAAGCTCTTAATCTGAGGGAGGATGTGGAAAGGGTAACGCAACAATTAATTTGCATACTTATAATAAGCATTCTGCTGTTGTATAGGGATTTTCACTTCTTCTGCTTCTCTGAAGACATGGCCATAAGTGCAATATATATACAAGGAGGCTCCGATCCTCATTCCTCATGTTTTTTTTTATTATGATTATTACTTTAAAGTCAATAGCTCCCGCTGTGTTACTGATAATCTAAAGTTGTTAACAAGACTTTTTAGAGGACCAAGTCCTTTTGAAAAAAGTTCAACAAGACATTGATTAGCTTGCAGAAAATCTCTTAAATACAACAGGAAAATACATCCCTCCTTTGAAATATCTGCTCAGATTAAATGAATGTTAGTCAAAAAAAGCAATGCATTTTCCTTGAAAGTAAAATTTATGAAAATGCATCATTGAGATTACAAAATACCCACTAAAACACTAACAACCTCAGGTTGGATTTTGAATACTAAAGTCCTCATTGAATTGCAGATGTGGTGTTCTGTCTTAATGCTACATGGATTAACTAATGCCCTCTCATTGTCATAACAGCCAGACTCTGAGACAGGTAATTACGAGTGTGGTGGAGCGGTGGGGGGTGACATTCATGCACCTCATAATTCTTCATTATCTACCCAAAGCAGTTATTTTCCCTGTAGTAATGTCCTTTCTGTACTTAACCATGGATGCTTTTTATCATCAAAACTGAAGTTCGACATACACACTAACATAACTTTAGTGATATGCCAGAACCTCAGACTGTGCCCTCTAGAAAAACTACCTGAGGTGTTTGGAGGCTGGCCTGCTGGATTAATGCCGTGTTTATTTGCTTGCTCAGAGCTTTCCATTGCCCTAATTATCAAGTGTTTTGGCAACCTGTTCTCACTCCCACCTTGTTATATACCGTTGTTTGGTGAGTGCCCCTCAGCATCGCATACCGATGCACGGAGGCGCCCTTTAGTGACTGCAAGCGACGAACTAGGCTTTCAACTAACTCCAATGTAAACCCACCCGCGGCACTTGACGGTCAGAGCATGTGACATATGTGTCACGTATTGTATTAAGAGCGTGAGAGTCCGCTCAGGGCGGGCAGGAAACAAGGTGGATGGGTCAAACAAACACAGGACTTAAACCCAGTGGACCACTGTTGGTGTCCCGTGTGAAACTATAAGTAACCGATGACTTATTTTGTCACATAGTCCCGTGAGTCATGTGAGCGGTTAGTCACTTGGTAGACACGTAAGTCATACGTCAGTAAAGTTAAAGTCAACCACGACCGTTGCCTTACCCTACCTAAGTGGTTGTGTTGCCTAAACCTAACTTCCTGTGAAAACGGAACTTTATTTTGAAAGGACACTTTGCTTGTAACGAACGTATATTGGCAGACCAACCCTGCTGAGTCCAAAAGTAACTCAAGAGGGCTAGCTACCTTGGTCTCCGATGCCGAGGTGCATTGACCGAACGGCAGTATTTGACAAGTTGGGAGTGAGAATGTGTTGGTTTTGGTTAATTTAACCATACAGTATAAAACTTAAAGGAATAGTTTGCCGTTTTGGGAACTATGCATAGATCTGAACTCTCATATCTTCCTGTTAAATACAAAGCTACAGCCAGGAGGCAGTTAACTTAGCTTAGCATAAAGACTATAGGAGCTGGTGGAAACGAGCTTGGTTCTATCCAAAGGTTAAAAATATCCACATACAAGCACCCCTAAACCTTAAAAAGTGATTAGGCAAAGTTATATCTTGTCAGTTTTGTTTCCTTCTGCTTTCAGTCTTTATGCTTTCATATTGAATGGACAGACATGGGAGTGGTATCAATCCTCTTATGTCTTGGCAAGACAGCAAATAAGCGTATTTTGGAGGGAGGCCTGAAGCGACGGGCTGTCAGTGTTGCAGACGATTTCCTCGCTAGATTTAGTGACTTTTTGGAGCTAGTGCCGCTACTTTCATTGTGAAAGAGTTTGCAACACTGGGTTGGGTTTTTCGGTTGGATCATTTTTAAAATCGAGTGCACTCTTGCTAGTTTCTCAGTATTACCAACCCTTCCTGTAACTCATGTGTTAGGCTATTTTTGGAATACACTTAAACCACCAATTTTGTCATTCAGGTACGAGGCCCCGAGATAAGATTGCCAAATGGACATCTACAACCACAACTGCCTTTAAGGAGAAGACATTTCAAAGGCAGAGAAAATCCCCATATGGTCTCAACAGAGAGGCTGTACACTTTTGATATTGCCAGTTTATGTGCAAGATGGCCAAAAAAAAAAAAAAAGGGATTTCTACATCTTATATGGCATTTGGCAAAATGTTAAAAATGTTATAGGACTAAGCAGCTCTTTTAATTTGACACTTGGCCTGTATTTTCTAAATAAATACTAGTATAACCTACAAAATAGCCTACTGGATACACTTGGCAGTTCAGCTGCTGTGAAAAACAACTACTTGCATTCAAACTCTGTCCATCTCTTCACTTCTTATTTCTCTCATATTTTCCCTCCCACTCCCCGACTCTGTTCCTTTGCTGCTTCCCCTCTGCCTTTTCCTTTTTCATGTTCCCTTTCTCACCCTGTGTCTATCATTTCCTTTTCTCTCTCTCTCTCTCTCTCTCTCTCTCTCTCTCTCTCTCTTGCTGCCTTCTCTTTTCTCTTGTTTCCTTTGAAGTGCTAAACAATGAGAGGGCTTCACTCCCTGTTAAGCTCGTAGGGAAATCCAGGCTGAAACTGCATGGCACACAGTGCAGCGAAGCAGAATCTTGTCCTCGGGACCACGGGGGGGTGGGCGGGGTGGAAGGCAGCATCAGAAGTATAGTCAGCATGCGGTGACAGTGACAATGGCTGCACAGAGCCTTGATCCTCCGAGCCTTCACCAGACTACATCAGCGCAGCGTGGCTGATGAGCGCTGTGACTCATTTTCCGGAGAACATGCCTTTCTGTGCCCGTGGCTCTGATTGTTGAACCTTGACAACTGTCCGTTTCTTGACAGGATGTGTATACGAGACTATCAGGGTGTAATTATGGAGACCGGGAGATTTACATGTCAGGGTTCCTATTGACTGTAATTATTGAGTTTACAGCATGTCTGCGTATAGAGGAGAAAGACAATCACTCGTCCTTCCATTGTCTTTGTCTTCCCCCTCCTGTCTTTTGTCCTTGCATGCAGCCGCAGACACATCCATGCAGTGATGAATGCTATTCATTACTAAAAGGACGGAACGGGAAATGAAGCAAAATGAGCGCATTGGGAAGCAATCCGTGACTGTGGCATATACTATCGTCTGCTGAAACATCTGAGACATGTGTTTATCCACTCCCACATGTTTCCTTGAAGCTATATCACACAGTTGCTCACATTTTTTGCTGTATGCACCTCCCTTTGCGAAATCTGATACAGCCTCTCTCCTCTACAATTTCCTCTCCTGTGTGTCTTTTTCTCTCATATTCATACACGCTAATGCCAATACTGCGTGATGTTCTTTTATGTGGCCCTTGATGAATTTCTAAAGTCAATCTGTCTCTTAGAGCAAGCTCTATAATTCACCCTCCATCAGCCACCCTTAATGCAAGCAAATGCCTTCCCTCCTCCTCATAATGACGTGAGTGATTCCACATAGGGATTTGTGATGACAACTTGACATTTCACATTTCCATGAATCAAGAATGTTATTGAATTCATATCTGTCTAGAAAAAGGCATATGTAGCATATTTGCTTTTTCTCTGCCTATAAATACATGCAGTGGTGTTTGTGAAGCATGTGGGTAAAGAAGATTACTTCATTCTCAGTGAGGCTTTGCAGTTTCATCTGATGGCCGTTTAATTTGTTTGATCACTCTGATGAGATGACAGTCTTATGGGTCTATCCAAGCTGATAGAATTGCCTTAATTCTTCAGTTCTCTGCAGGTCATTTCACTCCATTAACAACTCAATTTGATAATTGCGGTAGGCTATAGGGTTTGAGAGACTGACATCACGGTGCAGGTCATTGATAACTGCATAATGCATTAACAGATATCTGATTAGTTAATAAGATGGTATTCTCATGTCAACAAATTGTCTTGACATTATATAAGTGATGTTAATGTGAACCTTGTAAAGATATGAGGGACTGATCCGGGATCGTTGGCTATATTAGTCCTGTATGACATTTCATAGTCCTACTAACACTCAAATATTCATACAATTTATGGGGAAATCTGTGACAAGACAAACTGTTTTGTTTTAATTCACAAGATGAATTAACAAATAATAAGGCAATCATTACAATTACAAAGTTATCATCCTCAAAACTGATCAGGTATCACAATAGACATAAATCATTTACACAGATAATTAAAAATGAATAACAAAAATGTAAGCAGAATAAATCATAAAAAACACAACATAAATCAAACAAAGTTTAAAGAAAAGTTAAGACAAGACAAACAAACTCTTTAGATGGATAAGGCAATCATCCTAGTGACTTAATGCAGGAAAAACAATGTCAGACAAACAAGAGTAATGGCCATGTAGGGCTGTTCTCATGCACAGTGGTGTTTTTGAGCTAAATACGAACGATAGCATGCTAACATGCACACAATGACATTTCAAACATGAATTGAAAACTTCTGAACGGTGATGTGTGTATCACACGCCGCCGACTGCAGGTGTTGAAAGTGACCAATCAAAGGAGGGAGGCATCAGCCACAAGCTGTATCCGAAACTGCATACTGCATACTACTGACACACGCAGTATACAGTATACAGTATACAGTACATACTGCATACTGCGTTCCTCAGTAGTATGCAGTATGAAACAGTTAAAGTGATTTATTTTGCAGTATGCTAGACCAGGCTTTAGCCTTTAAACCAGCTCTTAAAGCACTGGACAAAAAAAAGAACTTGACCACTATAGCAATATTATCGATAAATACAACTTTGATTTTGATGTTTATGTTATGTTTGTATACTTTATAAGATACTGCAGGTAATAAACTATTTATTCTAACAGCTCATAGTGAAATAAGACAGCATCATCAACGAGGGGAGACGGTAAATATAAAATATTGCTCGACTAAATTTACATTACTCAAACTGCTTTTTCAGTTACAGAAACAACAGTGGAATGATCTCACTACAAATATTAGAGTAATGTTAAAAAGGGTCATGTTGTCTCAGCTGGTATCTCTCTGCCCCGTCAGCTCCCATGCCACTCAGCTGCTCTGTGAGCGTCACTGGCCGACTGGCGAGCGAGCTATGCCCGCGGCTAACCGTAGAGCTTTTCAACTCCAAAAAGGCAGATAACCACAGGTTCCCCTTAATTTATAATGGACATTTGTGTTGTGATATTTAAACAAACCATCTGTCAACAAGGAAATAAAAACCCCTCATCTACGAGACCGGTCTCTTGAGAACTCCCGCCAGCTCATAGCGGTCTGTGAGCGTTAGAAGTCCAGGGTTGCCCAACATTTTTTAAATTTTGGTCAAAAACTGTGATTTTTTCGACTTCAATTTCCTTTACGGAGCAGAACTCAAAAACGATTTAACTTTGGAGCTTCAAATTTGGTGTGATGGTTGACAGTGTGGTCTAGTTGTGCCTTTTAGGGTTTAGAAGTCCAGGGTGCCCACCATTTTTGAAATATGTCCAATCCTAACTGGCCCTGGCTGAAACCACAACATTTTCCATTGTAAAATTGTTTCTATCTGTGTTTTTTCTTATTTTATACTGTTACTCAAAGATCACAGTCAGCATCAAGGTTGAGTTGTACCCAAAGACAAAACTATCTTGCAGACAAAATAATTAAAGCTCCAAACTAAACAGCATGAACAGAAAAAAAACAGAAAGACACCTCTCTTTGTGTCTATTCAGAAAAGGTAATGATGCAGGTTTGGCCTTTATGCACAACGAAGGTCTTTAACAGCGTGTTGCAACAGTTGTTTAACACAACGGTGCAACATTTCTCTCACAGTGTCCAGTGTGCTGTGTCTAAAAGGGTTCAGCTTTGGTCCAGAAAATATGATTTGAATCAGATAAAACTCAAATCAATCAGACTAATTATGCCAATTTCCCAGCCAAGATAAAAATTATCATAGAGGCACGGTATCTGAATAATATCACCCAGGATTCACCAGTATATTCTCATACAGTATAAGGCTACTCTCCATCTTTGCACAAGACAAACTCAGATGTTTGTAGGGCACTGGGCAGCTACAGTACTGTATGCATCACTGAACAGTATAATGGAGACTGACAGGAAATGTGGGAGTCTGATAGGATATTATCTGAGAATGAGATTATGAATTACGCTCATATTCACAAATAAGTGAGAAGATGATTGCGCTGCAGTTGGCTGACTCTGCATTTGTTTCTATGTAGATGTTATGAATTGTTTTACATTGTGTACTTTATGGATCTAACACCTTCCTTCTCTTTTCTGTGTAGGTGTGAGTGAATTTGACTAAAGGGCGAGATGTGGTGTGATCACAGGAACTCAAATCAGGTATGTCTTTCTCAGATTTGTCTGTTGCGTGCATGTTTGTGTGCATTAGTGGACTTAGAGTGGGGCATCCCAGAGACATAGCCTACTGAATCGTGACAGGATGGACCGTGGAGGTTTTTAAAGCATTGCTTTGCTATGTTTTATTGATGTCGCAAAGATGATTCGCCCTGACATTTGCTGAAGTCTCAAGCAAATCTCTTGCCATCATAAAACATAAAACAGCTTGTCCAGGGTCCACTTGGTAAATATTTAAGGGGTCCCCCCCATCAGTTTTGACCAGCGTCCAAGGCCCAGGTTGTGTTGTCTTTAGAGTAAGACTTTTACTGTTATTAGGTCCACCCTTACCTTTAAAGCTAGGACAGGAACTAGACTCCAAAACAAACAACACACATTTGAGCCATTGGGACTCAACCACACAGCCTGGCACCAGAAAAGTGGTTAAGATCTGCATAGAGCTGCAGGTCTGTGGAGTTAATTTCCAGTGGGATTCACAGTGCCAGCTACCATTTCCTGTTGCAGAGAATTATTGTATTCACTAAGTGGAGCCAGCTACAGTATGTGTTTGGCCTCGACCTTAAGGACTCTTCACATTTTGCTGTTAAGAGGTTTCTAAGACACTTTGACTCGACAAGCCCCAGACCTCTGATTGATCCCCGCCTTCATTATTGTCTCAACAGAATCTCTGTTCATGTGATGATTTAGTCTTGGCAGTTTGCTCTTTGGCTGGACCACAGAGGGCCAGCCCTACAAAACGCAAAAGTCTGTCACTGAGTGACTGACTGAGTGATGAAGTTACACGATTGGTCAGCCAAACTGTCCCTTACGCAAATGAGCCCGTCCAGCACGACGCATCCGGCTCAAGAAACTTGGACCAAGCTTTCAAACTAGGCAAACTAGTTCTAAATTGAAACGAGACTCAGCAGTGGCATTGCCTATTTCTCACTGCAAATGTTTTCAGAAGTAGATTTTGGTGGATTGTTTAGACGGAATGACAGAAAGTTAAGCAGGCAGCCATGTTGTTTCATGTTTCAAATGGCAAGCAGACAACCAGGGACCAATTGCGTGCATTCTACGATCGGGTACGTCACCACTTGCACGGCCAGTTGAGTGGAGCAGTGCGTCCCCTAGTGTCCTCGCCACACCTGGTGGACATGTACTGCTGGATTTAACATTATAGACATGACCACTGAGTACTTCTGACCATACACGGACCAGACATATACTCGGGTTTAACCGAGTCTTGTTTTGTTGGTGAAAGGGGTGAAACCAGCAGCACATCTTAATAGTCAATATATGTATCCTGATTGGGCGAGGGAGGCATTTAGAAGACAAAACAGTTGATAGAGCGGGAACTGCTGCCTGTGTGGAACTAATGAGGAAACATTGTGTTTTTTCTAATAAATGAATTAAACAGATGTTGGACTGGTTTAAACAGTTACAGTCTTCATAAACCAGATTGATGTAACTGACTGACAACTTAATGTTAGCCATGCTAGACAGAATGAGAAGTGACATGTCAGAAATCAATCGATTTGGGGGTCTTCTGCTTAGCAACAGCAGTTCTGTTAAGTACAAATCTCTATCTGTGCCGGAGGGTGCCACACTCAAACTGAGATTGATGTAATTATTGATAGAATGAATATAAAAATGGCTTTTCACACCAGGTGCACAAGATTTTTTTGATATTTTTTTGTTGTGTAAAATCTTTGTACTACTGTGAATTAATGCAGGTTTTCTCATTTTCTTCCCAGCAAAAAAGTCTTTTCATAGCTGCCAGATGCAAGTACTCATATTTATTGCAAATGCAAATTAGGACTCATATGTTGATGATTTAAATTTCTCTCTCTCGGTGCGTCTCTTTTTTTAACCGTCTCATTCACCCTCTCAGTTTCCCCCATTTCTTTGTTGTGTAAATAGGAAAAGTCTGGTGTAGACTTTAGCTTTTGGTCCAACACTTCTAAAGGTAACAGGCCCAGTAACTTATACACACACACACACACACATAGAAGGACTATGCACACAGATTTGCAATACGCATACTGAGTGACAGGCTCAAAGTTTGTGTGTGAAGTGAAGAACTAGAGGAGGGAGAGGAGAGATGGGATGAGTAAAGAGGCAGCGGTGCAGGAAGTGGAGCATGTGCCACAGCATATAGGGGACATACGCTGAGCGAGTGTTTGGAGCGTGAGGGGGAGCTGATGAGGTTCAGATGGTTATACTCATAGATGGCATGTTCGGTCAAGCACATGGCACATACATCCTGCTCACATGGTACTAAGATGGGGATCAGAATCAGAAAGAGATTGGGCATACAAGTCAACTTTATATGTGTAAGAACGTGAAATCACAGCAGAGGTTGCTTAAGTGGCTTCAGCTCAATGGTCTTAATCTAAGGATGTCATCCTCTATTTTTGCTGCAAAACAAATCTATCTACGGGTACAAATAAAGTCACCTGAACCTGAAGGACTATTGTATGCCTTCACTACATCATATAGGAGTCACTGAAGGTGTGATTTGTTTTCGTGGGCCATAGCCGAACCTGAGACTCATCTCATTAATCACATTTGTCACTGTTGTCTTTCAAAACAGTCCCTGCCTCTTCATTTACCTTGCATGGCAGCTGGATTCTCGCAATGTCACAAGATCATCGCATAAATCGCGGGATCACATATCACACGAAACATCCATCTTGTCAGGTTTCAAGTAATGCGTTTGTGCCAGGCAGGCCAGAGCACGGACCAATCAGCGTCCTGTAGGGCTGGACAATTAATCCAATTTTATTTTCAATTAAGATTTTTGGCTTCCAACAATTCCAACATTATTATCAATATTGTGATATGAGTCTAGATATCGTAAAAATTTTGGATATCATAATATGGCATAAGAGTTGTCTTTTCCTAGTTTCCAAGGCTGCGTTACAGCAAAGGGATGTAATTTTCGGAACTTACCAGACTGTTCAAGCTGTTCTATTAATTGCCTTTACCCACTTAGCCATTATATCCACATTACTGATGATTATTTATCAAAAATCTAAATATTTTGTAAAAGCACCAATGGTCAGCCCTCCAATATCGTTGCAATATTGATATTGAGATATTTGCTCAAAAATATCGTGATATTTGATTGTCTCCACCCAGCCCTACCCATGTGGCAGTGCGCTGCAACCGGCTCTAGGTCACATTTTATCTATGCAACCACTGTATAATTATGGCAGCTCCTAAAGAGGTTAGCGTAGATGCTGCAATAGCATCAGTTATATCAGCACTGGAGAGTATTTCTTCATTGAAAAAAAGAACAAAGAACGGCACTGAAAACAATGTTTTCTCTCTTCTCCCGACTGGTTTCGGCAAGAGTTTGATTGACAGATGATTCATCCGATCACCTGCAGAGTATTTTTTGAAAGTGCCTGCCCTTTTCGAAAAAAGTTTCCAATGTAACACTTATGTAATCTCTCTCATCACTCAGACCCTGCATGCATCTCCCTGACAAAGCAGTAATCAGTGCACGGTTTTACTCTGCCTCACAACCCTTAATGGGATGTTAAAAACTGTGGCATTTTTATGACTGTTGTTTCACTCATCTCCAATTTCATTTGGATGTTTCCAGTAGGCAGAACACAAACTACAATTGAGGGAGGCTGTGCTGTCTGACAACTTTTTTTTCTTGTGTGTGTGTTTGTGTGTGTGTGTGTCTTTGCATCCTGTAAGCTGTGCTATATTGACCTGCGGTGCACCTGGAAGTGGGTTTTAAAGGGTTCAGGAAACACAAGAGGTGTGTGGGTGCAGAGCACACAGCAGGATGAAATTGCTGGAATAATGTGTTTGTTTGCAGTTTTGCAGTGGAGATGGCCAAGTTTCTGAGTCCAGTTATTCTGTATTTCTTTTAGCCTATATTTCACTGTGAAGCAGCACTGTATCTTAGGTGTATATCGCTGTGAAGCTAGGGCGGCATGTGAAAGGGAAGTGAGAATCTGTTAATGTCGGTAGTGGCCAGTAACACATTGTACTGTACATTGAAAGAAAAGGACTTTCAGTATCACGTGTTGATCTTTCCTTTGAATTTCCTCATGAATAGTTTTTGAGATAAAGCAGGTGTACTTATCGAGCTCCATGCTCCTCTGATAAGATCATCAGGTCATGTGTTTCCGGTTGAGATTGCTGTCTGCAAGTATTTCCACACCAAGTCTGAAAAAAAGTGACATATTTGAACGAAGCCTTGCAGCTAAATCCTTGTTTCTAATTACACTGCTTGCAAAGCAAAGATGTCTTTTTGTGTGTTGGAAAAAACATTTGGAATTCTGTTATTGTCAAATCTGTTGAAGGGCGTTACAAGGGCAAAGAAAAGGCTGTTAGTCATTGTCATCGTCATATTATTTTGTGAATTATTGTTATTTTCAGTCATCGTGACAGACTGAGGTCATCAGTAACAACAGAATCTGTCAGATAGAGGTGAATGACAGGAACAGGGAAGAGATTTAATGGCCCTGTAAAAAACAAAACCCATAATCCCACCTCAGACACGCAGCCATTTGGTAAAACTCACCATTCTCTTGTGGCCTTGCCAATATAGATGACCTCAATTCTTTATTTTTCTTTTGCAAAGAATCATAAAACGCTCAGTCATCACTGCTCGAGCTCAAACTATTGCTGATTGGACTGCAGCTATCGGTCATTTTAGTAATCGAGTATTCTACCGATTATTCCATTGATTAATCGGATAAGAAATACTTTGGCTTTATTATTAGAGCAATAGTAAATATACAAAATAAAAAATAATAAGACAGGTCTCTTAAAATGAATAACTAATTAGTCTCCTTTTATGAAAAATCAATATAAACTGGAAAAACAAAGTTCGGAAACTTGTGTTTGATGGATTATTTTTCTGTTGTTACAATGCTAATTGTCATTGTATTTTACATCGTTGGAAAGCCTGTTTATTTACCTTCGCAATGATGTCCAACTTGTAAGGATCATGCATTTGTGGGATGAGCAGCACAGCTGATTATGTGGGTAGCGCCCAAGAAAAATTTGCCAAAATGCTCCGTCAATGGTAAACAGTGTATTCTCCTGTTGGTATTGACTCTTGTTTTGAGTTGTTTGGTGGATTGGATGATTGAACTCTCTATCAGTAACAAGGAACAAACACGACATATTGGCAATTTTACACTTTATTCATTTAATACAATATGTCAGGAGCCTCAGTAGCGGTGGAAGATCCATACGCAGCCACAACAGCCTGGCACCTCCTCCTCATGCTGGTCACCAACCTGGTCACATGTTGCTGTGGGATGGCGTTCCATTCCTCAACCAGGATTCATTGCAGGTCAGCCAGTGTGGTTGTGTTGGTCACTCTAACACGTACAGCACGCCCAAGCTGATCCCACAAGTGTTGAATTGGGTTGAGGTCTGGACTCTTGGCAGGCCGTTCCATTCTCTCTACTCCCACATTGTGGAGGTAGTCTGTGATAACCCTGGCTCTGTGGGGGCGAGCGTTGTCATCTTGGAGGATGAAGTTAGGTCCCAGATTGTGGAGATATGGGATCGCCACTGGCTGCAGAATCTCATCCCGATATCTCACTGCATTGAGATGGCCTTCAATGATGACAAGCCTTGTTTTGCCAGTGAGGGAGATGCCGCCCCCCCCCCCCCCCCCCCCCCCCCCACACCATGACACTGCCCCCACCAAAAGCTGATACTCCATCGGTGCAACAATCAGCATAGCGTTCTCCACGTCGTCTCCATACTTTGACCCTGCCATCCAACTTTCGCAGACAGAACCTGGACTCATCACTGAACATGACATTCGTCCACATGTTCAGGTTCCATTGTCTGTGTTGTCGACACCAGCGCAAACGGGCCTGATGGTGAAAGGCAGTCATTGCAGGCTTCCTGGTAGCCTTATGAGAATACACTGTTTACCATTGGCTGAGCATTTTGGCATATTTTGCTTGGGCGTTACCCACATAATCAGCTGTGCTGCTCATCCCACAAATGCATGATCCTTACAAGTTGGACATCATTGCGAAGGTAAATAAACAGGCTTTCCAACGATGTAAATTACAATGACCATTAGCATTGTGACAACAGAGAAATAATCCACCAAACACAAGTTTCCAAACTTTGTTTTTCCAGTATATAATATGTGTCAAAACTAAACCCATTTTATGCATTTAAGTGCCATATTACAGTTTTGGGTGTAAAGTAAAACATTTTCTGAAATGCAAACAAATAAATATAAATAATAATACTAAATAATTTAAAATTACTTTAAAACAAGGTACACATCTTATTGGCTACTCCTATAAAGGTACTGTAACTTTAACTGATCGAAATGTGATGATATGTTCGAATTCAAAATTGATATTAATTAATTGATATTCAGGGATCTTTTTCCCTGTGTGCTCTCGCTGCACGTCTGCATGTATGTTTGCAGATTATGCAAAAAGAAACAGCAAAATAGTAAACTGCAGAAATATATTTTTCTTATTTTTTGGAATATTTTAGATTTTTCTCATTTCAAGTTTAATATAGTTTGGTTTTATGTGATTCTAGTAACGGTTATATTTACATTTTCTGTTAAGTTAAGGGCTCTAAAAACTGGTTATTCAGTGACTTTTACTGCATACCAATGAAAAGGGTTACCTTGCACGATTCTTACAGCCACCAGCCACAGTGGCAGGTGGACACAGATGTTAATTTCCAACCCTTGTAGATGCTGCAGTCGCGTCAGTTCTATCAGATCTGGAGAGTAGTTCTTCTTCATTGAAAGAAAAGCAAAGAACGGCACTGAAGGATTTTCTCATTGGAAAAGATATTTTTGCTTTTCTCCCAACTGGCTTCGGCAAGAGTTTGATTGACAGATGGTTCATCCAATCACCTGCCAAGTATTTTTTTTGAAAGTTCCTGCCCAAACAGTTTCCAACGACTGATTCCATCTGGCAGGTCAGGTTACAAAAAAGGTGAAACTTAACTTTGTTACAGAACTTAACCATTATATCCACGCACAAAAGAATTCAACCTTTTTGCATTCACAGGTGATTTTTTTTTAAAGGAAAACATATTTTCAAGACATGCTGAGAACAATGTAGCCCTCTTTTCCATGTCTGCTCGTCAATGAGCCGGTGTGTCTGTGGTGAAAGGGCATATTCAGGAGACTCATTATCTGACAAGTAATGAAATGCATGAGTCTCTACTGCTGCTAAGCCCAAAGCTATGATTACAGGGCCAAATTCCAATTCACTTCGTTTGCTGTTCGTCTGACAGCTGTCTGTCTCCGGTCCTGTTCTCCCTCCAGTGTATTCTAGATGTTACGAAATCGGCTCATTCTGCCGCCTTCAAATCCAATCTCTGTCACGTCACATCTGTCTGATCGCCAGTGTGGAAGGCGTTTATAAATGTCTGAGATTACGTGTTATTCATCACACGCATGCATGTACACACACACACTAACACTCAGGAAACAGGAAAGAAGTGCGCACGAAAATGAAGTTGCAGCGTCCATTCGGGGTGTTTGTAGTTGGAAATGACAGACTGATTTTAATAGATGAGGTGTGTTCCTCTGAGAGCCACAGCTATTATGCTAGTGGAAATAAAACGGCCCGAATAAAGTCCAGATAGAGAACAATGTAAACTAAGCACATTTGGCTGAATCTGGAGTTTTCTTTTGTTTTTTTGCCTCACATGAACACAAACAGTGAGGCAGATTTAGCTATCTGCTTACTGGGCACACAGGTCAAGGGCGTTTTTCAGTGAAGGGAAGTTTTTAAGCTTTTGTTCTCTCTCTCCCCTCCTCTCTGTATCTGCCGTTACTTCTTTATCTCAGCCCCATCTCAGCCTTATCTCCAGATAGCATCTACGTCCTTTATCTCCTTCATCTTATCTGTAGAGCCAGACACAAGGAATTGCGGTGCAAGAGAGGGAGAGAGAAAGAGATAAAGGGAGAACAGGACTCACATAATTAGGGACAGCGGGGGAGAGATGGAGAATAAATGGTGTAAGAGAGTGAAAAACAGAAGGATTCAAAGGTTTTCTGGACGTGCTGTTAAAGCTAGGGTAGGCAGGTTGAAGCAAATGTGATTAAAAAAAAAAGTGATTTTTATAAAACGGTCACTATATCCTGACAGAAGTGCATGAGACAGGTAATCTGAAAAAAAAATGTTGTGCCTCTGTGTCCTCCGGTGCTCTTAATGGCATCTGCAAGATTTCACAGACCTGAGGAAAACAACCAATCAGAGCCGAGCTGGACCCTGCCGTCTCTGAGCAGTGACCCATGTTGAGATCAGTAACAGAATATCAATTGAGCCAATAGGAACGCTCTCTCTCTGAAATGACCTGTGATTGGCCAAAGTCTCCTGTCATGGGCTAGATTTTTAAAGCCTGAAAACAGAGCCATGAGGAGGTGCAGAAGTCTAGTTTTCTCTCAGAACACTTGAATTACAATATGTTGAAAGGTTATTATGGAATTTTTGCCCAACTATGCCAAAAATATTCTGCCTACTGCAGGTTTAATGCTACTCATATAAAGTTACCCTCTCCACTGCAGAACAGCATTAAACTGTATCTGGTTAAATTGTCATTTTAATAATTAAAATGTGTTTATTTCACAATGACAATAAAAATAAAAGGTAATTTTAAAATCAGGAATTTAGTAAAAAATTTATTTAAAGGAGCTAAATACGGGATTGGGAGCGTTTCTGTTGCCTCTCAACGGCTCTCAACATGATGACATACTTGACTAAGACTTGCCCCAAACTACATGTGATTATCACAAAGTGGTCATGTCTGTAAAGGGGAGACTCGTGGGTACCCATAGAACTCATTTTCATTCATATATCTTGAGGTCAGAGGTCAAGGGACCCCTTTGAAATGGCAATGCCAGTTTTTTCTCGCCAAAATTTAGTGCAAGTTTTGGAGCGTTATTTAGCCTCCTTTGCGGGGTTGGAACCAATGGATTTCTTAAGTTTTGTAGTTTCATATGATGCCCATATCTTCACTCTAGCTTTAAAACTGAGCCTGCGACAAACCTAAAAATCACAAATTGCGTTTAATTAGTTAATTGGTTATTATAACATTAACTTTGACAGCCCTAATCTTTACATAGCAAATAGTTGTTTGCTGCTATATTACTGCACTGGATATCGAATTCACCACCTTTAATGTTCTTTTTTCACAGAAAGCCAAAAAAACAACCTTTTTTGCAAAGGATTCTAGCCAGGCCTTTATCCTCTACATTCCTTTGGAAAAAAATACAATGCATCTTCACAGTCTTGTTTTGGAGTATGTATTGATTTGCACTTAGTGACAAAAGCTCTTTGCACAAACAAACTGTGACACCAATCAGCGTCCTCACAAAGCCCTGAATGTGACACCTAATTGATCCTAGTTTGCACATACTGTCAAGTTTTGATGGATAATAAGCACCTGATTCGATTTCCATCCACTTTTAAAGTTGAAAGTCTCCGCTAGCCTGTTACAGAAGTCAACTGCTCTTCTAGTTGCTAATGGACTCTCTGGAGGTCTGGTTGCCCCTGGTCATGAAAGTAATAACCTGTGGTAGCTGTCAAAAGAGCTCTCTCCCCTAAGGTTGCCAAGGTGCACTCTGAAGAGGAGGAGAAAAGGCAGGCAGGGGGGGAAAAAAACAGTAAGAGGGAACATTTTCATTACAGCCCTCAGTGTTGGTTTCTATGACTGCTGGGATTCCTAGTAACAGCTCTAGCGCTAGTTCCTAGTAAGAGCTCGTCCCCATGTGTTCCAATTATCAAACCACTTTAGCTTCTATGCCCATGTGCGCAGCCCAAAGAAATCATGTCTCATGAGTATATATGCTGTCACACAGCCGTAGGGCAACTGCAAGAAAGAATTACAAAGCGCATTACGGAAATAACCTTGCAATTATTTTCGTTTCAGTTGCAACCAGTTGTAATTATACGCCATAGTTTTACACAGGGGAGAAGGTAGATTGAAGTTCTTGCCGGTATTACTACCACACCCTTCATTGCTTCATGTTGTTCTCCTCCCACTCCCAGCTTCACGAATCCCTGAACGCACACATTAAATTTTTGAATGCCTGTATGATGTAGAAAGCAATTAGAAACACAACATATTGTATAGCAAATTACGTATTTTAAGAATAATTTCTGGATGTTTGACAAACTTTCGTTTTAAATTAGAAGAAAATTAACGCTAAATTCATTGTTTACAAATCCTGTGTGTGTTTAGGAAGTAAAGATGAGCATGCACATCGCTATGCCAGCAGAGTCGCAGAGGCTGTATAGTTTGACCTGCTGTCCGTGTTGTTGGAGTGAAACTGAACATCTTGAAGCATCACGATTTATCATTTTACTTGGGCGATTTTTGCAAGAAACGACTGCCTGCCAAAATCCCACAGCACTAAATATCAGACAGTCAGCTGCAGCAGAAGTTGACGTTTGCCAGGTCATTGCTGAGCACAAACAAACTGACACTGGAACAATTCAAAAGCTATTTAGAAAAAAACTAGAATGGCACTCGGAGAGCGCAGACAATGGTGCGTTCACATGTTCCTCAGATGGTCCCATTTCCCGAAGTTGGGACGTCATTTTTCCAACTTGGGTGTGTTCGTGAGCTTTAAGTCGTAATGTGGAAACAACATGAACGCTACAAAGAAAATGTGTTGTATTTATTGCTTAAACAACACGTCAGCTGTTTTTGTGTTGATGTTGTTCATACTTGAGGCGGCGTTTACATGAATTTTTATTGATTTCATATAATTTATGTATTTATTTGACAGGGACGGAGCATGTTAATGAACATCAGTATAAAATACAGGATGTAAACATGCATGAGCTAGCAAGAGTGCTAATTTTCATCCTTAGTCCCTAAGCAGTCGGGATGTCATTTTTCGGATTATTCCGACACCACCATGAATGCAGTACAAATGCCTCGCAATGTTAATGAAGGTGAAACATTATGCGTGTACAAACAAACAAACAGACAAATGGAGCCAAAAACATAACCTCCTTGGTGGTTGTAACTTACTGTGTCTTGACCTAACATAAGCGGATGTGTTTCCTTGTTTGGAAATGCGATCGTGATGGGTTGGTGTATGTGGGTTTTGGCAGTCACCTCTTCCAGGTACCACGTACTGGCACTGAATCTTTTAGTGGTAAGAAGTACCGGACCGTACAGGCCTACTTTTACCCCTGGTTATATATATATATATATATATATATATATATATATATGTGTGTATATATATATATATATACATACATACTGTACATACATACATACATAAATACATGCAATTGTCTTACCAAGGCCTGCAAATCAAGAGAAGAACAATTACCAAAAACCTAATCGGTATGGAAACAAGAGTCAGTGTCGGCAGGGGGGGGCAGTAGTGTGTGTGTGAGGGAGAGACAGTCAGGGGGCGGATGGGCTGTTGGAGAGCCCCACTGCCATGGGGAAAAACTGTTTTTGTGGTGTGAGGTTTTGGTCCTGATGGACCTTAACCTCCTGCCAGATGGGTAACTTTGCTCATGTTGTGCACTGTTGCATCACTATCCACACTGTACAGATTTACCACACTGAAAGCCTTTTCACACCAAGGATGATTTCTCATGCAGAAAATAACATATAGATTGACTTGAGGTCTGTACTATAAATACTTGCACAGTGGCTCAAATCTGGATAATTATGCACATTAAACACAGTTGAATAGGACATTGTCAGATTAGCTCTTAGATTTAAATTCACATTCTTGCATAGAGCGTTATTTCCTACCTCAGTGAGGAACAGGGAAACACCACAACACGGCGTTTTGAACAAACTAGTCACAGTTATTTTTAAATCCACCCCCTGTGCAGACTTAAGCCCATGGATATTCTATGCTAAAGTGGTGAGTCAGCTGCATGTCTCTGGCCTAACAACCCCCCCGTACCCCCTCTCTTTTATTTTGGTCAGAATAACAGTTGAATTATAAACTCAAATCTTTTCGCTGTTAACTGTTTAAAATGTTCAGATTATCAACACTGGTTTTCTTCAAGTAGCAGCATCAGCTTCCTCTTCGACTCGTCCTTACACACCTGAGTGTTTATTCGAATTGGCAGGTTACAATAGGACAGAATTGTCTGTATTGATGTTTTTGTGCTCCTATTATCTCTGGGAATGATAGCTATATTTCTTCGGTTCACCTCCTCTCCATGTGTCTTTATTTCTTACTCCCTCTTGCTCACTTGTTTTCTTTGACTTCTCTTACTCCCTCTCTCCCTCTCTTACACACACACACACTCTGTCTTGTTGGCTTTCTCTGACCTCCCTCCCTCCCTTCTCCCTCTCGCTCTCTTGCTTGCCCGTCGTCTCAGTTGCTCTGACCTCTCAATATCACACAAGCTGTCAGTGCCAAACTATGAATGTCCCTTGACACTTATTCGACTCAGACTCCCTTCGGCATTTCCATTTGCACAGAGCCAATTTCAATTTTTATAGCGGGTCTGGTGGGGGCTAGTGTAAAGCCTGCAGTCAGAATAAGCCAAAGTTGAACACAGAAACAAGCACCCTGAGCAAAAAGTGTGTCGTTGTGTGAACGCCCGCATGTGTTTGTTTCCTCGAAACGATGGCTCACCCAACCGTGGAGGCTATCTGAGCCCACCTTTTGGCAATTATATCATCCGATCTAACTACCCACCATCCTTGAAATAGCTTGACAAGTACAAATATTGACTTGTCAAGTGCATTCCGTGGACATTTTTCTTACTTTTCTGTGATCAATCAGCCTAATTTGTAACAATAATCTTAGGGAGATAATTGGCATGCTAATGAAGACTCACGGCAGAGAGCTCACCATTGGGAGTGCATTGGTGCTTTTGTTCTGTTCAGAGCAGGCTCTCTTTCAGCACCACGGACAGCATCAAATGCCTCACTCTGTGTGGGAGGCTGCTTTCCGCCCACATCAGTGTAACCCTGGATAGCTAATGACATCACATACACACACACAAACTCACCATTCAAGTGTGCAGAAGTATTTGTTTTTGATGGAAATGCCGGTTGGAGCTCTGGTATTTATTTCTCAGTTATGGGCCTTGTGCAAAGCACAGTTCTAAAGTTGCAGCTCTAAAATTACAGCACAGATATACACTGATCAGCCATAACATTAGGTCAGCATGGGCGCCCTGACCGGCCTGCGGCTACGCAGCCCCATACGCAACAAACTGCGATGCACTGTGTGTTCTGACATCTTTCTTTTGGAACCAGCATTAACTTTTTCAGCAATTTGAGCTCCAGTATCCCTCCTATTGCATTAGACAACACGGGCCAGCCTTCACTCCCCACGTGCATCAATGAGCCTTGGGTCTGACACTGTCGCCGGTTGACAGGTTTTCCTTCCTTGGACCACTTTTGGTAGGTCCTGACCACTGCAGACCGGGAACATCCCACAAGAGCTGCAGTTTTGGAGATGCTCTGACCCAGTCGTCTAGCCATCACAATTAGGCCCTTGTCAAAGTCGCTCACATCCTTACGCTTGCCCATTTTTTCTGCTTCCAACACAAAGTTCAAAGTTCAAAATGTTCACTTGCTGTCTAATATATCCCCCCCACTGCCAGGTGCAATTGTAACGAGATATTCAATGTTATTCACTTCACCTGTCAGTGGCCTTAATGTTATGGCTGATCAGTGTATATTCTACAAAGTTGTGTGCGTGCCTTTCGAAGTAAATGCAGGGGTGGGCTCTCTTTTGGGGACTGCATTATGAAGTCCGGTTCACATGCCTCCAGAAGAAAATGTACTGGGAGCGGAAGAGAGAGAATGTGTCTCTGCACCGTGCTGTGCTCAAAAAGCAAGGCGTCCCTATCATAGCCTAGATTTTCCTCACACATGGTGTCACACGCATCAGCACGTCTGGAAGCTGTCCTCTCATCTTTCAACCTGTGGTACTTGGTGCGATACAAAGGGAGAGAAGACATTTTCATATTTTTTAGTTATCATATTATCAACATCAACCTCTAAAAGAACAACCAATACACCACCTGTTTCAAATTGCTGCTATATGTACTTTATTTTAGGGATGGACCAATTGTGAAATTCTGGGCCGATACCGATGTTTGAAATGACAATTTGTCCGATACCGATGTTTTTGTTTATTTTGTTTTTTGCTGGACTAATGCACAGGCTGCATGGCATGGAAGATGTTCCCACTGTAACATACTGGGCGCGGCGTCACCCCTCATCCGGCTTCTAGTGACACATTACACACACACAAGGTTCATTCCCATCCAGACCACAGTGATTGTTTTAATAAATATTGTAAGCATTGACTGCTTAATTTTTTGTTGAAAATAACAACGTCCTTGTCGCTGATCTTTCTCCAAGACCATGTAATACTCCCACACAGTCGACTTTTTCTTTCTTTCACCTACCATCCAGCCCAGTCGCACAGCAGTTTGTGAAATAGTCACGAAATTGAATGTATTGATTTCGTGTACATAGACCCAAATGTCAATTTTTTTTCATGATGGTCAGCACGAAATCAATTCGTATGTAATCCACGTTATTGTGAACCGGGATAATAATAAAAAGAGCGGTGAACGGCGTGAAGGGAGGAGGTCAGGCTGGATGGGGGGGTCAAAAAACACAGGACTTCGCCCAGGAGACTGGTGTTCGTGTCAAGGTTGATTTATTGGCCAAGTAACTTCCGTAATTAAGTGACGGCACTTCCAGAGTTATTTTAACCCAAACCACGATCTTTTCCTAAAACTAACTAAGTAGTGTTGTCGCCTAATCCTAACCAAGTCAATCTATTCCTAAACCTTACTAAATAGTTTTAATTTGGAAAGACTGGATCAGAAAGTGACACGTGTGTCACGTGTTGTTGAAAGTCGTGCTGAGCGTCACGAAAAAAAGGGAATTCGTGTCAGTATGTACACAAATCAAATAGATTTAATTTTGTGACTATTTCGCAAACTGCTGCGAGACTGTGTTGCGCCATCATGCCAGAGTCGTGTCCAGCCAGTGGCTTCTTCTCCGAAATCAGCAGCTGGTTACTGTTGTCCGAGACCGACCGCAAATACCAACACAACATTAAAACAGCGCAAAATTGATGCAACACAACAGATAAACAACAGCCACTGCCATTGACGAATGTCATCTTATCTGGCGCATCTCTACATTATTTAATCGGGAAGTTACTTTGAGATTGAGATCCATTTTACAAGTGAGACCTGAGTACAGAGAAAAAATGAAATCAAAATAAATAATAATGATAATGACATAGAAATCTACTTTAGTTGTTCTGGGAATTGTTCAGACCCAAATGCAGATGAAGTGATGAGGAGGCAGCAGGGAGATGATTTCAATGATTTAATGACAAAAAAATGACTTTGAGCTGACAGTTATGTATCTCCACATGAGCTGCTTTGCAGACTTTTTGGGATGATAGCAGTATAAATACAGTCAGTGATTAAAGGAGAAGAGATTTTCAGAAAGAAAATGAGTTAAGTGATCTTCTCTTGTTGCTTTCTTGGCATTGATTGTTTTAAGAGCTTCAGCAACTGAAAAAGGAAAAAGGACGGAGAGCAAACTGAGAGAAAGGTTTGAAGGCCCTGCTTCATTTAGCGGTGTTAGGTCAGTAGACTCTGGGCAGGCTTCTTCAAAGAGGTAGCCAGATCAATTGCAGGGCTAAAATTTGAGACTTTCAGCTGTTTTGCAGCTTTAGATCTGCGTGTGTCTGTGCATGTAGGTGCGCGTGCACTCCTATGTGCGCGTGCACACTCCCGTGGGATTGCCTACGGGGAGCTCGCAGGTAGAAGATTTCAGGACTGAACAGCTGAGTGCATAGACACAGTCCAGGGAAATGAAGCTTCAACAAGAAGAATTGTCCAATTTGTGGAGTGGAAAACCATATTCAAGATGAAGCACGCCTTTTTGTGGCACCGGTATCTTCTTGCTCTAGATTTCTCTCTCTTTCACAAGGCTTGTATCATCACCGGTGCTGCTTTGATGAGTTTGTTGACAATATGCTTTAAGAGCTCACCTTAAAGAGAAAAGCAATATTAAAAAAAATGATTTTAGAAAGAAGTCATTCAAGGAATTGTGTTCATTTTCTGCTCATCCAAGTATGACCGACACTCTCGTAGAATCGGACCTCTGAATGATTTATTGTGCGGTTCGTTCAAAGAATTCGCGTTCACTTGTACTTCCTTTCCAGATCCGTGTTGACTGCATGGTTGTTTGAATCTCGCAGTCGGTGGAATAAATTGCTACAGTGCTAAGTAATGCTGCAGATGCTGTGCAACCAATTACCCAAACATCTAGTCGCTCTTTGAAAACAAGTCATATTCAAACATTTTAATGATCCCAAAACCAATTTAATGGTTCGGCAAAACGGGTAAACAATGCACCTTCCACTCCAAAAAACAAACAAACGAATAAACGTTTTCTGCAGCCCGCAAACGTGAGACATGAAGGCATTCATTGAGGATAATTAAACCATCGCTGTCTGTCACTGCAGGGAGTTTACATCAGCGAGGCGAAATCAGTTTCTTGAGCTTTAAAGAAATGACTGAAGGTGGTGTATTAATGCAACATCACTAATAGGAATTATTTCCCCCTGAAGAAGTCTTGCCTGCTTAGCGATTGAACCCTCAACTGAATACGAATTAAGCCGTGTGCATCATTCATAAAGGGACCCCCGGGCTTCCCTGGTTGTACAGGAGAAAAAGGCACAAACATTGATACAACTTGGAGCATTCTCAGAAGAATACATGGTACCTCAAAGTCAACTTAACCGCTGCTGGTTAGACGTATTTTGCGTCTGCATAATTAGTTTTACAGAGAGAAAGCTTGGACATTTTAGTTGAATTATGTATTGCTCATCTGCCGCTGAAATGAACCTTTCTAATATAAAAAGACTGTTTCCATACTCCTTTTTATACAAACATTATTAAGATGGGCACACACACTGCAGATATTTGAAGAATGATATTATGAATAATAGAATATTGAAGAGTGGAAAGCCTGTTAATTTCTAGTTATGAGACTTTATTACATTGCCTGCAGTTATTGTTAAATTCCTTTCTCCATTATTCCTTTCTCATTTTAACTGATTAACTGATGCACTACAGACATACACACCTGGACATGTATGATGTCTGTTTGGCGATTTCTCACTATGAAGACTTCATCGAGGCCGCTGAGACGAGGCGTGTTCCCAAGAACAGCATAACCCTTAATCACTCTCCTCTGTGGAGTGTCTTCACTCCTGCCTGAACCCCTGGCCCCTCGTTTTCTCTGCAGCAACAGAGACGAGATGAGAGGGAGAATTAGTGCCGTGGCAGGGGCTGATTATTAGAGAGCTTCTGCTCAAAGCCTTCCTCATACCAAAAAACAAGCTGGGCCAAGTGGAGGTAGTGATGACTTAACCCGGATTAGCTCTGCGTGCTCATCCAGGGCCTATGCATGCCAGTTAGAGGGGTATTTTTATACAAATTTTAGTTTAAATATTAAGCGTGAATGAGACTTAATATGCAACCATCTTGCTTGTCTTGTATGGAGTGAAATTAGTCTCAAAATAGGTCACAAATGTGTATTACATAATCTACAAATGAAAAATAAGATTTGTACAACGATTCGTGCCTTATTTTGAGCACTCACAAATGCGTGTTCCGATCCACACGCAAATACCAATCAGTTTGACAAACGCATGTAAAACAGTTTTCAGTGGATCTGTGTGGAACTGGAGACCATGAAAATACCCTCAAAACTCCACATGCAAATGTAACCTGATCCGGCAACACAGCAAGTTTTTCTAAAGCGAAAACTATCAGATCTGTGAAGTTGAAGGTTAAAAATCTTTACGTGAAATATAAATATTTTTCAGGTTGTGATGTGTGCCTTTTATAAAACTGTTTTACATGTGTTCAAATTGATCGGTATTCATGTGTGGATTGGAACACGCATATGTGACCCCCCAAAATTATGCACAAATTGTTGCACACATCTTATTTTTCATTTGTAGATCATGTAATACACCTTTGTGACCATTTTGAGACAAATTTCACTCCATAGTCTTGCATCCTGATGTTTCTGATGTATCATGTACACATCTGCTGCATGTCCGTCTTTGGCCTTACAAATCACCCAACAACAATAATAACAATAAAAACATAGCTACATTCTTTTGAAAAAAAAGTAGTTGCTATCTCTGCCCGTCTCAAACCCAAACTGGCATGATACACTCTCTAATGAGCCTCGTGGTCTTCAGTTATACAGGGTGAAAAGAATCCAAGCGCATCCATTCAATATATACTGTGAGACACAGTTTAAAACTCAAAGTCAAGAGTGAACATCGATTCCAGTCTGAATTATACATGTCAGTAATATAAAGAGCAGTGGTTCCCAACCTTGTTTGGCCTCGGATACCCTTTCATCAACACTACATGTTGAAAAAGTGTTAAAAAATGGATATTTTTACAATGTTGTCAGGGTTTTAGTTTGGTCTCTCCTTATTTATTTTTTAGGCAGGCTCTATAGAGATGGTAATGACGACCATAGGCTGTATATAAGAAGTGGACGTAGTCACCGTGACACCCATTGGTTTGTGGACTACTGTTTTGAAGCCGCGAGTTCGTCATTTTACCTATCGCCATCTTGGTTTTTGGCCGTCGTCATCTTGTTTTTTTGCACCCAGAAGTGACACGAGAGGGTGGAGCTAAGTACAACGCTGAAGAAGATATTTTTAGAGTGTTACAATTAACTTTCACGAACTGAAAACACACTGTGAAAGTCTTAAAGTTAAAGTTGTAAGAAGAAAATATGGACAACTCCCAGACCAGACAAAACACCTTGATAACAACTTGTCAGTCACAAGGTAGCCACGCCCTAAAGCATACCTTGCTTTATTGTAAATTTGACCATAATTTACTAAGTGAATATCATGCTGTATTGAAGACTTGAAACTAGTGATTGAGACCATAGTTCTTTAATTGTTTATATCTTTATTTGCGCATATAATAAAATAAAACAAAAGAGAAGAGATATACAATAACATAAATAAATGCATAGGTGGGTTAAAAAAAAAAAGGCTTGTAAAAGGAACCCACCTTACACTGAAAAAAGACAGCTGTATTACAATTTACAGACATAAATATATCTAAAAGAAAGAAGAGAATACTATTTCCAAACAAGAAATGCTAGAGATAAAAAGATAGGAAGGAAAAAAGAACAAACAAAAAAAAAACAGGATGACAATAACAAATCTTTGCGCTGCTTTCATACACTGTACACCTCATTTACATATTATTGTACTCTGTCAAGAGAAGTTGTTTAAGATCTCTTTTAAAAGTCAGGAAAGAGGATACCATAAACTCATGTTTACAATGTTTACTGAGGTAATACATCAAGTGAGAAGTAGGCTCATTTTCTCATAGACTTCTATACAATCAGATTTATTTTTGCAGCCAGAGAAGTCGCCCACTGCTGGCTATTAGAAAGAATGGTCAGAGTTTAAGGCACTTCTGCATTGGCTTCACTTTTCAGTCCCGGAGGTAGCCCGCTGATGACGACCGGTCGGTCCGCCACTTTGTTCCAGACTTAAATATCTCAACATCTATTAGATGGACTACCGTGAAACATTCATGGTTCCCAGAAGATGAGCCCTGACTTTGGTGATCCCCTGTCCTGCTAAGCATCAGCATGTTGTCACCTTGTGTCGCTCATGTACAACACAATCTGTTCATGTTTCCCTTTGCAACTGCAGATGTAGCCCTGGTTAGGAATCCCTGATTTATAGGATCCCATTTATGTAGGGTCACATTTAAACCGTCAATCTATTCAGCTGCTTTCATCTATCCCAACATCTATGCTGATTTTGATGACGCATGGATCCAAGAGCGCCAATTGAATTTCTATTGGTTTGGATGGTGGTGATATCCCTTTTTGCATGTAATTTGAGTTTTATTATGAATCCCTCTGTGGGTGTGTGCTTTTGTTAAAAAGTCTTAATAGATCCGGGCAAATTGTTCATATCTCGCCAAATTACATCTGCTGTTTGAGAAAGGTAATTTTATATTGTCAGGAGAATTGTCTGGATTTTTAACCGCTGTTGACATGTCCTTTGTGAACAAGACCCCACGCTGTGTCTCTTGTGGTTGTTATTGAATATTCCCTGCAACCTTTATTTGGGACTTATTCAGCACAACATCTAATTAGAGTATATTGATGGGGGGCTTTTTGTTGTTGGTTAAGCTGCACGGAAGAAAAGGCCAGTGATTGTTGCAAAGTGACAGGTGAATCATAGCTAGCTGCCTATTATTATTATTTCTCAGCTCCACTGCAATCGGTGCAGACAGACCAGACTAATGGATTTAGCTCTGAACTAATTGACGAGTGACAGTAAATAGCTTTTGTTGATCTTTAGTCAAAGAAACTACTGGTTCACTTTGGTGAGAGGGTGGCACACGCTGTAATAAGTTATGGATTAGTTTGACCTTCATGACAGGGTTCGGTGACTTGTCTTTCCCTTCTTGTTTATGACATAGGAATGACATCCTGTTATGCCGGGTACACACTACACGAGAATCAAGCCGATTTTGGGCCTGATTCCCTCTTCCCGACAATCGTCATTTTTGATGGACCAACTTGTTAATTAGTGGCAACAACGCAAGTGTTTCTTTAACGTTTCTCCATGACTTCATCCTTCCATACTTTATGAATTTTCAATACAAAGTAGTACAAAATCGCTAAATCTTCCTGCCCGTCGTCCGCCGTAATTGTTTACACTAAAGTCATATTTGATTGTGAGAAATTTTGCGAGATTTCCGTTTTTTTTTTAGTCGCGACTCTTGTTATTCTTGAATGGAATCGGGTCATCGATCCCCCCTGTACATTGCACGGCAAACGAAGCTGAAATTCGGTCAGACTCTAAAATGAGTTGTGCCGCTCAAAATTCGAGTCAGATACGAGCTAAAATCGTACATTGTATGCCCAGCATTAGTGTGTGGTGTCCTGTTTTGGCCAAACCGTTGCTCACCGCACACTCTAGGAACAAAACTGTTAAAGCTGCAGTGGGTAGAAATGGAGCAAATATGATTTAAAAAAAAGTTATTTTTATAAAACAGTCATATTTATCCTAACAGGAATGCATGAGACAGGTAATCTGAAAAAAATGTGTGTCCTCCGGTGCTCATAATGGCATCTGCAAGGTTTCACAGACCGGAGGAAAACAACCAGTCAGAGCTGATCCGTCTTTGAGAGCCACGAGACTATTACTCGCGAATTCCGACCAAATGGTGAAACTAGGCAGTGCTGATAAAATACAAATCAATATTCTGTTACTGTAACGCCTATTTCTTGCATAAAATGTTTTCAGAAATATCCTGTAGTGTACTGTTTATTTGTAAAATGACAAAGTTTGCAACCTGATGTTGAGATCAGTTTAAGAAATACCAAGCACCGCCCACCAGTCGGAGCACAGCCAATAGGAACGCTCTCTCTCTCTGAAATGACCTGTGATTGGCCAAAGTCTCCCGTCACAGGCTAGATTTTCTAAAGCCTGAAAACAGAGCCATGAGGAGGTGCAGAAGTCTAGTTTTCTCTCAGAACACTCTTGAATTATAATATGCTGAAAGGTTATTATGGATTTTTTTGCCTAATGATGCCAAAAACTTTCTGCCTATTGAAGCTTTAAATTTAACATAAAATGTTATTATATGTGGGGTCTCTCACATTTTGAAAATCTGTTAAAATTTGAAAATAAGTGCGGTACTAGCCTTTAAATGTGCTGTATGTGCCTCAGGGGGCGGATGGATACCTTATAGTTGGTCAGTTGCATATCTAGCAGATAATGATGCGGGTGGTGGGAGGAGGAGGAGGAGGAGGAGGAGGTGTAACGGGGCTTTAGCCGGGATCACCTCTACTGACCGGTGTAATAAGATTAGTACCTGCTTCACACGTCATGACCAGCGAGAGAGAGAGAGAGAGAGGGAGGGAGAGACTTGAAGCGGGCAGCTCCATACTCACATTCAACACCAGGATACATCCAAACGGTGAAGTAGTTCCTTACTGTGTCGGACTAGAAAGAGTCTGGGGCTGCAGCCGCAGGAAGCTGCTGATGTGCCCGTGTGAGGAGGAGGCTCAGCCGGCGTTTGTGGCTCTTTTTCCCGTCTGAAAGGGATTTTTATTACGTACTTCTGGAGCCAAAACATGGTAAGACTATCGTTATTCATAGCCCAAATTCGGCTACTGTTCTCAGTGTGTTATTTGTGTATTTGACCACGGGATAGGAGCTTGCATTGCCAATATTTTTCCACCGTATCATGTCGCTTCCCGGCCGTGAAATGAGCAGTCGTACTACACCTCAACTCTGCCTCGCTAATCTCCGGAGGGGGAAGTTTTTCAAACACTATAGTGAGGAAAACCTCGATGAGTGCGTCAATTCAACCAGGCTGAGCGTCGACAGCTGCATTTCTTAGTTAGTTTGACTTTTGTATCTCGCCTCATATGCATATCAATAAGAGCATTTTATTATTGCAATAACTTCCCCCTCGCCCAGCGCGAGGGGTGAGAGCGGTGCCACGCGCTGCAGGAGGCAACGGCGCGTGCCCCCTTCAAAAACTTCATTCACTCATAATGTGGTCTATTCATAAGGCTCACAGGGCTATATTATTAAAAAGAAATGCAATTAATGATTGCAGAATCTATTCACTTTAAAAGTAAATTTCTCCTGCATGGTTGGAGGTTATATTGACTACACCACCAACTATCCTGAACAGCATTCCTGTAAGTGGTTCTGGTGTCTGAGAGATAAATTGGAGGCATGCTGCTATAATATATTTTTAATGCAAAAGATATAGCAACGATGATAATATACAGTATATAGTCACATATCGCCTTCTATATAAACCTGCAATAGGCAGAATATTTTGGGCATCATTGGACAAAAAACTTCATAATAAACTTTCAGCATATTGTAATTCAAGTGAGAGACTTTGGCCAATCACAGGTCATTTCAGACAGAGCGTTCCAATTGAGCGTTCCGATTGACTGTGCTTCGGCTGGTGTGCGGTTGTTTGTATTTCTTCAACTGATCTCAACATGGCTGCCAGGTCACACACTTTGTCATTTTACAACTAAACTGATTTTGTTACCTGTTTCATGCACTACTGTCAGGATATAGTGACCGTTTTATAAAGATAACTTTCTTTAATCATATTTGCTCCAATTCTACCCACTGCAGCTTTAAGTATAGCCTACTCTTTTTAGATATTAGAAAAAAAGCGTTAATGATTGCAGAATCTTTTCACTTTAAAAGTAAAAGCCCATGTCTCCTGCATGGAGGTTATAGACTACACCACCAACTAATCTGAACATCATTATAGAGTCCTGTTAGTGGTTCTGGTGGTGTTTGGGACTCACAGGTGTCTGAGATAATTTGGAGACATGCTGTAATTTATTTTGCATGCAAAACACAGCAATCACCTGTAGCCTTCAATTGAATGCTTCACGTTGTCTAATTTCTTGCCCCAATAGTAGCTTCTGCTCTAATAAAGAACCTTACTATATGACACTTTGAACTCCAAACACAGAGACGTGCACAGACATTTTGGGAGGCAGGTGCTCAAGCAAAAAAAAAGGGCACCCCTCTCATAATAATTTATAAAAAATAAAGTTAAATACAGTAGCATATTTTGTGTACTTACTAGAGCTGTCAAAGTTAACGCGCTAACGTGTTAATGCAAATTAGTTTTAATGCCACTAATTATTTTTTTCTTAATGCAATCGATCTTTCAGATGTTTTAGCGGGCTCAGTTTTAAAGCTAGAGTGAAGATACTGGCATCAAATGAAGAAAACCTAAGGAATCCATTGGTACCAACCATGTCATACAAGCTTGTCACGAAGGAGGCTAAACGCTCCAAACTTAGGCTAAATTTTGGCGAGGAAAAACTGGCATGGTCATTTTCAAAGGGGTCCCTTGACCTCTGACCTCAAGATGTGTGAATGAAAATGGATTCTGTGGGCAGCCACGAGTCTCCCTCGTCACCTGAAAAAATGTTTTGATAAACAAGCTCTATTTTGATGCTTTTTTATGCACTCTGGCACCTTATCTACATGCAATTTGTGTGTGTTAACTGCGGTGTCTGTGACAAGGGAAGTTGAAGAACAAGGGGAAGGGGCTTGAATTAAAACTCAAAAGGAGTTGTGTATTGCGACACGCTTGAACGTGTTTGAATTGAAAAACTAAAATATAAAATTAGAAGAAGAAATGGAAAAAAAGTTTTTCGAAAAACAGCACTTATCTAGTCAGAGGCCAAAAGGGCAGGTGCTTGAGCACCATCTGGAGTACATCTGTGCACGTGCGTGCTTGCATGGCACATTTTCCACATGCCACAAACAGCAGAGCCCTGCAGAGTAATCATCTGCAAAGCAATCTAACCCTACATGACTCTAAGTGACTGTATAGTCCAGTTCCCCTGGAAATCTCATGTTCCCCATTGAGAAAACATGAGTACAAACTATCAACCCAGAGGCTATTCACACTGTTGCTGTTCAGCCAACCTGAATAAATGATTAATTATGGTCTGTTGTTTGTCATGGCATCATTTTGAAGCTAAATTCATGCTAGATGTGATCTTATTACTGCTTAGGTCTATTTAGATACCCAGAATAGGCCTGAGGAGGGAGTGCTATCCAGTTCTATTTACTACCTTAATATAAAAAAGGTTAAACGCATTTTCTGTCAAACTACTTACCTGAGCAATGCGTTCTAAGTGGCTATTTTGACTATAAATTACATTGTAGAAAAAAATCGAAAGTCAGGAGTTGATGACATTTACAATATAATCCACAGGTAGTTTAGATACTTGACAGGCTTCTTAATTAACAGGCAGTGCTACATCTATAGTGTGTACTTAGACATCTGCCCTGTAGACAATCAACATCAAATCGCCTCTGTAACCGTATGTTCACCTTGTGTGTGTTGAGATTGTTCTCATACACTGTTCATAGCCATACCTATGAAAACTAAATGTCATTTGTATATATCCCCATCAAATCAGTTCATATGTATTTCACTTAATCGTGAACCGGGAAGTATTAAGAGCGACAAACGCCACGCAGGGAGGAGGTTGGGGTGGGTCAAAAAACACCGGACTTTTGCCCAGTAGACTGGTGTTCCTACCCTGTGTGAAAGTGTCACACGGGGTAGGAGCAGTGTCAAGTAACTTCCGTACTTACACTTGCATGTAACGCCACTTCTGGAGTTATTTTAACCCAAACCACGATTTTTTTCCTAAACCTAAATAAGTAGCTTTTGTTTCTATACCAATGTTTTTTTCTATAGAAGCACTTGTATGTAATGTTACTTTCAGTGGGCAGTGCCTTTTGGGAATCACATTATGCACTGCAGGTAGCCCTAAGAGTGGAAAAATGCTGTGCAAGTACGTAATTTGGAAGAAATTATAATCAAGTGTAGTATATTGTGAAAATGTCAGCAACAGTGTCTGTGATATCTGTAAGACAACTTGTGTAATATGTTGAATTTACAGGATTTTACATCAATTTGATGACATGATCTTGATTTGTCAGGCATTTAATTCACTGAATAGTTCCAAAAACAAAATTCTTATCTCATATTTCACGTATAAACACGCATTCGCTGCAGGTTGAATCAATTATCAAAATAGTTGCCGATTAATTTTCTGTTGATGGACTAAGTGTTTTTGCTCTAAAAGTGTGATAGAAAACTTTATTCATGTTGGCTTAACCTCCCTGTAACAATATAGATACAATAGAAAGCATGGACATACGGATGAAGTATCTGTGACATCTATCAGGTTTGTGTTTGGAAGTTTTAAAACTTGGAACTAGGTTTCTAGTTGTTTTCAAAGTGCCCAACAAGACCTGCATAAGATGGCGTGAAATTAACATCAAGACCCTGAACCTTCTTTGGGGTTTTCTCTGAGCCAGTGTTTAGTGGCCATCAGATGAATTGCATATTAAGGTGCTTCTGCACTTCAGCTTTGCTGGTTGTTGCTTGATTGATGTGAGGTCTTTCCCTGTGCTATGAGCTTCAGGACTGGCAAAAGATTTATACCATTTTTATTGTCATGATGGAAGACAGGAGGCTCAAGGCGCTCTTCTCTTTAAGTATTAATAGGGTGAACTACGGTAAAGAGGTTATAAAATACTCTGGTACCTGAAGTGAACCAGGGGGGGATAAATTAGGCAGTGGTGAATTATCCTTAGAAGTAATGGAGTGTCTTGTTCATACCAAAGGATGTAGAGGAAAGCCCTCGGGGTGTGGCTCACACAGGTGGAAGTCAGAATGAGACTAATCGTACCGCTGGGTGGTCGTCTTCCATTAGATGGAGCAGGTTATTTCAGATGGAGCAGCTTGTTACAGACCTGGATGGCTTTCCATGTTCTTCCACCTCAGCATTATCTTTCAATATTGAAATACAATGCTCAGCAGTCCACAGTTACACAGCTCACGGCACCTCATGCTCGCATCGCTTCGGGTGAGCGGTTTGCATTCATCTAGTCTTCACCTCTTTATTACGTGCGCTCACACCAGGCAGATGTGTGTGTGCGTCTGTGATAAAACGGTAATTAACAAGAGCTGCAACAATCCCATGGCTGACTAATGATCTAATCTTGTCTGTTGCATCAGCGCTTCACACAAAATGCATTCTGGTGCTGAAACAAATAAGACTGCACTAATTCTGCCGCCCTTGGGCACTGAAGGCAGAAAACAATCTTGGGAGTTTAAAAATGGTCTAAATTTAGGCTTTTTAGTATCGCTAAAATGTGTAACATAAGCCACTGCCAGTTAAAGGTGGAGTTTGGCAATAATCTATAGGTCATTATAAACAAATCCCATTATAGACTAACAGGTCACAAACATACACTTTCATTTAAAAGAAGGGAATAGGAGTAAACAGTGCATTTGTTGGGGACTAGATCCAGCCACAGATTTGGTGCACAAGTAAATATTTGCTGCAGCGGGACCACGTACGAGGGATTAACTCCAAGTAAACACTGCCCATGTTTGAAGGAACATGTCACCCAGTGGAATGGTGTGCCACATTGATGAGTTTTTAATATTTTTTTGCACATTAATAGAGGTCTATGGCTCAGAAGAATAAGCTATAGTATATCAGGCTTTGTCTACAACGGCAATTCTTGTTAGTAGAATCAGTTCATTGTTGGTTTTGTTCTTTTCGGGGCATTTGTTGGCGGTAAGAAAAATATTGCCTGCCTTATCCATTAAATGGTGTTGATTTCAAACAGCATGACACAATCATGTTGTTTTTAGAAGGTAGGTTGTGTTCTGAATGAAGCAGATGATGATGAGAGCAGTGTCGGTGAACCAGAACTGCAAAGTTGCCCGCCAGAAAACCAAAACAGTGAGCAGAAAGATGCTAAATAAAAACTCTGTAAAACTGAGGGGAATTACCTGTGGGTTTTTGTCAGTATTAGCGATCCATTTTTACATGGCCATTTGATCCATTGTTCATATACAAATATTTCTTAGTACACCTTTAAATTTGGCTAGATATAGTCTTGCCCTGTGGAACACCAAAATGTCACCAAAAAGGTGACCATAAGGTCAAGGAAGTAATTAGGTGCAGCCCTGTCTCCTAAAAGTTACGTTCCCATACAACTAAAACTAAACTGCATTTTCAACTACAAAGACAGTTTACCTTTGTCTTTTGACTACAAATACATTTGTAATGATAGTCTGGTTATAGGTTATAAGTAACATTATTGAAAGTTATTATACAGCTTTGTTGAATACTTGATTCTGATTGTTCAGTCATAGCGTATACTGTCTGTTATTTCTTTATAGCAGACCATTGCTATGGACGCAGTTCTGAACTCGTACTCTGGCGGACTGTTTTTGTGTCAAATTATTGATTTCTTAAGTAAGTAGCTGTGTAATAAGAAGGATAATGTACAGCTAGCAGGTCTTTGTTGTGAAGTAAACCCCTTCAGGATGATGCATCGTTACTTACGTGGTATAATAACGAGTATAACAAGCTAAAAACGTCCACGGGCGGTTGGGAGGGGTGGTGGATGGGTCAAACAAACACAGGGCTTTCCCCCAGGGAACCGCTGTTTGTATCAACTTTCACTTACGTATTCATTTTAAGCCAAACCATGGCTAAACCACCACTATTTTTCCTAAACCTATAAGCAAGTAATTTTGTTGCCTAAACCTAACCAAGTAGTGTTGAGTTTTTTGTTTTGTTTTGTTTCAATTTACAACATTAATGAAGCGTTTAAAACTTTTCTAAAACTGCGGTCGCAATCTGGTAGAAAAAAACTTTTCTCTCGAAATGTAATTGAGAATGCAGTGTAGTTGTATGGGAAGGTAATTTTGTAGGAGAGGGGGTTGTTAGCTGAATAGTTACAGGTTAGCACTGTAGAGCAGGCTTGAATTTGGTATTTCAAAATACAGTAAGTGCTTCTCGATTTTGAATTTTTTGCTCTCAGATTTTACAGAGTGAAGAAACAGGATGAGTTATGAAAATGGGATTTTCATCATAGCATATTTTCCCTACAGTGCATTACTATCATAACTTACTTATCATTTAGCAAATATGACTTTATTCATATGCACAATGGACACCTCGGGGTAACCATTTCAGTATTATATGATAAGAGACTCGTGGGTAGTGATGCCTGAAATGATTTGGGCCCAAGTGTATAGTGAGAGGAACGGGAAACAGGAGCAATTGTGAAATGCGTTTTCATTCTTTTCACCTTCCTCCTGGTGTTTCAATTTCCACTGATGTTCTTTCACAGATTCAGAGGAGATGCTGTGGGTTGCAAGCCTGTGTAATGATTTAGCACCTTTCTCCCTCCCCGTTTCCATGTGGGGAAGGGCACGTACTGCACAGCAAGAACACTATTATCAGATCAGTAGCTCGGCGTCAGATATCAGAGGTAGTAAACTCCGCCACCTGTAGTGGAATGAAATGTGCGAATGGGAACCATTAGTACCGAACCAGTATAACAGGCTGCAATGAGCATGGAAATGAGTCAGCGAGATTGACAGATGATCAAATCACTGCACCAGGGGAATGGTGTATGCAGTTTTGAAAGAATCTATTTTAATAATCACACATTTTTTGAGTGGTGGATCTTTTCTTCCTCCCCCATCAGTCTCGGATTGTCTGCATCTCTGCCCTCTTATCGCTCTTTCTCACTCTTAACCCTGCTACAGCTGTCCTTATTACTGTCAGTTATGGATTTGTCACGATGTTTTGCATGTCAGTCTACTTATCATATGTGAGAAAACTAATTAGATAGTGAAGTATATCACGCAGTGTGATCTTTTCTGCATTCAGTCCATCAGTGCCAGTCATTGTTCTGTCAGTTCTTTGTTCAAGCCCTCATCTCACCTTTGCAGTTCCAGAGTGAGAGCTTAAACAAAGGTAATATCTCGAGGCTACAATACAGCTGCAGTATGGATTCTCTTAAGAACTCAGTTTAAGGTGTTTTGGGAAAATAAGTCAGCCTTAATAAGCTCACAGGAGATAGAGGTATTGTACAGAAGTCAAGCAGTAAAGTCAGTGGAGCGGGATACATCCTCTCCTCTAATTAACTGTAGGTCACATATCACATATTGTAACTAGCTAGTCAACATCTGTTTTTCCTCATTTAGTGGAAATGCTAATGAGATGCTCTGGGCTTTTAGCTGGATCTGGCTTGGAGAATAAATAAATAAATAAATGTGTCTTGGCCTTTGACCAATAATTAGTTTACTTTGTAATGACATGTTTATTGGAAAAGAAAAAAGAAAGTTTGATCTGCTCCGTGCTAAAGCAAAAAATAAAATGTTTAAAAGTTGAATTTAGGGCATTTGCATTATTTATTTGTTTATTGTGACTTTAGTCAAACTGGGTGTGTTCCAGCTGTGACTAGAGGGTGGCTGGCATTACATCTGTGGTGCCTGTCACCAGTGCAGATATTCCCTTGAGCCATGCTTTAAACCCTGTGGTTCTCTGCAGTGGAGACAACAGTGTGTGCTGAACTTTCTGAACGTTATACTCAGCCATGTTTCTCACAATTACAGTTTAGTACACACATTTAATTGAGACTGGAGCTGCAACAATTAATCGATAAGTTGTCAACTATTAGATTAATTAAGTCAACTATTTTGATAATTGATTCATTTTGTTTGAGTATTTTTTTTAGGACAAAAAAGTCAAAGTTCTTTGATTTCAGCTTCTTAAATGTGAATATTTTTGGCTTCTCTTGAGTTGTGGACATAACAAGACACTTGAAGACGTCATCTTGGGCTTTGGGACACAGCGATCATCATTTTCCACCTTTTTCGGACATTTCATAGACCAAACAACTAATCGATTAATCAAGAAATCAACAGATTAATTGACAATGAAAATAACCGTTAGTTTCAGCCCTAATTAAGATCATAACATTAGCATGTTATTTCAACCCCGGATTGCTTACATTCTATTTCATTGCTTGATGAGATGATGAGTGCTGCGACGATGACATATTTTTGTAGACCAACCTGGAAGTTAGTAATGCCCTGGTTCCATCGACAAAAACCCAATGGGATTTTTATATTGTATTATTGCAGTAAATAAGCTCCGTCGCAAACAAAAGTTTATGACACTTAACACGTTTTGTTCTGCGAGATACTTTACCAATTAGCTCCACTTTTACGATTTTTGAAGAGCTAATGCAATTGCCAGAAGAATAAAAAGCTAATGTTAGTCTATAAACTAACTACACTACAGTCGCATGAACGCGAGTATACACAACGAGGCCGTAAAAGGCGAACGAGTTGGCGTGATGACTTCTAATGTCCCTTACATACAGTATATACAGTACATATAATTTTTGTCTTTTTTTTTAACCCCTACTGAAATAACTGAAACAGCTCTCATCAAATATCTAAACGTTGGGCCTCATGCAGCCACAGACTATTCTAAATTATTCTATCCGGATGTTTCAGTGTATCTTAAGGACATGGGGCCGAGGTCAGAGATCTTTCGGGGTTTAAGCTTCTAGGAAGTGCCTTACTGTGCTTTTACTGCATTTTTGAAGAATCACTGTGACATATATTCACCTGAATGTTACTCACAGGGCTTTGTTGGCACATAAAAGAGCCATTTCAATACAAATGAGTGCACTCTGTCTTTTATACCAGCCATTACAGAATCCTTTGAAGCATTTGAGGCAGTCAGAGGAAGTTACAGAGGTGAGTGGATTGCAATGTGTGGTGGCTCACATACCACTTAAGCAGACTCTCAGAAGGAGAAATGTAGGTTTTATTTTGTATATCTTGGTTGAGCCCCATAGCATTATGAAACAAAAGTGAGCAATAAGAATCAGATGTCTTATCTCGGAGGCTGTCTTAGAAATCCATGCAGCATAATGCATCTGCCAGATATAGATTTTTGAAATGGATTGAGCGATTGTCTTGACCTTGGATGACCAAATAGAACAATACGATATATATTCATTAGTTTATCGAAGGTCTGCATTGCAGGCGTGGGGCAGATTGCAATGCATAGCATAGTTATCCACTCACTAGTTTGTCCCCTGGCATACTGTACCATGCATTTGCCAGGTTTTCCAAACAAACTGCACCTAATGAATTTACTGAAACATTCCTTAGCAGGGAATGATAAATGTAAATGTAAATCCACTTTTACTTATACTATTTATTGTACACAGCACAGCACACAGTGAAATTTAGTCTCTGCATTTAACCAATCCTAGTATTAGGAGCAGTGGGCAGCTACTGTATAGCGCCTGGGAAGCAGTTTGGGGGTTCTTGCTCAAGGTGCCTAGGAAATGAACTGGCACCTCTCCAGCTGCCAGTCCACAGTCTGTACTTGATCCATGCAGGGACTTGAATCAGCGAGCCTCCGGTTCCCAAACCAAGTCCCCGTGGACTGACCTACTGCCGCCCCATTATAGAAAGAAGACTAATACGATATTTTGAACCGATACACATTTGCAGTAAAAATTTAAATCTTGGTGTAAAAAATGGAAATAACACAAACTCCAACACAAAACTTTGTTGAAATGCTTCAAAGCATATGTTTAATTAAAAGAAAACTTTTCAACATTATCTTAAAACAAAAAGTGCAGGGAGCTCCACTGAATTTCGGCAATCGGTTCAAAAAATAACGATTCCGATAATTGTAAAAATGCTGAGTATCGGATCCGATAATCATCCTTGCCGGTAATCGGTCGACCCCTAATCGCTTCCTTTTACGATGTTTGGCCAACATTAATTTTTAAAAACATAAACACAACATAAACAGAATACAGTATAGATTTGTTTTAATGGTGACCAGATGCATACTGAGCAGGACATTTTACAGTAGAAAAATAAGCTTTTCAGTGCTCTCTGTTGGACAAATTATGTAATTTTGTCACTGATTCTAAATGACCTCAAACCTAGTTTGGCATTTCTGTATTGCAATTTATTGTTACTTATTGGCCCACTTATACACAGATACCAATATATCTGCAATTAGCTTATTTCGGCCAGCCTGGCTGATTTATCATTCTAGCTCTATGACAGGGGTATTCAATTAATATTCAAGGACGTCCAGTTAGAGAAAACATCCTCTAGCAAAAGTCTGGAACATCATAATGTCTATTACTTGCGTTATGATTCAGTGCCATATATATTGAAGTAGAGGCTTAAATCATGTTACTTTCTGTGCTCTGTTTGATTTGTGCTTTGTCTCGTAGTGGTGCTTCACATTGCCACTTTTAATAATCGCCGCGGTCTCGGAACACAAGACAAGACATATGGTTTTGAACTGCCTGTGGAAAGAATGAACATTTAAGAGTCTGTCCATCGTCTCTCCCGTGAGTGTATATTTCACTCACTGACTTGAATCGCAATGCTTATCGGAATGCACAGATTTGATTGGCTGAGAGCATCACGTGAGATGATTTACAACGCATGCAATTGGTCTGTGATTGTCTTGGGCTGCTACAGCAGTGCTGTAAAGGCTAGAAAAGCTGTTGTGGTTAACTCCTTACCATTCCGGCTCTTTTTTTTAGAGGGGTAAGGGTGGGGGAGAGGGGATGTTCAAGGGTAGATTAAAAGTCAACACTAGATGCCACATAGTGGTGTACATCATCTGAAAGCTGGGAACCTGACGATTAATCTGAGATACAGCTGATCACTGTGTGTCAAGTTGTTCTAGTCATAAATAAGAAATGAATATTCATTAATTAATTGATTGATTAATTTAAATAAATTGTGAATGTCTATAAGGGCTAGAACATTATGATAGAAGTCTGCGATGGCCATTCCCATGCTGTATTAAATGTTGCAACAATTTTTGGGTTTATATAATTTGTTACACAGATTTGGTGCTAAATCTAACCATTTTTTACCACTCAAGAATTGATAGAAATGATCAATAATAATAAAATAAATAAAAAAAAATAAAAATAAGAATCCCTCCAAATACCACAATAAGACACCAAGACCTAGAGGAACACCATAGAAAAAGCCATGCTGTGATTTGGTATAATTTTGTTTTTGACATTTGGAGATTTATGCAAAATTTGCATTTTTCAGCGATTGGATGGCGAGCACTTCTGTTCTGGAAACTGCTCAGAAACCCTCTTATTATCAGTCTACCGATGTCCAGTTTCAAAAAATTCAAATGAATGAAATGGCTACTATGGGGACAGACATCATCACACATGAATACAATTGGGCTCATTAGATCCACAAGAGTCTTAGCTCTACAGTCATACACAATTTATGCATTGCCTGGGACTGTTTAGAGACTCCAGTATGCAGACATATTCAAACACATCATGTTAGTATAGGTGAAAATAACATATTTGTAAGGCATGTAAACAACTGAATGTTTTTTTCATGGGTTATCATAAAGTGGGCATGTCTGTAAAGGTGGATACTTGTAGGTACCCATAGAATCCATTTTTATTCACATATCTTGAAGTCAGAAGTCAAGTGACCCCATTTGAAAATGTCCATGACAGTTTTTCTTCGTAGTGTTATTTAGCGGTCTTCCCGACAAGCTAGTAAGTAAGTTTGGAGCGTTATTTATCCTCCTTCGCGAAATGCTAGTATGACATGCTTAGTACCAATGGATTCCTTAGGTTTTCTTATTTCATATGATGCCAGTATCTTCACTCTAGCTTAAAAGCTGAGCCCACTATAACCTCCTAAAGACAGAATAGGCAGATATGAGTGGATAGGATGGTGAGTGGGTCTGGACCCAGACCGTGGTCCGCCTATAGTGACCTCTGCTCTACAGGGAACAATATGACATTATTATTATTTTTCGTTTTTTCTCGACAAAATTGCTCATCCAGATAAATGCCCCAAAAAATGACCACATGATCCATAATTCTAAACATTCCCTTTTGGATTTTATTTTTCTGTGAAAGGTCTCCATTGTGTGTTAAGGCTCTGGGACAAACCCTGTGACAATCTCCGCCGTGCTGTGGTTAGCAGGGGTTAAAAGTCACCCACTGAGGTGAAAGATTTACAAAAAGTCAAAAAACGTTCTTTTGTTTGGCATCAGCCGCATGTGTTTAAGACCATGTGGCTAAGTGCTTCCTATTGTGCAGAGCGGTGCGCCTTGTGACATGGATAGGGTATTGTTGATGCTAAGCAGACAGCGCAGAGAGTGGTGGTGGCACCCTCACGGACTGAGCTCAGCGAGGGTTTAGAGATTTAAAATGTGGTCATGAGATGACTAAGGCAGGGGGATTAGACCTTCTGAGATCTGTGCCTCACTCGCTCTGAATTAGAGAAAATGAGAGGTTTAGCGGACCACCGGGCTCTGTTGACATTAGATGCAGCTGAATACATTATCTACTTACTGCACTACGTGTAGGTTTACTTTTCAGCTTCCCATTGCGGGTTATTCAGTATAAAAGAGAGTGAAAAGCACAGAGAAATCATCGTGCAATTACAGTCTTTTTGAACTTTTTAATGATGTATGCACCAGTGCTGGTTTGTGCTTTTTGTTTGTGGGTCAATTTTGGTTCAGTTTTTGATTAGTTTGTTTCGTACAGTGTCCTTGAATTTATTCAACAAAATAAAAATAAAAATATATTCTTGATTTCAACAGAAGATGGGTTGTGCGACCGTCTGCTTTTCATCCACATCATCTTGACTTTGCCCTGCCCGCTCCTCATCTCAGCTCCCTCGAGTCCTGCAGCCATCCTTTTCTCTTGACACTAGATAATACAGAGACATAAAAGCCAACCGCCCATTACTGCTTATCATATGTTATCCTGCTTTCCTTTATTATATATAATAGCCTGTAACAAAATGTGCAATAATGTATGATTATAGCCCCCTTTCCTGATTATAGCTTTAACTTAACCCTTTAGCTACAGTATATTCCACATCATTAAAACCTGGTCTTTACCAGGGGTTACCTGCTTGTTACTTTAGTTGTATTTCCACAGGCCTGGTCATAGTCACGCTGTGCCACGCCACGCAGTGAATACACGCGTTTCCACTGCGGCCACACAACAGTAGATAAACAACTCGCCCTATTGTAGTATTATTTGGGAGCATGGCCTTCGAACCGAAGCTTTGTCTTGCGATAAACTGGCTCAGTAGATGCGTGGCTTTGCTGGTGGCCAGAGAGAAAGAAAATGCTGTTTATTGAAATCTCTTTATTCAATCCTCAGTACTTTTGCAGCTTCTAACTGAATCTCTGTAGTTTGGAGGATATTTCCACTCCTACGCTCTTGTGTGCTACTTCACATTAAAAGCTTTCCACCAGCGGGAGGCTCTCTTTGTAAAGCAGCTACAGTGCTACTGTTCAATAAAAATGGTCTACACAAGTGGTTCCCAACCTTTTTCCTTAAGGGATCCCTTTTCTATCGAACTGATGCCCCCTGGATAAGTGACATATTTTAGTTGATATTTCATATTATATTCAATGCATAACAATAACAGTACAGAACAACTGATAAACCATACAATTAACTCAAACAGTGAACGCAATAACTGCAGGAAGTTCGTGTAAAATGAGCGATAATGGATGAATTTTGAGCAGATTATTTCCTGTGAATATTGCATAAGAGATGAGTTTTCCTGTTATTTTTTAGGAACTTTTAATACATTTCTCTGCAATATGTATTTTTTTTTATTTTTAACAATACTTCATACTTAATAGGCTTCTCTTTTTTTAACAAATTCAGTGTTTTCTTCTCCCTGATGCTTGGCCATTGTTCTATCAGCTCTTTGGTTGTTTTATGCGTATCTCTTTAACGCAGGACGAGGCTGTTTAGCAGAGAGGGAAAACTCTGTGAATATGGCTAGTGTTCAAGTCTTCACCCTGAACTCATCCTGTTTACAACTTAATATTAGGGCTGACAATCGATTCAAATATTTAATCCAGATTTGCATGATTGTCCGTAGTTAATCGTGATTGATTGCAAATGAATCACACATTTTCTATCTGTTCAAAATGTACCTTAAAGTGAGATTTGTCAAGTATTTAATACTCTTATCAATATGGGAGTGGGCAAATATGCTTGCTTTATGCAAATGTATGACTTGCCCCAAACTGCATGTGATTATCATAAAGTAGGCATATCTGTAAAGGGGAGACTCGTGGGTACCCATAGAACCCATTTTCATTCACATATCTTGAGGTCAGAGGTCAAGGGACCCCTTTGAAAATAACCATGACAGTTTTTCCTCGCCAAAATGTAACTTAAGTTTGGAGCATTATTTAGCCACCTCTGTGACAAGCTAGTATGACATGGTTTATACCAATGGATTCTTTAGGTTTTCTAGTCTCATATGATGCCAGTATCTTTACTTTAGCTTTTAGCATGCGACCACCTCCGAAAGATTGATATTGCAAGTTGCGTTAATGGTAAATGGACTTGCATTTATATAGCGCTTTTCTAGTCTTCTGACCATTCAAAGCGCTTTTCACTACATGTCAGCATTTACCCATTCACACACACTGATGGCAGAGGCTGCTAAGGTGGCAATTTTGCCCATCAGGATCTAATCTAAATACTCATTCACACACCGATAGCTACGCCTTCGGGAGCAATTTGGACACATCGACATGTGACCCGGAGCAGCCGGGGATCGAGCCACTGACCTTCCAATTCGTGGACAACCTGCTCTACCTTCTGAGCCACAGCCGCCCGTTAATGCGTTAAAGAAATTAGTGGTGTTAAAACAAATTTGTATTAACACATTATTATTGCGTGAACTTTGACAGCCCTACTTAATATATAATACTCTTAACTTTAAAAATAACAATTTTATTTTGTTTTCTTCACAGAAATGAATGAAATGCTGAGATATAGGTCAACTGTTCATTTAGAAAAAAAAGAAAAAGTTTTCTTACACCCCTTAAAATCAAGAAAGCCTCGCGACCCCCATGCAGCTTTGGCGACCTCTAGTGGGGGTCCGGACCCCCCGGTTGGGAACCTGCTGCTTAGATGATTTGTCTGTGAGTTTAACCATTATACACAACCTTCTGATATGATATATCTCTCTTGGATACTGTTCATCAACACCACATCTTTACTTATTAATTAAGTCATCATTGACATTAATCTAGAATACCTCCTTATCATCCAGTCATTCAACAATCAAAAACACTAGAGCGCTCCTTTCCTCTTAGTTCTTAGAACAATCATATTTTTTTGCTAGTGAAAATACATTGCATAAACAGGTGCACAGGGTTTATCATGTTCAAACCATCTCATCCCATCATAATAATCATGAGAGCACTTGTGGCCCACATTAAATTTTTCATTCGCTGCCAGCAGCGCTGCAAAAACACATAATGGTGTTTATACATTTTCCCATTAGGGTCAGTGTTTCCAGCTGAAATACCCAGGCTAAACACCCCAACCTTTTTATGTCTGCATTTAGAATGGGCACCAGTCAGCTCAGCACGCTTCCACATAGGGAATATGATAAAATGCACTTCGTAACAGAGGTGGGATTGAAAAAAAAAAGAAGTTACATAATTAGGGAAACCGAATGAACATCAACTGCATAATAGCTTTTCATTTCTGTGTCAAGTGCACATTGAGAATACTGTTCGCGCTGAAGGCTATTCTCTCCCACAGCCACATGAATACAATGAGCACTCAGCTAGGAATCACTCGTCATAATTGCAGTTACATCATCATATAGAGGGACGCACATGCAGAGTTAGTGATTGAAGACAAACAAGTAAATTAAATTTAAGAGTAATGCATCAGGGGTTTATTACACTATCAACCCCCCCGAATACAAATACTATCGATATTGATCATGTGAATGCTGATTACTTAGAACTTTAAGAAGATACAAATGCAGCCTTTAAGACAACCAAATTTGACTGTTATCAGGCCATTAAATAGCCGTTATCCGTCGCACCATAGATGTGGGTGAATAGGGGCCTACTATGCCTACTATGTTGTAAAAATGAAAGCAAAATTTAAAAACAACATGCTGTAACATGTACAACTAAATGAAACGTTATGTTTTGAACACAAACAAAAAGGCTTCTTTAGGTTTAGGCAAAAAAACTACAACTTCTTTAGTTTTAGGCAACAAAAGTTATGTTTAGGGAAGAACATCATGTTTTGGCTTAAAATAACGATGTTTGAAGTGAAAGTGAAACTTAACGCTTGTGACACATGTGATCCGAATCCCGGCTTCCTGTGTGAAAACCCTGTGTGTTGTGTTCATCCATCGGCCTCAACCACCACCCCATATTGACCTCCGCTTCTGCTCCTGTCATAATTTCTACAGTCGTTAGAGGTCGTTGTTGTGTTCTGTTATACCTTCTTTTACTGCCTTGTGACCCAAACAGCTGTTTATGTCTTCTACTCGCACGTGCGGAAACAGAAATTCTGGAGCGCGAGTTTTACCCGAAAAGTTTTGGCAGAGCACCAGTTGTTCTCTATCAGCTGTAGCAGCGCTGTTTAGCCCGGTTCACCGGGTTAATCAAGCTCAATGGACAATGATTTGTTTCAAACTGTATGCCAACACTGTTAAACTGAAGTCGGTTATATTTGTGGTTACACTAAAAAATGTAATTACGACAGCATCACCTGAATGTGTCAATTAGTGGCACGAAAAAAAACCCAGACTGGACGGCGAGTACTTGTCCCCACAGCCTTCAGGCAGCCTCCCACTGCAGATTCAGACCGTAACTAATGATAGTGTTTATCGCTGCAAATGTGACCACACTCAATCATAAACAATACAGAATTAAAGCATATGGTCAAAGTATTAACACTGTAAAGCGTACTATTAACAGTGTAAAGGCTACAATGTGCCTTCATTTGTGTATTTCAGTCAGTCCGTTGTGCCTACCCTGTATGAACGAGCACAAGCTACAGCTGAGATCAGTCTTATCATGGAGCATTACAGAATCAGGAATACTTTATTGATCCCCAGGGGAAACGGGGTTACCTTTAAATTTGAGTGCCTATTTTCAAAAGAAATGAAAAAATAAGTTATTTTCTGCATTTTCGTTGGTTTTCCCCATTGTGTCGAAAATGTACCGAACCGTGACCCCAAAACCGAGTTACATACCGAACTGTGAATTGTGTGTACCGTTACACCCATACGACCAATAATGACTATTTAATGGCCTGACAACAGGCTAATCGACTGTTAGAACCAGGATAAATTCATGCAATCGTATCAGGGTAAGAAGGGGCTGCACAGGTCGTTTACACACAGTTGTGGCTTATGCAATTAATTAAGCGTGATTGGATGTGATATTTACATTTTGCATTTATAGCTCTTCATTGGTGTGTCTGGATTCATAGGTCAACTGTCTGACCAATCACAGGTGCTTCTTTTTTTTTTTTTTTTTTAAGTTATTTTTTTGGGGACATTTTTCCATCTTTATGACAGGACAGTGGATAGAGTCTTGAAAGGGGGGAGAGAGAGAGTGGATGCGGAAAGGGCCACAGGCCGGATTCGAACCCGGGCCGTCGCGGTCAGGACCAAGCCTTAATACATGGACGCCCGCTCTACCAACTGAGCTAACCCAGGCGCCACAGGTGCTTCTTTTGATCACAATGAGATTATCTGGTCTTTGCTTTTTGCAGATGCATATTAATACCTCTTTGATTTGGCTGCATGCTGCTCTGGCTTTTTTATTTTTGGTCTGATTTTGTGTAAAGAAAAACCTTTTGACATCTTGCGTTTGTCATATCCATGATTGACCATTGCAACGCTGTTCTCTCTGGCCCTTCCCAACAAACTGCTCAACAGGCTTCAAATCATTCAGAACTCTGCTGCCCGGATCATTACCAGCACCAAATCCTCTGACGACATCACCCCCTTCTCATCCAACTACACTAGCTCCCGGGTCAATACCGGATTGACTACAAAAACCTTCTGCTCACCTACAAAGCCCTCCGCAACCTCGCCCCCCACCTGTCTCTCTGACCTCCTTCAGGAGTATGCCCCCCTCCCTTTCCCTGCGCTCATCCACAGCTGGTCTTCTGACCATCCCCACCACACGCCTCAGCACCATTGTGCTAGGGCTTTCAGCTGCACAGCTCCCAGGCTCTGAAACTCCCTCCCTCCACACATCCGACAGTCTGACATTATTACAACATTCAAATACCACTTCAAAACTCACCTGTTCAAACTGGCCTATTCACTGTAGTGTCCATCATTCTGTGTCCTTCCCTCTACAGTTTTATTCCCCCTCAGACATGTCTGCCTAAATGTCTCTTGTTATGTTCGCTCCGCTGGTGTTTTCGTCGTGTTTGGCTGTTTTTTTATCTGTTCGAGTATTTATTTTATGTTTGCAAGGTGTCCTTGGGCAACACCAAATACAGTTTTATCATTATTATCTTACATTTTAAATTAATTCTTAAATTGCTTTTTAGTACAACATTGTCAGTATGTATTACAATTTGACAGTAGATTAAACAATGTTTTTTTTCCAAAGATGGTTGAATAATTCTGGTAATGACAATCATAATTGTGCAGCCCTATATGATATGTTATTATGTTGATATATCGCCTAGCTCTAGTTCAGTTTCTGATGGCATTCCTCATGAAGCAATAACGTAAAAATCAAATTGTCAGTATTTTGAGAACATCTTGCTTCCCCTAATTTGTCATAATGCACTACATTTACTGTAATGTAAGATCAGAGAAGGCTACATCTATAATAATGAAGGGAAGCTTAAACCAGTCTAATATCTGTTAGGGAGAGAATTAAATGGTGTAGCCAAAGTTGATTTTCCAAAAAATCCATTATTGATGGAAGTTATTTGGGGCCTACTTTTGGGCCATAAGATTAACTATTAAAGATGTTTCGTAGGAAGTAAAACTGAGATTTGGATAGGAAAATGTACGTACATTTTTTAGCATTTATGAGCATTTACTGTTTAATAGGTGTGTATCATGGCATGGGAAATGGAAAAACCAATGAGATGTAAAAGGCATTTGACTGTGACTTTAAGAGCAAAGTAAAAAAGTGTTTCCTAAATGGCAGCAAGTGAGTGCTCCAGTCCAAGGCAACTGGATCTTTCTTGTCTGTCATCCCATTAGTTTCGCTCAAAGACATCTACTATCACCGATGTCAAGTGAAGTTTAAACATTTAGTTCTCATAGTAAACTAAAGTTTGTCTGTTGCAGTGCTGGAGTTACAGTGTCCTCTCAAAGTTGCTCCTTGTCTCAGTGATCAAATACCTTACGTTAATCAGTTAATGAATTGTCTTGGTATCTATGAACTGGAGAGAGATAAGACTTCAGCACCAGCTGCTTGTCTGGATGTTTAGACTGCTTTCTGCTTGGTATGTGAACGCTATCTCCAGCTGGGTGTGAGCCATGTGCAGGCCAGTCTGTTAAGGCTAATCACTCCCGTCATTAGAGCACTGGGGCTCCCTAGCTACCACTGATTACATCTCACAGTAGGTAATGAATAGCTCTGCACTGGTCCAGCACACCTAACCCAGCTGACTTCACATTTGCTTCATTTATTAATCTTTTTGTTTGTTTTTGTGTGGAATTTTGTTGCACATGCATGCACGCGTGTGTCTGTGTGTGACCTTGCTTAAATAGGTATCAGGTTTTTTCACGTTCCCTAGTTTTGAGTTACACTGTAGAGCAGCTGGTGTTACGTTACTGTGACAGGAATACGGGCTTGGTTTTGCTCGCTGTTGCCAAGTAAATATCAACTTACAGGACCTGGTAAGACATTACACACCTGTGACGTCACCTATTGACACTTTTTGGTCATTTTCTGTGATGACTGGAGCACTATGTGGCTCGATTTATAAGACCATATCTTAGATGCTCTGAATGTTGGGCAACACTGTGGCTTTGTCCAAAATCGTATACTATGTACTACATACTCAATACGTGTACTATCGTTCAACATATTTTTGTGTGAATAAACAGTAGTATGTATGTTTTCGGATGCATTGAGCAGTAATTTACGTCGTCACTTCCTGAGAGCCTCCTTGCCGGTTAGAGACGTGTAACCATGGTAACCCGTGCCAACCTCATGTGACCAAAACGACAGTTTGTGAGAAAGTCTGAATCAATTTAAAATATACATTACGTCTAGCCAAATTAAATCTTATACTAACAGTTAAATTGAAGCGTTATTGATGTTACAGAGCTGTCCGTCAACGTCTGTTATTAACGTTATCATCACTACCGCTTTGCCTTGTGGGGATATTTATGCCGCCGTAGTGTACAGCGTTGCATACTGTAATATTTCAACAGAAAGCGATTTCGGACATATATCTCACATACTGTTTTAGCGTATTAAATAGCATGTTATTATGGAATTTCTCACGCAACCACTGAACCCCAAAGTGCTCCCAGCGGTCAGGCCAACATGGTAGCTCACTGCCGTTGGTGTGTGTGTGAATGGATGAATGGGAGGATGATTTGTAAAGCACTATACAAATACAGCCGTTTACCACTATTAGTCATACATATATTCAATTTTGTTTTCTGTAGAGCTGAAACAATTTGTTGATTAGTTAGTCGTTCAACAGAAAAATAATCACAACTATTTTAATAATTGATTAATCATTTTGGTCATTTCTTAAGCAAAAAAATGCCAAAAATTGTCGGGTTTCAGCGTCTCCAATGTGAGGATTTCCTGATTAACTATATTTTATATCATTATATATAGATGTTTTATTTTATTTTATTTGTATTCTTATTTTATTGTTGGTCATTGGTGTTTTTATATATATTTATACACCTATTTTTTCACTACTTGCGTACACAACAGTCCTGCCTATTCCTCAACTTTATCTGTCCATCTTTGTTGTCCTTGCTTTTAGCTGTTATTTCTATTCTGTGTAAGCACATTGAGAGATGTATAAAACCGGAGTCAAATTCCTTGCATGTACAGTATGTACTTGGCAAATAAAACAGGTCTTGATTCTGATTGTAAATTTAATGTCTTTGTTTTTTTGGACTGTTGGTTGGACAAAACAAGACCCTGGAAGGTGTCACATTGGACTCTGGGAAACTGCATGCACAACTATGCATGCACTCTTTTCTGACATTTTATAGAACAAACGATTTCACTTTTAAAACTTTTTTTACATTTGACTATTTCATAGATCAAACAATTAACTAATGAAAGCAATCAGATATTTTTGAAAAGACGGTTGTAAATTTTTAAAATGTAATGGAATATTAACAAAAGCTAATAACACAAGATAAGATAATCCTTTATAACTCCCACGGTGGGGAAATTTGCAGTGTTACAGCAGCAAAGGGGACAGTGCAAGCAACAAGAGGCATCCTTAAAAAACAAAACAAAATATAATAAATAGTAAATAAACAATAAAGACATTATAATAGGTAAACAGTAAAAAGCAAAATATGAAAAAATTTAAATATATACAAATATAGTAGTAAAAATATAGTAGTAGACAGACATTATTGCGCATGAAAGAGGAAATGTTGACAGGATATGGACATTGCACAGTGGTATACATTGATATTGAACGTGATGAGAGAATTAATGAATTATCAGGTTTTTGGTGTGTGTAGTCTACTGGGAGCAGTTTTGATTGTAGAGTCTGAAAGAAGCAGGAAGGAAGAACCTGCGGTGTCTCTCCGTCACACACCACAGGTATAGCCTGTCAGTGAAGGAGCTGCCAGGTGCTGTCAGAGTGTCCTGTATGGGGTGGAACATGTTCTCCATCAGGAATGATAGCTCAGCCATCATTTTCCTGTCTCCAACCACTTCCACTGGATCGAGGGGGCATCCCAGGACAGGGCTGGCCTTTTTTAACCAGTTAAATCTCTTCCTGTCAGCAGTCGAGATGCTGCTGCCCCCAGCAGACAACTCCAATAGAAGATGGCTGATGCCACTACAAAGTTAAAAAAAAAGGTCCTCAGGAGTGCTCACTGCACTCCAGAAGACCTGAGTCTCCTCCGCAGTTAGAGATACACTGTCTCTTTTTGTCTGTCCAGTCCACTTTACTGTTCAGGTGAACACTCCATTGATCTGGAGGCGGTTCCTCTGGCACAAACCCACAAAGACCTGGGTCAGTTCTCTGTAATTCTCTGTCGTCCCCGTCTTTGATGAGGCCGACGATTGCAGAGTTGTCAGAGGAACTTTTGGCAGGTGGCAGTGAAGTCTGCAGTGTAAAAGGGTGGTGAAGAGGAAGGAAGCCAGAACTGTTTTCCCCCTATATTCTTATTGCGATTTGTATGACTAAAATAACAGTATAAGCTATGTAAACTGCATTAATAACATTAAGTTTATTCTAGGAGTAATTTGTTGTTACAGTCGACAGTAGGCCTATTATTCCAACTTTCTTAGGTGATATTTTAATGAGTCATACTGGGCCCAGCTCGAAATTAACTAACCCTAACCACCGAGGTGGGCGCTATAGCCTAATTTTAACAGGGGGGAACTCTATTTGACGAGGGAACAGATTTCGACATAACACCTGTTGGGCACCAACTCTACATCATCTAAGTGCTGAGTAGGGTCAGCGGGGACAACACACAGTATTAGCGCCTGTTTCAATGCCGCAGCTAACCTTACCTTGTTGTTGCTAACACGTAATAGAGTTATTATGTCTTACTTTGGTGGAAACAAAGTTTTACCAACGGGTAACGGAGATATTACAAGCTGCAACTTGTGTTACTGTGTGTTGAACAGTATGTGTTACTGTTGTCAGCTAGTTTAAAGCTCAAACGAACTCCGCATGAGACGTAAAGAAGGAGGGAAATGAAAGGAGATAGAGGAGCAGCTGTCATTTGCGTGACCATTAACGCACGTCTGTGAATGTATAACGTTAGCTCTCTCTTGTACCGTTAATTCATCACATGCACATGTGTTGATCAGCATCTATGAGCATATTTTACAGAAAGTATAACACCATATGTTGGGGAAGGAAATTCTTCTTTCCAGGATGTCTGGAATTATGCATATCATCTCTTCTGTTGCGCTCTGCCAACTCAGTCAGTCTGGACAGGTGAGAGTCTGAACATGTGCAGCTGTGTGACTGCTATTAAATTTTTTTTCTTCACTGAGCTGCATGTATTTTCTTAATGAAGACATTCGCTAATGGGATAAATATATGAGTGGACACCTAGTGAAGTTAGAGGAAATTGACAGTCTTCTGGGAGTGCCAAGAGGGTTGACAGGCGTGGTGATGAAACATATTTTTACATAAAATGTTACTTAGCAAGCTGACATTATTTGTCAATTTGTCGCGTTAGCAGTGCTGAGCTGGAGCCAGTATGCAATCTGCAAAAAATCAGAATCATTACAATCACCATCATTCACCTGAGCTGCAGGTCTTTGGCAAATAGTAGAACATGTAAACTGCACGCAAAGAAAGAGCGCTGAGCAACTGTGCCAGCCCCTTTCTCTTTTCTCATTTTACATTATTTTATTGTTCCAATCTGTTATTCTCGCGTCTTGTATTAATCTATCAAAGCACTGTTTAATTGATCTGTATCGGCTGTGTAAAACACAATCAATTAACTTATTGTTCTCCGTGTTCCTGCAAAAGGGCAGAGTGTTTTGTTGCCTGTGGGAGTTTAAATATGAATATTACAGGACAGTCTGCTGCTATTATGATTCTAATTGGGTTGTAATAAGGTTGTAAACACGGTGATTAAACAAATACTTCTTGTGATGCAGTTTTGTTTGAGCACTCTGGTGTTATGGATAAAATAGCGTCCACTGATAACTAATTTATGAGCCCATGTGCTGCTGGCATCTCCCAGGTTTTATGACTTGGATCTTTGCACAATTTATGAGGCTTTGTTTTTGCATTTGGTCTCTTGATCAGTCGGATGACATGGCTCTGCACTGTGTACGGGGACAGGGAGGAGCCACTTGAGATGCAATCTGGTGCTTTTGTTACCTTGATGAGTCCGCAATTTTCATTACCTGCACTAAGGGGAGGATGCTGATTTGAGATTGATGAGGTTGTCAAATCTCTTGAGAAATGACTGTTTTCTCTAGTTAGCATATGAGGCACTTTGTTGCTGAGTGTTCAGCTCAGTTGGGGATTCCAAGTAATTCAGTGTCTCCAACTTTGTTCCACAACAAAGGATGGATGGGCTTATTTTACCAGAACTATGAACCTCAATTTGATACATCATCTAATACATAAAATACTTGTACAAACTTGCTGTTTCAAAGTATGCAATTGTTAATTTAGAAAACAAAGCAAACAGAAACTGTGTAGCTGCAGCAACTAGAGTTGAGCCGCTGTAAATATTTTCAAACGGATTTGAGTGGGATCAAAAAGAAGGCATTATTATAGGGGGGTGCATTAGAGGCTGTGACAATCATGACTTATCACATTCACTACTTTCACCCCCTTTAATCACAGGGCTATTCCCGTCATGACACACTGACAGTTTGGGAGTCCTGTAGACAGTTTCTCTTCGAGGAAACATATTGTTGTCTAGGCCTACGTACATTATTTTTCAACTTTAGCTTTGAACCCGAAACACCTCTGTCACATCATGTCACTCGCCACAGCCTCAGGCTATTATCATCCTAAATGTGGAGCTCAGACGTCATTTTTGCCAGGATGGATACCGGGTGAAAGACTGACAGGAACGGACGGTCCTGAGGGATTTATTATAACGGAGCGAAATTGCCTGTTAATGCACAGAAGGAACTGTGTCGAATAATTCATCAAAACAACATGTTTGATGTTGCACATAAGCACGGGGGGGTTCTGTGGTTCAACAGTCTGATGATGGTTGCACAAAATGTAACTAGCAGATCTGCCGTGTCCGTGCGTATTTGTGGCTAGACAACAACACTCTAGTTAAAGACTGCAGTGGGGTGCGCTGTGCTGGCTCACTCTATACTTATCTCATGTGCACAAATTAATGAACGTATGATTTTGTTATCGTTATTTTCATTGTGGTGAAAACTGGGACAATTTGGTAGTGACTTTTGAAAACATTTGAGTGGGACATTTGAGTGTTTTACAGATATTTGACTCAGGACACCCAGCTTGAAACCAGGACAATCCCGGACAGACCGGGATGTCTGGTCACCCTAGTTTAAGCACCTGCTTCTCTTTCATTTTGAATATAAACAGTAGAGCAATAATATTGGCGTCTCAGTATAATCGTGAAAAGATTGGTCGTGTTGCTGTTGTATTTTATCTGCAGGCCTTTGCAGAGGACATCTCCCTTTTTGCAAAAGCCAAAATGTTTCCACACGCTGGACCTCAAACACGGCTTGAAGATCTCTTGCTCGTCTTGCTGTTCCTCTCCATCAGCCATGCTTTGTTTTGTTGTCGTCTTTCTGAGATGCGCTGCTGGAGCATGTCAATGACGTCATACAAAGGGAGAGTGAAACAGAGTAATGTTTAAAAAAAATTTTACTATGAAAAGTGCTAAAAATACGTTCATATAAAGTTTGTCGTGCTTAAATACAAGGTGCAAATTCTTAGCATCGATACAATAGATTTTTTACCTTGCAAATCAATTTTAGATCGATATAGGTCCACATGAAGGACAACTCGCCGAGTAAATATCGATTTCGTAGGAATATAAATCGATACATCGATGTAGTAGATGAATCGTTACACACCTATGATTTAGTAAGACGATAATTCAGTATGATCTTTTATTGACTTTTAGCAGAATCATATTGTGTTGATACGATCTTTTCATGATGTTATTCTACTAATTTCTGATGGCTAAAGCAATGATTTTGAGCAAACTGTGATTAAAAACTACCAAAATGAGTTGCTGGAATTTTTGTTTTACAGATATGAAGAGATTTTTCTCATCAATTCAGAACTATGGAACACAGCTCTTTGCTTTAAGCATCAGTTTGATTATTTGATGTGATTTTTCTTCAAACATTTGCCGCATCATGGTATATATCTATCGGTAAATATCCTTGCAAATACAGTGATAATAATTTCAACCATATACGCCAGCACTAGTATTTAGACTGTGATGATTTATGTAACAGTCTAGATAAGAGATTGTTTGAGTGTTACATCAGTCAGATTATGTCAGTGCATTGTCTGCCTCTAGTCCATTTTGTTCTGCTACAGTGGATGACTGTACTGTTACGAGACAATGGTGTGAGGCACTCAAAAATCCTCCACTGTCAGCTATCGAAGAGAAGCAGCATCCACACCTCCTCTTAAGAGCTGGAAAACAACACTGAGGTGATATTACTTTACTTTTACCATCTCAGTGTCACATTGTGGAACTGAATGGACTTATTTTGACAAAACAATTCATGGGGACAAAGCAGCACTGCTAGGTTCAATACAGTCTACACATGAAAGCAACAGTTTCCTGCTTATTATGTAAAGGTAAAAGCTTTGCAGAGTAGACTTTTTCACCCTTTAGTATTTATCTTTAGAAAATGTTCTTGTTTTATTTTTCTGTGCAAACTAGATATAACTTAATTATTGTGTCAAGATTGATTCAGAAGATCTGTAAATTGAAAAATAACTTGAAATTAACTCTTCAAAATTGAAAACCAGCACAAAGAAAATTAAAAGTTTTAAAGGCATACACATAATTATTTCTCCCTTTCTTCATTCCGCATGGTGAGTCAGAGCCATTCCTTTCACCTCAGACTATATTAGCACTGACGTTAGCAGGGAAATGGGCATGGGGGATGAAATCCAGCTAGTCACGGTGTGCTGCTGTTCAGATGGCGTCCTCTAGTGCGATGACACGTGGTGGAGCACCTCAACAACACCTGAACTAACAACTGTTCCTTTCATTAGTTTACTGACTTGCTGTATTATGAACTGGAAGACTAGAGTTTGATTAATCGAGATTAATTGCAAATAAATCACACATTTTTTATCCGTTCAAATTGTACATTAGAGGGAGATTTGTGAAGTATTTAATACTCTTATCAACATGGGAGTGGGCAAATATGCTCTATGCAAATGCATGCATATATTTATTATTGGAAATCCATTAACAACACAAAACAATGACAAATATTGTGCAGAAACCCTCACAGGTACTGCATTTAGCATAAATAAATATGCTCAAATCATAACATGGCAAACTCAAGCTGTCAGTGTGCTGACTTGACTATGACTTGCCCCAAACTGCATGTGATTATCATAAAGTGGGCATGTCTGTAAAGGGGAGAGTCCTGGGTACCCATAAAACTTATTTTCAGGTTTTTCCTCGCCAAAATTTCACGTACCTTCGTAGCGTTATTTATCGTTCTATCTGACAACCTAGTATGACACGGTTGGTACTAATGATTCCGTTTTTTCTAGTTTAATATGATAGCAGTATTTTCACTTTAGCTTTAAAACTGAGCCCGCTACAACCTCCAAAAGATCGATTGTGTTAATGCGTTAAAGAAATTAGTGGTGATAAAACAAATTTGCGTTAATGCGTTATCACGTTAACTTTGACAGCCCTAATATTTATGTGATTGTCAAATTAAAAAGTCTTTTTCAGCTTGTTCAGTCTTCTGCAAGCAGTAATTGACGACTACAAATTAGCAACTGATTTGTAACGTTTTTGTCACTTTTCACCAAACTCATGACCAAAGCTTCAGTGATGTTCCAGTGTGTCTGCTTGGTGTTAATTGTGACTGTGCCATTAATTATTAAAATTAAATTAAATTAAATTATAGATCCTTTCTACTTGCCAGGAGCAGTAAATTATTAATATGTTTCTTGCTTTTGGTGACATGTTTGGCCTTTCAGAGCTAATAAAAAAGTTGTGATTTCTGTTATCGAGACATCTGACAGCCTGTCAACACCAAAGCACATGAACAGGAAGAGGTGGAAAAAGGGCTCGATGCCGGATGAGAGGCGATCGAAGGAACACAGACAGAGGAAGAAAGAGAGAGACAAGCTGCTTTTTCTTTTCTCCCAGGGAGCGCAAAGCCCCTGCACTTAGGGGATAAAGAACAGCATCTTGACTCTCTGTGTAATCCATAACTGTGATTGCTTCATTCACCTCTCCCCTGCGTCACAAGTTTTTTATCACTTTTCCCCTTTCACCAAAGAGATATGATGGAAGATATAGGCAAGCATTTTTATTTGGCAGAGCCACTTGTTGTGGTTGGATTGCGGTTACATGATATGCATTAAAGTCCCAGTGAAATGACAAATACACTTTCTGAGTTTTAATCTATGTTAATAGTTCATTTGTCTCTTGTTATATGCCAAATATATGTCAAATAATGAGTATTAGAGTATTTTACATCAAAATCCCCATCAAATCCCTGTCTTTTCTCTTCTGTGAAATGGTTTCAAATGTTTGAGGATGTTTGAGATAAAAAATGATCCTTACTCCCAATTTTTTCCAGTGGCCTCTCGCCACTCATATTGCAACGAAAAATCCTGCGGCCCAAAAAACATTTCCTCCATTGACCACCATTGTAAAAGAGTTGACAGGACACTTTGAACTACAAACAAGGTTGATTATGACTATTTCTATTGTGTGTTTCTAATGTTTGATCCATGGAGGTTTTATATTTGTTCCTCTAGTTGACAAAAGTGATTTAAAACATCTGCGACATCATCACAATGTAAAGTCTATGAGCCGAGCGGAAACTCATGGGTGGGGCCAGCGGGAAAAACACTACTGTGCATATTTGGTGGGCCTCATTCACCGGAAGTTAACCCAGAAGCGAGAAAACTTTTTTGGCATATATGCGCAAGGCGAGCAATTGTACATTGGACTGAATATCCGGTTCTTATTATACACCCACAGCGTGGGGACAACAGTCTTCTGCTCTGTAGCTCCGTATTGCGCTAAAGTCTTAGTCCGCCCACTTTATAGCGGTCCAATCAAATGTGAAGAATTTTATTTAAATCTCTCTTGTAACTGTACACCGCAGCGGTTGCGTTAGACTTTCTCGTTGTCTGTACTTTTGGCGGACAGGGTTGTAAAAATTCCTTCACAATCAATTATTAACCGGCATTTTAATTTCAATTTGTTAATGACAATAATACATACTGTAGGGCTATTTAAAGGCTGAGTCTGTGATTCTAATCCAATACACTTTTTATCAAATTCAGCAAATATATTTTCATGGTCCGCTCTATCTCTTTTGCGTGTGTGTGCTCCAAAAAATCCAATGTTCATACACAGTCCTATTTTTTTTTTCAATGAATTTAGTATTGGACTGAAGACTGACTCACAGCAGCACACACGGCAGCGGCACTTGCTGTGTGCGTCACTTTTTAAAGTAATTAATATACAGAATAAGTTGATAAATTATGCATTGCTAAGGGCACAGAAAGATAAGATGAACAGAGACATAAAAACCGACCGCGCAGTCTCTTTTCATGTCAACACACAGAGGCAGATGAATGATTTTGTACCCGTAGTCTTTGCCTCGGACATACAACTTCTCATGGCCGTTTTAATTTTGTCCCAAAGGCTGAACCTGCGCTCTGCTGCCACACTAGAGACTGAATTAAAAGACCCTGTGAACGTGGGATTCACTGGGAGGAAATCCTGCACCCTGCGCTTTTTCTGCACCAGCGGCGCAGCGGCATCGGCACCATTCTGACCGTAGTCAGAGACGCGCTCCAAACCTTCAGATTTTTCCGGTATTGTTAAAAGAATTCAGTCAGTAAGTTTCACTGGGACTTTAACAGGTAGAGCAGAGTGGAATTGTTGCACTTAGAGCTTCATGAAAGCTTTGTATTGTTGCTGGAAACACCGATATCTCTTCATGATGTGACTTATGAGAGGACTGTATTGGACACAAAGTATTGGAGCCATCTTTCTTCCAGTCAGAAATTTCTCCTGTTTCCCTGTTCATTAAGGAACATTATTGTTGTTGTTACTTTATGTAAATGAGATACAGCGTTCCCATGTCAACCCAGAGGACATTTGGAGGAAGCTGTGGAAAGAAACGTCTTCCCTCTTCAGGGTGGCTGGCTGTGCAGGTCTGAGTTTTCTCATGTGAAAGGGATCAAAGCAATCTTACTCAGCCCCGTTAAGAAAGATAGATGTACGAATGTGGGAAATCAAATCTGCTTCAAAAGGGAACACCACTGGGAGCCGGAGAGATGAGAAGTCAGTGAGAAAATGGGGAACCAGTGTGAAATTGCTCTTGTTGCACTGTAAGAGAGGAGAAACACGGCTTGTCTCCTGCTGTCCACAGACTGTTCATGCAAGGTGTCTGTTTGGGAGCGTCGGGTTCAGTGGGGTGACATTTGTTTTGGTGTTTGTCTGCACAGATTTGTAAGAAAGCGAGGAAGTAAATACATACGGTGCGATGTGAGTGAGTGAAAAGGAGAGGGAAACCACCGACAAACGGAGAAGTGCCGATAGTATGAGTCAGAGATTTAGATTTTGTCAAAACATGCTTTGATATGATAGTGTTGATGCTTGTGAGTCCCCTCCCGTCCCTTTAGCATATGCTATGAAAGCTGATTTCACAGCTTATCGCCTGCTCTGAGAATAAGCCTTGTGAGGAAGGTGTGACATCAAATAGCTCAGACAGACAGAAACCCCCTCTACTCTGCTACCGACACCTTGCTTTCCTCTAGCTCACAGTGGAGGCTGGCTGTGTGTGTGCTACGGATTTGTGTGCGCGATGCACGACAAGGCTCAACATACAGTCTGTATACGCACTGCTTTGCTTGTGATTCCACTAGAGCCTGTCAGCTTGAATCAGGCACCATCCTAATGTATGTAGCTGATGCGTTGGTTGGATACAGTTTGCTCCGACAGACTCTTCGGTGCCGGCGGGGCTTGTGATTTTGTTGCAACAAGGTTATAACTTCTGATGAGGATGTTTTGTTTGTGCAGTGTTATTCCATTAAATTCCAGCTGGAATGTATTTCTTCTTGCGTGTGTAAAATATTTCCCTCCCCTGTAGACACAGATAAGCGCTTTAAAAAGTTCGTAGTGCTGCAGTTTGAGGATGGAGGCTGGAGTCGGCTTCGATTTCAGTTTAAATGGATTCCATACATCAGACCGGGTTATACAAGTACTTCACAAAAAGTCAAGGCTGCCTCCGCTTCTGGAGAGTAGAAAACCCAAGATCCCATTGATGTCAATGCAAGTTGACGTGTGTTTGGATTGTAAAGTTTGTATGCATTCATCTCTTGTTATACAAACATTTGTTTCATACACATGTCTAATAATTATTTTGCAACCTTGCCTGAACCTGAGTGTTCGGGATACGATAATAAATGGACTCTCTCCTGTGACAACGAGTTTCATTCCCTCGAAAGGGTGCGCAGTCTCTGGGATGACGCCATGCTGGTCTGGTCTATAGCTTGGAGCCATAAGGCTCCTCTATTGTATGTTTTTTAGGACATGGCAGGGGAACAAATCAGAGATCAGCGTTTTTAGATTCATTGTTGATGCAACCAACTACACAGCAACTCTTCAGCATAGCGGTATTACTATTACCGGTTTGTTTAAAGTAGAAGTTTGGAGACATGTTTCAACTTCTTCTGTTTACGCTGTTGCCGTCTATGAGGGACGCGGGATTGTTTTCCACCAAAAGGGGGAGTGGTCACGAGACCCATGACTCGGAATGATGTATTGGAGGTCTGATGTATTAGTCAGAAGTCGTTAAGGCTGGAAAAAGAAAGTATCAAAACTTCTCAAGCATTACTTGCAGCATCATCCATTATATTAAAGCATGTCTGTCATATTCCACCAAAGTTAGTCAAGTCAATTTGATTTACATAGCTCAATATCACAAATCACAGTTTGCCTCAAGGGTGTTTCACTTAAAGGGACTGTTTGTAACTTTTTAAGCGTATAAATGTACCGGGTCGGGACACATGCTCGCTCCACCTCTAGACGTGAACGCGCGCTCACTCCACACTGCAGACGAGTTAGTTTAGCTCTGAGAATATCTAGTGAATGTACAGTGGACATTTGTGCAGAAATAACTGCTGCAGCTCCTCCAGACCAACAGAGGTTTTCCGTGTCTTGTGAAGTCACGCGGCTCCGCAGCGAGAAACGTTATCACCGGCTACCGGTTGGAGACGGTAACGTTTCTCTTCCTGCAGCGGGGCTGAAGCAGGAAGAGAAACGTTACCGTCTCCGACCGGGTGCCGGTGTCTCTCTCCGGCTGCGGTCGGAGGCGATAACGTTTCTCTTCCTGCTTCAGCCTCAAAGCCAACACTAGGATCAGCAGTGATTCATGGAGAGACCTTCGTCTGGTCAGCTAACATTACTGCCAAACAGGTGAAATATGTAGTGATATTGTGGTTTTAGCTGACGTGTGTCGCCTCACTGTTTTGAGCGATGCTCGTTCATGTCTATGTAGAGCGAGCAAGCGCGAGCCTAACGCTGACATTCATTGACTTAGGTCACAGGTGTCGCTGTAAACAAGCATTTCTGAAAGTTGCAAATAGTCCCTTTAGGCACACTGCTTTTGTTTCAGTCCTACACACAACCCAGTCAAGCTTGCCAGCAGATGCAAGTATTAGCTGATATAATATAGTCAGCTGACTATCTGGAATCGCAACATGAAACTGTTGTGTGGATGCATGTCTGTTGTGGGTAACAAGACAGATTGCTCTGAAAAGGGGTGCTCAGTGTTCACCTGATTGCACCACCTAAGACTGATCATGCTCCCATCGGTGGCACACCAAACACTCAAGCATTGTCTGTTAGGGAAGGGAACAATGAGTGCTACCTGCTCTGAATTCTCCAAGGAAAAGTCAGGAAAAGGTTTTCACCTTAAAATAAATTCTCAAGCAAATTAAACAATAGAGATTTTACACATTGGTATCCGTGACGTTTTGATACACTGCCCAGCCCATGGATCAATGCAGATTAAAAATCTGCTGTATGATAAATCAAAGTATTACTGTATATTAGACAATCCAGTCGATTTTTTTGAGTAATCCAGAAGTAAAAAGCCAAAGAGCCAAAGAAAATTCCTCGTGTATACCCCTTACACCTGGCAATAAACACCTTTCTGATTCTGATTCTGATTCTAACTGCATACATTCAGATAATCCAGTGGATTATGTTATTTAATGTAAACAAAATTGGATTGCGAGATTAATGTGTTCTTCCAAAATATGAACCTAATGATTATGTTGTAGGTAGATGTGCATGTGTGTGTTGGTCACAGATGTGCGTGCGCTAGGGCTGGAGTGCTCGCTGAGACATGAATGAAAAATCCTCTCTCCCGTTTTTTTTTTTGTTGTTGTCCAGGTGGGCCGGCAATAAGGCTTGACAGAAGATGCGACGGGGGTGGTGGCTCGTCAGATGGCTGGGGACAGGAATGGCAATCCTCTCTTTGCTAACCCACAGCTGGGGCCAGGACACAGGAGGTATGAGCTGCCAGTACTGAGGCCAAAACCCTCAGGCCTGCCCTTTTTCTGTTAACTGTAGCTGCACTGCCAAGGGGAAACTTGTAATGTGGTTTCTTTTTCTCTGTCAGAGGAGCAGTATGGTGTACACCAGCACAACTGATACATTATTAGTGATGAATTAGGGGACGTTCACATACCGCGTCTAAAACGAGTGAGAAACGCCAGCCGTACCGCTTTCACCCTTTTATCCAAGGTGCTTTGGAGGTTATGCTACTGTTGCAGCTGCCGTTACTAAGCAACCAAAACCTGCATGCTGCGATGACGATGATGAAGTTGCCGTAATTTAGCAGTAAAAGCCTCACTGACAAAACTAAACAAAGTCAAAACAAAGAAATGAATTTTCTAGCACCATGACTCCCTCACAGTAACTATACTGCTCGATTTGTCTGTGTCAGCTTGGCTTTCAACCGGATGTCGTGACGTCCTTAGACGGAAAGAATGAAGCAAGTAAAATAGTCTGTGGGACAAATCATAAAGCTCTGGGTAGTCCTGCACTGAAATGATCAACTTCTCCTCCATATATTTACCGTAGACTGATATTTACGGAAGAAATAAAAAGATATCTGCCGGCTGTGATTGGTTGTTCTTCGTCGTCAATGACTTGATTCACGCTGCAGCGTTCCAAATAGAGTGCTTCAGGAATGAGTCGTAAAACCCGGAAATGAGTTAGCATTATAGCACTTCCGCGTCCCTCGTCTGGAAGTCAATGGGTCTTTTGAATGGGTTTTTAGTTAGATACCTGAAATAAGGTCTGTGCCTAACACAAGCTGAAGAGATTTTCACGTTTTGTTCTACGACATAAAATACGTCAGTAAATATCCCACTCGTACATTTTGAAGCCTTAACGTGTGTTTAAAAAAAGGCAGTTGCTAACAAGTGGCTAAATGAGACGACTAAACGGCATCACGCCGACTCGTCGGCCGTTACAGCCTTGTTGTGTATACTCGCCCTCATGCGACCGTGGTGTAGTTCGTCCATAGCTTAACATAAGCTTTTTACTTGACGATTGCATTTACACTTAAAAAAAATTTAAAAGTGACATTTGTGGCGATTTTATTCCTTAACAAAACGTGTATGTATCATAAACGTGTGTTTGCCACAGAGCTTAATATCTGCAATAATCCAAAACTGTTTGTCGAGGTTACCCAGGGCGATGCAAAAATACGTCATGCCTGGTGCACTCTTTGTTGAACACGATTTATCTCGGGTTGCAGCCGTCACGCGCAAAAAAATAGGGGCTTGGGATCGCTCTCGCGTTTGAGCGTGCCTGACGCGCGTCTACATTGACAACAATGGATTTGAGGGCGCCAAAAAATGCAGCATGTGAACGACCCCTTATGTGTTAAACTGAGGTGTGGACCACTTTTTTTTCAAACTTTTGCTAAATGGACTGGAAGCAGAACTTATTTTGAAATATTTAATAATGACTTTCTAGCTCGGAGATCTTTACTCGCAAAACATGTTTAAACATTTTGTATTTATTCCCACAGCATATTTTATATTTTAGGTCTGTAAAGAGTTTCCATCCGTTCAAGATACTTGTGAATGCTGTCTGAAAAGTCATACAAATGAATATTTAATGTTGCCGTACCCCTGCCACCCACTTAGCTGTTATCGATCTGTTATTGCAAATAATGCAATGTTGTGTTTATGAATTGTAAGGATGATTGTTTTCCATCCCAGTCCAAATGTGTGCCTTCAGCAATAGCAATTATAGACTTTGTTTAAATCAGTACATAGTTGTAGAACTTTCACAAAAGTTTGATTTCATTCAGGAGGACCGCAGAGACGTTGCTCTCAGGTGCGCTCTGTGTCGTGCATACAGTGATGCTTCAGTGCAAATAAGTTTGCTGTCACAGTGTTCTTACTCTCCTCCCTTTCAAATTCACATAATGTTTTTTCAAAAGACATTATTTAACGAAAGGGGGCGTTAATCCATTCCTACACAGCTCGCTGGTTGTGCTAAGAGGATTCTCCTTGTACTGTCGTGTTCACGTTCCCACATTACTGAGGGAATCTTAGCATTTATAGTCTCAGCTCACTGACTTTGTAGCAGATGCCAGTTAAAAGTGAATTTCAGCTGTGTAAGATTGGCAGGTCTTTAAAGACACTGAGCAGAGGGGAAGCTGCACATGCACTGAGACATACTTTAATTCCCCTGTGTGGCAATATTGCTCATAATTCAGGTCAATTTTAAGATCCCAACCCTGTTTTTTCTTCTTTCTTTTCATCCCTTTCCTGCTGCCCAGCCTTCCTTGACAAGCTCACTAATACAAAAAAATCTTCTAGATAAGAGTATAATCTCTGCTTACTGTCGTTTGAATTGATATTTTATTTAGAGAGGTTTGCTTCATGGGTTTGTATCATATGATTTTAGTAGAGGAGTGACTTGCTTCATGACTGACTGATCCTTTGAAGGTGAACGAGTGCCTTGTGGTTTCCCTTTTTGGATGAAGTCTCCCTCCCAGGCTCTGACCGCATTAATAGATAAGTGTTGTGTGGAGTGAGGAAGCCATTTACCCAAAACATAACAGCTGTGGAACTCAAGAACAGCCCTGTGGAATATGAGTTTGTGGGTAATTTATTTTACATCCTGTGAGGGCGTAAGTATACAAAGGTATTCCTCATTTTATTTATCAAAGGTTCATATAGTGCTGCTTGACATACAGGACAAATTATTACAATGTGTTTGCCATTCTCGTGAAAGCAATATCTTAAGAACGCCTGGAGGGAATTTCTTCAAATTTGGTAAAACTTCCACTTGAGCTCAAGGATGACGTTGTTCGATTTTGGTGGTGAAAGGTCAAGGCCATTGTGACATCACAAAACACATTTTTGGCCATAAATCAAGAATTCATATGCTAATTATGACAATTTCACACAAATGTCCAAATTACATTTTGGACAGACATCGATGTAAACTTAAACTTGGCTGGTTGGCGGAAGCAAGGCGGAAATTCTACTTTAACATTGCACTTGCATACATTTGCAGTCTTGTTAGGCAGGTAAAAGAACAAGTTGCCTCCTTACTTATTACTGTGTTTAAATCTAACTCTATCTCCTAGAAATTATGCTTAAATACCACTAATTTGGTTTTTTATTGCGTTTTAAGGCAAAAAATAATTGCTGCCTGGATTCTGTTCCCTGGCAATATTTTTTTCTGTAGGATCAGTTACATTTATCTATTGCCGATAGTGCTACTACTCGTAGGGAGGAGTTCAGTGTGCTTCAAAGGGCAAGATTGTGACACCTGAGACCCGGGGATTCCCATCTTGAGTCCTGCGTGTGGTTAGCTTCAGGCAACAAAAGCACTTTGGTTAACCCCTTTCCCTTCCACCCTCTTTTTTTCAGAGTGGTGGGGGTGGGGGACAGGGGATGTTCAGGGATAGATAAAAAGGCAACACTATATGTCATATAGAAGTGGTGTACATCATCTGAAAGCTGGGAACCTGAAGTTAAATTTGACATGCAGCTCAGCACTTTTAATTAATTAATTAATTAAAATATATTGTGAAAGTGCTTAAGAACGTAAATCATGATGATAGAAGTTTGTGAAGGCCATTCCGATGCTCTATTATGTCTCATAAATTGTTGCAGCAATTTTTGGGCTGATACTATTTGTTACAAAGACTTGGTGCTAAATTTAACCATTTTTACCACTGGAGAATTGATAAAAATGATCAATAATACCACATTAAGTCACCAAGACCTTGAGGAACACCATAGAAAAATCCATGCTGTGATTTGGTATCAAAAACCTTTGACATTTGGAGATTTCTACAAGCATTGCATTTTTCGGCAATTGGTTGGCGAGCTCTTCTGTTCTGGAAACTGCTCATAAACCCCCTTATTATCAATCTACCTAGGAAAGCCATCCATCTTCTGAATGCTCTAGGTCTTTAGTTTGTGGTTGTAAAGTTTCATGAGGCTGTGATTATCCTACAGGTCACAGCAGGTCATTTTATACAATGAGGTCTCATTTAAAAAAAATGGTCCTGCTACTATGGGGACTCACATCATCACACATGAATACAATTGGGCTCATTGGAGCCACAAGAGTCTCAGCTTTACAGTGATACACAATTCATGCAATTCCAAGACTGTTTAGGGACCCCAGTATGCAGAAATATTTAAATACACCATGTTAGTATAGGTGAAAATAACATATTTGTAAGGAATGTTAACAAATGCATGGTTTTTGCCCCAAACTGCATGTGATTATCATAAAGTAGGCATGTGTGTAAAGGGGAGACTCGTTGGTACCCATAGGACCCATTTTCATTCACATGTCTTCAGATGAAAGGTCAAGGGACCCCTTTGAAAATCGCCAACATTTAGCGTAAATTCGTAACGTCATTTAGGGATCTTCCCCACAAGCTAGCATGACATGGTTGGTACCAATGGATTCCTTAGATTTTCTAGTTATGATACCAGCATCTTCACTCTAGCTTGAAAACTAAGCCTGCAACAACCTCTGAAATACAGAATAGCTGCCGTGTTTTAAGGGGTTAAGAGTAATCATGTCTGTCGCGTAATTCAAGTCAGTCAGACTTTTCCAGTATTAAACCATCACCATGATCCTTTCTTAACCCCAACCAAATGCTGTGGGTAAATATGACCATGAAAAGAATTGGTTTAGTTGCCATGAGCGGACATTATAGGAAATATGTCGTCACTGAATTAGCATTACATTTCTTACAGAACATATTTTTTGGTAGTATATAAGTGTTGTTCTAGGAAATAGGTTTGTTAAATTAGTTTGGCTTTTTAACTTCAGGCTGTTTTCCAAAACGGAAGAAACAATCTTCTCATTGTCATTCATGCTACAACTGCTCTTCACAGCTTTGTTGTTTCCTTTTAGCTAAATGTGCATGCCTAAATGATGCAAATTCTGGAAGGATAAGGCTTTAAAAGCAACTCTGTTACTTGAGAGAACACAATGCTTTTCAAATTACGCCACATTTACTATCTGCCCCATGGATTATTAGTGATCTGTAAACCATCAAATGGTTTCTGTAAACTGTCGTGATATTGTCCTGTGACCATAAAGGGTGGATTTCATTCTGCTGATTGTAGATGCGGCTGCAGCCTGTAATTTGACTGGTTGCAGACAGACATAATTACTTAGGGCGGCAGCTAGGAATTAGTGATAGTTGCTCTGCATGCAAATGAGCTGTGATTGGATCGGAGTCTGCCAGCGAATGACCCACAGTGTCATAGTTGTAATGAGGGAACAGAGGGTGAGACAGAGTATATCAGGGTGAAGGATGAGGACGAATGTGGATGCTGTCTCTCTTCGCCGGTCAGTGTCACCCAGGGATGAAGTTGGTTTGAGCAGGGATTTTCACCTCCCCCATCACATCCGTCATCGGTCACAGTTCAGGAATTGCAGGATTGAACCCAAACGCAGAACAGACTGATGAGGTGGCAGCGGGCAGTGTTCATTGACTGCCTTTACATAATATTCCACTATTATACCCAATTTGATACGGGTCATGTAAACAGCATGCTTCTGTTTTGATATTTTGAATTAGGCCTTATTCTGAAAGGTGCATCTTCCAATGAAGACGTGGAATATGCCGATATTATTCCGGTTTAAGGAGCATTCTTTGGACATGTATACAGCGCATTTGGATTATACGTCTCAATAGGGGTTTTTACGGCAGTTTGCAACACACAGCCTCTTGCCTGTTTGCGGCCAGCTCTGTGCGTTGTTCAAAAACCTAACTATCTGACAGTTTGCAAATGCATGCCCAAAAGAAAAGCCCATATTTCTGGTTGGAAGGAGAAACGCACCTTCTTTTAATCATTATGAAAGACTTGGATATCAACAGGTTTTTGGAAATGAGCAAATATCACAATGCCGACCTTTTCAAGAAAGTGGTTGAAGGAATGAAACAGTGAGGCTGTTTATATTATTAGCTGAATATTCATTTTCGTTAGCCATGTAAACAACTTAGTAGGAATATTGTCTTTTTCAGAATAAGGGGAAAAAATTATATTTTGTGCATGTAAACCTAGTCAATGATTTACTGATGAAAAAAAACAACTAAACACTAGGAATCAGGGCTGTAACATTAGAAACAAGTCAAAAGCAGATCTGACACTGAAAAAGGGAACACACACTGACTAAATACACCAGAAACTAATTAACTAAAAAAAAACTCAGGTGTGGTGGAAAACAGGTGGGAAAAAGACAAAGGTGGGAAATAAAACAAAACATGACACATGGGGAGACTTACTTTCAAAATAAAACCAAGACCATGACATCATCTTCTCCCTCCTAAATGTCCCTGCTCTGCTCACCTTAAGGCGCCCTTGGCGTTTGGCTCTGTCAACTTGTTCGTTGTCTGTCTATCAAATAAAAAATAGCCACCAGAATTTTTTATGATTGCACGGAGCTGTGGAGTGACGCATACATCAATTTCCACTGGACGTCACCGTGTCTTTCAAGTCCTTATTTAATTAGCAGGGAGACATTATGAATCTCAGGCTTGTGATTAATGTGAATGTGGACACTGTGAGAGACTACGGCTGACCTTGACGAACATTACGGTTTCTTCAACAAAACAATTAGTTGGTTTAATTGAAAAAAAAAAGCGTCAAATTAGTCAGTGTTATTGTCCCTTGTCACATGAATGCATTAATGCAGGGATCTCTTGAAATATTATTAAAAACAAAAGTGTATTTATGAGTACTACTGTGTGTCAGCTTCCAGTAATGACTTACTAATAGCTCTTTTACATGAAAAAGAACGAAAAGAACTATGCCAAGAAAGTCTGTGTCTTTCAAGACAGTAATGACCGATTTGTCCCAAATAATAGGGGGTGTTAAGAAAATCCTCCTGTTTCTGTTTGTGTATTTCCTCCATTTTTTTTGTCATCTTCCTTACCTCGCATCATCTGTCTGCACTGTATACTGCAGTCTCTCTTTTTGATTGTACATGTGCATGTAAACCCTGTTGTGTACCTCATGTGTGTCCATCAATCCTTGCAACTACAGTAATAAAAGGACAGATTTCAATCCAAAGCGGAGCGGACAGATGCACATTATCCATACCTCTAAATCCCTCCATCGCTAAATCCAGATGTAAGACAAATGCATGTACTGTACGGCGTCACACACCCACACGCGAACATGCTCGCTTGTATTTGCGCGTGCGTGGTGAGGATTAGTTAATGTGCCTGTGGACGCTTCTGCCATGTGACATCAGCCTACCTTCCCCTCTAACACTATTTACATCTCCCTCTCTTTCCGATCTGCACATCCATTCTGACCCGCAATTGTTTTTTCTATTTTTGGGATTGTCTGATTAGGGGCCAGATGTGCAGACTGTGTCTGGCTGCAGCAGGAGCCTGTGGAGTGGGGGAGCAGCCGAGTGACAGGGGGAAGGGGTTTTTAATCTGCCCGCCAGCAGGCTATAATCAGGCTCTGGGCAGCACAAGAAGAGAGGGGTGGAGGCGGGGGTCACTCTTGTTAAGACTGGGCCCCGTGCTGCCTGGAGTCTGTACCAATAGGGCCCAACCTGGAGCTCACTATGCGAGTGTGTGTGTGCTGAACTGTTCCCTGGGAGTGTGATTGCAACCTTTGGCCTCCTGCCTGTGTGGTTAACCTCACAGACACACACGGATAGGCACCAATGAGGGGGCAGTCTGAAGAAGAGTAGGAAGGAGAGCTTCTGCCGAGGGATTACACATCAGTAAAGTAATCCCCCTCTCTCTTCCATTATCAGCCCAGATTTACATGTTGCTGCAGGAATCCATTTCCACTTCTATCCCTGACATTCTTCATCACCGTTCTTCACCAGATGTCTCCCATTTTTCGACATATTCTACCCTAAGTACATACACACAATTACAGCGAGAAGCCCCGCAGAGAGACCCACACTTCTAATGATTTGTTAGGAGAGAGGTAGGGATTTGGAGAGAAAGAGATGGAGAGAGACGGAGGCAGTGATTGCATTTCTTGTGCCAAACATAGACACGCTGCAAGAAGAGGGACGCGGGCGGCACTGTCTTTCTGCACATCGATTTAGCTGTTTTTTCCTCTAAAGTAAGGGAGTGGTGCAAGAGTTAGGTTGTTCACAAAACAAAACTGACCCACAGATCCACAGGTATTGTTTTGCATTGAGTTGGGTTTGAGTCCTTGGATTATTAGCTGCTGTGGTCCTTATTGTTTTTGTAACTCCATCAGATTTGTTGTCATGGGGAAGTGCAGTGGCATGAGATCCAAGCTGCAACAATCCCTTCACCATGAAGAAAACACATTATCCTTAGATTCAGATACTTGGCTTTGGTTGCTATGTACATTTGGAAATGCATTTTGCTGATCAGGTGTGTAAGTAGAAACGTTCTTTCTAGGGCTGTCAATCGATTCAAATATTTAATCACGATTAATCGCATGACTGTCCATAGTTAACTGCGATTAATCGCAAATGTAAAGCACATTATTTATCTATTCAAAATGTACCTTAAAGGGATATTTGTCAAGTATTTAATACCCTTATCAACAGAGTGGACAAATATGCTTGCTTTCTGCAAATGTATGTATATATTACTGGAAATCAAGTAACAACACAAAAATGACAAATATTGTCCAGAAACCCTCACAGGTACTGCATTTAGCATAAAAGATATCCTCAAATCATAACATGACAAACTCAAGCCCAACAGGCAACAACAGCTGTCAGTGTGTCAGTGTGCTGACTTGACTATGACTTGCCCCAAACTGCATGTGATTATCATAAGGTGGTCATGGCTGTAAAGGGGAGACTCGTGGGTACCCATAGAACCCATTTTCATTCACATATCTTGAGGTCAGACGTCAAGGGACCCCTTTGAAAATGGCCATGACAGTTTTTCCTCTTAATGTCGGTTAACGGTTAAACGGTTGATTATTAACATGCCTAATCTCAGTATTTTCATGAAGTGGGCTTAATGTTCACTTGTAAGTCAAATCCACGTGAGATGCACAAGCACTTTTATTAAAACGGATATCATATACTGTATGACATAGTTAAGCTACGTGTGAGACATATAGTTGAGGACTGCTTTAATTCAATAAATTCAACAATATAATCATGCTATTTTCAACCGGTTGTTGTTCTGGATTACTCATTTGAAGTGTTATTGTGTAATTAATGTTACTTTGTTAAACAGACCAGACCTAGGTTACATCCCATGACAAATATAAACATGCCCACAGCCTCAAATGTTGGTCTGGAGGAGCTGCAGTGTTTATTCATATAATTTACTAACTGAAACAAACACTGTACATTTACTACCACCTGACAACTTTACTGCTAATTATTCCTCTGCGCCAATCGCTAAGACCTGTCTTGCTCTGAGCGCGTCCACCTCTCTGGTTGTAACGTTATCATCACTCACTTCACCCAATGGTGTAAACTTCATCAACTTCGACTCCCCACTTTAATACTGTCCAGCCATAAAAGCCAGTGGGGCCGGGTTTGTGTGTAGACGCAGACGTAGAGTGGGCAGAGCGTGTGAGAGTTGAGATGCATACAATGACAAAGCTTTACGGAAGAAACGTTATGTAACGCAACATCAAACTATATTGCTATAAACAGTAATGGCTCAGCCCTACAGTGGAGTATACTCAAGAAGGGACGTTTACTGTATGTAATGAACTGTAATGCACAGTAAAGCTTGGACAGCCAACCCTTGTGCACAACTGGCCCCGCAGCCCCCCCCTTACTATAACACAGACTGCTCATCTGGTTTGCCTGCTGTCTGCTCATGAGCAGCCGTTGCCTGGCAATGTGTGTGACTGGACAGCTCCCCTTTTGTCTGTCTCACCATCTTTTGCCAGCTCTACTGGACCTGTCCCAGAATGCCCCTCTGCCCCACTGGACATGGATCTATGCAAAAAATAAATCATCAGTCCAACTGGGAAATTAAAACAGTGTCCCTGTTTGCTCTCAGTCCACTCATCCCTGTGCTGGGCTGCCTGCCACCGCCGGGATTAGTGCTAACTCTAACCTCCAACCTTGACGTTTTTTAAGTAGATGCTTGTCAAACCAGAGGTCAGCAGACATTCCTCCCTCAGGTGGACCGCTGGTGTTGTGGCTAAATGAAGAAAAATATCTCCCTGTCCCTGCTGGAGGAGCTTTCCATAGGCTCTGCTAGGCCTTATCATCACATAGGGCCTGATATTTATATGAAAGGGCAGCAGCATTTATGGTTGCATATGGGCGTGCAATATGAGATGCTTTATGATGAGAGGAACCTCGTGTTGAGTTGGCTGTTTGCCATCCATCTAAAGGATGAGAAATTATAGCTCCTACTTTCCTCTTCGTTGCGTTTGCCCTTTCTCAAGAATCTCTCACTGCCTCTTCCTTTTTTCGCTCCCTCTCCTTTGACAATTTTCAATGAGCGGCTGCCCACATCTAAGGAGGGTGAGTGTGTTTCGCTGTTTGTAAATGTGAAATGATATGCTCCTAGTTATCTAAATAAGATGCCTCGGATCCTTTTGTCAGTTTGTTGTGAAGGTGTGCCAGATTGATTGAGACGGAACAGCCTCCCGGACCATATTGCTTGTTAGGTTAGTTGTCCTTTAAAGTCTATTTTTTTTACATCTTCACTCGCAGGCAGCAGCGGTTTGATTTATTGGTTGCTAAAAAGAGGGCTTTTGCAGATGAAGGCGCAGGCTATTGAATCGAGTGTCAGGTAGAAATGCCTTTTGAAACTAAATGTCAGTGAGCAGAATTCATCTCGCCGCTGCCTTGTTGTCAGTAATATAGCGGTCGATGAGCTGCCTTGTAAAGACTTGAATTTCGTAGGAGGTTGTCTGCATGTCAGACTGTCATTTGAAAAGTATGATGAAAGAACTAGGCTATGTATAGGGAAAAACAAACATATACGTTGGTGGTGCATATGAAAGCTTTTGATTTCTACAATATAAGAGTACATAGACACCCTTTGAATTCCCCAAAACACCTTCAAGTTGACCATCAAATTATTCCTACCACTGCATAATTAATCTTAACACTGTTTAAAGGGGAACACCACCTAAATTAAGTATTCCAATATGTTATTCCCATGGCCTAGGAAAGTTCAGTCAATATTTGTGAACATGAGCTACTCTCTCTCAAAGCCAGAAACCAGAGAAGTAAGTCTCAAACTTTTGATGTCAAGGAGCTGCTCCATAGACAATGAATGGGAGGCTGATTTTGTGGACCCACAGAATGTTTGTTTTCTTGTTTATACCCAAATAATCTTTATTCTATTGTAGTGTTCTCAGTTGTGAAACAGACAATGTTCCCATATACTCATTTCATTCCCCTGGGTATCTCTTCCCAATTCGTTGTCTATGGAGCAGTTCCACACTTTATACCCTATGACATCACAAATTTGAGTTTTAGCACTCTAGTTTTGGGATTTGAGAGAGAGTTGTTCATGTTTACTAATATTTCTTGGACTGTCTTACACCATAGGAATAACATGTATGAACTTTGAAAATGAGCGTAGGTCTCCTTTAACATTTTGATTCATTGAGTCATTATTAGGGCTGTCACTATGAATTTTCCCCAAACTGCATTTGATTATCATAAAGTGGGCATGTTTGAAAAGGGGGGACTTGTGGGTACCCATAGAACCCATTTTCATTCACATATCTTGAGGTCAGAGGTCAAGGGAGCCTTTTGAAAATGGCCATGCCAGTTTTTTCTCGCCAAAATTTAGCACAAGTATGGAGCGTTACTTAGCCTCCTTGCCGACAAACTAGTATGACATGAAACCAACGGATTTCTTAGGTTTTCTCTTTTCACTCTAGCTTTAAAACTGAGCCCATTGCAACCTAAAAATCGCAAGTTGTGTTAATCCGTTAAAGAAATTAATGGTGTTAAAACTAATTTGCATTAATGCGTTATCGCGTTAACTTTGACAGCTAGCCATTATCACTATTTCTTTGAAATCTTGTATATTAGGAGTTATTTTAAGGCTGAGTATGTTAGGTCCCCAAGTGTTTAAAGCGTTGCTGGCATTTAAAAAGGGAAAATGTTAAACAAGCATTTCATTGTTCTATTTGAATTGTCTGATAAATTCTGCTGCTCAGCTCTTATCTTTTTTTTTTTTTTTTTCAAATGTCATGGTTTTGCAAGGAAAATTGTTGATTTGTTCCATCGCAGGCATTCTACAAATTGATTGAAGCTTGCTTGCACCCATTTGTTTTTTTCACCTGATTCCTCTGCGAGACGAGCAGTAATCATTTTGTAATTGAAGTTTTACGGCTTCGAGCCAACATTGTTAGGTTGATTAGTGAGACGATCTCTTTAGGTGAGAGCAAATTACCCCGAGGTCAAAATTAGACGATTGTGATTGTCTTTGGATTAGGCCTCTGAAGTGTACAGTGCCCTGATTAGCGATTGAATGCTGCTTGTTGAATTTGTCATGATTCCCCTCTTTTTAAATCCCTGACGACTCTACCCCACCCCTACACAGTACTCATTCCATGTGGAACAGAGAGATCAGGTCGTTAAAAGAAATGTTTCCTGAGATTTATTGAACCAAAGCCTGTTGAGCATCAGCTGAGGACTGGGAGAGAGAGCCACTACAGCCATAAAACTCAGAGAAATATACAGTACAAAATGTAATATTGAGTCTGCTTTCTTTGTTGAAGATAAGAACAGGACCGCAGCTTTAAATTGTTCCATTTGAAGTTAACTTGATGCAGCATGCCAACAAACTAAAGTTAGCCTGAAATGCTCCTGCTGTGTGATAAAAACAAGTCGAATCAAATCATTGACTTTGAAGTTAGGTTCCCTTGGTAATGAAAAATATATAGTATGAACATCAAACAGTCTACTTATCTGTCTGGACTTAATTATTTGGGCTTTACTTTTTGTTACCTCAACTATTTGGTTGGTGAATGTGCTGAACACCTGATCTAATCTTGCGGATGTATAAATATCATAGAGATATATTGGCCAAGAATAATAACTTTTTTTCCTCATAGTTGGGGAGAGTTTGGAGTCTCTTGTGAGGCAGCAAGCGAAACCCAACTCAGTCTGCTATTTCCTCTCCGGTTAATGGTACTTTCTGCTTGTTTTACAAATGTTTGCACACTATTATATGTAGGCCTACATTTAATGTCACGCAAAAGCCTGGCGCTGTTGAGAAGGGTCACTTAAAACTAATTTACACCCCCATGTCCATATTAACTCTGTCAGCCTCTGTTGGTAAATACGCTAGAGGTGTTTAGCAACCAGGCAAACTGCATATTAGTACACTGCTGACATCAAAATGTACAAAAATAGTTAGAAATAGAAATAGTTTCAGAAATATACAGTAGTGAAATCTCTTAAGCATCCTCAGACATCAGTGATCCAACAAAATGGGATTGGAAATGTTGCAGGTGGAATTCAATACATCTTTTGGCTTGACCAAATGTTGCCATTAGGGATGTCACGATACCAGAAATGTACTAGCCAATACCAATACCAGTGAAATTCCATGATTCTCGATACCAATTCAGTACCACAGTAAGAAACAAAAGTAAAACGATAAGTTCCATGTACTTCAACATCGACTCTTTTATTACCGTTTGCATACTGTTTTTTGTTAGGCAGTTAAACAGGTCATAATTCCCTCTCTATTATCTATTTTATATTGCCGTGAAAACATCTCCTTGAAGCAACTATATTTATTCAAGTTTCTCTCCAAAAACACTACGTACAAGATTACATTTGAACACATCATGAAAGCGTCAGATTTGATCTTCACCCAATACAAATTTTACTGAAGAGAGCCTGAACGCATCATAATGTAAATCAATGGCCTCCCGTTCCTGTTAGCTCCATGCAGGACTGTGCTGCTAACGTTAACTAGCTCTGGTCCTGCCGATTTCAACACAGATTTGTTGTTTGCAAAGTAGCATTATCAGGGAAAAAATAGCGTGTGTCAATAGTGAGTTTACTGAGTCCCAAACACATTTTCTATCGTCCCCGGGACGACGAAACGCCATTTTTCTTGAGCCCCGCCAGTACCTGTGGTACTGTACAAAACAAGTACCGTCATGTTTTCAGAATTTCGGCATCAACTTTGTACTGAAGTATCAGCTCTCGTATAGCTGCCTTCCAGTCTTCATCATCTAAAACTATTTTTGCGTCCTTGGTCATGATGGTGCCCACTCAGTGGCTGTTGTTAACCACTGTTTATTTCTTATGACTAAGTCACCACAATACATACTGGATGTACTGAAAGGCTCCTCATTCAAGAAACATTTCTTTCATCCACTGACACATGCTGTTCCACCTTTAGCTTCTGTTTTTCTAATGGTATTGATTTGTATCAAGACCAAGGTCTACAACTCTTTTCAATAAAATATCTACAAGATACCTCGGAAATTCCCCAGCCCATTCACAATAACATTTTACCTAAAAAATAAAAAAAATAGAAAAGAGGCACATGCATCTGTTCCCAAAACTGGTTACTGTAAAAAAAAAAACACACACATCCCCGAGCCTGATGAACAGATGTGTATAAAATCTACAGACCTCAGTTAAGTAACTGAGCTCCCCATGCAGGTGCATACCTCTCTCCCTGAGCTGTGTGATCAACCGTGTGTTTCATCTAGCTCCCACCCGTCTGCTCCGTATTGTTTTTGACTGGTTACCAGTTTAAACAACTGCATCCCATTTCTTCATGACATAGATTCAGCATTCGTTTATGCAGATTAGGAAGGGTAAATCTCATTTCATATTTACACTTGTTACGCTCTTTATCCATTTTTCCATATTAAAACTGCCTTCCATGTGTACATACTCCATATTTCCATCTCCATATTAGGATTGGCCATGGTCTTCTAGATAAGTGGATTAATCTATAAGTAGTTTTCCAATCATGTGTGTTACAGTATATGTATGTATGCGGTCTGCAGGTTTCATCCTGCCTTATTAGCTTGAGTGCTGCAGGAGGGGGGTGTACAGGAGATTTGATGAGACTATTTAGCGCCTTGTATACCCAGAGAGCCATGGGGAAGTATTATTGTAGAAGGCTTCTTTCTTAATGGGAGCAAAGCTTGATGTAGAATGTCATTAGAAAATATCACCCGCTGCCAAAAGGTGTAGATTTGGCAAGGTTGGGATCATTTTGAATTTCATGGCAAACGTGACTGAGCAGACTGTGTTGCTTCGAGTTTGTATTCACATGCATGTGTATGTGAATGCCTCACTTCCTCAGTGCAACATATGTTTGCGCTCTGATCGCAATATAGGCCCGTTAGCGCTGCAAATGGAGGCACTATTCTTTTTCTCTGCTTGGTTCTGCCTTTTGTCTTCAAAGCAGGCTCTTCACATCTCTCACTTCTACTGCCACGACTACCACTTCAAGCTACACACACAAACACGCACACTGCATGTGCTAGGGCACACACACACACACACACACACACACACACGCACACACGCACACACATTCGTGCCTGAACACACATATGCAAAACTAACAAAACCGACTGTCTGTGATCCCTTAAAAAGCTTCTCAAAATGAGTGCAAGTAACTTTTATCCCACACACACACACACACATACACACACACACACACACATGTGCACACTCTTTTTACTTCACACAGAGTATATTCTCTCAGAGCAGATTTGCATACTTATTTTGATGTTGCTTGTTGTTTATGTCTCCGATTGCGAGGTGTGACCCACTTGCTCTGTTCATTTTGTCGCTATTAAAGGAAACCCTCATCCTGCTATTTCTTCAGCAGACGGGTACAGGTTTTCTAATTGCTACAGAATCATAGAACTCTTAAAACGAACAGCGAGTACACCTTAGGAATTAGCAGTGAAAGATGAGTGGTGATGTGTTCATAATTTATTCCCAGAGGATTTTAGATTAGAAAAAGGTTGGGTATGCTTCCCCGACATAGGATTCTCACACAGCCAGTCACATATGGAGCAAGACGAGATGCGCTTCATGCAGGGATGCACCGATTTGACTTTAATACCGATATCAATACCTGTCCTTGGGTATCGGCCGATACAGAGTACCGATCCGATACCAGTGTTTAATTAATAAGATGTATGCCTCACTGTGTGGAAGTGAATAGGATCATTCATTTATGTGTAAAGAAACATCAGGCTTGACTTCAATATTTATTTCCTAACTTTGTAAAATAGATGCATAGATATAAATGTATTGAATGGTTAATTAATATTAAAATAATATATCAAACACCAACAACTTGGTGAAAAATCTTCAAAATTAACAAGTTTTACAAATCAAGTGTAAACCTTTTTTAATGCAGCAACAAATTGATCAAAACTGATACAGGAATTACAATTCCATTATATAATGTATATAGTATATAAACACAGAACTGAATTGAGATCGGCCCAATTGTCACCGATATCCGATCCAGCTATTTGAGTCAGTATCGGCCCGATATCCGATACCGGTATCGGTGCATCCCTAGCTGCATGGATGTGAATTTCTGCTTTTTTTAAACACTTTATAAAAAAAATGTCCAGATCATGACACTTGACTTGAATTAGAAACAAGAAGATGAAAATGTAGTCAGTGATTTGCATGAAATGTTCCATGCCGTTGCCTCAGGTTTTCATTGCCATTTAATTGCTAATTATTGTGTGTATATCTGCACTTTAGAAGCAGCCGTGATTAAAAATGCAGCAACATCACATCCTACGGTTTTTATCTCTGATTAAAATGCACTTTCAAAACCACCACATTAGTGAAGGCTCAGGGGCATGCATATTTGATGAGAAAACCATCCACTATTACGCACCTGGCAACAGGTGAAGTCAGGCAACAGAAGGCGGGTGTGAAACCCTAGAGCGCTGACTGTTGGTGTGGTGTCATTGACCATGTGTCTTTTTCTTCTGTCCATCTCTGATTACATGTAATGTAAGTGGACACCACCTAACAGCAAGCTGCTTGAGATTCAATATGTGTCAAGATGCAGGCAGAGCCATTTTAAGAAAGAGGCTCGCGTTCTTTTTTTCCTTTTCCAGAACACTTGGTACCACTTCATTTACAGAGAGAAAGTCTCTTAGTTTTTTTTAAATGATTCGTATTTGTAATGCCACCCACTGCCTCTCTTGTGGAGTGATGTCAGCCGGCAGCTACTGGCACCAAGAAAAGGGTTATGGCTAGAAAGGATCCGTCTTGTGTAAAACTCTTGTGAGAGTTGGTGTTCATGGATTTACATCCAGCAGGCATCCACTTGTAGGAAGTTTGCATTTGCAGTTCTGTGTGACATTTTAAATATGGCTGGGGGGATTCACCCATCTCCTGATTCGATACTATCACCATACTTGGGTGGCCGATTCGATATGTATTGTGATTTTTAAGTATTGCGATTCAACATTGCGATTTATTGTGATTTTTGTGAACTTTTTTTAACACTAGACCATGCGGAAAATGTAATCATACACTTCTAGGGACTTTTAATTTGAAAATATCTAAATTAATACAGTAAAAATGTTTGTTTTTCAACATGTATGTAGTCAGAGATGTCCTAAAGTCAAATATATCTGTCATTGTCAGGAATTACATTTCCAGCAAACCAAAAATCAAAGAATAAAGACATTTCCCTCACAAATTAGTGGTATTTTCTTTGATTTATAAGGGACGTGATGTTTTATACTTCTGGTGAATATAATTCAATCAATCTTATTTCTATACATGTATTTTGCACATACAGTTCCCTTTGTTAACACCTTATTTTGAAAGCAGGACATAGTCACGTGTGTATACTTCTGCTAACTTCGCCACGATCGTCTCCCGTAAGCTCCGTTCTCTTTATCCATCCGTGGTCAGCTCCATCGGTGCTGTTTGAATGCATTTAACATAAATGTCAGTATATGGGAGCTCTACAGTTGGAGCGTCGGCCGAGCGTTTGACCACGGAGATGAGAGTGACGGCTGACTTGACTGCACGTTAAGATACAATAACGTTACCTGTCCGTGACAGAGTTAGCATGCAGCTTTAGCTATGATGTCTAGCTCTGCTTTTCCTGTCAATGTGTGAAACCCCAAGTGTTTCCATACTTTACCGCGCGCCAGGCTGCTCGCTGCCGGAGGCCCAACTGAAGTGAGCTGAAGGAGATTCTAGTGAATCTGCATGATTTTGTCTGTTTACAAGGTTAATACAACAGTCTCCTCTCCCACGCGAAAGACATCCGACTCCTCCCTAGTTGTTTTCCTCGACTCGCTCCGATTACAACAAGAATGTGATGTCATATTTACACTGGAAGCCATAACCCAAGAGGCGATCGGCTGGCCATGTTTGTGAAAACTGTGTGGTTCACTAACATACACCATTTCTCTAGCAGAAGCTTTTACAGAATATCTTTCATGAAACTGCCTCTCTGTTCCCTACTTTCTAATATCTGTTCTTTTTTTATAATGATCTTTTTTCTTCTTTCCTATAACATCAGAGCTGTTCCTCAAACAACTGTTTCATACTTTTCTTTTCTTCCATGCTTCTGCTCTGCTTCCCTCTGGCTCCACTAACCCCTGACCCCTTCAGACTGGCAGTACGAGGGTAAGAGGACAACCACTCGTTGTCTGTTTTCCTTTTGGTTCATTAAATTCTTATATTTCACCATTTCCCTCTACATCCATCTCCCCCTTTCTCTCTTCCCTGTTGAAAGACATTTAATCCTGAACTTTCCTCACATCAGCTGCAGAGCGTGTCGCCTCGCAGCGCCTATTCCTCCACGCTAGACACCTCCCTTCCTCCTGTCTCCTCCTCTCCACCTCTCCTGCTGCCCCATCTGGTGCTGTCTGTCAAGCTGCCATTACCTGTGTCCCATGTGCTCGTACCATCTAGCTGCTGTGACCTCCATCTGTGAAGCCGCTCTCGTCAGTGCTCTGATCATGATGTTGCCACATGCTTTGACCACCCTGTTTGTCTGGTGTCACTATCCTACAGTCCATTCCTGTTGATGTTTGTGTAGTAACAGTCACAGATGCCACCTGCTATAAAAATATGTGTCAATGTGACAGCTTATGGCATGACGGGAAGATGCTGAACAAAATGCTGAGCTTCATTTCCACAGACCAATGAAATATTTACAATGTCAGTGATTGTAGGGTTCGTTTTTTTTTTTCAATATTGTTCTAGCATTGCTGTGGGCTATATTCAGACTATACTGTATGGAAGTATTAGCAGCAAAATGTACTTAAAGTATCAAAAGTAAAAGTACTCATTCTGCTGAAAAACAGCCCCTGTGACTGATGCATCATTATTAAGGGATGTCACTATACCAGATATTTAGTAATCAATACTAATACCAGTGCAATTACGCAATTCTCGATACCCAATTTAATACCACGTTAAAAAAACAAACACAAAACATTAAATTCCATGTACATCCATACTGATTTTTGCAAATTTAATATCAATCCCTGATGATCCGCCTCAAGTTTCTCGCCAAAAAATTAATTTCGCAATTATTATATTTGAACACATCGGGATAACGTTATAATTTACCTTTGCCCAATACTAATTTTTACTGCATAGAGCATCATAATGTAACTCAATGCAACCTCCGTACGTTAACTGTTAGCTCTGTTATTTAGCCAAGCAGGGCTGTGGCAATGCCCACCGCCTGCTAACAGCTAACGTTACTAGCTCTCCTCCTGCCAATTTCAACACGGATTTTATGTTCACAATATAGCATTATCAGGGAAATTTTATCAAACAACAGTACACCGTTAGTCTCAAGGCCTGATACCCGGTAAAACGAGTACCATCATGATTTCAGAATTTTGGCAACGACTTGGTTCCAAAGTATCCGTTCTCATAACATCCCTGTTATATATTACATTATTAAAATTGTAATACAGATGCATCGGTGCATACTCTAAGTAGCAAAGTAGTGAAGCTGGTCGCGGTGCAGCTAGTTTGAACTTTATTAATAAAATGAGGTACTTTGGTCCAGCGGGGCTTAACCTAGGGCTTTGGCCCCAGTGGGTCACAAGCTAAATCTGGGGTTGGGACAGGATTAATGGGGTAGGAAAGATGCAAAACAAAGCTCCGCTACACAAATTTGAATTCATTTTTTGGACCGTCAAACAGCAATTTTAATGAAACTATCTTAGGAGTTTAAAGTGCACATGTGTCTTTCGTGGAACTGCTATTATCATAAACATCAAATGTAACAAGGATCCACAAGTAGACATTGTTTTGTGTTGTCTCAAGCCAAAAAGGTTGGAAAATACTGGTTTCATCTTAACAATGCATTGTATTTTATAAGCTTATGATATGCTTTTGACTAAAATGCAAAATCTCAATCTGGAAAAAAAAACTATAGCTGTCAAATAAATGTACTGAAGTCAAAAGTATAATATCTCCCTCTGAAATGTATTGTACTCAACACAATATGCAGTCATTTTCATAAGCTGCCATGAAGCACAATATACTATTGGGGTTACAAAGTAAATTATTCAAATATAGCACAGAGGGATTGAGCTTTCTTCGATGTTAACTTGCTTTTTCCTTTTTGCGTATGCAGATTGTAAGCTGTCCCGGCCCGGCCCCCCTGCAACCATAGTGACCATTGATGAGGAGAGCCCCAACGGTATGTACCAAACTATTGCCCATCTACGCTCCTCACTAACGTTTGTTCCACTTCATTGTGTATTCCTGCATGGTAAATGATTCTTCACTCAAGTGTCTTGGATTACCCTGTTGGGATTGTTTCTCTTGCTTTAGTGATGCAATGCATAATAATGCTTCCTCTATTGGGACTGCACGGTGTTGTACAGTCACTCAGCTGATGATCTCCTGGGGCAGGTTGGTTATGGGAGATGTTTTGTCAGACATATTGGGTTTTCGTTTTGATTGTATTTTAGATTAAAGATAAATACATTCTAGTTGTTGTTGGGTATGTATATTTGTTTTGCTCTCCCTGGGTAAAGCAGTGGTGTGCATGTGAGTGCATAGAGATGGTGTTTGGCATACAGATGTGACATGGGGCACCATTAATGTGTTGTGTGCTCCCCACGCAGGCTGCCTCTACTGTACACCTGTGCTACAGCAGTACAGGAATCGCTGATGCATAGAGAGCAGACATACTATAGCAAGCCCTTTTAACATTTAACCAGTAGCGGTAATAGCAATTGTAGATGTCAAGATGATATCATCAACTATTGCTTTTTGACTAGTAAGAATTCCAAGCCAAAATATCCATAATGTAATTTTGACTAGTAGCAATTTTATTTAACTACATCTACAATTAATTTCTCACTATTTAAATTGTAATTCTTGATATCAGCAATTAATTTCTTACTAGTGGAAATGTTTATTGTAGATGTCTGTAACTTAATTACAACTGTTCAACTTTTACCATTGACTTCTATTCAGACTCAATTACAGATATCTATAATTTAATTTTGACTTGTTACAATTCTAATTAATGATATCTACAACTCTATTCTCACTCATGGAAACGTCAATTGTTGGTATCAACAGTTCAATTCTTACTAGTGCCAATGTTCATCGTAGATATCTACAATTATTCTTTAAATTAAATTGTTCTTTAAAATTAAATTATTGATATGTCGGCTTGGAATTGTAAGAATTAGGTCAGTCAAAGTTAACACGGTAATAACACGTTAAAGCAAATTTGTTTTAACCCCACAAATTTCTTTAACGCAACTTGCAATTGTAGCGGGCGCAGTTTTTAATCTAGCATGAATCCTGATGATGTTCCTGGCATCATATGAAACACTGAAAACACATAACTAGCTTACAAAATGGACAAGCCATCCTGCCCACATCTTCCTAGCCACCTGAGAATCCATAAGCACGTCTCTGCCTTGTTAGCATTGTGACCCGTACAGACCTCTGCTAGCAAACAAACTTTACCTGCCTCTGAGCTTTCAAATGAATCTTTATTGACAACCGTCAACAGTCCGCAGAGGCCGACGGGCACACAGTCTGAGCACTCAAGTCGTGGCTGACGATTGGACTGTACAGTGTGAGCACATAAATCGTGAGCGTTGGCTTTCCATCTCCCATCCATCACCTGCTCCCACTTCTCAGCCCCTTCTGGTTTTCTACTCTTTTCCTCTCTCACCTTCCTCTTTACTATGAGTGCTTAGCACTTGCCATCTGCATTCTTTGCTGATGAGCGTGTGTTTGTCTGTGTGAATATAAGTGTGTGTGTGTGTATGTGATCAGGAGTGCTGACTTCTGCTCGGGGAGGAGCTATATGTTCATTGTAGAAATGAAAAATGCATTCCCCTAAATGGAGCAGGTGTGTGTTTGTCTCACTCAGTTCTCCCTGCAGATATTAGTACTGCAGGTTAATAGAGTTTAATGAGCAGTTCCGACTGGAGATAGAATCCAGAGCTTGTTTATACAATCAGAAGAGTATTCCACAGATGCTCCATTTCCCTGCAATATGTGCTCTGGGCACCGCTTCGTGGGTGGTTTGCGAAGGAGAAATTGTGCGTGTGCACCATAATGCATACACCTTATGTGCATATTTGTATCCCACGAGTATGATTGGGTGGCTCTGTGTCAGATGAGGCCGCCATTCGTCAATGCAATAGCCTCCAATTCCGGCTGTCATACTGTGTCACCTAGCCTACTCCTTCCTCTCTGTGTGTGCAGCTGTGATTTGGGGCTTTTGATCGATTGCCGGGGGAATGTGCGAGATGGAGGTAGCCAAGCCTGCATCCGAGAGCCTCCCTTGGCCCACATGCGCCAATGCTCTGTGTGTGAGGGATTTGCGCTAATCTTCCTCATAAAGCACTCATTTACCTGGGATACGGGTCTCTTCTGGCTCCACCGTCCTTTTATTTATCTCTCTGTGATGAAACGGCCCAGAGCCCATCCTCCCCATAATGGAATGTAAAACAGGCAACCAGCCGTTATTGACCAAAGCAATTATCCTTCTAAATGTGTTCCATCTCTTCTCTTCTGTCACACAGCAACCATACAAATGACACGTAATAAGATTCCATCTTTTCTGAGCATTTGCCTTTATATTCATTCATGTCAGTGAATGGGAAAGCAAACAACATAATCACCCGTCTGTCTGGCTTTTGTTTGTCTGGCCGAGGTCAGATGCATTTAAAATCCTGTTTTCTCAGAAGAGCAAATTTAACATCAGTCAGAAGTGCCAAGAAAGTGGAGGGTTCCCTGTGGAAGAGGAGTGTTGCTCAGAAACATGCAATTGTCAAGGCGATTTATTTTATCAACAGTTGCTCATTCATTGATCGTGTGTGGTGGAATCATATTTGACTTTGTTAAGACAATAGACCTTGGCTTAGACATTGTGAAATAAGCCCATTTTCTTGGTTCTAGCTTCTCCTTCTTTTTTCATTTCAGCGTGCTGTGTTTTATTCTTGAAGGTTTTCACTTTAAAGAAGCCGATAGTCACGAGGGGAAAGCAACCCAGTTGCTCAAATGAAGCGTAACATGTTTAATTTATCCAAGCTGCTGCTTGTGCAGACCCACTGACAGGTGCCAGACAGAACACATAAAGTCTAACTCGCTTTCAGAGTAGCTCTCTATTGGGAAGACAGGAAGACAAAGCCTGTTTCTATAGGCTCCAATGCCTATTCAGCCTATGAGCTAAATCCAAAAGCAGTTAATCAGATTGAAGAGATTTTTATCTCATAGGATTGGGGCAGTTGGATATGAGGAGAGGGGAAAGGGGGGGGGAGGGGGTTATCTTCTCATTGATGGAAAACTTCCTACCGCAGCAGTGGGAAATAATCAGTGTGTTCGTAAATGAGCGTGCCGTCTCCTAGCTTTTATCTTGTCTCTGCAAATTCATGATTTGTAACAACTGTTGCCCGAAGCGTGTGAGGATCCTCTTAACCCTCCGCATACTGAGCAACAGCTTATAGGAAATCAGAAAGGAGTGTTGCTGAAGGGCTTTATTAAAAAGGGATTCGATTTAGCATTCCTTTTTGTGGTGTATCTGCCAAGGTGGATTCACTCTAAATGCTGATAAATCATTGCATCTCGAGGAATGCTGACAACCACTTGAACGAGGCAATCAAAGTAAAAATCCTCCACAGGCTGATGATGCAAGTAATCAGTCACTACAATGCATGCTTGACCTTAAACATTACCCCACAACAAGTGGTTTCATGGGAAAACAAACCTATTCACTAGTGGTAGAGGAATCCCTTTGGTTATTGCACCTTTGATTTGGCACATTAACTCACTAACTTAGAGCAGGAGTTACGCGTTTTTTCTCCACAGATGAGCTTGAATATATATATTCTCATCAACATGGGAATTAAATAGATGTATGAAACTGTTTGATTTGTTCTTAGTGCAAGTACTGGCCTGGGCAGAGGTCGTCCAGCATCAACCTATAGCAGCTGCGATATACCTACAGTGGACTTAACTGTAATTGTTGTGACAAGTGATTAATTATAAGCCTCCCCTTAAGGCTACAGTCATCACCCGTCTTAAAGTCGTGTAGAAGAAGGATAAAAACAACTTCCTGTTAGCACCACAAGCTGTTAACATTGTGACATATTGAGTAGTGCGGCGTAGACAGAGGCAAAATATCAGCTTGCGTGTCTCTCACCACATGAGAGGTGTGGAGATTATTTGATGGTAATTTAAGTCCAGTTAAAGGGGAACTACGTCCATTTTCAAAATTCATGGGACAGTCCAAAAAATATTAGTAAACATGAACAACTCTCCCAAATCCAAAAACTAGAGTGCTAAAACTCGAACTTGTGATGTCATAGGCCTGGTATTAACATGCGTCCTCAGTGATTGGATCACAAGTGGACAGCTTTAAGTACAAGTGTGAACACACTCAAGACGCATTGAGGACGCATTGAGATCGGATCTTTCAGACCACATTCAGAGGTGGTCTGGGCCACATATGACCACATTCTTTTAGCAGTGTGTACGCAAATGCGTCCCGGCCACATTAAGGACTGTTTACTCATCTGATGTTCAGCTGGGATCACCGTGCCCCTCAGGTGAATAAACAGGTGAATAAACAGGCAGACACGGCGCTTGTCAGCCAGGAAACGGCCTCTGTGCTCTACTGTATGTACACTAGGCACGCAATGTGCATTATTATCACACTGTCGGAGATGTGTCGGTGTTTTTGTTCCGCTGCTTTGTGCGGAGCTGATACCCGACCGCCCGCCCGCCCGCCTGCTCTCTCTCCTCCCCGGCTCTCTGGAGCGCTGTACCCCGCTGTTGTCTGGCAAAAGCAGCGGTGGCGCGGAGGTCCCCGGGGACCGCCGGTACAATAATCTTTTATTTTGATGTTAATATGATGTACCAGAATTAATGAATATGTAGGATATTACTACTGACATTAAGTCACAACGGCTGCTGTATTAGCCGTGTGTTTACTACGTGTTTATTTGCATATAGAGCGGGGAAGTGAGATTGGATCACATGTGGCCACTGAAGACACATGTGGAGACGCATTTTAATGCCAGGTGTGAACAGACGTACTTAAAGCTGTCCACTTGTGATCTGATCACTGAGGACGCATGTTAATACCAGGTCTGAACAGGGCCATAGGGTGTAAAGTCTGTGAAAGCCAACTGTACCAAAAAACAGAAGTGGACTGCTAGGTAACTCGAACGTTAGCAGTCAGCTAGTAGTTTTGAAAGGGCAGGCTTTTTTCAACGGCGCCGGTCTCCTCCGAAATCTGTATGGGCGCAGCATGTGAGTTGGTGATTGGTGGAAAGACTAACGACAAGTTTTATTTGGTTTCTTTTGAGTTTGAATGAAGTGTTTTTTACGATGCTCCGCCACTAGATCAGCTGATTTCAACATGAACAAATACATGTGGATGATGACGCAAGTGTACTCGGGTATGGAACAACTTTACTAATGTGAAAGCTGAGTGGCGGGGGAGTGGAGAGGGGGGGGGGCAATTGTACTCGGGCACAGTACGAATCAATCGTACCTAATATGAAAACGCCCTGCACTTTTGGGTATAAAAAAGAAAAAACATTCTGTGGGTCCACAAAATCAGTCTCCCATTCATTGTCTATGGAGCAGCTGCAGAATTTATACCCTGTGACTTCACAAGTTTAAGACTTACTTCTCTGGTTTCTGGCTTTGAGAGAGAGGAGCTCATGTTCACAAATATTGATTGAACTTTACTAGCCCATGGAAATAAAATATTGGAATTCTAAATTTGGGTGGTGTTCCCCTTTAAGTTAGGCCCTAAAAAAGAAATAGTACAATTTTTTTCAATTAGATAGTGGTGAAAATTCAGACTTTGTCTGAGAGTGGCACTCCAACACCAAGCACTCCTTACCCTTCCATCACTTTCTGCCCTTTTTGTTGCCTACAAGTACTCCGACCAATCATTCATGTGATGGATAGAACGCTCCTTTTGGAAGGAAACAATATCCTTGTCTCGTCTCTGCCTCCTCATGCTCATCTCTGAACTTGCACCAAAGTCAACCTCACAAAGCTCGTCTGATAGAAAAGTGAAGTGACAACTGCTCCGGAGTCTGTATGAAGACGGAACAAAGAGAGCAACTTAAAACTGCTGTGTTTCAGCTGTTTTCTCTGGTCTATTGTCAACCCCCTTGCTTTCATCGCCCTCATTCGTATGTGGTGTCTACACTCTATGCTTCTGTTTTTAGACCCAAAGACAACTGGCCACAGAGCAGCCTTGACACGGCATTAAAAGATGGATTGAAGCTGAAATTATGGCAAACAGAAAAAATAGTAGCGTGTAGATGCTAAATACCATGCAGTCTGTTTAAAGGTCTCTCCTAGAGTGGTGCAGGCTTTCCTCCCTGAGCTAAATACCAGGCCCTGTGTTTACTGGTTATGCCTCCAGTATTGAAGGGCTTGGAGGCAGGTCTAGAAGGTGTTAAATGTGTTAGCGGCTTTAAACAATTAATGAGATGAGCCAGCCTATGTGAGTGTTTTTCTCAGCCACCATGGACTCATTAGCTTCTCCCCTTAAAGTTAATTCAATCCCTCACACTGTTTCTCTCCACCGAGCTTGTCATTAGTTCGACCATGCTCTCTGTTGCTTCATTCCTTTACATTCACACGTTGTGTCATTAGTCTGTTTGTAGTCTGTCTTTATGTCTACTTCTTTCTATATTCGTTTGCCTATATTTCAAGACACATTTAGCTTAATGTAGGAGCTCGATGTTGTCTGTTCATGCGCACTATATGATACATGATTCATTTTAATGCCCCTTTAGAGACCCCTAACCCTTAAAACAGTGATTCTCAAAGTCTGGTCCGTGGCACTCTGTCAAGGGGTCCGCAAAATACTTTACTAGGAATTATAAAATTGTGCTGTTTCATTAAAGAGTTCATATCTACAGATGGGGACCATATTGTGTCCATTACTCCCACCCACGTTAGCTTTTGGCCAATGGAAACTGATTTTGACACAAAGCAATAAGTTAATTATTTTTAAGTTGAAGCACTTGCTGAAAGTCAGCTTTAGACTGGTAAGTTTAAATGTCTACATTAGGACTATGTCTTTTTTCCAGAAGCTTTTAAGATCAATTACTTGAAAAGTATGAATGCTGTCAAGTTGATTCTAAATGTGATTTGAATAAAATTACCTTCTGTTATAGTATATAAGTGGTGTTAACATTATTCAAATTGATATGCGTTTCTGTTCTCACTATGAAACAGGTCTAAAGTATTTAAGTTGAAAAGTTTTAGAATACAAATAGCTCCAATGGCATAAGAATACAAATGTTGGTAAGCATGCTTGATCGGTGTTACGATTATGAGGGTGTCCTTGGAAAATGTTCTCCCCTGTAAGGGGTCCCTGGTCCCAAAAAAGTTTGAGAACCCCTGACATACAGTAAAATATGGAAAGTGAATAATATCCTGAGAAATGTGTAATGCTTCTTTCGGACAGTGGATATTAAATCAGAATCTAAAAGTACCTTTTTTGGGCAATGGGCACAATTTAAAGGAACAATGTGTAACATTTAGGGAGGACTATTGGCAGAAATGGAATATAATATGAATTTTATTTAGTGATGTTCACCTGAAAATACGAATTGTTTTGTTTTGTTACCTTAGAATGAGCCGTTTATATCTACATACGGAGCGGTTGCTCTTCACAGAGCCGTCTCTACAGTAGCCCAGAACAGACAAACCAAACACTGGCTCTAGATAGGCCCATTCGCGTTTTCACGCTGGACGCCGTAGTTCTCCTTCATACTCGGCACACGGGAGAAGTTTCAGTTCGTTGTATCTGCAACCTCATCACTATATGCCGCCAGATCCCACACGATGCACCTTTAAGGATAAACGCACTGGCTAGAAATTGAATGTGTTAGTCAAATTTACGGGCAGTTTTCCTCATTAAAACTGAACTTCCTCAGACCTACAGAAGTCTGTAATTTGTATTCCATTAGTTGCACCTGGAAGGCAGTAACATTTCCTCCGAGGTTAACCCAATAGTGGGCTAACACTCCAGTTAGACACCCCCAATCATGTAGCGCTGTGCCTTACTATGATGAATCTCTGAACACCCATAGTTTTGAAGTCCACTGGTTTAAAACAATACTAGTTGTCAGCAGGGGAGCAAATTGATGTATGGTGCTTTCAGTGAGGCCCTGTACAAATAGCAAGGGCATAATTTGTAACCTTTTTGCCAAGTGGGGTGAAAAAGTCTTGATCCCTGTACAAGGCATATTGCTCCATCGTTTGCCAAAAGTAAACACTGTTAACTCTTAACTGTTGGCCACCTAGCTGCTTTTGAGTCGAATATAATTGTCAGGCAAGAACCTAGATTAAAAAAATTCCCTTACATCCAATATCATCACTTAAATATTAAAATAACAAATCAAACTTCTGCTATTCAAATACAGTATATTATCTGTGCTACTTTTAGGATGTGGTTATTAATATCTCACTGTAAAATCATGAATACACACAAAAAAAGTTATGCGTGTTACTCGCAGCAGCCCCAAGGCATTCATTGTGGTTTCCATAACAATGCTTCTTCTTTAATCCATTTTCTGCAGACTTGTATGTATCAGTATTATATTAAAAACTCATTTTGTGTAGTGAAATGCCTGTCATTACTCCTGCCTGTTCATTATAAATGGATATATGCACTTTACTGTTCTACTGCTGTACACTGAATGGATACTTCCAAGACGTGGGTACAAAGTGGTGATGAATTGATGATCACATTCTGCAGTACATGACCTGTGTTCGATTTAGGCCTGGCCAAAACCCACAGAGTTGCAGTTAGAAACTGAAAGTCTGCTCAGTAATTAACCTGCTCCTTTATGTTTTGTTGACATTTGCCTGCAGCGGATTTACAACTCAAGACAGCAAGCGAGTAATAATATATATAATATACTTCATTTTTTGGACTGAAAATAACCTTTTGTGCACATTGTAATCACTTGATTTTTATGATGCAGATATTTTCCACATCATGCAAAAATGAAAATTCTAATTATGCTTTTAATGCTATATATTGCCCAGCCCTATAGGCCAGTCCCAATATTCAGTGCCAGTGTGCAGGCAGTAGTGTACAAACCCTTATACCATGGTCTGGGTGAATACTCAATTCTGATTGGCTTTAGCGTGTCCATTAATTCCTGATAATACTAATGAGAGTGAAACTGTTCACCGTCCTAAATTAATTCGCTGGCTATAAAAGAATCAGATTATCATATTTCCAACACTGAGTCTAACGTTAGTCCTTCAGGGCCTCATCCTCCGAACTCCACAGGGTGGCGACTGTAATACACAAGCTCAAAGAATTAAGTTTACACCACCCATCTTGACTTACTGATTACATAAGCGATCATCTCAAATCCCATCTGCTATTCAACTCGCTAATTCAGGCTGCGGCCGACAGTACACATGGCCTCTCATTTGTTCGTAAAACTCTCGACATTGATTCTAGGACAGAGACATGGCTGAATAGCTAGTCTTGTTGTTAAACATACTGTCAAATTATATTTACTTTTTGTTAACCGTACGCAATGTTATTGTCTTTGAATCTTGCTAGCATAACGTTAGCTTTCTGGCTCATAGCTGAGCCAAAGCGTTCTATGAGCTGAGCGGACTAGAAATATCTCCCGTTGCCAAGTTTTAGCTAAGGTTCATCCTAACTACTGGAGTAGTGAACATTTCCATTGCATAGGAACTTTATGGGATGGTGATGATTGTTTCAGATAGCAATTAGCAAACCCCAGGTGTTGTCTGGGAAACAGGGAGGGCTTGTGATAAACTTTAGATTTTAGTTGCAAAAAGCATGAAAACATGAACTAATTGTCAATTTTCTTTTTTTTCTTTGGCAAGTGACCATGGTATAAGCAGGATAATGCCCTTCGATGTGTCAGATAATCAGGAATTACTGGACTTCGTGGACGTTACATGTCGATGGTTCTGGCTTCCCTGTTGACCATTAATTCCTTTTAATGGATACCTCGTCAGTCATTATCCCTTACTTAACCCCCACCTAGCCTGTTCTTACCCCAACCATAGCACTTAACCATAATCTGACCCTATAGACCTCTATCCTAATCTTAATCTGTTTGGAGACTGCAATAGTTGGGTGCTAAGGCCCTCTCATTTTAATCTGGCCCTTGACCTCTTTCCTAATTTTAACCTGTTTGGAAATGGCAATAATCAACTACTACTGATTTCCAAACCTTAAAATGTTTAATAATTAACCCCCCCTTTTCTCTTTTTTTAAATTTTTTGTTTTTATTTTTCCTTTCTTTTAATTTGTTTATTAATGAATTCTTATTATTTTAAATGATGGGCTGAATTACAGTATGTTTGGGAGTGGTTTTCCATACAAAAAGAGCAGCTATTACCTTGGTGGAGACCTGTGCAAGTGCAATTCCATGACTCTTAGTCATGATTATAGCCCCTTAACCAAACCCTTGACTCCCGAGTCCAGGTGTTGCATTGTGTCTCAGAGCTGAATGGTCTTTTTCTCACCTCAAAGTAGTTGACATTGAACGAAAAAAAAAATCCTAAAAGACATATTATATCTAATATCTGATTCAGTGCATTCGGTTTGGTCAGCGGGTCGATCTTAAACAGCTTCCATTTTATAAAGCGAACAAATATATTCCACTTTAATTTTGCCGATCAGGACTTTGGACATTCCTGTTCTATCTAATAATTAAAATTTAGCAGGAGAGGAAACATCTGGGCAAATCTAGCTGGAGCTACCCAAGTGGCCAATTTGATGTTGTGGAGCTGCGAATCTGTTACTCAAACAAAACGAACACTGCTGTGTGCGGTATGCGGTGTGCACATGCATTCATGCATTTGCAAAGTGTGTTTGTGATGTTTTTGTTCATGTGCCGTAACAGTGTGTGGTTGTGAGTGAGTGATACGTGAGTAGGGACAGTTTTTTTATAATTCTTTGCAGATGTCTGGTTAGGGTTTGAACACGGTCTCTCTGTTCTCTATTCTTTGTTTAACACACACACACACACTCACGCACACACACTGGTCTCAATGCTATGATCACGTCCAGTTGTGATGATTGCTAGGTCATCAATATATAATTAGAGCGTAGCTGAAAGGCAGGATTAGTGCACAGCACCTGGTCCTTGGGGATTAGAGAGCAAAACGGGAGGGCGGGGCACGCAGTGAGATTCAATTATACACTATAGAAGATTGTGACTACCTCAGTACAACATCTATATTTTTGTGTAGTTTATGCATCTAACAAGCCATTATTTATTACAACGTAATTTATGGTAAACTCTGTCTTGTTTCCAGATGCTGAAGGTCTTTGTTAAACAGATTTAAAGTGGCCGGCAACAGCCTGTACTCTCCCGTCTACTTGGCCATAATTAGTCCACTAGACGTGTTAATGCTATTGTTTTTCTTTAGAAGTGGAGAACATATTTTAATGTTTGATGTGCAAATAAAGACCGCAATTATAGAATATCGTGGAGATAAACGGTCAGCATAATTACTCTCTGTTCCTGTTGTAAATCATTTTGTGCTTATCCTGATTAAGCTATAAAACAGGCCTTTCATGTGTTACGTTGCACTGTAACATTATTTGCATAAACATACTTGGATTCACTGGTTTAAATATCAATGTAAAATGCTCAGTCTCTATGAGATGCAGATAATCTCTGAGTCAAATTGCTTAATCTAATTTAATGTGTTTACTTCATGCATGATCAGAGAAAATAAATGTTAAGTAAATGGTCTGCACTAAATTCAGCCAAACTATTATGTTTTCCATCACCAGATTTTTTTCTTTTAAAGCTGAGAGAAATAAAATGCCCTTTTTATGAGTGCTGGTCCTGGTGTGAGCACACAGCCCTCTTTGCATTATTCACCAGAATATGGTGGGATTGTCAGTTTAGATTAATGGTGTCATCATAGAATATGTGTTTTTTTTTATTCACATCTCTCTAAGGGAATCCCTGCGTTCTTTCACTGCAGCATCTCCCCCCTACTGTATGTCTGTACGTGAAGAGACTATAGAGCGGAGTGATAGTTTTCCACACTGTGGAGATCACTGCAGCACGTAAAAAGTAACGCGTTGGCCTCTGCATGAGCAACGCACAAAGGAGGTCTGCACACTGTTAGGCTGTTAGTATCTTTGCCTGGATTTACACGCACACTTGCTCCCTCCTCCGCATGAGCAACACCACGATATAATCTGCTCCACAAATATGCAAAACATTGAAAATTGTAAACTGATTATGTGATTAAGTGCGATTTTTAAACCGAAAATTAACCTTTTATGTTGTAACTCGCTTGACATTCAATGAGTTTTTCTCCCCCAAAGCTGCAGAGCCAGCACTGTATTGATGGCATCATCAGTAGAGAGATCCTGGAGCTGCTCCACTGAAACAATGATGCCAAGTTTGTGCACACCATAATGATGCTTGGGGCGATTTTAATGATGCTGGCATTTTCTGGCTCATAACTGTTAACAGTGCAATGAAATTAAGGTTAATCAAAACCTCCTTGAGTCTTTGGAGTCGCACGCAGCTCGTTGTCAAGAGAAAGGCCCGAGGTTTTTGCTCTGTGATGGTCCCTCCTTATGAAATATTGATTGCATATTCTGCATTTTACCACTACTCATTTCATGTTTTTTTGCGGTATATTGAATGAAGGTAATCATTGATTTTTTTTTTCCATTGTAGGGCAGCACATACACTGTACATATGTTTGTGTGTGTGCTCACAAACATTTTCTTTTTCAAGGCTTATTTTAACAAAAGAAATACAAAAAAAAAAGGGAAATATTTGCATCACTTTTAAAAGAAAACACATCTGAAAGCTGTCTGTATTGTTGTTGTTTTGTCAGCTGATAATTTTTTAATAACATCCCTCTGTTAATAAGATATGGAGCATTCACTAATTAATTTCCAGCATATTGTAATGTGATCGCGGATTAGTTTAATCCTCACATTAGACTGAACAGACATTAAAATGATTGGTCATTAAAATTTCGTGACAAGGAGCTCATTTTCAAGCAGTACAAATTTGCAAGCACAATACAATGTGTGCTGTTCAACAATAGAAATGCTGCTGTGGAGATTGAGTCGTGCATCTCTCCCAGTCATCATGGTTGTACAATGGTGATGGCAAATGGACTGCACTTATATTTTGCTTCTCAATCTTTGTAGGACAAAGCGCTTTACAGTTTGATTCTGATTCACCCGTTCACACCCTAGGAGCAATTTCAGATTTGTTGAGTAATTCAAGGATTAACCCACTAACCCTGCTTTTACTCAACAAACTACTGTACCTCCTGAGCAACAGCTGCCTCCGTTCCTCAATTGGTCCACAGCAACAACACAAAATCCAAATCTACCGTGCCTACTTGACCTTTAAAATGAATGTGGAATGGCTGTAGGAGTTTGCTGACTGCTGTTGACGCATCTTGGCACTATGTATGTGTATTGGCAAGAATCTGGATTTTTTAAAATCTAATTTTAGGAAAACTGTCATAATATAAAGACACACCACTATATGCATGAAATCTGAGTTAAAAAAAAAAGTCACACTGAAATGGCTACTATTTGGACTAACATCATTACACTTGAGTACAATTGGACTCAATGGATCCACAAGAGTTTCAGCTTTCCAGTGATACCCAATTTATGCAATTCTGTGCAAGACTGTTTAGGGACCCCATGCATAAATATTACACCAATTTAGAATAGGTGAAATGAACACATTTGTCCAGCATGCACAAAACCGCATGGTTTTTGACTCAAACTGCATGGGATGAGCATAAAGCGGGCATGTCTGCAAAGGGGAGACTTGTAGATACCCATATTGAACCCATTTTCATTCACATATATTGAGGGGATTGAAAATGGCCATGCCAGTTTTTCCTCACCAAAATGTAGCATCATTTTTGGGTGTTATTTAACCTTCTTCGCAACAAGCTAGTATGACATGGTTGGTACCAATGAATTCCTAAAGTTTTCTAGTTTCATAAGCTGCCAGTACCTTCACTCTAGCTTTAAAATTGTGCCCCCTACAATCTCAGACTGCACGGTGGTGCAGTGGTTAGCACTGGCGCCTCACAGCTAGAGGGTTGCAGGTTCGAATCCGGCTTGGGACCCTTCTGTGTGGAGTTTGCATGTTCTCCCCGTGTTAGCGTGGGTTTTCTCCGGGTACTCCGGTTTCCTCCCACAGTCCAAAGACATGCAGGTTAGGTTAATTGTGGACTCTAAATTGCCCGTAGGTGTGAGTGTGAGCGTGAATGGTTGTCTGTCTCTATGTGTCAGCCCTGCGATGGACTGGCGACCTGTCCAGGGTGTACCCTGCCTTCGCCCAATGTTGGCTGGGATCGGCTCCAGCCCCCCCGCGACCCCTAACGGGATAAGCGGTTGCAGATGGATGGATGGATGGATGGACAATCTCAGACAGAATAGCGGCCGGGTCTGCTGGCCGGCTGGTAGATTTTTAAGAGGTTAATTAAAAATCAATACAGTGTTTTGGACATCGATACAGTATTGCAAAACATAATATTGCGATACTCATGTGTATGGATATTTTCTTACACCCCTACTTGGCACTAGGGATGACAAAGTCCATCGGCTGTTTGGTCCACCACTTTCTAAACTGAAATATCTCAACAACCATCGGCTGGATTGCAATAGCATTTTCTACAGGCCTTTGTAGTCTCAAGAGGATGAAGCCTAATGGGGATACCCTAACTTTTCATCCGGCAGCACCAGCAGTTCAACAATTTCACTTATTCAGTGAAATATCTTTACATCTACAAGATGGATTTGCAAAAAATCTTTTACTTCTACTAGACAGAGATGGTTCCCACATGATGAATCCTACTACTTGAGGTTGGCATTTGTGGTTTCGGGTGAAATGCAAAAACTATTGGATGGATTGCCATGTAATTAGTCCACATTCATGGCCACCTCAGGATGAGTCTTTTTGTGATACCTTAACTTTTTCCTTAACTTTAACTTTAACTTAACTTTTTCATATCATCAGGTCAAATTTTCACTTACCATAATTTGGTTTATGACCAAATACATGCAAATATGATGACATCCCCATCAGCCTCAGCTGTAATTTGTGTTTCTGCTAATTATCAAAATGTTACCATGCTAACAAAATGATGAGCATGGTAAACATTACCTATATAAACACCAGCATGTGGGCATTGTCTTGAGAAATGTGAGAAATTTGCATGCCGATGTTTAGCTCGAGGCCCTGCTATGCATAAGGACAGCCTTACATAATTGCTACTGGGACATTAAGGTGCTTATTACTATCCACAACACAGCTATTTGCCTAGGGTGAGCCACTCTTGTACCGACTTTCTTGATTACTCGGCTGTTAGTTCGGCATAGGCAGTAATCGCAGTCCCTTCTAGTTAGTTGGGGCAGGATGGAATGACACATAACTGTCAAAGACGACAGTGAGATTGACAGTTAGACTGGCGAATATATGGATGCCTTCTATTTTCCTTAGAAAATAACTGTTTACATGCACACAAGAAACCAGTCTGTTGGGAGAAATCAGGTTAAGGCGGCAAATTGGAGTTTGCATGCACTGCAGTAACCTAAAACCCATGTTTGGTCAGTAATGAGATTTCTCCCCCATGGTGCGTTGCCATATTTTTGAATGAATGCTGGAATACTTAAAGTGCATTGGTATTACTGCATGTGACACCTCAGCTTGAGGATTTCAGAGTATTTGGAGTCACACCGCAGTGGGAGGATATACTATGCAGTGTGAGAGGACAGTTTTTTTTCTTTCTTCACACAGAACGCGGCTAATTGCCAAGAAATCAGAAATCTAGCCGTGTGTACCAGGTTTCTGTTAATGCCTTACCCCAGTTAGATAAACCTTGTTTCATTTTTAATGAGCGTGCATTGCCTTGAGTCTGTCTGGCTAACCGAGGCTGTTCTAGCTAATCAGAATGTTTTCACTCACTTCAGGTTTTGCAACAAGTAGAGACAGTGGAGAAAAGTATTAAGCGACTGCAAAGAATTCAGTCATGTGGAGAAGGAAACCCCATTCTTAGTTTTAAAGGTCACATATTATGCTCATTTCCAGGTTCATAGATGTATTTTAATGTTGCACTAGAACATGTTTACATGCTGCAATGTTCAAAAAACCCTTTATTCTTCTCATACTGCAGCCTGAGTCTGCCTGCCTCAGAGCCTAATTCAGCCTCTGTCTGAAAACCACTGATTCACAGCCTGTCTCCTCCCACTCTGCTCTGATTGGTCAGCGTTTTCTGTCAATCAAACTTCCTCAACAACAACAGCGTCACCCTCCCCCTCCCTCCCGGAGCAGCTCTCTAGAGAGAGACGAGTGGAGAGAGAGGAGTGGAGGGAGAGGCAGCTAGAATAGAGCTTATAAACCACTTTAAAGTTTATAAACCAGAAACTTCACCCAGCGCACGTTACCGGAGGAATCTGATCAGAAATCGGCGACACATGATGAACATCTGCGGTCCAGATTCCAGGTTTTCCTGACGGTTTCTCTCAGGTAAATAATACTATTTATAGCTCTGTTAGTTAACTCAGTGTTTACCTCATGCATCAACTCTGTAAACCGTAAACATACACTCTGTTTTACGTCTGTCTTTACAGATCCATCTGTGAGAAATGACCGACAGAATCATCCCAGAGGAGAGCAGATAGCTGAAAGCAGATGGGAGATACAGAGCTAACCCGTTAGCATGTAGCTACATGCTAACGGGTTAGCTACATGCTACCGCTATGACACGGTGTGTAAACACAGCGACCATCAGGGTGGAAAATAGAAGATGTGAAACAGTAGTCAGTTCATTATTTCTGCTAAAAGATAAATGTATGGAAGATCAGAGTAATGGTATATTATTTACAGTAGTAGCTGTCTCTGTGTTACCATGACTACAGACCACCGGAGCTTAGCTTACCATAGTTTACCAGAGCTGAAGACTTTCTCCTGTACCATGTTAACATAACTAACTAACAGGTGAGATGATTACAAATGCTGTGAATAATTAATATTGTCATCTGTCAACTCAAATAAAGTTTGACTGTGAAACAGAAATGTGTTGTGTTGCTTACAAGTCACTATTTACTACCTGTACTCTTCTACATGCATGACATCAAATATATATAATATATAAATATCATCTGTTTAAACAGTGTAATTACATAAAGCCTTTGTGAAAGAACATGTTATATTTAGATGATGGGAGTACATGAAGCCTGTTCTGCTGGTTCTTGCAGACTTTGCTCAAGTTAGGTTGAGGAGGAGAGACAGTGACGCGCTGTGGGCCGGGGTCAGCTACTGAAGGTTCTCTCTGGTTCGACCAGGAAACCCTTACATGGCTTGCATTTCTCTAATGACGTCAGAAGAGAAGGAAAAAAAGCGATCTTTTTTTCTGCACCCATTTCCGGACAAACGGAGGAGGAGAAAAAGAGAGGATGGTCTTTTATGATACTATGGTGGCCTGTAGACACACTGGGGACAGATATTGATGTTTAAAAGACATGGAAAAGTGCATTTTGCATAATAGGTGACCTTTAAATGTGGTTATTGCATACTACACTGGAGCTCTTGCAAAATGTGTCACACATCTATTTTTGTCCACATGGGAGAACTCGGTCTTTCAGGTAGTGTATTCATCTTCGAGAGTGATATATTTTCCAGAAAGAATGTGTACATTTTTCAATTTATAAATGTTTGAATTGCAGATGGCAAATATGGATATACATCATTTAACGTGATCAGGAACCACTGCCTGGGTTATATCTGGCTGTCAGAATTTTATAAAAAATAAATAAATGTCTATCCTATGCCCTGTAACAGTTTGGGGTGTTTTGGTGAATATTCATCACTCGCTCCCAAAGCTATAAATAAGAGAGATGAGTTTCACAAAAAACCCAATGACGACACGAGGCAGAGGAGGAGTTACCCGGCCCGGAGGAAGCCCGGGGCCCACGTCTGGAGCCAGGCCCAGACGGAGGGCCCGTCAACGAGCGTCTGGTGGCCGGGCTTGCCACGGAGCCCGGCCGGGGATACCCCGAAAAAGGAACGTGGCACCCCCCTCCTCTCCATCCTGTGGGCTCACCACCTGCGGGAAGAACCGCTTGGGTCGGGTGCGCTGCCACACGGGTGGCAGTGAAGGCCAGGGACCTCGACGGACTGGACCCGGGCGGCAGAGGCTGGCTCTGGGGACGTGGAACGTCACCTCTCTGTGGGGGAAGGAGCCGGAGCTTGTGCGGGAGGTGGAGCGCTACCAGTTGGATCTGGTAGGGCTTACCTCTACGCACAGCCTCGGTTCTGGAACCGTACTCTTGGATAGGGGTTGGACTCTATTCTTCTCTGGAGTTGCCCATGGTGTGAGGCGCCGGGCGGGTGTGGGGATACTCACAAATCCCCGGCTGAGTGCCGCTACGTTGGAGTTTACCCCGGTGGACGAGAGGGTCGCCTCCCTACGCCTTCGGGTTATGGGGGGGAAAACTCTGACTGTTGTCTGTGCGTATGCACCAAACAGCAGTTCGGAGTATTCGGCCTTCTTGGAGACCCTGAATGGAGTCCTGTATGGGGCTCCAGTAGGGGACTCCATAGTTCTCCTGGGAGACTTCAACGCGCACGTGGGCAACGATGGAGACACCTGGAGTGGCGTGATTGGGAGGAACGGCCTCCCTGATCTAAACCCGAGTGGTCGTTTGTTGTTGGACTTCTGTGCTAGTCATGGATTGTCCATAACGAACACCATGTTCGAACATAAGGATGCTCATAAGTGTACGTGGTACCAGAGCACCCTAGGCCGAAGGTCGATGATCGATTTTGTAATCGTATCATCTGATCTGAGGCCGCATGTTTTGGACACTCGGGTGAAGAGAGGGGCGGAGCTGTCAACTGATCACCATCTGGTGGTGAGTTGGGTCAGAGGGTGGGGGAAGACTCTGGACAGACCTGGTAAGCCCAAACGCGTAGTGAGGGTGAACTGGGAACGTCTGGAGGAGGCCCCTGTCCGAGAGATCTTCAACTCACACCTCCGGCGGAGCTTTTCTGGCATCCCTGTGGAGGTTGGGGGCATTGAACCCGAGTGGACGATGTTCAAAGCTTCCATTGCTGAAGCTGCGGCGGTGAGCTGTGGTTTTAAGGTCTTAGGTGCCTCAAGGGGCGGCAACCCTCGAACACCGTGGTGGACACCGGTGGTCAGGGAAGCCGTCCGACTGAAGAAGGAGGCCTTCCGGGATATGTTATCTCGGAGGTCTCCGGAGGCAGTTGCAGGGTACCGACGGGCCCGAAGAGCAGCAGCCACTGCCGTGACGGAGGCAAAGCAGCGGGTGTGGGAGGAGTTCGGAGCAGCCATGGAGAAGGACTTTCGGTCGGCACCAAAGTGCTTCTGGAAAACCATCCGGCACCTTAGGAGGGGGAAACGGGGAACCATCCAAGCTGTGTACAGTAAGGATGGGACACTGTTGACCTCAACTGAGGAGGTAATCGGGCGGTGGAAGGAGCACTTTGAGGAACTTCTGAATCCGACCAATACGCCCTCTATGGTAGAGGCAGAGCTGGAAGCTGATGGGGGACCATCATCAATTACCCTGGTGGAAGTCACTGAGGTAGTCAAACAACTCCACAGTGGCAAAGCCCCGGGGGTTGATGAGATCCGCCCAGAAATGCTGAAGGCTCTGGGTGGGGAGGGGCTGTCTTGGATGACACGTCTCTTCAACACCGCGTGGAAGTCGGTGACAGTGCCTAAGGAGTGGCAGACCGGGGTGGTGGTTCCCCTTTTCAAAAAGGGGGACCAGAGAGTGTGTGCCAATTACAGGGGTATCACACTGCTCAGCCTCCCTGGTAAAGTCTACTCCAAGGTGCTGGAAAGGAGGGTTCGGCCGATAGTCGAACCTCAGATCGAAGAGGAACAATGCGGATTCCGTCCTGGCCGTGGAACAACGGACCAGCTTTTCACTCTCGCAAGGATCCTGGAGGGGGCCTGGGAGTATGCCCATCCAGTCTACATGTGTTTTGTGGACTTGGAGAAGGCATATGACCGGGTCCCCCGGGAGATACTGTGGGGGGTGCTGCGGGAGTATGGGGTGAGGGGGGCACTTCTCAGGGCCATCCAATCCCTGTACGCCCAAAGCGAGAGCTGTGTTCGGATCCTCGGCAATAAGTCGGACTCGTTTCCGGTGGGGGTTGGCCTCCGCCAGGGCTGCGCTTTGTCACCAATCCTGTTCGTGATATTCATGGACAGGATATCGAGGCGTAGTCGGGTGGAGGAGGGTTTGCAGATCGGTGTGCTGAGGATCTCATCGCTGCTTTTTGCAGATGATGTGGTCCTGTTGGCATCATCGGTCTGCGACCTCCAGCACTCACTGGATCGGTTCGCAGCCGAGTGTGACGCAGTCGGGATGAGAATCAGCACCTCTAAATCTGAGGCCATGGTTCTCAGCAGGAAACCGGTGGTTTGCCTACTCCGGGTAGGGAATGAGTCCTTACCCCAAGTGAAGGAGTTTAAGTATCTCGGGGTCTTGTTCGCGAGTGAGGGGACGATGGAACGTGAGATTGGTCGGAGAATCGGAGCAGCAGGGGCGGTATTGCATTCGCTTTACCGCACCGTTGTGACGAAAAGAGAGCTGAGCCGGAAGGCAAAGCTCTCGATCTACCGTTCAATCTTCGTTCCTACTCTCACCTATGGTCATGAGGGTTGGGTCATGACCGAAAGAACGAGGTCGCGGGTGCAAGCGGCCGAAATGGGTTTCCTCAGGAGGGTGGCTGGCGTCTCCCTTAGAGATAGGGTAAGAAGCTCAGTCATCCGTGAGGGACTCGCAGTAGAGTCCTTGCTCCTTTGCGTCGAAAGGAGCCAGTTGAGGTGGTTCGGGCATCTAGCACGGATGCCTCCTGGGCGCCTCCCTTGGGAGGTGTTCCAGGCACGACCAGCTGGGAGGAGACCACGGGGAAGACCCAGGACTAGATGGAGAGATTATATCTCTACTCTGGCCTGGGAACGCCTCGGGATCCCCCAGTCAGAGCTGGTTAATGTGGCCCGGGAAAGGGAAGTTTGGGGTCCCCTGCTGGAGCTGTTGCCCCCGCGACCCGATCCCGGATAAGCGGTTGAAGATGGATGGATGGATGGATGGAGTTTGCCCCATCCCTGATGTCATTCCAATGTACAGTTGCTTAGAGGACTGCTTAAAAATGATGGCAGTCATAGGATTGGAGTCAGTTCCAATACCCAGAACATCTTTCAAGCTTACGTTCAAGGAATGCACAGAGTCAGTCTCCCATTCATTATCAATGGAGCAGCTACAGGCTGTAAATCAGAATGACATCACAGATGAAAATCTTGGATCTTGAAATTTGAGCTACGGACAGACCGCATTTATGTGAGATTCAGATACTAACTGAGCGTGATACAGACACTTCAGTGTTATGCCGCGGCGGTTTATTCAATGCTCCAATTTTCAGATTTTGACACTGAGACATGCGGCCTCCTACCTACCTCCACTGATGAAGAATATGCTACATGACTCGAGGCTTGTCCAGTTTCACATTAGGATTACTGTGATGGACATTTTAAACTTAAATCAAATCCAAATCTTAACAATACTACTGGATGTCTACTGCTGGCCGTTACTCTTGATGTAAAATAGCACATCTTAATGGTTATAAACAGCCTTGTAATCCTGAACAACCAGAACGTCATTTAAAGCAGTTGAGCACCCTCTTAAACTCAGCTATTAAAGATGTGCCCTGCCATTTATGTGCTTAAAATGTGCTCATGTGATCAAAGATCACCAAAGCAGTGCAGACAGATGCATAGCTATCTGGTATTAAGCATTGACAGGACTTCAGTCATAGATCCAAGTCGTCTATTCTCTTTTCAACAGAGCTAGGTCTCCAGTACCGCTTCATGTTACACAAGGTAATGAATGCTCTGTCTATAGGGAATGGGAATCACTGATTCTGGGGCACTCCGCCATTTTTGGAGGGTAGTGTACAGAGCTACTGTAGACTATCATTATCTGTCACCGGTCTAACCATCTGTCAATCATTCATCATCAGAAATAATAAAGTATGTGTAAAAGACAAATTCCCATATGAAGAGAAGCTGACAGAGGCAATGGGGCGATATATTACAAAATTGGAGTTAGTTTATGATATTGATCCTTATGAATTAGAAGGCCCTTGACCAGCTTGCCACCCATTATGTTCTTTGTTGTGTTTTGACACCTGTCAGCAGTTCAAAATATGTTCATCTTTGGAGGCCCATTTACAAATGTCGAATGTCCAACTTGCTGTCAGTGACGTCACATTCCCATTCCCTATCAACAAGGCTGTTGTGTGAAGGGCTTTGAGGGTGTAGATGATGGTCCATGTCATTGTAAGTAACACTGCATAATGCCACGTGTAAAACCGATGATGTACAATCCACTGACGTCTTCACTATATTGTATGTGATTGTCAGTGACTGGATCAAGGACATATGCTAATGCATTACATCTGTTCCAAAAGTCATAAAATGTGACTGTCATGTGCTGAAGGCACAAGAACAGAGTTTTAAGAATGGTACAAGACACCAGTCTGTAGAAAACATTTCACATGTAAAAGTAATTTTATATTGTAGCATCGCATTTTTGGCAGCTTTTGGCAGTTTATGGATCGTTCCACTTTGTTCAACCCAACAAATTTCCCAATACGAAACACTAGCTCAAGGCTTAGATTAGGGATGTCCATTTCAAGCAAACAATGGATCTATAACCCCCACACACACCCACACACACCACCACAATACAACAATACACCTGACAGTTAAAACAAGGAAAAATACATATTTTTAAACTTTTTAAACTACTAGATTTTTTATGATTAAATGACTATTTAAAAAATCGACAATCATGACCCATCCCGAGCTTAGATGTGTCAGCTCTTCACAGCATTCCATAGGCGCCGGATGTCGGCCAAACAGCCGACTACTCAGCCGGTCTATATTAATTCCGTATCCAATTGCCATATTCATTTTTTTAATCTAATAAAATAGTGTTGTTGTGATTCGCTATGCGTGTACTATACGACCACAAGCCTCTTTTCAAAACAATGTGAGCATGATGATAGGAACGTTGCTCTATCTCTGTATCACTCCCGCCCACACTTGCTCTATGTGTGTGTGCACGGAGAAATAGAAAAATAATTGATGATAGCTATTTACAAACTGTGTGGACTAAAACGCACAAGTCGTCTAATCTTTCTTTACAATAACCAGGTAAGCAAACTCATTAAAATATGCAATAATTAAGATCAGTGTATATGATGGAATAGTGACATTAGAAGGTGTCGTGGGGTCCAAATTCCACTTATTGGTAATATCCTTTTGGAAAGCCCTGTACAATGAGCATGGATCACATACCCTGCTCCATACAACTGAATACCTGCATTGTATGTGAAGCAGACCAATGGGACAATTACTGTATATGGTTGTGGATGCTGGTGCTGATAACCTAGTAATTGGTATATAGACTTTATTGCATTCATAAGCCTACATTTACAACGTAGATTGTAATATTTACCTCGGTCTTGACACAATATTTAATAAGGTTAATGTTTTCTGGAATTAAATGTTACATAATAAAATGTCTACTATATATACTGAACAGCAGCTCCCCTGAATCCAGTGGACAGTTGGAAGAGAAATAACAGTATCTTGTATTGCTCTTCAGCAGACAAAGCAACAACAGCCCTACTATCTATTTTAATGCTGTCTATTTAGAAACAGTGCCGGTGGCTTAATGTTCTTTTCAGCCTCACCAGTAAGTCTGTGTTGTCCATCTTTCCTTTCACCTCACAATCTCCTGCAACAAAGCAACCATGTTTATCTCTTGGAAAGCCTAAGACATCTCTTGATTCTTATGTAAATAGCATATCACCATCCTACAATGAGCGCTGGATTTACAATGACTAGTGCAGTGCCCATTCCGAGCGCGCGACCGTCCGGAATGGGTGATTTCTTGCCCCGCCGAAGTGCTGCTTACAGCTTTGTTGAGAAACCGCGGCATGGCTGCTTGCAACCGTCGAGTGTGAAGTTGATTGGATGAACAGTTCTCGAGTTATACGAAGGGCAGTCATAGATGCATACACAGACAGACAGACAGAGATTCCTCCTTTTATAGTTAGATAATACTGCTACAGTGCCATCTATTAGCCAAATGGCACCAAATTTGTTATGGTCACTCAGACATCATATCTACACATGTTCACCAAATGTGGTTGCAATAGCAAAAAGCACTGACATGACATTTTTTTGTAATATAAGCCCTACCCACAGCATTTGAGCATGTATGGAACATCAAAAATCCGAAAAAGTAACTATTTCCTGCTTGGTCCAGAGATGTTCTGTACCAAATTAGGTGACGATTGCTCAAAATGTGTTGGAGAAGTAGCAAAAAATCTGATTAAGATGCAATTGAAAATGGCGTTAAATTGATCTAGACGCAAATGAGCGTGGCTTACATGGAAAGATCCGCCTGGACCCGCAAAATTTTGTCTCTGAGACTTGTGGTTAAAAAGTTGCAGGAAATAATAATAAATAATAAAGTTCATTGCTATAGCGCCACCATCTGGCCAAATTGCACCACATTTGACACTGCACCCCCTTGGGTTCTAAGCGACACACCATCCAAGTGTGAAGTTGATTGAAAGAACGGTACTAGAGATATGCGAAGGACACACAGACAGACAGACGGAGATTCCTCGCTTTATAGTTAGACTAGTGCAGTGCCCATTCGTGGCGTGGCCGTTTAAAACAGGCCGATTGCTTGGCTCCCGGTAGCCTCCCGGTATTGCTGCTTGCAGCGGTTGGCGGGGGTTTGAGCCTGTTCGGAGCACGTGGGCATTCGGACTGCGTGGCTGTTCAGAGCAAGCCAATTGCTCGGCCCCAAGCAAGTGCTGCTTGCAGCAATGTCGAGAACCGCTCATTACTCGTTGACTCCAGGGAAGAGAAGAAGTGTTTGGTAATAACGTTAGTATATCCAGCATCCAGCAGCAAAAGTGAACTGCAGTGGGTCAATGAGCCATGGTCTGCCCGCTGCGGACAACATGCTGGACAGTCTGCAGAGCCCTGAGGCACTGCCCAGGCTGCTGAACGGAGTGCTGAGTGCTTGTTTATTCAGAGTTTATTAATATTGAAAGTGTCACAGGTCCAAATTGCACCAAATTTGATAAAGCACTCCCTTGCGTTCCCAACAATACACCCGTCAAGTGTGAAGTAGATCGGATGAGCTGTTCTCGAGATATGAGAAGGACATACAGACAGACAGATTCCTTGCTTTATAGTCGGATGAAAATATAGATAATTTAATATATTGACCACTGTGACGGTTTGAGGCATACTGTCAGTGTATTTCATCCATTTACTCATATGACAGCATGGGGGCTGCCTAGACCATCCTCACCACACTGTAATCTGGCCTACATAACAAAACCCCATCACATTATTATGAATTTATGCAAGTTGCACTGTCAAAACTAATTTGCTGGACCAGTTTGCTTCTTTGGCTTACACTCAAAAGGAATAGTATTATGACACAGGAGAGATGAAATCATCCTGACTATGTGGCACATGTGGGTCAGACTGAATTAAACAATAATGCGTCACATTTGTTAGCGCATTACTTTATTTTGATTGCAATGTGACATCTGTTACCACACAGCAAAAGATCTATTTTGAATTTTTATGAAAGTTGAGGCTGAGGATTCAAACATCCTCATTTCTGTCAGGCGGTTCATATTAGGCTTTGAAATTGAAATTATTTTTGGATTTATGTGCAAATGTGTGAAATATTTTAATATTTTATTAGTATTCAACTCAAGCAGTTGATGTTGGCAGCCATTATGAAAACAAACTGGCAAGTTATAAACAAAAACGTACCTGTACCTACAGTGTATACATGTAATAGAAGCTATATAATCTATCTCACAGGCTTATTTATCAAGCAAGAAAAGATTCACCTGTCATCTTCTTCATCTATGGAGACTAAAAACACTTGTTCCACTAAAACCAACCAGCCTTAACAACAAGTACAATTTATCACCACAGAGAACTACAGACACTTATCTGTGTGGGAACAGGTACCAGGAGCCTCAGTTGGCCACCAGCCAAAGAGGTTCCTTTTTCTAACCTTCTGAGCATGTTCATCATTTGCAAATCAGCTTGGATCCTGCAGAGGCGTCAGGTGCCACGTTGGAAACCGCACACAAATCATACTTAAGATTGTGCAACATTATGAGAGTGTACTGTAGGCGGACAATGAAGTTCCCGGTGCTGGATGCTGTCAGAGTAATTAGTGTGTTTATGTGTGTGTGTTTATCGGTTATTTTGGATTGGACAAGTATCTGTCATCTAGAGTTGATTACTGTAATAGTCTGTTCTCCAGCTTGTGTGATATATATGCATCAGAAATTTCCAGCTTCAATTAAATATTACAGCTAGAAAACTTACAAAGATGCAATGGCCTTCCTACACTAGCTGCTGATACAAGCTGGAGCCGATTGTCAAGTTCTCCTCCAAGCTTATAGCAATACCTGAATGGTGTAGCTGAATCATATCTTTCAGGTCTGAACTCTACTCTGCACTCACTTGATGCAGAACATCTGGTTATCCCTAGAATAAGTGAGTGAGCCTGACAGATTTTTGTACCATTTGTACTGTATGCAATTTTTGAACAGCTATTTATGGCCATGCTAGTTATGTGGCTCTATGGATGGCAACGGTAGGTTGTTAATTAATCACTTCCCTGACTTTGAGTGCCATCATCAGGTCAAAATTTATATTCTTAAAATGCTGTGGTTTATGACTAAATACCAGTGGGCAACCTCCAGGTCTGAAAAGTGAAGCCAATGCTGAAGTGCCTTAAACTTGCATTCTTTCTAATAGCCAGCAGGGGGCGACTCCTCTGGTTGCAAAAATAAGTCTGATTGTATAGAAGTCTATGAGAAAATGACTCTACTTCTCACTTGATTTATTACCTCAGTAAACATTGTAAACATGAGTTTATGATCTCAATCACTAGTTTCAAGTCTTCTTCAATACAGCATGATGTTCATTCAGTAAATTATGGTCCCATTTGATTGATGTGATTGACAGGTTGCTACCACGGCGTTGTCCGGTCTGGAAGTTGTCCGCGTTTTTGTCTTACAACTTTACAACACACGGTGTGTTTACAGTTCACGAAAGTTAATTGTAACATTTTGGTCTCCTAAAAATGTCTTATTCAGCGCTCGGTTGTGCTTACTCCACCCTCTCGTGTCACTTTTGGTTGCAAAAAAACAAAATGGCGATGGCCAGAACATTCCCCTTTTCATCATAACACTTAGCAAAAGTAACAATTAACAAAGGCATGACATTTCAAAATAACCCTCCCCCCTCCCCAGTATGGTACATTTGTTACATCATTTTTTTTTGTCTTTTATGTGTGAAGTGTTTTAAGACCTCTCTTAGTGGTAATGCCCCCTAAATGTAATAAAATGTATATGAGGCTCAGAGATGTAGTCATTTTCTTAGATGATTTTTTTGAGCTTTTTATGTCTTTATTGAGAGTGACAAAGATTGTATTGAAAGGGGGAGAGAGAGGGGACGACATGAAGAAAAGGGACACAGGTGGGATTTGAACCCCGGGCCGCTGCGGTAAGGACACAGCCTCGGTACATGGCTGCTCTAGTAGTATTAGTATTGAAGGGAGTGTGTGGTCTAAGACTGAGAGTTGCATCAAGTACGTTTGACATCACTAGACTTATTGTCCCATAGTGATCTTTAATACATCAATTTGCAGTTAGGAAATTATGTTTGTATTGGGCTATTTAGGGCAATCCACGGAGGCAAATTAGCCGCCTGCCAAAGTGATGGGAGAAAGTTGACAATTTCACCCAGGCTGAAATTAACCCAATTTTCGAGAATGGCAGGGCGTTAATTGTATGCTCTGCATTGACAACTCCATATAAGCTCACCATGTGCATACGTATGCCATGCACCTCACCCAGTATGAAAAGGAATTAAAAAGCACTTTATGTTTCTCTAGAGGAAGAGATTACTGCAACACCATTTGGGATCTCTGTTTACTGAATGCAACAGCTGCAGCTTGTTTCCTTTGTCCTTTTCACTCTAGTTTACGTTGGCAGACATGAATAAACAGATGGATGTTTTTCATGTCAACTTATATCAAAAGTAATTAAGCATTTGTGAGGTTAAGATGGCAGTGATATTACATCCCTCCTCATTTGGTGGTGGTTGTAATGCACATATTTTACTTTAGGCAACGCATGCTGCACAGCGGGCCCCTTGACAGCTGGTGCGCATGTTCCTACTGTATGATTTTTGTGAGTGTGTGCCTGAGCAAGAATGTTAAACACTTCAGTGAGGGTTTTCTGAGACCAATAACCCTCTAGTCTTATACTTTGACTGCATTGTAAATTATGCTTTCTCAGTTTCCATTATTGCTAGTTCACCACCTCTCATTGTGAGACATGTTCAGTTTTAGAATATCTCAAGTGTAGAAGATAGATCATCCTCCACTTAGTCATGACTGCACACGACTCTGATGGAGAAAGGTGAAGGCTCTTGATATTTTTTAGCAGCATCACTGTATACTTTCATTTTATATTAGTGGTGTAATGCACCATAGATGTTGTACTTTTTTTCTGAAGAGGGGGAAGGATTTATACAGTACATATCCAAAAAACACTTCACACACATTAAAATAGAGGTTCCCAACCTATTTTCCTTGAAGACCCCCTCCCCCCTACTTGTCTCTTCTCAGTTTCGTCAATTAAATAAAGTGATGACATCTTGACAGATTTCCCAAATGCAGACACATAATGTGATCTTTTTTTGTAACATATTAATTTACTATTATAGTGTTGACGCCGAGATGGATTTTTGTTATTGTGGTTTTAGAAATGTAATTTACAGTGCTGTTAGATTGCTGCTAGACCACCCAGTTAATACCGGTGCAGGCCTCCCTTTGTGTGTGGCAAGCAGGAAAGCAAAAACATTTTTGACCACAGTGAGAATGTTGATTTTGAAAGGAGAAGGAAAAATGTGATTTTTTGGACATTTCGACACTGGATTTTTTGGAAATGTTTGGATCACACGAGTCGGAAACAATCCTACGCAGCCACCACTGGATCTAATTCTACAATTAGTATAATACTAATAATATTAGTGTAGCCTGGTCTTTATCTGCAACTGTGCAGAAATACTGGGTTGAAACAGAATGTGGCCTACAATGTGCAAAAAAATATGCTAAATATTTTTAAATAGTTTTATATATAGACTTTTGTATAAATTATCCAGTACGTGTGTTATTATTAGTTTAGTTATATATGTGCAAATCTAATTTTGACAACCTCAGAGCAGACCAATCCTGATGATCCCTCTTTGGCGCCCCCTAAGGGGGGCCCGGACCTCAGGTTGGGAACCCCTGCATTAAAAGGTGGTGGACGAAGCAGATGATATGAAAGAGAAAGATAGAATCCACATACTGTTTTCTGCTCCCTTGATGACCTTATTTGCTGCATATTTTCCATACACATATCATCTATTTTTTTTTCATTCCAGTGAGTGAATGCTAATGAACACAGACATATTTTATTAGCATGTATGCGATGCAACAATCTGTAAACTCTGACTGTTGTACCTACATTCTGTTACATTTTCATAATGTACTCAGTGTAACAGCTAACATTAGGAGGCTCTTAACAGTCCTGTCCATGAACTTGCCGGCCTTGAAGTATTGTTTGACCAAATGCCTGTAAGGTTGTTAGGAGAAATGTTCTTGGACTCTACGATTGTTCTTTAATCTGAAACTTGGCCATGATCTCCTAATTTATCTCATCCCAGAGTCTAGACACCTGAATTGCAAAGGCTGATCTCGTTTGGTCTTTAGACTTTTGAACATCCAAAACACGAACTTCACAGGATCTCAGCCAGCAAGCTATCACATATGGAGTCCCCCCAGTGCTTTGAAAGTAATCAGTGAGATGTTAAAATCCCTTCTGAAATTAATAAGTAGCCAGTGAAGTGATGCCAGGATAAGGCTAATATGCTCTCATTTTAGTGCCAGAGAGAAACTTTTTACCATTTCCAGAGGAAGGGGACTCACAATAATCCAAATGGGACATTACAAAGACAGTCTCCAGTAGGGATGTCACGAGAACCGAAACTTCGGTATCAACTCGATGCCAAAATTAAAAAAACATGACTGTACTCGTTTTCTACAATACCGACGTTACCGTACGATGCCTGCGGGGTCCGAAATGTACCTCCTCCAAGTGCCAAATGTGGCTGCTTCTGTCCTCTGCTCTCTGTGCTTCACACACACACAACAGCGCCATGCAGCAGCGAGATCCAGAGATCCTCTATGTTCGAGAAGACGATTCACTCCTGTGGGCAAAAACTGAACTGAATTGAACAAACTGATCAGAGATCTTTTATGTTTGAGAAGATGATTCACTCGTGGGGGAAAAAACTGACCTGAAATGAACAAACTGCATTTCTATCTTTTGTTGCTTATTGCTAAATCTCTGAAAAGTGTTTTTTTTTTTTTTTTTTTTATTGAACTCTGGACTCTGTATTTCCGATGAATGTTATTGGGACTTGCATTTTATTATATTACACTTAACTCCCCAGATCCACTTTGTCTGAACCAATCCAACAGCATGCAATCAAGTTTCAGGAGAAAACCGTGAAGAACTAATGTTACCTTACTGACCACCAGTTACTCTGCTGTTAAAATGACGTTACATTTGGTGAAGAGCGCATATGGCTTTTTTAGGACTTGAGACCTGAGTTGGGACATGAGTCAAAGACTTGAGACTTACTTGTGAGTTGCAAATCAATGACTTGATCCCACCTCTTTCTTGATTTATTCATACTGAGTTTGTTCAACAGGATTAACAAACTCAGATAGTGGGCTGTTGGGGTTAGAAATCAGGTGGTTTGGTTCTCTTGGCCAGTTAGGAGGATCTCAAAATATGTTGGTACCAGTAATGGATGTCCTAAAGACAGCTGTGGCCAAAGCACATTGTGCTTGGTCATTGCCCAAGTAAATCTGTGCCATCCACATAATAGATATTATGAGTGTGAATTAGATGTTGAAGAGGCAGTTTGAAATAAAAATAAGGGGTGACCCCGCAGAGACACTCTGAAATGACCTATACAGTCACTCAGTCGCCTACACTAAAAGTTTATCCAGAGAGTTAAAGGCTGGCCCACACTAAAAGATTTTTCAAATCTTAATAGATATTGAAAATATGATAGACCCCACACATAATGACATGTTAAATTTAACAGTTTTGTTCCTATAGTGTGTGTGGTGAGCAACGATTTGGCCAAAACAGCACTTACAGATTCCATTCATGAACAACAAAAGTCCTGACTCAAAAAAAACCCAGAAATCCTGCAAAATATCTCGCGATCAAACATGACTTTAGTGTAAACAAAACCCAGGATGGTCTTGCGCGCCGATCGGGGGATGTAAAACTTCTTAACATACCTCACACCACAGGAATATCTTGAAAGATAATCTTTAGAACCATCTAAAAATCTGGGCTTTGCTGACGATTGTCGGAAGGAGGGAATCGGGCCCAAAATCAGCTTGATTCTCGTGTTGTGTGTTCCCGGCATTAGACGTAAACAGCAAAACGCTGTGATGGTAATGGCCACCCAGGGCTCGCTAAGTCTGCTAGGCAATATTGCAGCTGTATCGAACATTGCAGATGTAGAAAAACTGGAAAAGGATTTCTCTCATTAATCATTAATTTCTTGTCTTCATGAAGGCACTTTCGGTACAGCGATAAGCTTTAAAAACCAGACTGAAACTTTTTCAGACAGGGTTCTCATTCATTCACTCCAGAACTTTTGCAGTAGAGGTTAAAATGGTGCGTTTAAAAGAATAAGAAGGAAATGGGAACAGTGCGTGAAGAGAGAACAATTAAACACCTGTTAAGGAGAGCTTTCATACTTTATGAGTTATAACTGAAATTGTTTATTTATATCCTGCAGCTTTCAGAGGAGAGCTATCAGATCAGTGCACAATAATTGCAGCTATTTTCTCACAAAATAAAAAATTGCAGCTCACATTCTTTAACAACATACCACCTACACGTGTTCTTATCACCTTCATGGGAAGGAAAAAAAAAGTTTTTTTAGTTATGAGTAAACTGATTGTTTTTACTCGCTCATACCCACACAAACAAAATAAAATAATTAAAAAAAGAAGAAAATAATATCTTATTTTTCAAATTTTTCGTCTTTATTAGATAGATGACAGCACCCTGAATCTTTTATGAATTTAGATCATGGATTAAGCTCAAAGCATATTTCAAACAGACTCCATACTAATACCAATAAACCTTAATGCAGCTAACTTTTTTTTTTCATACTAAACCTGGAGCCTTATCAGAAACGGGCCTCCACACTTATCTGGTGCCATCATCTCCGGATGCCAACATTATTGATATTTGGGATAAAAGTAAGCCCTCTGTGCTGTCTCTGTGGGGTTAGTCCACTGTGAAGCCCAGATCAGAGGCGTCTGTGACCGGAGATGACCCAGACTGAGTCGCAGGCTGCAAAAGAGAGAGAGATTTTATTTATTTAGAAATGAAGTACAAATACAGCACGGTGGAACTCTGGCTAGCACTTGTTTGTCTGACATCCTCTTGACTGATGAGGACAACAACTTTGCTGTGTGACTGAGATTGAGAGAGGAAGAGCCCAGAACAGTGGGAGTATTGGCTACCGCCGCAAAAGAAAAAAAAGCTGAAGTTCAATTAACTTGAGAAAGAAAGGAGGCTCTCTGTGCCTTCCCTTGTAATATTATCGGCGGTGTAATTTACGACCCGAGAGTTTCAAAAAGATGTAGCTCACCACCCAAGTTACTGAGGCAGATATATTTCAGAAAAGCCGCGTTTTAGATTAATGAACCAGCGACAGGGGGGTCTTTTGACTTTTAAATTAAATTCTTAGAAGATCCATTTTTCAGATGGAGTTTAGCCCAAGTGAGACAGATAATTATAGGTCCTTGTGATTACAACACACAAATGCATCAAACCCTGACTGCTGCAAACAGGGAGCGCGCTCATTAATGGTAGCATAAAAATGCAAGAGTGGGTATTATAATTACAAGGCAAAAGCTTCCATCACACCTCCATCTGTGCTCCTTCTCGAGTATCCGAGAGTCTGAGTGACTTTGCAAAATGGATGAAGCTGCTTTTATGAAAGGATGAAATTCAAGATGTTACGGGCAGTAATTAAAAAGCCCATTTGAATACCACCACCCATAGGTTTTACAGCTGGCATGTCAAGTGCTTTTAATCTCCACACATTAAACCCTCTACACATTACATCACTATATGTGGTTAAGTCTACTGGCTAGAAAGACACTTTTTGGAGAGAACACAGTGTACTACTTTGAAGAATCATCAGCTTACTTGTAGGCATATTGTTGATGTGAAACGTGTGTGAATGCAAATGATTTGAATTAAGGTAATACAGAAAAGAAAAGAAAAAAACACTGAATAATTAAGAACTCTGTATGTGTTTTTTTTTTTCATGCCTGGCAGCTGTGGTTTTGCTCACATGGTTCAGGCTGTCACGGTGCTGTAACTCCTAATGGATGTAAGCTTTATATACTACTAGACAGACAGTGGGATTTAAATTAGCATTCTATCTACATTAGATCTGCATGACATGGATCATTTTTCTACAGCATGTGTAAATGAATATGTGTTATCCAAATGTACTTATGTCTGGATAGAACGTGTTACTGCGTGTTTGCTAACTGAATTGCTTATCTCTAAATGACATTTATTGAAACATTTTTCATTTCGGCACGAAGACACTGAGATTGTACAATGTACTCACCTGGATCTGATACATGATCTGCGTCATATATTTTTAAATACAAACCAATTATGGTACAGATGAATGTGTAACGATATGATACACTGAGATTCAAAGCTGATTTGATTCAATCCAGACAGAATAAGGGTTTTATATTTTTATTTTTTCAATGATAAAAATGTGACAGAATTAATAAATAATTTCAAGCCAAGATGTATGTGAGAGGTTATCGTAAATTATACTAAATGGCTGCAGATAAAGAATGTTTCAAAAATATAGAATTAGAAAGATTAGACCAGATAGATGGGCTGTACACATAGAAATAGAATTGGAGTAGAATGGACAATGAAGTGGTGGCGCTGGCGCCACTTCATGTGGCTGTAGAGGCCAATGCGTGAGCCACACACTCGCCCGCAGATGGGGCAAGGGAGCCCAGATGTTGTTGTAATACCAGCTGCCCGCTCGTGTCCTTGGGCACGCCTTTCGGTCCTCCTCTGTTGGGTGGTGTGGTGTATTTGTTTGGTCGCTCTGACACAGGTTACCTGCCAGGCTGACCTATCAAGTGCCAGATGTTCCAGATGGGTGGGGTTTATGTTGCAGCGCTTGAGGAGGTCTTTAGTGTAGTCCTTGTAGCGCCTCTTTTGTCCGCCAGCAGCCCGTTTTGCGTTGCTGAGTAACCCATAGAGGGCTTGGCGGGGCAAGCGGTGGTCGGGCATGCGGATAGTATGCCCTATCCAGCGGAGATGTTTTTTTGCTAGTGATGCTTCCATGCAGATGGAGTTGGTCATGGAAAGGATCTCTGTGTGAGGCACCCGAACTTCCCAAGAGGGGCCGAGGATATTTTGGAGGCATCGAATGTGGAAGGCCTCCAAGCTTTTGATATGTTGTCTGTATGGGGTCCATGTTTCTGCCCCATAGAGCAGAGGGGATGCACATACCGCGTTGTAAACAGCCCTCTTGGTACTGATCTTTAGGTTTTAGATTTCGAATACCCCCTGCAACAGTCGCAATGGCAATGGTACACATAAAAATGGGCGCCGCTCTGACCATCCTGCTACGTTGATTCTATTTGGAAATGTCCATTCTACGCCTTTTTTTATTTCTATGGCTGAATCTGTATTTGCTTTATTCATCATCAATTAAAGTGACTGTAATATCTCAATCTACAGTGTGATGTAGCAATATTCAGTTACTTTACATATGTTATGTTTTTTTATATTTGTAGTATGCATGTGACTTTCTAATTACTTTCACTGAAACTTTTTAACCGGTAGTTTTGCAACGAGAGTCTTTCACTTTTGGCGGTGAGTGTGAGGTTGTTGGTGGCGTCATAGCTGTGAACGTAGGTGTAGCAGTGTGTGAACAGTTTATTTGTCGGTGAATAAATGCTACGAAACTCCAACTCCACTCCGCTCAAGCGAGCCGGAGACCTGAGCCAACTTTCTGTATCTTGCAACTCCGGCTCCGCCTCTTAAGGTGGGCTGTTAAGGTGGAGCAGCTTTTCACCTTATAGAGACGAGCCGCTCCTCTGAGCCGCTCAGCTTTTGAGTTTCTTATTAACATTTCTTTTGACCGTTTTAACTGATAGCGTTAATCGGTTAAAATGCTTAATGTAGGTTAACGGTTAAATGGTTAATTATGGACATCCCTAATTTGTATGATTGAATTTGTGCTCATTCAAAGACAGTGTAATGAAATGCTGAATAACTTTTAAACAGCTCAGTTATTTTTTTTTAGAATAAAGAGGTTTGTTTACCTAAAGGGGAATAAATAACAAAAAATTGTTATTTTAAAGATTGGTATCGGTATCGGCCCAGAATTTTGCGATGGGTGCATCCCTAATTTGAATTCCTTTTTGCACCACTGATCTCAATTAAAACACCTCATCACTGCTCCTCCTGGATTTTTCTTTTTTGAGCGAACCGCCAGTTATTTCATGAATCCACTAATTTGGCCGCCTAGGATTCAAACAATCCTCAGATTTAACAGGCTTTGGGAGGGTTGTTCCAGAGGGCTGCTGTGGCAAAGTTTAATCAGTCACTGATTAAAAGCTGTGGAATATAAGACAGAAAGTGTCTGTCCCCTCAAAGATGGTAATTATCAATTTTAGATATTTGCCTACACAAGATGTGGAATAGATTGGAATTATTATTTCCAAAGACTAGTAGGTCAGTTGAGTGGTCAACGTAGGAGTACATTTTAAAAATCATGTTTTTCTCCCGAAACGCAATACAAGATAAAAAAGCCGATACTACACAGAAAGAAATCTGCTAAAACCTTTATTCAAATAAGCGTCATGGGGTCATTATTCAACACAATAATGTGCTCCTTTGTTTTTAATTTCCTTTCATTTGAGCTTATTATTTAAAGTAATATGACCTTTATCGTCCAGTGCATTTGCTTTTCAGTATTCTGTTTCAACAGCAGAACATTTGTCAATGGTTAACACAGGTCTTTTGAGAAAAAAGACAAACAAAAAACATGTAATGTCTCATTTCTTTTCCACCACCAACCTGATATAATAACAAACTGTTAGAATAAAACAGTGACGGTGAATGTCCTTCAACAAGAGGGCCATTTACTAATTGTAGACTGCTTTGCCTTCACAGGAACAGTTTTGGTGGAAAACATGCAGATAAATGGCCACTCCCAAGGCCCAGACAAAAGCATCTCACTGACGTTGCTGGACAACTATGACTACTGGGTGATACTGGAACCAGCACGACAGAGGCTCTACCTCAACAGCACCGGGCGCATTCTGGACAGAGACGTGAGTACAGGACTGAGGGTGGCGATCTGTATTGAGAAATCAGGGAAAAATAAAGTCACACTTGTGTTTCTGTGTTTTAAAGTAAATATATTTTCTGTATTTTTAGCTTCTCTTGTGTGAACTAATTTTGCGGATTAGAGAACAGTATTTCACACAAACTTACACACTGATCTTATGGTCGTGATCAAGTGTTGTATACGCACACAGTATCTGTTTATATGTTAATCGGAGGTGAGTCAGTTTCTTCACATTTATTTTTATCAGGTTTACATTTACTAATAAGTCAACATCATTATAATTTCTGTGGCCAGTGTGGGAGGCCATCCAAATGATAAAATAAAGCATATTCAAATGTTTTAATTGGCTATTTAAGGTGTTATGGTTATTTGTTTTACAGAAGCATTGACACCGTTTTCAAAAGAAAAGCAGCCAATGAGCCAAAAGACACAAATTTTCTGAAATTGTTGTGCTTGAATAAACACTCTCATTGAAAAGTGCTTTACTATTAGCCTGTTATTTCTTTCAGGAATCTAAATGTACAAGACAATATAAATTCATATAGAAAAATGAAAATGTGGTACCAAAAATTACGATGTTTTAGAGCTCCTCCTACATTTTTGAAATGAGGCTTTCTGGTATTTTGAACCGTGATCATATTTGTTATTTTACTGACTAACTACCACATTACTTGAGTCGATGAAGCACCTGCACACACGGCAGAGATTGATTAGAAACCTGGAAGAGGTGTCAACAGCACTAAATCCTGGTTTCTATCACAGTACTTCAGCAAAGCATATCCAGGTTTCTCCAAATCACGATAAGGCCTCATGCAGGTTTTTGAATCCAGGATATGGTGTTTACATGTTTAGCACATAACCAGGATACTCCTGTTGTTTGTCACTTTGCTCCTTTTATGTAGTTCTTTGTCTTCTTTCATGCTTGATAAATCCAACCTGTCATGTGAGATAGCCTAAATTAGTGTTTTGCAAATTTGACTGACAATAGCAATCAACTATTACCCCATTGCTCCTTCATTTTAATAACAATTTATTCAATTTGTGATGTTTTTCATTGCTGTTTAGCTACAAAGAAAAAAATATACTAGATGTAATGTAGCAACCAAGTTGGTGGTCATTGGTTTCAGTCTAGCAATAATAATTCACCCCCAGTGCTAAATATGGTAAGTGAATGAATAAGTGCAGATACTGTGTCTGTAGGTAATGTGTTCAGTTCAGTTCTCCAGGGTATCCAGTAAACCGGCGGCACATACAGATCAGTTTAAATGGTACAGTATAGGATGGGAGGTGTGGGATTCACCGGGTGTTAAGTGGTGTGACTGCCGTGGGAAAGAAGCTGTTTTTGAAGTGCCTGGTTATGGACTATGAGGATGGAGCTATACATGGAGCTACTAATGGGAATATCTCAGAGATATGGCCAATTAACAGGAGAAATGAAAACTGTGGGAGGAGCACATGGGAGTCAAACCTTTGCAAATGAGAATGACAGAGGGGGAGGGGTAAACTAACCAGGCCGCTTTACACCGTTGCTGTTTCTAAATTCAGATGACGTCTGACAAGTAGTGGTGGCAGTGACACAAGCTACTGCTGTCCAGCATGCATTTTAAACAGAACATGGCACAAGGCTCGCAGCTCTACGTTTGATCAGACATTTTTAATAATTTATTATATGACATATTCAAAAAGTGAAATCAGGCCGCACACTGCAGCTTAAAATCAAATCAAATAAAACAATATCTGTGATTCGTTTACACAAATACTATTACACCATATCATCCAGACTTGTAGATTCAGTCTGGATGAATTCAATGTCAGAATACTGTTTGCCATTGATTTAAGTATATTGGTTCAACTGATGGATGCACAGACATGAACAGACATTTTTTGCCAAAACCTCCCTCCCCTCTCTCTTGCATCATTTGTATTGTTTGTTTGCTGTACTGGTTAGGTAGCTTGTTTACTGGAAGTATTTAAAACCAGTGCAGCAGCTCTCATGTTATCATCTCTGATGAAGTACATAAAGTATATTGTTCTTTAGAATAGGGAATTCAAACATGTATAACAACATTCAAAGTAGTACTCACAGTAAATGACATGTCTTTCTTTTCTCTCTCTCAGCCCCCCAACTACATCAGCACCATCGTGGTTCAGGTCCAGTGCTACAATATTCTTGTTGGTACCGTCATTTTGCACGAGGTGCGGATTGTTGTGAGGGACAAGAATGACAACACCCCCAGCTTTCAGCAGCCACGCTACTATGTAGCAGTAAACGAGGTAAGGGAGCGACTCCTGTTGTTCATTTTTCGTTGATTGGACAAGTTTTTGTTCATTTTGAAAAAAAGAGCCAAACCCAGTGAAAATTGGTGCGGTCTATGTTTTAGTTTCAGACCCATTCATCTCATGCCGAAGCCATACTGGGTACGTCAGCAGCGCGTGATAGCTGCTGAACCTCTTGCTTTGTATGTGACGATTTTTGAAAAAATAATCGACCAATTCCCAGTGATTATCGAATAGTATTTCCGGAGCTGACGGGAGAGCTAGCAACAGACTTGGCGAAGGTAGCGGAAGTATACACGTGTGACTACGTCCGGTTTTCAAAATAAGTCGTTAACGAAGGGAACTGTATGTACTAAATACATATATGGAAATAAGATTGATTGGATTATATTCACCAGCAGTATAAAACATTACATGTCCCTTATAAATTATAAAGAAAATACCAGGGAAATGTATTTATTCTTAGATTTTTTGGGTTGCTGGAAAAAATTTAATAAATAACACCTGACAATGACTGATATATTTGACTTCAGGACATCTCTGACTACATACATGTTGAAAATCTAAATTCTTACTGTATTAATTTAGATATTTTCCAAAGTAAAAGTCTCTAGAAGTGTATGATTCAACTTTTTCCCCATGGTCTAGTGTTAAAAATGTTAACACAAATCACAATATATCGTAATATCAAATCACAATACTTAAAAAAAGAAAAAAAAACGTAACTTAAAACTTAAAAATCGCAATACATATCGAATCGGCACCGAAGTATCATGATAGTATCAAATCAGGAGATAGGTGAATCGTCCCAGCCCTGCTAAAGAGACAAATTAAGCCGTTGACTCAATATGATGGAGGAGCATGACTATCTGAGTTTCTAGTTTGGTTCTAGTTAACTACACATTGTTATGTTTCTGTTTGGATATTTGACATAATATCAAGTTAAACATCTTCATCTTTACAACAGTTCTGTACAATGTGGCTGTGCAAACCAAAGTACTACTTCCCTGTAAGATATAACAGTCAAGATATTTGTTCTTTTTTTTTCAAGTTTGTACATTTGACCAATATAGTGTGTATTCAAGTGGCAGGTCAGGAGAGCATTCGGGAATATTGTTGCAGCCTACTCGGCATTCATTTATAAACGTCTAGTGAGCATCAGGCGGGACAACCTTTTGCCTCCAAAACAAACCTGCATCACCTGCAATGATTGAAAACAATTCATCAAATCTTCTGACTTTACAGCCAGTTGTTTTGAGATTAGGGGCTAATTCCCTGCTGACTTTGGTTGTTCACACTGTGTAATGTACATTGCGTGTTGGAAACTCCCGTCACAGTGTGTTATCATGGCCATATGCAGCTGCCCCGGCACTATAGTGAGTCATTCTACATCGCTGTCAACTTCTCCCCTGAACAAGCTCTCCTGCTCACTGCCTGGTCCCGTGGACTTTGCTAAGGGCTCTGGGGAACAGCAGTGGTTCTCATACTTACTTTTTATTATTCTGTCAGCACATAAGCCTTCAGACTGCTGCTGACAGCAACATTTCCCCTTTTTGATATTTCTTTTTTCCTTTTGTATACTAATGGGGTGCAGTGGCAACAGTAATAGCTATATGCATGGCAGGCTCTCTGCTGTAAGTAGATGTTGTACTCACAGGGGGCTGTTTGAGCTGTTGACTCTTTCTCCCTGCTCTCGTATTTCTCTCTAGCTCACACCAGTTGGAACGACCATTTTCACTGGCTTCTCAGGAAATAATGGAGCTACGGATATCGACGACGGGCCCAATGGACATATAGAATACGGCATCCTTTACAACCCCAATGACCCGGTATATGGACAAGTCACGCCATGATAAACACCCTCTACACCATTGTAAATTTCCTCAACAGTCATGACTTATTGCTCACATCCACCTTTCTTTCTGTCTTCACATATCGACTCTCCTTTTCTTTCAGGCATCTAACAGAACAGTGAGTGTTGCAAACACCCTTTCAGGACACATTACTCTGGCAGAGAGGCTAAACTACGAGGAGAGGACTCGCTACCTGGTTTTGGTCCAAGCCAATGTGAGTGACTTACTTTTTGTTTGCAAGTGTTTAGATCAGTAACGGCTCAATATCAAAAGATTTAAAAATGGACCTCATTTTATCCTTTTTGTTTGAGGTTTTTGTACCTCAGCATTGACCTTGAGGGTAAAGAACTCTCAATGCCACTAACTAGATATCTCAAGTTGAGCTTTGTATTCAGTAACAGCAGCTGTATTCATACGTTTTCATTTGGAGTGTGGAGTTGAAGCACTCAAGGACCTGCTTTTTTGCTCGGCCTAAGAGAATAACAGTGTTTCCACTGTATTTCAGATCTTTCAGTTATTTTAGGGGGCGGATGTTTTGAACATGAAGTCAATAGTTTGCTGCTTCAATGAGCTCAAGTCCTTACACTGCATAATTTCTGTTCAGAGTGCAGTTTTTAGGGCAAGGTCTGGGGCCGTATTCAAAACGCTTCATGGTACAAAGAGTTGCTCCCAATGACACAAATCTAAGAAAATTCTTAGAGTTATGATGTTTTCTATGAATTTGCCCTTACAGTTAAGACTAGATCCTGGCAAAGATAAAAGTTATTCACAAAACAAACATCTTAGCCCTTAAGAGAACTCCTTAGGTGAAACACTTTTAGGAGTAGAGAGGAGGACTTTTACGAGAATCAGAGGAGAAAATGGCGGAAAGACAAAGAGGACAATATTCTCCAAATGATGAATGAGTGAGTTGATGAAATAGATAAAATATTAAAATTACCAGCATGGTAAAATGTTTTCAAACATTTTGTGGGCTACTTTTAAAGTATGTTTTACAATTTAGTCAACAGAGATGTTATTACATAAAATATTATTCACTAAATCTAAAAACAATTTTTTTTAAATGGCTTTTAATTAGAGTTTTTCTTTTTGTTTTATGCTTTTATTCATTGATTTATTCTCAAGATTTGTATTCATTGTCTTTATCTATGTTTCTATTTCTTGGCTGCCTTGAACTCTTTAATTTGTGTTTGGAGAGGGCACAGAAAACTGTGTTTTTATGTCTGTAAAGCACTTTGTAAACTTGTTTTCGAAAAGTGCTATATAAATATTGTTGTCTATTATTATTATTATGATTAGGCCTACCGATTTCCCTGTCCATTCTGTGCTTATTCCTGGGGCGGCTGTGGCTCAGAGGTAGAGCAGGTCGTCCACCAATCGGAAGGTTGGTGGTTCGGTTTGGAAGTGTCCTTGAGCAAGACACTTAACCCCAAATTGCTTCTGAAGGCTGTTCCATCGGTGTGTGAATGAGTATTTAGATTAGATCCTGATGGGCAGGTTGGCACCTTGAATGGCAGCCTCTGTCATCAGTCTATGAATGGGTATGTGAATGGGTGTAAAGCACTTTGAGTGGTCGGAAGATTAGAAAAGCGCTATATAAATGCAAGTCCATTTACCGTATGCCCATTATCATTAAGGGGCTGATCACACCAAGACACGTCGCTACATGCGCCGCCGCTTCAAAAACGCCTGAGGGCAAAACAGCTGATGCGCCTGGGGAGCAAGACTGCTCTCAAAGATTTTAGCTTACATGAAACCATCACAACATGAGATATGAATTCCCCCTTCGCTCTCACAGTCTAACAGCTAACTAGCTGCTAGCCCTACCGCAAGTACCGGAATCTAAACAGGAAGGAAGTGGTAAAGTTAGTAGTAAAGTCCGCCTCTTGCTTGATTTGATTGGCTGCCTGGACCAAGAGAGACATTGACGAACGGTGCGACTATAAACCACGTCTAAAGACAGTTTTTTCCCCAAATTTGGGGTTTCTGTCATTTTAGGTATTTTTATCACAGTGATTAATGTTCAAATGTTAATTTTTCTGATAAGTTTGGTTTTAATTAGTTATCTGATGCAATAAAAAGGGCCTAGGACGTCACGATTGGCATCTGTGAGTCTCTTGCTGACAAGCTGCGGCCGTGCTCGGCTCACGATTGGTTCGGGCGGGTGATCTCAATACCGCCGCTTCACTGCCCGGTCACTACTGCTCAGACTCAGGCTCCAAATGACATCAAAATCTCAAGAGGGCAGCTCCCGTATACGGGATATTTTGACTTTGCTTCTGTACAGTGGGAGGAAATGGAGACGTGTCGTCCATCTTTATATACAGTCTGTGCATCAGCCCTTAAGAGTGCATTTTGCATCAGAGTGCATCAACCAATCCCACCTTTTTAAAAGAATGTATCCTACCTAGCAACCACACCTCCTCACTCCGATAAAGGTTTCTTTTACCTTCCTTGCTCAGAGTTGCTCTGAGAAGTTTCCTAAATCATTCCTAAGCTAGGACTCCTTGCTGGAATTGTTTAGGCTAAGTAGCTCTCTTGGAGTATTCTCAGAACGTTTGTGAATACGGCCCCTGGTGTATATTTTCTCTCTCTCTTTTTTGAAATGTAATCATCATTTAGCAAATCATCCTTTTCATTTTCAGTTTTACCAATCATAAGAGGGATTCTTGTTCCCTTTTCACATATTAACAAGAAGTAATTAGAGATTCCTCAGTTGGCAGTCAGTAAGGACATCACACAAACAAACTCTTTAACTCACATTTAACTAATACTAATTCAGAAATCGCTCACGGTCAGCAATATCAAGCAGAGAGGATTGAACCCTCTAGGGTTTCTTTACAACTTACGTTTTTTTTATTTTTTTCATTAAAAGCGATTGAAGCTGTCTCTGAGATAACTGTCTGTAGTCTGTATATACCAGAGCAGTATTTGCATATCCAAATTAATTCACGGATGCGTAATTATGGATTTTACTTGAGGGCGGGACTTTTCCTTCACACTCTCACGGGGCAACATGGCTGTGAAAATATTGTAAAACAAGTAATCCCAATGATGTCAGTATGAGTTATGATGAAGGCGGTTTTATGCTCTTTCTCTAGTCCTTACCCTAAGCCCATTAGGCAGTAAATGTCTTTTGACCAAGAGCTACCGCAAAGCCACTGGCCAAGAATTTGACTTCAATTAAGAGAAACACCCAGACTGGGATTTAAGAGTTCCCCATTCCTACATCAACAGTGTTGGATGCTTCAGAGTCTTTTTGTTTGAAAGCTGAGCGTCTCAATATACAGAACCTTTCTTTACAAAACAAAAAACAAGCAACAGTTCTCATAATTCACATTATTATAATCACTTCCAGATCACTGATTAAATAATCACTTACCCTATGCAGTGGTCTTATATTACACTCTGAGTGCTGCAGAAATGAGTCCTAAAACTTGGAGATGAGTTAGCATTTTAACACTTCCGGTTCCCCCAATGTCAATGTTTCTTTTTAATAGGCTTTTAGTTTGATGCCTGAAATAAGGTCTGTGGTAAAAGAGATTTTAATTATTATTAAACCCAATAGAAAAATCCCATTGGCTTTTTGTCGAGGGAACCAGGGCGATGCTAACTTTCTGGTTGGCCTACAAAAATATGTCATCCCTGGAGCACTCTATACCAGTGTTTCCTAAACCATCGCGACCCGATTCACAATAGGCCTTATCTATAAATCGTGAGAAGAGCGAATTTGTTCGTAAATGAATATTCCTGAACAATATTATCTTGAATTGATGAATCACATCTTTGTTTTATGCATGTGTTATTGAAAACATATACAAATGAGACCAATTAATATATTTGCACAGTTAACCAGAGTTAAATTTGTTTGGCGACCTTAATAAAATCTCCTGGGACCCACCTGTGGGTCCCGACCCAGGCTTTGGGATTGACTGCCCTATACTATAAAATGGAACTACTGCAGAACAGATAAGCATTTATCAGTTAACCCATCTCCTATTGTCTCCATTTCCTGCATGAGGGAGCAAAAGACTCAACCCTTTACTCTGGCAAGAGGTCCTCCAGGGATATTTTTTTTTATTTTCTCTTGCAAGAGGACGTCAGAGTAGAGAAAGAAAGAAAGAAAGAAAGGAAGACATGGTATTTGCTAGAACTCTCTGCTGCTTGTGTCAAGAGTTCAATTACACTAACAGCGCGGATCTTTGAAGTGCCGTCCTGCTCACTTCTCAGGGTACCATTCTGGGAAGCAACAGTACCACAAGGGGGAACCTTTAAGGATAGCTGCTGAAAAGACACGCTTTATTGCCAAGAATCATTTGCTTAATAAGAAAAGATTAAGTGGAATGTAAAAGAGCCGTACTGCTCAATCTGGTTTGAAGTGCTCTGATGATGGGCTTATTGTTTGCATCATATCATCTCTTCCATACAAATACATGGACAAATGGGAGTACTAGTACATGAGTAATAGTTGACAAGCTCTCTGCCAAGGATATGGATTTATTTATTATGTAGCAAAACATAAAGCAAATCAAGCAGCCAACTTAATCTAACATTATGCTTTAAAAAAGACAATAATTATTAGTTTGTTTGGATGTTTTGTATCAAAATGCTCCAACAACTTATTTTTAAATTGTGTATTTTCACAAGTTTAATTATCTTTTTTCAACTGCAGTTTGTCAATATTAGTTTTATTTAATAAGATAATTTGTTTGCTCTGTTCAACTTAGTTTAATAATGTTCTACTTAAAGCAGAAGAAAATGTGTTCCAGTACGCTTTCCTGCAGCCAAAAAAAAATGGAAGATTAATAACCGAATTAAAGCAGGACTGTGAGCTTCCATAACGGCCACCACTGTTATATATGCTGAAGAACAGCCGCAGAGATCTGTCATGGTTTTAACATGTTCTATTGATTTTAGCTCGAGCAGTGTGTAGCCCCAGTGCACGAAGTAACGACTCGCCTGGGACTTTGAAGATTGAAATTGAAATAATTTGTTCGTCCTCCAGGACCGCGCTCCGTACCCCCCCAACAGACGAACGGCTACCACGACCCTGACTGTGGACGTTCTGGACGGAGACGACCTGGGCCCCATGTTCCTGCCTTGCATTTTGGTGAACAACACCCGCGACTGCAACCCCCTCACCTACCGTGTTGCTATCCCTGAATTCACTGAACCGGTAAGAACCAGGTAGACAGGCAACTGTGAACACGCTGCTGTTCCACAAGGTCATGTTAACAAGATTCCTCCTGTTAATACTATGTGCATATTTGTTTCTTCATGCACCTAGGGTTGTGTTTTTATCTCCTGTCATCCTGTGTGTGCATGTTCATTGTGCCGTGTGATTCAGATGTGTGATACATTTTGTGCTGCACACTGTACTGTACATCCCTGCTAAATGTTAAACTATGCCAGACCTGTTAACTAGCCTAATTGTCCGCTTACACCTTGTTTTTGCCTCCACACCTGGAGGCACAGTAAGCTTCGCTGTTGTGTCTCAGCATGGTAATTCCAGGGGCATTTTCTGGTCTGTTGGACCAGCAATTAGAGCTGAAGGCTGAGCTGACCTGGGATGACTGCCAAACACTACAGGAATTCATACAAGCAAGAAAAATACAGAGGGAGATGAGATAAAGAGAAATTATATGTACATTTATAAACACTTTATCTATGTCTGTAGAAATCTATATCCACTGTGTATTTCTATGCATGAAAAGATCTGAACTGAATTGGACTGTGCTGAGTTTTTGTATTGGACTAGACTAGACTAAACAAAACAATCTCACCTCAAGCTCAGTTTAGTAATGTTTTGGAGGTTTTGATCATATCACATGATCTTCATCAGTCTGATGGACGTGTACACTTTCCATAATTCAGAGCAGCTCTGGGACTTCTCATATAGGTTGATTTTGACAGTTTATTGTTGGCCTTGGAAACAGCAGATGACAAAACAATCTCAACTCAAGGTCTACTTGCTCGCTTGTTTGAGGGGTTTGAGGGGTATAACACAGTCCCCATCAGCAGTCTAGACTAGACTAGAGTGGACTGGATTGAGTTGTATTAAATTTAATTGGATTGGACTGGAGTAGTTTGGATTTGATTTGATTAGATTTACTGGACTGGACTGGATTGAGGTTGGCATTGTGGTATTCTCAAACCAGGAAGGTTTGAGAGTTTGCATGTTTTCTGCATCATCACGTGGGTCCTCCTCCAGTTCCCTCCCACCGTCCAAAGACACAGTATAAGAGGTTGAATTAGGGTGCTTTCACAAGCCATAGTCCGTTTGGCCTTTCCGGATCAGAGTGAAATTGATACTTTTTGTTTGTTTGCTATTTAGTCTGGTTTGGTTTCACAATGCACAAAATAGAGTCCAAATAAAAAAAAAGGGACGACTTTAGGGTCCAATGAAATACGTTTTATTTCTTCCAGATTCTGTTCTGAATTCTGTGTTTTAGGATTTAAGCACATCTTGTCATCACAAAAAAGTGTCTAATCATGTGGTGGATTAATAAAATGTCAACAATTCTTAAGAAAATATTCAAAATTTAATGATCATCAATGAATTTGATGTAACACAACTTATTTATTTTTTTTATCAATGAAAGTGCTTCAATACAGATATAAAACAAAACATTCCATCTTTTAAAAAAAATAAAGTGCTCAAAATTTAGCTGTTTGTGTCAAATTTCTCTTATTTTTTTTAGATGACTAACAGGTGACCCCTCCCCTAGGTTTCCCCTCAACCCGTGTCTTGCACTCTCGATGGCTGCAGCTCCCCGACAGGTCACACATTAAGCCTGCTAGGGCTTTTGATGGAAAGCTCCAAATACTGTTGGCGAGTGGAAAATCAGGCCCAAAGACGTGTAGTGTGAACTACTCGTCTGAGAGGACCTGTCGGAGCTGAGCTGAGCCCTCAGTGAAACACGACACAGAGAGCAGAGGAGAGAAGCAGCGTGCCCATAAATGAAACCAAAACATAGCTGCATAGTTTTTCTATTAAATTGGCTTAGGTGCTGTGAAAAAACACTTATAATGGCAGAGAAAACCCAGATTTCTCATAAATTGCATCCACATTTTGGCAAACTCCATGATATTCCGTGTTTTACACCTAATTCCATTTTTATCATCAGATTCTGCGATTTCGTCCGTGTTTTCCGCATTGCGGGAATCAAAGGGCCATAGAAATTTATCTTTTTTGACTCGAGAGCTGCCGTTTCTATGCAGGAAATTGTGGACTTTGATATATTGCTATCAAAGTTTTTTGCACTTTGACTCGGCACTGATCTACTGTGAGCATGAATCCCTTCTCCAGTTTATCTCAAATGATTTCATAGGCTAAATGTCACTATTTAAATGGGCTTTATTTAGCATATTCTGTATGTTCTCTTCGGCCCAGATGTCAAGCAAACATTTGACTTCTGCAGAATTCCTAGTCTGTTCTCTCCCACTCATGTAAATCATTTACCTTTGTTCATCTCAACAAATGCCCGCACAGGCGTTCTGCATTTTGGTTTGCTTGAAAATAGATTTTTTAGTCTGCATCAGAGTACGATTACTGCATTCACAAACAAACCGCACCAGAGTTGCGAAATGTGTGAATGTCCTTGTCTTTGTTTTAGCTCTTGATCGAATAAAAGACTTATTTGTAGACCTGCAATTATGTTCTCTCAGTTTTATGCAGTACATGTTGTTAATGTAAAAGTTTCACTGTAATGTCAGAGCATTGCAGTTTTTCTAATATGTGGAATTGCTTTGCAAATAAGTGCCAAGCTCTTTTATTGTTTTTGTTAGTTGTAGCTGGCAAAGAAATGTATTGTTTCATTAGCACTACCAAGTGAAGCGTGGTGAAATTATAGGGTACACACAGCTGAGAATTCTGCTCTGAAGCAATATTGGGAAAAGGCTGAATCAAATATGGGTTACTTGGTTGACATGTTTCGAATACATTGAATTGAATTGAACTGAGAGGTAGAGAGAGATAGAGGGAGAGAGAGAGAGATTAAATAACACAGAAGCCTGCAATAATAACACAACAGAAGGTTAGTTGAGAAAATCAAATGTCTCAAAGCAAAATCAAAAGTCTATACATACATGTATGTGCATCTGATGCGTGTGTGTGTGCATCTGTAGCTGTGGTTGAAAGGGAGCTGCCATAGTGCGTCACAGTTGTTTGTCCAGACTTTCCATTCAGAGTTTCCCCATGTAATGTATAATTTATGATAAAAGGTTTGCAGACTGCTAAGTATGCAGGACCTTGGAGCACCGGCTGCACAAACCAAAGCTTTTTCATTAGTGTGAGAAAATGTTGGCCTTTCTCTCCGTCTCTCTGCTGCACGGTTTCCTCTAGAGGTCGACCGATAGTGGATTTTTAAAAGCCGATATAATAACGATAATTTAGAACAGGGAAAAGACAATAGACGATCAATTGGCCGATACATTTCTGCAGCAGCTTAGTCGGCTACTTTTGCATACGCCGTTTTGAATAAATCTGTTTTTTTGTCACTCAGAATGTAATAATACGTAAGAAAATATACTGAAGTGTGATTTGGTGGATTATATCATTGGAAAATGTTCTATTTATTTACAATGGGTGATGCGCCGTGCTGTGCCTTACAGTATGACTGACCAGGATTATTCTGTTGGGCGTCTCGTACATTGTTGAATGCCACTCTTTGCAAACCATTAATGTTTGTTTATATTCCTGAGATAAAGTGGATCCTAAAGTGTGCGATTTCATTTCATGGATGGATGTTTACGTGGCTGGATTATTTGGAAGAGAGAACACCAAATAAGTTAAAGTAACAGTGAATGATTTCTTTTCCTCCCTCCCTGTCTGTCTCGTATCTGGGAAAAAGAGCTGATAGTATTGCATTATACACCGATCAGCCATAACATTAAGACCACTGACAGGTGAAGTGAATAACATGGACTATCTCGTTACAATGGCACCTGGCTGTGGGTGGGATATATTAGGCAGCAAGTGAACATTTTGAATTTTGAACTTTGTGTTGGAAAAAAATGGGCTAGCCAAATTGTGATGGCTAGACGACTGAGTCAGAGCATCTCCAAAACTGCAGCTCTTGTGGGATGTTTCCGGTCTGCAGTGGTCTGGACCTACCATAAGTGGTACAGGGAAGGAAAACCGGTGAACCGGCGACAGGGTTAGACCCGAGGCTTAGTGATGCACGAGGGGAGCGAAGGCTGCCCCGTGTTGTCCGATCCAATAGAAGAGCTACTGTAGCTCATATTGCTGAAAAAGTTAATGCTGGTTCCGATAGAAAGGTGTCAGAACACACAGTGCATTGCAGTTTGTTGCGTATGGGGCTGCGTAGCCGCAGACCAGTCAGTGTGCCCATGCTGTCCAATTGTTATGGCTGATCGGTGTATATTCGAGCGATAACTTTTTATCTCCCCCGCTACCTTGACTTTGTGTATGGAGCCTCCATGCAAAACAGTGATGTACGTCCCCGCGTGACTGGCGGCGCCTACCCAGCCGTTGGCCACTATCAGAGCCTAGTTCCGCCGGTAACGATAGTTTGTACATCATCCTATCGGCACCGATTAATTGTCTACCTATAGTTTCATCCTATCAAAGCTTCATGCCAATAGTAGGGATCGGACGATACACCTATCTCCCGATTTGATACTATATTTGGGTGCCGATTCGATATGTATTGCGATTCTAAAAGTATTATGATTCGATATTATGATTTATTGCCATTTTTGTTAACTTTTTTAACACTAGACCATGGGAAAAAGTTGAATTATACACTTCTAGGGACTTGTACTTTGGAAAATATCTAAATTTATACAGTAAAAATGTGTGAAAGAGATGTCCTGAAGTCAAATATATCAGTAATGATATACTGTATATATGTATATATATATATAAAAAAAAACAGCCCAAAAATCACAGAATAAAGACATTTCTGGCTGTGGCTTGTTTTTGTTGACGGATACGGAACAGATATGACGTCACGTTACTCAGACTACAACAATAAAAGCGATAACTTCCTTCCCCTCCGCATAGACTTAAATGAAGCAAATATATAGATTCTGGCGTTACAAAAATCTATTTCAAAATCATAAAAAAATCTGAGGTTACACTTTTGTTACATTTGCCTTTACTGTATGTACTGTATATGGTTACATTACCCTCAATAGGATGTCTCCTCTATACATTTAACGTTTTTCAAAAAATATTGCCAGTGTATTAAGTCTGATTCATAACATTTGCCTCTTCTTCTCCTTCTTTTACTTTCCTTTAACAGTGTGCAGTTTAATTTCAAAACTGTTTTAGGAATGGCCTACATTAGCTTTGCAATTTTCAGTCAGTTTTTTTTTCTGCTGGTGTCAGATTTTTCTCCATTCTGCAGTGTAACCATTATGCTAACATATCTGTCCACGGGGAGATTTGTCTTCTCGTAATTGATGAGTGTATTGTAATTAATCACAATGGCTAGACAGGCATTATTAAGTTGATCTGTATTTATTTTTTGCCCTGGGGGGATATAATGTGGGCTCTGGAGTCCCCTGGATAATGACTGCTGGAGGAGGGTATTATAGCTAATCATCATTGTGCAGAGCTAGGGGGATTTGATTTAGCGCACCTCCAGACATTGTAAAAAGCGAGAGGGCTGGTTAGGGAGGGGTGTAAGGATTACTCCAGAGCTGAGGGATATAAATATGCCCCCCTCAGGGAGGGAGTCTTCCTGCCAGAGAGCTGTTAGCCATGTCTGTCTATGCTAAGGAAGTTTAGCAAAGGCCTCTTAGCATACATACTGTATCAGCCATATGGAGGCATTTTGCATGCGGAGAGGTATTCTGAAATGTGATGCGCTAAACATATTCCCACTTAGCCATATGTCGGTGCAAAAGTGTAGAAGTAGAGCTGAGCAATTAGTGCTGATGATGTCTGAGTATGCATGAGCAGGAAAAAGTAGCCTACAGCACCACAAACAGATTATCCTTGATGTGCAGCTCTATTAGGCACATTTAGAAGCATGCGGATGAGAAATAGATATAATAGCACTGGCTTATTAATTAGATATCCTTATAATTGGCCAGTGTGCTGGATTATGCCTTATGTTAAGGCACAGGCCTAAAACAGGAATTTGTCTCTTTAATTGGATACCAGAAATATTCTTTTTGTTTCTTTTACAAATCCTAAAGGCCCAGATGCACCAAGCCGACATCGAGGAACTAGCGACGATGAAGGCCGACTGTTGCGTCGCCTCACGTCGCCTTTGTCTTGGCCGACAAGTTGCACTTGAACACACCGCAAAGGCTACAGCCAGTTAGCACATACGTTCGGCGCCTGCGTGAGATGAAATAACTCTCCCTACCAGCAGGTGGCAGTAGTCTGTATTCGTCATTCAAAAAAGGGAAACTGGAAGAGCGAGGACTGCGGATAAACAAGCCGTTGTTATGATACGTACATGAAACGGCGTTTGCCAACCATTTTCACACCACTCTCACCCACCACTTAGCTTCATTCTAGATGGTCATGTCGTTGTGAAAATATCCGTGTATTGGAACGATCAAATCAGCTGAAGATGAAAAAGAGCCTTCTGGGTTTGCCCTCTTGACTTACTCGTTGGCTTTCACGTCCGTTTCTCTTCTCATGCACTGGTTTGCTTAAGCTGACAGTTAATTAGAGTGATTTTATTCACCAACAGGCTCCGCCGCTGAGTCAACATGCTGAATCGGCCGAAAAACCTTCGTCATGCAAAAACTAGGCCGACAGACGCTCACCGACAGCCCCAAACTGTCCGAGGGCCGACTGTCGGCTTGGTGTGTCAGGACCTTAATAGTGTGCTGCAGGGATGATGCCAACCAGGAAGTTAGCATCACCCTGGTTCCCTTGGGGATTATTGCAAAAAATAAGCTCTGTGGCAAACAAACGTTCATGATTCTTTTGTTCAGCAAGATAATCTTCACAAATACCACGTTTATGAATTTTGATGTGTGAAGGCAGAGTCGGCGTGATGACGTTTAGTAGTCTCATTTATCCACTTGTTCGCAACCGTCTTTTTTAAGACCCGTAAAAGCTTCAACATTTATGAGTGGGATATTTCCTGTCATATTTTATATCATAGAACAAATCATTAAAATCTCTTAAACTTGTATTAATCACAGACCTTGATTCAGGCATTTATAAACATTCAAAAAACCTATTGACTTTGAGACGAGGGAACCGAAAGTGCCAAAATGCTAACTCATTTCCGGGTTTTAGGACTCATTCCTGCAGCACTCTATATTGAGTCTTCAGGAATGCCCAATCGCAGCAGCTCCTTTCATCCCCCTGTAAAACCTGAAAACAGTTTAATGGGCCAGGAAGAGAGTCCGTGGCAGTTTCTCTATAGAGCTGTTTTTATCTGGAGGAGCACAGTTTGCAAGTGATATACAACACGTCACATAAGATTGTACAGCAGCCAAAATCTTGATATATAGCACACACTATGTTTTCCAGGGCTGATGATATCCTTTCTAAGCGGAAGTTTCCTTTTCATAAGACACTGAAATTCTTGGCTCTGCATAATGACACACTCAAAGTTACTTTAGGAGACATTATGTGTGCAACTATGGGCTACAACTACTGTACACAGTCAACGGAAAACAAACAGATTTGCATCTGATTGTCTTGCTGTGTTGTTGACTGACTCCCCCTCCCCTTCTTTGTTGCAGAGCAAACTGAACCCGCTGAATGTGACCCCTATAATCCGGGCCGTGGACATGGACAGAAACATACAGCCCCCGTCAGACAGACCAAGCATTCTTTACTACATCCTTGTTGGTAGGTTTATCACACGCCTTTGATTGATTTCACACCTTTAAAGTTCTTCGGCTCGGTCGGCATGCCACGACTTGACTTCTGAATGCTCTTGATGTTATCATAAAGTGCACTGAATCCAAATCTGTGAATGTTCTCATTCTTTACTGCAGGTCATCCAAGCACGTATCCGGAGTATTTCTCCTTGAACAGAACTACTGCAGAGCTGCGTGTTCTGCAGCCTATCAGCAGGGACTTGTATCAAAGGTTCACGCTCATCATCAAGGTAAACAAGAGAAATTATTAGGAGGCTGTGGCGGGCTCAGTCCTAATGCTAGAGTGAAGATACTGGTATCATTTGAAACTAGAAAAACAAGGAATCCATTGGTGTCATATCATACTAGGATAAACAACGCTACAAAATTGGGCTACATTTTTGTGATTGAAAACTGGCATTGTCATTTTCAAAGGGGTCCCTTGACCTCTGACCTTAAGATATGTGGATGAAAATGGGTTCTACGGGTACCCACGAGTCTACCCTTTACAGACATGCCCACTTTATGATAATCACATGCAGTTTGGGAAGAAAACATGCAGTTTTTAGCATGCATTATAAATGTGTTATTTACGCTTATTCTAAAAATGGTAGTTTCCAATATTCCTGCATACTGGGGTCCCTCAACAGTCTTGGAATTGCATAAACTGTGTATGACTGTAAAGCTGAGACTCTTGTGGGTCCAATGAGCCCAATTGTATTCATGTGTGACAATGTTAGTCCCCATTGCAGCCATTTCATTTTAGTGAGACAATTTTTTGTAATTTTACCTCACTGTATAAAATGACCTGTGGTGACCTCTAGAATAATCACAGCCTCATGAAACTTTACAACCACAACCTAGAGACCTAGAGCATTCAGAGGATGGATGTCTTTCCTCGGTAGATTGACAATAAGAGGGTTTATGAGCAGTTTCCACAACAGACATGCTCGCCATCCAATTGCCAAAAAATGCAATTGTTGCAGAAATCTCCAAATGTCAAAAGTTTTTGATACCAAATCACAGCATGGCTTTTTCTATGGTGTTCCTCAAGGTCTTGGTGACTTAATGTGGTATTTTGGAAGGATTATTGATCATTTTTATTAAAAAAGTTCAATTCAACACCAGATCTGTGTGACAAATGCTATCAACCCCAGAATGCTGCAACAACGCATGAGACGTAATAGAGCAAGTATCATCGTATCGCGTCGATTTGTGTCGATCATCGTATACTTCTATCATAATTTTCTAAGCCGTTATACATTGTCATCATTTATTTTATTTCTGATTTATGACTAGAAGAACTTGACACAGTGCAAAGCTGCATCTCAAATTAATCTTCAGGTTCACAGCTTTCAGATGATGTACACCACTTCTATGTGACATATACTGTTTACCTGCTATCTACCCTTAAAGGCCCCCTTTACCGCCTAAAAAAAAAAAAAAATGGGTCTATTGTGGGTCTCAGAGGGTTTATATAGACCAAAATCGCAAAATGAAAATTGGTTTAAAACCATTGAAAAGTCATGGAAATCCATTGGCCAAAATATGTATGAGCCCAGCATTTACCGAAACAGATGGAGCTTGATTGCTTTTATCAGGTTTCAGCCTCAGGTAAAATATTGATTATCCTGCTGCCTCTGCATTAGGTAAGCAAATGAAACATCTCAATTCTGTACTCATATTTTTAATGTGCTTGTGCCACATGAAGTTTAACTCGTATCTCGGTAACTTAAGCACACCTTCTCCACCTAGATAACCTCAGTCCTGAAGGCCATTAACCTTATCTTTAGCTGCTTTGGAGATTGGGGGGTGGGGGGTGGGGGGTGGAGGGGTGTGTGTGAAAGAGATGTTATGATTTATGGACTTAGCAGGAGGATAGGCTGCTGCACTCTCATGAATCTTAATTTAGAGCAGAGTCAGGGAATGCCTCGGCGCTGCTGGTGCAGAGCAGCAGTGCAGATGAACTTTCCATCCACCCATCACTAACCTCCAGACACCTCTGAGCGCCGTGTAACCTGCTGTTTATCGGGATGGCTGGGGAGGAAAGAGATGAGAGGAAGAGCTGATTTCCACAAGAGGAAGAAGGCGAGGGAGAGATGGATCGTATGAGAGGCATTTTGCATGTCTCTGGGAGGATAGTGCATGGCTCGCGGAAGGGGGACAGTTCAAAGGGGGGGTAGCAGGAAAACACCGAGATGGCTAGAGAGATGTGTGTACTGTAGGAGCCTTATCTACCTGGGTCATAGAGAGGGGGAGGAACCGTTGCTCAAGGACTCCAAGGGGCAGGAAAGTGAGAATTAGACATGGGTATCTTGAGAGTGCTCTGATGCAGCACAGTATGTGGTGTACATAGCGAATGCTGTAGGAGATGAAAAAAATAAAAGCTAACAGTGGAATGAGCTGCAGCATCTCAAAGTGTATTTTAGAAAACACATCTGTTGTTCTTCAAAAGTCATGATTGCTCCTGAAAGAGCCATATCCTCCAGGGTGACTGGGATGGAATGAAGATGAAGATGGAGTCTGATTAAGTAGAAAAACAAAAAAGCAAAGAGATCCAGTATGACACTCTTAAGGATGATGGAGTCAGGACAGGAGAATCAAGACTGATAGACAGTGGCTTTTGGGAGCAGAGAATCTCCTGCAGGCCCGCGTGTCGCGCTGTATCAGCGGAGAGCAGGTCATTTAGCACTGCCTCCCAGAAATAGGGACACCACTAAAGAGCCAAATCACCAGGGAGACCTGTAATCCTACACCCCGTCTTTTCTCTCTCAGACAAAAACGTGTGTGTGAATGTCGAGGAAAATGAGAGAACATCCACACACACATGTTGTCTGTCAATGACACCACTTTTCCCTCAGGTTTTTGTGTGAGCAGATTGGATCTTTTGGGTCAGCGCGGTGTGGGTGTTTTTTATTATCACTCAGATAAGGGAAAAAGGTTGAAGATGTTTGGGAAAGACAAGTCTGGCATAACATCGCAATGCGATAAAAACCTGAACTGGAGGGAAACTCGGCTCGATGTTCCAAAAACTGCACATGTGTAGCAAGATTATGCAATCATAGGATATGCGTACGAGATTATAAACAAGAAACTACAGCGTTTGTTTTTTTAATTTTTGACCCCAGCACTTTACCATTTCGCAGCAGAACTTTATTCTCCTGTTGCAATCGGCACTCTGCAACACAAGCCCAGTGAAATTGAGCTAATGTGCAGAATTAGTTCCAGGTCATGGCTTAAACTGATGTCGCCTCACTCCCCCTCTCCATCTGTATTTTCAAAGCCTTAATGTTTCTGAAGCATCCCAGTGTGGGAGCCAATAGTGACATGTGTGGAGGGGAAAGATCGCAGTGACAGCCTGACCAGATCCCATTCATTTGGTCTGGTCTCACTGGGCTGGGTTAAGACACAACTCAGGTTAAAGTTAGCGGTATAAATCCCAAGTTTCATCACCAGGGTCTGGAATAAACATTTTCACTGCCTGCCAATGTGGCAGGCAAGTATTTTTTATTTTGTCTGCCACTCAGAAATTTTATCTACTACTTTTGAAATGTATGTGCTAAACATACATTAATAATGATAACATTTTAGATCTGATGTCATTCCGTGTTTGTTCAATTTTACACAAAAAACATTATATGCATGATAAATTCCAGTGTTCAAATTAGGTCGCAGCTTCCTGGGAGCCCTTTATTTGGGGGTGGGAGGGTACTCTATGACATCAGTAGTTTAAATGATGTATTATAAGCTGCTTAGAGCTAGTGTTAGGAAGTTAAACAGGTCATAATTCCCTATTTTACATTGCTGTGAAAGGATGTCCTTCAAACAACTGTATTTATTCAAGTTTCTCGCCAAATATTGAAATTTATAAGATGACGTTTGAACACATAGTGATAAAGTTAGAATTTACCTTCTCCCAATACTCATTTTTACTGAACAGAGCTTGAACACATCATAATGCTGCCCATCGGTTGCTAAAATCTTACGTTAACTAGCTCTCCTCCTGCTGAGTTGTTCACAATATAGCATTATCAGGGACAAAAATAGGTTGCGTCTGCCAGGTTAAGTAATAGCGCCGTGCTCTTGAGCGCTTTTTTTTCTCTCCGCCATGGCTGAGGTCCCAAACAAACTTAATCATGGTGCGTGCGTATGCCGTTTCATCATGCATAACTGTCGGAAAGCATCAATACAGAAGAATCGACTGTCTTTATTCCCATCCCTAGTGGTTTCTCTGCCTGTCTAATGATTTTACCCGCCACTGCCGACAATCCAGCCACATTTGGTGGGTGGCAGATGCTAATTTCAGACCCTGTTTATCACAGTATGATATCAATTCTTTGGACAATGATATTTGCTGATATTATAAAGTCTGCCACGATACAATTTTAATACGATTTCAATTCGATTTAATTTGGTTACACTAGTCAGTTACAGTTACACTAAACAACTCACAAAAAGCAAAATATGATTTGACAATATTATTACTGGGCTCTGTAGGAAGGAGGTGTGCTTTGACTGAAATTGGTATTGAATCACCGTTACACCCCTAGTTAAAGTACAGCCTCTTTACACTTTGAATAGCTGGGATAACACACTTTTTTATTTGTGGTACAGTACTGTGCTACTTAAGCAGTCATGTCATCCACCGACTGTGCTGGAAAATGAAGGGATGGGAATGTTTACATTCTCTGAGATACAGTTTGGTTCGTGTTCCGCCGTACGTGACACAAATACAAATTTGCTTTGGATGCAGGTGAGTCAACAATTCACTCATGTTGTAAATTCACTCACTAGTATTGTGTAATATTTGATAGATTTAAGAAGGTATATTGATTTCATGTGGTACTTTTTTCAGAGAACATTGCTGGTTTTCTCAAGAACTGACTATTAGCTGATTCAGCAATTTCAACGTTACTGTTTATCCCGGCTTTGATATTTAAATGAGTTGTGCTGGATGCTACATCTCAGTTTTTTGGAGAAAGATATTAACATGCTGGGGAGATGAAGAAGTGTCAACTGGGATTTTGGGTAACACTTTATAATAACCATAATTTATAAATGGTAAATTGATAGTTCATTAAACTTAGTTAATAGTTATTTTACTGTTGACAAACAATGAATGATAATTAATAATAATGTTTTCTAATTATTAGTAATGCTATAATTTATCATAATATCTTATATAATATATTAATATTATATAATTAATTTATAAGTACATTTATCATTAGTTTGTGTAATATGAAATGATTAGTTCATAAATTCTATATTGTATCATAGCTGATAAGAGATAATAATTACATTCTGATGACATTAGTAAAGTATTTAATTACAGTTTATTGTTGCACACATTGTAACATTTTATATACCATATTAAGTAAGGCATAATGTACAGCCAGCCGGTCATTGTTGTGAAATAAACCCCGACAGGGCGATGCGGCACCCCTCGGTGGACCCCGACGCAAAGCCCTGCATCGCCTTGAAGGAGTTTATTTCACAACAATGTCACGCTAGCTGTACATTATCCCACTTATTACACGGCTATTTACTTAAGAAATCAATGCGCACGTAGCAGCGGTCTCCTATAAGGAAGAAACAGAACGCCGTAATTGACCAATCAGAATCGAGTATTCAACAGAGCCGTGTAATAAGTCTTTGTTAATGAATACCAAATGATTTGTAAACCTTTAAGAAGTCGTTTGTAAAACATCTATAAACATTACACAGATGGATGGACCAGAAACCAATTATTAACCATTGACAAAGTTTTAACTATCTATCAAAATAATGTTTATAGATGCTTTACAAAGTATTTATTTACCATTTAATAATGTATTATAATCATCAGTTGCAACTTTATAATAGCCATCCAAATCATGTTTATAGATGGTTTACAAACAATTTCTTTAAGGTTTACAAATAATTTCATAATATATATATATATATATATATATAAATATATTGACATATATAGTATATAAAATGATATTATTATTAATACTGTTTGCAGCTGTTAATATAATAAATTATAGTAATATATATACTATATATATAATTACAACAACATTAAAACATTATTAATTACAATTTCATGGTTTGTTAACAGGAAAGTAACTATTAACTCAATTTTAATTAAGTATCCATTATGGTAACTATACCATTTATAAATGGTGGTTAATATAAAGTGTTACCGGATTTTAGTAGATGAGACTCTTACACGGTTCATTTAAGTTTTCAGGCACAACAGTACAGAATCGCACAGGCTCACTTGAGTTTGCATAATCATTAATGGAGAACAAGGGCTAGTACCCTCGTTTACTAGTTAATTGGTCAATTCTGGCACTGACTTAGCCAATAATATTTCCAATGAGCCTCCTTCTGTGATTGGTCACCCATTCGACGGAGGAGCAAGAGCCACTAATTACTGCCTCTCCCGGACAAATGACGATATTTGCGTTAAGTGCTCTGGTAATTACTGAGGCCTAATCCAAAGTGGACCCCTGATTAAATTTCGTCAATGTAGCTTTTTGTAATTGAAATGACACTCAGAGAAATTACGCCTTTCTGTCCCTGAGCCTGCATAAGAGTTGGGACAGCGTGATTCTTGAGTGTGTTACTTTCATCCTCCAACTCATTATTACCACTTCTTAATGACTGGTTATCAATTTTTAATACAGTAAATGTAGACCTCCTTAAAGGCTTGTTGATATTTGACACACTGACTTTCTCTCTTTTTCTTCTTTTTCCTTTCATTTCAGGCTGAGCAGGACAACGGCCACCCCCTCCCGGCCTACGCCGACCTCATTATCGAGATCCTGGACGAGAACAACCAGGCGCCATATTTCCAGTTTGCCACCTATCAGGGCTATGTGAGCGAATCCTCCCCAGTGGGTACGACTATCTCAGCCAGTGCCAACCTCACTGCCCCCCTGGGAGTCATCGCTCTGGATAATGACATTGAGGAGGTAGAAAGAAAGGGCCTTTTATCCGGCTATGCTCACCGTTGCCTACATTTTACACATGTCCACCCATGCATGCATGCATACAAACACAGAGCGCTTGAAGTGCATTGATTAAATATTGAGTTAACGTCCACATTTATTTATTCATGTGTTTTTGTTGTGCGCAGGAACACACTCATGAGTCATTTCCCTGCTGTATTTTTCTCCTTGTTGTAGCTGGATCCTGGTGATACACCTGTAGGTAAAGGGGGTGGATTTGAGATGCAATGACACTCACACACACACACACACACACACACACACACACACACACACACAGAGTGCAATATAGGGATGTCCCGATCAAGTTTCTTTTGCTCCTAATCTCTGATGTGAGTCCTTTTAATATGGACTTTCTTGTGAAACAGAGATTAATCCAATATTTATGTTTTCCTGCATAATACAGCTGCACTTTGCACACTTAATAGCTTAAAGTATTTATATCAGTAAAGCCAATTCAATTGAGGGATTTAACAGCTCTTCATTATTACAGCTTTAAGTTGGTGAAATATTTAGCGTAAAATATATAGCATCATGTAGTGTTTTGTATAATATCTTTGCAGAGATGAGTGGCAGTGTGGGGCTGTTGACGTAGGGAAGTTTGGACAGGATTTAGACAACTTCTCTTCATTTCCACTTAGAACAAAGTGCTGAAGGTTAAACGCTTTTGTTATGTTTGTTCGGTGTTCGTGAAAAGTACTCGCTTTGCTGGCACAGTGTCAGTATAAATAGAAACCGACGTCTGCTGTTGAGTTGCCCGCTACGCCTGAAGCTGAATGATTTGGAGAAAATTTCTAATTGTGATTTTTTTCGGACAGATATTGCGATTTGATTTCCGATTACATTTTTTAAAGTCAAGCTTCAGTTCAATATTTACCTTTTAATAGATTTAAAACATGTGGAGCATTACGATGGAGACACCATCGAAACATTAACTGCTCTATATTCCAATGAAAGGATGAAAACTTCAAGATATGAACATGTATTTTAATTTTTTCAATTGGCATTGAACAATTGAACAAAAGCTGTGACTGTGTTAAGTTCAGTTAAATAAATAAAGTAATAATATTAAAAAAATTCAATAAGAAAATAATAGGACTTTTCTGTAAACAATCTCTGACATTGAAATTGGTAGGTCATTCACTTATGGCTCAGGAGCAGCATCTAAATATTGCACTAATCAATCTATTGTAATCAATAGAACATTGTTATTATTATTATTATTTACTGTAACTTATAAATTGACAAACCACAGAATAATTATCAGAAAGCAAAATCAAAAAAAGGTATCGTCATTTAATTGTGAGTATTGTAAAACGTTTGCAGAGCCAACTGAGCAAGGGGTCATATTTCTGGGGTTCCGGTGTAGCCAGCGGATAACTGGGTCAAGAACTCTGCTCATCGTTTACAGTCGGATTAACAACTTGAGATGTGAGACTGGAGTTGAGAGGCGATGTGAACAACCGGATTGTTTCACAAGTCGCCAGTTTACAAGCTAATTTTAAACCAACCAAAAAGCTAAATCATCGTCAGACGATAGCCGGTGAGTCATCTACATGTGAAGGCAGAATCTGTTTATAGAGATTATTACATTGCCTGTATTAATCCATTAAAAAAACCTTCAGCTTGATCCCTACTCTGTAAACTGACTCGGGACATCCCTACCGTTTATTCATGCATCACTTTAACAAAAAGTAAAAACAAACAGAGAACACTCATCGCTGCTGGAGACTTCCTAAACAACAATTTGTGAGCTTTGCAGTGTGTCCGCAACTGCAGAAATTATGTTTTCTGTTCTTTCAAAATTTCATTAACGGTGAATTAAATGCTATGCAGGTCTCCAGTAATGACGGGTGTGTGTGTGGATCAACATGGCTGATACACTGACTTTTGTATCCTAATGGGAGTGTGTTTGCAGTGTGTTTGCTGTGCTGTGTTCTTCTTCTTTTTATTGATGTTTTTGCGATGGTTTTTCTGCAGTTTGCTTCAGTCAAAAGTTATCCAGTGATTCACTTTGAATACCAACTTCACTTTTTTAAAAGAGTTATTTTTATTTCATGAATTGATTGTTGTGTGCGTAGTTGGATGAAGGGGGGTGTTTAGACACGTGTTTGACACATTTAACAAGCTGTGTGATTGCGTGGGTGCATGTTTGCGTGTGTTTTCACCAACAACATTTGCTTTCAATTCCCTCAAACCCTAACTGCACTGATAGATTTATATTTGACTGGGTGGTCACACACACACACACACACACACACACACACACACACACACAAACACAAACACAGCCAAAACAAATGACTACTACCTTTAGTTCATCATTCAAAATATCCCTTTACTCAGTCTTTGGAGAAGATTAACAAATCAAAGTGGAGTGGAAACAGAGATAACGGAAATCAATAAGCCACCCAGTCCTGATGTTTACCAAACTCTCTTAAGAGGACTCATTGATGGACGTGAATCGAAGTCGACTCGCCGCAATGGACCACAAAGGAGTCAAGGTTTATTTGTTAAAACAAACTAACCACAGAAGTTATGACATGTCTTTGAGAAATGGCTCTTTTTAAAAAAAAAAAAAAAATGTTTTCAAGCTTATTTAGCACCATGACACCCTGAACAAAAGCTGTCACATCCATATCTTTTAACGACTGCTTAATGTGTTCAATATTTTTTTCCCTACAAAGGAACAGAGGCTATGATGGGTGTATGTTGTTTTAGCAGAAGTCATTTCCTCTCGTCCTTTCTTTATTGATACTATCATGTTAAAAATATATTGGTTTCTGGTTCCATCCTCAGCTCCTCCTCCGATGTTGTCTGAAGACAGATGCCAGCAGATTACTTTTTCAACTCTTTGGCAGATCAAAATGTACTGTTTGATAGGTTTTCTCATCCCCACAGCTGCGGCCTTGAAGAAAAAAAAAAAAATGATGAAACACTCATGTCACTATGGTAACGTGTTTCTTTTTGTACATCTTTCTGTTGGAAGACGAAAGACCCCATGATAAAGATTACCCTGGATGATTACACCACGATCTTCAGCCTGACCCCGACTGGGATAATCCGCTACCTGAGGCTCATCAAACCTGTGGACCGGGAGAAGCAGATGGCCTATACTTTCACGGTAGGCCTCGGACTCAGCGGTAGCTATCTGCAAGACTAAAGCCCTGTGACCTACATCCTCCTATTCTGTGTATATTAATAGAAGTCACAGGTTAGCTTCATACCAAGAGGCACTTGCAGATGCAGAGCTGACCTGACACTTTTAGAGCAATATGACCTTTATGAGTGGTCAAATAGCAGTGAAGTAAAACTGTCTGTTCACTTGAATTTACAAATTTCCATCCAAAGGTGAACCGAAAGCACATCAGACTGAAATAGTTTTGTACATTCAGTCAGAAAAAAGACTTTTATCTTGTGTGACTCTCTACTTTATACCATGTGGAGCTTGATACTGTAAATATTATTATGGTATAATAGTATTGTAATTATATTATTACTGTAAACATTCAGTTGCACCATTGTCTATGGGATCTTGATGATGCTTCTCCATTGTAATCTCCACAGTAATATAGTTTAGTTTACTTACAATTTATTCATATTCCTTAGCTTCTAACATTTCAAATGAGACCAAATATATGCATATAAGCCTTATGGTTGAGGAACAAGTCCTGATTAATTTTGGGTAGTTATTTATGTATTTTAAGTGAAAATATACACAAGTTTTTTTAAGAGGTTTAGAAAACTCATGTCTTCATGTAGGCAAAGCACAGGCAAATGAAGAACACATCTTCATCAGTTTGACAGCGCATATATGGCATAAAGAAATAAGCTGCACATACAGAAAACACAAACAAAGCAAGTTGTATACAGAGCATAATGAAAATGTCTGGCCAACATTAAAAAAGTATGAACACTTCAACAATTTGACAATGATTTTTGAAAATGAGCTAACATATTCATTTTAGTCTCAACATTCTGACTGTATGGTCCCCAGATTATTGGAGATATTAGCTGTTTGTCTAGCGTTATAGCCTGTTGTCAATTACTAGCATGCTCACTGCTCACCAGTTTTTAGTTTCCCCCCGGAAACTTATACTGTGTTGTAACTTAGTTCTGTTGTTGTAAAGCAAACTCTATTTGCTTGTGTCTTCTGTATGTGCAGCACATTTCTATATGTCCCTTAAGTGCTGTCATTGATGAATGTGTTTCTTAATTAGCTTGCGTTTTATCTGTTTGCTGTGGTTCTTCAGATTCTGTTCCTTGAGCTCTCTCAGCCACCTTCAAATACATGTCTAATTGTATCTATACAATCTACAGTAAAAATAAAACTTGGATACAAATCATTCAAGCACTCACACCAACAAAACTCTCAACTATCTCTTAGAAAAAAAGCTAATTTTCCCAAAATGTCAAACTATTCCTTTTAAAGAGACATATCAAGAGTATATTCTGTGGGAACTCTCTAATCCTCTGATATATGAGACGGTTCAGTCTCAGTGAACGCCGCAGCTACCTTCATGTTCCATTAGGATTCTGAAGTGGGTAACTTCATCTTTATAATGTTTTATTAATCTTCTTGCTGTATGGGCTTTTTAGTGGGCTTATTTGAGTTTCTGTTTTACTGCTGTTACATTGACGTCAACAGACGGGTTTACCAAAGTGACTTGTTTCTGCGCTGTTCAGAGGCAAGGCAGCATCTTGAGTAATACAGTAGCTCCCTCCATCCAGGAGTATTCTGCTGGATTAGAGGGCATCGGCAGACCAACAGTGAGCTCTGTGGGAACGGTTCCCTAGAGAGTGCAGGAGTTTCTGAGCAGGCAGGATTCGGATCGCTGTAGATTCAGATGTAATGCTGCGTTTGGTTGGGTTGGTTTGGACCCTTTGGATCAGCAAATTATGAAGGTATGATATATTTATTGTGTTTATGTTTTTATCTATTTACTACTTCCATTCTTGTCTAGTATAGTTTTCTCTCTTGTTTGGGGTATGAGGATCTCAGATGCTGTTTTTGTTTCCTTTAAGCATTTTAAGCAGCTCAGGATCTATTGTGACTCCACATTACAGTGAGAGCTGAGAGAGTGTTCCTCCGCTTTGCAGGGGTGATTGTTCAATACCGATTTTACATAGTGGGCAATCTCTGTTTCTGAAAAGTGAAGCCAACGCTTACATTTTCATTCCTTCTAATAGCCAGCAGGGGAAAAATCCTCTAGTTGCAAAAAGAAGTCTGATTGTATAGAAGTCTATGAGGAAATGAGCCTACTTCTCACTTGATTTATTACCTCAGTAAACATTGTAAACATGAGTTTATGGTCTCCATCTCTAGTTTCAAGTCTTTTTCAATTCAGCATGATGTTCATTTAGTAAATTATGGTCCCATTTAGAGTCAAATAGATCATAAAGCAGGGGATGCTTTAGGGCGTGGCTACCTTGTGATTGACAGGTCACTACCACGGTGTTGTTCGGTCTGGAAGTTGTCTGTGTTTTCATCTTACAACTTTAACGCTTTAACAATGTGTTTTCAGTTCATGAAAGTTAATTTTAACACTTTTGTTGCCTAAAAATGTCTTATTCAACGTTCGGTTGTCCTTAGCTCCACCCTCTCGTGTCACTCCTGGTTGCAAAAATCAAGATGGCGACGGCCAAAATGGCAAACTCAAGGCTTCGATACGATAGTCCACAAACTAATGGGTGACTGTGACTATGTCCACTTTGTAATCGTAAACCAAGCTTCTTCTCGCTTTACTGACCTAGCCAGGCCGGCTGCGCATGCTTTTAGTGCATGTTCATTTATGTGAGCGTGCCCCAGTGGCTAGCTTCCGGCCGCTGCTCTGCACTGCTCTGCACTGCTCTTATACGGCGGTTACAGCTGATAACGCCGTCCCGAGTGATGGCGCCGTCGTCGCGGAAGCGTAGCACCCACCCTCCGGTTCCCCCTCAGATAAACACAGTTATCTCTGTCAGCACTTTCGCCGTTGTTTGCAGTGTTAATGCTGTTAGCATCGTTAGCTGCGAGCCACCGGCTAGCCGTCGCCATATTGAAAGCCGTATAGAGGCTATAGAAATGCTCCCAAGCCCATATTTAGCGCCATTAACGTGACATTTTTGGCCACAATAATCATGAAAAGTTGAGACGAGCACATTGTGTAATACTTGGATCAGAGTTTGTATCGTGAATTCATATTTTAATATAGGAAATGCTACAAGAGCTATTAACATGAACTAACAGGCTGTTACCGTGTAACTGTGGCTTGAAGCGTCTTTTTAGGCTTTAAGTGTATTTTCTTCTGTTTTACGCGCGTAACATCAGTGATTGTGTATTTGGTTCTAAGCGCTTACATACCGCCAGTTCAATGCATGAGTACACGAGTCAATACAATGAGTTAAACTCATGAGTCATGAATGTTTTCTTCAACTCTAACTGATCTTCTAGACCAGGGGTGGGCAATTAATTTTTACAAGGGGCCACATGAGAAACCTGAGTTGTGTTGGAGGGCCGAACCAACAATAACTTGAACTTAATTCTGCTCAGTATTAATTTTGATTAATTGATTTTAATTGTAAAAAGCATTAAATTATATATTTTTGATTAGTTGCTACTGGTAATCAGAAGAATAAGGATATTCTGTAAATATTTATATAAATATATGAAATTGTGGTGTAGGTCATATAGGAAAATATTTCTATAGAAGTAATAAACAGTAAAAACAATAATTGCATCAGTGTTTCATTTTATTTTTAACATGTTAATCTTCCCAAATACTGAATAGGTGTTTTACAGTATGTTAAAGATAGGCAATTGTCAACTTGATGCAAAAAGCAATAAATGCTTTTAATGTTTTACAGTTCATTTTACTTGTTCAGTGGGAAAAATCCAGCCTGCTCTGGGCTTGAACAAGTGCATTGAAATCTGGCTGAATGTCTGAGGTGGATATGCGAAGGACAGCTGAGAGGTGGTCATCAGTGATAGAGGATCTGTATCTGGATTTGTTGAACTTCATCACTGAGAATGTCTGTTCACATACGTAGGTAGATCCAAAGAGGACTAGAATCTTCTGAGCATGCCTCCTCGTGTGGAAAGTTCTCCTCTTTGAGGGAAGAGTAGAAGTCCAGTAGTGAGACTGACCTAAAGTGCTCTGCCAGAAGTGTGTCAGACTGCAGGTCAATCAGTTCCATCTGAACATCACTGGGTGCATTCTCCACACTGCAGGTGAAGGGAGAAGAAACCATGTGCATCTCACTCTCAACTGTTTTAAAGTCTTGAAATCGCCTTGAAAACTCACCATGCAGTGCTTCTAACATGGATGAGTACTTGTCGAGGTGATCAGCTGATTTTGTGGCTTCCTTCAGTGTTGGCAAGTGGGTGAGAATGTTGTCCTTCATTTGGCTTGAGAAAAGCTGCAACTTTCTCATGAAAGCCTTCACTGCGCTGTACATTTCATGTACAAAAAGGCCTCTGCACTGCAGTTTGACATTTAGTTCATTCATTAGTGCCGTCACATCTACAGCAAAACCAAGGTCAGCAATCCAGTCTGCATCTGTAAGCTGTGGAATGTCCTTTCCTTTCTTCACACAGAACTCGTGAATCTCTTTTCTCAGGTCCCAGAAACTTTTCAGTACTTTGCCCAGGCTGAGCCACCTGACAGCTGTGTGGTAGGGAAAAATAGTCGAAGCTGACCGCTCTGTTCTTCAGCTGAAGTTCCAGATTCCCCGCGATGTCCTCAACCCTCCTCGTTACAGTCCGTCGCGAGAGGGGCACGTTCTCAAAAGCTCCCTTTTTCTCCGGGCATATTAGGGCAGCAGAGTCCAGCAAACACTCCTTAATAAACTCCCCGTCAGAAAACGGTTTACCTTTTCTAGCGATTTTGTGGGATATGACATAACTTGTCTTGACAGCTGCATCTCTGGATGTGCAACATTTAGTAAAAAGTCCTTGTTGGTTTTGCAGCTTAGCTAGCAAAGCATCCGACTCCCTTGCGCGCTCTTGTTCAGACAAGTTCTTGTATTTCTCCTCGTGTTTGGTCACGTAGTGGCGATTCAAATTGTAATCCTTGAACACGGCGACCTGTACACCACAAACTAAGCACACGGCTTTACCTTTGACTTCTGTAAATAGATATTTAGCAGTCCATGTCTTGTTGAAAATGCGGCATTCGGTATCGATTTTTCTTTTGCTGCCGTGGGCTGACATGTTGAGGGCTAGCTTAGCATACCAGAATCACATGTAGCTGTTTAGCGTAGTCACGTAGTCACGCACATGCGTGACTACGTAAATAAAAAAACCTTTTCAAAATAAAAGCACACAGCCGTATTGCGTGCACAGCATAAATAGGGCTATTTTTTTATTTATGTTCTAATTTACTTGACCTCACGCGGGCCAGGCAGGGACAGCCAACGGGCCGGATGTGGCCCGCGGGCCGTAAAATGCCCAGGTCTGTTCTAGACTATAGACGTTGCATTTTGTAGAAATAATCTTAATTAAATCCAATGCTTTCTGAATGTGTTTGCTAAAAGCTTGTTAACATAATGTTTATTAGATAACGGCATTGAGGCTTTGAAAGTTCTGCTTTTGCTTTTGCGAAGATGATGTTATTTCAGAGATGTCATTGAGAGAAATCTTTGCTTTGCGTAAACGCTAGCATCAAATCAATTTCATAATTACTCTCTGCGCATCCTGGACTGGAAGGAGAGAGAGAGATCCAATTTAGATAAATATCAGCCTTCAACGATTATATAGTTTATTTTTCGTGTCAGTTGTTATTACTGTTGGTGTGTGTGTTTGAGAGGGATGAGGAGGCAGGCGTTACGTTGTTTACATCTGTTCTGTGTAACATGTGTTTGTACAGAGTTGTGTCGACACATGTGTACAAGTACGGAGTGTCTATACATACAGTTGTGATGAGAATCCAAATCTGCTCTCTCTCTCTTGGCTCCCAAAATGTGTCTGGCGTCTCTCTCCTGGGGCTGGCTGGAGAACAGAGACGCCGTTTGATTGGAGACAAAGTAGCTGCTGTCTTGTCATTGCGTGTTTCTGTACAGCACAGTGCATGTTTAGCTCCTACTAAAGGCACCCTCCTGATGTACAGCAAGATGGTCATTTCCATTTTGGCACATAGTGCAAATATTTGAAGGAAAACAATTTCCCCGCACAGAAACATGTATTTTTTGCAGCTGCCACACTTGTTGTTTAGATCTCCTCTTTCTTCCTCTTCATTTGTTGTTTTTCTCGATGCATTTTCTTTCTCCCTGCCAAGTCCTGGAGATCAGTGCCGCCAAGGACAAATAAACACAGAGTTTGCTCAGTTTGCAAACTGTCCTTTAGGCAAGCTTTGTACAAGCTCCTTCTTCTGATCTCCTTAAAGGCATTTCCAACTTTAAGGGAATGAAAAATGGACGAATAAACAGGGAAAGTGTAAGTGACTTAATGGCGGTGGTAAAAACAAGTTTGACGCATTGTCTTATCAATGCAAAACAGTCCTGAAAGCATAAGCTTGAATAAAAAAAACAGTTCTCTGTTTACTTGTCTTCAGTTTTCTAAAGCTACAACATGTATTTCTCTTGTTTGTGTTTACAGATGGTGGCATCAGATGGCGTCCAGCAGAGTATCCCTGTAACTGTCAACATCCTGGTCATTGATGCCAATGACAACACGCCCACGTTTGCCGAGGTCTCCTACAGCATTGAAGTCTTCACAGACATGCAGCCGGGGGAGACGGTACTACAGGTAATCAATCCAGCAATCGTTCTCTCGCCTTTACTCCCTCTCTTTTGGTCTCTCGCTCCGGCACTCTGCTTTTACGCCTTCGTCTTTGTCCCCGTCGTGCAGAATCTCTCACACGCACATGTTCTTTCACGCTCAAAGTAAACAGCCACACCAATCCAGTGCCCAGTTACCCTTCGTCTCATCTGCAGTCATGACAGACAAGTCAGAGAGGATGTTTCACTCCGTCTTCAGTGCACTGCACGCCAGGGAAACCTGTTACCCAGAAGATCAGCTGCTTTCATAATGAAGTAAATTCATTGTCAACGATAACCATTTATCAATCTTTCCCCTTGCAATAAAATGGATTTTTAAAACAGGATTTTATATGTTTTGATAAATTGTAAGAATTGGGCCTCAAGCAGGAAGCGATATACAAACAAAAATCCCTCCCCTTTTTGTTTGTAGCCACAATTTGTTAGTAATACCCATTGACATCTGAGATTCACCAATGTTTTCTTATTTTTGCTCTTTCACAGTTCACAAATTTGAAGGAACGCAAGGAAACATAAGTTTTAAAATAATATGACAGTAAATCAATTTAAATTATTAAATGTTTTAGAGTAATTATGATTGGATTATTAAATTTGTGTGCTGAAGAAATACTATTGGTCCATTGATCCCAATTAATGGCTGGCCCACACTAAAATATTTTTCTAATCTTAACAGATGTTGAAAATGTGAGAGACCCCACACATAATGACACGTTATCTTCAATTTAACAGTTTATTCTCCTATAGTGTGTGGTGAGAAACGGTTTGGTCAAAACAGCACACAACACACTAACACATTCCATTCATGAACAAGAGTCCTGGACTAAAAAAAAAATGGAAATATTATGCTAACAAGTGTGACTTTAGTGTAAAGAAGCATGTCAGACAACGGGCAGGAAGAATTAGCGATGTTAGTTTTGGCACTACTATGTACTGAAAATTCACAAAGTATGGATGGATGAAGTCATGGAGACCCGTAAAATAAACACTTGTCTTGTTGCCACAAATTAACAAGTTGGTCCGACATTTCTGAGGTCCATTTTACTACTTTATGCTTTGCGTTTTGCATTAGTCCATGCATTAGCTGCAGCCGCCACAGCGGCAGTTGTTGTCCCTCCGCCTCAGTTAACAATCTATCTAACAGCTATTGGCTATCGTTCTTTTCCACGTGACTGCATCATCGGCTGTCCTCAGGGTTCCCCAAACACAACAGGAAATCCGATCATAAATATTGAACATGTTTAATCTTTACGATTTTAAATCAATCCGACGGAGATGGACTTCCGAGCCAATTGGGGGATGTAAAAATCACTCTTAACATACCTCACACCACAGGAATATCTGGAAAGACCATCTTTAGAACCATCAAAAAATCTATGTTTTTTTTCCCGTTCAGATGCATTCCATGGTCCATCTATCTTATCTTATCTTATCTTATCTTATCTTATCTTATCTTATCTTATCTTATCTTATCTTATCTTATCTTATCTTATCTTATCTTATCTTATCTTATCTTATCTTAGTCCGTCTTCTTCTTACAGCCTTTTTGCATCTCTCCAATTCTTGGGCATATGCCAGAGTATTTGCCCACGGCACGATACCTGTCCTTATATGGTGTTTAGGGGGCGTTACCTATGCTAATAATAAAAAATCGGCACACACCTCCAATTACGATCAAATGGATTTCATCATTCAGCACACCTGGGTAAGAGCAGATTTGGATGGTTAAGAATATTTGGTGCATCTGGAGTTGACTTCTCTTATTTATTCTCTTACAGTAAATATAAGAGGAATATAAGAGTGTTGCTGCATGAGGCCCATTGTTTACTTGATTTCATTAGAGCGCTGGCTTTAAAGGCTTTTCTTTTCATAGACGCACCTATACACATACTGAAAACCAACTAAAGCAAGCTTTCATGCACATGCACAGGACATGCGTAAGGACATGCGTAGGCACATATATATGCACACACAGTGAATCTAAATGTAAATCCATAACCCCATTCTGCTGTGTCTATTAAGGTGGGGAGTTCCATCATTTCATTGTCTCGTATTCGGTAGTCGGAGCATGTCCTTCAGTTGATCTGTCCTCTCAGCGCAGCCTCTCCAAAAAAAATGTCAAACCCTTAAAAGGTCAAGTTTAATCAGTCTTAAAAATCAGCCGTTTCGCCCTCCCTGAAATGAGGCCAGGGGTCACAGAGTGTCTGGTACGAGCGCTTAACCGATTTTTATAAGCCGTTTATGAGAGCCACAGGCCCCCCGGAGGACGCTGCTGCTTATTTGATGCTACAGCTTTTACTCCAACGTCAGGAGCATGAAAAAGGAGGTCTGGGCAGCTTGGATTAGAGTTTCAAGGCCTTAAAGATAAAAAAAAAAGAGCCAACTACACCATGAGGTCTCATAATTACAAACAGCGGGATTCCCTAAATACAGTAATGGGCTTTTGGGAAATTGTGACTGCTTAATTCATTTGATAACTACGCAAGGCATATATTTATATTGTGCTTTTTTTCATCTTTCCACATCTTTGTAATCCATCTTGCATGAAAGGAATTAATTCCATCCAATCTAAACTTTATTGATCATTAAGGTTACCAAACTGCAATCCCTGGGAGTGAAGATATCGCAGCGGAAAAAGTCAGTAGTGTGTATACTCTCAGCTAAATGCCAACCATTTGTTCCTATCTATACAAACAAAGGTCATGTCTCTATTAGTTGATAATATGGCACCAAAATGGATTCTGCTGTGGGTTGGCAACTTGACTGAAGTCAGTCACAAACCCCTGCTGAGAAATATTTACCGCATGACTGGTTCAGTAAGCATGTTGCTGGCAGCTGTGCACAACTCCCTCCGCAAAACCACAAAGTACAGATAGAAATATCAACATATTATAATCTGTCTGTCTTTTTCTCTCCCTGTGTTCTCCCAGTTAACAGCAGCAGATGCTGATGAGGGACTGAACGGTCTGGTGACCTATGAGATACTAGCCGGCGCCCAGGGAGACTTCATCATTAGTAATCGCTCTGGACGCATCACTGTGGCGCCGGGTGTCACTTTGACTGTGGGACGATCCTACGCACTCACTGTCAGGGCCGCTGACAATGCACCAGAGATCCAGAGAAGGTATTGTTCAGTGCGGTAGCTCCCTGTTGTCTGCGTTTCCACCGCGGTCTAAAGACCTGTGGAGATTAGGCAGATTAGTTCGCTGACGTATGAAAAAGCAAAATGACGTGAGATGAGGGCTGCTGGTGGTCACAGCAGTAAACACACTCTGCAACCTGCAGTTCTGTTTTTTTTGCCTGTTTCATCAAAAAAACACATTGGAAAAATATAAACATTAGAAAAAAATAAAACTCACTGCGACGTCGATGTTTACTGCTGCGTATATTTACTGATGCACGTTGGATGGAATGAATGAAATGCAGAGGAGGAAAGTGAAACTATGACCTTCTGTCTCCACAGTTAATCATCTGTTGAGTGTTTGATATTTATTTATTTCTGCTTAACTTTTCAGAACTTTTCTTCCTCTCATTCACAGCACCACCGTGCTGTCTCCTTCTTCTAACGTTAGCGCTCGCCCTCACGATCTCTCTAACTCTTTTTTCTCTTTATCTTTTATTTAATGAGTCGGGAGGCCGACAGCTGAGCCTAACTTTACTTTCACTGTTATCAGACAAAGAGAAATATTCTCTCCTCGTCCTAAAATGGTCTTAAATCGATACTAGAGTTCTTCCTTGTTTATGAATGAAGCGGTACACGAGTTGAAGCAGCGGTGCTGTGTGTGTGCTTGACCAAGAAGCAATGGTCATCCCTAAAAACTCCACCCCAAAAGTTCCGATACTTTCAGAAAGTACTACCCCTCCTCGACCATGGCCTTTTTGTGGGGTAAAAAGACCCCATAAAATGTCCCTTACATAAGACCGTAATTAAGACACAATGAGTTCCTCAGAAGGTTCCTTGTTTTGGGAGAAAGTCCCTGCGGTGGAAACAGGGCTTGGCAGTCAGTTTAATTTTTGTTCCTCCTCAAGGCTGCAGAAGAGCTACCAGCATGTGTTGTTTTACAAGTCTTATTTAATTCAATATGTGTAATCATAGAAATTCATAAGTTAGCTTCTAGATGACACGGAAAGTTTTCTCTAGGCTGAATTATGAGGAAGTATCATTTCTGACAAGCTGTTGTGAGTCAAAAAACAGATGGTCTTGTTCCATCGGACACTGTAGAGATTCTGGTACGAGATGTTTCGTACATTGTCTCCCGTTTAGCTTGTGATTAAAAAACAAAGAATTTTGTGCAAAAAGCAAAAAAAGTTCAGCTTTTATATAAGACATTGTAGTTGAGGGTGGAATAATTGGCCTCTTTGATTTCATCAAGTAAAACTAAGACTGGCAAAAACACATTTAATCTGCCCAGGATTAAAACAAGCAGCGGGCTATAGATTGACGTATTGACACAATGTACTACTACTACTACACGTCGGATCATCTTCAAGTACATGTACGTGTACCTTTATAACAGTTCAACTAAAGATGTCTCACAGTGAATTAATAAATAATCAACACAGTCAGTTCCATTCTCATGTGTGCTGCTCTGAACAACTAAAAACAAGCAGGCTGATTTTAAGCATGCAGATTCTTCATTCATGAACAAATCATGAATAAAAGGCTTGTATTGTTTTTGACACTTAAGAATATAAAAAAAAAAAGAAACCAGATGTGCCCCAGATAAAGATCCCACGTAAAAGAAATGCGACCAAAACCTGTTGAGTTTCTGTTCCCTTTTCTGCAATCAGGTTTATACATTGTGAGAACCTTTTTTACTATGCTGTGGGCAAGGTACTTGAGGTTGCCACGGCGCTGTCAGTGGGCTGATGTGTGCTTTTCTTTCTGCCAGGAGCTCCATCACTACAGTGTACATTGAAGTTTTGCCTCCCAACAACCAGAGCCCCCCACGCTTCCCTCTCCTCACCTACAACCTTGAAGTCAGCGAGGCCATGAGGATAGGAGCTATTCTGCTCAATCTGCAGGTGAGTCACTAACCCACAAATCATACACAGACAAGGCACATGCAGATAGGAAAATGTGAAATTGAAGGAGGCATTTGGTATGATGCTACAGTGAGATTACTTTTTTAATACATTGTTAAAGGGACTATTTGTAACTTTCAGAAATGCTTGTTAACAGCGACAACTGTGGCCGTTAAGTCAGCGAAAGTCAGCGTCGGGCTCACGCTTGCTCGCTCTAAATAGACATGAACGAGTATCGCTCAAAACAGTGAGGCGACACACGTCAGCTAAAACCACAATATCACTCTATATTTACCTGCTTGGCAGTAATGTTAGCTGACCAGACAAAGGTCTCTCCATGAATCACTGCTGATCCTAGTGTTGGCTTTTCCTGCTTCAGCCCCGCTGCTTCAGCCGCTGCAGCAGGAAGAAAAACGTAATTGTCTCCGACTGTGCCCGCAGGGAGACACCGGCACCCGGTTGGAGACGATAACGTTTCTCTCTGCGGAGCCCCATCACTTCACAAGACACGGGAAACCTCTGTTGGTCTGGAGGAGCTACAGCAGTTATTTCTGCACAAACATCCACTAAACATCCATTAACTAGATATTCTCAGAGCTAAACTAACTCTTCTGCAGTGTGTAGTGAGCGTGCATGAACGTGAGGTGGAGCGAGAACACGCAAGTTGTGTGAGTGAAGACAAGCAGGCAGAGGAGCGGTCTGAACCGCGTAGCCACATGCGAGCGCGCATATTCGAGCGCGCATGGGACACCGACCCGGTAGATTTATATGTGTAAAAAGTTACAAACAGTCCCTTTAAAGGGTAACTTAAGTATTTTTCAACCTGGACCCTATTTTCCCATGTTTTTGTGTCTAACTGACTAATATATTGCGGCAGGGATGATGTATATTTGTAGCCCAACCAGAAAGTTAGCATCGCACTGGTTCCCTCGACAAAAAGCCAATGGGATTTCTCCCATTTTTCCTCTCATCACAAGGAAGAACCTTCCTTGCGCCTCGATCCTTGCTCCTCCGTGCAGAAATAAGAGCTTTGGGACGGTCTTCAAGATGGTGCACCAGAACAACTTTCGGTTCAAGCGAGGAGCAAGGAAACTACAAATATAAGACGCTTGGGATGTACCCGGAGATGCTGCTCACCTGCCCTCGCTCAATACTGGACCAATTTAAAACATTTTTGTACCCATTAATCATTTAGATACAAAACATGGGGATTTAGGGTTTAGGTTGAAAAAATACCAAAGTTACCCTTTAAAGTATATTGTAGTTTTAGGCAACAACATATTTTCTCCCTTTTCTCCCTCACATTTCACTCCCCAGCATACAGTACGCTCACCTTCACTCCAGTCAAGCATCCTTGTTGCTCAGCTGTCATATCTCATAGCCTTCAACTTTAATGGCACCATTTGATCTTCAAGAACCTGCATTTCTTTTCCTTCCCCCCAGGCCACAGACAGAGAAAACGACCCGATCACGTACCGCATTTTGAGTGGGGATTCCCAGAAGGTCTTCAACCTCTCTGAAACGTAAGTCCAGATAATTATGTATTAATTTTCAAGTACAGACGAGCCCCTTATTCCCTCCAAGGCTTACATTTACGGAACGTTGGTTGTGTATATATATATATATATATATATATATATATATATATATATATATGAATGGATGGAAAGGCTAGTAAATTATTGATCGACAGAATTTTTCTTTATGATAAGTTCCTTTGATAACATGATTTTAAAATGAGAATAACAAATACGAGTTTGCATGTTCGTCTTGTCTCTGCGGGGGTTTCCTCCAGGGTCTCTGGTCAAAGTTCAACAACATGTAGGTGATTGTAGGTGAACTGGAGACTGGAAATAGTTTGTTGGTGTGAATGTGTTTGCCTATATACTATATGGTGTACCCCACCTCTGTCCCACTGCATGTTGAAAAGGAAAGTTGTATGGAAAATGGATGGATGGTAACAAGCCCCTGGAAAACTAGAGTTTTATATTATTATTATTTTATAGTTCTGAAGGCTACTCTTCAAACTCTGACATCAGCTTGAGAGATTATTGAGGTTTCTTTTAGATACAAGACAAAGCTGTCGTGTACAATGGCTTGTTTATCGGTGGCTGGCTTTTGTGTTCCATGCTCTCTCAAGTGAAAAGGCTGGACAAACAGTAGACACAGTGTTCTTTCCTTCACTGTGGCGGCCGTGGAAGAGGCCCTTCAAACAGACTAGGCAGGGTCTGACTATAATCATTAGATTCCCTCTGATGATACAGACTGCCAGAGCGAGTGATGGTGGTGGGGAAGACGGAATGAGAGGAGAAGGGATTGTGATGGTAGGGACTAGATGCTGACGTACCTATTATTGGTTTTGGCTGATGCATTAGCCAATATATGACTTTGTTTTATTAATACTGGCGCTGGCTGCTGGCGCTATCAAGAATCCCAAAGAACCAAGTTGAAAAGAAAATCACAAGTTTCCGTCAAAAGGATTTACAATCTGTATTGCTTTAACGGGAAGAAAAAGGGAAGAAACCTCTTCTGTGATAAAGTTGTAACACGCTGAATGCAATGAATGATTCGATGAGTGACCGGTATACCGTTGCTAAAATGTCCTGTCTGACATTAAAACCGTTCAGCCTCCCCAGGAGAAACATGTGCTGTTGTTGGGCCTTTGATCCCGTCCGCATGTTGTGTGAAGGACAGGTGGTGGTCGATCTCGGTGCCCAGGTACTTAAAGATATCAACCTGTTCCACCACCTGCCCCTCCAGCCTGAGTGGTCCAGAGAGAGAGAGAGAGTGTGGGGAGTAATAATAATATAGGAGCCAATATGCATCAATCTCTTTTATTAATGCATTGATTAACTGTTATATTTACGACATACATAAATGGATCTTAGATTAGAGGTCTATTGTTGAGTGATTGGTTACACTTTGCAAGGCACTAATATATTGCTCAGTAGTATGACGAGGTGAACAGGATAAGTTTCTTTCATATGTCATCCGAAAGTTCAGTTCACACAGATTAAAATGAACTAGTTCACGTTCATAGTTCACAATTTTGAAAAGGTCACAGTCACAAAAATTTAACTAGTTCACTTTAATGTCTTCCGTTTTTTTTTCTTTTAAAGTGGTCAGATGCTATGGTGTTTAATTAGTCTTTCAGACTTATTTTCAGCATCTGGTTCCCCACCACCAGGCTCAGGGACAGCTTCATACCACAGGATATACAAGACTTTTGAACTATTGAGCTCCTGAGCTCATCAGGCAGCTGCGGCTCAGAGGTAGAGCGGATCGATCCTCCAGTCCGCATGTGTCCTTGAGAAAGATACTTAACCCCAAATTACTCCCGCTGTGCCATCGGTGTGTGAATGAGTATTTAGAGCAGATCCTGATGTGAAGGTCGGCACCTTGTATGGCAGCCTCTGCCATCAGTGTATGAATGTGTGTGTGAATGGATGAATGCTGACATGTAGTGTGACGTGCTTTGAGTGGCCGGAAGACTAGAAAGGCGCTATATAAATGCAAGTCCATTTACCATTTACCATCACTACACCATTATACTGTCACTTTATCTCTATATACTTTACGTACTGTTTTACAAACTGTTTACATCTCTGTAGGCTATATATTTATTTGTATGTGTGTGTATATATACATATATTAATTACACAGCGTTGTTGAATACTCAATACTGATTGGTTAATCACGGCGTTCTGCGATTCTATGGGCGCAGTTCTGATGTCGGACTCTGGAGGACCGTTTTTGTGTCAAAATATTGATTTCTTTAGTAAGTAGCCGTGTAATAAGCGGTTATAATGTACAGCTAGCGGGTCATTGTTGTGAAAGAAACCCCTTAAGGGCGATGAGAGACCCCTCTACTCGCATCGGGCTGCAGCATCGCCCTATCAGGGTTTCTTTCACAACAATGACCGGCTCGCTGTGCATTATCCCTTACATATATATATTATTATCATGACCTCTCATATGCATATACATTACTATATTCTTGTCTAAATTCAGAATACTGTCTACCAAAAATGTATATTACTTTATTTCATTATTTATTTATGTTTACATTTTGGCCCTATATTTGAATTTGCACTACTTTATGTCTTAGATTCTCAGGTTGCTTTTACTTGTGTGATTTTACTTTTTTTAGATAGGCTTACATATTCAAGGAGCATTGTTGATGGGAGCCTGAGATTCAGGAGCCAACGACTGCTATGTTGTAATTGTTATGCAAATGAGAATAAATAACAAAACCGCCACGTGCACAAATGTGGTCCTGTGAGCACGGGGCTGTAACGAGCGCTCGCTCAACACTCGCTCGCTCGTCAAGTTCACTTTTGAGACTTTGGAGGCAGGGATGGAAAAGACAGTAGCTGATGTCTGTTTACGCTCCTTTGATAGCACTGCCATGCCAGCCTCCCGAGAGTTAACGAGGCTCTTGTTCATGCTCATTAGTCGCAAACGGACATATTCCACTCACCGAAATAACATGAGCACGTTCAATGAATTGCGCTCTTTTAGCACGTTCATGCACAACGCTGCCGAATAGCATTAACGTGCATGTAAGCCGAAAGAAAAGAACGAGACACGTGAATTTCTACCAAGCCGGGGCGATTAGGTCAGAGCTAGCAGAAGCTGATAGGCAGAGCAGAACTCAGAAGTACTCTGTGGAAATAATCACAGAGGATCAAACTTTATTTGATAGCTGGTTCTATTCAGGTCTTCCTTCCTCTTTCTCTCCAGCTGAGTACCCTTCTCAGCCTTTCTGCTGTCTGAGAAAAGACAGGGCATAAAACACCAAATATTTCTGGAGAGGAATTGGACCTCAAATACCTTACCTTACCTTACCTTACCTTACCTTACCTTACCTTACCTTACCTTACCTTACCTTACCTTACCTTACCTTACCTTACCGTACCTTACCTTACCTTACCTTACCTTACCTTACCTCTCATAATCAACATCAGCATTTGAAAAAACCCACCTCACTCTACCACTCCTCGGGAGCAAGAAAAAGGCATCAAATATTAAAGTGGTCAGTGCTTTTTACCCTTAAATAACCAAGCAAATATGGAGGGAAGCGACGTGGGGAGACTGAAAATGCAGGACGCTGCCAGACACGTTTCTCACTAATTGATTAAAGCCTCTTTTGTCTGCATCCTCAGTCTCCCAGCTATGCAAGGACAAGCTGTGTTGCAGCAGTGGATCCCTGCCTTTTGTTTACTCTAAATCTGCTCCAGTGTTAAAATGGTTTGTTTTATGGGGGCATGTTTACTTTATGCTTTCACAATGGTAACGGTAAGTAGAAACACAGTGACACAATCAAATAATGGGACTGCGATCCTTGCCGTTGTAATCTCTTAAACCAGGCATGACAGAAATCTTGTTGAAATAGATACATCTCCTTAAGTACATTCTCCGTATGGCAGAAATATTACAATCCCCTTCACAAGCTCTCAGCAACCCGAGCAATATAATAACTTCAAGCAGGTGCTGATTTAGCACATGATGAATCAAAGAATGATTAGCCGGTACGCTTGATGAGTGTGCAGTATACAGAGCCCCTATACGTCACGCTCTCATTTTTCAACCCTTCAGAACTCCAATATGAATCAGTGAAGAGATTTTCGCATTGCTGCATGTTGGGATTCAGGCGACATATGGGGCCGGCTCAATCCAGCTATTATGAATAATGAGCTCTCAAGTCTATAACTTCTTATAAATGGGTCAGGTTGTCCCGAGGGAAAAAGGAAAGGAATGCTTCAGATTCACTCACCATTATGGTGGTGAGCAGGGCGCACTCTTGAGTCCATGTCTGTCAGCCACCAGGCGCTATATAGAGAGCTTTCAGAGCATTCACAGTTCACACATCATAAACAAGTATTTCTAATGAAGTCCCAGGTCTGATGATCACTCCAAGATGTGTCACATACTCTCTACATAGTGCTTGCAGTAGATCCATGAAATATTCAAGTACTGGAAAAGTACCTCCTGATGACCCACTAAATATACATGTCAGCCGCACCAATATACGAGCTGGATGTAGCTTTTCGCAGATGTATTGGTATTGGCGTATGTGTCGGCTGATGAATACGAAATGTCAATACAGAAATGTCAAAGATGTGTTTGAAGTAATTTAGAAACACCGTCTCAGTTTTAGAGTTTGTCCACCAGAGAGTACTGAATAGTTAATTTCAACTATAAAAATGTCCAATTCAATACATACTGTTTTGTCAGAATTCTTAATAATACCAATTTAAGGAATCCTTTTGAAAATGAATAGCAGCCTATATGTCACTCTCAAATATGAATATTAATACAATACAATTTGAACTTTATTTATACCGTTTTTAATCCTACATGAAGTTTGAAGGTTCTCTATACGATATTCAGAGCATTTTGAGAGCCATGTGGAGGCAATACAAATGCTCCCAATCGCGCATTTTGCACCTTTAACATTGCAGTGCAATTGTAAATAGAGCTAGATGGATAAATCCCTCATGTCAATTTTAGCTTATTGCAGATATAGGTATAAGCATATATGTTAGCCATTAAGTAAGTTTCTTGGTCACAATTATTTAAATAAATAAATCTAAGGGATCTTTATCCAGATTGTTTCTTCATGTGATGTGTTTATGTTTAAAAAATTGCTATCGGCAAATATATTGAATTGTTTTTTTTACACTTCGAAATATCAATTTTAGTATCGGCCTCAAAAATCCAGTATCTGTCGGGCTATAATCAACAGATCTTGCTCCTGTTCTTTTTTGTTGATGACAGCATTCCCATTTGGTGCCAAAGCTTTTTTGTAGCATCTCAAAGTCACAAAAACCTAACCTAGAGGCCTCGCCAACTTTGATACGTGAGCTTTTTTCAGTGCCAGTGCAAGTATCCAGTTGGCAGCCGATTGTCTTGCTTCACAGTGAAATTGAAACTGAAACTGAAAAAGAGTTCATAAGAAGGTACACTTCTGAACAAAACACTAACAGAGTCAGTTCTAATTAAATTGACTCAACACAAGCATTTTAAATGATACAATTCCTCCTGGCTCTGTTTTCAGGCTCTGAAAAATCTAGCCTGAGACGGGAGACCTTTGGACAAAACAGGTCATTTCAGAGAGAGGACGTTCCTTGAACTATTGGCAACATTTTCTTTCCATCTCTGAAACGCTTCGCCGATATTGTAGCTCGCCAGAGCCTCGAGTCACAGTTTGGCATCTCAAAGGGCTTTACAGGCCCACAAGTTTGCAAAGATACAAGGACTGTAGTTCTCATAGAATTGCCGCAATATAACGGCATCGGGATCACAATGATAATCAATGATGATATTTGACTAGTACTCCTACAGGTTACTGTATGCAGGATGATGTTTGAAATGACTGACTAGTACTGGTTACTGTATGAAGCACGTGCACATGCCCCCGCTAGTCTGGTGGGAGGGGCTTAGGACAGAGAGGGAAGAGAGGAGAGCTGCAGGATGAGGGCTTGATTTCCAAATTCTGGCGTTTCTTTTTGCTTTTGTTCCAGAAAACTGCCTACCCTGTGGATACCACCTGAATTACAATATGATGAAAGGTTATTATTGCTTAATGATGCCAAAAATAAACTGCGTCCCCGAGCTTTAAGTATAGGGCTGTGTGTTGGCAAGAACCTGGTGATACGATCATGATACAGGGGTTACGACTCAATGTATTGCGATATATTGCGATACTGTAAGCGAAGCAATATATTGCGATATTTTAAATCTAATTTTAGGAAAACTGTCATAATATGAAGAGCACACTACCATTTGTTTAAAAAAAAAATTTAAAAAGTTAACTTTTTTAAAGCAATCAGAACAGGGGGATATGCATCTGCATTTATCACAGTCCCTGTAACATCCAACATCATCGCACTACTTTAAGAGGGCACATACACTGAGAGGGCGCATCTCTTTGGAAATAAAATAAAGTATTGAGTAAGTTCATGTTTGTATGTGAACTATTAATTAAATATAAATATAGTTTTGTTGAGAACCGATACAGTATCACAACATCTAATATCGCAATATTCTATATTTTATTGATATTTTCTTACACCCCTAATCTTAAGTGATTGTTAACGTATCAAAGTTATCTGAGGTAAATCATCCACGCCACCCGGCACTATCGTCAAATCCAATTTACCATTCAGAGACATGATCTGAGCAGAATGAAAGACTGACTTAGTGTGACTCGGATGGATGGCCCCTAACCTGCACCATTGTCGCTCTAGACGATGTTGTTAACAGCACCCTGTCACTCTGACAACATCTTTTCATTTACGGTGGCTGGGGAGAAGAGGCAGGGCGCTATCGCACATGATCAGTGAACCTCTCAGACCCAGTCGCTCAAGTGTAGTTCAGCGCTCCAGCTGTAATAAGAAACAAACTCCCCAGGCTGGCTAAGTGGCATTAATCATTCTAATCTTTGTCATCAGCAACATCAATATCATCATCATTATCACCGTAATTATGACAATTATCACTGTATATCTTCATTATCATATTTGCATCGAAGCTTCCTGTACCTTTAGCTTCACTGAGCTTCACTGAGTGGCCTATTTTCTACTGTCGTGCTTCTGTATAAATAAACATGAGCACAGCGCCCCGGTGAAGGATGGCGTGCTGCATTTTTATGGTGTTTTTAGAAAGCTGTGTTTGCCCTCTTGAACCGCCGATCATCAGGCGTATTGGATTGAAAGCAATGTGTTCACCATAACTTGGGGCTAGTGCTTTGAAAAGTAGACGATGTTAATCGAGGTTTCTGTAATTTGCCTGTCAGATGTTTAAGATGGGGCTCTATAGTTTGATGGTTATGGGCCGGAGAGGCAGGGAAGAAGCGGCGGTCAGGTTCTGCTTGGCCCGTTTGGCCAAAGGAGCTTTAAATTAGAAATGTGAAGGAGCAAAGGGACAGCAGGGGAATTGCAGCGGGCATTAATCTGGCAGCGCGTTTAGATGCATTCGTCTTTCCTTTCCGTTTGCAGTTCTGGCACAGCCTATCCCGAGTGTGATACTGAAATTGTTTTGTGCATGCTTCGTGTGTTTGTATGCACTCGTGCTCACATGCCTCGTGCGCCTGTGTGTGCAAACGAAGATAATTCAGCGTTCTGCTTGGGAATGCATCCACACTTTGTGTTTGCCATGTCAGAGTGCCAAATTATACCTTGTGAACGAGCAGGAGGGCCGCTGTGTCTGTTGCAGTCATTGGAAAGGAAGCATGAATCTTTCTGTCTGTAGTCCATGTGCTTTGGGAGCAAGAGGCGGGCTACAGAGAGGGAAAGACAGAGTGGGAGCATTTAAAAGCCCACCTGCTCTAAGCTAAAACTCATCCTCTTCTATCAGCAACCGTGTTTTATAAATCTGTCTAATCTGGAAGTAAATAAACTCTGAAGTGCGGCTCTCTCCATCACCCGCTGTTGCATCAGCGATAAAGTATTCAAAACTTTAGTACAAATCCTTTTATATGAACTCGGGCTGTCGAAGTTAATGCAAGAATAACACGTTAACGCAACTTCCGGGCTAAAACCTAAGGAATCCATTGGTACCAACCATGTCATACTAGCTTGTCGTGAAGGAGGTTTTATAATGCTACCAAATTTTGCTTAATTTTGGTGAGGAAAAACTGGCATGGACATTTTCTTGACCTCTGACCTCCAGATATGTGAATGAAAATGGGTTCCCACGAATCTCCCCTTTACAGACATGCCCACTTTATGATAATCACATGCAGTTTGGGGCAAGTCATAGTCAAGTCAGCACACTGACACACTGACAGCTGTTGTTGCCTGTTGGGCTGCAGTTTGCCGAGTTATGATTTGGGCATACTTTGTAATGCTAAATGCAGTACCTGTGAGGGTTTCTGGACAATATTTGTCATTGTTTTGTGTTGGTAAGAGTGTTAAATACTTGAAAAATCTCCCTTTAAAGGTACATTTTGAACAGATACAAAAATGACAATCGTGAATAATCGCGATTAAATATTTTAATCAATTGACAGCCGTATTGAATTATTTTCATATGACACAAAGAACAAATGCGGGAACATGACTAAATCCCTATATTGTGTTGCTTTTTTGGAAGTTGTTGGCTTAATGTCTCAAGTTGTTATTGTGTATTAGTAATACAAGTGTCTTCTCTGACCCCTCTCTACAGGATTGGCCTTCTGCTTCTGGGAGAGCCTCTGGACAGAGAGACCACGGACCAGTACCGTCTGATTGTCACAGCCTCCGACGGCAACCCTGGAGGGGTGAGGCACACAACCCTCTTTATTACACTATTGGTCAGATTCTTTTGGGGTCTGTGATCCTCAAACATTTTGAACACCTTCAGCTAAAATAAGATCTTCTCAAACAAGCTTATTAGCTTGGAAATTTGGCTCGCTGAACCAATGTGCTTCATTAGCCTGGAAAATCTAACGGCGCGTTTGAACTCACAGACTTTAAAGCCGGAGTCGGGAACATTGAGCAAAGATGATGAAAAGTTATAACCATGTAACTGTCACTATATCCTGACAGTAGTGCATGAGACAGATGATCTATGAAAAAAAATCATGTTCCTCTGCATTTTCCCAGAGCTCCTAATGGCAAATGCGAGATACCACCTCGTTCCAACAAAAACAACCAATCAGAGCCGAGCAGTCTCTGGGCAGCTGTCAATCACTGCCCCCGAAACTCACAAACTCCGATCTAACTGTCAAACTAGGCAGCGCTGATCAAAATATGAATCAAGATTTTGTTACTGTAATGCCTATTTCTCACCTCCAATGTTTTCAGAAACATATGTTAGTGTACTGTTCAGCTGTAAAATGAGAAAGTTTGTGACCCGGCCGCCATGTTGAAAACAGTCAAGGCAAAACCAAGCACTGCTCAAAGCAAACTTTCTCATTTTACAACTAAAGAATTTGATCAGCGCTGCCTAGTTTGACAGTTTGATTGGAGGTCAAGAGCTTTGTGAGCAGTGAATAGGCTCTCTGGAGGCGAGCCGCACAATGCATGCCGGTTAGATTTGTGTTCGACTTGATCCCAACTTGCTCTAACATCATGCACACGTGGGCAACGATAACCTCACGAGATCGAGGCAGCCGCAGTTGCTGTCCACCAACTGCAAGACCCAGGGCATGATGGGAAATGCCTGGCTGTCGACCGATCAAAGACCTGATTGGCTCTTAGTTTTGACAACAAACACCAAGTGTTGTGGAAAGTCTTAACTTACTGTATAATTGTAATATTTATCGCTATATTGTAGGATATTAGTCTCATGTTGTGCAATAAAGCTTTCATCTGTTAGCAAACATATCTTGTGTGGTTGATCATAATAATAATAATAACAATAATAATGAAGGTTATTCATATAGCACTTATCAAAACGAGGGTTTATTACAAAGTGCCTTACAAGGCATATATAAAAATAATAAAGTATAGAATCCAATGCCAGATACACGCACGTTTCCACATATATTTACAAACAAATATACATAAATCCGAACGTGGTCTGAAAACTACAAGTAGCCTACAGATCGGATCTAACAGGATGTAACTTTTCTGCTGCTTCCGCCTGATCTCGTCTACTTTCCAGGCGAGACTCAGTTCATCTCGAACGAGCCTATTGACAGCGGCCGTGGAGATTGCTCGGCTCTGATTGGTTGTTTTCCTTCTGCGCTGTTAGGAGCCATTAGGAGTACGTTTTTCAGATTACCTGTCACATTCACTACTGTCAGGATATAGTGACAGTTTTATAAAAATAACTTTTTTATCATATTTGCTCAAAATTACCGACTAATACTCTGTGTTTTTGTCACATATTCATAAAATCTATGGTCTGGAGCAACACTTCTTTGTGCCAAACCAATGCAACACCAGAATAATAAGGGCTGCCTGCTGATTTAAGTCCATGTGGAAATTAGAATTTTGTGATTTTGTTCGTGGAATTTCTTCACAGATTGATAAAAGCCATTGAAAAAAGGGCTGCTGTGAACATAATTGTGAAGGGGTTAAGAGTTATTTTTCCCCAAAGCACAGAGGTGTTAATCAAGACTGGTGTTCAGATCTGTCAGTATATTATTAATTTCTCTTTTTTTCCAACTCAAGTGATTCTCACTCACCAAGGTTTCAGCTTTGAAATTACAAAGTATACGTATTTCTAAGTATTTTATACATCAAGGTTTAAAAGTTTGCCTGCTGTTACATCTGCTGTTAAAACTTTACATCTGACAGAAGTATATTTTGTTGGTGTGTATTTTACCTACAGCTAGTTTGAGCCATCAAAGCAGCTTTGCTCCACAGATATCGAACAGTTACACATTGTTTTGAATGGCCAAAGGATCGTAGTTTATTTTAAGATGAACTAACAATCCTTTAGGCAAAGTGGGTGGGCAGAGTTCACTGGAAGGGTTCAAGAAGAGCAGGAGCAAGTTCAGTTGATGGATTTAGCTGCAAACTAGTGGAAAGAGGCACTGGTGTTGTATCTTGCTATTGCACACAATGGTTATCCCACATGCAAAGCTAGAGTTGGGCGAGCATCTTTATAGTCAGATCGGGAACCCTGTGAATTTTGGAAATTATTTCATCTATCTTTTTTCAATACATTTTGACTTTTTCAACAGAGACATTTACTAAGCAGCAGGACTGAGCCCTGCATCACTCGCTATGTGTGAGAGAGTAACAAAGAGGAGGGGAAGAGAAGGAGTGAGGTGGACTATTGCACGCAATGTTTCTGTACGTTATTAATAATTCAACGTTATGAATGGGGCTTTAAACTATACGGTACAGCTCTAGTTCTGTCTTTCCTTTCTTTGCGCCCTTTGGTAGCGTAGACAGCGTGTGTGTCTGTGTGTCTATGATAGGGCAAATTCAATTTATTATTAATTTAATAGCCTACTACCACTAGGCTACCACTAATAATAATAATGATAATTGAATACATTTAGGCTATGTGAAAAAGAGCCAGATATCGTCTTGACTTTGGCAAAGGTATTGGCTATTGGCGATCATTCTGACCATCGTCGACCCCGAGATCATCGTCTGTCGGCACAACCTTATGCCCCTATGCAAAGCTAATTCTTAAAGGAGGACAGCGATTTGATTTTGCACAACCGTAAAATTGGGTGAAATCATAAAGCTCTGGGTAGTCTTGTACTAAATTGATTCACTTCTCTTCCTTATATTTACCGTAGACTGATATTTACGGAAGAAAGAAGAAGATATCTGGCGGCTGTGATTGGTTTTTCCTCGTCACATGACATGTGGTGTGCGCTGCAGCATTCCAAAAGTTGAACTGAGAAGTTAATCTCAGGGCGCAGCTGTTGCGCCCTGAAAAATAGGCGCTTGGGAACACTTGCGTCCTGCTACGGCGTCGCTCTCGTGTTTGACCGTGCCATGCGTCTACATTGACAACAGTGGATTTTGAGGGTAGCAAACCCAGCAGACACTATAACTGAAAGTGAATGCAATGCTTGCTGTTCCGTCTCCCACCGAGAACAGATAATCATATAAACCGTCTTAATTTAATTAGACCTCACCTCAGTTGGCTCAGTTTTCACAGCTGTCTCTCTTCCAAGCAGAGGTGAAATGTGGTTTCCTTTTTAAGATGCCGTGTGTGATAGGTAATGAACATTAGCTGATGAGCTGTCACCGGAGTGATGTTGATTGCCCCCCTCTCACCTGCGCACACATAAACACTCTAGAAACTACAGTTCCTTTTCATTCGTTGGCAGACACCTACGTGTGTCGGTCAAGTGGAAATGTGTAAGAAGCATTATGTGCTGCCGGCGTGTCACAGTAGTTGTGAGTGTCTCAGAACTGTAGGAGTGCAAAGGATGACAGTTAGATTAGAGGGAGGGGGGGGCAGAGGAGCTGGACAGTGACAGGGTCAGAGAGAAAAGAGCAGATAAATAAAGACAGTGTAAGATGGGGCTTCACCTCACAGAATGAGGTAACCACAAGCTGGTGCTCTTTGTCCTAAGATTGATGGACAGATAGTACAAGCCGACACCCTTTACCTGTATGGTCTGTGTGTTTCTGTGTGTGCGAAACGTCTCGTCCGCAGAGTAAATTACTGGCTGAAACATGTGGGCTTAATGTCACAGTTAGGAAAAAATGCTGTCACAACAGGAAGGAAGTGGAATGACTGAGAAGGGGTAAAGTGTAGCGCGAAGGGTTGAGGTGAGGGACTCAGTCAGCAAGACAGAGTGCTGCGAGGAAGGCTGGAGACAGAGAAACCATCAAAATAAGCACAGGAGGAGGGCACAGAGAGGAGAAAGCGGGGGGGAAAAGGAGGGGACACCAGGGATTCGGATGTGTAATTAGCACAGAACTTTGGTAACCATGGGAACCTGACACAAGGAGCGAGGCAAACCGTGCTCTTAAGGTATAGAGCTTTTCATTGCCATTCTGTCACTGTTAGGGCAACAGCTTTGGTCCGAGATTACTTCCTGTCAGCTACTGCATGAAAGCTATGTCCATTTTCAAAATTCATACTATGAATTCTTATTACTATGAAACAGGTCTGAAGTTTCTAGGTTGAAAAGTTTAAGAATACAAATTTCCAAAGGGTACAAATGGTAGTAAGCATATGCTTAATGTGTATGATCATGAGAGGGTCCTTGGGAAATGTTTCTGTTTCACAACTGAGAACACTACAATATAATAAAGCTCATTTGGATATAAAAAAGAAAAGAAACATTCTGTGGATCCATAAAATCAGTCTCCCATTCATTGTCTGTGGAGCAGCTCCAGACTTTAGACCCTATGACAACACAGGTCTGAGACTTTGAGACTCTGGTTTCTGGTTTTGAGAGAGAATAGCTCATGTTCATAAATATTGATTGAACTTTCCTAGGCCTTGGAAATAGCATATTGGAATTCTTAATTTAGGTGATGTTCCCCTTTAACAAACATTGAAACAGGAAATACAAAGAGGCCCATTTAGAACACACAAACCTTTTTCATAATTCTTGTTGAATTTTAACTCATACATCTACTAGTGCATGAAAGAAATTCTGCTAATCTGCCTGACCAATTCACAATTTGTATTCTCAACATTGCAAGCTGTAATCATAACCACCAAGTAGACTCAGATCCCCAAAGGGATGCTGGATAAAGCTGTTGTTCTTGCCCTCAGAGGAGGGACTACATACAGTAACAGCCTGATCACATCAGTCCCTGAAACATGGCTTCTGGCCAGGGTTCTCACTTGAAAGGCAAAAGCACCATCAGCCACCTCTGGATCTTTCAGACAGTGAGGACAGAAGACAAGACATCACAGAGCTCCATCGAATGTATGTTAAATAAATAATAGCAGCTCATTAATCACACTCCTGGTCGCAGAGGTAGGATTTTGGCTTTGATAAGAGCACCCACGCCAGGATGGAGACGCTAATTGGCTTCGGGTCTTCTGTGAAATTGAAAAGTAAGTAGATTCCATCACCGCACTGACGGTGCGCTGCGTTCTCTTGTATCCTGGTAGTGAAAGAGGCAAAAGCGACATAAAGTGTGATGGTTTTCAGCATGGGTTGCCATGTCAAGTGGTTCATAAAGAGACTGATTATGTACGTCTCAGAACAAAGAGAACGACAATGGTGGAGGAATTCCCAACAGACAGTGAGATGAAGGTGACATTAACTAGGCCGTTTCCTTCGCGACATTGCTGCAGATTGTCTCATCATCCAGGGCAACTTCAAACAGCTGTCTTATGGGAAGTTTTTTTTCTTTTCTTGCATGGGCCAACTCCTCCCACAACCCACCCATCCTTTCTCCCATAAAAGGAGACCATTTATACCTTTGTTGGCATATAGCTTCGTCCCAGTGGACTGGGAGTTTATAGATTACGCATATTCAGCCATTTTTCTATGTTGATTTATAGGAGTCCTATACTGTAGGTGTGTACTGTGTCATTGTTTGAAGGTTAAAGGCAGTACATTGCTTCACATTGGCACTGCAAACGAATGGTGACGCTCGGGGGAATTTGCTTTGTCCAATGAGGTTTGAGATCAAACAAGCCCTGAACATAGGGCTGGGTGCTATGGCGTATAAATAATATCTTGATATTTTTAGGCTATATGGCGATATACAATATATATCGGATCTATAACCGATACATTTTTGAGAATTATTCAATTTTCAGAGAGTGTTTTTTATTTTAACTGGAGCAGCTTTTTTTAGACTTTACTTTTTTCATTTTTACCGTTTACGGCACTGGTTTAGCAGCCCAGGAAACTCACAGACCAGTTGCATGCATTGTAAATCTTCTCATGTGATGCTACTCAAATCTGTGCATTCCGATAAGCATTGCGACTTGCGTCAGTGAGTGAGATACACACACACACACACGGGAGTGGCGAGACAAGAGACAACAGTTGGGAGAAATAAGTGGCGTGCTCTAAAAAAAGAAAACAGCTTTTTATCCAGATGGACAAACTCTTACATATTCATTCTTCCAACGGGCAGTTTAAAATCAGTATGTCTCATTATGTTCAGAGTCCGTGGTGATTATTAAAAGCGGTAAGGTTTTTTTTTTAAGTGGATGCTGGTATCTTCAATCAACTTTTCGGACCTCAACACGTATAACCTCGCTTAGGCGCTTCACTTCTTCCGCTCTCTCCAGGCTCTTTTCCTGGTCCCTGCTTCCCTCCAGATACGAAAACACGCCCCATACGTACATTCATGCTCATACGCCACACACACTCGCCCAGGGGTAATGTGTCTGTGGGAGGGAGCCGCAGAAGAAGCGAAACAACCAAAGCGAATCTAAAAAAAATATTATAATTGATATCTATACTCTATGTTGCTGATATAGTCATTTGCCACATTCCACAAAGAACAAGCCTCAATATATCGACTCTATTTGATACATCGCCCACCCCTACCTGAACATTATACAAAACACACACAAACAGAATTTGAACATGAGTAAAATATGGTCTACAACTATGACTATCCTCTAATGCCATAAAAAAAGTGCCAGTGTTGATATGAATTTGTTTGAGTAACAGAATTCTGCATCCTTGCTGTGTTGAACCGTTGCTCCAAAAGTAAAAGTGTATAATCAGGGAAAGGAAGATGTCACTGATAGTATGTAAGTGCTTGTAGGTGTATTCCTCCAAACATGTAATAGTTGTATTCACTTTTACAGGGGTTATATTTATGTTGATGTCAGTAATTTCACACAAATTTGTATTCTATGTGCCAACAAGACTAGGAGCGTCTTAGCAGTTCTGTGAGGTTGTACTAGATGGGAAAGTTTTGTAGAAATTACAGTGTTGAGAAGATGCTACTGATGAAAAGTCAGGGGATGGCCAAAGTTGTTACAATTCATCCTCTTGGAACTGTGGATGTCTATATAAAATGTCACGGCAATCCATCTAACAGCTGTCAAGACATCTGATCTGATTCCCATCGGGTCAAATGCTAACAAAAGCTTTATCATCTGCAGATCAGTGTTCCATCATAATGTCGGCTGACAAAAATCATTGGCAGAAAGTGTCAACAGCACGAGTGGCCATGTCCTTCTTATGACAGCATAGTTTATCAACACGTTCTCATCCCAACTCCTCATATACTGACGCTTTGTCATGCCCCTTGGCGTCACTTTATTTTTGGCATCAAAACCACCATAGTTACCCTTGGCGTCACTTGCCTCTGCTGAATTATTTTTTGTCCCCGGTGGGGAAAAATGCACTCCCCCCTAAACGTGATTAATGCTACTTCACCAATAGAAATAAATATACTTTTAAAACATATCTGAGTAAAGTGCTGCAACATGAGAACTGTCTAGTATAGTGCAAACACTATCACCCACTATCTCTTGTAGAGATGTGGGTGAAAGAGGGGTGACACGCGCATATGACCAGGAAAGCTGAAAAAGAAGATTGAATCCGGCATCAAAACTGACTGTTTTCTTAGTCTGACAAGCAGGCATATACTGTAGCCCTGACAGCACATTGTGCTTTTTGCATTTTGAGATTATTTTCTATTTATTGAAGTTGGATAAAAAAAGTATTTTGGCATGCCTGGCCAAGTGGTGCTATCCATGTTACTAAGAGAGGGATTTAATTCTGGCATGTTAAAATAGCATTTAACCTTTTATTTGGTTGTGTATGATTACATCCCTTATATCTGCATGAGAAAGGCAAAGAGGGTGAAAATATTGGTCTACTTAATGAAAAAAAAATTTGATTAAAATATCCATGCAAATGCAGTGGTTAAGTTCAAGTTATGAAATTATTTTATTAAAGTTCACAATTTTTTTATTAATGTTACTTTACCAGCTACAAGAAATAGCCTAGCAGGCTTCATAGTTTATTTTCATGAATAACAACGTTTGAAACCCACCCACCCCCTGATGTTTTCACAAATCGCACCCTGCTTAAAACTACTTCGTTTGTAAAGTGAAAATGAAACTGAACGTTGTCAACACGGGACACGAGTGAACAGCTGATCGTAACGTGAAAGTGAAACTTAACACGTGGCACACAAACAGTGGTCTCCTAGATGAAAGCCCTGTGTTTATTGTCTGATTTGGATGATCTACCAGATCAATCACGGCACTTTTAACTCTCTGACAACTAAAAAGCCTTACAGTAGGGTGACCAACAACTAGAACAACATTTGAACAGCAATCAACATTTGAAAATACTTTTTTTACATTTAGGGTAGAGCTATTGTTCCAAGTGATTCGGCTTTTTATGTAATGGGATGGTTTTTGGCATTTTCCTTGAACAAGGAACTATTTATGAATATTAGAGTGCACTTTGCAGAGTGTGCTGCAGCGTATTATAGCAGAAGTGGGCTTCATGTGGAATAAACTATAGCTTACCATTTTCTTGGAGAAAACACTGCTTTACCCAGTTGGCAATACCTTCTAACTTCATAACTAAAGTAATACTATATTTGTGTTTAATTTACCTGGATGGTTGATGACATTTTCACTGCATACCAACAAGAGAATCTCCATTATCTTTGCTTAAATGTACTAATTTTGTTGTGACAGCAGTAACATTAATATTGTCTACTCATGTATTAGTAGAATATACTATTCTACTGTCTTTTGTTAACCAATAATAAAAGAAAAGCTGGGTACGTCTTTATTCATTATGTAAGTTCATATTCATACGCATAAAAACATAGCTGCTAATCTGTGCTGTTTCTCTACAGCACCCTTGTTATCCATCTCTAGTCGAAAAATCCATTTTGTTCATCTTTTCACAGGGTCAAAGTACTTCTTAAAATCATTATTTGTTATCAGTGACTTTTCAGCAGTCGACCTGTTTCACTCTGCTTCTACAATTCTGACATGAGTTTGAGAGAATTTAAGTCAACACATCAATTATTAATTTAAAAGTTGGCTGCAAGTTTTAACCACATAATATTATCCAAATATATTATTTTATTTCTTTGGTTTATGCTGTGTTTATGGTCTTTTTATTTTTAGAAAAATACTATATAAAGGAACACTGAATAATATTGGTCTTTATTGTGCTCTTTATTTATTTTTTCTTTAGACATCCACTACTACTGTGAACATCGTCGTCACTGATGTCAACGATAATGACCCTGAGTTTGACCTCGCCATACTCACTAATTTTACCGTACGAGAAGAAGAGGCCAATTTGTTTGTCGGAGAAGTCATGGTAAGTACGATGTCTTGTTCTTTTGAAATTAATAAGCTGCTGTTTTCACCAACATCCACATATCCCTTCTTTTTTATCCTTCTGCAGTAGATCAAATGTGTTCTTTCCACTGTTGTATATCCACATGCCGTCCCTCATAAATTGCACTGACCACTGAGTCACAACTGTGCCTCAGTCCTCATCGTCGTCGTCCATTTAACAATTACCTGGCATTTTCCAACATGGCCAATGTTGTTGGACAGATTTGTCACCCAGAGCTGCATCCCTGTTGACTGGCTTGGTTCAGCACCACTGAACAGCCAGGCTTTTCTAATTACTGTTGTAGATTAATTGGCCCGATGTTTGTCAGCGGATTAATCATGGCATAATGACAGGAGACATCTTCTGCACATACAGTACATGCTTACAAAGTGACAGATGAGGCGATACAATCCAGGGGTCTTGGTCTTTTATTGCCTGTATTTCTCTTCTCTTTCAAACGTAATGGAGTCCCCAAATCCCCACATTTCTTCCCAAGTCACTGTTTTGAAACTCAATACAGTTCAAAGTAAAGTTTCAAAACAGTGAACCAAGAAACATTTGGGGGGATTTGCGTGGGGGTTTGGGCAATATTACAGAATCAGTCTGTATCTTTATATTGTAAAAAAGAGTTTGGTCTGAGTTTGGAAGTTGTCTCAGCCACCGCTCTTTGATGCAGCTTCACAATATCAGAAAAACTAGAACAATCATGGTCCACAGTGAGATAATTAAGAAATAACTTTGATAATAAATGACTGTAATTAGTTTGATAATGAGTTACCCAATCTAATGAACATGTGCAGTAGATTGGGTAATTCTTGAGTTAGTGAGTTGCACTGCTATTTTATGCATCAATGTGTCTTGGACAAGACAATAGCTCTCCACATTTGGTTTGTAATTTCACTTTCTGTATCTCCAAAATATCTTCATCTTCATTTTAGGTAGACACTAAAGTCAGGGTTTCCATTACTATATCATAATGGGAATTGCGCCGATCCACCTTAACACCCCACCTTAAGCGAGCCTGAGCCAAAGTTGTGCCTAACTTTGGGGCTAACCCCTTCAGTAAACACAGTATGGCAAGCAAGACACGGGAGCTTGGCTTGTGTCTTGAGGAGTTGCAGCATTTATTCACCGACAGCCTAAACCGTACACAAACTGCACCGCTACACTATACTGTTATCTTCATACTCGCCGTCAGTCCGTCACAGACACGCTCCCTCACTCTCTCTCTCTGTCTCTGTCTATCTGTCTGTACCGCACACCGACACTCGCTAACGTTAAGCACACAACCTATGCAGTTATTCCTTAAAGGAGTTTGCTACTTGTACACAACACATTCTAGTTTAAAAGACATCTTAAAAATTTGTAATTCCCCGATGCTTAGTTCCCGACGGGGAGTCAATTCAGGCCCAGTGGGCTGCCAGGCTTGCAATATGCTGCCGGAAACCCTGAAAGTGTTTGTGGGTTTACATTTTTAGCAATAGGAAAGTTCAAATATTTTTGTGATCACTTCAAAAATCCCCTTTAATTCAAGTATTTGTTTCTGTAATTTTTCAATCCCCTGTCATGTCCTTGTGATTGCTTATGCTAACAATAAATTTGCCAAGGGTAAACAGGCACTCTCATATGAGTCACATTAGCCGCCTTTCAGGATGTATACTTTTAACATTAGCTATCCCATTACACTTTTCAGGGGGTAATAAAATAGACCACCAGAAAATGTTGCGAGTTTATGAACTGTGAAATAAGACAAAAGGACATGTGAAGGAAGCTTGGTGTTTGAATGAGGTAAAGCTAACTCCTAAGTCTTTCCTCACAAATGCAGCCAGCAGCTAGATTAGGGCTTAGCCCACCCTACCGTCTCTCTCTCTGTCCTGCCTCGGAAGGTTTTCTCAGCTGGCACCTTGCCAACTTGAGCTGAGGCTGTGCCTTTCTGACTGAAAGAAAAGTACATTAAAGTACTTGGCTCAACACAATCCTGCTCTCCATGCACATGCTCATAGAGAGGCTACAGCTTAGCCTGTTGTAGCTGATCAAGAAGGGATGGAGGCCTTTTTTTTTGATGCAACACTTTTTTCATAAAACCTCAGGTAATAAACACAATCTCTCAAACACAGGTTACATATAGTAGACACAAAGTAATGAATTTCATGATCCTCCAATGTATTAGATCAGTCCTTCCCAAAGTCTGGGTTGGGTTGATTTTATTTGAGTTGCCAAATAAATGTGCAGAATTTCTTCCTAGTCTTTTATTTAACATTTATATATGCAGTACACCTTTAAGCCACATGAAGGAGCCTGAATGTTCGTATTGTTCTGATAATGCAGCCTACTTATAACATGAATCTAATATGAAAGGCCAGCGTACATTCTGTTTGTTTTACTGATGAGACGAGAAAAACGGGAGCCTGTTAACTCTGCCTAAATGCATTAAGTTGGTCTCATTTATAAAGCATTTAACATGTGTATTTTATTCAATAACACAGGCATAAAACAAAGTTGTGATTTATTAAACACGTCTCTCTTCACAATAGCCGGTTTACTTATTCAAGATGATGGTGATGCGGAAATAGCAGTAAAAATGGTCAAGTGAATTGGATTGCGATGGTTTGTCATTTTTAAAAGTGGATCCCCAGTAAAAAAGTTTGGGAAACACTAGATTAGATAATATGAAAATACCACGAGTTGGACATGCCGTTTTCACCTTTTTGTCACATTAGAGATGTTGCTGATGGTTGACTGTAGACACCTTTCTTTTGTCTGAATTGTTATGCTGCGTTTTGGAAAAATTCTGCAAGACCGTAGGATTCCTCACCGTAGCTACGCAGACGACACCCAGATTTACTTTGCTCATAAACCAAAAGACTGTGCTCATATAGACTTATTGGGTCAGTGCTAAGAATGAGTAAACAAGTGGATGTGATTTCAGTTACAGAAGGAAAAAACAGAGGTAACATTTCTATATAAGAAATGTATATAATTCTTTATATCAACAAGGAGGAAAAGTTATTGCTCACTTTTATTCTTTGGGCGATAAAGACCAAATATCAAGCACCAAATAACCCAAAAGTTTTTTTGTCATCCAAAACACATAGTAAGAATTAGAGGTTCCACATCCTCATTAATGGCTTTAGCCCATGCTGGATGGATGGCTGCTGTATTCTGCTATCTGGTCTTTCAACCACTCAACTGCTGTTAACAAGAGTCAGGAGTACATTATGCCTAACCTTGAATCTTTATACTGGCTTCCAGGTCCAGTAGTCATAAAATATATTTTAGAGCTGTTATTATTTTAAAAATCACTTCATGACTTATGTCATAAATACATTTTTTTATATGCTTGAAGAATGTAAATCCAGTAGGTTCCTTAAACCTTTAGGAAGCAGTCATCTAGCAGTGCCTCGAGTCAGAAACAAATGTGGTGAAGCTGTTTTCAGCTTCTATCCTGCACAACGATGAAAACTTGCCGAACTTTAGCCACTTTCAAATCTAAATAAAAAAACTATGCTTTTCTGTGTCTACATAATAATTTACTACTACTTTAGAACTCTGCTATAACTCTACAATCCCTTTGTTTATTCATTTATATCTTTATTTAATTTTTTTCCTATTTCAATTTATTTTCATTTTCATTTTCCATTTTCATTGACATTGTTGTGTAAATGGATTTTTATGCCTTTTGTAAAGCACTTTGAGTTGCCTCGGTTTAAAAGGTGCAGTAGAAAAGGGTAAGTCTTTTAATTAAATCAGAAATTCTTTGGCTAAAACATAGATTTAGAAAAAGACATTTTCCTCGTTTTTCATGTGCTTCAAGGAGCACATCCTTGTCTTCTAAGAGATCATGCTCATTAAACAGTATTTGAGGAGATAATGCCCTTCAGGATGAGGCTTCAAAATAGGATAACACTTGGGCAGCATAGATAACACAATTGTTAAGTGTCTTTGTAATCGGTTGTGAAGTGTTATTGTCTTTCTCTAAAATGTTATGTGTAGTTAACAGGCAAGGTGCAAGGCCTGGCAGACTACTCATACTCATATAATAGCTTTAGGCTCATGACCCTGTGAGACACAAGGGATCGCGGGCGATCCCGACTAACATTACTGTCTTTAACAGTTTTAAAGTTAGAGTGAAGATACCGATAGTATATGAAACTAGAAAACCTAAGATATCCATTGGTACCAACCATGTGATGCTGGCTTGTCGGGAAGGAGGTTAATCTGAATGAAAATGTGTTCTATGGGTACCCATGAGTCCCCCCTTTATAGACATGCCCACTTTATGCTAATCCTATGCAGTTTTGGGCACTTCTAGGTTAATCACAGCCTCATGAAACTTTACAACCACAAACTAAAGACCTAGGGCATTCAGAGGATGGATGGCTTTCCTAGGTAGATTGATAATAAGGGGGTTTCTGAGCAGTTTACACAACAGAAGTGCTCGCCATGCTTCCATCCATAATTTTTCCTATTGGGCTGCACAGTGGTGCAGTGGTTATCACTCGCGCCTCACAGCTAGTGGGTCGCAGGTTCTAATCCGGCTTGGGGACCTTCTGTGCGGAGTTTGCCTGTTCTCCCCGTGTTTTCTCCGGTATCCTCCCACAGTCCAAAGAATTGTTGACTCTAAAATTGCCCGTAGGTGTGAATGTGAGAGTGGATGGTTGTCTGTCTCTATGTGTAAGCCGATGGACTGCGATGGACTGGCGACCTGTCCAGGGTATACCCCGCCTTCCCCCAATGTCGGCTGGGATCAGCTCCAGCTCTGGTATTCTGAGGGATTTTTGATCAATTTGATCTATTTTCAAGTTGTAACAAAATGGTTAAATTTAGTACCAAATCTGTGTAACTAACTACGAGACGTGATACTGCATGAGAATGGCCATCATATACTTCTCTTATAATGTTCTAAGCCCTTATACACTTTCACAATTTTTTTAAATTAATTAATTATTTCATGTTAATTTCTGATTTATGACTAGAACAACTTGGCACACAGTGCTTAGCTGCACCTCAAATTAAGCTTTCAGATGATGTACACCACTTCTATGTGACATCTACTGTTGACCTGCTATCTCTCCCTAAAGACCCCATGTACCCCCTTAAAAAAGACAAAAACTGATCTAAGTGGGTTTCTTTAGGTTAATAAATTACCCCGTTTCAGCCATGAAGACATGTGGCATTTAATACACCAATAACTGTAATGTATAAAAGTACCCCCCTTTGTCACATTTTCCCATTTCTTAACTCTCACTTAGCCTCAGTAAATCATCAACGAGGTGCACAGCAGTCAAGAAGGATATGATGTTGAAATGTAGAGGGAGAAACGTCAGGTCTTTTTTTATTTAAAAAACTCTACAATCTAAGGTTCCAACAAAGAACGAAGAGGCCAGTTGTTGAATATTAGATCTGTCGAGTTCATAAACCGGGAGTCACACACGCCAGAAAATGGGAAAAGCAAAAAGTTGTAGAGCCAAAGCATCGCCGTCACTTAAAGTACACCACTTCAGTATTTTTCTATGTTTCATCACCCGGCCTGATGGGCTGACAAATGTTCTGTAACTGCCAGCTCTCTTTCCGCGGGTCTGAATAACATCTTGTAATGTGAATATTTGTTTTGGAGCTTTGTGTGCAAGTGTCTTTACAGTTAGTTTTATTGAACAAATGTTGTCAGAACACTACCCTGGCTCCAGCTCACTGTCACATGACACGCTAAGTAAAAGTCAAGAGGCAGATGAAGGAATGGATGAGATACAGACTGCTTGATATAAGCTTCTATTTTTGTCTTGATTGTTTCACATTTAAATGTCATGTGTTACTGTAAAATCAGTTCAGTTTGTTCCTGTTGCGCCTTGAGTTTCCCTGCAGAGAGGGAGTTATTACGCAGTCAACCACAAGGCTCCAGGCAATTGCCAACGGTGAAGATGACTGCAGTGCAAATGCATAATGCTATTAAGTAGCTTAATGCTAGCCCTAAAGCGTTTTGGATTATCGTTCCAGTAATTGGAACCGGTTCCCACCTGTTCTTATTTTTACACACACTCACAGAGACTGGGGATGATTTACTAGGTTATCACAATTGACAGCATTGCTATTGTGCTAATTGAGTCATTTGTGCTGTGACTGACAAATCCCAGAGCATACCAGCCCATTCTGTGCGCTCACAGCGGGGAGCCATAATCTGAACGCGCAGATGACCGGAGGACAAATTGATTAGCATTCGTGTTAGACACATCATGGAAGCGTCATGTAGAATTGTTGCTAATTGGAGAGGCGGTTGAGCTTAATGCCGTTTATTTTCCGCCGAGCAGATTCCTTGATAAAGTGAGTGTGACGGTTTTATCTTTGCTCCTAACTGAAAACATTTGCAAGCATTGACATCATGCATTTCACTTGGTTAACACGCAATGCAGTTATCACACCTATTTGTTTGGTTTTAAGAGGCTGACAACTTAATTCTATGTTTGAATATACTGTGCCCGGGGTGTAACGAGAAAACTACATTTTTAGGTTTTAACATTAATCATCAAAAGCAAGATGAATTTGCTCGTTTTGTAAATGCAACAAGTAAAAAAACACTGGAACGAGGCAGGCAGCATACAAACAGACACATTTTCTCAGGTACTATATATTAGAGGACTGCGTGTGTCTGTTTTTTTTTAAGACTGCAGCCACCTGCTCAAGCAATCACCCACACCTGCAGGATGTTCCTCCGCTCCCACAATAGATTTACCGAACGTGCCCACCAGCTCACAATCCAAAGTCCGTGCCAGTTACCATCACTTTCCTGATTGAAAAACCATGTGAAAGATTGGTACACAAGCTGTTACAGCGTTGGGAAGATGATGAGCTATGATTTCAATCCAACTAGTCAGAAAGTAGCCAAATAATTTTATGCTAATAATTTGGGCGAACAGACCGGTGTCTTCACAGTCTCCAACAAGGCCAAGGCATCACAACGTGACCGCCCGTGTTTGTTATGTCTGCCAACATCTGCTGCAGGCCGCGTGGGACCTGACCTGATCTGCACAGACCTTTATAATACATACAGTCTGATATGCGTATTTGTTATTTGACTTTATTGGCTGTGAATTAATTGGATTACACCCCTTACAAGGCAAGGAGCAGTGCGAATGTTTGTTATGTAATCACTGGAGAGAAGTGGTGATCCGTATGCACATATTGACATGATGTGCTTTAGTCTGTTTTGCAAAGGCTTAATGCCGAGGTCCAATTTTTAGCCTTGGCTTTGAGTATTTGTCAGACACTCCGTGTAAAACAAATTGGTCTTGGCTTTTAGAACCATATGTGTATCCTCCTCCCTTTTCAACTGTTCCTCTTTTTTCCCTCTTTGTGCTGCCTTGTCCTTACTTGCACTGATAAAATATTGCCAAACAGACAGACGAAATGTGGCTTGATCTCCCTCTTGTTTTTTTTTTCCTTTCCTCCTTCCTCTCTCTCAATTACAACAAAGAATTACCACCACACAGGAGACCGTTGAAGTATGAACACACACACACATATTAACACAGGCGTAATAATGACCTTCATATCCACATAGGAATTAAAATGCTTAAAGCAGATAACTAATTTCAACCCTCCAGGATCATCACAGTAGTGTAGTGTGTTATTGAACTCTTTTAATTAATTAAAAGAATGACGTGTATCTTACTAAAGGGTGGTTGAGCATTCAAGGATTTCCTTTTGAGTTTGCATGAAAAAGGGTTCAGGCCTTTTGAACTCACAAATGATTACTAATATGAGTCTGTGACAAAGACTCTAATCTCAATATGAAGAACAGGAAACGGGACTCAAACACATGACAGTTGTTTCCGCTCGGTTGCAGGCGGCGCTCTAGCTTACATGGCTTTGTGCTTGAAGCCTCTGTAAATATTGAAGGCGTTGAGATAAAGCCAGACTCTAATGGATCACATCAAACTCACAACAGCTGTTTGCTTAAAGGGGAAATACCTCTGCATTTCAGTTTTAAAATGTCTTATTCCTATGCTGTGTGTCGGTGAATATTTATCTCTCTCTGTTATTATTGATGTATGTAAATGGATTCTCAGTGTTTCCCACAGGTTGTCAGTTTACTTCAGGAGAGAAAGGCGGTTTATTGATGACTTTTTATTGACGTTTCGTTTAGCGAGCCCACTAACTGACAGTTTTTTTCAACGTACGCACTCTCTCAGTCCACTGTGAGATAATGGCCATTGCAACATTAGCCGACTATTATGCTTCCATCTGATTATTCAAGCTATATTTCATGCTTTGTCTCTCTTCAATCTACGTTGGCACAGACCAATGAATTACGGTCATTGTAGTTCGCCTACATGCTTTGGGAGCTTGGCAGAATTAAATGGTGATTGGTTGAAAGCTACATCAGCAAAATCCGCACATGTCAGACATCAGATCAACCAAAGCGTATACTATATTCCTACACTGAGTAAACAAATATAAGTATACTTATATTAGGGCTGTCAATTGATTGAAATATTGAATCGCTATTAATCGCATGATTGTCCATAGTTAATCATGATGAATCGCAAATTATTCACACATTTTTATCGGTTCAAAATGCACCTGAAAGGGAGATTTGTCAAGTATTTAATAATCTTATGGGAGTGAGCAAATATGCTTGCATTATGCAAATGTATATATATATATTTATTATAGGAAATCAATTAACGACACAAAACAATGACAAATATTGTCCAGAAACCCTCACAGGTACTGCATTTAGCATAAGAAATATGCTCAAATCATAACATGGTAAACTGCAGCCCAACAGGCAACAACAGCTGTCAGTGTGTCAGTGTGCTGACTTGACTATGACTTGCCCCAAACTGCATGTGATTATCATAAAGTGGGCATGTATGTAAAGGGGAGACTCGTGGGTACCCATAGAACCCATTTTCATTCACATATCTTGAGGTCAGAGGTCAAGGGACCCCTTTGAAATTGACGTGACTTTGGAGCATTATTAACCCATTTCCCGACAAGCTTGCGTGACATTACACCAATGGATTCATAAGAATTTCTAGTTTCATGTGAAGCCAGTGATTTCACTCTTGTTTAAAAACTGATCCTGCTGCAACCTCCGAAAAATCAAATAGTGGCCGGACCCGTTGGATTTTGAAGAGGTTAATTAAAAATTGAAAGTTGTGTTAATGCGTTAAAGAAAAAAACAAAAACAAATTTGCATTAACGTGTTATTATCGCGTTAACTTTGTCAGCTAAAATTTATATACACATAATGGAGCCCTCTGATCATTTTCTTTCTCCCCAGGCTACAGATCCAGATTTGGGGCTTAATGGCCAGGTGCGCTACCGGATCGTGAATTATCCAGACTTGTTTCTAATCGGTGCGAACGGCAGCATCTACACAAGAGTGCCTCTTGACCGGGAGCTCAGGAGCCAATATGACCTGGTGGTAGAGGCCTCAGATGGAGCAGTGGATCCACGGCGGACAACCTTGACCATCTCAATCCAGGTTATGGATATCGATGACAACAGCCCGGTCTTCTCCCAGCAAACGTATGTGGTGAGCGTACCCGAGAACAGCCCCGTGGGAACTCTGGTCCTAAAGCTAAGCGTGAGTACTTATGTGTATGTATTTCTTGCCAGAGTTTTTTGTTCTCTTTCCATCCTTAAATGTCTCCCGTCTCCCTTTATATAATGTAGCACGAGCGCTTTAAACAACAGCTGTAGTAACAGGCTTTTAGCATCATTTAACTTCAAGTGCAGGCAATTTAGTGTTTATATGTCGAATGCTTCCAGGCGGAAACATTTACAGAGAAAGAAACATACAGTATACCGCCTTATATCAGGTTCAGGTGACTTTATTTGTACCCGTAGGTAGATTTGTTTTGCAGCAAAAAAAAGATGACATCCGTATCGACAATGAGGTAGAGCACAGACAAGAGACAGACATACCAAAAACATGACAAGGGGTACTCAAGGGCTTACTGGAAACAGGACCCAGCAAAAAGAGAAGGCCACAACAACAGTATAAAACACTACTGAAATATCAGGACAGAAAAGACACAATAAAATGAGAAAAGGGATAAACTTCCATAAACAAGTATGTGCAAAAACTGCTATGACTTATTTAAGTGAACTATCGCAGCTGGAACAAAACTGTTCCTGTAGCGCTTTGTTCTGCACTTTGGGACCCTAAACCTCTGACCAGATGGGAGAAGCTGGAATTCACCCGACAGAGGATGGGAGTCATCTTGTGAAATGTAGCTGGCTATCCGCTGTAACTGTCTGGTATACAGAGACTCTAAACTCAGCTGTGACTCGCCAATCAGCCGACTGGACCATTTAATAATCTGACTCAGCTTATTTTTGTCCTTCAGAGGCAGAGTACCAAACCATGACACTAGTGCAAAGGATAAAACAGACTCAATAAAAGCACGATAAAATAGCGTCATTATGTTTTTTTCAATGTGAAAGTGGGACAGCTTCCTCAAGCAGAACAGGCGCTGGTGCCCCTTCTTGCATACGGCTTCACAATTTGCCTCAAAGTTCAGTTTAGTGTCAATGACGGTCCCAAGGTATTTGTATGACTGCACATGTTCGACAGTTTGACCCTTGATAATTGTGATTTCAGGTTTACAAGCATGTCTTCTGAAATCAATGACCATATCTTTGGTTTTAGAAATGTTTAGTTGCAGATGTGATTCTTCACACCATTTGACGAAGTCATCAACTACAGGGCCATGGCTGCTCTCATTGCCCTGAAGAAGACTGACAATAACAGAGTCATCCGCATACTTTAAAATAGTTCGATTTTTAAAAGTGCTCTGACACATATTAGTGTAAAGAATAAAAAGCAAGGGTGAGAGCACACACCCTTGTGGGGATCCAGTTGAAGAGCCCACTTTGTTTGATAAAAACCCATTGACTCTGACTCTCTGTGTTCTGTTGGTTAAAAAGTCTAAAATCCAGCCTACAAGGTTGTTACTTAAGTTAAAATGTTCTAACAGCCTGTGGGTTAAAATGTGTGGTTGAATTGTGTTAAAAGCAGAGGAGAAGTCAATGAATAAAAGCCGGGCATGACACCCATTTCCCTCCAGGTGTTTAAAAAGCAGGTTAAGCAGAGTGAGTGTGGCGTCCTCCACTCCTCTGTTAGGCCGATATGCAAACTGCAGCGGATCAAGTGCGTGTGCGGTGATGTTTAAAATTTCTGACCTTACCAGTTTTTCAAGAGTTTTCATTATGATGGAGGTCAGGGCAATTGGTCTAAAATCATTTAAAATTTTGGGACATTTTGATTTAGGAACCGGGACAACAACAGCATCCTTCCAGACTTTGGGGACGTGCTGTGTTTCTAAAGATTGATTAAAAATATAATTATATACACAGCAGAGAGAAAAAAAAATGTTCTCCTGTCGCGACAGCTCTTTGGGCATTCCTACACTCAAACAGAATAAGACTTGAAGCTAGATTTTTAAAGTCATAACCAGCCTTCAGTAGTGGATCAATTTTCCATCTGTCCTGGCAAACGTGAATGTAATGCTCCACACATTCTGAGAAACTTTTCAACTTGCTCACGTGTTTTGCACTGAAGTGAAGCGTAAGAAAAAACATGTGCATGCAAAGCAAACACAGAGCGGAGGGGCGAGTAATTGCCGGCATATTGTGAGTGACATTTCCCAGCAAGGGATAAAGCAAGACAAGAGGGTAAGAAGCAGGGGGGGTGATGGTTGAGAACGAGGGGTGTGAGTGACAGTGGCACTGTGACACCATTAATCTCCTTGACAACGTCACCTCAACACTAAACAGATGGGGTGGCTGGCAAGACACCTAAAGAGCAAAAAGGAAGGGATGAGTTCGGTGGCGTGAAACCCGACTGCTTATACCTGAATGTATTTCATCTTTTTTTGTGTATCCAAAATACTGTGTGTGTGGAGGCTGCACCTACACAACAACATGGTTTCCAGCATCCATATACCGCATCTAATCATCTCCTATCGCAGTAGTCTTTGCCAATTCTTTCTACTTTGAGAGTTGTGATTTTATGCAATGAGGACCAACTTAAGCTCCCCTTAGTGGTTTAATTTAATCAGAACTTATTAATGATTGATGTTAGTGTTCCCTGCAGCATAAAAACGCAGAATTAAAATAGTAACATTAATATTCATTGTTCACACCCACAGCGCTTATACGTATATAAATTTATAAGGTTGCATGTGGTTCTTCCTCTATCTCTTTACATCACCCCACTTTTTCTCCACTCATTTCCTCTGTTTTCTTTAATGTAATACAGTGGAAACTGCTTATAGTGATCAAGTCCGTCTGGGTCACATTGATCACTATAAGCGGATGATTATTATAATTATTGTTGTGCATCATTTCTCATGCAGATTACCATCTAATTGACATTTGTTTATTTCTTACATGAATACAAAGTAATGAAACGGACCGCTTCGCTATTTACTGCCTCGCTGCCGATTCTTCTGCCTTTTCCCTCCATCGAGGGTGAGGCATTGTCGTTTTTGGCCGGCTCTGCAGCGCGAACGGAGCCCCGTTCCTCGTTATCTCAATTGGTAGCGGCATGGAGGGAGATATTTTCACTTTTGGGGCATTACGTGACGAGGCATTATTAATCCACTTGACGAGGGCGGCTTCAACCACAAGTGCTTTCCCTGTTCACATTAGTTTTTCATTCAGAAAATTACTTTCCTTTTCCTGTTGTGATATCGATGTGCATGCAGCACAGGTATCCAGCCGGAAAGCAGACGGTCTGCGAGGCACAATATCATGGGAGTAAAGTAGAAAAACAAAACAAAAATTAAATTAGCGTTAGTCTAACGTAGTTTGAAATGGGGCTGGGCAATCTATCGATATTATATAGAGATTTGAGACTAGATATCATCTTAGATTTTAGATATTGTAATATCGTGATATGGCATAAGTGTTGTCTTTTCCTGGTTTTATAGGCTACATAACAATAAAGTGATGTCATTTTCTGAACTTACCAGACTGTTGTAGCTGTTCTATTATTTTTCTTTTACACTTTATATCAACATTACTGAAGATTATTCATCAAAAATCTCATTGTGTAAATATTTTGTGAAAGCAGCAGATGGTCAGCCCTACAATATCGTTGCAATATCAATATCAAGGTATTTTGTCAAAAAGACTTTGTGATATTTGATTTTCTCATATCGCCCAGCCCTAGTTTAAAAATGTTTTTCTATATGTTGTCATGTATGAAAAGACCTAAAATGAACACTGTAAGCAGACTACTTTATTACAATATGCAAATTATTTAAACAGCGTTTGTAAAGGAGTGATTCTGTCCCAAGCTTTTTGATCCATATAACCGGTTGATCAATGTAACCGTGATCCCTATAACCGGTTTCCACTGTATAACTGTTTTTCATCCCTCTCCTCTTCCTCCTCGTAGGCGGTGGACTCCGACCTCTTCTCCAAAGTCACGTATCGGATCAAGACCGAATCGGCCAGGCAGCTGTTTTCTCTGAACCCCGTCACGGGGGAGTTAGCCATGCTGCAGACCCTGGACTTTGAGGACCTGGCAGCTATGGGCATGGGGACCTCTTACACTTTCCAGGTGGAAGCTGTCGACCAAGGAGGGGTCACGCCCCCAGGGCTGGCTACCGTCACGGTCCGCATCACGGTAAGAGCCCCCCGGATAGTCAGTCCGCGGCAACCTCTCGGTGATCTATTCTCCCTCCATCTATCCTCATTGTCCCTGAGGGGCAGCAGCAGTGGCAGTGAATATGTGGTGACTCATTAGCGGAGCTTTGCAGCAGTAATACCTCTTCTAAGCCATAGTCCAAAAGGGGATTGTAGACATATTCTACAGTATTGCACCTGCGCTGCTTTTGTGAAGTCAGTTTTATTCCAATCAGCGTGAGAGCTGAATGCATCTCCTTTTGTAAAACATGTTGCGGCCTCCCGACCTGGTTGCCCTGGTAGCATCACCGGGACAAAGAGTATTTGATGGATAGGTGTTTCTGCCTTGCACACAATGCTATTCCACATCTGAATGAGCTTTGTGACAGCAATTATGTCAGGTTTTTCAGGAGCTTGTATTCCCTTTACAACCTTTCAAGAGATTAACAGCTGAATCCCAACAAAAGGATTAGACGCCTTATGTTGTGCTACTATTCATGTGCGTGCACGTTTGTGTGTGTGTTTTTGCTCCGCGAGTAATTCTGTGTGCATTCACAATCATCTCTGTGTATGAATTCAGTCCACCCCTAGTGACTGTCTCGAAGTCTGCGGAATTAAGCTCTCTCTATTACACTGAATAGGAAGTTTATTCTAGCAGGCTCGCTACTGTACGTGGCCTGCCAACCTGTAGAGCGAGTTTGTCCTCTGATAAGGACAAGCTTTGTTGCAGTGTTCGTGCTGTCACCTAGGAACTGCGTTTGATAGGATAAGGCGTTGCACAGCCGCCGATATCAAACCAATGTCTTCTATTTGAAATGGCAGACATGAATTCGAATGAGCCTAATAGATTCGCGCAGGCTTCTCGGGGACAGGAGTTGGAGCTGATTCAACTGATTCCATTCCCTTCCTCATATAACACCTCCAGAGGGTTATTTGAAGTCGTTTGCGTTTGATTTCCCCTGTATTGTTTTGTTGTTGTCTCTTTCGTCGGATGCCTTGCAGTGATGGATTGAGTGTCCTGCGTGTCTTTTTTTCTGTTCCGAACGAGTCTCCCAATCTCTGTTCTATTCTCGTACTTCAGAAATTGTAAGACAGACACCTTGTGTTTGTAAGTATGTGCGTGCATGGATGGAGATATTGTAAAGAGCACATGCATGTTATAAGCAAACACAGGTGTGTCTGTGCTCGCATCCCGCGAACACTTGCAGCACAAGGATCAGGCATTGTTGTTCAAAGTAAGAGGCGGATCATAGATTTTCTGCTAGGAAACACTAAACCTGTGTATAGATCAAAGTGAGGCTGCCCTCCACCACTGAGTTTATAGAACATATACTGTTGCCCATGGCTCAGTCAAAACAGGGCAAGGTAAAGAGAAAAGTCAAGAAAAAAGGAAGATCAGGCTCCAGCAGTTATACTACAGAGATAACCTATTCCTGAGAGATATGTGAATGGCTTACTGAGTTTCCATTCCTCACAAAGCAAAGCAAGGGGTTGCACAGTTAACACGATTTCACTTCTTTGCAGGCCCGTGAAATGGTAGAGCTCTACTGTGCATTATTTACAGAGAGAAGACGATTAAAAGCAGTAGTGATGTTAAGTTCCCACATGTTATCTGGGGAACAGTATATCACTGAATCCCAACCAGGGTTTATGTTAGCCGGTATCATGTGTAGTTGTCCGGCAGATTGATTAATCAACAGCCAAAATGTTCGTTGGGAAATATGCCAAATAATAAAATTAATTAATATCATATTAAATAGTCTAATATTCTAAGATATGTTGCCAAGACAACTTAAGTATATAGGCTACTTGTGTTGTACAAAAGTTTAAATGCCTCCACTCCGCTGTGATTCTAATCCAATTCAGCGAATATCTCCTCACGGTCCGCTGGCTGTCCGTTCTGTATGTGAGCTGAAAAACAAAAAAGCCAATCTTCACACACAGCCAGCTGACTGTGTAAATGCAAAACAAACAAAGTGGCTCGTACCAAGCCACTATAAGGATGATATAAATAATGATTACATCTATATTTCTTATATACATTTTGGACTTTTGGATTTTGGACGAGGAGCACGGCGCCGTGCTCGCTGTGAGTGCCTGCATGTTTGAAAGAGAGACAGAGGGGAAGAGAAGGTACGCAATGTTTCGGCAAGATATTAATGATAATTTGGACGTCAACGACAACACTATTTTGAATTTCACAAAGGCGGGAATCGGACCAACCAGCCTATTACTTTATTTTTTAGACTGCTTCTTTATTTAATTGATTTTCAAGTCATGTCAAATGTAGGCTATTATATGGTATTTTAAAACATATGTCCGGTAATTGTTTTATATGGCCAGAATTCTGGAATATTAACGGCCATATTGGCCATAAAACTGCTTCATCGCCTAAAGGGGTAGAAAAGACGGGATAAGAGATCACTTTCTCTTCCATTAAACGTCGGATTGTACATCCAAGTAAAACAGAAATGGTTGTCGTCTTAACAAGGCGTAATACATAAGTAAAACATAAGGGTCCTTAAGATTCAAGCTCCATTAACTTGAGATCTCTTGAGAGAATAAAACGGTTATTAAATGTATATTGCTTATAACCATTCGAAGCCTTGACACAATTAACAGCTTTTAGTTCTCATCAGGTTCTCTCGAGAGGAATGTGTACATCAGTAAAGATAAACCAAACACAAAGAGAAAATTAATTTGTTATGAATTATTTAATTTCACCGCAGTATTCTGTCAAAATTCAATAAGATGTTGTGATTAATTGCCAATTCATTAACACAAAAAAGAAAAATGTTGTATTGGTTCAATTTAGGCTACACAATGTAGTTTGAGTTTTAATCAGCCAGCCACAATATTTATTTTGATTTTTAATTTAATATTTTAAATCTAGAATATGGATGTATTAATTTCATCTGCAATGGTGCGATTACAGTAAACCGTATATGCATATGCTCATATGGGATCACATTGAGCTCAGATGCAGAGTTCTTAAAGCCTGTGGCATGGTGGATTACTGCAGTGGGAAATTTTGCCTGAATCCACAATAACTCACAGAAAGTGTTGGCTGAAATCAAACAAAGCTGCAGCTGCAAAATCTGCACTGCACAATGTTATTCTTTCTGCATGCAGACAGCATCAGCAAAAGTAGAAGTAGAATGCATTGATAAATGTATTTGACCCTTTTATTGCCAAATCTGATCCGTCAACGAAGGGATATCTGTCTTGCCCGTTCTCTAAAATCTGTTAACCTGCAGCGTAGCTGAACGTTTTGTACTGTGCTGAATCAATCATGTCATATAACTGCAATATAACCATGGTTACAAATGTCAATAACACCTATATTTATGGCAGAGGTCGCATTAACCAAATATTTTCCTTCATTGACTGAATTTTTTTAATAATGATGGAACAATTTGAAGGCCGTCCGTCATTTTGACCAACTGGAGGAGGCCTTGGAACACGTCTGTGACCATTCGGGTTGTGCCGATGCAGCTGCGCCGCTGGTGCAGAAGGAGCGCATGCTGGGGGATTTCCTCTCGGTGAAGCGAGTGCCCGCAGGATCGGGAAATCCCTCGTTCAAGGAGTTTGGTAATTCCAGTGTGGCAGCAGAGCGCGGGTTCAGCCCTCAGAACAAAATGAAACGGCCGTGAAAATTGTCTGTCCAAGGCAAAGATTGCAAGAAAAAAAATCCCTCGTCTGCTTTGTGTGTGTTGACATGAAAAGAGACCGCACAGTCGGTGTTGTCTGTTCATCTTTTCTCTCTGTGACTTTATAAATGCATAATCTATAAGCTTGTTCTGTATATTAATTATTAAAAAACACACACGCACACAGCGAGCGCCGCGTGTGTGCTGCTGTGAGTCAGTCATTTACTGAAAAAAAGATAGAGCTATGTATGAACACTGGATCCATAGAACGGACAGATAGCGGACCGTGATGAGATATTCGCTGAATTTGACAAAAGTGTATTCAGGGCCGGCTCTAGCCCTTTTGGTGCCCTATGCAAAATCAGATTTGGAGCCCCCTCCCTTGCCGCTCTAGGATTAGTGTTCAACCCCTTGAACCCTAACCTTAGCCCCGTAAACCACTACCATACCACACATCAGACATCACAGTGGTTTTAAGACAAAAATTACGATTTTTATTTTCATAAATAACTATTTATTATAATATAAATAAACAATTGGTCTCCGATGCTGTTGGCTTAAAAGTGTTTAGACAAGTTCACTACGAGTGTTACAGGAGTGAAAAGTGTATTTCTTTTTTTCTTTCCTTATTTGTTCATTTGTTACCTCAATGCAGAAAATGAGGAAGAGCTCTTTTTTAGAGGGCGACCATAGCCCCCCAGAAGGTGGTGCCCTAGGCGACCGCCTATATTCTTTATGCCTTACAGCTCGGACACACCAGGAACGTCAGGAGCGCGTGGCGGCTGCGTTACCTGTTGTTTTTTTTATTTCGGTGTCCGTGTTAACAGGTTAGAGTAGCCACACTGCCCGCGTGAGACGCGCGTCACACTCTGTGGAAAGAATTCCTTCATTTGTTAAAACAAGGCTTTTATTCTGAAATATGTGCCGGACAGTGTTCTAGAACATGCAGTGACTTGGAGAGCTCCATGAATGAATATAGTTCAGAGTTTTAATTGTGGATTATTACTATTATTTACAAATTACCACAAGTTTCTTAACCTTTCTCAGTCTAAAATAAATATAAATGATATTTATAATGAAATGAATTAAAAGGCAAACTCTATGTAGAAAGAAAAGGCTGACAGCAGCAGCTGCAGCAGCAGACACTAGGCTGACACGCAGCTGAAATGCAGCTGGTGTGAACGCCCGACGCATGAATCACGTAGCCACTACGCCACGCAGCCGCCACGCAGCCGCCACGCAGCCGCCACGCAGCCGCCACGCAGCCGCCACGCAGCCGCCACGCAGCCGCCACGCAGCCGCCACGCAGCCGCCACGCGCTCCTGACGTTCCTGGTGTGTCCGAGGCTTTAAGCCTCAGTGTATTGGATTGGAATCAAAGACTCTGCCTTTAAATAGGCCTATGCATTATTGTCATTAAGCAATGAAAATTAAAATGACGGGTAATCATTATTACAACCCTGTCCGTCAAAATGATGGACAAAGACAAAGTCTAACTCAACCACTGGTTCATGGAATCTCTTTTTGTTTTTAGGACATGAATGACTTCTCCCCCATCTTTACCCAAGACCTGTATAAGGGCATGGTGGCACCCAATGCAGAGAAAGGAACGGTCATCGCAACTGTTTTTGCTCAGGACCAAGACCCACCAGTGAGTATAAAAAATACATCTGTCATATGTCACACTCCATACATAAAACATGTAATGTACTCAACATTGGTGGTAACATTTCAAAGCACATGTAGCATGTTGACTCCATCTGTTTCTTTAATGAAGGTAGCAGCACACTACATGTTTTGCTCTCAGAACATCAGCCAATTTCAGCCGTAGCATTTCACGCTACGCATTTTAAAGATGTTTTCAATACTCCGATGTTCTCATTAGAGCTACAGCGCTGTGTGTATAGATCGTGTTGGCTTGTATGAGTCATCTATCAGTTGCCTCAGACAGCGTCATGTTTCCTCAGACTCCTTCACCCCACTATATCTGAGCAGCTTCTCCTGGGATTGGAGCTATGAAGATGTATTTCTCCTTTTTATGGAATCTGCAAACCAAAGAACAAAATGACACAATGCCAAAGAGAAATTGTGACTGAGACTACATCATATGGCTTTTTTAGTTTATTGCTTTGAGTCTGCCAATAGCGTGCAATGTATATTGAGGATAGCACATGTCCAGAGAGTCTTTAATTCCAGATCATTCACCTCAGCTGAACTTCTTTTATTGGCACTACCACCCACCTTAATATTTTACCGCACTTGGTGAGTCAGCAAGTCTTCTTGCTCACATCTTCTCTTTCTTTTTGGTTATGCTACAGACTTTTTTTTCCCTTTATAGACACCTCACCAAACCAGCTTTTTCTCTTATAACACCATGTGTCTTTTCTTATTTATTTTCAAATTTTCTCTGTGAAAAAAAGGGAATAGGTATCCCCCAGTTACCTCCCTGCCCTGCCCTAATAACCTCCAGCTCTGAAAGTGTTTTCCAGTGAAGTCCTGTGTGGATGGACTCAATGCTTGTTATTAGTGGCCCTCCTGCTGATGGGATCTCACCAGGGCTGGGTGAGCTTATGTACTCTCCGCAGCACATAAACGCTGAGGGATATGGATGAATGTCTGTCCCAGCTGTGGGTGGTAAAACATCTCCAGAACGTCACAGTGACTGCTGTACATCTCACTTGTCTCTTCTCTTCTTCTCTCAGAGGGAGACTCTCCCTCCTCCTACGTTCCCTGCCCACCCCCTCTCCACCTCGCTGTCTATGCAGCTTTGAAATCATTCTGTTTAATGTGAACTTTTCCCCTTATACAGGGTTTTATAGAGAAATCTTGTGCAGTAGACAATATCCAACAGTGCTGAGGCCAAAATAATAAGAAAGTAGGAATGCACCGATACCCATACCGATATCTGATATCAGGCTGATACTGACTCAAATAGCTGGATCGGATATCGTTGACAATGGGGTCGATCTGTTCTATGTTTATATATTATATACATTATATACTGGAATTTGAATTCCTGTTTATATTTTGATAAATTTGTTGCTGCATTAAAACGGTTTACAACTGAATTGTAATTCCTGTTAATTTTGAAGATTTTTACCAAGTTGCTGGTGTACGATTTATTAAAACAACCTCTTAGATTCAGATTTATTAGTCCCAGAGGAATACGTGTTTCCACAGCCAGTACACAGAAAAACACAAATAAACACACAGCAACACATAGCAACATAGAGACACACAGATCAAATATCACACAAGGAAGGAAGGAACAAAGCTCCAGCTGAAGCAAGCTCTTCTCCATCTCTGTATGTCCGACCAGATGGAGGTAATGTGAAGAGTTGATGTAGGGGGGGTGATCAGTGTCATTTGATGTTGTGAGTGCCAGGCGTGTGATGGCTCTGATGTTCATATCTGATAGACTGGGTGTGGGAAGGCAGATCATTTTGGAGGCAGTGTGTGTGTGTGTGAGCTGGTATGTTTGTCCTCGTTGTAGATGCTTAACATGGTGAAGAAGCAGGGGGATCAGAACAGCAGCATGAGTCGGATTATGCTTTTGTAAAGTAACAACATGAGGTTGGGGGCAACAGACAGTGCTCTGAGGTTTACGGATGACATGAAGTCTCTGCTGGGATCTTTTATGGATGTCAGTGATGTGCTGATCAAAACTGAGTTTATTGATGAGTCTGAGATATTTGAAGCTGCTCTACCGCTCAACTGTCTTGCCGTGAATGGAGGTGAGGTTCAGTCCAGTGGGGGGAGCGTTTGATGTGCTAATGACCAGTTCTTCTGTCTTGTCCACGTTCAGCTGCAGGTCAAGTTGTCAGTGCACCATTGTGTGAAGTGGAAAATGGAGTTTTGATAGACCATAACGGAGTTGTTGTCAATGAGAAGTCCAAGTATGGCAGTGTCATCAGAGTAGTTGAAGTATGTAGTGATGGGTGAAGAGCCGGTTCAGTCATTAATGTAGAAGGGGTGTAAAGGAAGGAAGGGACTGAGGACACAGCAGAAGGGCTCCGGTGTTGGTGATGACGGTTGAGGATGTTACTCTGTCTATTCTAACAGCCTGTGGTCTGTTTATTATAATAAATAACAATACTGTAAATTTATATCTATGTGTTTATTTGTTACATTTTGTTTTACAAAGTTAAGAAAGCAATGTTCAAGTCAAGCCTGATGTTGCCTTACACATACAGTAAAAGACTGATCCCAGTCACTTCCACACCGTGACACATACAGCTTATTAATTAAACACTGGTATCGGATCGGTACTCTCTATCGGCCGATCCCCAAAGCCAAAGTATCGCTATTGGGACTGAAAAAGTAGGATAATTACGGTAAAACCTGTATAAATCCATATTCATATTCAGGGCAAAGGAGTGACCTTTAGACAGGACTCGCACACAGTCAGTAGAAAGAGGTGTTGGTTAAGCTTCGCCAGCTAAACCTCTGTGGCCGTAAGTGGTAGTCCTAAGGCCGTCTTCCACCTCGGTCTGCCCTGTTGTGTTTTTTTTTGTGGACTGTGTCTGTTGCATTGTCTAAAAAAGGCAAATCTGACGTGGATGGCAGTTGCCTCATCATCCTTGCTAGCAGTGGCACTGTTAGGCAGGCTAAATGATACAGTGTCAGCTCGCCTGTTTCTGTAGGATGAACGAGTCGATGTGCGTGACCTGGAATATATTGTCCCGTCCTTGTAGTCCTGCTCTCTTCTGCTCTCTCCAGTAGTCAGAAAGTGTAATAGCGTGTAATTCCAATATATTGTCCTTTTTCAAGGAGTTGTTTTTTTTAAGATCTGGGTGAGAGGCCTCTGCCTCGGTGGTTTGTGATGATGTTGAACAAAGAATTTTTTACAATGGCACCATTGCCTTGTTCGTTGGTGAAGAAAACTGTGTTACTCAGTCTCCGTGACATCCTGACTTTAAAAAGACCTAGTGTACTTTCTGGAGCAGCAGAACGGAGCAGCTCTCCAGACTAAACCCCAAGCCACTGATAATGAAGAAAAAAAATAGAGAGTGCTGCACTGGGTCAATAAACTTGGTGTTGGTGATGTAGAAGTAAAAAATGTGATGCTCTTCAAGGATAGGGCAAGTAAGTAAGAATAAGAAAACTGACTGTCAAGCTTACTTTTAATGGAAGTCCATGGTATTGGTTGGCAGTCTGAAAAGCATCCGAGGCACTCTGATTGTAAGTTAAACATCCTTTATTGATACATGGATAACCAACTCTCTTCATCAGGGTATAAAGTGCAATTAGGACAGGTGTCATGTGACACGAGGAAATCAGCATTATGTTACCATGAGCATAGTGGCAGCGAGTCAGACAGGGAGAGACTCAGGAAAGTGGTTTGACAGACAGAGGGATTAGATTTTCTCACAGGAGCTGACTAACCCAGTCTCTTATTGACCTGGATTTGGGAGCTCAAAGCATTTTATTGACAGGATGCCTGTCATAGACACCTCATGGTTGAACAGGGCTTAGTCTACTGCTTGCTAAATACACACACACACACATTCTCTCTATTACACAGGCTCATAAAAACCTGCGCACACAAAGAAAGGAGCTTGTAGTCTTGATGCGACAAACATGAGCTGTGCATATTGTGTCTGAAGGTTATAATGGAGTAGACCGTTCCTTCTCTTATTTATTTCTACATTTTGGAAAGTGGGCACAATATCTATCCACCTGCACCTTGGGAGAACTGATACTAATGGTTTTTAAGAAGGGACTATTTTTGGCAGTGGCACTCAACCCCTTAACCTCAATGTTAGTATCACCCCGACTGAGAGAGGAGATCACCATGGAGACGAAGAAGCTCTGTAGAGATTTGTTGAGTCACAGCAGAGAATGTTTAACGGTTTGAGATTCCCATTTCTTCACCGGCCTTTTACCGACTTGCAAATCAAATCCGCATAGACCACATAGATATAAAAGAGTAGATGTAACATAACTTAATGGGATAACCATCCGTCATTTTACCTGGGTATTGTTTACAATCGCCACCTATGGGCAGCAACTGGTTGTCAGCTGTTCAGCAGCTAATTGCTTTACCAAAAGGACCAAAGAGACCAGGGAGGCTGGCATCACTTTCCAAACGTCAGTATGGAGTAGATGAAGGATTTATTTTCAACTAAAACTACAAAAAGTTAGTGAACTAGCTAAATTTAATTAGTTACAATTTTTTTAATGTTCAGTACGCTAACTTGGCCCAAAGGTAAAGTTTAGTAACATTAATTATAGTTATTAATATTACCCTAACAGTTGACCGTTAAGCAGCTGATTCCATGCCAATCAACTGTAAAATAAACATACAATATGTTAACGACAAGGAGAAGAATGAAAGACAACTGAGACGAGTCCATGAGAAGTGCTGCTGAAGGCATTAGCCTTTCCAAACAAAAATTACTTCACCCAATAAAACAACCCCTCATTTACAGTTAGCAAGGCTCTTCAACCTCTGCTCTCAGCGTCAAAACAAACCCTATACCGGTTGACCGGAAAAAACAGCAAAACAGAAGGTAACTGTAATTGCCTGCCTATTATACCCATAATAATGAATCTATCTAGGATTTCTACAAAAAAGACATTGGTTAATGTAATATATTAGCCATTCAGAATACCAAAGACAGTTATTACATATTAAGTTTAGGCAAAGTTGAACAAATTAAATAATTGTCTGCAATATAAATGCACAATTATGAGATTATATTAATGATTGAAAGCATTATTTGCTCTCTTGGAGCTATAAAAATCCAAATTCTACCAAAATCTTTGTTGTTTTTTTTTTGTTCATTCTAGACTGACACAGTTGTCTTACACTCATTACTTTGAATAAGAAATAGTATTGGTGTATTGGTGGAAAAATACAAGGATTATAAAGGACAACATAAGCCTCTTTCACTATAGGTTCCAATTACATTAAGTTTAAAACTGGACCCAGGTAAGATGATGGCCATATGGTTCCATCCTGGAATGGCACGTCATTAGAACACGTCACATCTACTGTTTTATATCTATGATTAACCGTTTCACAACCCCCTACCAAATTAAGTTGTATGAATGTGTTGACTTTGCTGTTTTACACTCTGAGCTCAAGCCTTGCATCTGTGTTGTGTGTCTCTGAAGCATCATTCAGTGCTTCCCAGTGCTTCTGAGCCTGTTCTTTAATTCATGAACTGGCTATTCTGTACTAAAGAGAATTGGATTCTTATAATAAAAAAAGTATACAAGCAAAACAAAAATGCTCTATGTTGCAATAAGGAATAATTATTTTGATGCCTAAGTACTGTATGTCTACATTTGTTGTTGCTCATCTGCAATGTTAATAACACAGTGGGGTCACTCAGCGGTGGACATAAAACATTCATAGTCTGTGAGTCAAATGCCAGACAAGAAAGGTGTTGTGTGACTGAAAATGTGTGTAGATGGAGACAGACTGAGATGTTACTGTGACTAGAGTGCATTGAGTTCTTGACTCATTTCTGAGCCACTGTGAGTTTCAGGAAAATGTAGTCAAAGCTGGAAACACCAGTCACTTTGAAATGGTGCCGTATGCTCAGGAAAATACAAGATACAGTTATGAATGGTATTGTGTTATAAGTGGGGGAAATTGCCTTATTATTGGTTATGTATTGGTTTGCTTTTCCTGATATTCTAAAGCTAAGTTAGACGTATGCCATGGTGGATGAAGTATCTGAAAGCCACACATGAGTAGAAGTACAGATACAGTATCTATACAGAAAATGACTTTAGTAGAAGTTAAAGTCACCTATTAGAATATTACTTGAGTAAAAGTCTTAAAGTGTCTGATATTTACTGTACTTAGGTATCAAAACAAATAAAAAGTAGTACTTAAGTATTGAAAGTAAAAGTACAAGTAAATGATGTTGATAAAAAAGGCAAGAGATGTCAGATTTTAACCCTAAAAATGGAGGCTACATTACACTTGAAGAAACACGAGATGTTCACAACTTAAAGGATTTGCGTCCGTTAAGTCAACGAATGTCAGCGTCCTGTTGCTCGCGCTCGAGCTTGTGCTCGCTCTACAAAGACATGAACAAGCATCTGTCAAAACAGTGAGGCGACACACGTCAGCTAAAACCACAATATCACTCTATATTTCAGCTGCTTGGCAGTAATGTTAGCTGACCAGACGAAGGTCTTTCAATGAATCAATGCTGATCCTAGCCTCCTGACTGCGACCGGAGGGAACAGGGGAGACGCCGGAGTTTTGGTCGGCGACGATAACGTTTCTCGCTTCCGGAGCCCCGTCACTTCACAAGACACGGGAAACCTCTGTTGGTCTGGAGGAGCTGCAGCAGTTATTTCTGCACACACATCCACTGTACATTCACTAGATATTATCAGAGCTAAACTAACTCTTCTGCAGTGTGTGGTGTGCGCGCATGAATGTGAGAGTGTAGCGAAAGAGCAAGTGAGAACAAGTGCAGTGTGCGAGTGAAGGAAAGCAGGCAGCGGAGCAAAGTACAGCAGAGACTCCGGCCCTGGAGACCAAAGCTACAGTCTCCCCCGCATCCTCCGACCACAGCCAACACTCTTTAACAAGACAGGCTTCACTAGATAGAACTTTGCGGTTTTGGTGCTTCCATGTTGTTTGTGTTGGAGTCTTGTCTGAACAGCGTAGCCACACATGCGACACCGACCCGCAATGATTCATACGTGTAAGAAGTTACAAACAGTCCCTTTAAGGTACATTTTGAAAAGATAAAACGTGTGATTAATCGCAATTAACTATGGACAATGCAATTAATCACGATTAAATATTTTAATGTAACAAAGTATTATTACTTTGTTACATTACACCACTGGACATATGGGTTTCAAAAGGCAAAACCAGCGCGATACAAGTGGGAGGAACAATAACTAAAGTTTGGCTTCTGCCACTAAGTTGACTACAATGTATGTTTAGCCTCCTTGAGCAAAGTACTTTGAACTTTCTGTGCTCCCATCACTGTAGAGGTCTCGCTACTGAAGCCACTGTATTCGATTCTTCTGCGGGAGGTGCTTTTTTTTATTAATGGCCCTGTCCTGACATCTTTTCCATTTCATGTTAGAAAACAAGTTGAAGAGCTTTTAGAGATGAGGCCCTTTTTTCTGAGAATCCCCTTAGTGAATTCACTCAGTTTTGTAACCTCTTAGAGACGCATTTGTGTGAGTAAGCCTCCCAAGGGATCCACTGCTACTACAGGATTTACCTCTCTCTCTAGCCGCAGGTTCTTACCCCGTCCCTGGTGAGCAAAATCAGTGCAGGCAAGGGAACAGAGCTTCAAAAAAGCTTATTAAAAATCAGACTGAATTTTGAGGTCCAAAGGGAAGAAATTAGAATAAAATAAGCTATAGAGATAATTAGTAATCAGCAACCATGATTACTGTTAATCAAAGGGTCATAATAAAGTCCAGGCGCTCGCTAATGAATGTAAGTGTGTTACTCTGGAGACTAAAGGGGTGGCTTTAATGGAGAAGTTTTTATTCCAAATGAAAGGGAAGAGGTCTGAATCAATGAATGACAGTGAGTTTACATTAGGCCGTCTGATGAAGAGTGAGACATTAGGGTAATTTTTTAGGTTACACAACCACTTCAGCTCTGTCCCATGATGAGAAAAATAAAATGTAACAATAATAGAGTTGTTTTCCTAGACAAATAATATTGCTACACCCTTATTGCTTGAATACATTTTACAGAACCTAATCAATTCGACACCCTCTCTCCATCTTCACGGCTTTATTTGAAAATGTGGAAGGTGGTGTCCAGATAAGTGGATTGATGTTCTTCTTTCTCCTTCCTCCAGGGTACTCCGGCCAGTTTTGTCCGCTACAGAGTGGACCTGGACAGGTCGCCGTACAGCGGGAGCATCTTTGATGTAGAAGAGGAAACTGGAAGAGTCATCACTAAGGTCAACCTCAATGAGGAGCCCAGTGTTACCTTTGAGGTGAGTGGCGGTGATTATGGTGACAATAACTGTGATTATCTGCTGCTGCTTGTAATGTCAGTGTGTTGCTGCCAAGATGATAATGTTATTCTGATATTAGGTCAGAGACACTAAGTCCGGGAATTGTCCATTTATAGTGAATGTTTATACAGTTAGATTTGGCAGGAAAGGATCTGCCTTTTGAGGGAGCTCTCAGGGAACACAAGCTAGTCCCTCTTAATAAACACACATGAACATGAAATCAACAATGCCAATCAACAATTAAATCAGCAATAGTAATAACAAAAATGTAGCACATCAGGAGGATATCGGAGTGATGATGGAAGGAGCTAAGTGATAGTGAGAGAGGTGTCAGGTTATACTGTCCACGCTGTACACCTGCATAATTATTATTGAAACATCAACTAATGCACTTCAGTGATCTTCTTATTTGGATGATTTTAAAAACAAAGGCAAATGTTAAAACTTTTTTAAAGGTGCAGTGAGTAGGATCTGGCGGCATTTGGCAGTGAGGTTGCAGATTGCAACCGACTGAAATTTTTCCCGTGTACCAAGCGTGTAGGAGAACTACGGTGGGCGACGTGAAAAAAAAAAAGTGAAAACATGAATGGCCCTATCTAGAGTCAGTGTTTGGTTTGTCCGCTCGGGGCTACTGTAGGAACATGGCGGCCAGCTCCGTGAAGAGGACCCGCTCCGTATGTAGATATAAACAACTCATTCTAAGGTAACAAAAACACATTGATCCTTATTGTCAGGTGATTATACACTAAAGAAAAACATACTTATTAATAATTTATTTAATTTCTGCGAATACAACCTCCTAAATGTTACACACTGTTGGCCACCTGAGGCACATGTGCCACCAATGGCACACTAACTATAAGTGTGCAAGAGAATTTTTTGGAAATGTTGAAGTGCCCTCTCATTCCAAAGAATTCTCTTGCACACTTATTGTTAGTGTGCCATTGGTGGCACATGTGCCTCCGGTGGCCTACCGCTGGTATTGGGGGAACCAAAATGTATTCACATAGGGCTGCTCAGTATTAGTTTGTATTAATTGCAGAAGTGCACTGCTGAAAGAGATTCCCAAACTTGATCCCAATTCATTTCAGAATTGTATTTAGTATCACAGATCATATCAGTTATTCGTTCCATACCAGTAAGATTCAAGTAAGCATGTTTCTATTGAGAAACTTTTTGGCTTACGCATCGTCCAATTTAACAAACTCATCCTTTTTGCAGCCGAAAAGGCTAAGCCTACTATTTTCCTTGCTTTTTTTTTTCCTTAGCTGTGCAACCTTATACCCTAGCAAGCAAACAACAAGACAGGGAGAGAGATTTATATTCATTATTACTGAAATCGAATGAAACACTTCTGCCCATAGGGACTGGACTGCAGGACAGCACCACAACATATGAATCAAAGCCAGCAGAGATGAGAGGAGCTTGGATCTATTTATTTTAAGTCTGTAGGGAGTGATACATGCTCTATGAAAGATTTTCAATTATATAATTCTGAATCTGACTGACTGGTGGGTATAATTGATGATAACCTTATTATAATCATAATCATAATCATCATTACAATCTCATTCCATATCACAAATACAAGATTCTCAGGGTTCTTTGACACTGCATAGACACTTTCTATTTCTCATTGTTGATATTTAGGGCTCTGCCTTGCATGTTTTAGTGTGCTATAAGTTGCAGTGAAGATCAGCGGGTCAGAAATATGCACGTTGACTTTTTAAAATCGAAAAAACAGTTTTGAGGCATTATTACTGAATTGAACTGATAATGTCATTGCATCTCTTGGGTCTGTGACCAGTGTTATTGAGTTTGTTTTATCGATTAAACAAATTCCCTCCCAAGTGCTCGCATAAAGATGTTTAGTAACTTAAAGGGATGGTTTGGGTGTTTTGAAGTAGGGTTGTATGAGGTACTTATCCATAGTCAGTGTATCACCTACAGTAGATGACAGTCGGCACGCCTCCAGTTTAGAGAAACAGACAGGAGCAATGTACTGCTGTGGACTGTCCACCTAAAAATATCAATATGAGATTAAGTGTATGCTATATTTAGAATATTTTCACCATTTACCTTGCTGTGAGATAGCTATTCAGTCTATGTTTTTGACGGGGAACTGAAGCCGTTATCCATGCTCTTGCCAAAGCAGCCAGACTCCATTAAAAAAAACCTGTAATTTTACTTTGCAGAACACGGTGGGTTGCTGGTCTACCGCTGCCTTGATCGGTTAGTTTGTTTGTGCTATTGTAAACCAGCATCTTCAGTGTTCTGCGAGGTAAAATTACTGTTTTTTTTATTCTAAATATAGGGTACTTAAATTGATATTGATTTTTTTAGGTGAACCTTTCTTTTAGGTGCTAAAAAACGTTTTGCTGCCGGCCCCGTCCACAACAGTACATTACTTTGCTTATGTGCGGTAACTCCTATCTGTTTCTCCAAGGACCTCATACACTTTAAAATACACAAACTATCCCTTTAAGGTGACTTAACATCGGCATATTTGTAGTTGTGAATAGTGGACCTCGGGATAGTAGATCCTAATGCGGATGTGCCTCTTACAGCACACTCCCTTGTTGTCTGGCAACCTCTATCCTCTTTATTCTCGGCTCTTTTTTTCCTCCTGTGTTTTTCTTTAAACATTTCTCTGTGTTTATTCTCTTTCTGCCTATCTCTCCCTCTCTGCCGCTCCACTCCCCCATGCTTCCCCCAGGCACCATTCTCCACAGTCTATGAATGTAGATCAATACATTCACACTTGCTCTCTGGGAGCTTTGCAGGCTGCTCGCCAGATCATATTTTGCCAGTCTGTCTTTATTAGGATTCCAAACATGTCTCAGAAAAAATGCCTGGCAACCTCAGAAAAAGAATTATTTGTGTAGGGAGAAGTAGTATGGTAAAAAAAAAAAAAAAAAAAAAAGTTATAATAATTGTGTGTGTTGCTTTTGTGTGCTCTCCTGTCCGCTGCAGTTGTTCGTGATAGCCTATGATGATGGGGAGCCGGTGAAGACTAACAGCACGTTGGTGGAGATCACTGTTCTGCAGCCTTCCCGCATCCCAATCTTCACTCAGGAAGAGTACAGGTACGTCTCCTCCTTGACACACTGTTGATGCAGCTGCCTCTGCCTGTAAATTCACACATCAAAGAGCAGCTTAGGCTGTAGCACCAGGCAGTGAGAGTGAAAAAGGCTGGAGGAAGTGGACAAAGAATCTTAAAAACACCTTGACACACATTTACATGTGGTCACATCTATCTTCCATTCAGCTTCTGTTATACTTTGATTAATATTTAATCACTAGGTGAATTATATATGCTGCCTTGAACTGCCCGAAAATTACCGTGAAGTCACTATTCTTCATACATTTATTATGTTTGTGATAACGATGGCTATCTGCGCATTATTGTGCTCACCCAGCAAAGTTTTGATTCTGCGTCTCCGTCTTTATCACGCTGTCTTTTCCGTGCATGACTGATTAATGAGTTTGTGAGTATAAATATGCATTAGAGCTTCGGGGTAGATGCCGCAGATCATCTCTGCTGTAAACCACATTTGTTTCTCTCCGACGTTAAAGCCGAGCTTCCCTCTGAGTTTATTAAGAGTCTTTTTTTGACAAGATTAAGTGTTTAGACTGTTAAACTGGCAGAGAGGGATGCTGGATGAGGGAACATAATCTATAGTGCTCTCTGAGATGACTGGCTGCTATGCATGCGATATACGGCTGTGCCGGGCCAGGGCTGGGTGGAGTTTGTCTGTACTGATGGCGCTGCGACTCAGGAGGAGGCCAAGAAGTCATTTATAATTAAGAATAAAAATGTATTATATCAACACTCCAGCTGAAGCTGCTTTGAAAAATCTTCCATGATGAGAGGGAGCCTATTTCGTTGTGCCGCAGTACTGGAGGTACCTGTCTGCACCGTTCAGGAGATTCTCGCCAGACTGTGAAGGTCTGATGGCAAAGTTGCCTGGCACAATGTAGGTCTCTGGGAGCTTAAAGCAAAGCTTGTTTTAAGTGGATTGTTTTACTAACTTGCATGTCAGTCAAAGTAGGGATTCTTGGCAGACTATCTCCTGTAACAGAATTTGATATTCCTTTATGCATAAGAGACAGGGAATGTAAGTCCTGCCCAACCTGTCAACACATGAAGTGAGGGCTTTGTGTGTCTTTGTTTGTGCACAGGTATGCCTTTCTGCCTATCTCACTTGTTTTTTGTGAATGTGTGCCTCGATTCGACTGTTATCAGGCCATTAAAGAGGCGTTATCAGTCGCTATAAGCACCATAGATGTGGGTCATTAGGGGCCTACTACGCCTACTACGTTGTAAAAGTGAAAGTGAAACTTAAAAGCAACACGTTCTAACACACTGAATGAAACTTTACCTTTGAACACAAACAAAAAGGCTTCTTTAGGTTTAGGCAGCAAAAATAAAACTTTAGGTTTAGGCAACATAAATACAACTTCTTTAGGTTTAGGCAATAAAACTACAACTTCTTTAGATGTAGGCAACAAAACTACAACTTATTTAGATTTAGGCAACCAAATACAACTTCTCTAGGTTTAGGCAACAAAAATACAACTTCTTTAGATTTAGGCAACAAAATTGCAAATCCTTTAGGCGAAGGCAACAAAACTACCACTTCTTTAGGTTTAGGCAAAAAAAACACTTAGTTAAGTTTAGGGAAAAACATTGTGTTTTGGGTTAAAATAACTACGAACACAAAGATAACAACACATTGCTGGTTTCACACGGGATGCAAACTCCGGACTTGTGGGTGATAACCCTGTGTTTTGTGTCCCATCCATCGTCCCTGACTTCCACCTCTCATGGAGTTTCACACTGTCTATACTACAGCGCTAGAGGTCACTGTTGTCTTCTTTAATACCTTATTTTGGTGATCTACCATGTGAATAGATGATAAAACCTGCTAGTGGGTGTAGTAGGCCCCTATTAATTCGCATCTATGTCGCTTATAGCGACTGATAATGCCTATTTAATAGCCTGATAACGGTCTAATCAGTTGGCCTGTATGTGTGGGTACTTGTGTTTTTCCTAATACAGATGAGTGTGTGTGCATTGCATACATCCTTTGTAATCCAGCACTTTGAGTGTGCTCTCACGTTCTCCCGTTGCTCAGCTTTATTCAGTGATTGATACACCGGCACAGCAGCATAGCCGTTGAAAGGCCATTGATTAACGCTTTGAATGAGTGCTCTGTGTGACACACACACACACACACGCAGACACACACAAAGAGGGTCGGGACCATAGGCGCAGACCTCTGTAGGGTGTCACATTGACAGTGCCAGCAACACGCAGTGGCAGGTCTGCTGTAAATTGTGAGCCATGAAAGCATTAAGCAGGTGCTCGGGTCTCTCCTGCTGGACAAGGCTCTCTCCAGTGGAGAGCGTCCAATCTGCTCGCTCTGCGATGAGCTGTCTCCTCATTCCTCGCCTCTCTATCTCTCCCCATCGTCCTCTCCCTGAGGAACCTTCTGAACACAAATCACTCTCTAAACGTCCACAGAAGATCTCGTCTGTCTCTGTAAAGGCAGTTAGTTATGGCGGCAATCAGGTAAGCTATGCCTACAGCTCCAGAGCACACAATTAAAACAACTCTGCAGGGCTTTGGCTGACTTAATGATTTCTGCTCCTGCTTTATGGTTGGTCCCCTCCATCTGTCAGAGGGAAATGAGGGGCTCCTAGTCATTGTTGGCTAAAATAAATGGCTGGTACTGTAGTTGCTACAGTAGCAGCATGATGCCACTTGTTTTTCTAAAGGTTTGAGCAAAACACCTTTTGTTGTTTCTGCAGAAATACAAATGATGTATTTAGAATTTTACAACCACTCCTTTATGTTTTCAGGTTGTCCGTCTGTCCGTCCGTTCGGTCCATTTCTGTGAACGCAATATTCAATTCAATTCAATTTATTTTTATATAGCGTCAAATCATAACAGAGGTTATCTCAAGGAACACCTGAAGGGAATTCCTTCAAATTTAGCACAAATGTCCACTTGGACTCAAGAATGAACTGATTCGAATTTGGTGGTCAAAGGTCACTGTGACCTCACAAAACACGTTTTTGGCCATAACTCACAAATTCATGCTAATTATGACAATTTCACACACATGTCTAACAGGATTAAATGGTGAAGTGATGACATTTCGGACATGTAAACTGCAGCTTGAATTGTTGGCGGAAACATACAACCGCAAGGCGCTAATTCTAGTTAAATCTGTATGAAAGGTACAATGTGTGTATTTGGCGGCATCTAGTGGTGTGGTTGCAGATTGCAACCAACTGAGTACCTCTCCACTCACTCCTCCCTTTCCAAAACCGTGGTAACGCCGTTCGCCTCGCTCAGAAGCCATCTTTACAGTATAACTTCAGTATGTAACCATCGAACCAGACTGCGGCTGGCGGCACCACGGATTTGCACTCGGCTCAAGTTGCCTCAGAACCTACTTTACAAGCTTGTCGGAGAACTACAATGGCCTTCAGGTAACATAAAAACATGAAAGGCTCTCTCTAGAGCCAGTGTTTGGTTTGTCTGTTCTTGGCTACTGTAGAAACATGGCGGACTCCGTGAAGAGAACCCCTTATGTAGATATGAAGGGCTCAGTTTGTATGCTAAAAGCAAGTGACTCAGTTTTATGTGAAAAGGTTACTTGTAGTGCTGAACCTACAGAGAATTGTCACCCAACTCTGCAGCTTTACACAGCTTTCAGCCTCTTCGCTCACTGTTTTAGTTCTCTAGACCACAAATAGACTATATGAATCTAACCGCCCTTATCAACCACCCATATAATACTGCAGTATAATACTGACATGAACACTACCTGCCCAGTATGAAGCGAACTCTACGAGTGGATAATGAACTTACATTCATCAAGTGGACAGAAATGAGCCCAATGAAATGGCCATGTTGGTCTGTATCTGCTGAGTATATACTGTATGTGCTAATATATTAGCTGTAACACTTTGAGTAGCCCTTCACAATTCTGTATTCTTTGTCTGTATCTAAACAGAAACACAGCAAACGCTATAACTGTGACTAGTATTTATAAGTATATCTGATATTTTTATACCACCATTTTTATCATTGATCACTGATTTTAATCACCTGCCAAAACTTTAGCCTTTCAAAAACTACAGAATTATGTCAACTCTATAGCCATACCCTTGTGCCTATACCTATTGGGAGGGATTTCCTGGTAATTTCCTGGGCTTTGATAGCGTCATCTTCATAGCTGCATGATCTGCTGCAGCTATGGCAAAGATTTTTGCAAAACATGTATATGGTTTTAACTGTCATCATCATCATATTTCTTTATTCTCATTGATTTTGTTCTTGTTTTTTCTCCAAAGCTTTTTCTTTTACCCTGTTACATTTATATCTCTCAGAAACACAGTAGATATCTGATATCAATTCCTTGACACCCAGCCCCTCTTCAGCCCCTGTCTCCAAAATTTTAAATTAGCAAATAACGCTTTTAACACACTAAATTTAGCTTTCTTAAACATCAGGTGTGTGGCAGGCATTTTGAATGAATTATTTAATAAGCACTATCTTGATTTAATGTTTTTAAATGATGTCTACCTGAGCAGAGAATTAAGTCACATTGCCTCTGTGTGTGTTGTAATCCGAGCTTCTCCGTGCTTTGTTGACATAGCCGGGCCAGCAGCACATGCTTTTAGTGCATGTGAGCTTGCCCCACTGGCTAGCACACGGCCGCCGCTCTGCACTGCGCTCATACACTGGTTACGGAAGTGTAGCACCCACCGTCCGGTTGCCCCCCCCCCCCAGGTTAACACTGTTAGCTCTTTCAGCAGTGTTGCTGTTGTTTTCACTGTTAGCAAAGTTAAAGCCGCCGGCTCAGCTGTCGCCATGTTGAGAGCCGTGCGGAGGCAATAGAAATGATGTTGGATTTAGCACCTTTAATATATTCCTGTCTTAAAGCACTTGGCTTTGCCTTGTTGTTGAAAAATGCTTTTCAAATAAACGTGCCTTGTCTTGCACGTGCAGAGTTAGTCATTTGATGTCATTATTTGATGCAGCTACGGGAGAAATCACCTTTAATTATTACCTGTTAAGTGAAATAAAGCAGGACTATGATCATTGCATAGATGTATGAATCACAATTATGATTAATCATACAGCCCTACCAACTACTAGTCAAAAATCACTTAAACCACTTTTAACTATTTGTGTTATTATTTAATGGCTTTTATAATGGCTTTTTTATATTTCATATTGAATATGTGAGGGGGTCGGGGGGTTTGGAGCCCTATCATTAAGCTACTGTGAATGGCTCATTTGCATGGAACTCACGGACACAACCCTGTGGGGTAGTCTTTAGCACTGGGCACATGGGAAAGGAATGAATATGTATTTTTCCCCTGTGTGAGATGAGGAGGGGGAAGCTGCTATTCACCATTGTCCAACTCTGTGAATTCCCTCCTCTCATACTGAGGCTTTTTCTCTGGCCCGATGTTGCAAACCTGTGGTCTGAGCAGTTTTCCGTGCTGCTTATCTCCCCCGCAGCACTTCCTCTTCCAAATCTACTCCAAATCACATGAGACTTTTGCCTCAGCGCTCCTGAGTATGTCATTTTGCTCTCCTCCTCATTTCACCCCCACAAGCCCTCCCCACCCCCAGAGTTTTTCCTCTCAGCTTATATCTCTCTCTGTCAGTTTCTTTCTCACGTTGTCGTCCTTTTTCTTCTCTCCTCAATGTACAGTCGGTAGCCCTTCATTTTCTCCTCAGCGAGTGGGTGAATTTCTTTCTGTGTGGGTATATGTGATTCTGTGCTCACACTTGGATTTGTGCATTTCTCCTCATAAAGTTATCACTCGATTGGCGTACGTTTTGAGACCAACTGTCATTTAAACACATGCAACTGGAGGTTTGTGTCCATATTAATATTAGGGCTGTCAAAGTTAATGCGATAATAACGCGTTAACGCAAATTTGTTTTAACGGCACTAATTTCTTTAACGCATTAAAGCAACTTGCGACTTTTAGGTTGTAGCGGGCTCAGTTTTAAAGCTAGAGTGGAGATACTGGCATCATATGAAACTACAAAACCTAAGGAATCCATTGGTACCAACCATATGCTACTAGGCGAGGCTAAATAACTTTCCAAACATACGCTAAATTTTGGTGAGGAAAAACTGGCATGGCCATTTTCAAAGTGCTCCCTTGACCTCTGACCTCAAGATATGTGAATGAAAATGGGTTTATGGGTACCCACGAGTCTCCCCTTTACAGACATGCCCACTTTATGATAATCACATGCAGTTTGGGGCAAGTCATAGTCAAGTCGTTTGTCTGCTGTTTGTCTCACACTGCTTCCCGTCTATATTGTTAAACGTCTTCGAGTTCCTGAAAAGCGCTATATAAGGCAAATTTATTATTATTAAGTCAGCACACTGACAGCTGTTATTGCCTGTTGGGCTGCAGTTTGCCATTTTATGATTTGAACATATTTTTTATGCTAAATGCAGTACCTGTGAGGGTTTCTGAACAATATTTGTCATGCTTTTGTGTTGTTAATAGATTTCCAGTAATACATATATACATACATTTGTATAAAGCAGGCATATTTGTCCACTCCCATGTTGATAAGAGTATTAATCAATTGACAAATTTCCCTTGAAGGTACATTTTGAACTGAAAAAATGTCATATTTTAATCGATTTACAGCCCAAATTATTTACAGTACATCTATGTTTTTTTTTAATATAGCATATATCATAAGAGGTAGGTGTTTGTAGGCTACCTCCGTAACATATTTCAAGAGCTGGTCTTTTTAGTGATTGAAGAGGATATTTTTGGGAGTGAAATGTCACGCCATTGTTTAGTTCGCTGTAGTTGCAGACAGCAGATGTTGTGCCATACCTGTCGCATTAATATGCAGTCTGTCAAAGTGAGAATAGCGCCACGCAGCTCATTATTGAGCGATGCTCTTAGTTATACTGTTAGCATAGTAAACAGTGTCAACATTGAGTATTACTACAATCCACAACAAGCTGTCACTATATGCTTGCCGCCCCTCTAATTACACAATTAGTGACAGTATGCTATAATGACTGTGTAGGCATATAGTTTGCTCCTCCATGCTTACATCCACAAGCACATAAATAGAACGTTTCCTTGGTTGCAGCCTGCACTCTTAAAGGTGCATTTTGTATGTAATAGAGAGTTTGCTCAAGCTTGAGACATAGATTTTTCCCATTTCTCCATTAGACAGCGTTACTCTGGCCATTAATGTGAATGTCAGCGGTAATAGCTCAAACTGTGTAATGTTATACAGCACGTCTCTTTCCTGCAGTTTTGTTGATGTTTACAGGCCATGGAGACTGCCTGTGTAAATTTTCTGCGGATGCCTGACCACAGTGTGACCGTTGATTTAATGTTCCCAGCAGTCTCACTCACAAATGGCTGCACAGTACCTGGAGTAGACATATCCTGTAGCTTGAAATACCAGCCCCACTGGACTTCACAACCATTAGGCACTAATGAAAAAGCAATAAATTGCTCAGCAAATTAAAAAAAAACAAAAAAACATTGCTGCTCATTTTAGAAGAATTAAAGCCGTTTCACACCGAGCATGGATTTTTGTCTGAAAAAATTTGCCGAGTATTTATAAAAACTGATTTTGTGGGTTCTTATGAATGCTTGCACACCCCTGCGGAACATTTGTACGGGGGAAAAAATATTCGGACGGACCTTGACTTCAGATATATGATTGACCAATTGGTCCAACTGATCCAAAGGGACATTTTTCAAACTATTGGTGTTTCGGAATGATAATGCCGTCCCCTTCTCAACACCCAATAATGTACGACAAACACTACTACCTCAACAACCAAATAAAGGACAATATATGGCTCGAGATCGCCCAGCAGCTGGGATACGATGAAGATGGTAATGTAGCCGATTTGCGCTTGCTAACGTTATATGTTGGTCACGGAACGGGGCTAGCTACAACAGCTACAGTTAGCATCACATTTGGGGTTCGATTAGTTTGGTATTGTGTAGTTAATGTTAGCCCCATAGACATTCTCTGTCTGGATAGGTTTTTGTTGTGTGGAGTGGACACAGGCACTATTCAGGAGGAAACTCACTACAAAAATGGAACACGGCAACACGGATAATTTGCACCGGACCCGGTGTGCGTAGTTGTCAATGCAGAAAATGTACATGCAGATTTTACGCATTTCCGCACCACATTTTCTCATTGCACTGGTGAGAAACGTCTTCTAAAAGGAAGACGACTACTCAACTCATGTCCCCTCCATCAACTCTTCCTGACATCTGGAGGAAAATAGCATTTATCATTTTTAGAGAAAACAAATCCATCCATATCTCATTTCCAATTCAGACAAGGCTGTAATTCTCACATAATTAGGCAGATGACATGCTTTCATAGCATACAGCTCTTTTATTGGCAGCCTTCTCGCAACTGTTGTCTTGCCAGACGTGTTTACAAGTCATGGAGGTGCTCAAAGCCTACTCATCTTCCCTCATTGCCAGGCATTTAAAGGGTTAGCTGTAAACCCTACAGTGTGCTCTCCCACACACTCGTCGTCATGCCTCACTGCAAATATTAAAAAAGCAACCTCAGCCCTCTCTATTTCTTTCTATTCATCCATCCATCTATCATTCCATCCTCCCTTCCTCGGAATCACAGCTATAAGGTGTGGAGAGCTTTCATACTTTTGAAGGGCATGATTGATTTTCAGCCGTAGGTTTGAATCTGCTGCCCTGAGTCTTGAACCTCTAAGCATCGAGAGCACACTGACCTTTCACTTGTCTCTGCTAAGTAGGCAGGCATCACTTGGCTGTCGAAAAGCTGGAAAGTCACACTCATTGCACACATTCCACATATCCGCTAAAGGTCGGTGCTGAATGCCGGGGAAGAAAAGCAGTGTGACCTATTATTAAAGGCTAAATTTCCAGATAATTGTCAGTAACTATAAACAGTATGTACGGATGCAAACTATCTAATCCAGTGCATGCTGCTGAATAATTTGGATTTCTGAAGTGTTTCAAGAGCTATTTCCAGCTAGAAGGGTCAGCAGTTGCATTATTCAATATTACTGAGAGTGATGGTGAAGCAGGGCATTATTGCATGAGCTGTTGTGTAAGCTTTGGTACAAATGAAAGTACTCCTCTTACATCTGACGTGCCCGCTTTCACCGGTGCTTAATTTTTGTGACATGCAAGTTATTTTGCCTCTATAATTTCCATAATTTTAACAGAACAATGGATGATAAGCAACACAACAGAGGAACTGTGAGGGACAAGTGCAATTTAAGGGTTTTATTTACACACATTTCAATGTGTATGACATAACAAACACAGCAGTTTACTCAAACACATTAACAGTTAACGGGGCAACATAACGCAGCTCTCTCTATCCTCATATGAACTGATTTCCAAATCAGAAATTGAGCTTCAGGCATGACTAATGAAGAAACTGAGAGACAAAAGGGGAACATTTACACCTGTCTGGCCGGACCCTGAACACAAAAGAAGGGATGAGGGAACTTACTATGCTAAAGTAAAGGGATCATTTTAACAATAACTTTAAATAGGTTTTCAGTTTAACCAATATTACTTTGCTCTGTGTGATTTAAGAACAGAAGTCATATTTGATATGACAAATATGAAGTTATGACTTAAGAGCTCTTTTGTACTTGTAAATGACTACTATGAACATTACCTAATGACCAAGTAAAGGTAAAATTAAACATTCTATGCACCTAATGCCACATTCATGTCATATCAGAGTTATTGTAATTACGAGTTTCCAACTTGTAAATGGCATTCACGTCTACATCTAAGTAATAATTACATAATTACGGCAGGGAAGCTCAGATTTTTCTGAAAGCTGCGCTATAGCTGACTTGGCACTTAACACTAGGACCGCCATAGCCCACGCCATTTAACATTGTGGTTCCAAAATTGTAATTATAGCGTCATTGTTTATCATATGTTTCCCTCCTGCCATGACTTTTTCTAAATGCCTATTCTGCACATGCCTGTATAGTCATATTGATCGAATAACATTTAGAAAACCAAATAGATGGGTTTTTGGTGTTCTTTTTTTATGACAAAAGCCCCCTTTAGTCGCCAGGAGTAACGCTGATTAACGTTGATCCCCTCTTCCGGTAGCCTAATCGATGTATTTGCATAATCGCCGTATATGCGCACTGAGACAATAAATGGGACATAGAAACTAATTTGCATGCCATTATTCACCCACATGCACTTACAATCACACTAATATATGTAGACCGACAGTATTCATCACATCATATGTGTAAAATATCAGAAATGAAAGCGAAAATAATCACACAATTTGTCTAACTTTAAAAGTTGTTTCCCGTGTGTGCTCATATATAATTAAAGTTTTACCAAATAGAACGACGCTTCATTCATAACGTTGACATTTTAATTATTATTATTAATAACTTACAGAAACATTGCATGCAGTCTACGAACAACGCGGCACTCCGTCCTCTCTCTATAATTTTCCCAGTTTACAAAAGATGTTTTTATCTAACGAAATATTCTGCTTCAATCCATATTTGTTGGCTTTAGCCTTTCAAAAACAACATTTTGTTCCATGTTCTACAATACTTTTGCTTCACCATGGACTATTACTGCATCGGGTGGCAGCATAAAAATATTTTTTTTCATAGATATCATATGAAAATAGCACAATTAACACTGCTAAGAGTATACCAGTTGTATGTAGGTTCTAACTGAAAGTTATCTGACTGTGTATGGTGTGTGGGGGCTGCTCATCATCTGATGTCATCGCTGCGCTATGGAAACATAGCAGCACAGCCTGAGTCATCCCACAGCGCTAAAGACATGGGCACTGATGAGGCGCGAATGGCCCATCAGCGCGAATAAAAGGATACAGATGCTATTTGGTGTGGGATTTGGAGAAATAAGTACCCCTAAAGATCCAGACGGTTCTTGTGTTAATAATACGGAAGTGCCTAAAAATCCGCCAGAGACTGCCGTTCAATGTAATTAAACCAAAATGTAATGGATATTGTGTTATATTATCACAGCATTTCAATCCTCACGTGACCTTCTCTGTAATCATACAGCTTCCTTGACGACATGAATGCCCACACATTGTTAAAATTGGAATCTTTCCCATCTCTGCCATTCCTCCCATAATATGTGAACATGGCATAAGAGACCGGGCCCCTACTGGAAACAGTCAAAAATGGTTTCTGTAATTTGTGGTGGCCCGTCCAACACACAGTTTCGGTTACTGATATTTCCTGCAGCATTCTGCTAGTTAGAGAGGTGTTTCTGTGGCCTCCAGGTGTTGGTGTGGTGGAATAAATAATTTGGGCAGGAGCATAATTTGACAGTAAAACATGCACGATGGCATCAGTACCTACATGGCACCGTGGAATATCACATTGCAAGCCTCAATGGCTGGGCTAGTTTGGACAACACACTCATCCCCCAGCGTCCAAAAAATCACGGGCCAGATCCCCTCCTGTGTGCTAAATGACCCAGTGGAAGATATGTGAAGTGATGTCCTGTGGGCTGACATGGTTAAGCTGGCACAGAATGGCACAACTGCCTGGCTGCACAGTAAATGTTGTTTCTCCAGCTTTGCTAATGTTTTCCATCTTGCCCTCCAGAAGACATATTTGATTGAAGTCCCCTTTCTTTCTTGTGGAACTCAGAAAAATGGCTCAGTGTGAAAACAAAAGAAGCTCTGGGTCTGGTGTGGCAAGATAAGTGATCAGAGGAATAGCTCAGGGAGGAACATGATCAGACGAGGGGTTGTAAACATTTCTTGTTTTATAGAACACGGTGGTTTAATGCGAATACTTGCTGAAGCATTGCTTCGTGTCAGAGGTGTTGGGTTTCTGAGATGTTTGTGAGCACCAGAGCAATTTTTTTTTTTTTTGGCAAAATCCTCTTAGCAAGTGTGAGTCAGCAGCTCATAAAGGTTATGCGCTAATATCTGCTAGTGTTGAATTTGGTTTACAACTGAGAGAGCATTTGCTGGAGGAGGTGATGAATTGTTCATTTGTACACAATTTTAGGAATTTGAGAAAGCCTCGATTGGTATAGATATAACGTATAATAATAGTTTTGACTTGAAGCTAGGGATAATGTTGTGTTTGAGAGCTGCAGGGGAGGAGGAGGAGGAGGAGGAGGAGGAGGAGGAGGAGGAGGAGGAGGAGGAGGAGGAGGAGGAGGAGGAGGCTCCGCAGCGATATTACTTACTGAAAATGGTTTACCATCAAGGATTTGATCCAAGGAAAATAAGTAGTAAAATGCAGTATTCTTCATTGTTGTTGAAAGCATATGCACATACATATCCATAAATGCATATACAGTATATAATACATCTTCATAACCTGCCATATTTTTGCTCCTGAGCATTTTTTATGCAAAATGGCAAGTTCACCTGAAGCACACAAAAAATATTGTCACTTATCCCTATCGGTATCTGGCCATGCAGGTATATCTGGTTTTATGTGCCATGGTTTTGAGTTGAGATATCTGCCTTTAGATTTCTGTCACTACCACGATACATTTGAAAACAAGTTAAACAACGTCCTTGTTTCTCTGGATAATTCACAGACTTCACTTTAACAGATTTAATTAGAACTATTCTTTGGTTAAAAATAGCCTCGTACATACTGTACATATACAAGACTTGCACTCTGATGATGTACATCAACAAATACATAAAGAGCTTTCCATACATCACACCAGAATGCAGTAAGACCTTCATCTGCCATCACACTCTACACTATATTATAATGTACATTTTTTCATTTCAATAGCAGTTTTGTATTGTAGTGGGCAGCACAGAGCTTTTGTGGAGGATGTGTGCTCCTGCATCCTTTATGAAGTGTTAATGCAATTGTACTTTCTGACAGGCAACACAAATGCAGTAACCTTTGTGCCGCTGTGCCATTGTGGATGCTGCGTTCACAGTTGGATGTTTTTTTGTATCCACAATGGCAGTAGTCTATTGTATATTCTAGTTAGAGAATTGACTCTTGACAAACGAAATAGCTTTCCAATAGAATAGAATTGTGCTGTTAGACCCTGCACTATTTTCCAAAACCTTTTGAATATCTTAAATGGCGTCAGCATATCGTAATAGCTCTTTTTATCTTTGTTTCCCATTTACCTTTCTCCCTTTCTCCTCTTGCCAAACATAACTTATGATCTTTAAAGTTCACTCTTCAGTCAATAACACACCAAAGCTCAAACTCTATGGTAATATTACATTAAATGAGGGGTGGTGCACTCTTTATCTCAGCGTGAACTTTGATTTTAATGGACTGCGATGTGGGGGGGGTGGAAACACATTAGGTAGGGAATGACATTTGGCACATAAGTATTTTAAGGATTCAGTTGGATGGTATGAAAGCAATATTTCTAAGAGTAGATTTGGATTTTTGCTGTACACATAATACAGTATTCACAGCTGCTAGCTTAGATTGTTACAATACAATACAGTTCTCAAAATCTGGAACTGGGATATCGTGATTAAATGCGGGCGATCCCAATTGACTTTACGGTCTTTCAGAGGAATCCACCAGTACCAACCGTGTCATGCTAGCTTGGAAAAACTAACCAGGTCATTTTCAAAGGGGTCCCTTGACCTCTGACAGATATGTGTCTGAAAATGGCTTCTATGGGTACCCACAAGTCTCCCCTTTACGGACATGCCCACTTTATGATAATGACACGGAAGTTTTGGGCAATACCATGCAGTTTTGTGCATGCAGTATAAATGGAATTACATAAATTCCAAGACTGGCTCCAATGAGCCCTATTGTATTCGTGTGTGATGATGTTAGTTGCCATAGTAGCCATTTCATTGTGACCTCTAGGTTAATCACAGCCTCATGAAACTTTACAACAACAAACTACAGACTTAGAGCATTCAGAGAATGGATGGCTTTCTTAGTTAGATTGACAATAAGACGGTTTCTGAGCAGTTTCAATAATAGAAGTGCTCGCCATCTAATCGCCGAAAAATGCAATTCTTGCAGAAATCTCCAAATGTCAAAAGTTTTTGAAACCAAAACACAGCATGGCTTTTTCTATGGTGTTTGTCAAGGTCCTGGTAACTTAATGTGGTATTTTGGAGGGATTATTGATGTTTTTTTATCAATTCTCGAGTGGTAAAAAATGGTTAAATTTAGCACCAAATCTGTGTAACAAATGGTATCAATTCAAAAAGTGCTTCAACAATGTATGAGACATAATAAAGCATGGAATGGCCATCATATACTTCAATCATAATGTTCTAAGCCCTTATACACTTTCACAATTTTTTTTAAATAATTTATTCATTCATTCATGTTTATTTCTGATTTATGACCAGAACAACTTGACACACAGTGCTGCATCTCCAATTAATCTTCAGGTTCCCAGCTTTCAGATGATGTACACCACTTTTGACATCTACTGTTGACCTGCTATCTCCCCCTAAAGACCCCTGTCCCCCCGAAAAAAAGACAAAAACGGGTCTATTGTGGGTCTCAGAGGGCTAAGTATTGAGCCACATTTTGAATGTTAGATAAGCTAATGAATGTTGAAAACCCATTAAAAGATTCAGGTTAAAAGGCTGTTTCCTATGTAAATCATGCTGTGTGACTGAGCTGACTTTGCCTTGGCTGTCAAAATCACTTAACATTTTGGTTTTAATAGAGAACATGAGCTCTGGACTCACAGCAATGTTTTTCCCTTTTTGTCTGCTTATGTTCGAGGAGGAGCTGAAATGCATTCCCTGTGTGTAATTTATTTCACATCAGAGGACTCTCTGTTTGTCACTCTCCCAATTTGCTTCCAGGCAGGAACAAACGAGTTAACACCAGGGTGACATAACAGCTAACTAACAAACTCTCAAGCACACATCCACCTCAGTGGTCATCGAATTAGGCTGAATCATACTTGCCGAACGAAATGTGCCGCGTAATACCACCATCGGTAGTCAGGCGGACACATTCGTGAGTACATATTTATGGGCATCCGCACGCTGTTTATGATACTTTTGTTAGTCTGCACATTACAGTTAAATGACTTGTGTCTGCTTTTGTTGTTGTTCAAGACCTTTATTCAGCACTGCATCTGCACATCCGCAAGAAAAACATTGACTTTATTACACAGTGAGGTCACTCTCCTTCTATCTCCCCGCGTGTCCATTGCCGCTTGTTCACTCGGTGATGCAATGCAGGAACAGAGAGGGAAGGCGAGGTAGAAAGACAGTCGACACGGTAACAGAGGCCCCTGTGGCGCACGACAAGGTTTATACGCCTCTGCCTTGTCTCGTAAGCATCACTCCGCCATTGGCCCTGGGGCAGAGTGCTCGCTGACACCTGTGTGCCGCCTGCGCTTCTCAGTGGCGTGTCATTCACCCTCTCTCATGTTGACACCGGGGCTCTGTGCTGCTGCTGCCTGTAGACATGTCAGCATCTTCCCCTTCTCTTTATCTCTCTCGCTCTCGCTCTCTCTCTCTCTCTGGATGGGATTTTTGCTCATCTGAATATGAAAGGAATGAAAAGTGTCTTTGGCCCTGCTCAGTAGTACATGGTATTGCATTATGCATAATTGACTTTTTGAATTCGCCCACTACCTGACTCTTGAATACACAACTTATTTACCTTCTCTGCTATCTCCAAGTCTCAGTATATCAGCCAGCTCGTAACCCCCCCCCCCCACCATTTAATTATCAGATATTATTTGCGATGAGTGCTTGTGCTCAAGCAGCTGTTTAGATCGTCCTTCCTCAAAGGCATTTCATGTGCATACAGTTCATATTTCTGTCTGTTTTTCCTTCACTCTGCTCTTCTATCTGTCTACCTATCCACCTATCAGTCTAACCTTTCTGTCATCTTTTCAGTGTACAGGTGGATACACCTTAATACTAATCTGCACACTTCATATACCTTCACACCCTCTTGGCATTTCTCAGCAGCTTACAACCCTCAGGCAGAGCCACTTTGTAGGGAAGTGATAACATGTCAGCTCTGCTTCTTCTTGGCAATCACACCATGCAGCCCGCTGCTAGCTCCTCACAGGACTTCATACCCCACTCACTCAAAGTACAGTACGAAAAAAAAAACTATGAATAGGTCAGCACAGGTTATCCAGCCCCAGTGCTCCAGACCTGAGATTTACCAAAGCTGCAACCATCAAAGCTGAATGCTCAAGGAAAACAGTGTTTTTTAAATATTTGTGAAAATGCTCAGAATCTCTGCAGAAAGTCATTGGGCCTCATGCAAGAACTATTTGTACAATAGATTTGATCTTAAGGGGCACATATGAGAGAATTTGTCACAAATGTTCTCTTTTCAAATTTTCTTTTAGGAACGAACACAGTCCACCTTTCTCCATAAAAAAAACATTTATTTGACGTATAACTAGGGCTGTCAATCCATTCAAATATTTAATCGTGATTAATCGCATGATTGTCATAGTTAATCGCGATTAATCGCAAATTAATCGCACATTTTTTATTTGTTCAAATGCATCTTAAAGAGAGATTTTGTCAAGTATTTAATACTCTTATAAACATGGGAGTGGGCAAATATGCTTGCTTTATGCAAATGTATGTATATATGTGTTATTGAAAATCAATTAACAACACAGAGCAATGACAAATATTGTCCAGAAACCCTCACAGGTACTGCATTTAGCATAAAACATATGCTCAAATCATAACATGGCAAACTCAAGACCAACATTCAACAACAGCTGTCAGTGTGTCAGTGTGCTGACTTGACTATGAGAAAAAGCCATGCTGTGATTTGGTATCAAAACCCTAACCCAGTATGCAGAAATATTCAAATACACCATTTTTATAATAGGCGATAACATATTTATACTGCATGCAAAAAAACTGCATGGTATTGCCCCAAACTGCATGTGATTATCATGAAGTGGGCATGTCTGTAAAGGGGAGACTCGTGGGTACCCATAGAACCCATTTCATTCATATATCTTGAGGTCAGAGGTACTAATGGATTCCTCCGTTTTTTTAGCTTTAAAACTGAGCCTGCTACAACCTCCGAAAGATCAATTGTGTTACAGAAATCAACTTAAATAAAAGTAAATAACTGAAATAAAACGTAATGTGGAATTAACGCTCCATTCGCGTGATGTGCGGCATGGCTTGCCAATTTACCACAACGTTTATTTTATGGTTTGTTTTTCTTTGATTGTGGATTTAATGGTTTTACCGGCATCTTTTGGCATGGCAACAACAGTTCAGTAACTGCTAGGGAAATAATCTCACTCCGACAGCCACCTCAGGTTTTGCAAGCCTGTCTAGGGAAACAACATCCTCTATTGCACCTGACAGTCTAACATTACCTATTGTATAATATTCTGTCATCTATCTCGGTGATTGTCACATCCCCTTGACTTCCTTCCGACATGGACTGCTTTGCTTTAGAAAGCCACATGAGCATCTTACTTCATGTCAATCTCTTCACTACATGTATTTTGTCTGCTGAAGGTGTGAAGTTCTTATTTTTACTCTTGGGTATGGCTCTTGTGAATGGCTGGCTTGTTCCACTCCATTCACCCTATATAGCAATTTGGAAACATTGAGTATGCTAATGATCAAATCTCATGAATGCAAACCTCCTCATGAACAGGTGGTGTTAATCAGATTGGAAATAGCAATTTAAGTTTGTGCAGTTAAGTGAGTTTGGCAAATTGGGCTGGGAATGACTCGTGCGACCAAATCTCACAGACAAAAGGTAAGAGAGATGTAGGATAGCAATACGAAAATGTTTTTGCATTTGTTAGGTGAGTTTGGGGTTTCAATGACTTATGTCACAATTTGCATATGGTCTGCCAGGTCTGGTGGGGATTTTGAAAGTGATTATCAACACAGCAAGACTCAGAAAGAAGTATTGTGGGTGCATTTTTGCCTTTGATTGGAGGGTCTTTCAACCTATAAAACTGGGGTGATTGATAGTTGCTTCCACCTCAGCTTCACTCAGGCTCCACACTGAGGCCCAAATTTGTTTTTCTGGCTGCAATAACTGCCAAGAATGGTTTGAGCAGAAAACCCTGCTTCAGGCTTCAGACATGCTACACATGAGGCTGATGCTACCTGGCCTTCCCATCAAAACTAGGGTTCTTCAAATACCTTTTTTGTTATATTTGTTGAAATTCTCATTACATACCGACAGCAAGCGACTTTCTCGCTAGATTTAACAACTTTCGGAGCTAGCGCTGCTAGCTACTTTAATGTGAAAAGAGTTGGTAACACTGGACTAGATTTTTCGGGTGTATTCTTGCCAGTTTCTCAGCAATACCGACCCTACCTTTAAAGGGACTGTTTGTAACTTTCAGAAAGGCTTGTTAACAGCGACACCTGTGGCCGTTAAGTCGACGAAAGTCAGCGTCGGGCTCACGCTTGTGCTCGCTCTAAATAGACATGAACGAGCATCGCTCAAAACAGTGAGGCGACACACGTCAGCTAAAACCACAATATCACTCTATATTTCACCTGCTTGGCAGTATTGTTAGCTGACCAGACGAAGGTCTCTCCATGAATCAATGCTGATCCTAGAAGCAGGAAGAGAAACGTTATCGTCTCCCGACTGCGCCCGCAGGGAGACACCCGGTAGGAGACGATAACGTTTCTCGCTGCGGAGCCCCGTCACTTCACAAGACACGGAACACCTCTGTTGGTCTGGAGGAGCTGCAGCAGTTATTTCTGCACAAACGTCCACTGTACATTCACTAGATATTCTGTAGAGCTACTAACTCTCCTGCAGTGTGTAGTGAGCGCACGTTCACGTGTAAAGGTGGAGCGAGACAGCGAGAACGCACGCGGTGGGTGAGTGAAAGCAAGCAGGCAGAGGACGCAGAGACTCCGGCCACACGCGAGCGCGCATATGCGCGCGAGCGCGCATGGGATCCCGACCCGGTAGATTTATACGTATAAAAAGTTACAAACAGTCCCTTTAAATGGTGGACACATTTAAAGTATATACAGATACAGCGAGCAATATCAACCAAAGGGCTGACAATGATGATTTATTGCATAACCATTTCATACGTTGACCAAATGAAGATAAGAAATCCAATAAAATGATTTCTCGTTCTTCACATCAGCCACCACGTCAAGCAGTGGCCTTTACAGCAGTAACTTGAATAGTCATACACCAGTTGTACTCAAAAACCTGTATCATACACACATTTATCTCAACCACAGCCACTTAGCAGCAAGAGAGTTGTTAGTGTGTGTGTGTGTGTTGAATATGGTAGGGCTGGACAACCCGAATATTTGACTTTTCACTTGATTATTCACTCGTTGTGTAGGTAGTCGATTTACAAAAACACTCCCACCTCTGGGCTGTTAATCTCCAGAACAGACATCAGATTGCTGAAAAGTGAATTACAAGTGAAAGCACATACGTTTAGTGTCAACCATCGTGTCAACCTTGGTCCCAATGAATGGCACATTTATTGTTTTTTAGAGTCACATGTTGAGCTGTGCTGCATCTCACTGTGCTCACATTGCTCAAGGGCTCTCTGCTGTGTTTTTGTCTGCCTTTACCTGAGCCAAACGGGTAATCTATTTATGTGAAGGCCACATTAATGAATTGGTTCCCATCACTGTAGAGCACAGGGTGGCTTGATGCTCCTGGATGCTACAGAGACCACAATTATTCCGTGACAGGCCAACACCTAGAGGGAAATTGATCAGAAGTCATTTAGTAATATCCAAACAACACATTATTCACACATCAATAACTGCACTGTATTTTTCGTGAAAGGCTTTGTGAGCACATTGAGTTAGTTTCACTGCAGCACACTCTGAACAATACTATCTCTCAGGATGGTGTGTTATATCACCCTTTGTCCAGGAGAATGGCTCGAATTTTTACCAGAATTATTCTTAACTCGAGATGCCCTTGGGGATTGTTCGTCTCCAGAGATAGCAACTGTTGCACTCAGGATGGATAGACAAATCTTTATTGTCCTTCAAGAACGTACTGTTTGCACCTTTGTTTGCCTCGGAAACTTTGAGAGAGATTAACATATATTCCATAGCCGGGTCTGAAATTAACCATTTCACTGCCTGCCACCGTGGCAGGCAAGTATTTTTTTTGTCTGCCGCTCAGAAATTGTATCTGCCACTTATGAAATCTATGCGCTAGATGAAGGAATACAATTTTAGACCTGATGTCGTTCAATGTTTGATATATTTTACACAAAAAACATTATATGCGTGGTAAATTCCAGTTTTTGAATTACGCTGTTGCTTGCTTCCAGCAGAGCCTTATCTCTTTGGGGTGGGAGGGTACTGTACATAGTACTGTACTTTGTTACTGTCATCTATAGTGGTTATTTGCATTAAACATAATTCAAATGATTAGGAAATAAACAATTATTTAAGTATTTTTAAATAAATATTTGTTCTGATTAAAAAAAATTTGGCATCAGTCATTTCAATCATGTTGTTATGATCTTGTTCACCAAAAGCGTGGACTCAATTGCAGGCACAAACACAAGTCTTTTGAAGGTGTAACAAATATATAATTTATTACAATAATATAAAAGGAACTGTGAACAGGGCTGGAGTTCCTGGAGGTAAGGATCCAGGTCGAGGAGGAGCAGCGTGTAGGGGTGAGCAGGCAGGAGGAGGAGCAGCGTGTAGGAGTGAGCAGGCAGGTTGGTATCAGGAAGCAGCCACAGCTGAACAGACCTGAACAGAGGACAAAACAGGGTGAATCCAAAAATCCAAAACACGAGCATGAGCAAGTCAAAAACCAAGATACAAGGGAGCCTGAATACGTCATGTACCACTGTGAGTGACGGAACGATCTGGCGATGACTGGCAGGAAAACCGGGGTAGATATACTGCAGGTGTGTGTGATGATTGGTAAATTGCTGTCAGCTGCTCCAGCAGTGCCTGCCCAGGAGAAGGAGGAGGAGGAAGAAGGCCACGCCTCCCAACACACTGACAGACTAGACAAAACAGGGAAAAACACACAGGAAACAAAAGGGCAGGGAAACAGAGGAAACACAAGGAAAACTAGGCTGCCAAAGATATATCATGACACATGTATTATAAGCTGCTAAGACATAGTGTTAGGAAGTTAAACAGGTCATGATTCCTTCTCTATTGTCTATGATATATTGCTGTGAAAATATCTCCTTCAAACAACTGTATTTATTCAAGTGTCTCACCAAAAAACTACACATCATGAACACATCATGAAAGTTTGAATTTACCTTCGCCCAATAGTCATTTTTACAGAACAGAGCTTGAACATACCATAATGGAACTTAATGGAACCTACATTAACGTTAGTAGCTTCAATATTTAGCCATGCAGGACTGTGCTGCCCACCAGTCATCACAGTTAATTTAACATTTGGTTAATTTAACATTAGGTTAATTAGTTTAACGTTAACAATCGACTAGGGTGACTACAATATTTACAGCACCGTGGATCAAGTGTCATCGTTACCAAGCTCTTTCGAGCGGTTGAGCCAACAAATCTTAGAGACTGTGAAAGCCTTTAACGAAGAAGGACTGAAAGACGGAGGGACAGATAGACGGACGGAAGGACGGACACCACGTTGTCGCGGGGGTATAAAGATTACTCAAAATGATCGATTATTAAAATAGTTGTTGATTAATTTCCTGTTGATGGATTGATCGTTGCAGCTCTACTTACCAGGTTTTTCAGGAAGTTTATCGACTGTGAATCTTCAGACGCAGATGTCTGCTATATAGGAAGTAAAGTTTCCTGTCGCCGACCAACAGTCCAAACCTCAACATTATTACTAATAAATTAACAAATTAACATTTATTCAGAGAGGCAGACATATTGACATTTTATTTGACTGTTTATTTTATTTTTATTATTTTAATATATATTTTGTTGGAGAAACCTGAACACCAGGAGAAACCCCTTACTGAAATATGATAGATTGAAGTTTTCTTAATGATGATGGGTGATGGGGGTGAGGGGGCGGTTGAGACAGGAAGGTGAGGTAGATGAGGAGGGAGGTGAAGGGGGGAGGAAGAGGGAGCTACTCTTCTCCAACGTGAGCTCAATTGTCACAGTCACTCTTCTTCTTTTCTCCTTCTTCTCCACCTCCTTTTCTCCCACTACCTCTTCCTGCTGTGCTTCCTGTTTCACCACAGCTTCATGCTCCATCTCTTGCTGTATCACCACAGCTTCATGCTCCATCTCTTGCTGTAACACCACAGCTTCATGCTCCATCTCTTGCTGTATCACCACAGCTTCATGCTCCATCTCTTGCTGTAACACCACAGCTTCATGCTCCATCTCTTGCTGTATCACCACAGCTTCATGCTCCATCTCTTGCTGTAACACCACAGCTTCCTGCTCCATCTCTTGCTGTATCACCACAGCTTCATGCTCCGTCTCTTCCTGTAACACCACAGCTAGATGAGGAAGGAGGTGAAGGGGGTTGGAAGAGGGAGCTAGTCTTCTCCAACGTGAGCTCAATTGTCACAGTCGTCTTCTTTTTCTTCTTCTTCTTCTCCACCTCCTTTTCTCCCAGTACCTCTTCCTGCTGTGCTTCCTGTATCACCACAGCTTCCTGCTCCGTCTCTTCCTGTTTCACCGCAGCTAGATGAGGAAGGAGGTGAAGGGTTTGGAGGAGGGAGCTACTCTTCTCCAACGTGAGATCAATTGTCACAGTCGTCTTCTTTTTCTCCTTCTTCTCCACCTCCTTTTCTCCCAGTACCTCTTCCTGCTGTGCTTCCTGTATCACCACAGCTTCCTGCTCCGTCTCTTCCTGTATCACCACAGCTTCCTGCTCCGTCTCTTCCTGTATCACCACAGCTTCATGCTCCGTGATTTCCTTTTTCGTCTTTTTCAACATTTTGCTTTTCATCTTTTGCAATGTTGTCTCTCGATCCTCAGTCCTCCAACAAGAAAAGACTCCTCTCATCTTCTTCTTCATTTTCAGGCAGATGTCTTCCAGAAGCTTCTTCTCAACCTCCATGTGTTGGACTGTGGTATTCAGTCTCTGTTTGCTTTCCATCAGGTCTTTGTTGACGTCCTGCAACTGACTGACCTTAGTCTTCCAGATCCGTTCCTTGTCCTTCAGGTCCTTGTTGACATTCTCCATCTGTTCAACTTTGTTCTTCAAGGTCTGGTCTTTCTCTGTAAGGACCTTTGTGTACTTGTCCTCCAGAGCCTTGTATTTGGCCTGCCAGGCTTCTTCGCTCTGTCGGAGTACATCTGCCGTCCTCAACAGGTTGGTTCTGGTCTCTGTGAGCTTTAGGTTGAGACTCTCCTTCTCCAGGTTGAGACCAAGGACTACAGCGTCCTTATCGTGCTGCTCCTGGTGGAGACCAAGGATTACAGCGTCCTTATCGCGCCGCTCCTGCTGGAGACCATGGATTACAGCGTCCTTATCGGACTGCTCCTGCCGTAGACCATGGATTACAGCGTCCTTATCGGACTGCTCCTGCCGGAGACCATGGATTTCAGCGTCCTTATCGGACTGCTCCTGCTGGAGACCATGGATTTCAGCGTCCTTATCGGACTGCTCCTGCCGGAGACCAGGGACTACAGCGTCCTTATCGCGCCGCACCTGCTGGAGACCATGGATTACAGCGTCCTTATCGATAATTTGCCAAGTCAAACGGTTCACTCTCGTCTGGAGTTGAGTCTGTTGCGTCTCCCAGCCTTGTTGCTTCTCATCAAGGTCCACAGCAAACTTGTTCTCCAGTTCCTTCCGCTGGTCTTCCAACAGTTGTTGGACTTTTCTTTCATAGCTCATCTGCTCGAAAGAGCTTGGTAACGATGATACTTGATCCATTGAGCTTGAGTTAACCTAATGTTAAATTAACCCAAACGTCAGCAGCTTCCAAAAATGTTGGCTCAGCAAATGATTTCTTTAAAATGTTCCACCTCTATAGGTAAACTTTGAGATGAAACACAAACTGACACATTAAAGGCATCAAAGCCACTTCTCATGACATCACAATCTGATGTCATCACATTCTCATGTCATCCCATTGTGATGTCATCACATTCTCATGTCATCCCATTGTGATGTCATCACATTCTCATGACATCACACTGTGATGACATCACACTGTGATGACATCACATTCTCATGACATCCCATAGTGATGTCATCACATTCTCATGACTAGCTCTTCTCCTCCACTTTTTTTTTCTTTCCGCCATGGCTCATGGTTCTCAACGTGAACCAATTCTCTATTCCCATCCCCAGCGTTTTCCCTGCCTGCCAAAGTGGCGTGTCGTCTGACGATTTTATCCGCCACTGCCAACAATTTACTCGCATTTGGTAGGTGGTGGGTGTTAATTTCAGACCCTGTTCTATAGTGACTGCCAACTGTCTAAAAGGTTACTGAGTGTGTTGTTTTACTCCAGGGAAGATGGTGTCATTAATTGTCTCAACACCTGCATATCCTTCCACTTCTCTGTTTCGGTGTGAATGAAGGTCTTCCCAATCTTCATCTTCATCCTGGGAAATGGGTTCAGTTATCATTGTGAAACCTGCCACAACTGCAAACATATAACAGGGAGTTGCTCTATAAAATAACAATCAACCCTGAAGGGAAACTTTGGCTGTCCACGTTATCGTTCTTTGGACAATTTTATTATTCATGGAGTAAAATGTTTTGGAACTGAAGGGTCAGCAAAGACTAGAGCTGAAAGCATTGAATAACATGTTACAGTATAAACACGGACCGGAGGCATCTAACCTTATCTCTTGGGGGTGGGAGGGTATTGTACATAGTACTGTACTGCACTTTGTTACTGTCATCTATAGTGGTTATTTGCATTAAACATAATTCAAATGATTAGGAAATAAACAATTATTTAAGTATTTTTAAATAAATATTTGTTCTGATTAAAAAAAATTTGGCATCAGTCATTTCAATCATGTATTATAAGCTGCTAAGACATAGTGTTAGGAAGTTAAACAGGTCATGATTCCTTCTCTATTGTCTATGATATATTGCTGTGAAAATATCTCCTTCAAACAACTGTATTTATTCAAGTGTCTCACCAAAAAACTACACATCATGAACACATCATGAAAGTTTGAATTTACCTTCGCCCAATAGTCATTTTTACAGAACAGAGCTTGAACATACCATAATGGAACTTAATGGAACCTACATTAACGTTAGTAGCTTCAATATTTAGCCATGCAGGACTGTGCTGCCCACCAGTCATCACAGTTAATTTAACATTTGGTTAATTTAACATTAGGTTAATTAGTTTAACGTTAACAATCGACTAGGGTGACTACAATATTTACAGCACCGTGGATCAAGTGTCATCGTTACCAAGCTCTTTCGAGCGGTTGAGCCAACAAATCTTAGAGACTGTGAAAGCCTTTAACGAAGAAGGACTGAAAGACGGAGGGACAGATAGACGGACGGAAGGACGGACACCACGTTGTCGCGGGGGTATAAAGATTACTCAAAATGATCGATTATTAAAATAGTTGTTGATTAATTTCCTGTTGATGGATTGATCGTTGCAGCTCTACTTACCAGGTTTTTCAGGAAGTTTATCGACTGAATCTTCAGACGCAGATGTCTGCTATATAGGAAGTAAAGTTTCCCGTCGCCGACCAACAGTCCAAACCTCAACATTATTACTAATAAATTAACAAATTAACATTTATTCAGAGAGGCAGACATATTGACATTTTATTTGACTGTTTATTTTATTTTTATTATTTTAATATATATTTTGTTGGAGAAACCTGAACACCAGGAGAAACTCCTTACTGAAATATGATAGATTGAAGTTTTCTTAATGATGATGGGTGATGGGGGTGAGGGGGCGGTTGCGACAGGAAGGTGAGGTAGATGAGGAGGGAGGTGAAGGGGGGAGGAAGAGGGAGCTACTCTTCTCCAACGTGAGCTCAATTGTCACAGTCACTCTTCTTCTTTTCTCCTTCTTCTCCACCTCCTTTTCTCCCACTACCTCTTCCTGCTGTGCTTCCTGTTTCACCACAGCTTCATGCTCGATCTCTTGCTGTAACACCACAGCTTCCTGCTCCATCTCTTGCTGTAACACCACAGCTTCATGCTCCATCTCTTGCTGTAACACCACAGCTTCATGCTCCATCTCTTGCTGTATCACCACAGCTTCATGCTCCATCTCTTGCTGTAACACCACAGCTTCATGCTCCATCTCTTGCTGTATCACCACAGCTTCATGCTCCGTCTCTTCCTGTAACACCACAGCTAGATGAGGAAGGAGGTGAAGGGGGTTGGAAGAGGGAGCTACTCTTCTCCAACGTGAGCTCAATTGTCACAGTCGTCTTCTTTTTCTTCTTCTTCTTCTCCACCTCCTTTTCTCCCAGTACCTCTTCCTGCTGTGCTTCCTGTATCACCACAGCTTCCTGCTCCGTCTCTTCCTGTACCACCACAGCTTCCTGCTCCGTCTCTTCCTGTATCACCACAGCTTCCTGCTCCGTCTCTTCCTGTATCACCACAGCTTCATGCTCCGTGATTTCCTTTTTCGTCTTTTTCAACATTTTGCTTTTCATCTTTTGCAATGTTGTCTCTCGATCCTCAGTCCTCCAACAAGAAAAGACTCCTCTCATCTTCTTCTTCATTTTCAGGCAGATGTCTTCCAGAAGCTTCTTCTCAACCTCCATGTGTTGGATTGTGGTATTCAGTCTCTGTTTGCTTTCCATCAGGTCTTTGTTGACGTCCTGCAACTGACTGACCTTAGTCTTCCAGATCCGTTCCTTGTCCTTCAGGTCCTTGTTGACATTCTCCATCTGTTCAACTTTGTTCTTCAAGGTCTGGTCTTTCTCTGTAAGGACCTTTGTGTACTTGTCCTCCAGAGCCTTGTATTTGGCCTGCCAGGCTTCTTCGCTCTGTCGGAGTACATCTGCCGTCCTCAACAGGTTGGTTCTGGTCTCTGTGAGCTTTAGGTTGAGACTCTCCTTCTCCAGGTTGAGACCAAGGACTACAGCGTCCTTATCGTGCTGCTCCTGGTGGAGACCAAGGATTGCAGCGTCCTTATCGCGCCGCTCCTGCTGGAGACCATGGATTACAGCGTCCTTATCGGACTGCTCCTGCCGTAGACCATGGATTACAGCGTCCTTATCGGACTGCTCCTGCCGGAGACCATGGATTTCAGCGTCCTTATCGGACTGCTCCTGCCGGAGACCAGGGACTACAGCGTCCTTATCGCGCCGCACCTGCTGGAGACCATGGATTACAGCGTCCTTATCGATAATTTGCCAAGTCAAACGGTTCACTCTCGTCTGGAGTTGAGTCTGTTGCGTCTCCAAGCCTTGTTGCTTCTCATCAAGGTCCACAGCAAACTTGTTCTCCAGTTCCTTCCGCTGGTCTTCCAACAGTTGTTGGACTTTTCTTTCATAGCTCATCTGCTCGAAAGAGCTTGGTAACGATGATACTTGATCCATTGAGCTTGAGTTAACCTAATGTTAAATTAACCCAAACGTCAGCAGCTTCCAAAAATTTTGGCTCAGCAAATGATTTCTTTAAAATGTTCCACCTCTATAGGTAAACTTTGAGATGAAACACAAACTGACACATTAAAGGCATCAAAGCCACTTCTCATGACATCACAATCTGATGTCATCACATTCTCATGTCATCCCATTGTGATGTCATCACATTCTCATGTCATCCCATTGTGATGTCATCACATTCTCATGACATCACACTGTGATGACATCACATTCTCATGACATCCCATAGTGATGTCATCACATTCTCATGACTAGCTCTTCTCCTCCACTTTTTTTTTCTTTCCGCCATGGCTCATGGTTCTCAACGTGAACCAATTCTCTATTCCCATCCCCAGCGTTTTCCCTGCCTGCCAAAGTGGCGTGTCGTCTGACGATTTTATCCGCCACTGCCAACAATTTACTCGCATTTGGTAGGTGGTGGGTGTTAATTTCAGACCCTGTTCTATAGTGACTGCCAACTGTCTAAAAGGTTACTGAGTGTGTTGTTTTACTCCAGGGAAGATGGTGTCATTAATTGTCTCAACACCTGCATATCCTTCCACTTCTCTGTTTCGGTGTGAATGAAGGTCTTCCCAATCTTCATCTTCATCCTGGGAAATGGGTTCAGTTATCATTGTGAAACCTGCCACAACTGCAAACATATAACAGGGAGTTGCTCTATAAAATAACAATCAACCCTGAAGGGAAACTTTGGCTGTCCACGTTATCGTTCTTTGGACAATTTTATTATTTATGGAGTAAAATGTTTTGGAACTGAAGGGTCAGCAAAGACTAGAGCTGAAAGCATTGAATAACATGTTACAGTATAAACACGGACCGGAGGCATCTAATCGCCTCCGGTCCGTGTTTCTAACTCAAACTGCCAAGATAGCGTCTTCTCCCAAAAATACCCCATAACACTGACATTGACTGTATAATAGAATCTGACTGTCACAGATTATGGTGTGAGCATTACTCCTACGACGCTGTCACCGATTTCCTACTACTGCTGTGAATAATAGTCAAACTTTAAATGAAAAATGCAAAAGAAGCCATACCACCATGCATACACAAATGCGTTCACACACACACACACACACCTGATATGCAGAGATGAGAGAAGAAACGAGAAAGCAGTTGCAGTATCACAAGAGGGGTGTCACAGTGAGATGACATTATCAGCTTAAATCAGCCCCTGCCGACACACCGCCAAGACGGGGTTCTCTGCCATTTATGGCGGCAGTAATTCCTGTGGAGAGTGGTGACAATTATATCTGCTGGATAAGATTACCCACTTGTACGGCTGATAGTCAAGAATAGTCATTATAGCTGTTACACAGTCTCACTTATCAGGGGAAAAAAACATTCAAATCTGTTCACAGAACAATTCAAGCTGCATTAACTATCAAATGTTTTGTTGGGATACTATTATTTTATCTAATGATAAATTAATCTGTGTGGAAGTTTTGGGGTGAAAAGGTCTTTGCTCAAACTTGCTCAAAGAACATAATAGTCCAAATAATTGATGAATTTATGAATAAATGAACAAGTAAAAAAACAGTTGTGGATTTACACCAAAAACAAGCCCTTTCTTTTTGTTTTTATGCATTTTTTCTAGGGCTGTCAATCAATTGAAATATTGATTCGTGATTAATCGCATGATTGTCCTAATTAATCCCAAATTAATCGCACATTTTGTATCTGTTCAAAATGTACCTTAAAGGGAGATTTGTCGAGTATTTTATACTCTTATCAACATTGGAGTGGACAAATGCTTGCTTTATGCAAATGTATGTATGTATGTATTTATTATTAGAAATCAATTAACAACACAAAACAATGACAAATATTGTCCAGAAACCCTCACAGGTACTGCATTTAGCATAAAATATATGCTCAAATCATAACAGGGCAATCTCAAGCCCAACAGGCAACAACAGCTGTCAGTGTGCTGACTTGATTATGATATGCCCAAAACTGCATGTGATTATCATAAAGTGGGCATGTCTGTAAAGGGGAGACTTGTGGGTACCCAGAGAACCCATTTTCATTCACATATCTCAATGTCAAAGGTCAAGGGACCCCTTTGAAAATGGCAATTCCAGTTTTTCCTTGCCAAAATTTAACATACATTTTGAGCGTTATTTAGCCTCCTTCACTAGTATGACATGGTTTTCTAGTTTCATATGATACCAGTATCTTCCCTCTACCTTTAAAACTGAGCCCTCTACAACCTAAAAATCACAAGTTGTGTTAATGCGTTAAAGAAATTAGCAGCGTTAAAACGCGCTATTATCACGTTAACTTTGACAGCCCTACATTTTTCCTTTTCTATTCTATGTTTAATCAGCTTGTCCTGGTCAGGGTTTAAGCCACAATTGTGGACCAGTAGAGCAAACCAAACATGCTCTACCCCAACAACTTCCTCCAGCTCCCTCCTGGTGAAAGAACCCCAGCATTCTCAAGGAAGCTTAAAGATTCTTATTCCTCCATAATATGCAGGGCGGTGCCTCCTCCCAGCGGGTCGTTTCCGAAACCCCCCAGGAAGAAAGTAGTCGGGGGGGGCAACCTCACTAAGAGCTCAAACAAGCTCAGCTGCTTCCCCTCAATACAAAGGAGCAGCAGCTCGATACAGAGGTCTTCTTGAACCGTTGAACTACTCGCATTATCGCGTAGAGTGAGACCAGCCACCCTGCAGAGAAACCTCATCTCAGCTCCTTTAATCTTCAATCTCATTCTTGCGGTCACTACCCAAAGCTCTCGACCATGGTTGAGAGTCGAAGCAAAAGCTGAGCAGAAAAATGAGAGCTTTGCTTCATAGCTCAGCTCTCTCCTTACCGCCACACTCGCAGATACAAAGCCGGCATTAGCCTTTCGAGTGTTCTTATCCTCCTCACTATGTAGTTATTGGGTGTGTGGGGAGGTTTTGGCATCGGCCCAAGCAGTTGTGAATTATTTATTTACGAGTCATATTTTTTCCCAAAACTACATTGTGTGCTCCCTTAGAGGAAAATCGTTTACTTATTCATTTACAAGAGAGGAAAAAATCAGCCTCTGTATTGTTATCTGGAGACTGGAGTGAAGTTAAAGTGAACGGTAAAACTACTGAAAGAAATTACAAAGGAGATCAAAGCAAAGAAAAATCATTAAGTGGCTGTTGTTTACCACTTCCATTGAGGTGTTATGAATTATTATTTTTTAAACGTATATTTTATTCAAAGCAGATTTGAAAAATATACACTTGGCAACAAGATCATCCAGTGAATTCTTCAGAGGAAAAAGCTGGAAAACTAAATATCTTTGCTGATGAATACATATATACAGAATTTAAACCACTTAACCTCACTGCTGGGCAAAAGCTATGCCTCTGGCACATAGTTCTTTCTGTGATATTATAAATGATTACAATCACAGTAATTAATACCTACTCTGTACGCTCACAATTCTGTACTGAGTCTTTTGCATGCACTTAGTGAGAATTCAATGACTGAAATCAATCCTGACTTAAAGCTGGAGTAGGCAAGATTGGAACAAATATGATTTAAAAAAAGGTTATTTTTATGAAACTGTCACTATATCCTGACAGTAGTGCATGAGACAGGTAATTTCAAGAAAAAAAATCATGTGCCTCTGTGTCCTCCGGTGCTCCTAATGGCATCTGCAAGATTTCACAGACCGGAGGAAAACAACCAATCAGAGCCGAGGTGGAGCCTTGCCGTCTCTGAGCAGCTGTCAATCAATCGCAAACTCTGATCAAACAGTCAAACTAGGCAGCGCTGATCAAATATGAATCAATATTCTGTTACTGTAATGTCTATTACTCACCTCAAATGTTTTCAGAAACATCTCGCAGTGTGCTGTTTAGCTGTAAAATGAAAATGTTTGTGACCCGGCAGCCATGTTGGGCTCAGTTGAGGAAATACCAAGCACCGCCCACCAGCCGGAGCAAACTTTCTCATTTTACAGCTAAACAGTACACTACAAGATGTTTCTGAAAACATTTGAGGCGAGAAATAGACATTACAGTAACAGAATATTGATTAATATTTGATCAACGCTGCCTAGTTTGACCGTTTGATCAAGTGATTGACAGCTGCCTCTCTCACTGAAATGACCTGTGATTGGCCAAAGTTTCAAGATTTTTTTAAAGCCTGAAAACAGAGCCATTAGGAGGTGCAGAAGTCTAGTTTTCTCTCAGAACACTTGAATTACAATATGTTCAGCATATAGGTTATTATGGAATTTTTGCTCAATGATGCCAAAAACAATCTGCCTACTGCCGTTTTAATCAGTTTGAACTGATTCCAAACATTGTTTTTTTTCTTATAGTGTACGTAGATATACTGTAGCTTCTATGACAACCTTTGTATTCATCTTAACCATTTGTATACTGTACCTGTGATACTGGAATACGCAGCTTCATTGATCCCTCAAGTCTTTCCACCGTTTGTCTTATGATTTGTGTTCTATGTCTTTCCAGGTTTCCTCTAGTTAGCGAGCTGGCTCCATTTGGCACACCGGTGGGGACTATTCTAGCTGCTGCCATCAATCAAACCATCTTCTACTCCATTGTGGCAGGAAATGAACTAGGTATGTGCTACAGACCATATACCACACAGTCGATTAGGCCTACATTTATTTTAACAATACAATATTTTGTTTTCCAGCACGCCTACCAAACACTCACACAAATTATAACACAGGCTATGTGAAGTGCAAGGCTCTCTTGTTCCTGTTCTTTCATTATTTTTCCACATAAAGCAAACATACTTTTGTGCGTGTCAACTTCTACAAAGCCTTTCGTCTGACAACTGCAGATTTTCATCACAGTAAAGAAAACTGCCAAGTAACGTGTGCTTTTAATGACATCAAAAGGTGCAACAATCACATTTTAAAATACTCCTGGAAAAGCTCCCAGATTATTTTGAAAATTGCAGGATGCACGTCATAGCTGTAGGGTTTGTCCTGTCTTTGTCTAGAAGTAGACAGTTTTGACACAGTTGTCACTCTAGACCGCTTTTCACACTCGATGGCAAAGTCTGATAATTACACCCTGAGAGAGAGAGAACACCACACGGGTGTGAGGTTAGCTCAGGTGTTTAGGACAAAAGTATAGGAGACATTCCTGTGAGCTGGAGAGAGCGAAGAGTGCAATAGGAAGCTGTCAGTCAGTAACATCCTCCCCACCATGCACTTCTAGTGCTCCTGTAGTGGTCTGAGTCATGTGGAGACATGAGTCACTTTTCCTCAGATGCTTCTAGAAACTGCAGGCTCAAGACCTAATAAGAGTGCTATAAATCTACCACCAGACCCCTGGCAGTAATATTCTCAGGAAAGCAAAAGCATTCTGAAGCATGGTCTTTTTACAGAGCCACAGTGGACTTAGGGTCTGCCCATACTATTGAAAGGGGGGGAAATCAGCTAGATGTATTTCTGGATATTTCTTTGTCAGTGCTCCAATTAAAAGTCATTTTAAAAAAGTTAAAAATGTTTTAAAATTAGCCATTTAGGCTGCCTCCGTTAGAATTCATGCAGCTTTGTGTGATTTCCTTATTGTACATTAACTGGTCTATTTCTTCACTGATATTTTTAGTGTTTCTATAGCACATGTGTAAAGATTTACAACTGTGTCTGCATCTGGATAACTGAACTCATACTACCCTGCATACTTCAGGGATAAGATAACCACCATCAGGTCTGGTATTGCCCAGCTAAGGAGTGTGATACCTGATGCTGTGTTCACACCACAATCGGCAGAGCAACATTCTACAAGTCATTTTCAATGGGAGACGGTGACATGAAGCTACAAATTGACGCCCGACACCCTGTTCCATTCTATCCAAAACAATGCCGTTAGCCAGTTCCCAGTGCTATTTAACGCTCGAACAACACTTCAACTGTGACAATGTAGCTGGCCACGCTGACCGTTTTGTTGCTTTGTCGCTCGTAGTGTGAACGTAGCATTCAAATCCCCAACCTCTGAAATGCTTATGAAGGTAGTATCACAGCTTAAGCCCTCCACTTGCCCACTTGATCATATCCCACCACCTTTTTTAAAACAACATTTAACTGTTTATCAGATGAGCAACAAGCTATTTTTAGCTATTCCTTACAGACAGGTGTTTTTCCAACCACACACTTTCTGGCTTACCCAAAAAAAAACATAAATCAACTTATACAATTTCAGCTGCTCGTGTTGACCAGGGCAGAAGGAGAGCACACATTACACCTGTTTTAAAATTGCTGCACTGGCTACCTTTTAGAGCTGGGTAATATAACGATATATATCTTCAAAACAATATAAAAATGTCTATCGTATATATTTTTCTATATCGTTTCTTTCGCATATTTCTTTTTTTCTATATAATTTCACTTGAGACTGTTATGTTCATTTTGCACTCAAGTTCTTAAAATGAGAAAATACTCAGTACTTTTCCTTTATATACAAAGCAGTAGCATACAAAAATTAGGCCTGACCCAAATGCTTCAAAGCTTCGACCATTGCCAATGTATTCAATGTTCAGATGTGTAGTGCCAAGAGTGCAAAGCCAAGATCAGAACACTATATACAGTAACTAAACAATGCAATTAAACAGTGCTACCGTCAATTCTGTTACCTACATCTTCGTTTTATTTGATTTTCACTCACCTCATGTGCTCCGATTTTGTTTGTTTCTAGGTCATTTTCAGGTGAACAACAAGACAGGCGTCATCTCCACAGCTAAACCTCTGGATTATGAAAATGTGACCAGCTACGTCCTCCGGGTCCAGGCTGACTCGATGGTGATTGTCTTGTCCAACCTGCGTGTGCCGTCTAAAAGTAAGAAATAGCATCCAATAAATGGGTGAATGTGGAGGTTGAGTTGTGTTGTGGGAAGCCAGGGATGAAATTCTGTTTCATATGATTCCAGGTGTTGCATTTATATTGAATCATAATAATCCCTCACTGTGACAGATTATGGTTAAATACAGTTGTAGAAATTCTATCGCGGCCTATTTTCATCCCTAATATTTATTTACACGTTAACTGCAATTATGTAGAGTTATCTGCATTATACGTTTCAACATATGTGTGCTTATAATTCCGCCCTTTTACGCATTAAATCTATGTGTCCTTCCTACACTGTTAGAATGCTGATATGGATAAAAACTTTCTTCACTGCACTGATCCATTTGTATACTTGGTGGCAGGTTTGCTGCAGGCTGTGATTGGTTGTCCACTTTCACACTTCAGTCTGCTTGTTTGTCTGACTCTATGTTTATATATTCAGGCTAAGACGAGATGTCATATTATTTGAGTAACTATGCTGCAGTGCCAGCAGTTATTCTCTATTCATTTGTGGAATAACTCAATGCTTTTTAAATGTGGTTAATATTTGACCACCCTCCGTTCCGCCCGCAGGCTGCGAGCTCTGTGTAGAACCGCCACTGCTGCTAGACTGCTAGTGATATGAAAAGTTTAGTATGAACATGTAATATATGCATCGGCAGATGTGACTCTCATCTGTCAAGTCATGGTGATTATTAAAAATAACCGTAAAAATATGAGTAATCCCTACCTTCAAAGCAGCATATCATAAATCCTTAAAAACGTCCAAATTCGTCACAAGGGTCTAACCATCAGAAGTAGCCCATTTGTTTTAATTTAGCCAGACCTCCCCTAAAACGAGGGCGGGTGACAAAACATTAATCATAGCGAATTCTCAGTTAATGCAACCCCTTTGTGTTCCCATTCTGAAGGGCTCGTGTGCTCGGAACAAACTAGATTGTGCGGTGGCGCTAAAAGCCTGCTGTCACTTCCTGGCTGCGTCCCGCCCCGCTGTCTCCTTGACCTCTCGCCAAGACGTCTTTTGCATGTCTTTGTAGTCTGGGTGCGATGAGATGCACAAATGGGGATAATGGTGCATATTTTCTCCCCTCGAAGCCATTCATGATGCATGATTGCACTCGGTTGTAAACAAAAAATGACGGAAGTACTTGAAGAGAGTTATAGAGAGAAATTCAAACGTACTTTTCATCACACCTGGCCAACTGCTGCGTAAAGTGGGCATGATTGTCCGTTTCAGAAAGTTACGTAAATCGCCAGACGCGTCCGCCCGCGGTCAGGAAGGAGTTTTGAGACGATGTGTGACCATCCGAGTTGTTGTTTGAGACCTTCACACTGCGCTTTCTGATGGCCATGCTTCAGCTGGAACATCATTAGGCTTGTTTGCGGACAGTTAACTGACAAAAGTTTTGTGAAATGATGGATGAAGTGCTGCCGTCAAGTCGGGTTCATACCTCACTCTCGATCCATTTGAGCTACCAATGAATAATCAATGACCTACTCTACCTGCCTCTCTCCTTGTCGCACCGTCTGTCTCTCCCATACTAATGACGGCAATTGCAAGTACACAACACTCAGGCACACACACACACACACATTCACATCACTTATCTAGCTCTCACACGAGGGAGAGAGCTTCCCAGGCATCTACGGTCTGACATCTTCTTTTTGGCAGAGTGTTGAGAAGCCGTTTCTTTTCTCACTTACATCACTGTACTGCATCCATGACAGGAGATATCTTTCTTCTCTGTATTGAGTTCAAATTATCAGAGCATTACTGGACTGATTTGTCAGACAGATTTGTCCTAGCTCTGTTGAGACAAGTGCACTGTATGTGTGCACCAGTGTTTCCCCTATAAGCAGCTGAATTTGTTTCTTTTTTACGAGAGGAGAGGAGAGTTGAAGGGGAAAAAAGGAAAGTAGAAGAGAAGGATCCGTCTCCTCTCTTCAGAAACTAACGTTATATTATTTTGCGCTACAGACGCTTCATCAATGTAGAAAGGTTCCATTGAGTTACATTATGGTGCATTATTACTATTCAGTAATAAGTAAAAATTAGTATCGGGCGAAGGTAAGTGATAACGTTATCATGATGTGTTCAAATGTAATCTTGTAAAATGAAGTTTTTGTTGAGAAACTTGAATAAATCCAGTCTTTTGAAGGAGATGTTTTCACAGCAATATAAAACAGATAATAGAGAGGGGATTATGACCTGTTCAACTTCCTGACACTAGCTCTAAGCACCTTATAATACCTCTCCTCTCCTCATTCCTCTGTGTGTGCGAGTGTAGATGTACCTCAAAGTACAAAGATAGTAGGTATTCCACGTATTCCTCATGCACCGATTTCATGCAGTGTTTTCTTCTTCCTAGAGGCGGGCCACAAAAGCTCAAAAGCTGTCAATCTCTAAAACAATTTTGACAGATTCCCCTCAGAGATTATTATTTTATCATCGAAAATGTCATTGAATTTAGATAAATTAGAACTATTTTATAATACAACAGTGTGGTGATGCAAGTTAATTTATTATGTTTAATAAAAGTGCATTTTCATAAATGTTGAGACAACTCATGTAAGTCAGACAGACATTTCCCCTGCTGATTACTTTACACCAGAAATTACATCATCGCGGCTTTCGCGTGATGCTCGAAGGCTCCGCAAGTTGGTTGCGGCGCTTGGTCGTGCACCTCTGAATTATTCGTGCCCACTGAGCGCGCTGCGCTTTTCATTTCAACACGGATGCCTTTGAGTGAAGAATGTCTGAGCAGTTCGGCCTGTACAGACATCTCTACAACTGTTCATTGAGGGACCACAGGGACAGTCAAATGTCATTAAATACTTTGACAGAAATAGGCAACACACTGGAGAAAGAAGAGGCTTTTTGCCGCAGGCTGTGAAAGAATAGGAGAGATCGTTTTGTAAAAGCTAAAAAAAAAAAAAGGTCTCATAGGTCTCATGGAAAGAGTGGTGACCCGAGGGGAAGCACCGAGAGACAGAAAATGATATTGACTTGAATGTAAGCTACAGTAATAACTACGGTACACAAATGAAATGTTTGGCGGTATGTCGGTGTTTACTACTGTTGCCAGGCAACCTACCTTCCTTTCTGGTACCTTGACTTCTTGCTTATCTACAGAATATTTTGTTTGTACGCCGTCTGGTGTTTCAGACCATATTGCAGCGAACAATGCCTTGAGCATAAACACCTCTGTGCATGCTCGTAGCGTGCGGTATCTATGGAGGCTCGCGCCACGGCGTCTCGCGCGAGTATAAACAAAGCTTTAGACCTCAAGAGCCCTTCTGGTGCTGGCGGACATAGAAATCTCCCGGCAGGGCGCGTAATGTGAGCGCACAAAAAAAACTTCCGCGTGCGTACAAGAGCATCACCACCACTGCTACAACTCCATCTAAGAGAAAAACACTGTGTATGCACAAGGCCAATATGCACACAGGCTTGCAATCTCTGACATTGATATGTACATGCACACATGTAATAAAACAGACTAAGACATGATTTAATTAAAAATCTTTTCTAAATGATAATAAACTCTTCGGCACACTCACGCTTACTCTGCCTTAGCAGCAATCCCTCTTCTTAATGGACTGCTTTCTTTCATGCATCTTTATGTGAGTGTGTGAGAGCGAGAGAGGAAGGACGGGGGATGTATTTTTTTTTTTTATGTCCTTATACTCTGAGGATGGAATATAGCCACTTCTTACAAAGAGAGGCAAGAGAGAGAGGAACTCTGCAGACCTCTTTTCCATCCCCTGGAGTGCTCCCTCTGTGCCTCACACTCCAGCTTTTGTGTCTGTAATTTGATGCGCTGTGTTTTTGTTTGTCCAATTCCCCCGGTGCATCCTTAGCTCCAATGCCACATGGCTTTACATTTTTGTATGCCGCCAGAAGAAAAATGGTCCTTGACACTGCATATTTTTTACCTAAACTGCAGTGTTGGAAGGATTTCTGTGCTGTACATATTTATGCTGTTCGTTGCATATAGTAGGTGTAACTGTGACAAATTAGGGTGCGCAAATCTTTATACCCACTATATGTCTGTTTTCCTTTTTAAAGGGGCAGGGTGAATATTTCACACGCCTCACAAAAAGGCCAGTTAACCAGAAAATGTTTTATTAAAATACCAAATTGTCTGCCTCCATTCCTCATTTCTTTCTCACAGTGTTTCTTCTAACTCCTCTGCGGCTCGATTATTGGCTGCCCTTCAAATCATTATTCCCAATAATGTGCAAATGGCTTGCCTGTTAAACTTTCGGAGCCTTTTATTGATGGTTTTGTCGTGCACCAAGTTGTGGGGAAAACAAACAATAAATGATCCGAGGTAGACCTCACTTAAAAATAATGGCTGAAAAGGCAAGATTCCATCATCATTTTTATTATTTCACAGAGCCATATTTTGCTCAAACTGTGAGTGTTCTCAGTAATTGGTTGGTAAACAGAATGCAAACTGGCTCAGTTGTTTTCCTGATCTACTTATCGAGGGCACTGAGAGAGAAGTCCTCAAAACTCTTCAGGCTCAGTTTCTCTCGATTCGGAATATTTGCTGTAATCAAAACAAAATTAACCTCCTCATTATTGACTCAAAGTTGTCCCCTTCACCAAAATAGCTTCTCACACTGTTTCATTAGAAAGGGTCGAGTTAGGACTAAGGGAACCATGTTTCTCTTTCCAGCATGCAATTACAAATCCACTTCAAATAGTCATTGCAGCTGAAAATTGCTACTTAATGAAGAGAGGTTTTCCTAAATGCACTCAGTCCACTTTTGGTCAAAATGAAACCAAGCGAATAGCGTGAATTATCCCACATTTTCAGTCAGATTTCAAAAGCTAGATGAATGTGATTCCTCAATTTCAAAAAAATAAAATAAAATAATAATAATAAATAAAATTGGTTTCCAAATTGGTCAAATGATCCATCTTCAGATCATAAAAAGGAATTACTTTATTTAAAATTAGTGATGGCTAGCGAACAGGATCTTATTTGAAAACATACTGTGATGTTTCCAGCGATGAGTAACTTGCAAAATATTCTGGGAAATGATTTCAAGCTCTCTTTTGAAGTTGTGGACCAGCTGATGACCATGAAAAAATTATATTGACGTGACAATTTTGAGGCTTTAAATTATGCGACATTTGATCAACGCCAGTTCGGATGACTTCAGAGATGTGTTTATTCAACAGCTAGTGGCCGTGACGATATAAACTTTCGGAACTTGTGTGTCCCAATTCTTATTGTGTGAGGGTGCAGCAAACCTCGCTTTTCAGATGCTTGAATAGGTACAGGAATGTTTTTTGTTTCACATTAACTGAAGGGCGTTCTATTATGCTAGATACTAGATCTGTATGACTTCCAAAGGACTTGAATACATTCTGGTGCCATTTGCTTTTTGCAGCTAACACAGCCAAGGTGTTCATTGACGTGCTGGATGAGAATGACCACCCTCCCATCTTCACCAGGCAGCTCTACATAGGCGGCGTGACGGAAGACACCAAGATCTTTAGCTCCGTGCTCAAGATAGTGGTAAGGAAGCATCAGCTCTGGTCTTTGTTTCTGTTGGTTTGTGCCTGATTCTGCTCCCACCTTTTCAACACTTAGCCTGCAGCCATGTTGGGAGAATTCATCCGATCTGCTCTCTGCAGCACAGTTTCATCTCCTCCCCCTATCGCTTCGCCACATCTCTTCCTCAATATCGCTGTGCCCACTGTAAGAGAGCAGGTGGGATCAGAGTGAGCTGAGCGTTGTAATCCCAGTATGTTCACAGAAGCATGGCTGGACATCCTGTCTGATTCTCAGCCTGCTCTGCCGAGGAGGTTTTCGCTTTGTCATCCTGTATACTACACTGTGTGTCTATTTTCTGTAAGCGGGGTTGAGTGTCGGTGTGTGCTTAGGCTTGTGTTTGTGTGCAAAGTCCCTTGGAAGCCGGTGTTTTCAATGCCTACCTTGAATGTCAGCGCTCCAGCTGACATACAGTCATGCATTTATGTGTGAATGTACAATATTGTCATGACAACAGATAAGTATATGTTTCAAGATTTCAGGATTTGTGGGGATTATGTTTCTAGTAGGACTGTCGTGATTAATCTCAAATTATCTGTTCAAAATGTACTTTAAAGGGAGATCTGTCAAGTATTCAATACTCTTATCAACATGGGAGTGGGCAAAAATGCTTGCTTTATGCAAATGTATTTATATATTTATTATTGCAAATCAATGAACAACAACAAACAATGACAAATGTCCAGAAACCCTCACAGGTACTGCATTTAGCATAAAAGATATGCTCAAATCATAACATGGCAAACTCAAGCCCAACAGGTAACAACAGCTGTTAGTGTGTCAGTGTGCTGACGTGACTATGACTTGCCGAAAACTGCATGTGGTTATCATAAAGTGAAAAAGGGGAGACTCGTGGGTACCCATAGAACCCATTTTCATTCACATATCTTGACGTCAGAGGTCAGGGGACCACTTTGAAATCGGCCATAACAGTTTTTTCTCGCCAAAATTTAGCATAAGTTTGGAGCTTTATTTAACCTCCTTCGCAACAAGCTAGTATGACATGGTTGGTACCAGTGAATTAATTAGGTTTTTTAGTTTCATATGATGCCAGTACATTCACTCTAGCTTGAGCCCCCTATAACCTCCGAAAGATCGGAAATTAAATCATCCAAAGAAGCATTATATCCATATTCAGGGGGAAACGCAGTGTGAGGAGATGGATATTTTTAGAGTTTTATGGATATTTAAAAATATTGAAAAGGTTAATCATGTCATAGTATATGTAACAGTATTCTAGCTTCAAAAGAGTGGATTAATGGTGGATCAGTTTATTTCTTATGGCCTGCAGATCATCTGTTGACATCTCACTGTGGAGTTCTTTGGCAGAAGGCCGCTTGTCGCATGTTAATTTAGACATTGAATCTCTAATATCACCAACATCTCTGATCATTTCATTGTTTCGGAGGGGAATCGATTACAGATGTGGCAGATCAACCCCAACACGTTATGATTTTAGAAAACTGTTCAAGTCATTCCAGGCAATGTCGGAAATGACAAACTGAAGTAATGATTAGATAAGGCCTAAGCAATGTGTAGAATAACACTGTCTTTTGCATTATGAACTGAGCCACAGTCTGTTAGCTTCTGCAGCTACTGAGTTAAAAAAAAGATGGAGAAACAGTGTTTAGGCTGTCTGATGCCTCACCTCTCATCCCAGATGAACTGTAGCTTTGTACCTGCCCACACGTGACTTAATCACATTAAAAGACCAAAACCAACAATGTGTTAGTCTGTCACCTAGACACTCTTCTTCCCTACACCGTCTATGGCATCCCCAAGCCCTTTTGTTCCTGCTTAAGACATAAACCTTTAACATTTGGTCACACAATATATTGCTTCATTAAAAATAAAAGAAAGTAATCTCCTGAAACAGCTGGGCATTGTAGTTTCTAGCAAACGTTACTCAAACAGGATAAATAGTGGATTCTTTTGAGACTATTTTCAGTTGCGGTTTCATACACGTTTGGTGCTCTAGTGAATTTACAGCACCAGGACAGTGTACTGTATACGTGGGATTGACTCAGAATAAGCTACAGAGCCCAGGGACCATGGTAATAAAGGTACATGCCACCTAGTGCAACAGTGTGGCTCATTGATGGGTTTTTAATAGTTTTTGGACAACAATGGAGCTCTATGGCTCAGAGGTATCAGCTATCTATATTAGGCTTTGGCTTCTCAGGTTATGTGTGTGTTATTAAGATAAATTCAATGTGGGTTTTTGGGCTTTTTTCGTGGGATTTGCTGACAATTACAAAATATAGAATATCACCAGCCTTATCCTTTACTGCGAAATATACCAGAGGATTTACCTAGGTAGCAAAATGGTGGTATGTAATTAATGGCAGCTCTTGTGACAAATCAACTTGGGTTGTGATGACCTCATTGTTTTATATTAATTTGGTGCCTTCAAATGTGGTCATGTTTACCCTGTTCACGAGAAGAGTGCATATGAACGCCCCCTTCTCGTGGTATTCACAACCTTGTGAGTGGAAAGTTTCTTACCATGTTACAGATTATAATAACGCAGGACAGTGAGGATACAGCCATTTCAGACAGGAGATGAGCAAGAATCTGCCAATGCACATTCACCCGCGGAGGTTAAAATGTTTTAATTATATATATATACATTATTAAATAATTTAATTTCCTTTGCAGTTAAACAATAGGCCTACAGAAAAAACAGGTGGTGCTGCAGCACACTCAGCATCCCTACTTGCCAAACATCTCTGCTTTCAATGTCAGCGAAAATGCGTAACTACAGTAATGGCATTGGCACTAAAGAGCACAACACATATTGTACATCATTCTGCAAGTGTTTTTCACTTTTTTTTATTCCCCAGAACACGACTTAGTGTAGCCTGACCAAGGCTAAGCTGTATATCTTTGATGTGATACTATCAGTGCCTATCTTCTGTTTTGTTGCAATTTAGCTGAAGGAAATTGATGGTCATCTAATCCTTAATGTTAGTCTTGTAGGACAGCTAGCCTGTACCTTGAACCTGATGTTTAAGCCATGTATCATCTATGTAATGATAGAAAGAAGACATTTGTTCAAGTGGAGACATAAGAATGGATATAAGGCGGTGTTTATCTTCATCTCTTTGGTGCGGTTTATGCAGGTAATTTGCCTGTTTTACGCTGTGTAAGAATGCTCAAAAATCATTTGAACTGTGTGTCACTCATTTGTGGTCACAACACAGCACAGACCAACAGCATAGTTATAGTGTAATATGGATTTCACTAACATCTTTTCAAATATTTTGGAGGTGAAAGGAAACCTCATTGGGAGGAACTGTGGCCCGTAACTGTAGTAGTTTAAATTAAACTGGAACCTGTGCAGAAGCATGGGAGCTATTTACAGTATAACGGACGCCAATGGTGTCTAGAGAATGTTTAGGAAAAGACGAAGGTGTAATATCTGGCAGGATAGTTGAGGAGTACAAACGTCATGAAGGGAGATTCATGAAAAGTATTTCAGACCTTGCGGCAGATGTGAAAATCAGCCCAAATCATCAAAGGATGCAGAGGAGGGAGCTGCCACTCATCTTATAGCCCCAAAAGAAATTTGTTGCTTTCTAAAAGTAAAAAGACCGGAATACCAGAGGCAGCAGGGGATTATATTCATTTTATTGATGGTCTCAAATAAAACTCTTGGGTTGCTTTTTCAGCAGGAAATGAGCTTATCCTTAATCTTTATGTTATAACTTAAAAAACATCTCTCATAGGACACAAAACATTCCTCAAGGACTTGGTAAAGCTATGTGAATCATTCTTTACTGCATTTGACAACTCGAAACATGGGCTTAGCACATATTTACAAGACAGATGATTGCACGTGAAGAGATGTAGACATTTTAGGAAATGTCTATCAATGTAGTAAAATCATGTAAAAACATTACATTAACATTAACCCCTGCAGTAAATAAGTAGTACATAAGTAGTCAAAAGGTCAGTACAGGTACAGGTAACTTTGCATGATCACTGCTTGTGTGTTGTATATTTATAAGGACGAGTGAAGATACTGGCATCATATAAAACTAGAAAACGTAAGGAATCCATTGGTACCGAACCGTCACACTAACATGTCGCGAAGGAGGCTAAATAACGCTCTAAACGTACACTAGATTTTGGCGAGGAAAAACTGGCATGGCGATTTTTCAAAGGGGTCCCTTGACCTCTGACCTCAAGATATGTGAATGAAAATGGGATCTATGGGTACCCACGAGTCTCCCCTTTACAGACATGCCCACTATATGATAATCACATGCAGTTTGGGGCAAGTCCTAGTCAAGTGAGCACACTGACACACTGACAGCTGTTGTTGCCTGTTGGGCTGCAGTTTGCCATGTTATGATTTCAGCATATTTTTTTAATGCTAAATGCAGTACCTGTGAAGGTTTCTGGAAAATATGTGTCATTGTTTTGTGTTGTTGATTGATTTCCAATGATAAATATATACATATGTTTACATAAAGCAGCATATTTGCCCACTCCCATGTTGATAAGTGTATACCTGACAAATCTCTCTTTAAGGTACATTTTGAACAGATAAAAAATGTGGGATTCATTTCCGATTAATTGCTAATAACTACGGACAATCATCAGTTAATCGTGATTCATATTTTAATCGATTGATTGCCCCGGTGAAAAACACATTTCGTGTAGGCTCAGAAGTACAGATAGCTGAATAGATCATCATCGACTGAACACTGCAGTGGCTTCAACCACTCGACCATCTCAGAATCCCTTTCCTGTCTTTCCTTAAACTTGGAATACACTCCAAAGTGTAGAATTGTGGGTCAAGTGCTATCTATAATTTCCCCACGGGCCAGGGCTTCTTTGGAGTATGGCTAGTGTGAAATGTTTGTACTTGACTTCATTAGTAATGAGACTGAGCGCCAGCTTCTCTGGAGATAATCATTAGAAATATCGTCAACATTTGGCATACTCTGACACTTAAAAATAGATACAAAAATAATACATATCATCACATTATTGTCTCAAGCAGTAACTGGCAAGCATTTTTATGTAAGCAAAGGCACTTTACAATGCCAGACAGGTTTGCTTCGTTTGCTGCTAAAGTCTAATTTCAGTGGTTTGGAAAAGTTAAGTGGAAAATATGTGATTAACAAGTTAAAAATGCTGTTTAGAAGAAAAGCCTGATTGCATGATTACACCCTGCTCCTCGTGGCACTTACTTGACCCTCTTATTTAATCAGTAAGTAATTGGATTCATGGGTAGCCAAATGACGTGTTTTTTTTCAGCGCCCTCTTGACTGCTTGGCCCCTTGTTCTAAACACTGAAAAAAAGCTTCTTCTTTTTTAAACAACAAGCAGATGCCTTAATGTTTGAATTTTTAATGTAAACCACAGGAATTCATACATTTTCCCCTTTCTGTCTTGTTACAAACAAACCTCACTCAGTGGCACTTTCCCCCCAGTGTCCACAGTGTCCTTTAAAAGGTTTGCCCTACATAAATGATGCTGTTACATATTTGGTAAATTTGTCTTTTCCCAACGAGGATATCTCACTCTGTTGATTTATGCAGCCCTTTCATTGGGACCTTGCTCTCCTCTCCCCCCTCCCATCCTCTTCCAAAAGCTGGAGAAAAAAAAAAGAGATTGCTCCTATTTATCAGTGTCACTTGCTACAGACAGGCACTCTGAAAATTGATGTGTGTGAGCTCAGTGGCCGGTCAGAATTTGTGCCTCAGAGGTCGATGGGAGATTTCTGTGGTTTTGCCAACAATGACACAGAGTGGTTTGACAAGCTTCATGCAGATTATGATCCGGTTGCTTTTGAGGACTAAATGATTTTTGCCCCAGTCATTTTCTTGCTTTGATTTAAGAAAATGTCATAAACATCAAAAAGTCATACTAATAGATGTAATAGATTTCCCAAATTTCAAGCAGCTATAATTTATAGTTTATAAAACAGAGGAAGGCAGCGCTGCTTGGTTCTGGTGGCTCACACGACAGGTGCTCTTTAGTAAGGCAGGTAAAAGTACATGAAACAGAATCCAGGAAGTCTTGCTGGATAAATCGTTCTTAAGTGGTGCAGACAACCATGGAAAAAAACAAAAAAAAAAACAAGCCACTCCATCTTCAGGTAAAAAATATACAGTGATTTTATTTTCTGAGCATAGACAATAAAACAGACCAACGTGTATCGAATCTAGGTCTTCATCGGGACGATTTATCCAGCGAGACTTCCTGGATTCTGTTTCAGCTATAATTTATATTTTCATAACAACAATGCATCAAATGACAACTCCACTCTTTGACCTCTCGTTTGAGTTTGCTGTGATCAATTGATAGGAAATAAAAATGTGCCAAACTGTCACTGGTTCCCACTCCAACCAGCTGTAGTTTAACACAAGGTTATAGTGGTTGTCAATCAATGGTTTTGACCTCATGAGATAACATAACTTAACACCATGGCAACAAATCATGGATGTACAACAGGCAATGCTGCCTCTGAGAAAAACAAAGTTCTATAACGAGACAGCTCTGGTGGTCTGTTGTCAAGATTTGTCACATGGCTGCAGAATGATTGTGTGATGAATAACAGCAAGATTGATGCAACACGGGGGGTTTGGAAGAAGGGTTGTACATGAAAACCCCGCCTGCAGTGTTTTCTGTTCAGACTTTCAAGCATATTGTTCTTCCGGCCCAATTCACTGATGTCACAGCAGGCTGTCAAAGACCAAATATCTCTTGTGATATCTCTGATTGGGAAGCAGCCAAAATTGCAATATGCTTTGGAACCAAACAACCACTGTCATAACTCAAGAGCTCAAGCAATGATTGGTGGATTTTGGCTCAGGCTGTATTGTAATCTCAAATAGAGCGGTGCAGGAATGAGTCATAAAACCCGGAAATGAGTTAGCATTTTTGCACTTCCGGTTCCCTCGTCTGGAAGTCAATGGGTTTTGAATGGGTTTTTAGTTGGATGCCTGAAATAAGGTCTGTGGTTAACACAAGCTTAAGAGATTTTAGCATTTTATTCTAGGATATAAACTACGTCAGTAAATATCCCACTCGTGAATTTAGAAGCTTTTACGTGTCTTAAAAAATGCGGTTGCTTACAAGTGGCTAAATGAGACCACAAAACGTCATCACGCTGACTCGTCCGTCTTTACAGCCTCGTTTGCCACAGAACTTTTTTTTTTGCAATTATCCAAAAGCCAATGGAAAAATCCCATTGTCCCTTTTTGTCAAGGGAACCCATGCGATTGTAACTTCCTGGTTGGCCTACAAAAAAAAGTCATCCCTGGAGCACTATATTATTATCTTTTCTTTCCATAACACATTGTTTTCTCTTTTTCTATTGTTTAGAGAATAGCACACAGAGTTTTTCCTGTCTAACTTCGTATGTGTGTGCGACATGTGTGTTACAGGCCAATGATAAGGACACTGGAAATTACAGTAAGATGGCATACCGCCTGATTATCCCACCCACAACAGAGGGCCAGGACAGCTTCGTCATCGAGACCTACACGGGTATCGTCAAGTCGGCCATGATGTTTCGAAATATGCGTAGGTCCTACTTCGGGTTTGAAGTCATTGCCACAGACGACTATGGAATAGGTCTCAGCAGCAGTGCTGAAGTGGTGGTGAGTATCCAGTATTGTGCCTTGTTATATGTATATGTTTGTAATGATCAATATATATACTGCACGTGTGCACACTGGTCACTTGCACACCAGTGGCATATTGATTGCACGTTGTATGTGGCTTCCACAGCTTGGTATATCTGCAGAGAACAGTCCTTTGAAATATGGAATTGGTTTGCAATGTCACCTGTCTATTATTCTGTCATTGATACAGTAGACTTATCAAAGGGGCATCCCACCAATTTGACATGTCAAAGTCAATTTAGTAGTCATTGGGGAGTGCTGCACAACCCATGAAAACTGTTGAGTAAGGTCTTCTGTAGGAGGAGTGTTATGTGTTTTGTGTGACATCAATTTAGTAAACTTGGATTGGGTTTTAGGGATTTTATTCACTTTCTGGCAGAGTTAGATAGGAAGATTGATACTATGATGTCTGTGCAATAAATATGAAGCTACAGGGGTAATGTGCTGGACTTGTTAGCATTGGACAGAGCTAGGGTGTTTTTTTTTACATCTGTTTCCAGTCTTTGTGCTAAACTAACCGAGAGCTAGCTATAGCCTTATATTGATTATCTAACATGCCGCCAAAAAGCATCTTTCGCAAAGTGTCAAATTCCTCTTTTATAGAAAGCCTGCATTATAAACTGTGCATGTGGAGCTTGAAAGACAAGGTAGGGAGGGTCTAAGGAAAGACAATTTCAAGTTGCATTATGGGAAGTGTAGGCTCCAGTGTTTTGGAGTTTGACCCATACTAGTAATAGTCAGGATATCTTGGCGTCTGCTGCACAGATTTTGACCGTTCTATTTTCTCGTTCAAGTCCCGCTACTTCATGGAAGTGAAATATTAAAGAGGACCTATTATGGTTTTTTTCAGGTGCATACTGTGTTTTGGGTTTCTACTAGAATATGTTAACATGCTTTAAATTGCAAAAAGCACTTTACTTTTCTCATACCGGCTGTGCAGCAGCACCTCTTTTTACCCTCTGTCTGAAACGCTCTTTTTGAGCTCCTGACCCGCCCTCCCGAAAAGCACAGTCTGCTCTGATTGGTCAGCTGGCCCAAACCTCTTTGGACTCCACTCCACATCCGTGCTAACTGGTTTTGTTTGAGAGCAAGGCCTATGGAAGGAGGCTGGAACACGGGCGGACATGGGTCTTGGGGTGTGGGGTATAACACATGCGCAGTGTAACTGAAGCTGTTGTCGTGCGTTGCGAGTGGCTCAATTTCGGCAAGTAGCAGACAAGATTTACTGCGCATGTGTTATACCCCCAAAGATATGACGCGTTGAAGACGCTTGACCCCGCCTCCTTCAATAGGCCTTGTTTGAGGGTGTGCCATCTAGCCGTTATGCAGATGTGTTACTTGGTGACATCACCACCTTACAGAAGAAAAGGCGGGACTTCAATCAAGGCATTTCAGGCAGTTCAGGAGCAGTGTTTCTGAGGAGGAGAGTAACTCCTTTTGCGTGGACTTTGGGCTTTGTCACTTTGCCGACCTTTTACATGCACAAAAAACTATATAACTATATATAACTATATAACACACTAGAGGAATGGGAAAAAGCACAAAAGCATTATAGGTCCCCTTTAAATCAATGGAGTATCCTTTAACATGTTATTGTTGTCATCGAGTAATGTTTTAAAAAGTATAATTGTAGGCATAAATTGCTGTTTTAATAATTCAATATATCAAAAGATGCCTGCCATGAAGAGCAACCACAAACTGTATATTTGGATTTTGAAGCCTCTGCTCTGTTTTTCTTCATACTAATTTGTTCATCACGAGCCTAAATGATGCTTTTTTGTTTACTCGGTGCTAAATGTTTTGATTCCAGTCTATTGAATTATTCACAGTAGGTACAGGACACACAACATGTGGCCTCTGCCACTGGCTGATGATCCAATTAGACTCTTTCTTTCAGCCATGTGTATTATCTGTGTACACATTACGTGCATCTGTTTGTGCCCGTGTGCGTGTCTGTGTGTTTGCCTAAATGTGTGCCTCTTGTCTCTGTGTGCCTTTCTATTTCCCAATAATTTCCCCACGCACACACTGTGATTGAGCTCAGCTTTGCTCCCAATTCAATGCTTATCTTTCCTGACTGTGGGAAGGCTTATTTTTCGTTTCAGTGAAATATGTCTGGCTAACAAGCCTCTAACGAGACAGAAGGAGGGTGTGGGACATTGCCTGGGTATGGGAGAGCAGCGAGTGCGTAACCATGGTGCTCGTTAATTTTCAAGGGGAAACCTAATTTCACAGGAGTCGCATGGGAGATTTGGCTTCAGAGCACAGAGGCTGTTGCCTATGCATGCACTTAACTGCGGCATCAGAATTAAGTCCTGTTAAGTTTGCCACATGGCAGCAAGCAGGCAATTAGAGGGTCCCATTTGATCCACCGACAGAAGCATTTGAATGAGTCAACCAAACTCACAGTAGAGCGTACGTGACATACTAGCTGTTTATCTCTATTTTCTGCTGTCTGTTTTACCTCTTGCTCCTTTATTTCTCTTTGTCTTTCCCTCTATCCTACTCTCTCAGGTTTCTGTGGTCAACGCGTTGGACATGCAAGTTGTTGTATCCACCGTCCCACCCACCTTAGTGGAGGAGAATAGGGAGGAGATCATTCGGTAAGACAGCATTTACCTTGATTGAAGTATGAAAAAAAACAAATACCCTGTTACATGAGAAGAAACCAATATTGGTGTTTGTATAATGCTAGGAGTACATTTTTGTGTTCATTTTCAATGTACTCTCTGTAACAATGAGAAATTGCTTGTTAACAATGGCACCTGTGGCCGCTAAGTCAACAACAGTCAGCGTCCTGTTGCTCGCCCTCGCACAACCGACACACACGACACTGAAAGTGATTGACAGGTATCATGTTGATTAACTATAGCAACATTAGCCAGCTAAATCCACAATATCACTATATATTTCACATGCTTGGCAGTAATGTTAATTCACCAAACGAAGGTCCCTCCATGAATCGAAAGCCCGGCCTATGTTGATCCTAGTGTAAACTTTTCCTGCTTCAGCCTCCCGACCGTGGTCAGAAGACACAGGGGAGTCACCGTAGTTCTGGTCTCCTGGACCGGAGTTGATAACGTTACTCGCTCCGGAGCCCCGTCACTTCACTCAGCAGCAGGGAAACACGACACATTTCTGCACAAACTGCAACTTCCAGTGTACATTCCCTTGATATTCTCAAAGCTAAACTATCTCTCTCCTGCTCCACTGCTCGCTCTTTTTCGCACACACTCGCCACCGCTCACTGTCTCTTGCTTCACCATTCACTTTCCTACGTGCACACACACTCTTCACACTGGCTTCGCTATTCTCCCACAACACTAGTTTTTGCCAGACATCGGTCACATTCCTGTTTTGGGTTCCCGGGCTTCACTAGATATGACTTTCGGGTTTTTTTCGTGCTTCTGTGGAGTTTGTGTTGGTGTCTGAGTTGTGGTGGGGGCTGGTCGTTGGTGTTAGCGGACTCCATTTCTAACCGAATGCTAGTTACAGCTAAAGCACTCGGGAGCGCGTATGACGTCACATCCGTTGGATTTTCCCGGAAAAACAGGCCCGGGTTCTTCACATTAAAAGCAGTCTGCAGGCTAATAGAGGAAAACCAGAAAGTCACAGAAGGTCTATTTTTTTAGGTTAGAGAACAACCTGTTCACACATTGGCAATAAAAAATGATTTATATGTGTAAAAAGTTAAATACAGTCCCTTTAATATCAAGCAAGCCACTGTGTAAGGGGAAATATTCACCTTTCAAGCGATGCCCGTCACCTCATCTTTTATCCCGTTCTCATCCACGCATCATATTAATTTCTGTACATTTCCTTGCCCTCTAATATTCCCTTTGTTAATTGATCTCAGGAAGCAGGGACACTGGAAAATGAATTGCATATTTTTGTGCAGTACTATGATATGAGGTGAACTTAGTTCAAGGTATTTTTGAAGGCCTGGAGTGACATTTAGGATTCAGTTGTGCCAAACGACAATTAAAACAAACAGGAACTAATAAGAATTAGTGTTACGTACAACTTGTCTGTTGTTTTTCCAATAACCATTGACCAATCAATTAAAGTCATTGATTAGCCAATGAGACTATTGAGTCCTCTAGAGTCTGTTTTCCTGGTCCAAATTAATTAATGATAAAGATTCATGACAAATCTTTTCTTGCCGCTGTTGGGACACCGTGTTTAGTCTAATTAGTCGATCTGAAAGGCAAATGGGTGTTAATAGTTGTTTTTCAAGAGCTTGTTATGTCTCTCCCACACAAGTGACACCGCTCTTTAGGCTGAAAAAAAAAACATTAGTCATGTTAAGCTCTTTGCAGTGATGGCATTTGAGAGGTCTGCAATTTTGCACGGAGCTGGTGATGATCCAGGGCCATTTTACCTGAGTGCTCAAACTGTTTATCCACTTTGGCAAAGGCTGACGGCAAGGCTTTCCTTTATTGGCTGTAATTTGAGGTGTGGATTTCTCCTTGCCTGAAAAGGATTATCAAAACCTTCCTTTGCCAAGAGCCCAGTGTGGAGAAGCAGAAAGCATCCCAATCATTGCCAGAATGGAGCACTTAAGATTGGTGGCTCTTGTATTGCTTTGGGCACAGAGGTGCCAGAAATGGTTTAAACTAATGCAAACCTGGATTTTGTCTTATATAGGTCTAGGCATTAATTGCTTTTTTTGTATTTACACCGTTATTGCCTTTTTTTATATAAGTTGTGGTTTTGTGTTCAATTCAGGATTCTGGAGCGCCACGTCCAGGACCAGATTCCAGGTGCCAAGGTGATTGTAGAGTCAATTGGGCCGCGTCGTCATGGCGATGGCTTTGAACTAGAGGACTACAGTAAGTCGGACCTGATGGTGTACGCGATTGACCCGCTCACCAACAGGGCCATTTCGCCCAAGGAGCTCTTCAAGTGAGTGGGTGTATTTTATTACAAAAAGTGCAGTCAAATTTATGTCCTAATGTCCCCGCTGTGCCGTCTTCCCTGCAGTCTCTCTTTACCCTCCGTCCATACAGTGAGTCAGCAGGCTCCCCATGGCTTCCTCCTCTATAGTGTCTCCATTTTTTCTCTGCCTTTACTTTCTTCATAAGACCGTGTTTATCCTGCAGGTGCAGCAAGTCTTCCATATGTCATAGAAGAGGGGCAGATGTAAGGGAGAAAAAGGAGGGGGGGCGAGGTTCGGGAGGGACAAAGTGAGAGAGAAGCAGAGAGTATTTCAATCATTCCGTTCAATCCGTCATGCCAGCGCCTCAAAGAGCCTGGAGATGTGCCAGCAATACATTTTATTCCTTTTGTTTGGGACATCGAGATGGAGAGATTTCTGTTTCTGTTTGACCGCTGAGAGGCCATGTTCATACGCTATTAAAGCAACCTAGAAAAAGTGCTTTACGAGACATTTTTCATCCCTTCAGAGAAGAGAAGACTCGGTCAAAACCTACTATATGGCTGGACCGTGTCAGTCTGAGAATTTATGGCTAAATTGTTACACAAACAGTCAGTGGTCATGTCTATAATGTTAAATCCAGCGGTACATGTCCAACAGGTCTGGCGAGGAGACTAGAGGACACGCTGCTCCAATCACATGGCCGTTAAAGCGGTGACGCACTCTATCATGGCATGCACCTGATTGGTCCCTGGTTTTCCGCTTGCCGGTGCTTGAAACAACATGGCGGCCTGCACATAACCTTTCTGTTACTCCGTCTAAACAATCCACCAAAATCTACTTCTCAAAACATTTTAAGCAAGAAATAGGCGATGCCACTGCTGAATCTTGTTTCATTTTAGAACTACATTGCCTAGTTTGACAGCTTGGTCCAAGTTTCGCACTGGACGGGCTCATTTGCATAAACTTGAGATTTTTCAACTTTATGCAAATACAGACCCTTTCCAACTCGCCGCAACACTCCCACCATGCACTGGAGGACTGCTTCTCCTGCTTTCCATATGGAAAGCATTGAGACGCCCTCCGTCACCATATCTGGTGGAAATTTGGCAATAGAGGAGCAATCGCACCGGTGAGTGGAACCGCTGACACGCCCCCATGAAAACGAAAACAAAGGACTGTTCCCGCCTTTTCATTTTGAAAGAGCAACGGCCAATAAGTAAACTCAAACACTCGGCCGACCAGTCGTGTTACTTCATCACTCGGTCAATCACTCCGTGACAGACTTTTGCGTTTGTAGGGCTGGCCCTCTGTGGTACAGCCAAAAAGACCTGAGCTGGCACCTGAGGACAATCTTACCTTTCTCATGTTTCTTAGCCCTTCTCTCAGACACCAATCTTAAAAAGGCAACCCCATCAGAGCATGTGAATTGCCAATCAATAGGAAACAGCCCCCTTATGAGTTGTCCCCTTCACTCTCTATCAATTTGCTCTGCTGCTTGCCTTACATTGAGCTATCTGACACCATCTTCTGTCTTTATTTCTCCTCATATGGTTACTGCCAGTTCTGTTTTGTGTGTGGCTCCTAAGAAACTGCATCCTTCTCTTTGGAATGAGTTGTGATCATTTCATTTGGAAATGCTCCACTCAAATGACATTTAGAGGTGCTTTGTGTATGCACTGAATTAATCTATAAACATTATCTTGGTGTCCTTGACCATCAGAGGAGTGCCTCAACTGTTTTTTAAGTGGGGGATTGAGGCTGGAGCCTTTGGAAGTGTGACACTTGTGTCATAGGGACAGTATTGTTTTTTAACCAAAACTAGTGACCATCGCCGTTATCGCAAGTGGCAGCTTTTAAGAGAGCCAAGCTAATTTTAAAAGAGGCTCACTCCATCCCTGCTTTAATATGAAGCTGCATCCTTAGATACAGATACTGTCAGGGAAATCATTTTGACTAGAGGAGAAAGGCTTTTTATGCATGCAGTGCATGTCTGACAATGTTGTGGGGTAATTGCATGTAATATATCTGTGACTTTGCTGTCAGATCACAGAGGGAGAAAGAGAAAGACAACATAGCGGGTGGATTCTTGCATTACACAGTGTCCTTATGCCACCTTGAATACAGCGCCGTCTACCATTTGACCTCTCTAGAGGATAGATTGCCAGAGAAGCCAGTTGATAACCTTCATCTCCGCTCATTCATTCACCTATAGAAAAACAAAAATGACAGTAATTGGATGTGGCAGTGTGCTCGCTCCTTTGTGAAGCAGAATGTTTGAAAGCCACTCGGGTTATTGCTACAAAACAACATTGGAAGAACAGTGGGTGGATTGCTTGTATGCATTTACTACAACATTGAGGCAAATTCTGCTACATGTCTGTAATTGAAAATCTGTAGGAGTGTGAATTAACACATTTTTGGTAGATAGGTCACACTATTTTTAATATCGTATATAGTATTTCATTTACCTCTTTTTGACACATATATTACACTTAAAGGGATAGTTTGAGTGCTTTGAAGTGGGGTTGTATGAGGTACCTATCCATAGTCAGTGTATTACCTACAGTAGATGACGGTCGGCACGCCCCCAGCTTGGATAAACAGACAGGAGTTACCGCACGGAAGCAAAGCAATGTACTGCTGTGGACGGGGCCGGCAGCAAAACGTAGTTTAGCCACCTAAAAGAAAGGCCCACCTAAACAAATCCATATCAGTTTAAGTGTACTCTATAAGTAGAATATTTTCTCTGGTTTACCTTGCCGTCAGACAGCCCTTTCTGACGAGGAACAGAAGCCGTTGAATCCATCTATGCTCTCGCCAAAGCCACCAGATTTCATTGTAAAAACCTGTAATTTTACCTCGCAGAACACGGGGGGTCGCTGAATCCAAACTAAGCAAATAACACAAACCAACTAACCGATCGACGTAGCGGTAGACTAGTTACTCCCATATTCTGCGATGTAAAGTTTCTTTTTTTTTCAGCGGAGTCTGGCTGATCTGGCAAGAGCATAGATAACGGCTTCAGTTCCCCGTCAGAAATATAGACTGTATAGCTGTCTCACGGCAAAGTAAAGCGAACATTTTCTAAATACAGCATACACTTAAACTGATATTGATTTTTTTAAGGTGGGCCTTTCTTTTAGGTGGCTAAAATATGTTTTGCTGCCGGCCCCGTCCACAGCAATACATTGCTTTGGTTCCGTGCAGTAACTCCTGTCTGCTTTTCCAAGCTGGGGGCCTGCCGATCGTCATCTACTGTAGGTAATACATGGACTGTGGATAATAACCTCATACAACCCCACTTCAAAACACCCGAACTATCTCTTTAAAGATGAAAATGTATTTCTATGATCAGTATGCAGATCCCCGGTTCGCTTTTACATCACTCATAATGTGATGATCTAAATTACCAGATGCCACTGACCTTGAAATGATTGTCTCTCAGCAGATGAGATACTTAAACCTGCACTAACTGATTTGTTTGTTTTTTTGGCCACTTGGGGACAGCGGAAACAAGTTGTTGACGTATTATGCACATTTGAAGTTGATATGGCAACCTTCTTAGCAAACAGTTACACTCTTTTAGCTCTGTTTTGGGTCTCTCTCCTCAGCTGGTCACTAGTCACCAGCTGTGCCATCTGCCATAAGTAGGTTGTGTGCAATGGGTTTACAGAACTTTCCCTCTGCAAACAGCTGCCTGCTGCAGTGAAAAACGACGCTATCAGAGCTGTGAGAGCGAACCAAAACAGTAAATTTGAGGGCTGGACAGCTAAACAATGAGCTGAAACTCGCTATAAAGCTGTGTAAAGCCGAGCTGCAGATTCATGCGATAACTCTCTGTGGGATCATCACTTTCACATTGTCTCATTGTTTTCACATCATCATTTGATACATTGTTTTTACAAAACTATTGATTGTAGCCGCTTTAAGATAAATCTGATATTCAAGAGACATTAACTGTGCTGCTAGAAAGCCACTTCTTCTCCTGATCTCAAGATGTGTTATAAATCACAGATTTCTCGATGGGAATGTGCTGGAAATCAACAAAGAGTTCCAGCCGTTACTGGGGGAGGGCGGCCGCGTCCTCGAGATCCGCACTCCAGACATTGTGGCCAGCGTGAAGAAGGCGGCGCAGGCTGTGGGCTACACAGAGGGAGCTCTCCTGGCCCTGGCCATCATCATCATCCTCTGCTGCATCCCTGCCATCCTCATCGTCATGGTCACCTACAAACAGTGAGTACTCTCGCATCAGTAGTCGTCTTCTGTAATCGATTAATCATCTTTAACCGGTTGTCAGGTCATTAAGTGGGAAATACATTTTCATCAAGCAGACCATTGTATTGGGAGATATTGTGTTACACTCGGTCTCAGCTGAAGCATTTGCTCCTCTCAGATAAATCAGATATTTATTGTTGAAATATAAACCATTGTTTACATCCTGTACCCTGCGGCCGGCTAGAATAGAGCCAGCAAAACCACAAACAGCATTGTTGAAAAGGGTATTTGTCAAGTATTTAAGATAAATCGAGTGCATTTCTTGCTTGGTTGCTGCCTTTTTGTGTGTGTCCCTCTCTCTATCTCTATCTCCCTCCCTCTCATCAGACATGCTGACTGCGCACTCTGCTGGGCTAATCTCCCTGCTCATGCTCTGTGAAAGCAGATTAATTAACACTCATTTGTGACAAATATCTACAGCCAATTGTGACCGTCACAGTGCGTCTTCACGCTACTTAATCATCTCTGCCTGACACACACACAATAAACAGTGTCTGGCTTGCTCTGTCTCTCTCAGCGCGCACACACTGTGCAGATTACTAAAGCATTTTTTTTTGTTTAAAGGTGAGATAGTTGAACTGTTGGTTGTCAGGTTCTTATCCCCTCTAATCGTGGGTATGCTGCAAATGCTCCATAAACGGTGATGTTGGGGAAATGTTTATTCACGGCAGATGGGCGGAGGGGATGTCCTTTCGCAAATGCACAGACCGAGCACACAGCAGAAAGCTGTTGATGGTGACATTAGACCTAACACGCAAACTGTCACAGCAGATGGCACTCTGTTGTTGGCGTCATCGCTTTGGTAAAATGAAATGATTTAGGAAATAATTTTTTTCATGTGTCAACATTAGTCGCCGTTGCCTAAATTTGGGAATGAGCGTAATATTTAAAACATGATTCTGTTTATTCATGTGGAATAATTGAATTTTGTTGTGAATAAGTAATGTTGATGCGGAGCATAGAAGATTCACTTAAGAAGAAAGCAACGCATGTAGCCCTGCAGTCACTGCTGGAGGCTTGAGTGCTTCCTACTTTGCATAGAAATTGGGGAGAGCGTACAGAAACTTTTCTCCTGTTTTGTGGTTAAATAGATAAACATTGTGTGTTCTACAAATGTCTTTTGTTGTCTTAGAAAGGATTGCATGAAAAATGGTCATTATTTAATCTAACATGTGTCACCTCCCAACATTATTACCTGCTAGCATTCAAATTGTACAAGGTTACGCTCACAAATGATGTAATTACCTATCTCTCTCTCTCTCTCTCTCTCTCTGTCTCCTCTCCTTTCTTCTGAATCAAAACCTATAACCAGGTTCAAAGAGTAAGTAATTATTCTTATTCATGTTTTATAAGTGATCCCTCTTTCATTGCTTGAAGTGTGTGTGTGACAAGTACAGTTCCTCTCATCTTTATTATTCATTAGTTATTTAAAGACGAGTTGAATGTGCGAAGATGATGTACAAAATGCATGCTAGCTAATGGCATAAAGCGACGCTGATTCATCGTGTAGGTTACAGAATGAATGTTCAATTTGTCAGTTTCTCTTCATGTGGAAAATGTGATGAAATTCAAAAGGAAAATCAACACAAAGTCAACCAGACTCATAGTTCTGTACTAATATCCTCTTACTTAGGTTACACTTGTCACTAAAACCTGTTCCCCATCAGTTCTGCATGTGCATTAATGTTAGACCTACTAGATAAGAATAGTATAATCACGCAGAATGTAACTCTAAAAACACGTAGTTGGAAACAAATAAAAGGTACTAATTAGGGGATGCTAATTTTGAAAAATGTTCTTAACCGATAACCGACCCTCGTATACCGATTATTAACCGTTAAACGACAAGATTTGTGCCTCGCATGCAGCGGTGCGCCAGCTGCAGTGCATGAGGACAACAGACGACTGAGTCCCTAGATCACCCGTATGGGAGCGTATGGGAGCGTATGCTGCGTTTACTGTCTCCAGTTCACCGTCCGGGAGCGTTAATTTAGCAAGCAGACACTTTCCCAGTAAAAGTCTCCACCGAACATTTAGTTTAGTTGAGCAGGTTGTCCGCTGTGTGTCTGCCCGGCGTAACGACACTCTGTCTGTCCGGATTAACGATAACGATTATTAACATTTTTTTTAACCGGTAGCGTTAATTGGTTAAAATGCTTAATGTCGGTTAACGGTTAAACGGTTAATTATTAACATCCCTACAATAACTTTTTAGTTGTTAGGGATCATACTAATTAGCGTTGTGAAAAATATCAATGTATCGATACTGAATATTTGAAACTGTTTCATTACTCATTTTCTGTAGTACCGATACATGGGGACCAGCTGTGCTTTCTGCTCTCGCTGCTCTCCGACAGCGAGTTGACGCAAAAACACACACCGTTATTCATCTTTTTATAAAAATCTAAAATGTGAGACACTCAATGTTGTGTACATTTTTCCCCGTGGTAACGAAAATGGTTCCAAATCTGTATCGATATTTTTCAAGGTAGTGAATCGAAGTTAGAAATTCCAGTACCGTAACAACACTAATACTAATCAATGTCATTTTCTATGACTGTCATGGAGAATTGCAGGTATAGACTTTAAAATCTGACTTACATAACTATATTGTCATGCTCCCTTGATATCTAAAACACTCTTATGTGTTGTGCTTGTGTTGTACCCATGCTTAAAGCTCCATTAAGCTATATGTTTGGTATTAATACAGAAACAAATGCCCTCCTAAAGGGGGAAAGGATTGCTAGTACTGCCAATCCCATTCAGAATCAACATTTGGAGCTCTACGCAACTTTCAGAGTAAACAATTAGCTGGTGAAGAGAGTTGAACAAACTAAGTTTAGTTTAGTTTTGGAATCTCTTTTCTGACCTTACCATTCAAAAAAACTCAATGCAGCTTTGCGTCAACATAAGATAAGAATAGATGTTACCTATACCACATCCCACTATATGGAGTTATTAATTTCCTCTCCTCAACATCTCTTTAGACATGACAGAACAACACAGTAACTTTAGTTTTACCACCAGTTAGTGAATGTGCCTGCTTTTTGCAAAAATGCCTTGTGAAAACACATGGTTAATTCATGGCAGAGACTTCATGCATAAGTGATGTGTCTGGCTTCTGCTCACTTTTTAACCGCACTGTTCTAGAAAGGACGAGTTCATTCTTAACTACCTGAAATGTGAAGGAAACAAAAGTCTTGTATTTTGGGTTGATTTTTCTTTGCATTTCTGTGTATGAGGGTTTTTCTTTCTAATTACTTTTTGCATGTGGTGTAGAAACACAGTATCTTGGTGATTGTTAATGTGAACATTTTGCACAGGCGACAGGCAGAGTGTGCCAAAACTGCCAGGATTCAGATGGCTTTACCACCAGGAGGGAAAGCACCCCCAGCGGGTGCTCCCACTGCTAACCTCTATGAGGAGCTGGGTGACAGCAGCATGTGAGTCAACTCTGACCGTTTATTATCTACCTCCCATCCCACTTGTTCCCATGATAAACAGGTACTTGTAGGTTCCTTTCTTTGAATTGCTGATCAAAAGACATGCTTTCAGGTTGAATGCTAGGACTACTGCCTTGGTATTTTCCTGCTTTTTACACCAAACGTTGTCTAGGATTCAAAATCATATCCTTCCACTCTTCTAAAATTACCACTGGCAGCTCTGCATGTTGACCTCAGACATCCACCTACTGCTTTAGACATGTTAGTACCTGCTTCAATGGATCCCTCTACTCTTTGGCTTTCTAACCGTGATCCACTTTAGATGTTTGCAAACCACACTGTGTGCCGCAGCACAGCCGGTGATCAGACTTCAGCTAATATATGTGTTCCTAATTTGACTGCGTATGCAGGTATGAAGGTAAGAGTGTGTTTAACTTCATAAAATTACGCATAGTTTACTGGAAATACAAACAAATGGAGTGCTGCAGGAATGAGTCTTAAAACCCGGAAAGGAGTTCGCATTTTAGCACTTCCGTTTCACGAGAGATTTTCACATTTTGTTCTACGACAAAATACGCCAGAAAATATCCAACTCGTGAATTCTGAAGCTTTTATGTGTCTTACAAAAAAGGTTGTTAACAAGTGACTAAATAAGACTACTAACCGCCATCACGCCTACTCGTCCGCCTTTACAGCCTCGTTGCGTATACTCGCGTTCATGCACTGTGGTGTAGTTTGTTTATAGCCTAACATTAGCTTTTTTATTTCTGGCGATGGCATTTACACTTCAAAAACCATAAAGTGGAGTTCATTTGTGGAGATTATATTACAGAATGTGTAAGTATCATGAACGTTTGTTTGCCACAGAGCTCGTTTTCTGCCTGTGCGATTTAAACTTCCGGGTTGGCCTTCAAAAATACATCATCCCTGCACCACTCTATATAGACCTTTGCTTGATAATTGGTTTTCATGAATTACATTAAACTTTCCTTTGATTAATACCTACATTGAATGCTTCCTGAGCTTGCCTCTATGTCCAGTGTTTTGCCATCGGATTTCACCTTCCATTTTAAATACTACCCCGAACGTGTAATCAAATGTTAATGTTCGCTGATTAAATGAGTTTTAAACTAGATTAAATTGAATTGAAACTGCCGCCCCGCTGGGTTTAATCATTTTGATTTACACCATGTTAAAGAAATACTGCTATTAACATCACAATCGCTGTTAAAAAAAAAAAAAAAAAAAAATGGAAATTTAACGGCAAACTGTAAAGAGCTTCTGCAGTGTTTACAACAGATGTTGACCAACACTCAACAACAAGCAGAAGCTTTTCTGTACCAGGAGAACAGCTCTCGTGGGGATTGTATTGTAGCCGAGCAACGTTTATTTGGGGTTTATTTTCCAAGAGGAGTTGGTCCTATAAACAACCCCATTAAAAGACTCCATGTGTAAAACAAAGTTTACTATGCAGAAAGGTATAGTGTGTGTGTGTTTGTGGCAACAGTCCCGCATACTCCCAGATGCACACAGCAAATAAATCAGTTCGGTATTGACGTACTCTTGAGCTTACGCTTCATCCACGCCTCTGACATTTCTGCTTTAGTCTTCTTACCATCTGTCTGTGTTTCTGTCTTCTCCATCATTTCTATTCCCCTGTCTCTCTGGATTCAGACTGCAGTAAGTAATCCCAAAACATATGACGTCTTAGGTCTATGATCAGTATTATATGTAAATATAGCACAGGAGCAGCACCCTGTTTCCCCTCTTGCTTATAGCTTTTGCTGAACATATATAGATACGATTTTGGTTAGTACCTGGCAGGATGTTTCTTTTACCATTAATACCCCTGTGTATAAATACTAGGGCTGTCAATTGATTGAAATAGCTAATCACGATTATTTGCAAATTAATCGCACATATTGTATCTGTTTAAAATGTAACTTAAAGGGAGATTTGTCAAGTATTTAATTCTCTTATCAACATGGGAGTGGGCAAATATGCTTGCTTTATGTAAATGTAGGTAAATATTAATTATTGGAAATCAATTCATTTTTTTCTCGCCAGAATTTAGCGTGACTTTGAACTTTATTTAGCCTCCTTCTCAACAACCTATATGACATGGTTGGTACCAATGGATTCCTTAGGTTTATTAGTTTCATATGATACCAGTATCTAACCCTGAGCACCACTACAACCTAAAAACCAAGTTACCTTAATGCGTTAAATACATTTGTGGCGTTAAAACACGTTAACACGTTAACTTTGACAGCCCTAATAAATACCTTTCTAATTGGCAAAGCCTGTTTTGTTAATTAACCTTGGTAAAGTGGTTGTAGTGGAAACATTTCATAGTTTTCCATGTAATCAGGAAAAGTGAAGCACCCTCTGTTTAGATTTAGTGAACTTCAGTAGATATATCTCTATAACTGTCTTCTAGCGCTCTCCCTTCCCATCAGTCAGTCGTCTCCTTTTGTGCCGTGTGGCCTTTACCTTCTCTTCATCTCTTAGTGTTGTGACTGATTTCACTAATGCATTCAATATGGGTTGATGTTGCTTATTTGCTTTATACTGTATCTTTGGACCAAAGCCCGGCAATATCTGTGCACATAATCATTTAACAAATTCAATATTTAATCACATCACCCTTTTAATCCTTTAGCATAAGCTTAGAAAGTTTTTTTTTAAAGTTATCTTTTTTCATTTGATTTGCCTTAAAGCCTTAAAATACAGTCGTTCTGCGTGACAGTCACAATACTTAGAGTCATAATCAGTTAAGCTGCAGGAACAATTAGCAGTGTTGCTTCTGCATCACACTTCCCTTTGCTTCGCTCACCCTTAAAACCATTAATCTTCACCTGTCTCAAGTCTTTTTTCTTCTTCACCTCCACCTTTTACTGGGAACAGGGCTAAAAAGTCTGTCATTGAGGAGGCCGAACACCAGAGGATTCTTAGCACCTTCGCCTGTCGCGCCATTGCAGCCCGCGGCAACGGAGCACTGCATGTCAACTTGCCCAAGTCAGAGAGCAACGTGACCTTCCTGTCAGACCGCAACCCGCTCACCACTCACAACCCTGTGTACGATGACAGCAGTCCCGAGGTCTCTGCTCGGGGGGAGAGTCCGTCTGAAAAGAGGTTCAACTTTTCTCCCCACCACTCAGTGGGGTCAGATTGTGTCTGGTCGATGCCTGCTCGCATTCACGTAGGGCCGAGGAGACAAGGTCTTTTGGACCCGGACGATTGGGAGCTTGAGCTGCTCCATGCAGCCATGAGCGGCAGGCGAAGGCCGGAGAGTTCGTCCACGCTTCACCTGAGTGGCAGCGAAGAGACCAAGTTGTCAGTCCGCGAGCAGGCCAGGCAGTTTGAACAACAGGCCTTTCAGGAGCAATACCTCAAGCAAAACAGAGGCTCCCAAGGTTCCCTCGCTTCCATCCTTGTCAGGGATAGAGACGGCGATGAAACGCTGGAGCTGAGCTCCGAAACTCTGCTCTCCATCATGGATTACTCCTACAGCTCCCCTTCTGTGGGCAGGGATGTGCCACCCAGCATTATCAATGCTCAGGGAGATGACACATGGCCCAGCCAGAGACCGACTCCGCCCGTCCTCAGGAGGTTCAGCACCAGCATCTCCAGCTACATGACAGTTCAGCCTTGTCAGATCACTGTGGAGATCATACCAGACCCACCAGAAAATCCCGCGCCTCCTCCTCCTCCAAGGCAACATCCACCCTCCCCACCCACATCTCCTCCCTCTAGTCCACCTTCTTCTCCCCCTCAACCTCTATATACCCCTCCCTCGTCTCCTCCTCCTCCTCCTCCTCCTCCTCCTCCTGTCGATAAGCCGGTTGCGACCCCACCTCCTCCGCCGCCTCTTCCTCCCCTCCCTCCTCCTCACCTCTCTCTTCCTCACCTCCCTCTTCCTCCCTTCCCTCCTCCTCACCTCTCTCTTCCTCACCTTCCTCTTCCTCCACCACCCCCACCCTCACCCGCCGTCAGCGATCACTTGCGCCCATGCGTCCAGTTCGTTCCAACCAATTTGCCGTCCGTTTCCTCGCTTCGCCCCGTTTCAGAACGGAAACTCCCCCCTCCTCTCGACACATCGAAAAGTGACGGGGGGAGGAAGGAGCTTAAAGGGATCCTGAAAAACATCCAGAATCTAGCCGCAATAGAGAGGTCTGTTGCCAACCTGTACAGCCAAGTAGACAAAACTTGCAAGGTGCCCAAGTTTAACAAGAAACCACAAGTGACTGAAGAATCAGAGGGTGCTAACAAACCGCAAAGCTCTGATCCCTGGGATGAGCAGAGCATGCCAAATACAACCAACTCCAGCTCTGCGGTCCAAATCAACTCGACAACAAGTACGAACTGTGCTGAAAATGGAACGAACGAACTGAACATGGTAACAGACGTTCAGCAGACGGGCCAATTGAACTCAAGCAGCCCAAACACTGCTGAGAGCTTTTCTTCTCAATCCACAGTGTTCTGACTTTTCCCTCTTTGTCTCCACACTCTCATTATTTCCATTTATATATATATCCATGCCTGTTGTTCTGTTGTTTGGGTCTTTCAGAGAAAAATGTTTTTTTACTTGATGTGGAAATCAGATTTTAGTGCCAGCTGTCAAGAAATGTACTCCGCTCCGCCACATCGACTGTACGATATGCTTACAGGCTTGCATTAGGGTACAAAAAGAGGCTTGCATGTACAGCGTCAGTTCGGCTCAGTTCATTTGCATGTTTTAATTATATGAACTGCTATGAGAGCTATGAAAGTATTAATGATACCCCAGAGTTAACAGTTCTAGTTAGTGTTATAAGTTATTTCTGTTCATAATCTTAACATTAACATTTCATAACCAACGCTACTTTAATTAAATTATACTAAAGACCAACATTTATACATTTCACAACCCTGGGGTCTGTTTCCTTAAAACCATTTGCTGGCTGCGTATTGCTGATTTTGAATTTGTTCTTCTACTTCTTCACATAAGATAAGAGCGTGAACATTTAGGATGATGTTGCTTTGTGCAGAATCTAAATTAAGCAAAAGAAAGAATTATGTTTTTGGGGGTTTTTTTCCAAATGAGGGGAAATTACCATAACTGTTCAGAATTTCCCAAAGGTATGCAAATACTATGAAATGAGCTTCAGAGTATTCAGGAAGGATGATCGGATCGGATTTGTTGGTGAAACGTATTCAAACCATTGTGCAGCTCACATGAAATACTGCATTATTTTAAACTACTTACCGTGATGGATGTATGTGAGACATAAACATTACAGATGTATGATGCACTGAAATAACTGATTGTCATATCTGCCCCGGAGCCAGGGAACAATAAACACATACAAAAAACTATTCTAGAAATATGTTAACCAACATTACGTGAAATGAAATGAATTGGTTATTACGCTAAGGCAAGCTACAGGAAACGCTTTGTTTAAATTAGGGCTGTCAATTGATTAAAATAGTTAATCGTGATTAATCGCAAATTAATCGCACATTTTTTATCTGTTCGAAATGTACCTTAAAGGGAGATTTGTCAAGTATTTAATACTCTTATCAACATGGGAGTGGGCAAATATGCTTGCTTTATGCAAATATATGTATATATTTATTATTGGAAATCAGTTAACAACACAAAACAATGACAAATATTGTCCAGAAACCCTCACAGGTACTGCATTTAGCATGATCAAATTATAACAGTGCAAACTGCAGCCCAACAGGCAACAACAGCTGTCAGTGTGTCAGTGTGCTGACTTGACTATGACTTGCACCAAACTGTGTGTGATTATCATAAAGTGTGCATGTCTGTAAAGGGGAGACTCGTGGGTACCCATAGAACCTATTTTCATTCACATATCTAGAGGTCAGAGGTCAAGGGACCCCTTTGAAAATGGCCATGGCAGTTTTTAGGGTAAATTTAGTGCAAGTTTGGAACGTTATTTAGCCTCCTTCCTGACAGGCTAGTATGACATGGTTGGTACCAATGGATTCCTTAGGTTTTTTAATTTCATATGATTCCAGTATCTTCACTCTAGCTTTAAAACTGAGCCCGCTACAAACTACAAAATGATGTTAATGTGTTAAAGAAATTAGTGAATTAGTGAATTTGTATTAACGCGTTATTATTGCGTTAACTTCTACAGCCCTAATATAAACCAATATTACATGAAATTAAACTAATTATACTAAGGCAGGCTACAGTTGAATACAGATAAGATAGGGCCAGGCACTTCTACGTGAAAACATCTTCTTATGTTGGTTGAAGCAGCAGCAGCTATAAAAACCCATCGACTGGGTTCCCCGGCAGGCTCATGTTGAATGGAGAGAGCCAACCTGTGGGGGACCTGTCTATTCACATGTCTGCAGAGATCCTCCCAGCATGATAAAGTAGTCACTGTGATGTCCCGGTGCACACTGGAAAAGGCTAATTAGAGAGCCAATCAATCGTTAACTAGGGCCGCTGCCTGTGGGACTGTCAACTACTGTTACCCTCTCCTTTTTTTTCCATCTCTGTGACCTTCTGCCTTTCCCATTTGTCTGTGTTTCTCCCTCTCACTTCCTCGCTCCCTGTAGTTAGTTCTAATACTTTCCAATCCTTGGCCTCTTCTTGTTAATCTCTCCTTGTGGTTCTCTGGAGATTCTATTACCTTCTTTACACTCATTGCAATGCGGCCTCTGTCCCCCTCTCTCTTCTTTTGTGTGCTCAGGTTTTTTTTCGCTTCCACTCCTCTCCGTCTTTCTCACACGTACCCTTCGACGTGTTTGTTTCGCCCTCCATGCCCTAAGGCAAATGGTCTTAGCATACCTCCCTTCCAGAGCAATGTAATGTTTGATTCATCACACGTTCCCCCGATGGGCGGATCGAAGGCCGGCTAATTCTGTATTCCATGTTCACTTCATGGGGTAATCGCTTTTGTAAAAAGGCAAGCAGCTCACATGCTGTTTTTTTTTCTTTTCAACCCAAAGAGCAGTGCGCCTTAATGGATGGTATTCTCTATGTTCCAATTTTACAGCTGTTTTTTTGTGTCCTGACTGATAATTCATTTTCAGTAACACAGAAAAACGATCACAAGGAAGGCAGAACTAAAGCGTTATACCAGTTTTAATAATTTATGTAGCACTAAACTTTATTTCTAGCGCACTTTTCTTCGGAAAAGTTACAAAATGAGTAACAAAATAAGAAAAAATCAAGATATACTTAGTATGTTTTGAGTAGAAATTTGATGAGACTGTCTCAACCAACCAGATATCAGCATAGTATGTTCAAGAAAATACAAATCAAAGACTGTATGTTAAAATACATTTTAAAGATTAGGCTATAATTAATATCAATGTACACACAAAATGCTGATCAGAGAGATCCTTTGTTGCATGAAAACATCCACCTGCTCTTCCACCACATAGTGTATCATATTTTTGTTAACATTTAACAATTTGGGAAGCACATTTATTCGCTTTAATACCGAGAATTTGATGAGAAAATCAATACCACTCTCACACGGGAGAGTGGTATCATTCTTCTCATCTAACCCTCGGCGTATTTCCCAAAATGTTGAATTATTCCTTTAACTGATTTCTGCTTCAGTAGGTTGGGTAAATTTGTTTTGTTGGTTTAGGTTTTTGTGGCTGCAGAATAAAAAAATCTATTTTTATTATTTCCTACATATAAATATGCAGTGAACGAGTGTAAAGCTAGTTATTTGTGAAGATCAGCTGACTGCTGTCGATATAACACGCTGGGTTCTTCAGTATTCCGGTCTTGCTGTAATTCTGAGCTCACCTCTCTCACCTCTTTTTCCACAACATTACCTTATCACCCATCTCTTCCCCCCAAGTCCCCTCTTGTGCAAACTTCCTACGGCTGCTGTCCACTGGGCCATTTTTCTCGATGTTTCATGAAGCAGCAGTAGCCAGCAGCCAAGCCAACAGGTCATCCATCAGCTCCCTCTCCCATCATCCACTCTGCCTGGGAGGTGTGGCCATATGGCGGTGCCCTGTCCCCTGGTCCCTGCCCATAATAACAGATTACAGCTCTCCAGAGGAAGCTCACATCATCGCTTGGCCATATATCTGAGTGTGAAAGTCGTCATCATTTATGGGCCCAGACAGGTTACAGTTGTACGCTTGTGAAACTGGAGGGTTCAACTCGGCTGCTCCATTACTCGCCGATTCTCATTGACTTGTACCGAATGCACTGCAGATGCACTGTTGTCCTCTGGAGTTTTTTTTTTTTATGTGTTTGATAGAGGGAAATCTTTAAAATTTACCTCCTTCAATTTAGCTAAAAAAAAAACATTGCCGTGCGTTGAAAGAAAACAGCGAATTATGATGTGATAACAAAAGACAATTTTATTAACTTTCTTTGAGTCCTCCCTGAATCACAATGTCCTTTTCATATCTGCTAGATGCTCTAGATATGTCTGTATAAACACTGACTTTTTTTCAAATTCCAATCTTCGCAGCCTCTTTGATATTTGCATTTTATTGTATCTTTTCTTTCCTCCCTGTTTGGATGAGATAACGGGGGAAAAAACAGCCCACACCAGCACGATAACATTGTGGCCTTAGGCACCCTTTTTTAAAACTGAACAATATCTGCAACTCAGTAATTTAACACGTGAAAATGCACAGTAAGTAAAGCTGCAATTTCCTCACTGGTCAGCAGAATGTAGCCCTGTAGGCTTAACATTTCATTTATCTAGAAGCACTTGAAATGTTGCTGTCAATCCATATTCATTATTTGTCTTATTTGTCTTATTTCCTCCTCTCCGCGGCACACAGGAGGCGAGGCAGACAGGTAAGCATTCCTGTTGTTGATGTGTTTTTATCTCATTGTTGCGCCGAGACATTTTGTCACCCTCAAAGCAGCTTGAGGCAGTTTATATCTTATTATTCTTATCTACAACTCACTTGATGGAAAACACTAAATGAGACTAAGATGAGATCCCGGTGATAGGACTTCTGACACTGACATTACAGTTTAGGTTTGATTTGAACGTCTGTTGTATTCCCCAATGTTCCTGTCAAACAGCAGATAAGCAATTGGATGAGTTTTTTTCTCCTGTGGTGGGGAAAAAAACTAATCAGGGACCAAAAAAAAGTGACTCTGTTTGACATTAAACTCTGTTTTTGTCACCTTCAAATAATCTATGAACTGTCAGCATCTGACATATGGATGTTTTTTTATTTGCAATTTCCTACTTACTCCTATTGCTTGGCTTCCCTCTTTTTCCTTGCTTCGTTTCCATCAATATTTAACAATCTTTTCATCTTGCTCCTCCATTGTTTATAACATAGACTTAGCGATACATATAAGAGAGGCCTGCATTGTCTGGATTTACATCTGAAATGTGTGGAGTGAACTCTTCCTTACGTTTGTGTCTCTCCTGACCATCCCTTCCTTCCATCCTTCTTCTGTACTAATCTTTGGCAGCAACAGCAACTGCTGAGGCCATCTCTTCTGAGACCTGAGGTAGAAACCCTCCTGCTTTTCTTAATTCACGGGGATTGTAGTCATTCTCCTGTATACTCACCCTATATGCTGCTGCTGCTCTTCTTCTTCTTCTGTGTTCCTCCGAGGAGTGCTGAGTAATTTCTCTCTCTGCCTCTCTGAAATGAAGGAACTCTCCATGGAGTCCGGTATCGACCCAGGCCAGGACTACTACGCGCAAGACTACTATAATTACGACCAAGGGTGAGCATGCAGCCCGCTGACCGTCTCAGCTCTCATCTTTCTTACTACAATCCATGAAACTGATCTCCATCGGTTCATTTAAAGCAAAAAAAAATAACATCGTTAGGTCTTATTTATTGTGACCTTGCTTTCCAGCTCTCATTTCTTAAGGTCCTTGGGGAGAGGACAGTCTTTTAAAGAAGTTCAGAATAAAATGATGAGCATAACTTGCGCTTCCCCTTCAGCCGTACATAACATCCGAGCGTTTACCCTTTCTGCTCCCGTCAAATGAGATCAATTGAGTCGGGCACCTGAGAGTGTGAAAGAGTTTTCCCATGGTTTAATGGATAGAAGGTGCTTTGGCTCGCCTGTTCCTTAGTCCATATGGCGTAAAGAGGAAAAACATGGAACTCAAAGCCGTAACAGCTGCTGAGAAATTGTTATTCATTAAACGCTCCCGGTCTACGGCAGGTGACTACCACTATGGGGAATTACAAGTTCATTAAAACAGGGAGAAGATTTTGCACCTTACAGGTTTGAAACGCTGAAAGAAAATCTGACGAATGTTAAAAAAAACTCCATATTGATATGTTGTAATTGCCTCCGCAGTTACTCAACGACTTAATATAGGTAATCTTTAATAATTCTAATTACCTCAGCTGTTGCTCATGTTGTCTGAATCACGCTGGCCCTCATGTGCAACAAGCTGTACCTCCCCTTCAGGTGGACCACCATGGGACCTTATTTCAGAAATAATATGTACGGTAGTCAACGACGAGGGACAAATATAGTTTTGATCCTGTTTGAATTACGCCATGAATCACACATATGATGTTTGTTAATTGAAAAGATAATTTTGCAAGTCAAAAAAGTCGCAGTTTGTCGAAAGAACGAGGAAGATTTGTTGCTCTTGTGACATCCCAGTACGAAACACACAGGCATCGTAGCTTCAGCAAGAGAGACGTCACTTACGCGACTTTTGGGTGTCTTTCTAATTAGGTATTTTAATTTATGTATTTTGTCTTATACTTCAACAGTTTTACAATAAACTGTGACTTTCTTGACTTGCAAAATTATCTTTTAAATTGACAAACATTATATGTGTGATTCATGGCACAATTCAATTGGGATAAAAAATATATATATATATATATTTAAAAGATAATATTTCACAAAGTTCATTGTCAAAGCTTCTTTTTCCAATGAGTGTACCACCATCACTGTGACCGGATGCCTTTGATGTGTCGCATTGAGCGGCAAACTTTAACACAGCGGTCAAGCTTTTAAGCCTCTTTCCTTTAGGCTCTTCTCTAACTCAGTATTGTAGAGTAAAGAGAATAATTAAAATGTTCAATATCAACGATCCAAGCTAATTGCAGCCATCCACCACACTAAAGCAGACAATCTGCCTGGATAATATTTAGAAATATTCAAACTGTCAAATACGAAAACAATAGATAAATGATTAAATCTCTTCTTCATCTTCACATCTTTCATTTTAATGGCAATTGGCAGAAAATAAAACTGCATTCTGCTCTCTTTAGTTGGGGGCGGCTTGGCTGGATAGACTCATTTAACACTCCCCTGATGAAAGCCATGCAGCCAAACATGCTCTGCAATAAAAAAAAAGCGGCACATTGGAGAAGCGTTATGCAACCTGATTTTATTCAAGAGTTTTAATGGGCTTTTAGGCATTACTTATTACTCCACAGGTTCCCATCTCAGCATGGGTTTGCTTTCTTGTAATTTATTAGACCCCTTTGACAAACATGAGCAAATATGTACTGCGCTATATTTATTTTTGGAAAAGCTCTATCAGCTTCTGCAACTTTCTTTCTCTCCATTATATCCCTCCAAACTTACAGAGTGCAGCAAATCCCCACAGCAATTACTGCCTATCTGATGGAAGATATGGCCAAATCGACCAAAAAGAGACCAAAAGCTGTAGTGCATGGGGCCAGCCTCATATAGGAGAGGATGTAGATGAATCCATTTATTTAAACTCATTACGTCGTTGTTGCCGATGCTGTCTGGCTTACTTTAGGAGTCATTAAAACTATAAACAAATGGTCAAGGTAGTCCACAGTAATTCTAAACACTGTGTTCATATGTTGTGTGAATCTATTTCTCAGGTATGACATTCCTCAGTACGGCAGTCGGAGGAGGCTGATAACTCCCATGTACGATGAATATGGAGAGGTGATCGTGGAGGACGACGGGTATTACTACGGTCCTCATGGCACTGAGGTATTACCTTTCTTTAGATGTGAATTTCATACGTGCATTGATAATGTCAAGATTGTTAATTATTGCCTTCATAGGTTGTGTGTCCAGTGTATTATTGAAAGAGAAGTATCAACCCGACACACATTATAGATCTATTATCACAAATTCTGAATTGAATATGACTGTCTTAGGACCGAGGCAGAGGCAGGGGCCGCGGTGGAGGTGCACCCAAGCGAGTTGCCTTTAGGGACATGCCGCCAGGGGATGAAATCGAACCAGCTGAGCCAGCAGAGGCTGGCGAGCCTTCTAAGGCTGCCAAGAAACTGAAGTCTGTCATGAAACTCAGCAAATTCCTGGCGGCCAGCAAGCAGCCGTCTGATGCCGGTCCTTCTGGCAAAGCTTCATGGAAGAAAGCCAAGATGTTCAAGATGTTTGGTGCCGGCAAGAAGGACAAGGATTACGCCAAACTGATGTCAGCCCGCCGTATTGACAGCCAGGAGAGTCTGACTGGCGGACCAGCCAGTTTGGGACCGATCGACAGCAAGACTGATACCCGCAGCCGGCTTGGCAAAGTTTTGAAGAAAATCAACTTGGGCAACAAGTTGCTGCTTCGGAGGAAGTCACAGAGCAGCGTGAGTCGTGGCTCGGCCACAGGCAGCGAGAGAGACGAGGAGGCCTCACAGATAGCCAGTGAAGATGACAAGAAGTCTAAAGTGTCCATTAGTGTGACAGAAAGTGAGCCAGAGGCAGGTGCAAGTGGGAGCGGTAAGGAGAGAGACTCTGATGAGGAATCCTCAGAGAGAGGCAGTGTTGACACAGATCATCTGAAAGTAGATTTGGACAGGGATGAAACCAACGAAAGCACTGTGGACTCAGAGGAAGAGCCTGACGAAGATCCGGGGGACTCCGATGAGGAAAGCAAGTCCAAATCTGAAGGAGAAGAAACTGAGAAGGATTCTGTCAGTGAGAAAGAATCTGGGACGGAAGGAGAATCGGAGCCGGAGAGGTCTTCGGCTACGGAGAAAGAATCAGAAACTGAGAAAGAGTCAGACTCTGAGAAAGAGTCTGAATCTGAGAAAGAAACTGAATCAGGATCAGCAACAGAGAAGGAAACGAGCACAGAGAAGGATTCAGGGACAGAGAGAGGCTCTGATGAAGAGTCTGAGGAGGAAGAGGCTTCAGGGAGCACTAGAGAAAGTGGGTCTTCTGCCCGCTCTTCCATGAGATCATCAGCTACTGAGGCCAGCAAGGGGAGCAGCGTTTCAGGCATGAGTGGCAGTGGAAGTGGCAGTGGGAGTGGTAGTGGGAGTGGGAGTGGTAGTGGGAGTGGTAGTGGAAGTGGTAGTGGCAGTGGCAGTGGAAGTGGTAGTGGGAGTGGGAGTGGGAGTGGTAGTGGGAGTGTTTCCAGAGGAAGTGCAAGTGAGAGTGGCAGTGGTAGCGTTAGCAGTGTGGCATCTTTATCTGGCTCCACTGCTAGGTCGTCACAGAAAAGTAGATCATCAGGAAGCGCCGTAACCTCAGAGAAGTCCAGTGAAGAACTCAGTGAGGGCGAGTCAGGCACGGGGACAGCCAGCGATGCAGAGTCAGGGTCAGGGTCAGGAAGTGAAGGCTCTTTGTCGCGAGAGTCCAGCCAGAGGAAAACATCTGGGTCAGAGTCCGATGGAGGCTCTGCAGCCGGCAGCCAGAAAACAGACCAGAGTTCCCAGGGCAGCGAGGAGAGTTCAGCCGGTTCCCGGTCCGCCAGTGGCAGCCGGCGTTCCCAAAAGTCCATCCTGAGCCGCAAATCTGAGGACACAATCACAGAGGAGAGTGAAGAAGAGGATGAGGAAGGATCCGAGACTGCTGACGAGAGCAAAGAGTCAGCCAGCGAGTTAAGTGATGACGCATCGCCCGCGAGTACCAGCGTGGGTTCCAGAGACCCCGGGCCCTCTTCTTCCTATACTGGTCTGCCATACGGCTCCGATATCAGAAGCATCGGGGACACCTCTGTAGAGACATACGGAGGACTGTCCCCTATCACCGAGGTGGACGAGGACGCCATCTCCTCTGACAAATCCTCAGCCAGTGGCTCCGGATCAGAGGCCGGCAGTGCGTCGAAGGCTACTACGTCCGATGCAGATTCAGAGTCTGAAGGAAACTCAACTTCCTTCTAGAGAGATATATTGTCCACTGTGAAGTAAGAGAGTGAATAAAATCAATTACCCTTGCATGGGAGTGAAGAAATATTGCTTGCCACTGCAGAGTGTTTCAAACGTCCACTTTTTCCTCTTTTCCCCTAAGCAAGGAAAACCGTCGGAGGTTTCCTGCTGCAAAATATCAGAGTTTTGCTCTCTTTCTTACACCTTTGACTTATTCTTCTCTTTGATGTTTCCTGGGTGTGTTTTTATGCTTTTACTTTTTGTATAACATCATGCTCTTGTTTCTACTGTGAGATTTTGCATGTTGCAGTAGTATCTGCTTTGACTGAGTGTTTTCCTCTGATTTTGAAATGATCTCTTTCTGGGAATATACAGTATTACTCTTTTCCATAGAAAAACAACACTTCTCCTCATAAATACAAAAACACAGAACTGCAGATACTTGATCACAGGATGGGGTTTATACTCTCATTTGTTAGAGTATGAATTCTTCTTGAAAGTGCACAGTTATATTACTGTAAAAACACCATTTTATGGCCATATGTTTGATTTGTGGAAGGCATCTTTGTTCAGTACATAATAGTCCTCAAATATATAACAGCATAACTTCTGCTAAAAACCAGAGTATTTTTTCTGGAACAAAGAAGTAAATTATGGAGCGAATTCCCCTTAAATACCGAGATCTTGTACAACCCAGCTATCTACAGTTTCTGCAGTGTTTGTGTTTGCTTTCTTTTCTGAGACATTTACATATAGACAAATCCGGTTTGTGTGTTCTGCGCCGCCAATACTGCGGTGGCAAGTCGTGGTGACCCTAACAGTATTAACTGGTGACTTTCAGCCGAATGCATCCTTGGTTGGTCGTGGTAACTTACGTAAAGGGTTGGAGTAGATAATAAACACAGATGAGTACGAGGTCACAGCTTCTGTCACAACGAGTAACCACGACGCACTCGGCTGAGAGTCCCCAGTTACCACAGTTAGTTACTTGCATTCAAAGGCACACATATTGTAGGGAGACGCCACCGCAGTAATGGTGACTTGTTTATTTCCGGTACTTCCCAGGATTCATGTACTATACTGTACCTTCTGAAGAAAAACAGATATTGACCTTGACCCCTTCTATCCTCCTCAGCTGGGGAAAAAGAAGCGGATTAAGCTGGTGGTAGATCGGGAGAATGAGACCAGCTCCACGGGAGAGGAGAGCACCACAGAGATCCAGCGGAACCGACTCCCCAACAGCCACAGCAACATCAACGGGAACATCTACCTCGCACAGAACGGCACTATCGTCAGAACTCGGCGGCCACCCCTCCCGAACAACTTGAAGTCGGGCTCCCCCTGCCGGCTCGGTAAGCATTTTAAAAAACTAGATAAGTTGGGCGTGACTCATGAAGAACCCCCTTCAATCACTAGCATCGACGGCACAGGAAGCGACACAGAAGATGGAACAGGTACGTGTGTTCCTTCTAACGTGGACGTCAACCTCAACACTCGATCCTCCTGCGGCTCCCTCGGATCCGCCATCACGGAACTTAAAAGTTTTGGGTCCAAAACCAACATTGCCAAGGCCTTGATTGACAGAAACAGCAGCGGCCCGTGTGTCAACGAGGAGCAAGAGACTTCTGTTGACAACCACAAGGACAGCAGGGAGACGCTGGAGTCCCACAGCGACCACACATTATCAGACGAGGAGGAGCTATGGATGGGACCCTGGAACAGCCTGCACATACCAATGACAAAACTCTGACTGACCATGCAGAAAATTAATTTTCTTTTTGTTATTTTCTTATCTTTATCATGTTGTTTTTTTGTTAAGAAATGTATCATAAAAAAATTTATTGTGTGCCTGAACTGGAGAAGCTCCGATCACTGTCTACGACAATATATTATTTAACCATAATTCATTAAAGCTTATTTGTACGAAGTGTTTATCAAAGACAGGGCTATTACAGATGGGAACATAGAGCTGCAGGGCAACGAGTGCCTCAAAGAAATCTGAAATTTCATGTGAACCCTTGACTGTAATTTTATTTTTTATTCAACACAGAAGATGGGCCTCTTTTATTGAGTGATTCCATTGTTTTACTTTCTTTTCTCCGTTTTTTTTTTTTTTTTTAAATCCTGAAACGGATCACAAAGAGATTGTCATTCATTTCACTAAAGCTATTTACAGAGAACTCACAGTGAACATATGAAGAAATGTTGATTCTATAGTCTATATGATAAAGTAAAAGAAAATTATTTTGATAATAGCATTTTACTTGCAAATGATTCAGATTGTCATTGATTATATTTATGTTGTGATCACTTGACAATGTTTTTGAAAATTTCTGAAAAATATATGAAATTATTTTTGTCTATTTTGTATCTAACAGAGATGGAGAATCTAACATATGACATTAAAGACATAATACCCACGTGACTGTTATCACTGTATTTCAACAGTGAGAGATGACAGTGCGATCATATTGTTTTTATATGGACATTTGTAACTACAGAATGTGGTATTTTCAACCCCTTTACATGATGCAGATTCACTCTGTTCATGATAATTTATTAACTGACACATCAGGACCCGTACAGGGGGGGAAAGGACTACCAAAAAATGTACCAGATTCAATAAAGTTCTAACCTATTTTAATGTGTATTGCAAAGCATATTTGCAGGCCTTGACTATTTCTGACACTTCATCCTTTCCTCAATGACAAGGTGATTTAGCAACATTGATAATGTTAATAGCAGCTCACAGTTTTGAAGATATTAAAGTGTATTATTGTGTATAACGATGTGAAGAACGCTTGGGGTTGTAAAGATACAGACCTTGAATTTCATAATGGGGATGAAAGTTGAATATAAGGTAGCACAGCAGGAGTAGAACTCAGCAGTAAGCTCATAAAAATGTGATGTCGGCAGAGAGAGGTCTGTCAGAATGAGGCCTTCTTCATGCAGCGGGCTTTCTCTAAAGAAGAGCAATGACAGGTCACCAAACATGGGGATATGGATAGTTACTGTATCTGTGAAAAGCAGTGGGGAGTATGCCGGGAAGTCTGAGAAACTGACAGTCTTCTTGAGCCCACTCTCTCACCTGTCAACTCAAACTGCATAAAAAAAAAAAGAGTTTCTTTAAGATGGCGGTGATTGCAACCAAAAAGGCAAAAAGACGATGGAAATCTCAAGCGCATTCCCTTCATTTGTTTCTTGGTTTATCGGAGATTGACACATCTAACGCATCCAGAATGACATTTACAAAAAATGTCCTGCAGTCAATCAAACTGTGAGGATGCCAATCAAGTTCACAGAGCTCTTTGGAGGCTGGAGTTCAGAAAGGAGCAGGAGCTGAATGCCAGAGTGAAGGAGTTTGAAAAAGCTGCTCAGAAAATAGGTCAGGAGGGAACCTTGTTCCCACCACAACAAGCCCGGTGTCCTACAGGATCAAAACAAACCTCTGCACTACGCTTACGGAAGAAGAACAAGGTATGGAAGCAAGACCTGCGAAGAGAAGCATAAAGATTGGCCTGTTTTAATTGTCAGTTGTGTCTGTTTCAACTGTTAAATGTGTGACATCTTGTGTGGATAAGAACTCTCTAGTGATCCACTCTGCATGCACCGCTCACAGGACCTGCCACTGCTGACAGGAGAACAGCACAAACCGTGTTCAGTGCAGATGGGGCTCAATATTGTGCCCTTTTTGGCTATTTTCTTATAAAACGTGTATATGTTTTATTTAACAAAGCCTTAAAGTGAGCATGTATCCAAAAAAAGCTCAGCAACCAGCAAGAAAAATAATTAGCAGACAGTAGATATGAAATGCATCCGTGCCCTCGTCTTCTCAAACACAAGGACAGACGTCACCAATCTCTTTTTGGGATACTCTCCTGATGAATTGGATTAAAGCTGGCTCAACGAATAACCAGAGCGTTTCTCTACTGAGCGTTTTCGTCTGTCACAGGATTATATCCCAAGCTTTTTTTTACTCTCCACCCTGATCATTTCACTTAGTAGATTAAATTACAGCATTAAGAATGGACATATCTCTGCGGTAATGAATTTGTGGCTCAAGAGAAACCCACAATCCAATGTCTCCTCAAATAGGATTTACTTGTCATTTGCATTTAATACTTAAAAAAAAACAAAAAAACAAGACTGTCAGAAGATGATGAAAGGTTGCACACCTACTGGAAATTTCTAAGTAGATCTGAAGTTTCATTACTGTTCACTGTCACAACAGTTTGGTTATCTGTCATAACAGAGGCTGGCTGGTACAGACAAGAGACAAGAAATGACAAAGTGACAGTGACCGGCTGTGATTGACAGAAAACCACAGTCAACAGTCAATTACATTAATGTTAAATGAGATCAAATTAAATAATAACCTAATAAAAGACAGAGTCTAATTGGATACAAATAAGAGGATAAAATAAGGGTAGACATTACGTTTATTGAAATAAAAAACAATCTTTGAAACTCCAGCCAGCACAATAATACACAAGCCACTGAGCAAGACAAAACAACTTAAGAATCTGGATGTTAAAAACATTTTCACGATGCCAAGAGTTCCTGACTTGGAAGAAAAATAGCAAAAGTATATTGAAGTGGGATGTAGCTTAAGCCTGGTCGCACAAAAAGGCTTGTGAATCGCACGATAAAGCGCAAGGCAAAAGCGTGTAATAAGAACACCGGTAGTGCTTTTTGTACGCCATATACGTAGACTGTACTGACTACAATGTAAATGTTTCCGCGTTAATATGCAACGATCAAAGCTGGTAACGTAGACTAAAAAGGGAGAAAGACAGCTTACGGTGGGACAGAGGATAGGAGGTGGATGGGTCCAACAAAAACAGGACTTTCAACCAGGAGACCGGTGCTCATGTTCCAAAGATTAGTTGAGTTGTTTTGAAGTTAGTGATGTGTTTTTATAGTGATGTTTGTGATTCGTTTTCTGTACTTCTGTTACGTTGTTTCCGTACATATTTTACTTGGTTTACGTACTTATTTTAAGCCCAACCATGACATTTTTCCTAAACCTAACTAAGTGGTTTTGTTGCCTAAACCTAAGTGAGTGGTTTTGTTGCCCCCTGCTGGTACTGCACCTTAATGCATGTGTGTAATAGTCTGGGTGGACAGACGGGTCCATTAAACGCTTTGGCGGGATATTGGGTTGGATGTTTAATTCTGTTCTGAAGACATTATAGAAAATATTAATTTGTTTTTTCACATATAAGGCAAAACAAATATAATTCCCATCTCCCAGTCCATCTTAATCGTAATGGGACCAAATTATATTGTAAAAGTTATGCAAGCTGTTAGCGCTCTCTCTCAGTTAGAAAACAGACAGAGATACAAGTTACCTTATTCAAGTTGCATCACATTTGAGTTTTAATTGTGTATAATCCTTTTTTTCTAAATGTGTTCTTATGACCTTCCTCTAAAATTATGTTTCATGTGTATATACTGTATGTAGCATTAATGCTGGTGCATTTGTTGTCATTCCAAACATGAATAGCATAGGTCATGACAGTTTGCACAAATGGCTGACATCAGTTTTTAGCCACACTAGCGGCTCCGTGGATGGAAATGTTGGTCGGTCAGTCCACCAGATTGGTCCAAACTGGAATACCTCAACAACTATCAGATGGATCACCACGACATTTTGTAAAGACATTCATGTTCCCCAGATGATTTATCTTAATGACTTTGGTGATCCCCTGACTTTCACTGCTAGCACCAGCAGGTCAAACTTTGCATTTTGCCAGTGAAATATGTCAACATCATGTACTTACTGATTGGCACAAAATCTGGTACAGCCATGAATTGTTCTGAGATGACTAATGACTAGTGATCCCCCTGACTTTGACCCACGATGAATTGTAACAACTTTGGTAACTTTTCATCTAGTGCAATCATCAAGTCAACATTTGAATTTGTCAAGTACTTTGGTTTATGACCAAATACCTGCAAAACTAATAACATTCCCATCAGCCTTCGTTGCACTTTGTATTTAGCGGTAATTAGCAAAAGGTAGCATGCTGAAACGCTTAATGAAGATGGTGAACAAGGTAAACATTGTACCTTAGCTTGTCAGCAAAGTGAGAATTAGTATTTACTCAAAGCACTGCTGTGCCTCCGTAAAGCATCACAGAGGCTAGCATGGCCCTTAGTGTTGTTTGAAAATGTCTCCATGTGACCTTCCCCTAGGTGTAGATGTAACATGAATGCAGATATCCAGATGTGTTTCTAGCTATTCCAAACGTGAATAGTGGAGGTCATGCCAGTTGTGTACAAAAGGGGTGTTATCTACTGTAGTAAACCCTCAGTTTTTGTGTCAATAACTTGTTATGACAGTAATCTGAGTTTCTTAGTAAACCAGATATGTAGAAATTCAGTTTTATGAACTGATCACAGAAGTGGCAAGCAGTATTTCTGTACCCCTGTAGCATATAATCTTCACCTCAGGGTTCATTTAAATGTATTTATACATCCTGCAAAAACGGGTCCTGCCACAGTTTGTGTTTATGTGAAGTCATTTTCTGAAGCAATAATTCTGTAATAGACCTGCGGAGGTAAATCACGACACAGAAATACTGCTGTGCTTCACAGACATTCATAAATCTTGAAAGGTTTTATGGAGGGTTATTATTCATACACCGGGGAGTCTGCAAAGTTAGTAATGCAATGCATGCACCAAACAATGGTGCGGAGTCTTGCTCCGTCTCTATGCTATGTGCCTGTGACAGTCTGCGTACTCTAATTGGTCTTGTGAGGCCTTGTTCCTGGCCCTTAGTTTAATCAGTGCAACGAGCTCCTGCGTGCATTCAGATACGCCCGACGCCTCTTTAACAAGTGAACAAATTCATTGGCTTGCTGAGGATGTAGCATCGCTGCAGCAGATAGAGCCACATAGTTCCCGATATGTTAACATTCAATTTAACAGGAAGTAAAAGTGAGAGCAACTTCACAGAAATGCATCAATATTAAATCACCTTGTAATCAAATATTCATGTAAAATAGAAACATAAGCTCAATAGGAACTGGGATTCGGATTTTTTTTTTTTTTCAAATATACAAGTGTCAGTAGTCTGATGTGTATCAACCCTGTGGTGTAATGATTCCCTGCTGGCATTGTTAGAACACATTCCTCATGCCATCGTATTGCATTTGATGCAGCAAGAATTATGTTCTAGAGAGCATGCCAGATGTAAGGGTGAAAAAAAAAACTTCTCTATACTCTACTCTACTGCTATTGCAAAGATTATACCTTCTATTGTTATCACTAATGTTTAAATACTGATAGAAATACTGCATTGATAATTGTCCAGAATGAAACAAGAGACGTCATAAAGACAACTTTGCATTATCATGTAGACACAGTATTAAAGCAGCAGTGGGTATAATTGGAGCAAATATGATTTTATAACGGTCACTATATCCTGACCGTAGTGCATGAGTCAGGTAATCTGAAAAAATAATGTTCCTTGGTGTCCTCCGGTGCTCCTAATGGCATCTGCAAGATTTCACAGACCGGAGGAAAACAACCAATCAGAGCTGATCTGGAGACTTGCCGTCTCTGAACAGCTGTCAATCACTTGTGAACTCCGATCAAACGGTCAAACTAGGCAGCGCTGATCAAATATGAATCAATATTCTGTTACTGTAATGTAATGAGAAAATTGGCTCCGGCTGGTGGGAGGTGCTTGGTATTTCCTCAACTGATCTCAACATGGCTGCCGGGTCACAAACTTTCTCATTTTACAGCTGAACAGTACACTACAAGATATTTCTGAAAACATTTGAGGCGAGAAATAGGCATTACAGTTACAGAATATTGATTCATATTTGATCAGCGCTGCCTAGTCTGACCGTTTGATCAAAGTTTGCGAGTGATTGATGGCTGCTTCCATTGAATGAACAGCCAATAGGAACGCTCTCTCTCTCTCTCTCAGTCTCTTGTCACGGGCTAGATTATTTAAAGCCTGAAAACAGAGCCATGAGGAGGTGCAGAAGTCTAGTTCTCTCTCAAAACACTTGAATTAAAATATGCTGAAAGGTTATTATGGAATTTTTGCCCAATGATGCCAAAAACATTCTGCCTACTGCAGGTTTAAGATTACTGTTTGATTTTGCGCCCGTGTTTGTTGATCTTTACTCCTGACTGCGTGTGTGTAAAAAAGGAAATACCGCAGCCACACTTTTATCACATGTAAATACTACATGTCATAAATGTGTAAAGAGATGTTTGATAGCTTAAGCCATAACATCAGCATGCAGATTTGATTTCTGTGTGCATAAGAGGAGTGGCTGATACATTAATACCACTTCCACTTGCTTGGGAGTATGCTTCCCAGATACAGGTAAGCACTGTTCTCATTCCAAGTCCACCGGTGAGCCTCCTGAGTTTCACCTATTAGCATAGCCTATATAGGATATCCTGGCCTACAGCGGGCAATATGGTAATCTACCCATGACTCACTCTAAAGGAGATTATCACAAATCCCCAACGGAGGCAGGAGAAACTCCTCATAATACCTATCCGTCACCATTGCTTATTGCATGCCCAGACCTGGAGGGCAGGACTCTTCGTTTCCTCCAAAATAAAATGATCCATTTCAGTACTTCAGTCTTAGAGCCCACATATTCACTTTTGCAAAATGAGTTGAGGATATAATACAACTGCAAAAAAAATTAAATAGTGCGAGGAAAAACTGGCATGGCCATTTTCAAAGGGGTCCCTTGACCTCTGACCTCAAGATATGTGATGAAAATGGGTTCTATGGGTACCCACGAGTGGTATGATATGATATGATTAATCGTGATTAAATATTATAATCGATCAATAGCCCTCATACATATATATATGTGTGTGTGTGTGTGTGTGTGTGTATATATATATATGCTTTCTAATCCTGAGCCCAAATCCAGAGGCATAGAGTTGTGTGTGTGTTTTGTGATCACACGCCACAGCTACTGGTGAAATTACAGCTCATGCCATGCATTCGGATGTGTCATTATTGTTGTTATGCAGTGAACTCTGCCTTTTTACTCATTAAACTGGATCAGATCTGCCCTGCAGCCGGCACAGGGACAAATGGGACTAGTTCAATCCTGCAGGGGAGACTGGGGATGGTCGCAGGTTGGTTATTACAGCGGAGCCACATTAGAGTGTGCTGTGCAGTACTGTTTATTCCAAACACACCATCTGGTGTTGGGGTCATTTCTTTGATATACAGCAAAGCTGTGAGGTGAAGGTCTTTTTTTTTTTTAACAAGCTGAAGCCTTGATGATTTTCTTTGAATTTAAACAAGGTGCATGCTGGTAGTTTTTCGGATTCTGGGGTTTTGTTGCAGACAGGTACAGTACAGGATGCAGTGATTACTGTTTAACTTTTAAATGATGAGGCTGTTCCCACTGGCCTGAAGTCATTCACCGATGTACAATAATGAGCTGATGATGGAATTTGAAACTGTGAAATGTAATAACTGAAACTGAAGGATGTATAAAATAAACATAAAAAGATTATGTTATAGGTCCAATAGAGCCAAGAGTTTTATAAATGTTAAGATAGTAAGATGTGTCATGGATGAAATCATTGCAAAGCTATGTTTTTGCCTTTCAAAATATAGAGGAACAACCAACTCTGGGTCTTATTAAAATCAGGGGTTTCCCAGCAAGGGGTTTCAAAGCGATTAGCAGGACAGGGATCAGACAAATCACAAAAATATATGTTTATTTTTCTCTAATTTTTGCCTTTTTTTCTAGTGAATCACTGAATAATTTTACCTCTCTGCATTGCCTTTCTTATTGCCGATCTGGCTTCTTCATCACGTATCCCTGTCTTCATGTGAGCATGATGTTTCCTCTGCAGTGCATCCCTGCACAAAGCCAAGATTTGTTCAAGACAGTACTTTAAAATGTTTTGTTGGTATGATACCCGGGGCGAAATATTGATTCCAAAGGTGGGGGGGACACAGTTATTCGTACAGGCACAAATCCTCAAAAGGGATTTAGTTTTTCCGATACCCCTACCCAAGGTTAGAACAAAACACTAACAGGTTTTTTCATAATTTTGATGATGATGGTTGTGACCAAAATGATTTTATACAGCAAAAAGTGTTGAAATTGATCAATATATTGACACCAGTAGTGCACTGATATCTGCCCCACACCACAAAGCAATATGATTATCAAAATATGTATTTCTTATAAAACTAGAGCGGAGAGGGTTTTAAATACAAAATTGTCAAAGGCGGAAATTGTATACAGACATCCTCTTAAAAGAAAGTTACTTTTACTTAAACTAATATAGGACGATATTGTCGAGGGACGTCTGGAATTCCCTGCTAAGCCTGCTGGACCCCGCGACCTGGCCCCGGCGGAAGAAAATGATTGGATGGATGGATGTTATGTTGGCACAGTTCAGGCCATCACATTGATGATATAAGCCATAAGAAACTTTGTAAAAACAATAACTGGCAATATAGCCTACATATGAATGTCTTTTTTTTTTTTAATTGAGTGATGAATTGCTGTGGATTTATCTTGTATGTTTTGTTGTGTTTTCTTCTTTTTCTTTTTCTTTTATTGCTATGGAACCTCCTGTGTGTCTGAAATGAAGTTTTAATTGAATTGAATTGAATAAAGGTGGTGCTGTAAAGTGAGGAGTAAAATGCATTAAAAAAATATGTATTTAACAAAGTATGCAAAAATAAACTGTTTTCATTGCTTTTATACTTTTGGAGATATATCAAAAATAAAATGTCCACTTCATTAAAACCCTATGGAGTTTAAGATTAAAAAAATGTATCTCCTCTTACAATGTTTAAACTATACACTCCCCTCTATAAGAGATACTGTTGCCACTTTTAAATATGTTATACAGATTTAAGAGCTAAGTTATTCTCATTTCCATGCTCTCCATTCAGTCTCTGTGTAATTTGCTACAATTTATAAGATAAGAAGTATAAGAAATATGTTGGAGCCATTTCAATGGAGACCAAGGAGTGGCGCTGTGGGAAGCCATGGAAGTGTATTTAGGCCAATGTGTGCTAATGGTGCTCATTTGATTCAGGTTAGTTTGTGCGTCAGGTTGATGATGTTGGTGGTGTTTATGTGCCTTCAAATGGGGTCGTGTTTACCGTGTTCACAAGAAGAGTCACGGCCTTGTAAGTGGAAAGTTTCTGAAAGCTCTGAGTTTACGAGATGTGACGTGTTTGTTGACGTTGTCAGAAATGGCAAAGGCCATGGAAGTTAAATTTGTGGTGCATAATAAGTTAATATATTGTAATTTTAGTTATATGTTGTTTTACTTCGTAATTTTATAATAGCTCTCAAGACAATATTGATATCCCCAACGGCCTCATCTTCCTCCTCTGTCATTATGACTTTGCATTTCCTGCATTATGTTACCCGCTTGCTAACTTGTTAGCCTCTGTGGCTTCTAGACGCCGACAGTAACGTTAATATTGTCGTTGCTTAGCAGCGGTGTTCTCACTATTTAACCACTTGAACGGCAAGCATATCCTGTACACGACTTCCCATGTTGCAAACACAAACTCACGAGTTTCATTTGAAGGCACCATTGGTCTCATGAGGCTGGCTCGGGTAACCATGGTTTCCAACCGGCAAGGAGGCTCTCAGAAGGTGACGACGTAAATCACTGCTCAGTGCGACCGAAAAGATACATAATACTGTTTATTTTCACAAAAGGATGGTGGTTTGATGCAATAGATAACACAACCTCTGTGTTTACCCATAGACAGTAAATTCATCGAATACATCTGCTATATGATATTTTTCTGATAGCCTCTGTGGAAGTGTGTCCCAGCTCCATAAAATATACTAACAATAAAAGGTTAACCCTGTTTTTGCAGTCCATATACAAGAAATTCATGTTTTGATACTGCAGGAAATCAAAGGTAGCACACATCACATGACCCGTCTTGTCATTACATTCAATTTGGCCTTGGACAGATGCTCCGCAGCAAAACCTGTGGAAAACATAAATGGATATAAATCTTTAGAAGAACTCAGCACCCAGCACCCCTCCAGCCAAAGAGAGAAAGCTCTTACTGTCTGCTGTTTTCCATAATATGTTGAAAGAAAATCATGAAGTCAAGTCAGTCATAAAAATGTCAGACTATAATATGTGTATGCATTATTGTACGTGGAATAAATAATAAAGGGTATGAATGCACTAGACATATACAATATGAGCAGTATGAACAGTATTAACAGTGTGCATGATTGCATGCTTGAGTTCAGCAAGGTGTCATGGTGAAGGTGAAGGGAGAAAGCTGTTCCTGAGCGTGCAGGTCCTGGAACAAAGAGTCATATATAGCGTCTCCCAAAGGGAAGGAGGGCCAACACTCTGTGGCCTGGTGAGAATTGTGCTCTTATTAACTGTGATAGTATAGTAATTAAAAAAAAAAAAAAGCCATGGTATAGTATGTCGAAAAATAAAAAAAAATTATAATATAGTATTTAAAAAAAAAAAAAAAAGACATAGAATAAAATTTCAAAAAATGTCATGAAAAAAAGTCATAGTATAGTAAGATAAAAAATGTCATGTTAAAAAAGTCATAGTTTAGTATGTCGAAACATTTTATGAAAAAAACGTCATAGTATTGTATGTTAAAAAAATCATGAAAAAAGTCATAGTATATTATGTTGAAATATTTCATGAAAATAAGTCATAGTATAGAATGTCAATTTTTTTCTTGAGATAAAAAGTCATAGTATAGTAAGTTAAAAAATTTCTTGAAAATAGTCATAGTATAGTATGTCGAAAAAAAATAAAAGTCATAGTAAAGGATGCCGAAAAAAAAATCATAGTATAGACATACTTTCAATTTGAGCTACAGTAGCTCTTCTATTGGATTGGACAACACGGTCCAGCCTTCGCTCCCTACGTGCATCAATGAGCCTTGGGTCCACCGGTCCTTGGGCCACTTTTGGTAGGTCCTGACCACTGCAGACCAGGAACATACCACAAGAGCTGCAGTTTTGGAGATGCTCTGACCCAGTCGTCTAGCAATCACAATTTGGCCCTTGTCAAAGTCGCTCACATGCTTACGCTTGCCCATTTTTTCTGCTTCCAACAAAAAGTTCAGAATGTTCACTTGCTGCCTAATATATCCTCCCCACTGCCAGGTGCCATTGTAACGAGATAATCAATGTTATTCACTTCACCTCTCAGTGGTCTTAATGTTAGGTTTTATATACATATATATATATATATTATATTACGCAGCAAGTGAACATTTTGTCCTCCTTGGGTGAATGACGGCCGCTCGCCCCGTGTCGAAGGACCTCTCCCGGCTCATTTCCTCCGTGCAGTGTGCACCCCTCGCCCAAACGTCACCACACCTGTATCTGATGCACTTTCGCTAGATGTTTTGACAGATCTCTGCTCGTGTTTCCACCATTACAAGCAAAAGACTTGTTGCACTTTTGGCAACGATCACTGTATGCATCGACTCGACTAAAGTATAACCACACTTTTGACCACACCAAAAAAAAGAAACAAAACATAGGGAGAGGCAAAGAATGGCACCTGTGTGTATAGAACTTAGCAGCGAGCGCACAGAGTAGCCACAAAGCACAAGAGAGAATCTGCTGTGCGAGCGCTGAAGGACATACACGCTCTCACAGGTAACTCTGCTCTCAAAGTTGAATCCTGCTCGCACGAGTCGACCTGACTTTTGACAGTTTGGGGGCGTAAACCAAGGGAGGCACTGGCCCTCTTAAAATTGGTCACTTTCAACGTGAACACACCGACACAGACTGCTGTAATTCACGTCCGCCATGGTGGAGAGGTAACATCGATATCACTTGATTTTAAACCGATTGTCATGAAATTTGGTTTGTTACAAATATGAGAAATTTTATATGATACTTATGTTGCTTATTGCTTATTGGAATTGAATTCAGTTATTGGTTGGTGGATCTAATCAGCTCAATGCCAAAACATTAACTTCTGAATAGTCACAACTTCCTCTGGGACATGCAGGCTCTGATCTAAGTGGAAATTATTTAGAATTTCAGCGTTTGTGAGTTTCTCCAAAAATGACATCACCAAAAACACGAAAGCATGAAAGCCACCTGATTACTTTTTATTGTATTAATAATTAAATAAATTCATTACTAAAATAAATACGACTATTTTTGTTCCACAGACTCATATGATAACCACTTCTGACATTCAGCAGTCTGTGTGGGTGTGTTCACGTTGAATGTGAGCAGTGATAAGAGGGCCAGTGCTCCCTTGGGTTCCGCCCCAAACTGCCATAAGTCAGGTCAATTCATGAGAGCAGGATTCAACTTCGAGAGCAGAGTTACCCCGCCCTCCAGTGCTCGCAAAGCAGACAGTCTCTGTGCTCTCTCTGCTTAGTTCTTTACACACAGGTGCCATTCTTTGCCTCTCCCTATGTTTTGTTTCTCGCTCGCAGCTGCCTGTTCAACTCTGTTGTTGAATTGGTGCTCGAGGATGTTGTGCGAGTGGTAGTTAATATCTTCACGTGTAAAAAAATATTGTTTGTGAGCATTTTTTATCACGCAACTTATGACATACATCTGATGCCATAGTTAGGCCTAATGATATTCTCGGGGAGTGTAAGCCACACTAAAGGACACTTCAGGCTCCTCCTTACCTCGGGAATATACACGAACATTAAGGGTTTGCGGCATTTAACAATGTCCAGTCACACTGTAAGCCACAGAACGGAGCATCGCCTATTGCAAAATAAATAGAAACATTTCCAATGATGTAATCCACTAAACCACACTTCAGGATATTCTCTTACAAATTATTAAATTCGTAGGGACAAAAAAATATGCAAAAGCAGTCGACTAGGCTGCTGCAGAAGTAAAGAAGATATCGGCCAATTAATCGGTTATCAGCTTTTTCTTGCTCCGTGCTATCGTTATTGTATCAGCCTTTAAAAATTCACCATCAGTCGACCTCTAGACAAGACTGGGATATTAGAGGAGATGGAGTGCAGATTTTGTGTTACTATGTAAATAACATCAACAGCGATTGGATAGCTAAGGACAAAATTGAGGTTCAGTTGAATTGAATTGAAGCAAGCCCACTGTTTCTACCATAGAATAATCCATTTTCAAAAAAAGACACACTTCAAGAAAAACAGATATAACCATTCAAGCCGAAAGCTTTCTTTAATCTTTGAATATATTTTGTGAAATACAGAGACTCTGAATGCCACCTGACCTGAGCTCTAAACCACTGAAGCAACAAACCCCATGGTGGTCTACCCTCCATGTTAAAAAGGATACCTAAAAACAGGATTCACACAGCTTTAAGATCAGTTATCTTACACTCAAGATGAGCAGAGACACAAGTATGTGTTGTCCTTCTTGCTTCATCAGTGCCAGATGAAGCTACATTACTGTATTGTATTTTTTCAGTATTGCTTACACAGCAGAGACGCTTATTGAGTTTGATGTGCTTGCAGCTCTTGGTAGTTCATTAATCCAGCTGACAAGTGATGGTATTGTAGGAGCTTTGGCCTTTACTGATCAATGCTAAATTCATCAAAGCTTCCCCATCGGCCATAACTTGATTAACCACACTTAAGTCCAATTCATAAACATTATGGGAATTCTCTTCAGGGCCACTAATTTCACTGGTGATCAATTTTGCTCTCACCTTTTTTCCAGTTTTGCCCTGCAGCTCAGCCACCTGTTAAGATTACACTTAACCCAGCATCTTCACATTTCAGCACATCACTGCTTGCTAATTAGATTTTCCTCTGGAGTGCGGTGGAGTCGAAACTCTGATCGGAGAGATAGCAGGAGAAGCCGACTGGTAATAACAACTTTAGGAATCCCTGCATGACCCCGTGGACGTGTCCAAAACTGTTAATCCCACAGAGAAACACCCTGAGAAATAATAAATGTCCAGCAAGCTAGACTGTATTTTTTAAACGAACAAAGTATTTGCAGCAAAACTGCATTAAATCCCTTCTCAAAAGTTATTCTCATGCAGGCATTGCATCATATTATATAGTTTTTTTTACCCTGCCAGCGTTGACAGCAGCAACATTTCCGAGGATTCACTATTTGCCATCGCTCCTCTTGAACAAAGAGAGTGAACTTATAGTATTAAATGTCAATTGTCTCAAAGGTCACTTGGTATTCCTCCTGTCAGTCATACTAGAACTTTTGATTTTCCCATCATAAAAAGGGAGGCAGCAAAGACGTGATAATGAATACTGTGATGATTTAGAAATGAGGTGCCGTTTGCTTTCCACACCATTTATTTTCAAATTCTGCATCAGAGTGAAAAACGAAAACAGCGAATCCTAGAAAACTAAAAAGAAAACATCATCTGATGTTTGCCTTGAACATGCCCTGAGTGCAGTAAAACCCTTTGATTAATTCATGATGCATATTCAGCCTCATGTGAACACAGCTGTTGTGCACACACGGCCACTAGATGGCGCCCAAAAGTCACGACTGCGGCTTGACATCTGCCTGTGGCAAATGAAGTGATGACAATTGCTTATAAAGAGGTGGTACTGAAGGAGTGGAAATTAAACATGCATATATTTGACTTGTACTCTCTTTTGACATTAAAGGCCTTGCCTGCAGCGTGGCTGCTTATTTATCTTGTGTGGGTTTATTCCTCCACTAAGTGAAGACATGCTGTACATGATGACACTGATAATTATCTTTGACCAAAATAAGAACATGAAAATACTAATAACAAAGTAGTTGTTGCATTGAAGTAGGTCATATTTTAAAAGTCTTTCTGAACTAAACATTTCTCGTATCGTGTTGCTGATCTGTTTTCTAACTTCATTGTTTTGTCGCAGCCAATTAATTATTACTCAAATAGTCATTAAATTAATGAGTTTTTATGCTTTTGCTCTATATAAACATGGTCATGATGGTACTGTTAACATCAGTGACTTGCTACCGCTTCTGCCTGCCTAATTAGTTAACATTTCTTTCAATCTGATTATTTTCTTCTTTCTTTCTGGCATGTAGAGGACAACAGATCACTCCTATTTTCAGAGAGCAGTGCTTAGGCAGAGGGTAGATTCAAGTCCATCATCATCTCCTCATTTCCTGCTGCTATTTAAGACTGTGCCTCTCCAAAATAGACGCCCGATGACCGCAGCCGAAAGCTATCCGGGGACCTGCTTTCAAACTAATTCGAGGATATTAGGATGTCTCCGAATGTTTTGTTTTGACATTTCTATACCTTCGTCGGCCGTCTCGTACAAAGCGTGTGCCATCTGACTTAATGCCATTTTAGAAGTCATCTCAGATGTTTTTGGGTTCCCATAACTATATATTGTACATCTTGAGTGCTTTATAATTTCTATGCTGCACATTGTTATTTTGGAAATGTTCTCAAAACCCAAAGTAAGGTTTAACTGACAGACAGGTCAGACACACACACACACACACACACACACACACACACACACACACAGTGCAGCTCAGTGAGCCCAGTCCTTCGACATCCCGCCCAAAGGTTATATTCTATCCGAAATGTTGGGTGTGTAGTAAAATACATGCTCCACACTGTCTGGCTCTCCTAATGAAGGGGTTTATGACTGGTAGTCCTGTGTTTGTACCATGTATCATGCACCGCTCTATCACTGCGTACAAGGTCAGATTGTATCTCATCCTATATCTGCCAGCAGTGCAAGTCTGCAATGAGAGCTCAGTCTATTAGACACAGTGGAGACTTTATTCCACATGACATGCAGCCACGATTTAAAAAAGATAAATTTGATAGCTTTTGTGGCATAGAAATATAATTTAATGCTTTTTTTTAAGGCTTTTTTTTTCTGCTCTCATTGTTCATGATTTTTATAAACAGCACATTATGGCATTTTTCACAAAAAGCCTCTCTTGTGTTATTCTGAGTCAGACGCTGCAGCTGTACGTGGCTAGACTTGTCAGACTGCGAGCTTTCAGCACCCACAGTGTTAATGTATAATGTCAACGCAGTAGGGAGCCTTGTTAAAAAGCAATTAAGCCAAAATGATTTAAACATTGTGCGGTTTGGCCATTGGCGAGCCTCGAGGTACACACTGTGTTGTTGTCTTAAAATGAGAATTTCACTGTCTGCTCACACTGAAAACCGCTATTTGTGTGAGTGTAGCTCTAACCACACTTTCCCACACCCGCCAAACCATACCAAACCACAGACTTCAGATGAGTATGCGCACCACACACACACACAGACACACACACACACTCAGTATTCACATGAAGAGTAATTGAGGGGTTTGACTAGTTTTTGGTGCATTAAAACAGTAGCTGTTTTAAATGACAGGGGTTGAGACATACTTGCATTGATGTCTGTGAGGCTGGTAAAGATGGCTGATTACTCAAAGGGGACGTGGCATTCAGTAACTCTTATTATATTCCTCTTTATTCGCTGGAGTTTGACTGAATCACACCATTTAAGCTGTTCCTGACTGTAATACATTCTTAATCCATAAGGCTTTCTCGCTAGGTACATTCATTTCTTGAGTGATTTCAGGCACAAGCCTTTCTGCAAACAGTGTTATACTCGGTCTTATTTTTGACGATCAAAACATTAGGCTGCTGCTGACAGTTGCGAGACTTCAACAGGCAAAACCAGGAGTTGTTCGCCTTGTTTCCAAAGCAACAGCTCATCCCATATTCCATGTGATAATTTGCCATTATGTGTGCGTCTCCCAGCAAGTCTACCCGAGTTACGTAAGCAGCTTCAATTTTAGTTCCAGTGGCCGTTGTCTTAGACTAAGATTAGTGCTATAGGCCGTAGTCAGACACATTTTAGCTGTTGGCAGATTGCTAGCTAACACTCTGTGTGCAAATGTGCTCATCACAGCCAGACTGCTTGGATGTGGTTTGGAACATCTGTGTGGTCCCCACTCCAGAAGAAGACAGACAGGGCAGAGACAGAGTGTGAGGAACAGGGGAGGGGAGGGGTTGGTGGGACCCCAGGGCTGCTCAGAAAAAGAAGCCCTCAGTTTTTCCATCACTGCTGTCGCCACCACCACGGTGGCGGTGTTGCCTGTGAGCGGAGCCAAGGGGACAGTGTGAGGCAGATGCAAAGTGTGTGTGTGTGTGTGTGTGTGAAAGAAAGATGGAGGAGAGAAAGCAAGACGGGGACAAAGCGACTTGTGGGGAGCCGTCAGTCTAGTCGATGACTGATGAAGTTGAAGGTTAAGTCTGGCAATTCACGGAGCTGCTGGCGGGGGCGTGGAAGAGGGGCGTTGAAAGGAGCCTTGGTCCAAACCTGCGGTCGGCTCCCCCACCACCAGCAGCAGCAGCACCACAGCCCAGCTCCCCGCCTGTATGCGTGTGGTGTTTATTTACGAGCCTGTTTAACCACGGCGCGGTCCCTGTGGTGGACTGACACAAGATGACAGCAGCCTAAATGTCTTGCCCTTTAAATCCAGCCTAATGGTCGCTTAGTGCTATGGAGACAGGCACTGGGATAGGCGCCTGGGGTCTTTTCATAGGGGCCCTCTGAGTAACACATCAGCTAACACATCTATGGGCCACCATCCAGAGCCTTATTACTACCTGCTTCTGCGGCTGTGGCGCCACTGATTTAGCCGTGGCTATGTGTGGGGGGACAATGCGAGCATGGGAATAGACACTATCCACCTATTACAGCTGCTCTAACAATGATTTTGGATGTGAATGTCTTTTTAATATCTGTGCCTGTGGCGTCTGGGACAGTTTGAACAGCCAAACTGGGCGGCTGGTTATATGTAGAGTTCAAAAAACAGCAATTTAATATGATGTTTGGGAACGTCTGCGCTCCGCAAGAGCTGAATTCTTAATTCTAAACCTACAATTTAATTTCTAGAGCAGAAAAAATTGCAGTCTTTTTTTGTTGTTGTTTTTCAACATTTCATCGCTGTCCAGACTGGAACACAAAGAGTTAATCCCTTGTGTTTTTGCCTGAAGTAACTCTGTGGTAAGTTAATAGCAGATGTGAGTGTTATTGGGCAAATTATATGCAATATGAGAGCAAACATACACTTCACGTAAAAACGACCTGCGTAAACACACCATTCATAACTGCATACCATTCTGTGTGGGCTTGCCAGCCAATGCAATTAGACGCTTTCTGAGAGGAAGAAAAGATTATCATCCAAAAGCTTGTGCCTTGCTCAATTCGTGTGAAAAAAGGAGACGTTTTATTGTGAGTCAGATTCTGCCTGTCAATGATCCACTTAAAGTCATTCGGATCGCACCTCTGGGATCTCTGAGAGGAAACGGGCAAAAAGAAAAAAGTTGGCCACAAATCCCATGGGAATCCATCTCTGCAGAAGAGACTTCTCCTTGAATCACCTGTTGGCCTCGCTCGCTGTTGTTACGCCAATCTCAACTTGTTGCTCAATGAAGCACACACACACACACACACACACACACACACACACACGCACGCACACACAAAGGCTTTGAGCTTCAATCTGCATACTTCGGTCCTGTGCAAACACAGATCAGACCATACTCATTGGGCCGTGTCTCTGGCACTCATCAGGCTGTTTGTACTGCAATTTCCTCCCCGCTCTTATCCATGTTTTGTCCACTGTCATTCCAGCGGGATTATGGGATGCTTTCATCATGCAGGAACCTCAACTGAGTTAGTGGGGGGAAATGCAAAAGAGGCATGTTGTTTTGCTCCTCTCATCACGCGTAGTGTTATCATCACATGCCGTAATAAATGCTGCAGTCTGGAGTTTTCCTTCGAGCTTATTATTATTTCGTTGCTGCTCTACTGTCCATCAAACAAACATGGTATTTAAAGCAAACTCATATTCATTCCACCTCTTCCAACCACTGGCAAATGCTGAATATACTGTAGAACATGTGTCTTTAAAGGCTTATTGCAGCAAGAATGAGTCATTCTCGACCTCATTTACACACATAATACATAATATACTGTATACTTTTTTAGCGGCATTCACTCATATTGGGCCTTATTGATGAAAAGTTCATACATACAGATTTGATTTGATTTTGTAACTTGTGCATTCGAAAATGTACTTTTGTTGGATTCAGCAATGTTTTCTTAAAGGGACTGTTTGTAACTTTCTAAGCGTATAAATGTAGCGGGTCGGCACACATGCGCGCTCGCATATGCGCGCTCTCGTGTGGCCGCTGTCTCGTCTCCTCTGCCTGCTCGCCTTCACTCAGACAGCGCGCGCGTTCTCGCGTACTCGCTCCACCTCTAGACGTGAACGCGCAATCACTCCACACTGCAGAAGAGTTAGTTTAGCTCTGAGAATATCTAGTGAATGTACAGTGGACGTTTGTGCAGAAATAAATGCTGCAGCTCCTCCAGACCAACAGAGCTTTCCCGTGTCTTGGGAAGTAACGGGGCTCCGCAGAGAGAAACGTTACCGTCTCGTTACCGACCGGTTGCCAGTGTCTTCCTGCTCTCTCCGGCTGCAGGCGGAGTGAGACGAGTTTCTCGCTGGGGAGCCCCGCTGCTGAAGCCTGGGCTGAGGCAGGGGAAACAAACACAGTATCAGCATTGATTCATGGAGAGACCTTCATCTGGTCAGCTAACATTACTGCCAAGCAGCTGAAATATAGAGTGATATTGTGGTTTTAGCTGACGTGTGTCTCCTCACTGTTTTGAGCGATGCTCGTTCATGTCCATTTAGAGCGAGCACAAGCACGAGCCCGACGCCGACTTTCGTTGATTTCACGATCACAGGTGTCGCTGTTAAGAAGCATTTCTGAAAGTTACAAATAGTCCCTTTAAGGGTTTAAAAGGCAAGAACACATCACTACGAACCCACAACCTTTTACAGGTACCTTTGAACCTAGTAGTTTGTAGATAAGTATGTTACTACCAGCCACGGTAGTGTGTGGCTGGTTACTGGTATTGTTGGTATTGTTTTCACCTTTTGAAACTGTGTGTGTCATCATAGCAAAATGTGGTCCTGGAGACGCCAACTGTAGCGGGAACTACCCATTTGAAGTGGGGAAAGAGCCCCCCTACTTTACGCTCCTGGCCCGATTTGGTGTTGCAGCTGGTGTGATCCCATCGCAACATGGTCTCTAGTTATGGTTTGTGGTTGGTCCTAGGTCATAAAATAGCAAATAAAACATAAAGTCCTGTTTTGGTTTATTCATTTATTTATTTATTTTTCATCATGTTTCGTTAAACAGATGAGGGTTTTATAATTTTTTTTCTTGTCCAAAATAAGTACATTTTTGTCGTGTGGAGGCTCATTTTTCCACAAACTTGTCGTAACAGTTTGGCCAACAATACATAGCCAATGTCACCACCTGTCTATCAATGTCCTTGTTGATTTACAGGCACTGAATGTAACAAAAGAAGACAAAAAGCAAAATAATGCAACCAATTAGATTAAATTATTGATCCAGCCTGAAGTAGATGATTGTTCCAATGCAAAAGTTGACTTTTATAGCAAGTCACCTCACGGTCACCTCAGTTTAAATTTGATTTCAAGATTTTAAGGCTTGAAACTAAACTGTATCACAGAGCTTTTGGGTCCTGAACCACATCTTAATAGTTGCTCCAACATCCAGATTAAAAAACAAGACACAATCTCACTTTGCTACCAGAGCTACAAATCTTTGAAATTATGTCAAAACGTGTGTCACTGTTAAACTCATGTCTTCTAAAAAAAAAAAAATGCCTTTGTGCAACAATCTACATTTGTTTTTAATCTACAGTTGTCTGTTTATTTCTGTACTTTTTAAAAAAAGTGCTGCATCCATACAAGTTCTTCTTAATACAAGCATATGTGTACTCTTTACTTGTGTGTAATCTTCCTTCTAAACTAGACCAGTGATGTCAATATCCTCATCTGCAAGTTCTTAGAATAAATCATCAGAGTAGATTAAGGCTCCGTCTAGACACAATCTGTGGTTAGTTTTGTTTTTTCTCTTCATATTAGTTAAGGCTTTGGTGAGGTTAAGATTATCCAAAGACATTGCTTGGAGGCTTCGGCCACTCGTGGCTCTAATCTGCGGGGGGACAGTTTAGTTGATTTAGTCTTTGATGAGGTGCCCTCCGTCTCCAATACTGATGAGCTGTTAGTCGTCACCACTGCCCAGCCTTGCTGCTGTGGTCTAGGCCTGCCGCCTCCCTTCTATCCAAGAGCCTCATTCATCCCAAGACAAACAGACACAGTCATTACAATTAAGCGGAGCTATTAAAGGGACAGGCTACTGGCAGATTAAGAGAGGAGAAATGAAGTGGCTCTTTGTGTTATTGCAAGCAGTCAACTCATTAAAAGTTGAGTTAGAGAAGTTTTGTTTGTTTGTCCACGAGTCTAAATATACTTATTAGCCTGCATGTGGGGATTTGTGCACAAAGTCACGCTCCTGGAAAAAACGCTTTGTGACTGAAGAAGTTTTTCTAAGTTAAAATTGCAGCTGCTGCTGCTGCTTTGTATCTCAAGAGCAAATGAAAACAGGCCAGAGGAGACACTGAGGGCTCAGACTCAGTTCTTAAGGGGCCTTGAGACTTGAAGGATTAAGATTACGGGGGAGGTTCTTTTAAATGACTGATAGCACAAAGTGAGAGAGGGAGCAAGGCAGGGCAGGGCAGGAGTCTGTGTGGCGGACCAGCAGCAGCTTTACTCTTCAATCAGTGAGATGAAAATTGCCACTCCTGTCAAAGTAGAGGTGTTTACTGAAAGGAGGACAAGGGAGAAAAAGAAATAGAGAGAGACCTCTTGAGAGGGAGAGTTATGCAACCTGTATGGTCCAGGGTTCCCATGGAGCAGGGCTGCTAAATTTGGCCAATCAGGCCTAAAGTTGGTACCTCTCTAAAGTCTGCGGGCAGAAATAGCAGAGGTGTTGAGAGGAAGGATTGGGTATGATCCTGCAATGATGTATTTTGACACGAAACCAAATTGCACATCTCTGAATGTGGCTAAAATGCGGCAAACAGAATGACAGTTTTCCGGGAATGAAAGTGGTGCATCAGAGTTGTTGGACAGCTGTAAGACACACTGTAGATCTCTTTTAGAGAAAGTAATTCCACAAGATATCAGCGAAAGTGAGGCGGAAAAGCAGCATCTGAAACTCCAAAGAACTGTTTAGCCCAAGAGAGGCTGTCGACATGTAAAATGTCACTCATGACCTCAGCTCTTAATCATTTGCAGGGGTTCGAGCATAAGTGATTCCCATTAGAAGTAGCCTAAATCTAAGCCTGGTGCGGTTTGGTATCATGGTGGTCTCAATGGTGATTTATGATACAGTAGGGCCTTGCAGCAATGCTGCCCGCAGTGTATTTTGTGTCTGTCTAGATTTCATTGATCGCTGATGTGATGGAGAGCTGCAGTGAGGCCTCTTTGTCAAATGTTAGGACACTTCAGCAGCGAGGATCCCAAAAGTTTCATGACCTCTGTGGCCTTGGGGATTTGTTGTTTGTAAAAAATTATTTTTAAATGTCTTTTAAATTTCATGCTTTCTTTCAAACTCTGCCATCATGTTAAGGAACCTTGTGGCCTCCATAATTCAGAGCAATTTGCAATTTGATGTCACCAAGAGAGGCCGCTAGATTAAATGCTCATCCATTTAGCTTTTTAGGGAAAGTGGATCATATTTTTGCGGAGTGCATTCTGACATCTTCATAAATCAGCCTAATCATAGGGTTGTGGTACACCCCTGCTTTGTTTGTGTCTTTGTTAATGCCATGCACATGTGACCAATGACATGCTTGCATAGATGACTGAGCGCCAGCGCGCTCTCTCAGCTGTACAGGCGGTTAGACGTCTGCCTACAAGAGCGTATTGTGGGGGGAACATACCAGACGTTGTTTGGATGTTTTGCTGTGGGCTTTGGCATAAAGCAGTATTCCATACTCCACATCTTAAAGCTATTACACTATAGAATATGAATATCATGTTTAATTCTTAAAAGGGCTGTCAATCAATTAAAATATTAAATCGAGATTAATTGCTTGATTGTCCATAGTTAATTGTGATTAATCGCAAAATAATCACACATTTTTCATCTGTTCAAACTGTACCTAAAAGGGAGATTTGTCAAGTATTTAATACTCTTATCAACATGGGAGTGGACAAATATGCTCGCTTTATGCAAATAAATGTATATATTTATTATTGGAAATCAATTAAAAACACAAAACAATGACAAATATTGTCCAGAAACCCTCACAGGTACTACATTTAACATAAAAAAATATGCTCAAATCATAACATGACAAACTGCAGCCCAACAGGCAACAACAGCTGTCAGTGTGTCAGTGTGCTGACTTGACTATGACTTCCCCCAAACTGCATGTGATTATCATAAAGTGGGCATGTCTTTAAAGGGGAGACTCGTGGGTACCCATAGAACCCATTTTCATTCACATATCTTGAGGTCAGAGGTCAAGGGACCCCTTTGAAAATGGCCATGCCAGTTTTTCCTCACCAAATATAGCGTAAGTTTGGAGCATTATTTAGCCTCCTTCGCTAAGCTAGTATGACATGGTTGGTACTAATGGATTCCTTAGGTTTTCTAGTTGAATATGATGCCAGTATCTTCACTCTAGCTTTAAAACTGAGCTTGTTACAACCTAAAAATCGCAAGTTGCATTAATGCGTTAAAGAAATTAGTGGCGTTAAAACAAATTTGCATTAATGTGTTATTTTTGCATTCACTTTGAAAGCCCTAATTTTTAAATGATGCCTACATTGTAGATTCAACTTACTTTTAATCACCTGGCATTGTCAGTTTTTACCGTCTTTACACACTGGCTCACTACATCGAACATGATGATGTATTAAATCGATTTTGTCCTGTTGATTCATACTGCAGAATATATGAGTTTATCCTACATAGGAACACCTTTATTGCAGCAATATATTTTACCAGGAAGAACTCGACTTGCTTCAGGCTAAACGCAGCTGGGCACCACATGCCTCATATCCTTGGTGTGTTCCGTGAACCGTTCCGAGACAAGACACTGCTCCCGTCTTTGTTTCACTCCACTGGCTTCCCGTCTATTTGTGTCTTTTCCTCTTATCCAAAGATTTATATCACTCACTGTATCTACAGGCTGCACCCATCATCAGACACTGCATTTAAGTTCTCTTTAAAGACATCCATGCTGTCTAAAGTGGAGGCAGGCCTCGTTCAGATAGCAGCCGATGAACGCTGGAATGCTTTTGGTCTTATCATGTTGTCGTCACGATGCAGCCGCCGCAGCAGCAGGCCGAGGCCCGAGCGACACACGAGCGAGACGCGATGTCATCTCGAGCTCAAAAGGTTTGCGCTGTACGCTGTGAGTCACGCTTTAAATCAACATTTCCTTCTGCTGCTTTTACAGCTTCAAGTCACACACAAGCAAACTCCTCTGAGAACAAGTGGGCCACTTTTCATGTTTGGATGTAGACTCCTGCAGGAGCATCTAATATATGTTTTATGTTTTTGTGTTGAATCATGGCACTGTTATGGTTCCCAATAAATAGCTCTTTGAAATGTCAAAGTCATTTAAGTGCTGAAAATGTGCTGCACTTACTGTATTTTTCAATCTTGTCAGGCTTATTAGGGACCTGTTTTTTAAAGAAAGTGCTTCTCAGTATCTCCTGCTTCATTCATTTGAGTGTCCCTGTGTGGTTTTTACACACCTCAATGTTTTCCAATAGTCTTGTTTTTTCCATTTACTTATTTTGTGATTATTTCTGCATTATATTTTATAAGGAATGTTACTATAATCCCTAATTCTAGTTGACCACATGAAGAAAACAAAATATTAAATCCAGTGGGTGAACACGGTTAAACATTGTGGTCACCATCAGCCCAGTAACTGAAATACGTCAAGCGCACATACGCAGAGCACTGGTGGTGACACAGGCGACAACAGTACGACTGGCTGTCTGTCAAAGTTTCCAGCGGTCGTAGTTGTAGTCTACGGTGAGCACAGATCTGGTTGTGATTATTATAACAGAGACAGTAAATCATGACGCAGCATGAGACTAATTTGTGGTAAGGGGGAAAAAAAAGACCCGGCCCTTGCTTTTATGGAGTCGCAGTTAACTACAAAAAGGCATATTAACGTGCGCTGAAGAACGTTTCAGTGGCACAAAATCACAGAAGAGGAGCAGGTATGAAAATGGGAAGAAAAATGTACAGTTGTTTTAAGACAAATTAAGGGAAACACCAACATTAGGTGTCTTAATAAGGTTCTGGGCCACCATGAGCCGCAAGAACAGCTTCAGTGCTCCTTTACGTAGATCCTACAGGTCTGTGAACTCTACTAGAGGGATGAACACCACTCTTTCAAAACAGATTCACTCATTGGATGTTTTGATGATGTTGGAAGGTATGGTAAAAGGCTATGCCGTGGCGGTCCTACCTACACCTCCTCAAAAATATAACTATCAAGGTTATGGCAGGTATGGAGATACCACGTAGGGGCCTTAAGATTGGTTAGCTTGGGCTGCTTGTGTATTCTCCTGCAGTTATCTGATGCTTGAAGAGATTGTTGGGATTTAAAGCTGCAGTAGGCAGAATATTTTCGGCATCATTGGGCAAAAACTCCATAATAACCTTTCAGCATGTTGTAATTCAAGTGTTCTGAGAGAAAACTAGACCTCTACACCTCCTCATGGCTCTGTTTTCAGGCTTTAAAAAATCTAGCCCGTGACGGGAGACTTTGGCCAATCACAGGTAATTTCAGAGAGAGAGAGAGAGAGCGTTCCTATTGGCTGTTCATTCAACGGAGGCAGCTGTCAATCACTCGCAAACTCCGATCAAACGGTCAAACTAGGCAGTGCTGATCAAATATGAATTAATATTCTGTTACTGTTACTGTTTCCAGAAACATCTTGTAGTGTACTGTTTAGCTGTAAAATGAGACAGTTTGCTCCGGCTGGTGCGGGCGGTGCTTGGTATTTCCTCAACTGATCTCAACATGGCGGATTTCAGATTACCTGTCTCATGCACTACTGTCAGGATATAGTGACCGTTTTATAAAAATAACTTTTTTGAATCATATTTGCTCCAATCCTACGTACTGTTGCTTTAAGACAAAATGTGAAAGTAACACAGATCTCACGAAGACATTTTATGTCCTGTATGGAAGCATCTGTGTTTGTTATGTTTCTACACTCATTCTTGCAGGTTTGTGTGTGTTATTGCAAAATAGCCCTGATTCATGACTTGAGTCAATCTCCGTAATCACATTGCAAAAAAAGAGAAAAATTGGAAAAATGCAGAATGAGTCATTCTTATTTATTAGCTCACCTGTGTAAATGTTGTTGAGCATTTAAACAAGAGTCCCTCTGTCTCAGACGCAGATCTAACAGCATTTAAGTCAGAATTTTCCACTCTGGTTGGAGGCCTAGTGAGTCAGCATCAATAAAATTTTTAGGGCCATCATGCCCCTCAGCGAGCCAAAATCCAGCGCTACAAACAAGCAAGCAGATAAAGTGGGATTGCCTCGCATATCATCTTTCTAGGACAGCCTGAATGGCTTATTAGGACACTTAATCTCGGTCTGTTTGTTTTGGAAGAAAACATGTTTTTTTTTACTGTAAAACCACAAAATGTTTGACATACTCCATAAGAGCATCCCTCCAGAGAGGCTATAGGGGCATGGGATAACTAATAGGCATTGAAAGACTCCTTAATTTTTCAAGTCTCTCATAGAACACAAACAGTGTTTAGAGTGCTCAGTCTGCACCTTAATCTTTGGCTGTTGAGATGTTTTTGTCTCTGCTTTTCAGTTTTAACTCCTTTGAATCTTCCTCTCTGGGTCAAATGATTCCCTGGCTTCACATCAGTTCTGTGGTGGCTCCACTAATGGCGCTGTAATTTTGCATCTCTTTGAAGTTCTCCCCGACCGTTGTGTTACCTGAAGTCTGCGCTTCTCTGAGGTTTTGGGATGGGGCAGGGTAGCGAACCCTCTGCAGCCTAATTAAATGTAATTGCTCCATTTTGTAGTGGTGCCCGTGTGGAGAGGGGAAGCCTTGTAATAAGGGAGATTGCGTGAAGGGTCCGAGGATCACAGACGCCAAAGAGGAGCCACGAGGAGACGATCGGAGACGCTTCCCCCTCTGTCGCCTCCTCTGTCCTGAGCAGACCTAGTCATTACCCCCTCCACTCTTCTCACTCTGGCTCTGTCTCTCCTTTGCCTCCGTTGCTCTCTTGCTCCTTCATCCCTCTCTGTCATCATCACTCTGTCTTCCATTAAGTCATGCATGTGCACGGCAAGTTTTGAATATTCCACTCAGAAACTTGCCTTCAAGTGCAGTTCATTTGTTGTTCCCCCCAAATTTTGTCATCTGGACATGAAAGATATTCGTGTTACTGCTGGTAGATGAATCCCGAGTGTGTACAGGAAGTGTCTGGTATGATCTCTATGGCATTCCCTCAGGTGGCGTCACGGTTGTGGGTGCAAAAGCTGGAATTCTTGGAATCCTTCAGGCACCTCTAGGACTCCGCGACTGAGTCAGACACCGAAATGGGCTGTTTAGCCCCCTGACACTGACTGGTGGAACGACAGGAGACACATTCTTTCCGGGAAAGAGGAGAGGGAAAAAAAGGAAATTACAGAGCAGGGGAGAGACAACATGACACACAGAGAGAGGGAGCGCCAGTTTGACCGTGACCCTTGTGGGATAACAGGCTGACAGGGGATGTGTGATGATGTGTGTGCTGTGGGTACAAAGGTGACTTAGATTGAGGGATAAGCATCATTCTCCCTCTCTGTTGTCTCTTTTTTGGGGAGGTGCCAGAAAACCCTCGCAGTGAGGGTGATGGCATTCCTTCCTGCCGCTTTAGCACCACATAGTTTTCCTGCGTCAGGGTGTCCGGCGATTTGCCTCCTTCGTCTTCCTCCTCCTCCTCCTCCTCCACCACGCCGTCTTCTCCGCTCTGTGGTGCCAGTGCGTCTGCCACACGGCCCGTTAAGGCTAATGCGACACAGGCTCCGGATCACATTTCAGCCTCACATGAGCACCCCCCTCTACTTCATCTCCACCCCCACCCCCCATCCTCCACACCCTCCCCATTTCCTCTCCTCCATGCTGACCAGGCCTGGCCCAGGAAGTATCCATTTGATCGGAGAGCGCAGATCAATAAAAGCGCAGGATCTCAAAGCCATCATTTGGTGTTTTATGATCCAGGAAAGTGTCCGCTAAATGATTTCTCTGCTTGTTAAAATAGTTTTGTGAAGCTGGAAATGGGTGGCAGTAGCCAAGCTTCTGCACGGATGGAGCAGTGTTAGTGTGTGTGTGTACTTTCCTGACAGTGAGAGTAGGGGTCTCTGGAGGCGCAATGATAAAAGTTGAGGAGGGAAACATCAAAAGTGCGGTGGGGAACGAGTGCGGTGAGATCGCACACAGTGCCGGGCCTGCTGTCTCTCTCATGACCTCCCTGTCATGTGGCTTCCATGAGAACCAAACATCCAGCCACAGTTGTTTCCATACAAAACCAAGCTGCTTTGGTGATCCCAATGCTTTTTTTTCCTTTTCTTTTTCACTACCACAAAGCTAATCGTTTGGCTGTTTCTGCACGGCTGCCTTTTTTCATCTCGTCGTGTGTGAAAGTCTCACGGTGGCATATTTATCATTCTCATTTGTCGCGAAACGTCACAGCTATGTGTGTCATCTCTTCCCTGGGAGCCAAATTCTATGTGCTATGTGGGCCATTCCTCTCGCACACCAATAAAACGGCACTTTGTGAAACAGTCACGAAATTTAAACTATTTTATTTGTGTACATATACATAAATTTCCCATTTTTTTGTGTCGGTCTGCGCGACTTTCAACAACGTGTTTTTTGTGCGTTTTCCTGCGAATGTCCAGCAACAAGTGACACATATACTACACTTCCCGGTTCACAATTACGTGGATTACTTACAAATTGATTTCATGCTAACCATCAGGAAAAAAAATTGAAATTCGTGTCTATGTAAACGAATCAATACATTCAATTTTGTGACTATAGAGTGCTACAGGAATGAGTCCTAAAACCCGGAAATGAGTTAGCATTTTAGCACTCACGGTTCCCTCGTCTGGAAGTCAATGGGTTTTTAGTTAGAAGCCTGAAATAAGGTCTGTGGTTAACACAAGCTTAAGAGATTTTAAAGTTTTGTTCTACGATATAAAATACATCAGTAAATATGCCACTTGAAGCTTTTACGTGTCCTAAAAAAAGCGGTCGCTAAGAAGTGGCTAAATGAGACTACTAAATGGCATCACATTGACTCGTGACCGTGGTGTAGTTCGTCTATAGCCTAACGTTAGCTTTTTACTTCTGGCAATTGGATTCGCACTTCAAAAATTATAAAAGTGGTTTTCATTTGTGGAGATTATCTTGCTGAACAACACATGTAAGTTTCATAAACATTACTTTGCCACAGAGCTTATTTTCTGCAATAATCCAAAAGCCAATGGAAAAAACACATTGGCTTTTTGCCGAGGGAAACAGGGTGATGCTAACTTCCTGGTTGGTCTACAAAAATACGTCATCCCTGGGGCTGGTCACACATACCTATTCTGGTAAACGCATTTTGAAAGATACAAAAAAAAAGCTTCTTCAAAACATGAGCCTCGTGTACGTGCGCTACTGCTCCATAAATCTGCCAACCTTATCACGCTCCCGTTCTAAACAGGGGGCATAACCAATTAACGAGGCCTACACAGTAATTCGCTGTCTGCGTGTAGAATAACTCCTCAATCCCAGTTCCCATTAGTGGCTTATAGCTGCAGAAGTTCATAATTATACCGTGAATTGTATACGTGCTTGATTCGTAATTATACCATCTGTATAATTATAGATCCATGCTTCCTCTGCAACCTGTTTTGACACATATTTCTTGAACTCTTGTGATCAGAGCTATTGGCGTGAATAAATGTTAGTGAGTCAGGGATTGCAGCAGATCTTTTGGCAAATGTTTTTGTTGTTTCCAAACATTGGGTAAAGGCTGTTTTGGTATTAAAAAGTGGAAACTCCGTTTTTGTGAGTATGAAATCCCTGGAAGCCGAACGGTTCTGACTTATTCATTTATTTATAGCAAAGATGTTTTTTTTGGGGGTGGGGGGTTGATAGAACTGGAGCTATGAGGCATTCGCAACATGAAACTGCACATTTTCTAACCACGTGTCTACTCTATGATTACTGCCTTTTCACTCCACAGTCATGGTATAGTAGGTGCCGTGGAATAAATGTAATTGTTTGAAGTGTAAAGTGTAAAATCAGCATCAGATGGCATTAATTTATGAGTTTATCCGATCCAGATGGAGCCATATTTTACTCAGCATGATTCAAATATCCATCTCTTTGAGTCTGCTTGCAATTAAACCATTCAGTGAATGTTCAACAGCCTGAGAAAAATCCGGTCTTTTGGAATCAGTGGGACACAAAGCAGGGTGAGCTGTTAACACCGGGAGAGACCACCCCTGCTTTTGACTGTAAATGATATTATACGTCCGTCAGGGCTCAAAGTCCTACATCAAAGCAAAGCAACAATACGACTGTGACTGGGATTTTTTTGCCCTGTGTGAGAAAATCGGGAGTGTTTTGAGTGCTGTAGAGTTAATCTCTACTTTGGATACACAACAGTGTTGGCATTCCTCTGGAGGTACACGGTATGAAACGCAGCCAATCAGGTGAAAAACGGAGAAAGAGCCAAAGGACCAATAAAGTGCATTATGGGAAACTCCAGATGTTCGGTGAGATCGAGAAAAACAAGAAGAATCCCTGTCAGAATTTGCCCTCGGGCAACATGGGGTTGTAATTTCAACCCCATTAAGATGCATTAGTGTTAATTTGTTTAAAGACAAGGAGCTGTTGTGCTGTGAGAAGAAGGCCTATTGTGCTGAGAGCAGGGTGTGTTATCTGCAAATGTTGGCAAATGAAAACGTCAGTTCGTAATGAATGGAAAATATTTGTGTGCGGCTGATTAAAAAAGAAAACTCAGAGTAAAGCCGCAGATACAATCAATTAGAATTGTGTGTTTTGTGGCTAAAGAGAAGAAAGGCAAAGGAGTACGCGGAAATTTTGATATTAAAGTGTAACTAAATGACAGAATGAGGACGGCCTGTGATACAAATCATCTTCTAACCACATAATGAGATGGTATAAACGTGTTTCGTTGGGATGACACGGCTAATCCCGACAAAAGCAAATCTGTTGTGTATCTTTCTCATGAAGTTCAAAAGGTAAAGCTCCCGATCAGGTGACAGGTAGCTCAAGGGGTTGATACCGGCATTAAAGTATCTCTTTTATTACGTTTCACTTTCAAATAGTTACTGTACCAAATGTGTAAATAAGGTTAACCAGTAAAGGATAAATGGGTGGAATTAAGGCAGAGGAAAAATTGTGGTTATATTTTCCTATTTTTATTAGTTTGATCAGGGAGAAAAAAGACGAAAAAGGGACCATTTGTGAGCATTTGGACATAGCAAGTTCCCCACAGGAACATAAGTGGACCACTGAGCACTGGATAAGCTTCACAGGGGTCAAAGGGGCAACATCTAAATGAGAGAAAAAATAAAATACGTATCGGCCTCTCTCATTAGAGTGCAGTGCACCGTGGGGACTTCCTGGGTTAATAACTGGGATGGGGTTTGCATTACTTTGTGTCTCAGCAGCAGGAGAGGAACACAACCCTTTAATACAGCAGCTTCAATTACACCACATCAGGAAAACGATGTCCCCTTAGATCCCATTAACAAACATAATACTCAGAAACTATGCCGTGTGTGTGCGTCTGGTGCATGTAGGAAGAACTTTAAGTGTTCTTCGGTGAGTTAAATTTGGCTCCTCAACTCATAGAACCGCTCCAGAATTCATACATTTGTCAGAGCTGTCCTTTAGTCGGCGCTGGAAAGACTAATGTGTTTAAAAGTCTACCAACATCTGTTAAATAGCTGCCATTGATAATCATCTCAACTACCGGCAAATTGCTGCATCTTATCGTGGGCAATTAACAAAATACGGAACTTCTAAAACACCCTCCGGCTGTCTTTTCTCTTCCTGAAATCCTCTCTCTCTCTCTCTCTCTCAGCTGCTCAGACATATGTGGCCTCATGTCAGGGGATGCCTCTTGTAGTGAATGCCCATTGAAGGAAGCTATTTTGCCAAATGCCAAAGCCATTGAGTTGCTTCATATCCTGTCAGATAAGCGGCCACAAAGAGCTCTCTTTTTTTTTTTCTCCTAACATCTCAACATCCTCCCCTCTTCCTCCCCGCTCCCCTCCTGCTCCTCTTGTTAGTTGATAAAGAGCGTTGTCATGTCAGGAAGGACACACATTCCTCACGATGTACTCACAGATCTCGAGGAGCCGGGGTTAGCTTCCTCGCAACGTGTGCGACAGATCAGAGGCTGGAAGGAAAGAGAAAGAGAGACGGAGATGAGAGGAGCAGCAATACGCAACATTTAAGTGGAACTGAGAAATACATGTGGTAAAACAAGGGGAGAGAAACTTGAAACACAAACACACACAACTTTACTTAGCTTTACCATAAATGAGCCGCTAATTTTTAATTTTTTTTCAAATGAATCAGCTATTGTAACACATTCTCGTCCCAACTCATCACATACTGACGCTTTGTCAGATGTCACTTTTTCTGTCGCACTAAACATGTGCTTAACGTTGTGAATTAAACAAAAACACTTGCTTAGGTTTAGGTAACAAGACCACTTAGTTGGGTTTAGGAAAAAGCAACATGGTTGAAAGTAAAAGTACTTTGTTTTTACAGTGAAAATGTGACTTGACGTTGTGAACACAGGACACAAACGAACAGCTGATTATAATGTGACGCACAGGACACAAACAGCGGTCTCTTGGATGAAAGCCCTGTGTTTGTTGGACCCTCCCACCCACCGGGTGTGTCTTTCACACTTTAAAATTCGTCACCACACCACTTTCCCTGTGCGTTTACTGTCAGTCCAGTCGCACTGCAGATCGTGAAATAGTCTCGAAATTTAATTTATTGATTCATGTACATAGACAAAAAAATAAATACAAAATTGTGATGGTCAGCAGGTTAATTTGTATGTAATCCAAGTCATTGTGAACAGGGAAGTATAAAGAGCGGCAAATGTCATGTAGGGAGGAGGTCGGGGTGGGTGAGTGGGTCAAAAAACACAGGACTTTTGCCCAGGAGACCGGCGTTCACGTTCCGTGTGAAACCACGAGTCAGAATTGATTTATTTGTCAAGTAACTTCCGTACTTAAGTTTCGGCACTTCCGGAGTTATTTTAACCCAAACTACGATCTTTTCCTGAACCTAACTAAGTAGTTCATTGCCTAAGCCTAACCAAGTTGCTCTATTCCTAAACCTAACTAAGTCATTTTATTTTGAAAAGATTGGAGCGGAAATTGACACGTGCGTCACGTGTTGCTGGACATTCGTAGGAAAACGCACCAAAAAAGGTCGGGCTGAGTGTCAGGAAATAAAAGAAATTTGTATCTATGTACACAAATCAAATAGATTAAATTTCGTGAATATTTCACCAACTTCCGTGAGACTGTGTTGTCACTGTTGTCGTGGATGGTTTACATCATAGTTAATGGAAAGCCTAGCGCGTCTCTTATCGCCGCAAAAGGGTGCCGTGTGCAATGGTATCGATCGGTGGCCGTGACAAAGCGTTGATATTTGACGCCCTGGGAATGAGAACGAACGGGCTATCGTCCCCTGTGGAAAAACTGAAGCTCTGAGGGACAAACTTGGCACCGTGCTGAATGTCTCACAGCTCCAAAGCACAGCAAGTTAAAAAATTTAACTTTATGTGATTTCACCGCAGGAGTCAACAGTAGCAAGTTCTCTAAGTCCCATCAGTTTGATTGTAAATTACACACACAGCACAACAAAAAAGCCTCTGTGTCTCCAGCGAGCCACTGTTTCAAAGTATCCCTTGTGGCAACATTTGGACTTTTCGCAAGCAGAACGCTCAATAAAAAGCAGACTTGGTACTCAGCCCCAAACCATTAGTAGTGAGCTGAGGTACTCGAAGTGGTACACAGGCGTTAATTGCCTCGTTGCCTGTAACTTTTTTTGGAATCCCTTTTTAACGCTGTTGTTTTTGTAAACAAGGTTGTTTGGAAGGGATTGTAAACACCTGTGTGCTGGGAAATATCGTACGTGATCGGGACACTTGGTGCTGAGGAGTCTGTCTTGGACAAATAAGCGAAAAGCTGCCGCTGTGTTTGCTCACAGGCTGGAGATCTGTTATCTCACGGAAGCTTGTGGCTCTTGTTGTCCAATCGAGGATCTTTTATCACTTTATTTCCTTTAATCTTTAAACCATGCTTTGGTTTCTTACTCATTTATCTAAGCCAAACCTTAAGCTGATGTGGAAACTGTCTCCAGATGCTCCAGTTGTTGTCACTGACTCCATTCTGCTAAGCAAGAAAACATGAGGAAACTGCCCAATAACAACATCAATGTTATTATGCATTACAGTGTTAGCTTCTTGAGATCCTGATAATAACATGTTTTTTAACATTTAAGGTTTTCACTTCAGGGGGATTAAAAAGCTCTTTAAAAACTTTCTTCAAGTCAACCTTGGCCCTTGCTCATTAGATTTACAATCCGCAACATTTTACAGTCCATAACTGCCTTGAGTTTATTTTCATTTTATTTGCACTTTCTCAATTTGTCAACATGAAACTATTTCAATTTACTTGCCCCGCTGACTCTGCAGAAAAGGCTGCTGCTATATGTAGCACGAGCAAAAACAGTGTTACATATGAAGCCTTTTCCAGTTTGGCTCCTATCAAAATGGCTGAGATGCTTGTGGCTTTGTGATTAAGCTGCTGCAAACCACACAGCCCAGGGAGAGTAAACCCAACATTTAAACCAAAACCCAGATACAGGCAGCCTGGGCAACAACAGTGGCATATTAGTAATTACCCCAAGACAAAATGTCCGTCATTTGTGTGTAACCCACATTCAGGCAATTCGGCTTCTCAGCACATGGAATTACGTTTGGGAGGCTTTAGGGGGTTTGGTGGGGAGGAGTATTATGCTGCCATGAATTGGAGGAATTAAGAAAACTGTCTCAGGTGATTAATGTTGAGGTTTTCAGCTTCACTTGTCATGACTTTTTTTTCACATGTTGTTATTTATTTCTTGCATATTCTTCATTGTTTTCTCTCAAATACAAATCACCTGGTTTAGTCGGACTTCAAAGCAAGCAACAACTGGATATCAACAGCACCATTACTTCCCAAGTCCCTGTGAATCAGTTTTTTTCTGGCCAGTAGGACCTTTTCCAGAGGGGATAACCCCCCCATCTGTCCGGCAAACGCTTCCATATGGACACAAAGAGTGGGGCACATTCTTGTAGAAATGAAAGCAGCTCCTTTAATCTAAGAGACATAATCAATAAATGATAAGGCCCGTAGCCGCGGGGCAAAGCGGTAGTTTTGAAGATAACTTAAGACAAGATTAGTGATGGGACAAACTTGGGGTGGTGGGGGGTGATGTTGAATTAAGACATTATGCATGGAGGACTGGAGTTGCTCGGTAATCACGGGTTTCCTATCAGCTCTTTAGATCACTTCCTGCAAGCTTAGCTCAGTCGTATTCGAGTGATCATTGTTTTATCTGGAAGGAATGCTAATTGGAGTTGTAGAGAAGCCAACCCGCGTCGACATCACCGAAATACACTATGTGGTTAGTTTTAAATGAGACAATAGATGCCTTCGCAACAACTATTATGCAAAGGAGACATTGGAGTACCAATTCGGAATGCAATCCCCGTCTAGCAAATATTTACCAACAGCCAAAGATGGGGAAAGGAGCCTAAAAGACAGCTAGCATGGTTAATGACTGAGTATAGAGAAGAGCTGAAATGTACATTTCAGGAACAGGGGGGGGATAGGCTGAGGCTTCTGAGCGCCGTTCAAGCCCCTCGGGAATGTGCTGAGTTGGACATTTGATGCGCAAGATAACCAAAGTAGTGGGCATTTTCAATCAACGTGTCAACCCAAATTTCAGTCGAGATTCAAAAATAACAAGGATGGAGGGAGGTTTTAGGCTTGGCTTTGACTTCATGGTACCATAGGCTTAAAGACCAGAATTATATTTGAGTGCCAGGAGAATTTGTTCATCTCTGGAGCTGTTTCTAATGATATGGAATGACCCAGACGGGTGCTACTGGTCTTAAAGTCCCTAAAAATAGAGATGCTTATTTGCAATCCCACATTTGGGCCATGCACACAGAGAATGGCAAACTGTGACACCAGGCAGGGAGTCTAATTTTCCCTCTTTTATTGCTGAGAATTCGCTCTAACAAGCCTGGCAGCCTTTGAAATAATAAATATGGAAATATACCCTTTGACGTCTGTGTTACTGGTGAAGAACAGCAGCAGCGCCGAAGGTTGAGAGCTCTTGGCATTCACATTATGATTCAATTTTGAGTCACTCAACTGAAAAGCAACTTTTCAATTGTTCCCCTTTTTCCCCCAAGATCCAAAAAAATATCCACCTATTCTCTTCTCTAATGTGAGATCTGCAGCTTCAGGGGTGATGTTAAATGCAACGGTGGCTTTTTCCAACAGATGCATGTGTAGTTTGTGGTTTGTACCAGCAGGGGCATCTGTGAGCAGCTCCTTTCGATGTCCACAGTTTATAAAATTAGGGGACAAGATGTCATGCACGATAAACGTATCCTTTGTCTCTAGCTGTGGCTGACAGTGGGTGCTTGAGTGTGTGTGTGTGTGTGTGTGTGTGTTTGTATGTGTATGATTTATACCTTTCTCTAAAAATGTCAGCTGTGAGAGTGACAGTAATATGATGTTTCCCACCCACAACGGAGGAACACACACACAGTCAGCAACCTCAACATGACTGTTTGCTGAGGCCATAGGGTGTTCCCAATCATTTCCTTACCCACAACATAGACAATGAGCACGCTGCACTATTAAGGTTTTGGTCCTGTGAGTGGAAGAACCAGGCAGTACATAAGGAAATAAAGAAGATTTATGTCAGGCTTTAATTTGTCGAAATTGTGCTGTTTTGGAATCAACATTAAGACTTTTTAACTTGTCCACTTGGGGTTGGGGCTTAAACGGTAAACGTTGGCCGTCTGCAGGAAGAAGTGAACTTGACCACCTCGCTCATTTACATTCACTGGGTGTTGCCTTTTGTCAGTTCATTTAGGGCTCCTCAGATGTTGGTGTGAACAAATCAACATTTAGATAGCGTACTAATGTGCCGCTGAGAAGCCCCTCTGAAGATAACTACCTTTGATATGACCCCCCGCGACTCACACTGTCCCCAGCTTAGCCCCACCAGCAGGGGCAAGACAATCCAATCCATTTGCCCCCCCATAGAGATCAAAGCCCCAGCCTCCTCCTTGTCATTCTATTACCCAAAGACTCCACCTTTGCAAAGTCTTCGACACAAATGAGATTGTGCATCAGCCATTTTCTTTGGTGGGGTTAAAGTCAGTGTTTTGGGGACATTAAAGAGTTTGGGTGATGAAGGAGAAGAGATGGACCGGGAGGGGGCAGTGTGGCATGAAAAGGAGGTGGCGAGTGGCGAAAAAGGCTCTGCTTAAGGCCTGATGACTGTTAATGGGACAATGGTTTGAACCGCTGGGGCCATTACTGTGCCATTGTCTGATAGGGTGCTCCCCTATTGAGTAAAGGCATGCCATTACACAACATTCAACCTTTGATGCTCCTGCTTAAGCACGAGGATATTCGTCCACATCTCAGACAAACAGGCTCATCTCCTGTTGAGAATGTTTTATGAAATGAGCCGAGGGCTCGGAGACACCTATTTCCTGCCCCTCATAAAAAGTAGTCTGCGCTGAGCATACTGCATTAGGCATGGTATTAACCAGCAATGCCTGCTGATGCCGTGCACCCTGCGGTTTGCCAATCATTGGTTAAACTGTCTCTCCTCAGTACTATAAGGTATTTTTTCAAAGTATAAGGTTTCTGCGGTCACCTCTATTCAATCAGCAGTGCTAATTGACTGTGACTCCATAAGCCTGCCATCTTCCAATGTTATATAACTGCATATAACTTTATTTTTCACTGAATAGCGACTCAGTCCGTGTTAGTTTTCCACCAGCTCCCTCACTCTGCAATATATTTCTTTGACTTCTTTCGAAAACTACGTGAATAATGAGCAAATTATATGTGTGAAGCAGCTTTGCGCAATGTGGTTGTGGCTGAGGCAGACTTAACATAGCAGCCAGGAGCTGAGCCAGCTCTGGCTCTCTGGCCTTGGTCCTAGCCCCAGCCCCAGGCCGCCAGCAGCGAGCTTCTGGACCAACCATAATGAAGAGTAGGCATTTTTTGTCCCCAGCTGTAGCTCTGCCCCCCCCCTCCCCTGGTGCATCTGTTCGCTCCCTGCTCGGCATAGCGGGCAGACATGGCATATTGGGATCTTATTTGTATAAACAATGGGCAGATTGTGTGTTTGCTCTGAATTGGTCGCAGCTGTGTAAGCTACTGGGATATGTTGCACATGGAGAGAGTGAGGGAATTCACCTGAAGGACACAGGTGGTGGAGGATGAACTGAAGTGGTCCTCGAGTCCTGCCACCACTGGCTTTTGCTGAAAAAGCCAGAGGCAAAAGGGAAAATAAACATGGGTCCAGAGGGCAACGGAGCGTAGCAAAACACAGGGTATCGGGTCAGGTACTTGTTAACGTTACGCAACATAATATGACCATTTGTTTCTGTTTTAGCCCCGACATACTTACCGACCATGGGCCTTTTGCAGCCGAAGTCAGAGCAGTTTCCTTCATGTGGTAAAACGGGGACTCAAACATGGTATGACATCATCAAAGAGGGACCTGAGACCACAGAGGAGGTGTCAGCAGCAAGATGGAAGGAACACCAGGATGGATCAAACCGAGTCATTCATGAGCCTCCCCTGGTGAGCGAGGCCCAGTGTCACGCCTCTGTCCATGGGATAGCAGCGAGAGACGGGCTGGGCCTCGTGGTCGCCACATGGAAAAGCCCCACACACAGTTCTAAGATGGTGGAAATGTTTTCAATGTTTCACAAGCATCATGCTGATATTTGAAATGGATAGTTCAGCATTCGGGGGAAATATGCTTCTCTCGCTCTCGGAGAGAAGCATATTTCCCAAATTTCGCTTCTTTCTGTTAGTTAGATGAGGCTACAGATAGCAGTTGATTAGCCTAGCTTAGCACAAAGACTGGAAACAGGTGGAAACAGCTAGCCTGTCTGAAGGTAACACATCCACTTTTACCAGCATCTATAAAGCTGCACAGAAGCACAGGACGAATATACACACCGTTCCTTGTTAATAAAGAGCTCCAACACATAAAGTGTCTCTAAAACCATAAAGCCAGCGCCAGGCTAAATGTTTGTCACTGTGTCCAGGCTTTACGTTACGCCAGGGGTCAGCAACCTGCGGCTCCGGAACCACATGCGGCTCTTTGGCCCCTCTCCAGTGGCTCCCTGTGGATTTTTAAAAATGGAAATGAATAACTGTTTTTTTGTTAACATTTTCATTTTTATTTATCATTGTTGTAGGTTTAATGTATGACGGTATGACGGAGTATTAGGGCCACATTGAGGAAAAAAATTAAATCTGAGATTTCGAGAATAAAGTCATAATATTACGAGAATAAAGTCATAGGTTTAGGAGGAAAAGAGTCGTAATATTATAAGAATAAAGTCATAATGTTATAAAGTAGTAACTGTACATGTTATTTTCATTTTTTTCTCATAAAGTTATCACTTTATTCTCTTAATATTACAACGTTTTTTCTTGCAAAGTTCCGACTTTATTCTCGTAATATTACGACTTTTTTTCTCGTAAACTTCTGACCTTATTCTGGTAATATTTCGACTTTTTTCTTGTAAAGTTATGACTTTATTCTCGTAATATTACAACTTTTTTCTCATAAAGTTCCGACTTTATTCTCGTAATATTACGTATTTTTTTCTCGTAAACTTCTGACTCTATTCTCATATTATTACGAATTTTTTCTCATAAAGTTATGGCTTTATTCTCGTAATATTACAAATATTACAATTTTTTTTCCCTCAATGTGGTCCTAATGGGGTAGTACATTTGCTCTTGGGCCCTCACTGCATTAGACTTATATACTATAAACTGTGTTACCTTCATCACAATGCTCAAATGTTTTGCAGCTCCAGACAGATTTTTTTTTTTCTTTGCCTAAAATGGCTCTTCTGATAGTAAAGGTTGCTGACCCCTGCGTTAAGCTAAGCTAAACACATCCCAAGTCCAGCTGCTTAATACCATAGACTGTATATAACATGTGGACGTAGTCACTGTGACGTCACCCATTGGTTTGTGGACTGCTGTTTTGAAGCCTCGAGTTCGGCATTTTGGCTGTCGCCATCTTGGCTTTTTGCAACAGGAAGTGACACGAGAGGGTGGAGCTAAGTACCATATTTTACTAAATGAACATCATGCTGTATTGAAGAAGACCTGAAACTAGCAATTGAGACCATAAACTCATGTTTACAATATGTACTGAGGTATTAATCTAGTGAGAAGTAAGGTCATTTTCTCATAGACTTCTATACAATCAAACTTCTTTTGCAGAAGAGTCGCCCCCTGCTGGCTGTTAGAAAGAATACAAGTTTAAGGCACTTCAGCATTGGCTTCACTTCTCAGTCGCCCACTGCTTAACACACAGACACGGGTTATCATTTCACTCAAATCCATGCCAAGAGAGAGACGGAGAGAGGCAAAGAGAGGTGAAACACAATATAAGAATATATGTAGGAGGTGAGTGAGAACAATTGTTGCTGGTGAATTACCTGGCGTGTAACATGAGACCCAATCAAAGTACAATACGTCATCGCCTCGCTCTGTGAAACCCCTTGTTTCCCCTGTTGTGTTGACATCACCCAGAAGTTAAACCAGTGGAGCAAACCTGTTCTCCACCTGCTTTCACACACTTGGCGCATTGTGCTGAATGAGTTGTCTTTTGTTTAATTATTATTTCCCAAGGACAGGGAGCTTTCCCCTTATTGCTCAATCGGGCAGGTCGTCATCCCACACAGATGAATAGTGAGCATTGTGCTTCTCTTCTATGTAGTGATCAGTGCCAGCACCCAGAAGTTTGACAGCTCCCTGTGAAATTGTGTTTGCATAAGAGCTTTGGTTTTGATCCGAATGCTCATTCCAGAAGTATGCCATCCCTTCATCTGACAAAATAACATGCATTGTCTCTGTGTACACTGCCTCGTTTCTTTACCCTTTCATCTCGGATGGTTCACTCATGAGTTTGTTAACTCAGGGATGTCTGTCAAGGGTGTTTTGGCAGCGATGCTGGAATAACAATTGCAGATATACGCCAGGTACTCAAGCAGAGAAAAGCTTGATTGTACCTCTTAGATCGTGAAGGGAGATAGCAGATTTTAAGGCAGCGGTATAAACAAACAAGTTCGGTGTTTTATTGCCCATTAAGTGTTATCATCTTACACTTCACTTGATGAATATCAATCCAGCTATAAATCAGAACATGTTTTGTGTCAATAAAATACACATAAAATGTAAGTGTTGATGAGTGTTTTCATGCATCGTAGCATGACTGTGTGTTGTTAAGATAAACGTTTGCTGTAGTTACATGTTTCAAGTATTGGGAAGCAAGTAGCATGAAAACGCACGTCGGTGGAATTGCTGATTCATTCTTGAGGTATGACGACACCAAAGGTTGTTGGTTAGGATGCCATTGCCTGGGCGAGTGAGCTGTTATTCCAAGCCTCTCAGTCCCTATAAAGGTGTGTGAATGTGTGTGCACATGTATGGACATGTGTAAAAAGTGTTTGTAAATGCGTAATCGTCGTGAGATGGCGTGTGGGGACGCGATTGTGTGTGCCTGTTGTCGTGGATGCAGTTGTTGTTGTTACTGTTGTTTCTCTGGAGTTCACTAAATGTACCGTAGCTGTGTGTGTGTGTGTGTGTGTGTGACACACACCCTGGCCTTCCTCGAGTTAGGGCACATGCCTGTGGCCTGTGTTAGCCTGTGGTTGGTGTAATGATGACAGGCTCACACACACACACACACACAGATTCCAGGACCCCCACAAACATGACTTGGCGGAGCCTGCATGGTATATTGTACTGCTGACAATGCTCCCATTACTCTTAATTACTCTGAAGAATGGACACTAAATTGTTTAAATGGACTGTGTCTCTGTATGTCTGCCTGCCCCCCTTCTCACTGCATCTATCCTTGACAGTGGTCAAACAAGTATTCAGGTCATTTACTTCAAGGATAACTTTGGTATTTTTCAACCTGGACCATATATTTCCATGTTTTTGTGTCTAAATGACTAATGGACACAACACTTATTTGAAATTGGTCCAGTATACTGAGGGAGAACGCTGCAGCCGCCAGCCGCTTAACAAGCTGTAATGTAATCCTTTGGGGCAACCTGGTACCGTCAGTTTATGTCTGCAAAAAGTGCTTGTCTTTGCCACTGACAGATTCAGATTATTATTATAAGTGTCTGACAACATTATTAAAAAGACCTTACAGAGAAATAAAACCTTTTTCTTACCTTTCATTTGATCTGCTCTATGCCCATTTTCAAAACAAATACATGTTATTCCTATGGTCTAAGACAGTCCAAAACATATTAGTAAACATGAACAACTCTCTCCCAAATCCAAAAACTAGAGTGCTAAAACTCAAACTTGTGATGTCATAGGGTATAAAGTGTGGAGCTGCTCCATAGACAATGAATGGGGAAAGATGGTATAGATGACACTGAAAACACCCAGGGGAAATATCTGAATATATGAGAAAATGTTCTGTCTCACAACCGAGAACACTATAATAGAATAAAGCTCATTTGGGTATAAAAAAGAAAAAACATTCTGTGGGTTCACAAAATCAGCCTCCCATTCATTGTCTATGGAGCAGCTCTAGACTTTATACCTTATGACATCACAAGTTTAAGACTTTGTGTAAATACTTACTTTTCAACACCGATCCTCAATGACGTTGGGAGTAAACCTCACCTTGTCTCCCTTTGACAAGCTTCAAATGAATGGCTGTGGAAGTAAACAGATGAAGAGGTTATCTGGCACGGTCAGATATCAAGAGTGTCTTGTGCTCCTTTTGATCTGACATGAGAATCAAACAGAAAGTACAGTAATTTCCTCGCCATCTTCTAATCTAAACAGGTCTAATTACAGGCACCAAGGTGTATTTGGGTGGATTCATAGCCTGCACATTAAAGCACATGCATTGCACAACGTGTAGTCAGGAAACGGGGTGTGCTGTGCAATTGGACAGATTGAAAACCAAGATCCTTTTTTTCTTGTTGTTTGTTGAGTTGCATCACAAAAACCTGCGGTGCACCTCATTTCATGAATCCTTGTGTAGATTGAGTAAGATGAAGTAATTAGAGGCTTTAGTTTGGATAGCTAGCTATCTGCTCCGCTGCACATGAAGGCAGGGAAGTAATAGCATAATTAGAAACTAGCCAGCAACACCAAAGGGTTAGGTGGCACACACTGGCCAGGACGCACATACTTTGTTATTACCCCCTTTGCAGTTATCATTTGATATGGCAGCATCCTGTCCTGACGACACAGCCCTCGATGGACCATCATCTGCTTCCATAGCAGGATGTGGCCTGTCGAGGCTCCAGTAATGACTCATCAAAGTTCGATGTTTGTTGTAAGAATGTTTTCTGTGAGTGTGAGTCTGCACATATTCCAGCAATTGTGTGTAATGAGTTTGAGAAGCAAATCTGGGCCAAACATTTAAACCATCCACTCAGCCTCAACCACTGATTTGTGAATACCGGGCTACGAGTTAAACACCACCAATAACTCTTGCTTTCCAGAAGGGGATGGCTGTTATTTCGCAAGAAACAATTCCCACTCGTACCAGCCGTTACGTGAATATTTGGACTAAATGGTTTGGACTCTAACTGCTGCAGGAGAATTTATATTCGAGACAGTGAAACCTCACTGAAATAATTTCCCAAAAGACATTTCTTTTGTTTGTTTTTGTACCTTAGCAGATCAGAAAATCTTGCCAAAAAATGAAGGGCAGAAAGAAGGAGTACGGTTATCACATGATGTTTAATAAAACAAATATATTCAAATTTTCTATATAGAACATTTTTCTTATAAAACAATATATATAACACATTTACAAAGCATGCAGCACCATGTCTTTATAATACTGGTGTTGACAGAATTCAATAGCTCAATTAAGTGCCACCTTCAGGATAATATTTACAACACAGTAATTTACTGCAATAACTGAGGCTTGAAGTTCCATAAAAAGAGAAACAAAACAGCTCTGCCATTACCGACGACATGAATCGATCTTCCCCAAGACTTCTGAAATGTCACTTCCTAAACTTCCGACTCCCTCATCTGTTGATGGGGAATCGGATCAGTCCGTCTTGCACTGTTGCATCCCTCTGGGTGTATCACTTTTCCGGGAATCATGTCTATCCTTCCGGGTGCTGTTTGTGTCAGCAACTTTGGCAGGAAAGAATGTCTACGGTGTTGGGTGTCTATCTGTGTGTGTGTGTGTGTGTGTGTGTGTGTGTGTGTGTGTCAGCATCTCTGGTGTGTGGAGGGCTGAAAGGTGTTTGTCAGTGTCTGTGACTGATTTGTGGGTCTGCTGGATGTGTGTGTGTGTGTGTGTGTGTGAGTTTCTGTCTCTGTGTGTGTCCACGCTTTTGTGTCAGCGTCTCTGACAGGTGTGTAGGTTCCGGGCTGCAGTCCTGCTGACACTGTGGTCTCGCTCTCCTTTCTCCGGTCGGCAAGCCAGACCGTCGCCGCAGTCACAGCGCTGGAACAGCTCCAAGCCGTGGGTGCCTTTCCTGCGGTGGCGCGTGCACACCTGGCCCTCCGTCAGCACGGGCTTACAGATGCGAGACCAGAAGTGTCTGGCGCAGCACAGGCCCTCGGAGCAGTCTGCAGATCTCAGGCAAGTATCCCCCTCCTGGCCTGGAGATAGAGAGGAGAGAGAGAGGAGAGTATATGTTACATGAAACAGACTTCACTGTGAAAAGTGCTTGTGTTGTTACTTGAGTCTAATAATAAAAATTAATGATTCTTAACAGGTACACTCACCTTTTGTAGCATGAAGCTGATTGCCGTGGGCAGTGGGAGGCTTCTTGGCTTGATGATGCTCCATGGTGTTGTTGTTGTGTTTGTGCGAGCCAGTGATGATGGATGCATCCGTACCATCTATGTCATTCGCCTGGCAAACACCTAGAAAGGTAAAAAGAAAGAAATGCATTTTAGAGTCTGCCACTATTTAGAATGAATGGATATCATATAATATAAATATATATAAACATGCAGACATCACAGACAAGATTCCCAGTCATCAGAATATCATCAACAACTTGGTAAATCATGAATGTCAGTATTTATTATTTTAAGATGAGGATGCTCACCATTGCTGCAGCGGTTTCCTGCACAACACATGGAGTCGCGTGCGCAACGCTTCCGGCTCTTACGACAGGGCAGACAGGCGCCTCGAGCGTCGTTGCAGAATTCATCACTTCCACATTCACCATCATCAGTGCAAGCACCCGACTGCTGATAAAAACAAAAACAAAAGCATGTTTCATTTAAGATATAATGTGTAAAAGTGCACAAACGTGTTGTTGTTGCGCACAGAATGGACTTTTACGCACGGGTTTAAAGTGAATTATTACCTGCAAGGTGTCCACGGGTAATTTGCTACCGGAGGGAGAAGTGTGAGGAGTCGGGCTGACAGTGTCTGCTCCTTTGCCTCCAGTAGCACCGGGCAGGTTTTTGATGGCATTGGAGTTCACCAGGACGGTCCCTGCGTAAACGTCCCCAAGGTATCCAAACAGCGTGAGATACACAGCCAAGAAGCGACGCGCTGCTGCCGGTATCTGCATGATGATTCTCCAAGTTAAATTCCCCTAAAAATGTCTGTGTGACACAAAGTCCCAAGGCGGCCTTGAAATCCCGAATCACAAAGTTTTCCAGAGAGTTTTTGTCGGCACGATGCTTTCTTTCGACTGAAGCCTCCTGCCTCCCAGTAGTCCCGGGATGATCTCTTTATACATGTGGACCTGTTTGTCTTCCCGCCCCTCGCTGTGCACAACAAAGCAGGAGGGGTGGAATTTCAAAGAGAGACCCACTGTACGGAAATGGCCATCCATTCAGCCTGGACTGCGTTTCACAATGTTTGTGTTTAATGATAATGACCTGCAAAGAATGAATGCCCATCACTTAGTAGCACATACTGGGAAAAAAAAAAAAAAAGTAGATCCAAAGTCTGGAATTTATCCATCTAGTTAGTATAAAATCACATTTTAAATATATATTTATATTAAAAGAGTAAATAAATTATATATGTTTTTATTTTTTATTTTTCTTAAAACAAGTGTCATTCTTGTGAAGGTCCACCAGTTGTGCTGCCTTATTCTGCTTTATCTCAACACTGACTGAAGAGGAAAACATAGTGACCACATTGATATAACTCTTATAATATATTCTCAAATAAATCCCTCATGAGCCCAAAAAAAATCGTCGTTTTTATAAATCACTTCTTCAAAATTAACAGTTCTTTTTTTTTTCCAGCAGTAATTTATTAATATATTTTAATGACTTTCAGACTCTTATAGACGTAATTAATCTAAAAGATCAATGCATCTGCTACAAAATATTGCAGCACATCTCATCTTCTAAGTGATTTATCTTTACAGCTGTGACTCACCAAGTGGTTTCTTTCTTCATAAACTCTCCTTTATAAAAAAAAAAAGCTGTTTGGTGATTCCAGTTTCTTTGACATTCAAGTAGCCTAACTGCCCCTTTGGGCTGTGATGTGAAAGAAGGCAGCGATTGAAGTCGATTAACCAGGTCTACTTCATTTGATCCTTCTGATTGCAAAGGGGGGCAATTATCCTCCAAAGTGTGCTTGATTACACCAGTGGCGGACATCAATGTAGCGGGATATGCAGAGACCATTAAGGGGTGTGAAAAGTTTACCGAATTAATGGACTTCCGTGGCGAGGCCTTTCAGGGTTGACTGGCACTTTGAGATTAAAGGCAACTCTGATCTCTGACCCTTTGGAGGAGCCTACACTGTAAGAAATGCCCATTGTGAGGGGGGGGAACATGTCCTGAAATAGTCAAAATAAGTTTTAAAAGTGTGTTTGAAATACATTATTTCACCCTTTTTACCAGAAAACAGTCAACTTATGGTAAATATATTTTCTTGAATTAAAGGTCCCATATAGTGCACAATTTCAGGTTCATACTTGTATTTTGTGTTTCTACTAGAACATGTTTACATGCTGTAATGTTAAAAAAACACTTTATTTTCCTCGTACTGTCTGCCTGAATATGTCTGTATTCACCGTCTGTCTGAAACGCTCCGTTTTAGTGCATTTCAACGGAATTGCAACGGAATTGCAACGGAATTGCATTGCCGGGCAACAGCTCGGGTCCATGTTTACTTCCTGTCCGCTGATGTTATTCACATATACTGCAACAGGAAATAAACTGGGACACATTTAGAATGTTTATGTTTTAAAACTGTGTAAAGGGTCTAAATATTGTATATTTGTGACCTCACAAATGGACAGAAATCCTAACGGCTTGTTTCAAACGCACAATTTACGTATATTGAGCGTTTTGATAGTTTAACAGTATTTATATAGCACTTAAAACTGTTTTAAAACTTATTAGACATGAAAATGTCATTTTTTACAATATGGGACCTTTAAGTCCCGTTGTGCGTAATAGCGCAGGACATCTCTTTATTTACTCCTGGAAATGATTAAAAATTTGTGAAACAGCATTTTTTTTGGGGCTCAATTTGTCACTTTCTGATACACAGGTGCTGAAGTGCATGATGGTAAACGAGCCCTTTGGTTCCTCTATGCTGATGATATCTTGGCACTTGGACGTCATCTGCTGGTCACGTAGCTCATGTTTGAGTGTGAGGATGTGTGTGTGCGTGACGCGCCATCATGGACACCTGACAAACACACACTGGAGCACTTTGCGCGTCTGAATTGCTGTATGTCTTTTGAAGTAGAGCTTTTATCTAAATGTCAGTGCTGGTAAGGTGAGCTCCTTTGATGCACTTTGATCCCCTTTGATCTCGCTGAGGTGTCACACTGTTGTTATGACTTGAAGCCATTTCCCTGTCCCCCTCAAACAGATCTGTTGTGCGAATAACAGCAGAGACCAGAGAAGCTGAATCATCTGCACTTACCAGTAAGTGGATGACATTAACTCCAGGGCTGATTATTAGATCTCAGGCAACCTCAACCAGTTCACATCAGGCTGCTGGTGTGTGAGAGAGACATCTGTCTTACCTGCAGCTCCCTCTTGTGGCCACTACAGGAAACTGCAGAATCTGCACAGCAACTTGTTGTTTAAAATAACTAAGAGACAAACACCACTCAAAAGTATTGTTTTTTACTCTATAATTTTAAAAATCTTACAGGTGGCACTCTGCAATAATGAATGTACAGCAGAATAAACAACATAACACAAGGCAAATGTCAGGTAACATCGCAGAAGGCGGTCAATATAAGACTCGGAACCAGTGATGGCATACATAAGGCTTTGTGATAAACAGAACCTGCCCTCAATACAGCAAAAATACTTATGGTATGCCAACAGAACTAAGATTTCTTCTCAGTCTTAGCTCTCCGTCGACATCATTCAATGATTTATATCATAAAGCGTAGTCAGTCTGTTTGGCCTCCTGTGATGAAATATGAGTTATAAAATGAGAATTCGGATGATTAATGCCATCGTGCCGTCAAAGATTGTCAACAGTGGTAATGAGGAATATTGTTCTGTGAAATGTTCAAAACTACAAATCATTCTTGCCATCTCTACATGCTCTGATTTAATGACTGAAACAGGTGATGGATGGTTCATTTTTATATCAGGCCAGTTGTGACTGACTTCATAAAACCAATTTAGAGAGTAGAGAAAAGCCTGTCATTGCAGCCATATGATACATTTTTTTTTTTTACTGTTAATAAATGTTCCTGTAAGATAAATCAAAAGGGGTAAGCATGAAATGTATTTCATATGGAAGGGATAATGTACAGAGAGACGGTCATTGTTGTGAAATAAACCCCAACAGGGTGAAAGGGTTTATTGACAACAATGACCCGCTAGCTGTACATTATCCCACTTATTACACGGCTACTTACTTAAGAAATCACTAATTTGACTCAAAAATGGTCCTCCAGAGTCCGACATCAGAACTGCGCCCATAGCAACGGTATGTTATAAAGTAATAACAGACCGTAGAACGCTGTGTTTAACCAATCAGAATTGAGTATTCAACAAAGCTGTGTAATAAGTAAGGATAATGTACAGCGAGCCGGTCGTTATTGTGAAATAAATCCCGACAGGGATCTTGCATCACCCTGTTGGGGTTTATTTCACAACATGACTTCGCTAGCTGTACATTATCCCACTTATTACACGGCTTCTTACTGAAGCAATCAATAATTTGACTCAAAAATGGTCCTCCAGAGTTCGACATCAGAACTGCGCCCATAGCAACGGTCTGTTATACATAGCAACGATCTGCTATAAAGAAATAACAGACCGTAGAACGCCGTGATTGACCAATCAGAATCGAGTAAACAACAAAGCCGTGTAATAATCAGTTTTGTCAGCCATCAAATGACTAGAAGTTCTCTTTCCATGGTGATTAATGTATTTATTAGATATAACAAAGGATGAGAAGCAGCCATCTAAGAGGACACATACGTTTTTTTGAGGTGTATATGTGTTCATGCAGCATCGAAAAGGACTTGTGATGTTAATTTTGTATGCCATTGATTTAAGGCACTTACATCTTCTGATTTTATGCTCGGATATTTTGGACATGAGAGGTGATGAGTTGGGTGTGGCGCTAGTGGTCAAAGTTGCGAGTTTCACACAATATAATCTCCCTTTCTTTCTTTCTTTCTTGCTTTCTTCTGACGTTCGTCTCCAGGAGACCTTTGAAAATATCCATAAAATGAAGTTCAGTCTTAAGATTATGTGAATGTGGTCAATTTTGCCTCCAAAGACGAGGATGGTTATTTTTTATGGATGTTTAAAAAGCTTGACGATTCCACGTAGCACAATGTAACATGGCGTCAAGTGACATCAAACAAATCTTCACTCGAGTTTTACAAATTGACACAAGTCTCCAATTTTCTAAAGAAGGAGGTCAAGTACGTTACAAAGAAATCGAGCACAAAAATATCACTTTACAAAAACAAAAACCAGTACTGTCATCTCACCAGCGCTTATCATAATTTATCAATAACAGCACCAAAGACATTGAAACCATGTTCACAGTTATGTCAGAACTATACAGGGGGGCGAACCGAGGACGAGGCGTTTTGGGCGATTTCAAAACTAAATGAAGAAGTGTGTAAGTAGAGAAGCATTCATATGCGTGATTAAAAGCATATTAAAGAACAAAACAAAGAGTGTGACTTCATCTACTGAAGCTTCAAATGAGTTGTATCTGCTGATTTTCTCAGTTAATGGCATTAAGTGCATAATGACACATTGCTTCATGGAAATACTAGCTGACATTTTGCGTGTGTCGGTGTGTGATTCATTAAATTTCAAGCAGGGCACTTTAACGAGTCACGTCTCTTTCCACTGACAGCACAGTGTTTGTGCTTTTCAAGTTAGGTTAATCTCATATAAAGCGTACTAAGTATTTGCTGTGGTCATGTGTGTGAATGTAAAATTCAAATACTATGTACCGTACATGCTGTATGCCGTATGGATGATAAATAAGAAGAAAAATCAGTGACATTCATGTTAGTCTTGAGCACTTGATACCAGTTTTACTCGCAAACTGTAGTGTGTAGATCTCTGGAAAGTATCGGAGTTTGCAGCAAGCAGCTGCACGTCAAAAACCGGGGAGCAACTGTAGTAACATCTTAAACCCTCCAAAAGTCCTCCCAAACATTTCGCCAAATATTGCGGAGAAACAAACACAGAAAAAAAAAAAAATCAATCGTCGGCCTCCTCTCTTTTTGAGCAGTCCACATTTTTCACACTCTTTTTTTATCCTAGAGCCAAAACTTAGACAAGCTATCGAACATCCATCCACCCACTAAACATCTTTCCCTGTTACACGGGAAAACCTGGCTCCATCATCAGCCTGTCATGTGTATATGAGTGTATCCCTGCACTTTCTTTGCCTTTGCCTTTAGAGCCGAGTGTAAGACGACACCGAAGAAGTGCTACAGCAGTCCCATTATAAATGCTTGATCCAGAGCCACAGTGAAATAAAGGCATATCGGTGACCCAGAGGGTTTGCCATCCATCCGTTTATCTTCTTTTCCCGTATCCTCTCTTTCTTTTTAAAGCAGTTTTTTTTTTTTTTTTTACAACACAGCCATGTCCTCAAGATGGCCTCCAAGCCAACAAAAGAAGAGTTTCTTTTGGTTTTAAGTTGAGAGGGGGACTTCAAAAATCAACGTCCCAGCCGGAGTTGTCATCGGGAGGCGGGTCCTCGTTGTCCTCTGGGAAGCTGTCGAAGTTACTCGTGTCGACTGCTGATGTGACCTGGCAGAAAGACAGAAGAATCGTTCACGGACAGACTAAACAAGCAGACAATATGTATTGTAAATTTGAGATTGACGACAAAAGAGCAACTAGAAAGAAAAGGATTACGAGTATCAGTGTTGTGCACTTACATTAGGGACAATAGGAGGCGTCAACGTCCCCTTCTTCAAGCCCTCCCAGTTAAAGCCCTCAAACCATCTAAAGGAAAAACACCATCACTTTTATACCAATTATTATGATAATTATTATCACCAATTGTACTGTAATTAATAAATAAGAGGATTATGTGAATTTATAGACATGCTTACTTGTGCTTTTGGATGTCTTTGACACCATTTTTCAAGTTTCCCAGTCGTTCAGAAGGATTATCCCTACAGTAGAAGAAAAACAAAACACGTGATGAGTCAGCATACAGACCACTTACAGGAATTACTTTGAGTTTCTCTGAACTATCGCTGGAAGCACAGACACTCACCTGCATAGCTTTTTAATTAGGTTGGCAGCATTTTTGGTAATTTTCTTTGGAAATTCGATCATGTCGATGCCTCTCAGGATGATGTTGTAGGTTTTCATAGGATCAGGGCCAGAGAATGGAGGGCTAAATAAAAGATGGAAAGATGGTAGTCTTGAGTGAAAAATGCAGAGTTTCTAAATAGTAATTCACTTGTTGTTGTGTGTGATACCATACATGCCAGATCACAGGGAACACTTAAGATATTATTTTTATGGACATGCCCAGGCTTGTGTGTACCTGCCAGTTAAGAGCTCAAACATGAGGATTCCTAGAGACCAGTAGTCGGCCGAGATGTCGTGGCCCTTGTTCAGAATGATCTCCGGTGCTACATACTCCGGCGTCCCACAGAAGGTCCACGTCTTCTTCCCAAACCCAATCTTCTTGGCAAAGCCAAAGTCGACCTGAGAAAAAAGAAAGAGAAAGAAATGTTGTTCTGTCAGTCAGATGAAGTTGAATAGAGAGGTGAAGTCCCGCCCCTTCTGGTGGAAAACCATGGAACCTTATTTCTGAAAAAATATGTATGGCAGTCAACGGCAAGAGACAAATGTTTTTTTGATCACGTTTGAATTGCGCCATGAATCACAAATATGATGTTTGTCAATTTAAAAAACAATTTTGCAAGTCAAGAAAGTCACAGTTTTTTGTAGTCTCATTTAGTAAGACTTGTTGCTTGTGTGAGTATATCCCAGTATGAAACACACAGGCATCGTAGCTTCAGTGAGCGATACGTCACTTACACGACTTTTGGGTGTGTAGTCTTTCTAATTATGTATTTTCACAGTCTGATACTTCATCAGTTTTTACCTCAAACTGCGACTTTCCTGACTTTGTGAACTTCCTGAAATGATCTTTTACATTGACAAACATCATATGTGTGATTCATGGCACAATTCAAACGAGATCAAAACATTATTTGTCTCTCCCCATTGACTACCGTTCATATTTTTTCCGAAATAAGGTCCCATGAGGTCCACCTGACGGGAGGGACTTCGGCTCTCTATAGGAATTCATGTTCCAATAATTTGGTCCATATTTGTATCAGATCATGTACATTCTTATGTATAATAATGGCAAAGCTGGAAATCATGTAATTATTTCAGTATTACAGTTTTCACTTGATGCCTTGACATGATCAGTGCTCGAAGTGTGCCGGTACTCACCGGTACGCAGTACCGGCACTTCATTTTACTCCTTGGCGTACCGTGACTTTTTTCTTGCGCACCGCAACTTCTCACAAGCTTCCGGTACTCTTCTCTGCCCTCTCCATATCAAGTTCTCTGGGAGATTCATAATCGCGATTCATAACGGTGCAGTGACAGTGTTTTTGCACCACGCCTCATGAGCCGTATGAGCATGAAAACTATGTGGGAAGCATCTGGATGAGCCAACACACGGCAAGGGGGAGGAGGGGTGAGAGCGACACTGCTGTAATTTATCGATACAATGTTCACATCCTTTTTGTTAAATATTTAGTGAACTATTCGTCATAACTTTTTTTTTAATTTGTGAATAAAGATAATTCATGAAACATTACTTTAAAGTTTGCTGAATCTGCTATTGTGATTTATAGAATATGATTTTACAGCACAAACATTTCCAGAATAATTTAATGTTCAGATGAAGGTGATAAATAATAAAATACTTATTTATCTAGTAATAATAATGGTCCAAAATGATGTAAAATTGCATAGAGTGTGTCTCTTTATCCTGCTGCATAATATGTAGGAGCATCCTGACTGGGACTTGAATGATACCCTACAATAGGCTACAAATAACACAGGAAGGAGCTTTAACTATTAACACTTAACACACCACCGTAACCCAATAATGTTCCAGTTGTAATATTAGTTGAGTATTATAGGCCTACTCTAGAAGATGCATAGCCCAATTACAATAATAATGCAATACAATCACACTGCTTATGACAGTATAACATGCTTAAGGAAATAATGAATAAATAGAAATAAGTGGCAAGAGATCGCTGACACCGGCCGATACACTCACCAACATGTGAGAACTGGCACTTATTTTTTTCCACTTCAAGCACTGGACATGATGGATAGGGAGAGGTGAGCAGCTGGTTGCTGCTCTGCCAAAAGCAACAAACTGGATTCTTCGGCAGCAGAAAAGGGAATGGCGGCACCCCAAAAAACACAGAACTCGACTTAGCCTCAATTATACTTTTATTTATACTATAATTATACTTTTATTTACTGCCAATATGAGGCGGGTGTTCAAGTGTCATTTGATCCTTCATTGTGGCATCATAGAAAGATGCGATTTCTCTTGTGTACAGCATTTCTGACTTTCACAAAAGACACAGAAAATGCAATTCAGAATTTCTTTCAGTGGTACATTACATCCCTTATGGATGATCTCTTACCAGTTTGGCATAACCTCTGTGGTCCAAAATAAGGTTCTCTGGTTTAAGGTCTCTGTAGATGATTCCTTTGGAATGCAGGTAAGCGAAGGCCTCCACCACACAAGCCGTGTAAAACCTGGTGGTTGAGTCCTCAAACGAACCCCTGGAAACACAGCAGGACACAGATACGTGAGGTTTTAGGTCCAATACTGTGACTGCAACTCTCTACATGTTGTAAGCTTTGCATCACTGGCATTAACAGAAATATGACACAGCTAAAACAATTCAGTTATATCCGACCTGGTGAAAAAGAGCTTACCGGTCTCGAAGAATGGTCCACAACTCTCCTCCTAAACAAGCCTCCATCAACATGTAGAGGTACTTGCTGTCCTTGAATGTTCTATAGAGTCTGAAAACACAAAAGTGGATGTTATATCAAACTGATTTTAAATGTTAAAATATTTGGTGAACATCTAGTTGGAGAGGTGCAATGGATTAATATTCCAAAGTTAAAAAGCTGAGCTTTAATTAACACAAGTTGTGTAGGAAGCAATTTTACATCAAAATGCCTCAGTTACTTATCTATGAACTCAGTATGTGGTCAGAAATAGAAACATTTTGTTGATACTGTTAGACCTTTATATACATTACGGTTGCCTCAAAAATTCCATACCAACATGTTATTTAGTACGCTAAAACAGTATGTGAGATTTTTTTAGTACGTCTGAAATCTTAGTATGAAACCAATGAATTGCATACTGGGGAAATAATACAGTATGCAACGACGGACACTACGGTGGCATAAACATCCCACAATGCAATGTGGTAGTGACGACAACGTGCATAACATACGTTGACGGATAGCTCTGTAACATCAATGACACTTCAGTTTAACTGTAAGTATAATATTTCACACAGCTACATAGGCGTAATGTATATTCTAAATTAATTCAGAAAAATTCTAAAACGTCCGCCTACAAAATTAAAACAACATTTTTTCTATTCTATTGTCATATTCTACCGAAACGGCCTGTGTTGAACAATAATATATTATAAATATTAGTTTTGTCTCTGTGCTTTTAATCTTTGCCGTTGTAAGTCGAAGTAGAGCAACATAAGTTACGGCTCAGTGCGTCCGAAAAGATACACGCTACTGTTTATTCACACAAAAGTATGTTGAACGACAGTACACATATTGGGTATGTAGTGCATAGTAGGTGATTTCGAACAGCCTATATATACCATATAGTGTAGCATTAACATAAACTCATAACTCATGTGCCTTCTTATTTTCTTTCAGGGTCACAAGAGGTTGGAGCATCTTCTAGCATATACACTGAAGACAGCAGGAAAAACGACCTTGTATAGGTCACTAGAGCATCTCAGGAACATCTCAGTTAGATACATAAGCACTCAAAGAATCAGGTCCTTCTGCTTCTGAGGCAATAAAGTACTGATCCTTGTTGGATCAAAACGGAGGATTATTTATAGTGCCTTTCAGTGAAGCTGCTCAGGGGGTGTACCTAACAATGAAGTCAGAGTGGGCCTCCTGCATGATGAGTTTCTCTGATCGAATGTGCTCCTGCTGTCTTGTGTCGACAATGTGCCGCTTCTTCAGGATCTTCATGGCGAAGGTTTTGTTCTCATCGCTCTTGAGCTGAACCTGCGGTGAGAAGGAAAAGAAAGGAATTCAGATACAAAGGTCGGCTGCCCATTAACCTGCACAGCCTGATAGACGAGTAAACTGTCGCAGCGTGGTGCCCCCTACCAGCTCGACACGACCAAAGCCGCCAACTCCCAGAGTGTCGATGATGTTGAAGTCAGCTAGGTTGAGATTGAAGAAGAACGCGTTCTCTGCTTCATACCTGTGGTGCCGGGGGAAAGGGGGGGAGAAAAAAGACAGAATGGGAACAGGATTAGAGATGAGATGAAGGATGAAAGAAGAGATAATCCACTTCCAACAACCTGAGACAAAATATCCGTCTCTCCTTCAGCTCATTTGTTTGCAAATCTTAGAGGATTTATCTCGTAGTAATCTATCGAGGATGTTATTGAGGATGTGGAGTGTATAAATATGCACTCGTGAACAGGATGTGTTTGAGTTTAGTCCTCTGGTAAACCGCATTGACCTCTCTTTGAACGCATCCCCAGCCTGTCCCCAGTCTTAATAGGAAAAAACAAACAAAGATGGGACATCCGTCACACGAGCTCACTTCTCAGCTGGCTCTGTAGACATGCCTTGGCTCTGCCAGCGAACACCCCACCGTGCCATGGCAGACCTGCACATGCTGGCAGCGGAGACGGCGTCCACGTATCCATTCCCTTATCCCCAGATGCCCCGTGTCTTCTCTGGTTATTGTTTGATCCAGACAGAGTTTCATCAGCTCAGTCTCTGGATCAGTGGGCTTAGGACAGATCTGAGCCTGGACAGCCTTTTTCTGGGTCACTCAGACCAGACTATCACCTCAACGTCAGGCCTTTTCTCACTCAAAAACAGTCAGACAGACATTTATCAAAAAAATACCCCTACGAGGAAGACTTGTTTAGATAAGTCTGCAGTCTTCCATCACGGCGCAGCAGGGATTAAGTTTATTTACATTCAATTTAAACAATGACCGTTCTCGCTTTGAGTCTGATAAATAAAATGGCAAATGAGACTTCACGCTAAGCTTTTTCCATTTGAGATGTGGAAAGAGGATTTGACTCCATCCGATCCAGCAGATACATCACTGCAAGCCAGAACAACAAAACCTTTTTCCCTAAACTGCATACCAGAGGGGCACGGTGGAGGCATGTGTTGGCAGGTTACTGAGCCACGGTGTTTCTCAGAAACACATTAGGTTACTAGGACAGTCACTGTTTATTTGTGTTTAAATGGGCACTACTACTTGCATGTAAGTCTCACAGGTGATCCTTTCATCTTTTTTCTCCCCTCCCATTATCTGGACGGCGGCCCAGAAAACACTCCAAATCCCCAAATGCTCCGTGCTTAACAAAAGGATGGAGAGATGCAACCAAGAGAACACGCATTCCTGTGTGCCAGACAGGACTATTAATAAGGCCATGATGCCTGACACGTGTGCATACATTGATTTATGAGTGCATATAACGAGGGAGGTCTCGTAAATTGTGACTAGATATAAAGGGGTCAGGAATGAGGAGATCATTTTAAATCATGCAGGTCTTTAAAAAAGGTTTAAAAGCAGTAGTAGGATTTGGCCAACAGATGGCAGCGTTGCTCCATTAGAGGTATCAAGGTTAGGAGCAAATACTTGAAGCTGATGTACAATAACTCCAAGCCTTTCAAAGCTGAACCACCAAATGAAGCTATTGTTTAGGCAATGAAAGAATCCGCCAACGTAATCTATTCTGTGCAAAAGATTAAACTCCTCTTACAGCTGCAGTTGGTAACTTTGAGTAAATATGATAAAAAGTTATTTTTATAACTATATTATATCCTGACAGTAGTGCATGAGACAGATAATCTGTGAAAAAAATCATGTTCCTCTGTGTCCTCCTAGTGCTCCTAATGGCATTTGAAAGTTTTAACCGTGCCCGAACCAAAACAACCAATCAGAGCCGAGCAGCAGCTGTCAATCACTGTTCGCAAAACTCAAACTCCAATCCAACTGTCAAACTAGGCAGCGCTGATCAAATATTAATATTTGGATATTATTATTCTATTATTATATATTATTATATTAATATTCTGCTACTCTAATGCTTATTTCTCTCCTCAAATGTTTTCAGAAACATCTTGCAGTGTACTGTTTAGCTGTAAAATGAGAAAGTTTGCTCAGGCCGGTGGGCGGTGCTTGGTTTTTGGCTCGACTGTTTTCAACATGGCGGCTCGGTCACAAACTTTCTCATTTTACATGGTCGTGTCTAGAAGGTAACCCGCAAATTGCGAAATCTGATCTGTGATCTGCAAAAACTTTGGAAAACTTTCACGAGACTTGCTGCCCGACGAGCTATCCTAACCTTTACTATTCACGGTCAATGCCTAACTTTAACTATTCGAGATCAATGCCTAACCTTAACCATCTCGCGAGAGTTTCCCCAACTTGCGGGTTCCCTTCTAGACACTACCATTCTACAGCACGTTTCTGAAAACATTTGAGGAGAGAAATAGAAATTTCAGTAACTGAATCTTGATTCATATTTGATCAGCGCTGCCTAGTTTGACCGTTTGTTTTGCGAGCAGTGATTGACAGCTGCTTTAGAGACAGCTCGGCTTTGATTGGTTGTTTTCCTTCGGCACTGGGAAATCTTGCAGATGCCGTTTGGAGCATCGGAGGACACATAGGAGCATGATCTTTTTCAGATTATCCGTCTCATGCACTACTGTCAGAATATAGTGACCGTTTTTATAAAAATAACTTTTTTTAAAAAATCATATTTGCTCAAAGTTACCGACTTAAACTTTAAGCGAATAAAATAAGACAACCTTGAAACCAGCTGGTGAACTTATCAGTTCACTGCAATGAATAGTTTTCTTACAGGAAAAACATTTCCCGTCGCTCAATGTCCCAACCAAGGACACATGGGCTCTCTGGGGGTCGATGAATAGCGGAGATATTTACTAAAGCAGCAGCACAAATACTCATATAGATTCTTTTTCCAGAAAGGCTGAGAGAGAGAGAGACAACACTTGTCTTTGTCCCTGGTTGAAGCACCAGATGGAACATGATACAGGCAAACAGACCCAGTGGGACTGGAACCAATACATGTATTAACCATGACCTTGAATAAAAACACAGAGCTCAGCTGCATTCAATACGGTAATGTAATGTTGTATGTTTTGGAACCATTGTACATATTGTATTATTTCTGTTATTCTAGGATGCCTAACAACATCCAGCAAATGGACTGCCGACGAAAAATGTGCCTTTCAGCTAACTCAGGGACATTTACATTTGTTTGAATGTTTATTCATTTACATTGTACCTTTTCAAATACAGAAATTTAAATTGAACCCTGCTTAGTTACGTATTGGCCTGCGTGTGTTTTGAGGTCCCTTATATGAACTTGAAATGACATGTGACTTATTACCGTTAGGTAGCAAATCTGTCACTAGCACACAAAGTGTTCCTATGCAGGTCAAGTAGCACCCCAGTGGGTGATAATCTGTATCAGTGAACAGATGAGATCATAAAAAAATGATGCAATCCCCGTGTGTCTAAGTGTGTGTGAGTGTTTATGTCAGTGTGCGTGAGGCTGTGTGTGTATGCTAGTGTCCTCATTTCCTTTAGTCTAGCCTGACTCTAAGGAGAGGAGCAATGAGGAGACAGCATCTCTGACCTTAAAGCTGACTAATGACTTAAATGTCACTTTTTATTTACCAGTAATTCTTACTTATTGAACTCCTGCAGCAGCTCAATAGACATGGGACGTGTTGAGTCACAGCGGGTTCATATTTCCTCATCAATCTTCAATCATGCCAGATGGGCTATGATGAGCAGTAAGTGGAAAGTTAAGTATTTATACTCAATACAGGACATCTGCAAGTTTCAAAAACTTGGATTTGAGACATTTTATTGACAGTTTGAAGGGAAAATGAGGTCGAGTTCATCACAAGAAAACTGAAAGTAGCTGTTGATCTATCAGAGGATCGTTTAAATTACTTGTTTAATTTGAGCACCAGGAAACATAAAGTAAGTGTTTTTTTTTAACTTATATTGCCTTTATATGACAAATGACATGGCATGAGGGGAGAGAGAGTTCAGGAATGACATGCAACAAGGTCCCTGACCGGACTGCAACCAGGGACGTTGCAGTTTATGGTCGGAGGAGCTGTAACCCAAAAGCCACAAGGACGCCCCAAAGAACTGAAGATTTAAAGGGACAGTTCAGGTGTTTTGAAGTGGGGTTGAATGAGGCACTTATTCTTAGTGCCACACCCCCAATTTGGAGAAACAGACAGGAGATCCTGCACGAAACGATAGCAATGTACGGCTGTGGACGGGACCGGCAGCAAAACATATTTAAGCCACCTAAAAGAAAAGCCCACCTAAAAAAACAATAACAGTTTAAGAGTACGCTATATTTAGAATATTTTCTGACAGGGAACTGAACTGAAAGTGAAACTTATCTGTACTGTTTTTGTCAACGAAGTCTGGCTGCTTTGAAGAGAGCATAGATAAGTTTCACTTTCAGTTCAGTTTCCCGTCGTAAAGGGCTGCCTGACGGCAAGGTAAAGCTGTGAAAATATTCTAAACACTTAAACTGACATTATTTTTTTTAGGTGAGCCTTTCTTTTAGATACGTTAAAATACGTTTTGCTGCCGGCCCCCGTCCACAGCAGTACAATCTGCATTTGCATTTATCACAGTCCCTGTAACATCCAACATCATAGCTCTACCAAAGAGTATAGAAGCAAAGAGACGAAACTCTGGTGTTTTTTTTGACAACGCCTGCTGCCCCCATTTTGGACTGAAAACGCTTGTTATATTTATAATATTTTATTGTTCAACACAGGCCATTTCGGCAGAATATGACAATAGAATAGAAATCATTTTGTTTTACTTTTGTACGGCACTTTTTAGGCGGACCTTTTACTGGCGTTCGGTAGTCGCTTTCAGTCCAAAATGGCGGAAGCGTAGCTTTGCTGCTGGGCGCTGACGTTGCAATGGAAAGAACAATTGACTTTCACTTCTTGGCAATATACGTTCTTTGACACTACTTTGAGAGGGCACATACACTGAGAGGGTGACTCTCTTTGCCAGTGAAATAAAGTATTGACTGAGTTAGTGTTTGCATGTAAACTATTAATTAAAAATCAATACCGTGTTTTTGAGAATCAATACAGTATCACTAAATATAATATCACAATATTTGATATTTTCTTACACCCTCAAGCTGTACATTGCTTTGGTTCCATGCGGTAACTCCTGTCTGCTTCTCTAAACTGGGGGCGTGCTTATCGTCATCTACTGTAGGTAATAATACACTGACAACAACCCCACTTCAAAACACACAAACTATCCCTTTAAAGACTTGTGCATCTATATTTGAGATATGGGAATGTAGATAACATAATATATTTTGTCTCACCTACAGTCTCTCACCTCACCTTCCACTAAAGAAAATACTTCAATCCCTGTTTTATGCAGGCAGAAATACAAGTAAAACATTTCAACAGAGACAGATGTATTGGCTCTACTTTATCTAACGTGAAGCTCCTCCAGCAGAGAGAAGCAGCAGCTTGATCAAAAACAATGTGCACATATAGCAGCACATAGCAGGGAGGTAAGTCTTTGAAGAAAAGACCTGTCACCTCACAGAGAGCAGCTGTAGTTTGCTGTATAGTTAACGGTACTTGCTGCATGGTGCTTATCCGCTGTGACCAATTAGAGATAGTTTCCATCACCGTGGGATCCTGACTCAGGCTTTCCTCACTGAGAAACAAATGTGCTCTGCAGGGCGGGGAGCGCCAGCGAGAGATGACACACACACACACACACATCACACGGCAGGGAAAGCTACCTTAATCAGGATGGAGAGCGGCTTTGATGTGACAGATTTTAGGGAGCAGAGGGAGAGAGTGGATTTATTTTAAGATAAATACTTCAAGATAAAACTTCTGTAGAGAATAGGGTTGATAATAAGGTTGCAAACGGTGGCCATGATTTGTTGCTCATTTGCATCAAATCAATCTTAAACTAGCTTCCCTACAGACTTACGGATTGGTAGGAATGGGGTACTGACTGCACACTGCCGGTCTGTTTCGGGAATGTATCTATGTTGTATGATCTATGCTCAAAATCCTCTTAATATGACAGTAAGGAGACCTTTCAAATGTTTTATGTTCTCAGCAATGTTCAAAAGGTCAAACATTCAATGAATGTTTCCAGGGTCTGAAATATTTTGCCACTGTGGCAGGCAAGTATTTTTCTTTTTGTCTGCCATTCAGAATTTATTTCTGCCACTTTTGAAATCTCTGCACTAAATGAGGGAATAACATTTTAGATCTGATGTCATTCAATGTTCAATATACATTTATTTTACATAAAAAAACATTATATGCATGGTAAATTACAGTGTTCAAATTACACCGTAGCTTCCGGGGGAGGTTACTGTACTGTACTTTAGTATTGTCATCTATAGTGGTTATTTGCATAAAAACACACAATTCAAATGATTATGATTTTTGTTTTTTAAATATTTGCTATTTAATAAATATGTTGGCATCAGCAGTTTTAAATATGTATTATAATTGGCTTAGAGCTAGTGTTAGGAAGTTAAACAGGTCATATTTTCATCTCTAATATCTATTTTATATTGCTATGAAAACATCTCCTTCAAACAACTGGATTTATTCAAATTTCTCGCCAAAAACTTAATTTTACAAGATTACATTTGAACACATCATCATAACGCTGTAATTTACCTTCGCCCAATAGCAATTTTTACCGAACAGAGCATGAGCGCACCTCTGTTACATTTGTAGCTCCGTTATTTAACCAAGCAGGACTGTGCTGCCCTCCGGCTCATAGGTAATGTTACTAGCTCTACTCCTGCTGATTTCAATACAGATTTGTTGTTAACAGTGTAGCATTATCAGGGGAAAAAATATGGTGCGTCCACTCAGGTTTAGTAAAAGCGCACGGCTTTTGAGGGCTTTTGTTTTTCTCTCCGCCATGGCTCCGGTCCCAAACAAACTGAAACATGATACAGCGTGCGTATGCCATTACGTCATTGTGCATGCGTAACTGTCGGAATGCATCGATAAGAGGAATCGATAGTCACAGAGGGATAAGATGCCGAGGAATTGGACAACTAGGAATCGGTTCTCAACAGGAACTGATTCTCTATTCCCATCACCAACATTTTCCCTGTCTGCCAAAGTAGCAGATGGCCTGAAGATTTCACCTTCCACTGCCAACAATTTCTTTTGCTATTTGAACTGCGGAGATAGGCCTTACAAATCACTTACAATGTTAGTTTATATCAACAGACACACATGCCCTGGGAATATAGGACCCTGGAAACATCGGGCTGAGCCTTCTCTTTCTATCACATACATTTGCTGGTAATCATCAGTGGTGGTGAGCCATAAGGGGGACCTGACCAGGCAGGGCTGAATGCCAGAGGCAAGCCAGTGCACCCCCTCCCATTATATTGTCTTGTCTCTTTCCTCAGAGCCTCCGTCCAACACAGTAAGGTGTTATGTTCTGCTCTTTGCTGACTAAATTCCACTGACTTGCAAAAGATGACTGACACTCTCAGCAGTCAGCTAGAAATCCGACAGAAGTCTAGTCTGCTTTGTCACCCGTCCGATTCTCTCCCGTCTCTCTTCACTCAGTCCGTCCATTTACATCTCTCTTCCCCTTTCTGGCGCGATAAGCTGTTTCCTTCTCTCTCGCTCTCTGTAATCTGTCATTACTGGGTTCTTGTTTCTGCTCACCTTGACTCACAACATGGCACCGGGTGAGCGCGGTATCAGATTATGCCAATATGTAGCTGCCTGTATCCCAAGATGCCCACCTCAGTGCCAAGGTGCCTTCTACAGTGCTATTCTCTTGTTTCCATAGCGACGATAAATAGAGTACATATTAATTCCTCCAGAAATAGAGGCGGAGGTCATAGCCTCTGCTTTCTGGCCTGCCACATGGGCATTGTGTTGTTATATAACAGACCTAAAGACACAGTGCATTAACAGTTGGCCTAGAGCATCTTTCTTTATAAACTGTTGCAGCTGGTGGGGAGTCACGATATGGCACAACATTTCAAAAGGTTTATATAATCTGAAAATGAATTTGTGCAATTAATTGATTGAAACTAATCAAAAAGCAAGCCTAAAGCAAAAATATATATTTGAACAGTGGGTATTTTAATTAATTCATGCATACCAATTAAGGCTGAAAAACTTTTAGTTTGAAAGCTATAGAGTGAAGATACTGGCATCATATGAAACTAGAAAACGTAAGGAATCCAGGGGTAACAAACCATTTCATACTAGCTTGTCGTGAAGGAGGCTAAATAACGCTCCAAACTTCCACTAAATTTTGGCAAAGAAAAACTGGCATTACCATTTTTAAAAGGGGTCCCTTGACCTCTGACCTCAAGATATGTGAATGAAAATGGGTTCTATGGGTACCCACGAGTCTCCCCTTTACAGACATGCCCACTTTATGATAATCACATGCAGTTTTGGTCAAGTCAACACACTGACACACTGTTGTTGTCTGTTGGGCTTGAGTTTGCCATGTTATAATTTGAGCATATTCTTTTATACTAAATGCAGTACCTGTGAGTTGTTTCTGGACAATATTTGTCATTGTTTTGTGTTGTTAATTGATTTCCAATAATAAATATATACATACATTTGCATAAAGCAAGCATATTTGCCCACTCCCATGTTGATAAGAGTATTAAATACTTGACAAATCTCCCTTTAAGGTACATTTTTAACCGATTAATCGCTTCGATTGACAGCCCTAATACCAATAAAATATAATTGTCTTACTTGGCTTTGGCATCAGCATCCTCATGGCCTTTATTGGACACATCCTCCAAACCTCCAATCAGGTGCTTGAATGAACTGCAACACAGACAGCAAACGTTAAAACAGCAAACTTTTCTGAGACTAGCCCAGCCCAAAGTAACACACACATATCCTCCACTTACAGTATGTAATCAATGCAGTTTTTACTGTACACTGCAGCCAGTCTGTATAAGAGGCTGGTGTATTATATGGCCAGACTGTCATTAAAAACACTGCCAGTTACTATTAAATATTCATCAGTCTGCTTTTAGAGACGAGCCTCGAAAAATCACTGTAGAACAGATGAGAATACAGAGCTACCCCGACGAGGTGTAAAGCAGTGTGATCGCAGACGGGGGATGCGTGGGCGTTTTAGAGACAAAAGTAGAGGCTGTGCATAAATGTTTTAATGAATGAATTATAGAACAGAAAACGTACTGTCACTGGGTATTATGATAGAAATCATTAGACATAAAATCCCATGATAATATCTTCTGTTCTTCTAGTACTTAGTGAAGTCAGTGAAGTTATTCTGAAAAGAAACAGTGCAACAGTGCAGTTCTTTTCAGGCCATGATAATAAAATTACAATTATGTTTCTCACTGAATACACCAGAACTTAATTCATTATTATTAGTAAGACTACAGAGGATAAGAGCATTAAAGAAATCTTACAATGAGAGGTTGAGACTGCAGAATAATAAGCTACAGAATAGGCCAACTTGCTGAATTAAAATTCTCTGAAATTGCACTCGTTGGGGGATCTGGTACATGAAATATAACAACTATGCATCGGCTCATTTCTCTCTTAAGTATGGCTGCCTATGCAGAAGACTCCAAACATCCTGGAAGAACAACTAACTGAGACAGTTTTCATGCAAGGCTCATCAAGCTGTCAGCCAGACAATGTAATACATCTGGTGTTTTCTCCTGTTGAGACCATAATGTCTCTGAGCTGGGACTGTTTCCGAGCTGAGCTTTTCTTTGGCTGCTTACAGCGTCTATCGAGTCGGTGGCTCCCTGCCGTTTGTTTTTATTCCCCATCTCTTTCCAACTGTCTCTCTCGCCTCCTTTTTCTCCCGCACAGCTCTTGCAATTATCCTTATCTTACCTCTTAAGCTGCACGGTTTCGTTTTGATGCACATGTGCGGACATACAGAAAACCAATAAATGGACACAACACTATAACTTGGAATCTGCACCAAAACTGGCTTGGCTGGGGGACACGCTCGCACAATGAGCTAGTTTTGTGGGCCGTGAGAGCATCAGCTGCTTGTGTGACAGGCAGAATGAAAGGCAGTGATAATCAGCTGCGCTGAATGACTCACTCACTATCCCCTTTGCTAGCTCTGAGGATGGCCCATTTGTGCCTGTCGTGTTCCCTGAGGCTAGAGGGAGGCCCTGAGTAAGCTGATACCATCTCCTCTCTATGCCCAATCCATCTGTCTCTATTCTCACCACACGACTTAATCCTTACACAGTGACCTGATATAAACTTCTTTAAATCTACATTTTTAAGTACCATAAGAACATGATAAACATTGCTTTCAAATGTCAAACCATGTCACTGCAATATGAAGCTTAAATTGTGGTTTTGCTCTTTGATAATCTCCTGACAAACATCAGTGAAAAAACAGCCCTCGTTAGTCATTCCTGCACAAATCTAGCATAAAGTCAAAATTCTTTGCTGAAGTTGATTTAGGATTTAAGACACATGACTTCTTGGCGTCACTTAAAGTAATAATCTTGAAGATTTTCATTTACATAAATGTCTGTTGAATCGCTATCTATCGCCGAATGAAGTAACACAATGGAGCTTTATTGCAATATTCATATATTTGCAGTAAACAAACTGGGTGTCTGTGACGACATTCCCAAAACAAATGCTGTATTACTGCTAATTAACACTAATTACTGTGTTACTGCTAATACAGTGCTGCAGGAATGAGAACTAAAACTCGGAAACGAGTTAGCATTTTAGCACTTCCAGTTCCCTCGTCTGGAAGTCAATGGGTTTTTAGTTAGATGCCGGAAAAACTGTCTGTCGTTAACACAAGCTGAAGAGATTTTAACGTTTTATTCTACGATATAAAATACATCAATAAATACCCCACTCGTGAATTCTGAAGCCTTAATGTGTCTTGAAAAGGCGGAATGTGGCTAAATGAGACTACTAAACGTCATCACGCCGACTCATCAGCTTTCACAGCCTCGTTGTGTATATTCGCGTTTATGCGACCATGGTGTGGTTCGTTTATAGCCCAACGTTAGCTTTTTACTTCTGGCGATTGCATTTATACTTCAAAAATCATAAAAGTGGTGTTCATTTGTGGAGATTATCTTGTTGAACAAAACTTGTAAGTATCATAAATCTGTGTTTGCCACAGAGCTCATTTTCTCAATAATCCAAAACCCAATGGAAAAATCCCATCGGCTTTTTGTCGAGGGACCCCGGGGTGATGCTCACTTCCTGTTTGGCCTACAAAAATACATCATCCCTGCAGCACTCTATGCAAACCGAACATTTCCTTTCCATTTCACGAGTCGACTTTTATTATGAAGTAGTCACAGGAATTGCAACGCGTTTGTCAGCGTGAGCCTGACACTGACCGCTGTCATTCATTTAGGTGTCCTTGGGTGTCCAGAAAGGCGCCACTAAATAAAATGTATTATTATTATTATTATTATTCGTCAAATACGCGTCTATAAAACAAGACATTTTCGTCATTTTTTTGACAGCGGATCAGATTTAAATACATCAGGGAGTGATGGAACAAGAAGTAGGAGTCAGTGAGCTGTTAGATGAAGAGCTGCAGGCGACAGGCTGCACATCTCCAACTTCTCAGCGAGGTAACCAACTTTCACTTTTGCTGTTCGCAGACTCATGCCGTGAGCAGAATAAGATCAGATCACGGTTGTTCAAAGAATGATGGAAAAAGATCAATTATTGCCCGACTTCTTTATTAAAATGACAGTAGTTTCTTTTTGCTGCCCCCAGCATTCTGGGACCCGCAGTATTAAACCGCATTTACCACCAGTAAACAGGGTGTCGCCAAATCAACCAGGACTGATAAATTATGGATAGCCACTTTAACAAGCAAATGTCATAAATTTAGTCATTTGTGTCTGGAAAACTTTTTGAGAATTAGGTGAGTCCTGAAGCCGAATCAATCAGCAGACTTGGTGATGACGTGATTGCCTTCGGAAACTTTGTGAGCAGACATTCAGAAAAACTTTCACTGGAAGTGAAGTGAAAGGGAGTGCAGCATGATCCTGAAAATGCCCAATCTATTCCTCACCTCGCATTTATTGAATTTGTTGAAATTCCATGTATTGGATTTCCATGAGCGCTTTGATGTTTTTTTTTTAGTTTGACACTTGGAAGTAACGACAACTAAATGTGTGCCATGTTCATCCACTAAGGTGCAGAAGTGGGCTCATGCTGATGTCTAAAAGTAAAGGTATAGCACTTAGCCTGTTCCTAGAAATTGTCCTTACCTGACCATCATGAGCAAAGCAATATTTCTGGGCTAGTTTTGCACGGCTGCTCATGATGTCAGACAGACATTCATTCATTGGGCTCATGCACCACTTTAATGCTAATAAAACAAAAGGATCAATAATGTATGACATTCATTATGTTCTGTGGGCAATAACTTTACTGATACTCACTCTCTATCGATGACTAGACAGGTGACGGCCTCTGCTGCGATGACGTTGGCTGTCCTGATATCCTCCCTGGACAAAAAGATCATACAACACAATCAGGTACAATAGCGACATTGGCACATTTGATCCAACGATCACACACTGTGTTATTAATTTTAACTGCCCTTATCAGAGCTGTGATGATGGAAACAGTCAACACCTGCATACCAATCGGGTCTTATTCAACTCCATTCACTCCATAAATGGCACTGGCACACAATGAAAACATCACTCTTAACAGGCAACACACGTCACTGCATGATTGGTTATTACTCTTTATTATATTTGACATCGAGTTCATCTTCCTCTGATGATGACGCTTCTTCAGAGGAGTCGCCCCAACCGCATGAGTCCTCCGAGTCTGTATCCCTTGAATCCATCCTTCACTGTGATAGATTTTCTGCACAGAGTCCCACAGCGATGAGCTCCAACTCTGAACCAGCGCACTGCCCAGGGCAGCCCTCCAACAAAAGACACGTCTGTCGTACTTGTATATAAATCCCCCAATCCAAGTGTAGTGTTATCCACTTTAACGCAGACTAAAATATTACAAGAAGACGGGAAATTCTTCAGGGGATGTCCCATAAGCAGATTATTCCGTGCCCCATCTTTTTGAAAAAAAGATCATACTCTGGATGAATTTAATATCCCGATGGGCAGCACATAAAAAAAGCTGAAACAGGCTTTGCTTTAGATTCGAAAAGAGTTGATTCAATTCAATTTAAGTGCTGACAGTAGCTGACAATCACTCTCTGGGTGTCTGATCTGAACTCGGACATATGGCAACCTATTTCAATGATCTGAGGTGATAATTCCTCCTCATGCTATGTCAACTCCCTCTGCCTTCCCTCGTCCAACCACACCCCTCCTCGTGCACACACTCGCACTCTGCCTCGCTTATTCTGCTGACCCCTCTGAATAAAGGTCACAGCTGGTGGGGGAACAACACATTTTGAAAGGTGAGGACTACAGGGGAGCGGAGAGGAGAGGAGAGAAGAGGAGTGTTTGTCAGGGGGCAAAGGATACATTGGGGCCCTCCAGCTAGCAGAGCTTATACAGTATTTCATTCACCTCTTCTGATAAGCTCCTGTGGCCTGCATCCATGCTCTTAAAACACAATACTTTGGCAAACACCGCTCCACCTGTTCTTCTGTTTGTCCACCACAGCATTCAATAACACTTATATAAGCACACTTACAGTATAACCATGCTAATGGGTGAAAGAACTTAATGTCCCTGTATGGACGAAGACGCCGTGTGACACCGTGGTTGTTAGTATTGATTATGTGTTAATTCGTTTGGGGAGCAAGAGTTGTGATGAGTGACAGTCGGTGTGAATTAATTCTCAATGGTTAACGAGGTGGGAAGGGAAGTTTTTCGATTTGTGTAATTCATAAAGGGAAGCATAAATAACCCTTTTGGAAGTCGGCCTAATTGTATGTGGAGTTGTGCACTGTATGTTTTTTTTAGGGCTGTCAAAGTAAACGCAATAATAACGCATTAACGCAAATTTATTTTAATGCCACTAATTTCTTTAACGCATTACCGCAATCGATCTTTCAGAGGTTGTAACAGGCTCAGTTTTAAAGCTAGTGAAGATACTGGTATCATATGAAACTAGAGAACCTAAGGAATCCATTGGTACCAACCATGTCACTGTCACGGATCTGGCCGTGACTCCAGTGGTTTCCCTGTGTTTTCCTGTGTTCTGTTTCCCCCTCCCCTGTCTGTCTGTGTGTGTGGGTGGGTGTGGCGTGGGCGCGGCTTCCTCATCAGGAAACTGGTCTCACTCTTCACTCTGCACCTGTCTACAATCAACCTAATCAACCCACTGTTCAAGAACACCAGTTTTCCTGCCAGTCCTCGCCAGATTGTTCTACCTACTATGTGGTATACTCTCGGCACGCCCTGTACCATTAGTTACTAGAGTGATTCTTGTGCTTTTTCCTCGTGATCCCTGTGTTAACATTGTGTTCTCCTGTGCTCCAGGAAATCCAGTGCCAAACTCTCATCGAGCCATCTTCACACGCCGCCTCAGCTCATTCCCCCAGCCATTCCACCCTGATCATCAGCCTGCCTGTCCCATGCCTTCTCCAGCGCCCCTCACCACCTTTTATTACAATAATCCACCTGACCTTCATCCAACACCCAGCTGTGTCTGTGTCTGCTTCTGGGTCCTAAACAACAGCCTTAACACATACTAGCTTGTCGCAACGGAGGCTAAATAACGCTCCAAACTTCCGCTAACTTTTGGTGAGGAAAAACTGTCATGGCCATTTTCAAAGGGGTCCCCTGATCTCTGACCTCAAGAGATGTGAATGAAAATGGGTTCTATGGGTGCCCACGAGTCTCCGCTTAACAGACATGCCCACTTTATGAAGATCACATGCAGTTTGGGGAAAGTCATAGTCAAGTCAGCACTGACACACTGACAGCTGTTGTTTTCTGTTGGGTTTGAGTTTGCCATGTTATGATTTGAGGATATTTTCTTATGCTAAATGCAGCAGCGTGAGGGTTTCTGGACAATATTTGTCATTGTTTTGTGTTGTTAACGGATTTCCAATAATAAATATATGCATACATTTGCATAAAGCAAGCATATTTGCCCATTCCCATGTTGATAAGAGTTTTAAATACCTGCCGAAATTAAGGTACATTTTGAACAGTTAAAAAATTAATTTGCGATTAATCACAATTAAGTATGAACAATCATGCGATTAAATATTTAATCGCTTGACAGCCCTAGTTTCTTTCCTTTTTGTCCTTTATGTTTGCGATGATGTTGTATGTGGTGTACTGTCCCAGTCATTCCATCTGTACTGAGATTAATTCCACCAGCCTAGCCGTGTGGTAAAAATAGAAACTTGATAAAACAAACTTGATAACATGGGTTTAATTGGATGATTATTCAAATATTCAGAAGCTGAATAGGGAGTCACCTTCCTCTGTTAAGGGCCTGTTGAGGCACAAATGCTTGTAATGTCCCAGCTGTGAATTTGACAGTGACAAGCTGGCAGAGCGGTCAAAAGCTATCACCGCTACTTCTCCATTTCACCTGCCCGTCAAGTAACTTGAACAAGCTTTTTAATTCATGTCATATACTGTATGTATCCAAGGACAAACTAAATTTCTTAAGTGGATATTCATTTCAAATGCTGAGTAGTCATTAGTCAAACATCAAACATGCCAAGGATATAAACAACTTTAAATAGCTTTTATTCTAACTTTAACCTTTTAGAAGCTTATGCATCAAATTTTTTAATTGGTAGATGTTTAAAGAAAAGGCAACTCATCAGACACACTGGTGTTCTCATCAGTGATAATGAGCTGCAACTACAGCGACACCCACAATCTGTTACATGACTTAATTTGTCTCATAAAAGGAAGTGTACAGTGTTGATGTCATTTGCTTACCATGGCGATACAGCTAAACAAAACAACACAACACTTTGGGCTATATTGAAGTAGTGATTAAGCATGAATTACCCTTTAGAGACCTCGAGGGTTTCATATTAGAGAGCAACTTGTTACACCTGTCCCCTGCTGCTCGAGTGTGCCATTGCGTTGATACTAGCGATGTTCAATGTGAAACACAATCGCTAAACAATATCTGTCAGAATGATTCATTTACACTCTGCTGAGCCTAAGTCGTCCACTAAGCCAAAGATGGCTTTGTATGTGTTAATTGCAGCGCAACGAGAAACGCATTGGAAAACAAGAAAACATGCGCACACACAGATGCACAAGCAAAGACACACTAAAAGCAGCTGCATGCTGTGTCTGGAATGTCCTTTGGACGTACACAGGAGGGAGCCTGTGGTGTTGATTTCCAGTAGATAGCTGGAATGAACCTGGTAATTGGACAGTGATCTGGTGTCCTGGGAACGGGGTTATGAAAATAAGGTACAGGGCAGTAGCTATGGGCTGCAGTGAGGGAAGTAAAACCGGGGTCAGGACTGGGGCAAGAACAAGAGGTGGCTGTGGGATAAACAGCCAATGATATGTACTTCGATTCTGTGACTGACAGGTATTAAGGTGGCTCAGTGCATTTTGTCATTTCTGTGACATTTCATATTTATTTGAGTCATTTCCTGACTAAGTTGATTGACCACACTGTTTTTGACGAATAACTTAATTTTGTGCTCAAAGTAAAAAAAAAGTTGTTGCTAAACAGCAATATGACGTGCGACTATAGTAGAAGCTGCAGGTCATACGTCATCATCCAAGCTTGCGCAGGCGCATTCATGTTTCTTTGCGTCTGATCGCCAAACCGATATATCAAGTTTGTTTATGTGTCTGTCTGTCTGTCTGTTCATCTGTCTGTCAGTTTGTCTTTGTGGTTAGTTACCTAACTTAGTTAGGTGCAGTTAGCTATCCTAACTTATTGCATTAGCTAACTGATGGTTTTCATTTTTTTGTTTAGTTTCCTCCACCTTAGTTTAACGGCATTTATGTGTGCGGTGAACGGGTGCAATCAACGTAGTGGATTAGTCTACTCGAAATCCCACCGGCAGAGTTAGCACACACACTGACTGTCTCTCTCACATGTTCTCTACGGTCTTCTCCTGCTGGAAATAAATTAACGGAGAGCAACCGATGCCGCGCGCCGGTGTTGTGTCCTTCCACAGCGCACTGCAAGACGGATCATAGACATGTTGCCTGTCGTTTGAAGGGCAGTTTTTGAGGTATGCACCGGCCTCTACGCCGGGGAGCGCAGACCAAGAGAAAACAAGAGAAAAGTCCAATCACAGAGCAGTGTCGGTGCTGAGAGCTGAGGCGAGAGCGCCCGATGCACCTCCAAAACGTCCCAAAACTGCATTTCAAATGGCGGACCTCTGCAATATACCATCTGTCCTGCAGTGCGCTGTGACTGGCGCGCCGCAGTGTGGCCTCACGGCCGCCTCGCCAGGAGGAGATGGTAAAGAAGAGAGCGAGTGAGAGAGAGTCTGTGCGTTGTGCGAATTCTTTTCTCATTTGTGGTCTGACAAACAGTAAATTTATCAAATTCAGTGCTATATAACAGGCTGTTTTCCAAGCGACTGTAGCTGGTTTCATCTAAACTTGGTTGAAAAACGATGCAAGATGGTTACCATGGTAATGAACACAATGAAACACGAAGTAACACTGGCTAGAGGGGGGCTTTAAAGGTGCAGTATGTAGGATCTGGCGGCATCTAGCAGTGAGGTTGCAGATTGTAACCAACTGAAACTTCTCCTGTGTGCCAAGTATTCAGGAAAAACCACGGTGGCCAACGTGAAAATGGGAATGGTCTTATCTAGAGCCAGTTGTTGTAAGAATAGAGACTGGCGGCAGCCAGCTCTGTGAAGAGGACCCGCTCCGTATGTAGATAAAAACGGCTCATTCTAAGGTAACGAAAACACACGATTCTTATTTTTAGGTGATTATACACTAAGGAAAACATACTTAATAATATTATATTCCATTTCTGCCAATAGATCCCCTGAATGTTACATACTGTACCTTTAAGTAAACAACTGCGCCAGTGTTTGTGCAGCTTTTTCCCATTAACTATAAATTATGCGTTTTGCACATATTTGCAGAGTATGACCACTTCCCAAAGCATACCAGACATTTTTACATTTATGAATATGTTTTTCCTACTCTCACAGGCAGCCAATTCACACTTCCTGACTGGGGCATTTGGGTTGTTTGTTTTCAAGTGGCTTCACATTCAAGATTAAAGTGTTATCTGCAGAACATTATTTCAGTCACAAGCTTTGCTGTTAGAGTAACCAAACACGCTGTGAAAAAGATAATGTGGAAAGGTTACGCTCAAGTCCCAGTTGATTGAGCTTGCTGCAAACACATGAAAACATTAACTGGGAACCATTGTTTCTCGTGTATGGAATTTATTTTAGTGGCCTTTTGCGGCGGTGTTTGCATTTATTATTTCTCAGTCTGCAGTTGACAGATCCGTCTGACAGAATGGTGCATATGTGAAAATTTATTCTGTGAGTTCAGGGCTCTAGCTGCAGCTGGCTCTCAATGCATAATGCTTAATGCTGTTCTCAGCTCTCCCCCCTGCTCCATCTCCATCTCCCCTTGGGTTCCAACACCTTAAAATACTTTTTTGGCCGGTGGGAAAGTCTGAAGAAACAGTCCCTGTTCATCATAACTGCATCACAACATAACTGTGCATGTTTGCAAAATAAAAAAGGGCAACATGGGAATCATTTTGACAAAGTACTTCTCAAGCAGTCTCAAAAAAGCTTCAAATCTTTGGAGGTTGATTTTCATGCTGTGGCGGTATGAACTGAGAACAGGAGCTGTATAAAATAAGGAATGTCTTCAGTCTAAAAGTCTATGTATGGTATGCTTTAGAGCAAAGTCAAATATACAGAGGATACAGACAGGAACATACAGCAGCAATGTAAAATAGACAGATTTGTAGTTAATAGCAGATGGCATGAGTTATTGCTTCGACTCCTGGGGGATGAGATATTAAAAGACTGAGGCTATGGCTTGGATTGAAGGGAGACGGGTGATTCTACAAAGCCACATTCAGACCAACGAGCACTTCAGCAAAAATGTGGCATTCATTTCAATGAGACCATTGTGTTGCGCATTGCCATCGCCAAAAGATTCTGTGCAAACAGTCATGCTATTGCCTCTCTTAGGCTGAGCTAAATGTTATCATAAGCATGCTAACATGCTTAAAATTACTAAAAAATGAATACCGGTTTAACAGGTATAATGTTTACTAGGTTCATCATCTTAGTTTAGCGTGCCGTGTTAGGATTTGCTAATTAGCACAAAACACAAAGTACAGCAGAGGTTGATGGGAATGTTTTTGCATTTAGTCATGAACTAAAGTATTGCACAAATTAAAAATTTGACCTAACGATGGCACTAGATGAAAAGTTTAGGGATTGCTAAAGTGATTACAAATTATCTTGAGGGGGACATGAATGTTTGTACCAAATTCAATGGCAATCAATCCAATAGTTATTGAGACATTTCACTCAAATTCCCAATATGAACCTCATGGTGGTGCCAGAGGAAAAGTCAGAGGATCACTTCAGTTATTATGATACATTGTCTTGGAACTAGAGCTGTTGCAAAAACTGCTATTGACAAGCCAACCGGAGGGGATGGCCAGCAACCGCTATGTACATGTTTTTTTCTTTTTTGTATTCTTTGCAATGGGAGCACCGCGTGTATACATTATGCTACATACTACACGGAAGCAGCGGCTCGAGGCCTGACCGGCTATTCTGCGCTGAGTGCTGCGCATTTGGTGTTTTTTTTTTCTGGTCGCCGAGAGTTGAAAAATGCTGCAGTCGTCACTGTCACTTTTTTTACCCAGCTGTCCACTCACAGTGGAGGAAGGGTGCGACAGATACCACAAAGTCCAACCTTTACATGTCGCACATGAGCCAGTCATTATCACTGCAGGGGAAATTCCTTCACCGCAACAGCCCTACTTGGAACCATGAATGTCTGTCATCATTGTCATTTAAAAAGCAATGATATACCTAATCGTAGCCTTACAATAAAGCTTATTCAAACAGCACTAAAATCAGGATAAATGAAGTATTAAAAAAAAAAAGGCAATAATATCACACTGTGGAGCCAATCATTATCACCGCAGGGAAATCCCTTCACCGCGACAGCCCTACTTGGAACCATCAATGTCTGTACAAAATGTATCCATCCAATACTTCTTAAGATATTTCAGTCTGGACCAAAGCGATGGACCGACCCACATTGCCATCCCAAGAGCTGTGCTGCTGGCACGGCTAAAGCCTTGTAGCAGTGTGCTCATTCTCCAGTTGTCCAAGCATCGCTGTAGAAACAGGACAAACGTATGCTGTTGTGTTAACTTTCCAGATTTGTAAAACCCTGCCACAAATGAGTAAAACTGCAGTGCGGTGTTGGTATCTGCGGAGTGGACTTCCTGGCTTGTTTCATCTTCTCACCTGTGGCAACATGCCCACACTAGCACAGGGTGATTTATCAGAGGGCTATTGTTGGTCTGAAAGGGGTCTGACACTGACACCAATCACATTTCTGTCAGTGACATCACACTTTTTCTTTATAACAGTCTCTCATCTTCTGCTGGACCCCTACAAACATACACACACAAAGTACACCCGGGGGAGGAGGTCAGGGCAGACATTGTTTTTGCTATTGATGGATCTACACCTCAGCTGAAAGTTCACACCTCACCATGACAGGAAGAATGTGACATGGGATATGTTGTTGCTCCATCCTTTCCTGGAACATCCACCAACTGTACTGAAGTATTCATTAAGGGCTAACCCTGTAGAGAAAACATGTAATCTGATAGTTCTTCGGCTGCTTTAATGTACACACACATCACACACCGGCACTCGCACAAGCTCGAACAAAAAACATTATGGCCGGCACTGGCAGGAGAACAGACTTTGATTTGTAAATGAGTTGTTCTCAGAGATCAAAGGCGACGTCTTAAGATGGACAGAGTAGCCTTTGAGTAGGGGCTATTGAGTTTCATGAGCGAGGACACACACAGTTAACTTCTAATTACAAAGATGGCCCTGCAGAAGAGCCCTCTGATCAAAAGCCTACTTCGAAGATGGCCGGCGTCTCAATCATGTAAATTTGAGAGACACGCTTGACCATCAAAGGTGTAGCTGAATAGGCATCTCTCGCTCAAGACTCTCCAACACAAAAGGCGTTCAGGCCAAAAGATGATAACAATACCAAGCAGATGCCGAGGTGGGGAGAGCATTTTGTTTTAGAAAAGATACGGTTTTCTTGATTAAACAAAGCATGAGATGCTCTTGAAGGTGCTTTGAAGAGCTTTTCAAAACTGCACATGACTGGGAAACACTCAATGTATTAATGTAACTATATGGATACATGTAAGGATATGTGTGATACATCATGTATTTCTATAGAGGCTCATACAGTATGTGTGTGTGCACATACAAAAATCAAGATTTTTGCAGTCGCTCCATTTATTGCTGTTTATGTCGGGTGTGTTCATGTATGTGCATATTAATACGTGTTTGTTTGTTTTCTGTCTCTTTCTGCTGTTGTTGTTTTTTTTATATATATATATTTTATTACTGCTATTTTACTTGAATATTGCAGTACATTTACATGTATATGTATTTGGGCTGTCAAAGTTAACGCGATAATAACGCAAATTTAACGCCACTAATTTCTTTAACGCATTAACACAACCTGCGAATTTTAGGTTGTAGCGGGCTCAGTTTTAAAGCTAGAGTGAAGATACTGGCATCAGGTGATACTAGCTTGTCACAAAGGAGGCTGAATAACGCTCCAAACTCATGCTAAATTTTGACGAGGAAAAACTGACATGGCCATTTTCAAAGGGGTCCCTTGACCTCTGACCTCAAGATATGTGAATGAAAATGGGTTCTATGGGTACCCACGAGTCTCCCCTTTACAGACATGCTCACTTTATGATAATCACATGCAGTTTGGGGCAAGTCATAGTCAAGTCAGCACACTGACACACTGACACACTGACAGCTGTTGTTGCCTGTTGGGCTTGAGTTTGCCATGTTATGATTTGAGCATATTTTTTATGCTGTATGTAGTACCAGTGAGGGTTTCTGGACAATGATTTTCATTGTTGTGTGGGGTTAATTGATTTTCAATAATAAATATATACATACAGTACATTTGTATAAAGCACGCATATTTGCCCCCTCCCATATTGATAAGAGTTTTAAATATTTGACCAACTCTCCCTTTGAGCTACGTTTTGAACGGATACAAAATGTGGTATTAATTTGCGATTAATCAAAATTAAATATTTAAATTAACCCGACAGCCCTAATCTGTATACATGTGTATTTTTTTTCCTCTTCCTTTATTTTAAATTCATTTTTCATGCACAAATGCACAAAACTTTATAAAATATTGTAATTGCGATGTAAATTAAGCACCATCTGTGTTTCAATAAAAGAAATCTTTGAAAAAAAATTGCCGTCTCGCTTTTAAGTAACAATTACAGTAAATCACTGAATTCCTGGAAAATTCAATTCAACACAAAAGATGCACAGCTGCTCAATCCATTATAAATCAGTGCTTGGTGCCATGCTCTCATTCATCAAACAGCAACTTTTTCTACGTCTCATTAGTGTAAAAAGGATCAAATTTCTATTTGGAACAACCTACTCCTCCCACTGCCAAGAGATCAAGCTTCCCGTGCCTTACATGTTCTGCATGTATATTGATGCTCTGTCATCTTTTATATCCTATGGTCATTAGCTTTTAACATATGGGGAAAGCCCAACCATCTGTGCAAATCCAGCTGTCACCTGAGCATCACATCTAGCATCTGGAGTGTTCCTTTTTGAAAATAAAAATTATGATTTATAGTGTGTTTTGACAACAGATAAGCTCTCATTCATTTTTCACAGGATACTGCTGTGGTTCAATTTAAGTCTCTTTGTGTTTTAAAGTGTTTACTAAATGCTCTTGAGGTGTGATTGTTAAGGGCTTTAGAGTTAATTCAAGGCGGCTTTCACATTCAGTGGCCACAAGATGGCGACATCTCCATTATTTTTCATGTTGACACGGTTGGCTATGTGCCTGCACGCATTCAAATGTTCTCTCATGAGTGCATATGTTCTCTGTTTCTACCTGACCCATCACAGACATAATACACTTTCCTATCTCTCCTCTCCCTCTGTTTTAATAATACATTGTGCACAGAGGCGCACACAGTCATGACAAGACAGGACAAACAGCAGGGTAAAAATATCACTTCAGGGTGCTGGGCTCTGATGCCAGAAGCCATATAAAATATTTTTATTACACCGAAGGGTTCTTTCAGTGAGAGTATTTGCTTAGATGACTAGGAATGTTAGCAGTATATACAACCTGGTTACTTCAAACCTGCCTCAGTACGTCTTCGGAGACATTCCTGGCACAGATGTTTGTAATGCTGGGTACTATTCATGCTCGGCTTATATCTGCGTATTACAGGCACATCTTTATTGACATAAGATGATGTGTTAGTAACAGCCACAACGCTCACATATTTTACACACATTTTCATAAAAGAGGGTGGAAATTCATTATTACAGTCAAGGACAGCATGAAGATATCCTTGATATCATGATGCTCTGGCAACAAGACAGGAAGTGAGGAAAAAGAGAAACAAAAGAATATAAAAGGCATATAGATAATATTGTCTGAATGAAATGAGTCTCCAGCTGAGAGCACACTGTAGTGACTGTCAAACACCGAAGTCCACTCAGAATAATGACTTTTCCCCCTGTAGTTTCTGTGTGACATAGCTGTGTGCAAAATATAGCACAGACGGGTTGTCACTCGGTGTGGTTGTGAGGGATCTCCACTGTCAGTTAACATGAACACTTTCTTTTTCTTTTGATTTGGGCAAAAATAGAGCTTGAGAAAGAGGAGCGTGCAATACAAATGGCATGTGTCCTCATTTGTACTTTCTGCAAAAAGGAGGTTGGAGGTAAAATAGCTGCCTCTGTAGATATTCATGCTGTTTTTAGTATCAGATAGGAATACGATTCCATCATTTAAATATGTTTGCTTCTCAAAGTTTATCTCGACATATTTTCAGTTGCAGAAAAACAAATTAAATATGATTTAAAAAAAATGCTGATCAGATCAGACTTAACATGTTTTCTGCGGTTCGGAGATAGACATAATTGAGTCTCATCTCAAAAAATGTGTCTGGAACAGCTACAGTAAATCAGGCCTGAAGTTGTGTAATGTGTGCCCGGCTTTAATTTCCAAACACTTAGCAAGTTATCGCGCCTCTCAAGAGGAGTGACTGGTGGAGAAAAACAGGGACAGATAAGAGCTGGAGGCTGATTGATAGCAAATTAGAAAGGATAGATGCACGTTAAGTACAAGAGGGAGGATATTAAAGAAAGGTTGTGAGTGAAAACAAGAAGGGAAGCGGGTGACAGCGAAGGAGACAGAAACGGCGAGAGAACAGAAGATTTAAATTGGAAGAGGCAGTGTTATTAAGAACAATCTTACCCTTGCAGCGCTTTCTCTCCAAACCAGTCTCCTTTTCCGAGGCTGCGCAGGTAGACGGGCTCTATATTGGGCAAGTCTTCCCTGGTCACATTAACCTGGAGAAAGAACAGAAATGCAGGCGGAGGAGAGTTAAAAAGAAGTGGGACAGGGTTGAAGATGGGGGAAAAAAGAAGGAGTGATGTATAACAGTAAGAAGATGTGTGGCAAGTAAAGGAGATTTCATTTTCACATCAATCCAAAAGAAAGTGATATATATGATCTCTCAAGATGGCAGGTTAATCACACTATTACTAACAGATGAGGAACGCTGGTGTGACAGGTATCTCTGTGCATTGGTAGTCTGTTACAGATATGTGACTGCCACCTCCGTGAGGATCTGGGAGGCACCGCTGACCACTTCATTAGCCAGATGACATGTGAGTGATGGCACTGTGCTGTGCCGGTAGACTTTACAAATCAAAGTGATGGCACTTGAGTAGATTTTAGAGGAAGTGAATGGGGATGGTCGTTTCGCCTAATGAAGGATCTTGTCTTCATCTATTAGTCAGCTCTGAACAGGTGTAGCAGTGTATCCAGCACCAGCATGCTGTGAAGCTGCCAACACCTGAGTGACAGCATAATTAGTCATGAGCTAATATGATCACGTGGGAGCAGAAGAAAAAGAAAAGAGAAGAAGACGAGGGACTTAAGGTGTAGGCCAAAGGGCAGATATTGTGCGTGTGTGTGTGTTTAGAAGCCACAATTTGGTGGCGTTTCCTCTACACAAAGTGCCCGTGGTCTAGATGGAGACAAAGTGAGTGATGTGGAAACAGCCAAGCAGAAAGCATCGATAACGTCAGGAGCGCATGTGTGTGTGCGTGTGTGTTCATGTCTGCATCCAGGTGTGTATTAGTTTGTGATGTAGTTGTGCCGACCTTGTGAAGTGGGTTGTGTCTGTTTAGGGTCAAAGGAGAGTAAAAAAAGACAGGAAACATAATGTATCTTCATCCCAGGGATGCACCGATACCAGATCGGATACAGGGCTGATACTGACTCAAATAGCTGACAATGGGGCCGATCTATTCAATTCAATTCTATGTTAATATACTATGTACATTATATACGTTTTGACCAATGTGTTGCTGCATTAAAAAGGTTTACACTTGAATTGTAATTCCTGTTTCCTGGAAGCTTTTTTACCAAGTTGCTGGTGCACAATTTATTATTCCAATAATAAATAACAGTTCAGTAAATTTAATATCTATGTGTTTATTTGTTACATTTTGTTTTACAAAGTGAGAAAAGCCATGTCTAAATCAAGCCTGATGTTGCCTTACACCTAAAAGAATGATCCAAGTAATTTCCACACGGTGAGGCATACAGCTTATTAATTAAATAATGGCTTCACATCGGTACTCGGTATCGGCCGATATCCAAAGCCCAGGTATCGCTACTGAAATCAGGACTGTATCAGGACTGAAAAAGTCGGATCGGTGAATCCCTATTTCATCCTTTACAATGACACTTACATCCTGGACATGTGAACTGTTCGAAAATACTGTGAATTTGTCTCATTCTCTAGGACTTGAGAGGGAATTTGATGGATACATAAAGTAAGATATGTTCAAATCTTTACCATTTGTGGCTCTAAGAGACTGTTAGCACTGAGAATTATGCTGTTAACAAATGTACATAAGGATGATGAAGAAGAGCAGTAGTGGAGGAGAGACATGAACAGTGGAAGGAGCATCGAGGAAAGGATAAAGAAGATGAGGATGACGAGCAGGGAGAAAATGAGGAGGAAGAGTAGCTGCATCAAAACACGTTAACAATACAAGCACATGAAAGCCCACCAACAGTGTTGATGCTGGACGGGACAGCGTGTCATCTGCGCTCAGTGTGAAAGCCGGCGTTGATGACAGAAAGGTGAAATGAAAGCGACTCCGTTCTCCTTTCTTGATGCTCCCAGAGCATCTGCAAGAGATGATGACAGAGGTGGCCTCTCCCTGATCTCAACATGATTGGTGACTGCCAACGTCCGCCCAAAAATACTACCACTTTGCTTCAAAGATAGGCGTCTTTTGCCACGCGGGCCACGGTGCCCTGCGTTGCGATGTCGTGAGGATTATTTCGGTGGCAGGCGAGAGGCACTGTTCTCACCTTTCCCTTACTGATGATGAAGAAGGTGTCTCCTCTGGCCCCCTGTCTGATGATGTACTCTCCATCTCCATAATGCGTCTGTCAGAAGAGAAGACCAGAGAAGAGAAGTGTTATTCAGGCACACCATGACTCTTTTGTCTCCTTTCTCACAATGGGAGTGAGACCTCTCTCACCACAGACAAAAATGTACTCTTCAAAGGAAGTAAAGGCTGAATTTGGTGCAGAGAGATAAATTCCAATTAGATGCTTTTTCTTGTTAACACCAAAGACCAGCTGTCCAGGGTGTTTCTCTTTCTTCCACCCACTGCTTGCCTGTGACCTTGCATGAGCAGGTAAAGAAAATGAGTGATTATAAATGAATACTACTGCATTGCATTTGAAGGCAAATCACACCTCCTTTACAAGAGGAAAATTAATATATCCATCCATCAATCCATTTTCTATACCAAGCAATCCTGTTCAGGGTTGTGGGTGCCGCAGCCTATCCCAGCATGCATTGGTTAAGCATAACATACAGAAGATAGAAAAACACTTTCAAACACACATTCACTCCGTGCGTTGAAAATAACCTTGAGCACCAGATAAGGATCGCAATTTCTCCAAGGGAAGTGTAAGATGTGATAGAACTTAATATGATGTGAAAAACCTTTTGTGCTATGACTGTGTATAAGAGGTGGCCGTAGACACTGTGACATCACCCATTGGTTTGTTGACTGCCGTTTTGAAGCCTCAAGTTCAGCATTTTGGTCATCGGCATCTTGGTTTTAGGCCGTCACCATCATGAATGTATGGTCGTCACGTTGTTTTTTTGCAACCAGAAGTGACACAAGATGTTGGAGCTAAGCACAACTGAACGCTGAATAAGACATTTTTAGGAGACCAAAATGTTACAGTTAACTTTCATGAACTGAAAACACACTGTGAAAGGGTTAAAGTTCTAAGACAAAAACACGAACAACTCCCAGACCGGACAACGCCGTGGTAGCGACCTGTCGATCACAAGGTAGCCACGCCCTAAAGCATACCCTGCTCTATGGTCTATTTCCCTCTAAATGGGACCATCATTTACTAAATGAACATCATGCTGTATTGAAGAAGACTTGAAACTAGAGATTGAGATCATAAACTCATGTTTACCACATTTACTGAGGTAATAAATCAAGTGAGAAGTAGGGTCATTTTCTCATAGACTTCTATACAATTAGACTTGCAGACTTTTGCAATCAGAGGAGTTGCCCCCTGCTGGCTATTTCAAAATATTGCACGTTTAAGGCACTTCCGCATTGGCTTCACTTTTCAGACCCGGAGGTTGCTCACTGGTGCCATGGAGAAAATCAGATATCAAGTTATAACAACCTCCGGTTTCTGAAAAGTCAAGCCAAAGCAGACTGTTTTAGGGCGTGGCTACCTTGTGATTGACAGGTCGGCGTTTTCCGGTCTGGGAGTTGTCCTCGCTTGTGTCTTATAACTTTAACCCTTTCACAGTGTGTTTTCAGTTCATGAAAGTTAATTGTAACATTTTGGTCGCCTAAAAATGTCTTATTCAGCATTCGCAGGGTTTCCTCCAATGTACTGCAAGCCCGTAGCCCGCCAGCCCTAAGATGACTCCACACCGGGCCAAAGCATCAGGAAATTATATATTTTTAAGATGTTTTTAAACTTAAATGTGTTATACAAGTAGCAAACTCCTTTAAGGAATAACTCAGTGAATAGGTTGCATGCTTAACATTAGCAAGAGTCAGTGTGCAGTTGAGAGAGACAGACTGACAGAGAGAGCGAGGGAGCGTGTGTGTGACGGACTGACGACAAGTATGAAGTCAGCAGAAACGTTACATCTGTGTACGTAGCAGTGCAGTGTGTGTACAGTTTAGGCGGAAATCCTGGTTCAGTTGTACTTAGCTCCACCCTCTCGTGTCACTTCTGGTTGAAAAAAAACTAGATGGCGACAGCCAAAACGTCAAACTCGAGGCTTCAAAACGGCAGTCCACAAACCATTGGGTGATGTCACGGTGACTACGTCCACTTCTTATATACAGTCTATGGTTATAACTCAATTCAATACAATTCAATTCAAAGAACTTTATTAATCCCTCTAGGGGCAATTGGTTTTGGAGCAGCTGGTACATTAAAAACATAAAGACATAGATAAAACACAGTGACACACAACAACAACAATAATATATGTAAGCTAATAATATAAAACAAGCCCTAAAACAATTACTGATGTAAATTAGACTAACTAATAAATAAACAGACTGAATAAGAACAATAGAAGGATCAGTCTAATAAGGGATAAAAGGATATGTGATGATAAAAGGATAAAGGTACAAAATACAAAATCTAAGGAGCATTCAATAATCTGATTGCACAGGGGATAAACGATTTAGAATAGCGGCTAGTTTTACAAACCGGTCAACCATAACAATGTCGTAACATGATCTATAGAACCATAGCATAAGAAGCACAAGGAGTCACTGACAAACCCTGATAAGGACCTCGGGCTGACATGCGTCAGTTTTTGTTTTTCATAATGCAAGTTCTGGCTGGATTTTCACTTTCCCAGCAAAATACATAACGTGCTGTACCAAGCCTAGACCGAAGACGGCTCACTATTTCCTGTTAGATCGTAATTAGATTCCACACTGCAGTTGACATTTGGCAGGTTTCTATTCTCACACCATTTCACCGAGCAAAGGTATCTCACATGTTACTTCACACCGAGCAGTGTGTGAGTGATTCATGTCTGCTGTGTGTCACTCAAAAGCAGAGCTTCTTGTAAATAGTAGGTTGCGGTTATGATGTTTATTTCAGGTTCGTTCATTATTCATATAATGTAGCCCCTTTTCTCAAGCATGTCCTCAAGGAGAGGAAAACTGAAATAAAAAAATAGCTGTTCTATCTAATCAAAAATCAATCGCAGACCAAAATGATCTATTATAGTAGAGGACAAGATATAAGACAGCATGATGGATTTAGCCATTATGTGACCCAGCTCCATCAACATATAGGAACTCTGCACGTAGAGGGAAACACATTAACTCGTTTTTTAAAAATAGAGGAAACCATGGATTGGCATGGGCCAAGTCAAATACCATGCACCACTGCTTGATTGATTTATGGGGTGACAGCAATCAACAGTCTATGAAGCCGATAAATACAAATTCAATCAACTTCCCAACACTAATATCTCCCTCAGCCAACAGAGTAAATTTATAGGCATATCTAAAATGCCATGCAAAACATCTAATTTTCGCAGGGTTAACATTGTGTGTATTCTCTGAGCTCACTCACACATGTCATCCCTGCACCGAGCCGAAATGATTATCTCATTAATTTAATTGCTGGCAAAATAATTTGCTCTCTGGTTAAAGAGGATCTGATCATGGGGATGAAAAGGTTTTCTGATCTACTGTGTCACTAGAGGTGTAGCATAAATCATCACACAGGCTTGTTTTTACATCCTGACAAAATATTTCAGATTTGTTATAAAGGCACCAACAGAGACCTTGAAATCCCCAAATCCATGAAACTCCTTTATGTTTGCTTGTATTACCAACAGTTCCTTTAGCCATGTTTCACCCATTTTACACTTTCCAATTCAGCTGCTCACGCTGTTTTGATGTGGGTGGCATAGCTTGCAGCCTCACTCCACCAATGTACCTTCCCACAAGCTCTTTCTTTTCCTTCATGGAGTTGTCCTTCGCCATATGTAGAAAGCTCATAAATTTCCTTTTCTTGGTTCTCCTGCCCTTCAACGCCCCTGCTGCCTCATCCTGCTGAACTGAGTCGCTTCTCTTGAGTTACACCGTTGACCTTTTCAACTGTTAGGTTTTGAATTATCGTCAACTTTACCTTTACCCACTTATAGAAACGTTCCATACTGTGACGGTCTTTGTGGCTGTACCGCTATTGACCATGGTAAAAATAACATATTATGGTATTGGCCATGGTCCAAGTCACAAACACTGTGCTATGGTACTGACAATTATATCCTGCCATGGTGCAAACAGTGTTCAATGACACAGCAGTGTAACAGTGAAATTATAGCACTATGTTCATATGCAGTAGGTTTTGCACTGGTGCATTACTGATCAGTGTATAAATGATACACAGTGGTTCTCTACTTATATAGTAAAATATGGTACAGTCATGTTACATGACAACTATGTGTATGTTTATCAAGTTGCTGTACCAGGTCAACTATTTATAATATCACCTTGGGTCATTATTTGTAAATCTAAATCCGCCTGCTGGCAGCAGAAAAGGGGTGATTTTTGTGACGGGCTACTGAGTAATTTAAAGGTCACCTATTATGCAAAATGCACTTTTCCATGTCTTTTAAACATCAATATCTGTCCCCAGTGTGTCTACAGGCCACCATAGTATCATAAAAGACCATCCTCTCTTTTTCTCCTCCTCCGTTTGTCCGGAAATGGGTGCAGAAAAAAAATTCGCTTTTTTCCTTGTATCTTGACGTCATTAGAGAATGCAAGTCACGTGAGGGTTTCCTGGTCGAACCAGAGAGAACCTTCAGTAGCTGACCCCGGCCCACAGCGCGTCACTGTCTCTCCTCCTCAACCTAACTTGAGCAAAGTAGCTCCTACAGTTAGTCTGCAAGAACCAGCAGAACAGGCTTCATGTACTCCCATCATCTAGATATAACATGTTCTTTCACAAAGGCTTTATGTAATTACACTGTTTAAACAGATGATATTTATATATTATATATATTTGATGTCATGCATGTAGCAGATTACAGGTAGTAAATAGTGACTGTAAGCAACACAACACATTTCTGTTTCACAGTCAAACTTTATTTGAGTAGACAGATGACAATATTAATTATTCACAGCATTTGTAATCATCTCACCTGCAGTTATGTTAACATGGTACAGGAGAAAGTCTTCAGCTCTGGTAAACTATGGTAAACTAAGCTCCGGTGGTCTGTAGTCATGGTAACACAGAGACAGCTACTACTGTAAATAATATACCATTACTCTGATCTTCCATACATTTATCTTTTAGCAGAAATAATGAACTGACTACTGTTTCACATCTTCTATTTTCCACCCTGATGGTCGCTGTGTTTACACACCGTGTCATAGCGGTAGCATGTAGCTAACCCGTTAGCATGTAGCTACATAATAACGGGTTAGCTACATGCTACCGGGTTAGCTCTGTATCTCCATGTAAACAGAGCCAACCCGTTAGCATGTAGCTACATGCTACCGGGTTAGCTTTGTATCTCCATGTAAACAGAGCCATCTGCTCTCAGCTGTCTGCTCTCAGCTGTCTGCTCACAGCTATCTGCTCTCCTCTGGGATGATTCTGTCGGTCATTTCTCACAGATGGATCTGTAAAGACAGACGTAAAACAGAGTGTATGTTTACGGTTTACAGAGTTGATGCATGAGGTAAACACTGAGCTAACTAACAGAGATATAAACAGCATTATTTACCTGAGAGAAACCGTCAGGAAAACCTGGAATCTGGACCGCAGATGTTCATCATGTGTCGCCGATTTCTGATCAGATTCCTCCGGTAACGTGCGCTGGGTGAAGTTTCTGGTTTATAAACTTTAAAGTGGTTTATAAACTTTATTCTAGCTGCTATCTCTCCACTCGTCTCTCTCTCTCTCTCTCTCTCTCTCTCTCTCTCTCTCTCTCTCTCTCTCTCTCTCTCTCTCGCTATGACTCTCTCTCTCTCTCTCTCTCTAGAGAGAGAGAGAGAGAGAGAGAGCTTCTCCGGGAGGGAGGGGGAGGGTGACGCTGTTGTTGAGGACGTTTGATTGACAGAAAACGCTGACCAATCAGAGCAGAGTGGGAGGAGACAGAGGCTACAGACACAGAAATCAGCACTTTTGGAAATGGGCTGAAACAGAGGTTATAGAGACATGCTGGAATGCATGATCTGATTGTTTTTTGGAAAAAAAACTTCAGAGACATGGTTTGGAGGTGTCTGAGACCTATAATAACTAGTTTAAATGGAGTATAATATGTGACCTTTAATAATTCTAGATTAATGCATGACATAGCTTAATACATCCTCAGTTCCTGCTGTTATTTATCATTATTCTACAATTTAAAAGTAGGGTCGGTAATGCTGAGAAACTAGCAAGAGTACACTAGATATTAAAAATAATCCAACCGAAAAACCCAGCCCAGTGTTGCCAACTCTTTTCCAGTGAAAGTAGCAGCACTAGCTCCAAAATAGGGTAGGACGATATGTTAAAATCTTCAGACCGGCCATCGTCAGCTCAACAACCGGCGATTGCCAATATATTCACGCAGGTGTGTGTGTGCAGTTGAGCGGCTCTTGTTCTTTGGACGCAAACCATTTAGTCAGCAAAATAAAATGATAAACATTGCCCAAAAAGAACAACCAGCGATGTACTCAGCCAATCGCCAATAGCCGATATATTCGTGCAATTGCCCAACCTTGCTCCAAAAGTTGCTAAATCCAGCAAGAAAGTCGCCAAGTCGGCAACACTGACAGTCCGTCCATTCAGGCTTCCTTGCAAAGACACTCACAGCTGTCAAGCTAGCAGCTTGTGGAAGACTCCGGTGACGTGCAATGAGTGCACGGGAAGAGGGCGAGCAGGCAGGTAGGTGGCCAGGCAGGCCGACCATCCAATCATTTCATTCAGGCCGAATGAAATGATTGGACAGGCTTATTACAGTCCTGCGACAGCCACAGATACCAGATTCTTTTTTCTTTTTTTTTGTCAGAGTATTTGATTTATTGATTGTTGTTGGCATCTAATGAGAATTTAAATAAATATAACTAAAATGTATTTGAACAACACTATCAACCCTACCTCTAAGTGGCTGAATATAATAGCTTTAAAATGGTGTTTTAATCGCACTTGGCTCGAGAGGCCGTTATGAGTGGATAGCCTCACGCACAATGTCGAGTGCCCTCAGTGTGGAAAAACAACAATACGCATGCCCAAAGCAATTGACATTGAAAGCTCTTGGCACAAATTTGATGCCACATTGGGCTAATTACCTTTTGCCTTTTTTTTATTTCATTGGCTATTTACCAAGTAGCCTGTTGTCGTCATTGGCAGTGGCAGGTAGTTGTCAGAAATTAGTATTTATTTCCCGTCACTGCGGTTACCATGAACAATGTGGATTATCTTCTACGGCACAAATATGAAAGTCTGCAGTTTGAAGAAAAATATGAGATTAAACACCTCGGTTCCCACCAGATATGGGATATCGTTATAAACCTAAACGTCTGATAAAATAATTAGATTTAATGTGGAGTGGTTCTTCAGGGAAAAAAAATGGCAAACTGCTGGTTTGTCAGAGAAGACGCTTCCGTGTGTTTTTCGGAGGGGATGGAAACTGATGCAGAAAAGGCTTTCAGGATCTTAAGCATCTTTGTGAGAGGCAGGGCTGTAATATTCGAGTCCGGTCTCAGGTCCACTTTTTTGAAGTCTTGCACTTGTCTTGGACTCGTGCCTTGTTGGACTCGGACTTGTCTTGGTCTCAGGCTCAGCTATTGAGAACTGGTCAAGTTGTTCCTGGCTGCTGATTTGGTATCAGTTGTACAGAATGCTTTTGATTCTAACAGTGTTTCCTCTAAATGCATTTAACAGCGGCGCAGCAGATCTGCTATAAATATCCCTGAACACAATTTGGGCCGCCACGGCAAAAAAAAAGGAACAGTAGTTCTATAAGTGCGAGAAATGCAAAGAGAGGAAGAGGGAGTGAGACTGCGCCTGGACGAGAGATGTGACCAGATATTGTGGTTTATACAAATGCAGCACAGTGATAATACAGCCGTACTGTAAATAACACTGAGCTGCTGATGCGCATTCAACCCACACTGGACCTGTTCTTGTGACTCAGCTGTCACTCAGTTTGTCTCTGTTAGTAGAGACTTCAGTCTGAAGTGTAGTCACTTCACTGAAACACCTGAGACAGTAACACTGGGCTTCACGATCAAAGAAAGTTTCTGTGTCATGTCTACACTCCTGTCCTCTCTCTGTCTCCTCAATGTTGTTGTGCGTGATAGAGTCTGCTTCACAAGGAACAAAGGACTAATGCATACATATATACAGTATGTGCTGTATATAGCCTGTGTCCCAGGAACACTATAGTTTTAACACCAAGTTTAAACTTTATTAATAGATGCTTGTTTGTTTTAGGAGGTGCTGCAGCACACCTACTTCCTCGTCCATGCTATTTGCATAAATAATAATCTCAATAATTAAATCGAAAATGAAAAATTGAATGAAATGTCCCTGCTTCTGGGGGTGCTCCCCAGGGTAGAAACGTCAGTAGCAAATATCGGATCAAATTCAATGTTTATGAATGTAACGTTAGACTGTAATGGTCCTCAAACCTAAATTCTATGCATTAATTAGTTTGTTGTTAGAAGATAGATCAATATTGTTTATAGATTGATTATTTCTGTCCATCCTAACTCATTTATCACTAGGTATATTAGCAATGGAAAGACACTATTGCCTATTATGGTCTTGAACAGGACTAGATTTGCTCTGGTCTTGGTCTTTACTTGGTCTCGACTGCCTCAGGACTTGGTTTTGACTCGGACTTGACTAAACTTGGTCTTAGACTTGACTTGGACTTGATTAAGTGTGACTTGACTACAGTCCTGCTGAGAGGATTACCAGACATGAAAGCAGCAGGACAACGTGGTGAAATTGGACTTGCTCGGCAGAGCACACATAGCCAACAGCCACACAAACTGACATGTGCATGCAAATAAGCGACTGAGCAGTACAACAGCACGTTGATGAGAACGTGCCCAGTGGGATTATCATCACCTGTGTTAAACTGTGTGGAAATATAAAATAGCACATTATGTAAAATTGTGAAATCTTCTGGTTTTGCATCTCTGCAAAGTAGTCTAGCTGTTGCCACATGATTTTTTCCACCTAAAAATGCCACTGGTTATATGAATTAATCAAATGTTATTGCTTACAATTACACTATGATGATATAATGCAAAGATAATATGATAACATGTTGAATTGTAGCTTCACTGTTTGGGAAGTAACCGCAGGTTCTTCAGAATTAAAACACATCTTTCATTTGGTGTTTTTGCAGGCTACACAATTAGAAACACCTACCCAAAACCAGCGAGAACATTACAAGGTCAATCCATTCCTCTGGGTAAATCTCAGATTAAAAAAAAGTCTGCAACAAGTTTGCAAAATTAATTTCCATTATCTTTTCTTAAAGGCAACAGAATCTGGAACTAATTTCTCTTAATTACATAAATGATTGCTCACTCACACACACACACACACTCTGTGGCATTGAATAACCTAAAAAGGCAAAAGGCCATTTGACTGCAATTCAACATATTGAAAGCCTCACACCAAAAGTGTAAATGAGAATGTGTTTGCTTAACTAAATTATACTGGAAAAAAAAACATCAAATGAAGTGGTATGCAGAAAATGTGATATTGAGACACATCTAAAAACGCACGCTGTCATCAGCATGAAGAAAACATTCTGCTGTTAAAAGGACATACTAATTATTTGGCATGTCTTAGTCCATTTATGACACATCATATAATACAACTGCAAAACACGCTGTAGTGTTTCAGGTTTTTGAATGTGATTTTCCGCCCTCTGTGTACATTACAAAAAAACTGAAAATACTTTGTTCACTTTGTAACTATAAAGTGCTGAAAGTAGGTTACCACGCTGACATTTAATCAATGTCACCCTACATCATTAAATTAAATGGATTACAATGTGCCTCAGCTTGCTTCGATTGTTTGACACCTCCTTGAGGGCTGAAATGGCTTCTGACAGCAGTATACTGACTTCTTGAACAGGTTCATGAAATTCACTGTCGGTTAGTAGGTGGACCATTTAGTTCAACATCACCACACTGAGCACATACTGAAGAGCAACAATTACTCTGAAATCCCAACTATGCCAAAATTTGTTCTGTTAACAACCCCCCTCTCACCCCCCCATCCCCCAAACAATCACCTGCCTTCAACCTGGTGCACACTATCTGAATGTCTATGTCTTTATTCCCCTTCTGGCTACCCTGCTTTCACTGCAATAAAAGAAAGTGCATGTATGGAAATCTATTAAGATGTGTGGAGTAGGCTTGTGACATCTGCTTTGTGCTGCAGATGTCACAGGCTTTTGGTACAAGGCACTTACCTCCTCAAGGACATCGGCAAGCTTGCTCAGAATATCTTCCTGCAGGCCGTGGAATGAGGGAACGCTGCAGGAGCCAGAAAAGAAAGGGCTTTTAGATCGACCAGGTTCATACATATTACATATAATACTGATTATGCTTTTGTTGTGATACAAAAAGATGTAGAAAACAGCGTGGATGGCAGCTTAGTGCATGTATTAGCTTTGAAAGAGTTGACCAGATCAAAGCAGACCTTTGATCCGAAGTGAACAACATAGAAAACAGGAACACATCAAAATCAATATTAGGCTATGGCAGTTGTGTATTGTATTACAGTATGTCCATATAAATATTTCAGCATGAACTGGGCAACGTGTCTAGTTACACAGCAGGGAATCAAATCCTAGGTTGAATACACCACTATGAGGCTGTAATGTTTGTTCCGTTTGCTTCCCGGCAGCCTCAATGAACGCTATCTGCCTATTATCAAGCCTACTAAATAAAACTGGCCCAATGTTTATCAAGGAGGAGAGGAAAACAACCCCTGCTGGTGAACAAAGGACTTATCTCCCCATATCATCTCTCCCTCCATCTCCCTCTCCCTCCTCATTTTCCATGCTTTATTACAGTAATCTGGACCATCTTGTCTTGGCCCCCTACCCAGGCCCTGCATGGCCACTGTGTTGATCCTTGTGTCGTTGCTTCTTCGACAGAGGCACCAGTTAATGAGCTAGGCGGTGAAACGGATGACCCTAATCTACATGAAACATACGGAGTTGCAATCCCTCGAGCTGCAAAGCTGTTGACACAAACAAAAAGCCTGCGTTGTCGTAAATTTTCAATCAAACAACTTAATTGTGTCACAGGAAATGAATTAATTATACAAGGCCAATGGGGAAGTACGGTTTTACTAATGTGGTGTTTTTGATCATTTGGATCATTCTAACACCATCATGGCAATGTGTGACGGTGAGTAAAACATAAGACAACCTTAAATAACTTCTCTGGCATTTTTGGAAACACCAGCACTTCTTTGGGGTTTAATTAACGCTTTCCTATTCTCATTTCCCGTGCCTTTTCACATATCATTGGGCAGATGGCTGTCTGCTTTTGTTCCATGCCTTATGGCTAGCCTTTCATCTAAAGTGGAAGGGGGCAGAGGGTAGATTAATAGCCCACCAACCTTTTAAAAATATCAATTCACAGCCATATGCATTTTGTAGGTGATGTTTGTCAGTTCATTACACACTACCCGCGCGGTTACACTTCCTGGAGCTATGTGTTTGAGTGATTTCAAACACACGCTTGAAAGAGGTAATAATAAAAGGTGCGCAACTCCTGGGGAGAGCCTTGGGGTGAGAAAGGCTGGCTCAAGATTGTGACAAGCGCCTACAAAGGAGGAAGTGGAAGCAAGTACAATCTAGCTTTGGAAGAAGACTGCATGTATGGAGATGTGATCGTACCTTCAACCTACTAGAGTCGAGGACTGTAATTACATGTGACATAAATTATACATTAATCCTAATTAAGATGCATGGTGGTATGATTGTAACATCTTGTCTTTTTAAATGTAGTTTTGTCTAACTAAAATGCCAGTGCTGAATCGACTCAAGCTTTTGTTGTCTTTGGGCCACATTATTATTTTTTTTGTTCACCATGTGGGATTTCAATGTCAGTTTTTCATCTGTGTTCCTCCTCCACAACTTGTGAGAACAAATATATAATTTCACAGCAGTTTAACAGTGGGTAGAAGAATAGCACGTGCTAGTTCTTACGTTTCAAATTAACTACATTTCTTTTATTAGATCTGCTTCTTGGAAACAGAACACATAATTATCTACATTACGATCAACGAATGTTGCTTTACATCTCTGATTCCACCCCTAGATATCCCTTTATAAACCAAACTAAGCAATAGGCATGTATATCTATTAAATATTTACTTATCTGGACTGTTATATAAGAGCCGCTGAGAGGCAAGCGCTGCCATACAGTACATGCTCATATACTTAGTAAAGAGATAGAAAGTGTCTTTTTTTAGTCCATGCCATCACTAAAATAGCTGCAGTCTTAGGACATGAAAGTAAGATTAATAGAGTGTTTTCTTTTCATCAAAAACTGAAGTAGCTTCGATGTGACTGACCTGCAAATGTCATAGACTGTTGTACTATTCAGGGAGGAAAACAACAGCATTTGTCATTATGGTCAAACGCTTAAAGCAATCTGTGTTTATGTTTCCCTAACCGGCGATAACTTGCATTTTGAATAATGACAGTCCAATCTCAGAAGAAAAGGCAAAAGTCGTGTGTTATTGTGATACTGCGGCAAAAACAAACTAGTTCTGATTGATAAGGCCTTTACACACCGGGGGCGCGACAAATAAACGACACGAAAACGCGAAATACTCACCTGGGAATATTATATGTCTAGGGCAAAGGTTGAAAGGAGTAATAAAGTTTGCCGTCTTGGTTGGAACGTGTTGTTGTTTCATAAATATGGATGCAACTCAACCCGTTCCGCACAACTTGATTGGTTGATGCCTTTATTCGTGATGCGAAAGCTCAGAAAATGTACTTGTTTTGAAAAGAATAAAGTATGTTGCTTTTTTGCCGTGTAATATTTGCCTTCTGTGTGAAAGTGCATCCTGTCTACTACGAACAGGAAACATTGGCATCTTTTAACCATATCTGTGACCTTTCCCTATCAATAACTACATAGTTTCATTTTCTAAACACAACTATAGAGAGGTGAAGTCCCTCCCCTTCCAGTGGACCCCATGAGATCTTATTTCGGAAAAAATCCGAACGGTAGTCAACGGCGAGAGACAAATATTTTTTGGATCCTGTTTGAATTGCGTCATGAATCAGAAATATGATGTTTGTTAATTTAAAAGATAATTTTCGAGTCAAGAAAGTCTCAGTTTTGTCGTAGGTTTGTCGTAGTGTCATTTAGTTTTGTATGAAACCGCTCCGTGAACTACATCACACACAATATACATCACCAACACCAGCTATCTAATAACTTATCTATGTTCCACGCACAAATGTAACGTGATACATTTTATCCAGCGACTCCTGGTCTTTTTATCAGCCGGGAAGTGAAAGAACGAATGAGACCCGTTGCTGGTGTGAGTACATCCCAGTACGAAACACACAGGCATCGTAGCAGCGAGAGGGACGTCACTCACGCAACTTTTGGGTGTGTAGTCTTTCTAATTACGTGTTTTCACAGTCTGATACAACAAACTGAGACTTTCTTGACTTGGAAAATTCTTTTAAAATGACAAACATCATATGTGTGATTCATGGCGCAATTCAAACAGGATTCAAAAAATATTTGTCTCTTGTCATTGACTACTGTACATATTTTTGAAGTTTAGGTATGTCAATTTGCTGGAAATGTCTAGCGAAAAGTTGGTTTCCTGCCTGCTTTGAAATAACTCGGTCAAATAGCGTCACTGTCTGATCATGATCCCAGTGATTCATGAGGTTTTGTTCAAAAGAAAAGATCCCAGGCAGACTGTGTGCTTTTATCATTTGAGAACTTTAAAACACACAGAGAAAATATATGAGCGGAAGAGAGAAGACAGTTGAGCAACTTCTAATATCGGCCCTGAAACAAAGTCAGGAGGAAAAAAAGAGTGGCATATGAAATATAGGGAATATGTGACATAATTTTCATAATTAGCTTGATGGGCGACCAACGTGGATGACAGAGAAACAGAGAAGTCGAAGCGAGATAGGGGATGAGAGAAATTTATACTGTAATTGCATCTCTCATGAATCCTGAGCACTGCACACTGCTCTCCCTCGGTCTTTTGATTAGTCTTGTCTTTTATCCTATATCCATGCAGGGCTTCTAGTGGTGAGGGCGCAGGGCTCTCTGATACAGATAGGAATATCACATAAAGACGATACAGATTCAAGGGATTCTACCAGCGGGATGAATGACACCTTCAGTGACGCACCAGCAATTAATTTTGAGTTATATAATTTATTGGCAAAAATGAGGAGTATGGAATCTTCTTAGAAGCAGCTCATACATATTCCCCTGTATTCATTTAGTTAATTCATTCATTGCATTTCAGATCAAAGCCCTGTTCGGGGCCAATTGTCTGTCATTGTGGGACAATTTACAAGGTTCCTCACCTTTTCAGAAACTCCATATACTCTGTGTGCTTGATGAGGCCCGTCCTCATCATGATCGTCTGAAAACATTGTCGGTCGATGGCCCACAGCTTCACATTTGTTAGAGCTGGAAAGAAGAGAACACAGAACAAACAATGTCACGAAAGACAGTTTTTTACTCTCAGGCAATCTGATTAATAAAACATCACATTTTACACACTATATATGCAACAGCTTTATGCGCTGCAACAGCTTTATGCTTTGCGCATGCAGAAAAAATATAGTGAATATCATACACACTTTGATATTGAACTTGAGATGTGAGAAGAATCATAGTTGTATCATAGCATGTAAAACCCTACGGAAATCACTGTTCAGAGAGTAGGGTGGATAAATCTGTAGACCTTTGTGTTTAGTTACTTTTTTTTGGTGGCAATAGCTGGTATTCAAATGTTTTCTCTAGCTGCTGATCAGACATGCAAAGCAAACAGGAGGCATTCGGGACAATTAGTCTTTATTCAGCAGGTGGAGATAATTGGTATTTTTGGAAAACCTTGCATGGGTGGCTTGCTTCAAGTCGCGCTACAGCGTTTTAATTGGTTTAAGGTCAGGAGTCTGACTTGACTATGCGGAACCCTTTGAGTTACTGATTGCTTTCTGTATCAAGGACAATTATCAAACTGTGCAACTAAAGTTATGATAAGTTTTAAAATCACAAACAGCTACCCCTGATTCTTCTGTACAATTTCCTGAAACAATTTAGAATTAATTGTTCCACCAATGATTGCAATCTGTTTTGGCCCTGAGGCACCAGCTTCATAACAATAATACTCTCTACACATGGAGAGAGATGGAGGTTAAAAAGGTTATTATACTTTTGTGCCTTTCCCTTCTTTTAGTGTGTTATATAGTTTTTTGTGCATGTGAAAGGTCTGCAAAGTTATAAAGCCCAAAGTAACCATCAAAGGGAGTTACTCTCCCCAACAGACACTTTGCTCCTGAACTGCCTGAAACGCCTCGCTTGAAGTCCTGCCTTTTTTTTTTCCGTAACGTGGTGATGTCACCAAGTAGGCAAGTTGGCACAGCCTCAAAAAGCCTCGAAGATAGTTTGAGCGGAGCTGTAGCGGAGTCCGAAAAGTTAGGTTTGGTTGACCAATCACAACAGTAGGCCAGCTGACCAATCAGAGCATACTGGGCTTTTGTGACAGAGCGTTTCAGACAGAGAATGAAAAAGATGTAAAAAGTATGGCGTTTTTGAGCATTAAATCATGTAAACATGTTCTAGTAAAAACCCAATATACAAATATGCACCTGAAAATAAGCGTAATAGGTCCTCTTTAAAAAGCTTTTTTTGTTTAAAAATAACATTGTGTCTTGTTTGTCCACAGAGCATTGTTCCATGGAGCGTCCAGGTAATGTGAGAGAAACAGGCAGCAATACTTTGTCTTTGGAGAGCAGCAGTTTCCTCCGTTGTATCTTTCCAAGGACACATTCATGTTTGGTGATTTTCTCACTGTGGATTGATAAAAATGGAATTTAGTGAGTGCAAGAGATGCCCAGCATGCCTCACTATTATGTTACACCGCTTTGACACCTCTTTGAATAATGCACAGTTCTCTTGCAGCAATCCTTACAGAATACCCAGTCTTTCAAAGATCAGAAACGGTGCCAAATCTCTTCCATTTTTTTCCATTTTTATGCAAGCTGGTGATTGATAGAGGCCTGGGTCTTTCAAAATTCCCTTTCTTACCATTTTCAGTGAGTTTTTTTTTCAGCCTCAACAGCTCTGAGGTCCTCTGTAGTCCCTTTTGATCAGACTATGTTTCACCTCGGCAGATCTCTGTTGTGAAGAGCAGACTGTTGGAACCAGGCCATGCAGGTTTTCATCAGAGCAGCCGACCTCTAACCCACAGCTCAATGTCATTACATTTACACATTCAACCCATTTTGTAGAAGACATTGGCTTGTTGAGGCAGAAACTTCATAACAAAACAAGTAAAAATCCCATATTTCATTTAGCTGAGCCACACTGTATCGTGACTTTCAGAATTCAGTGCTTCTCTTTGTTAATAACATTTTAGGGTAATTGTTTTATGGGTTTCTCCCAGTGTCATTATCTTTTGCAAGAAATGCTCTCATTCGGCTTCGCTACTTCAATTGTGCAGTTATACAGTAGACTGTGAGGCGTAATAAAAAGAGAGAGAAAAATCTCCAGTCTGACCCCAAAACAAATCTGGAGATCCCCAAGGAGCACTGTGGCCACTGGGACATGAAGTAATAAGAGAATTCATCAGATAAGAGTCAGTGTACTTGGAATTTATTGAGCCTTTCACGGCATTTTGGTTTATTTCATTAAGGCTGTTTTACAGATGCTGAGCTAATCTACTAATGCTAAAAAGCTTGCTCATGGTAGTACCATTAGCTGCTCCTTTCTGGCATAACACATTTAAATGTTTTTAAATGACATGGAAGCCTGTTTGTATTGCAACTAAAAAGAGCAGTCAGTGTATTTCCTGTATATACAGTATATTTGTAACTGATTTAATGTAACTTTACTGGTTACTTGTTGATTAGGCTTATGAAGCATGTGCTATAGTAGATCATGGGAATTTGATTCCTATCTAACAATAAATCAAGACACTTTCTGTCTGTCTGTCTGTCTGTCTGTTCGCATTTCTCAATAACCGCTCATCTGATCGAGTTCACAATTGGCGGGTGTATGGCTGGAGACCAAGGGGAGTGCTTTTACAAATTTGGTGCAATTTGTACAAGCCACGTTCAATACAAATAAACTTTGAATAAACAAGCACACAGCGCTCTGTGCAGCAGCAGGAGGGCGGGGCTTTAGGGCTCTGCAGGCAGTCCATCATGTTGTCTGCGGCCCATTGCAGTTCACTGCTGAATATTCATTTATTCATTTATTTAAAAGGATCCCCATAGCTTGTCTTCCTGACATTACAACCGTACTCTTCATCACTTCCCTGGAGTTAACACTAGCAGATAGCCAACTGGATGCAGAATCAAACCAGAGTGTATTTCACTGGTGAGTAAGCCGCAGGTGTGTTTTTCCCAGTGTAAATCTGAATCAGGAACGTAACCAGTAACATTTCTCTGTCAGGAAATGTAGTGCTACAATGTCTTCCTCTGAAGCAGATGTACACATATTTTCTAAGTGCTTTAGGGCCCTTTTTAAAGTTATTGCAGGGTAGAATGAGTAAGAATAGTAAAATACTTCAATATTTTTCATATCTAAACATCATTATAAATCTATAGCGGTTTGGGGCCCCCAGGCAGTTGCTTACCTTACCTAACAGTAAAGTATGTCCCTGGTGTTTTTTCCCAATATTTCACCGGTGTTTCTAGCGTTGTTTGTATGAGCGAGAAAGCTGCAAGCAGCAATAACACAGGCCAATAATTTAGCCTGTTCTCAAAGGGCATGTTTTGCTAATAACAAGCCATCACAGTGAAGTATCTCTGGTTACTTGAATTCTCATTATATTTTGGTGCCTTCATATTTGTTGTTGTTATAGACCACACATCCTTCAACTGGACGCCTCTAAGCCTCTGTGGTTGCAATAATGTGCTGTTGCGTTCAAATAAATCAGTAGAGAGGAGTCAATTGTATTTGAGTGTCATGTCTGTTCTTAACGACACCCCAAGGCAGCCATCGCTACTATTCAACCAACACGACAACCACACCAAGTGAATACCTATTCAATAGTCTGAGTCTGTTGCAAGAGCTTTTCATTCTATCTCATACTCCCAGTGTGACACTTCTTCACAGAGTTATTAAGATAAAATCTAGTTTTATTAATAACTGTGGTATTTATTGATCATAGGAAAATAACTTTTCTGCTCACTGTAGAGCAGACAGTGTTCTCTTTTTTGGTCTTATCTGTGTGTTTGGTAACATGCACAAAGAAAACCGAGCCAGGCTGTAGCCTTTTCACCAAACTCATCCTACAAAAACTGGAAACAACGTTACAGGATAGTACCCATCGCTTTCACTCCAATTTCAGTCGCAGCAGCAACCTGACACAGGGAAAAGAGACTTCTACAAAATAAAATCAAAACAAGTGGACAAAAGATCTATTTTATTCCTCAAGCCATCAGCTTGTATAACATGCAGCTTAATCAACAGGTCTCTTAGCTGGTCACTCACACTTTTATATCATATTTGCTTATAAAGTGGATTGACTGTTTATTCCATCTCAGTCTCAATGTGATAAAATGTGTTTTATTATGAGTATGCTGTGGTCTTATGGTGCATGTTATTCTATTGTTTTTACAGTGGACTTTATGGCGTCCTCATGTCTGGACCCCTGGACAAAATCAATTTCCCAGTGTGGGATAATAAAGTTGATCTGAATCTGAATCTATCCTCAACAGTCAAGTCACAGTGCAGGCTTAGCTACAGTCAGTGCGTCACTTCAGGAGGATGGGCCTGGGCCTGTAGGTTAATGGGCATTCCCTTATGATGTATATCTGATACAACTACACTTAATAAATTGATTATTATTGCAATTTTTTGCAATTTGTTTTTGCAAATTACTTAATTTATCCTTCATTTTAGTGCTGTATAAATAAGCTTTACTGTTAAACTATGATTAGGTATATTGTTGCTTTTTAAATGACAAAGATGACAGTTTTAAAACTAATGAAATACTTCTTTATTGTTAAATGAAGGACAATGAGGCGCAGCGTTTTTTTCAGCTGAGATGCTTTGGTTGCGTCTGGTTGCTATGATACAGAATATCTGCAGAAGTAAAAATGTCGCCACAAGGTAGAGTACTTGCTCTGGATGAAGGGAAGGCTGAAGCACACAGGGAGAGAGGATGGACCTGCGGGTCTATGTGATTTCCATTGTGATCGAATGCCTGGGTACAAAAGTGACAGGGACAAGTGCCACGCTGCTGGCGTTTGTAGCAAAGTGTAAAAATGTGGCGCTCCCATTAAGAATAAAAGAAAATAATAATTAAACGTGAACGGTTATGGCGTTTTTTTGCCATCCCCTGCGGATGGCTTGTCAATAGTACTGCAATATTGCAGTTATTGTGACAGCCCTAACTGATTCTGGCCAGTTTTCATGTCTTCAAGGAATATATTACAGTTTTTAGAATGTCTTTTAGGTAAGGATACAGTAAAAGCCAATGAAACTGACCAGTTTAGGGTTAATGTTTGAGTTGAAATTGTCTGTGATAATAACCTAGAAAATATTAGTAATTTAAACATGGCTCCATGAACACACATACCCACAAAAAATGCCTGTGCTAATGCACAAACTCTTATGCTCCAGGTATTTATGTACATATACACATGCACGAGTGAGTGAACACACTCCCACAGACACCACCATTATTCCTCTACAGACCACGAGTTTGGCAGAACTTTAAAATAGGGCCAAACCACAGGAGAAATGCCCTCATTACACAGCCTGACACTCTTTTTAGTCAGAGACACTTTCTTGGAGCGGGAACCCCCAAAACACACAGCATGACATAAAAATGTATACAGACGCAGATGTGCAGATACACAGATATGCAGACATCTGGTACAAGCACGCACAGAGATACACATACAAGATGCACATACACACAGATACACACAAGTATGTTGTAGATATAAACCATAGAGAGTATATAGATGGACGACGCGTCTCCACTTCCTCCCAATGTACAAAAGTGAAAAGATTGAGATTTTGACGTCATTTGGACCCAGAGTCTGCGCAGTAGTGATCCCCCCGATCTGGATCTGGAGCCGCGGTATCAAGGTCCCGCCCACACACCGGCCAGAGCCAATCACAAGCCGAACACGGCCGTAAAATGTTAGCGTGAGCCACCTAGCTGCCACGTTAGCACCACAGCAGCTGTTTTGCTAGAAAGACACAACAACTGACCATAATATATCTGTAAATGCATTTATGATCAAATTGACACATGTTCTATTACACAGACTGGTGATGGTTATGGAAAGTTAAAGTTACATCTCTTCTCGTACAATTCTAGAGCCTCTGGTTCCGAGACTACTTCACTCAGAGCAGCTGTCAATCACAGCTGTCAATCATGACATCTCACCCCTTTTTTATAGCATCAGATAACTAATTAAAACCAAACTTTTCAGAAAAATGAACACTTGGAACATACATTTGTGTGATAAGAAAAGGACAGAAACCATCGTTGGGAAAAATGTATGCCCATGCCCATTGGGGCAGGACTTATGACCTATACTGCAGCCAGCCACCAGGGGGCGATCGAGGTGTTTTGACTTCACTTTTGGAGAGCTGTCATGTCGTCCATCTTTATATACAGTCTATGGTATAAACACATGCTATTGTGTGCACATACACATAAACGTGCACACAAATGAATAGTAAGCAATCATCTGACATATTAGGTAAAAATGCAAAACTATACATTGTGAAATACTGTCAGTACAGTGGTTGGAACACTGATACCAGAGTCCAATCACACATGTTCCATAATGTTTTATTTCTCCTTTTCCTTGCAGGTTTTCAAAAAAAAAAAAAAAAAGGCATCATATCTGGATCTCGTTATGTCAAAAAGGTTATTTCTGTAGGGGTAATGTGGACAAATTGCTCCAAGGTAGGCCGAGAGCCAAACCAACCTAGTATAGAGAGATCGGTCTAGTGAGAAGTTATTAGAGTAGCCTTCTAATTTGACCCTGAAGCAACAAGAGTGGGAGGTTAGACGTCACTATGCAGTGTGCAATGGAGTGTTTTGGCGTGTGGGAGTGTGGGGCACTGGGAAATAAGATATGTTGGGAGCCTGCAGCGCACCGCAGTAGGTAAACGTATTATTCGGAGGCTTGACTAAATTGCGGTGAGACTCGGGGAGCTAGTTATTCTGTAGTGAGGGCGCAGATGAATGTCTTTAATGCTCATGGGTTGCCGACCATTAGCTTCACAGCTTTCTGGATGCACATAACACCCCAGGCAGATTCAAGGTCCTTGTCTGTAAAAGTATTGAGGAATTTGGCAGTGTGTTGTTCCAGTGGGAAGATCATTGGGGCTTTAACAGCCATGCAATAGGGGACTATAAATGCATGCAACATGAAACCCACAAGTGTTAACCGATTATACAGGGGATGGCCAAAAAACAAGACCAGCTGTGCAATATAATGCAATCCAACAGCGGCCTAATAATAAGTACTATTTCTAAGAAAATTGGCATTGAGCATAGTGAAGGCCAGTTGCTCTATATTGTGTTGTATTATTGTTGCATCATATTGTAACTAGGGCTGTCAAAGTTGACATGATAATAATTTTTAGGTTTTAGCGGACTCAGTTTTAAAGCTAGTGAAGATACTGTAATCATATGCAACTACAAAACCCAAGGAATCCATTGGTACCATCATCATGTCATTCTAGCTTGTCAAGAAGGAGGCTAAATAACTGCAAACTTGTGCTAAATTGTGGCGAGGAAAAACTGGCATGGCCATTTTCAAAGGGTCCCTTGACCTCTGACCTCAAGATATGTGAATGAAAATGGGTTCTATGGGTACCCATGAGTCTCCCCTTCACAGACATGCCCACTTTATCATAATCACATGCCGTTTTCGACAAGTCATAGTCAAGTCAGCACACTGACACACTGACAGCTGTTGTGGCCTGTTGGGCTGCAGTTTGCCATGTTATGATTTGAGCATATTTGTTATGCTAAATGCAGTACCTGTGAGGGTTTCTGGACAATATTTATCATTGTTTTGTGTTGTTAATTGATTTCAAATAATAAATATATACATACATTTGCATAAAGCAAACATATTTTCCTACTCACATGTTGATAAGAGTATTAAATACTTGACAAATCTCCCTTTAAGGATCAATCGCGATTAACTATTTCAATCGTTTGACAGCCCTAATTGTAACTTCTCTGCTGTCATTGCCCACTTCATGTAATGCATATTCAGTCTTAGTATGTGAACATCATCATTAGTATTTGTCTACTTTCAGTCATTTCTGTTTTCGTTTCGCAGTAGATATGGTGGTGAAAGGTTTAACATATATGCATCCATTTTAATGCAAAACACATAGGCAGTGTTGAGAAGTGTTGAGGGTATTCGCTGCGTGTCAGTTGACCCTTGTAGCACACATGCCATTATGCAGACAGGGGAGGTCATTTAGATTCAGTTACCAGGATGTGCCGATTTGGGAAGCAAATGTGATAAAATTGCTGCTTTTTTGAAAAATGTACTCCCATTGACGTTACGAAAGTGGCCTCTTGACGTGCATCAACCCGCGGGTGTGTGGGCTTGCATAGAAAGTAATGGTTGCAGGTGTTTTAATGCGTGTAATATGCAACAGCACTTTATTTATTACATTTCCCTCACATATCACATTGTTGAAACAATGAGCTGTTTTTTGTATGTACATGTAAAGTGTGTAATTGACATAAATTTGTATTTTAAACTTTGCTCCCTAAATTAAAATCTGAATAACCTAAACACACACCCTACTGACTACTGTTTAACACCTATTTTGTCTTTGTCCCTGAACGCTCCTCTAAATTGAATGTAATCCCACCTCAGAGTAAAGGATGGCTATTCATAGCCACGCGGCCCACAGCCGAGCACGTTATCATTATCATTTGTTCGTGCTCCTCCTTTCCTTTCCTCTCCTTGATTGTAATCCCTCACCCTTCAATTTCTCCCAATTATTTGCAGCAATAGATCAATAGTGTTAATTGTGTATACTGCCAAAACTGGACAACTAGCTCCTCTGACATGCCAGGCCCCAAAAGAGAGAATCTGTGTTTTATCTTGAGGAAAACAGTGAGAGGAAATAATATACATGGATGTCGCCACAAGATAAGAGTGCAGGACAAGGCATCACTCATTCATTTGGCACAGTCATAATTCTTTGTAACTGAATTTCAGCCCTGGGGATTTATGCAAATGCTCCACGTGTGTTTGTTCTTGTAATCTAATTTTGGCTCATTAAATGATATAAATATAGGATGAGATCAACAACATTTCCTCTCTGTATTCTGGTCATGAGAGAGAGCGTGGGGGTTTGGAAACAACATAACTTTGTGCGTTTCTGTGAGTGTAATCTTGATTTTTATTTTGAGTGCCATAACTTTTAATGGGGTTTAAAATGACTCAAAAACAGTGTACGTCTGGCCCGTGACAATTCAGCTGAAGTATAAAGCGTTTGCCATTTGCACTGCAGAAAATCCACATTCCTTTCCAAAAAGCACCACGGGGCTACATGAAAGTGGTACTTAAATAAAGATTAGACTAGTGCCTCAAGCAGTGAAGTGCGTGAGGGAAAACTTGTACACTCGTTTGTTAGTAACACAGTGAAATGGACTGCTCAACGTATGTCACTGTGTATTCATTATATCAAGGATTCTCAGACTTTTTGGGGGCACGGACCCCTTAGGAGAGCATTTTCCAAGGACCATTTGTACTCTTAGATGCTATTGGAACTATTTGTATTCTAAAACTTTTCAACCCAAATACTTCAGACCTGTTTCACAGTGATAAAAAGAAAACACATTTCAATGTAAATCATGTTAATACCACTTATTTCCCTTTAGACAGAGGGTAATTTTATTCAAATTGCATTTGGACTTAACTTGACAGCATTTGCATTTTTTCATGATTTTTTTTTTCTTAAAAACTTTCAGATAATTAACATTAGCACGACTGGCATAGTCCTAATAAATCCAGATGTTTAAAATTACCAGTCTAAAGCTGACTTTCAGTAAGCACTTCAACTTAAAAATAATGAACTTATTGCTGTGTGTCACAATCATATCAGAGTTTCCACTGGCCCAAAGCAACAATACAATACACAATATGCTTGTTTTATTGGTGCAAATGGTCCCCATCTGTAGATATGCACTTTTTAATGATAAAGCACAATTTTACAATTTATAGCAAATTATTTCACGGACCCCCTGACCGGGTGCCACGGACCCCTGGGGGTCCCCGGACCCCACTTTGAGAAACACTGCATTATATGACAGAAAATACGTTCTAAAATAAGCTCCCTCCCTTTCTCTAAGTTCATCTGTCTATAGATGCAGAGAAATCTGCATTTATTATCTGCCTACTGCAGAGCCTGTAGGTAGATCTTCTAGAGTAGAACATCATGACAGATGATGATATGTATTTTGACAAAATACTATATATTATTCACAATCACTGTCCCACCAGCAAAGAAATGCATTAGAAAAACCTTGGAAATGTTAAATCAACATGTGTCTTTCGCTGCCATATTGGTTTTTAGGACGTGCTCAGCTGTGAATGAGCACTCGTAGATGATTAACCCGGGGTTACACACAGCTTTGAGAAAGAGAGTGGCGTCTCCAAACTAATTAGTGGGAGCATCCACCATAAGAATTTTCACCCTGGAATATTGTTTCAATGTTTGGGTTTGAGGGCATTTGAATTGGTTTTCATCGTCACTCTGAAAACTTCTCTCCTTGTCAAATCTGTGACTTTCCTCCTCCTGCAACATAATTTCTGTCATTAGCATTTTCTCCAAAACTCTTTCCTTCCCTGTAATGTCTAAGAAAATGAGAAAATCAGCCGTCCTCTTCTCACTGACTCTGCGACACACTCACACACACACACACACTTAAAATCACAGTCACGTGAGCTCTACTCCTTCGAGGCATCCCACATGCCTTGTTTTGGAAAGCGTTAAGAGAGCGATGCTGTCAGGGCAGCAGGGTGGAAGAGTGTAATCTCCTTTCCCCCCAAGTCATTAATAATATCAGCCAAGTCTGATTACAACTGGATGAGCTCTTTAGAGCGTGAGAAAGCAGGACAGGTCATTTACACCAGACTGTGTCACAGAGACTAAAGAAAAAGGAAAACATTAGAGGAATTCTCCTCATAATTATAGATCTAATTATTATCATTGAGACTTAGAGGACCATAAGACAGCGTAGGAAATACAGATTCACTGATCCAAGTTTCTCCTACGCCAAAGAACAACAACCCTTGATTGACATCATTTGGTGTTATCTGGATCATTGCATGTATTTAGCTAGAGCGGTAATGTGTGCTCTTATGACAGCTTTCACATCTCAGTGAATCCCAACGTAGCTGGCTTAATCAGATGCAGTCTCCAGCTGTCACCTCATGTGGGAGACCGTAGTCCATGGACTTAGAGCAGCAGCTGCTTGAGATATATTGAGTTGAATGTCATACCACCCGCCATCCACCCACCATGTTCACCCACGCCATGTGGTGCAAAGAGGATGACCCGTCTTTTGTTTTAGAGAATAACTTAATTGCTGTTGTATTAGGGGTTTCTATTTCAGCTGTGGTGATATAAAAAAAAGAGTTTAATTTCAAAACCACCTATGTCCAACAATGTCCACCATTAAGAATGAAAAAGACAGCTACCAGCTAAACTATTTAAATACATAAATCTAACACCGAGCACAGACGGGATACTCTCGCTACATTTCGGTCGGAAACATCCCGTCAGAGGCTGATTGAATAGGAGAATTCCTAAAAGCGTGCTTTTAGCTTTCTCGGTCTTAGAGAGGAAAAAAACACCATTTACCGCTCATCTCTGTAACATTAACAAACCTCACTCCCAACCTTTTTTCATCAATTATAGTCGATCTTGTTTGGAAGTTCATTATAAACATGCACACATTTAGAAGACTGGAATTTTGGTGTCAGTTTAAATAAGTGTCCCATTCATCCACCTCAAGTTATAGCTCTGTGACTGCAGATTTGCTCATGTAACTCATATCTGAAGCAAAGCATTAACATTGTTTATTTCCAGCCTTGACAGCTTTTGCCGGGAGCCTGTAATTTTATGAATACAAAAGCATTATTATTTAAAAGTCAAATTCATTCGACCTCATCATACTCTCTGATAGCAACTACTAAAGTCATTCAAGGAGTGGCGTCTCTCTAGATGGGACAATCAGTCATGATGGGTGACATTGTCACAACAACAGAGATCATTTGCATCATTTGCCATTAGCTAACGCCATTTTAAAAACAGTGCTGTCGCTTGAAGTTCACTGTCAAGGTTTCAAATAAGTTTGAACAAAGCAGAAGAAAATGTACTTAAGGTCAACACAGTAGGGGAAATGTGTAAACAGGAAGGCTTTGCTCAATACTATGGCAAAACACAATTTATATGGAATAGTCTATAAATAGAGACATTATGAAAGTACTTGCACAGCAGTGGTAAATATGTTACTGTACAATGAGATAAGTGCAATCCAATCTTATGAGTCATGATTAATGGACTTCAGCAGGACTGACATACATAACTGAAGGAGGGTGTTATGCGTGGTGCAGAGTGAACAGATCTCAAACCTCTAATGCAGGGGTGTCAACGGGGTGTGGCGTGACACATTACAAATTAAAGTTGAGGTGGTCTCAACTTTTTTCAGCGCTCCAATGACGCTGTGAAGCTTCAACCAATCATATGTTTTTGTTTCACCCTGTTCCGTTACATCTAAAAAAAAAAAATGCTCATAAACTTTTGTCGCTCATAGTGTGAACATAGCATAAGAGTAGCAGGCCCTATGCTGGACACGGTATTATAGATCCCACATGCTTTCGTACAGGCTACGTGACACAACACTGTCACATGTAGGATACTGTTCATGCAGGAGTCCCCCGGTGGAACATGTCTTCATCAAAAAGAAGAAAAGTGGAAACAGAAGTGTCAGGTTTTCCATGAAAAATGGACCAGTTCCTATTCCTTCACAGAAGTAAATGGGAAGCCAGTAGTGCTGACCTGAAAGGACCGTTGCCATGGTAATCGACCGTCAAATCAGTATTCCAATGCTTCATTTTTTGTTATTTTAGTGTAATAATAATGTATAAATCACAAGATATACCATGAAATAAGGAATAATCCTACAATATTATGCATTATTCATATTCAATATGAATTATTATTAGTTATTACCAGAAGGATATCGCTGTTTGTTTCTGTGTGGAGGTGCGTGTGTGTACAGTAGTGCAGCAGCGGCACAGTCCCGGACACTGAAACAGGGGGAGATGGAGACAGACTGACAGAAGAACATGTCTGCCTGCTCCACCGCGCCCCGCAAAGCTTTGAATATGTTCGACTGTTTCTCACCGAAGCTTCAAAGCCCCAAAAAATGGTACTCGGGACAGCCCTAGAAGCCAGTGTGCTTGGTGTGTTCACGGCACCTTTCAGTGCTCAAGGAATATAATAATCGGCGCCACTAACAGACTCGTGGCGGAAAGTACAAAACTTGCGACTACAACTGAGAACAGAGAAAATAAATGAATTGCTGGAAGGTTTGATTAAACAGCAGTGTGATTTTAGTTGTAGCCGAGAGATCAGCGAGACACCTCAGGCTGTTCATCTGTTTTGTAAATGGATTGTTCATTAATTGTGAACGTTTTCAGGATATACTTGAATGTCTTTACACTGAAGGATGAATGTATGGAAGTGTTGTTATTTATAGGTTATTATGCAATGGTTTATACTGGTCCGGCCCACTTGAGATCACATTGGTCTGTATGTGGCCCATGAACTAAAATGAGTTTGACACCCCTGCTCTAGTTGAGGTGGTTCGGGCATCTAGTACGGATGCCCCCTGGGCGCCTCCCTTGGGAGGTGTTCCAGGCACGACCAGCTGGGAGGAGACCACGGGGAAGACCCAGGACTAGGTGGAGAGATTATATCTCTACTCTGGCCTGGGAACGCCTCGGGATCCCCCAGTCAGAGCTGGTTAATGTGGCCCGGGAAAGGGAAGTTTGGGGTCCCATGCTGGAGCTGTTGCCCCCGCGACCCGATCCCGGATAAGCGGTTGAAGATGGATGGATGGATGGATGGACCCCTGCTCTAATGGATGGGCAGGTATATTAATTATGGGGATAAAAGAGTGAAACAGGAAAACAATACAATGCCAAATTGGTGATAGCTACTCTACATGGTGAAATACAAGTATTTTCATATTTTTATTTCAATTATCTACAAGTCTAGAAACAGAAACAGTGAAAGGAGGAGAGGGGTCATAGGCCAAGGACTAAAGCGAAATTTCTCTTTGACGAGTTAATGAATGGTAGACAAGAAAAGGCAGAAATGAATAGGAATGAAGGAACAGAGCGTTATATCAAGACTCTGTTAACATATTGTTCTTCTTAAAAGCCTTTAATCATCCCAATCACTTTTCAACAAGCTCCTGTTTTTTGTTCAAACGTTTTCTATTAAAAGGAATTCTTCTCTTCTTTCCTACACAGATTTCATTTCATGGTGTCGTCATGATTGAAGTACCGCTACCTGAGCGGATGACGTCAATGATGAGGAAAACTGCTCCGATGTAAGGGGGAGCGAGAAAAACACATTTGCTATCCACTGCAGCATCTGAACACCAATAAAAAAAATTGCCTTACAGCCTTTTTCACATCAGTTTGTGAGATAAATTTTAATTGTTTGTTGTCCTCATCATCATATACAACCAACCAGAAACTATTCGCCACAGAGGAAATCAGTTGAAATAACCTGATAAGTTTCAGTCTGGCCGGCTGTAGAAAATCAAATGGAGGAAATGAAGTGTGTTTGCTATTCATCAGCAGATGGGTTATTTTTAGGCCCTGGTCCAGGTTGTATTAGATCAGATGACACATTTCACTATATAGATGGATCTGAGGACTACTCAAACTCCACACTGAGATCTGTCAAATGTTTGTCAGGCAGTGAAATACCTATTTCCTTATATAGTTAAATTACAGCGTGGCAGTAAGCTGATTGCAAATAGCGGGCACGCGCCTGTCAATTTAGAATGACTCTGATTAACATACGCACGGTGGTAAGGAAAAAATTAACTAGTGCGCACGTATTATGAATCCAATGGTAATTTTGTGTGCACACTTATTTTGTGCACAAAGTAAGAACATTTCTGCGCATATATTAGTGGCCCGTTGGCACCAGTATTTAGTCATGTATAGACTACCCATGTGCAGAAAGTCCAATTTTAGCAAGAGCTTTCTTCCTACAGCCATGCAAGCTTTAAATAAGTAACCTTCCCTTAAGTTACAAGAAATCCAGTCAGTGGTGTGTATTGCTAATCCATGTCTTTGTCTTTTTTATAATTCTGTATGTCTTACTTGCTCGTGCTATGTATGCACCTGCTGTAGAAAAGAATTTCCTCCTTGAGGACAAATAAACCTTCAAGATAACTCCCTACTGAATGAGTTAACCACAGTGTCTACACTGAAAAATTACAACAAATGTGCTTTTTTGTTACAGTTCTGACAACAAGAGAAATAACTTGTGTCATTGTTGAATTTCATCAGGCCTTCTGTCAGTCAAACCTGATGTTTTGCAACCCGTTGAGGCAAAAACATCAAATCTCAGCACCCAAAAATACCGAGCGGAGCCAGAGTGATAATTCCCCCCACTGCTTTGCCAGGATGTGATGAATACATGTTTCTGTGACTGTGTGTGAGTGACTGACTGCATGCCAGCAGGAGTGCGCATACTCCTTGTATGTGTGTGTATGCCACTCTTGATCATTTCTTTTTTTATGAGACAGCAATTATTCTGACAAGAGGCCTCTTTACTCTGCAGGAGTCCTGGATTCAGCTCTGTTTCTGGAGAAACTGTTCATTATAGGGAGAAGATGTATAACCATGCCAACATTAATCAAAGCAAAGAGAGGCCCAGAGATCATAATGTTTTTCTCTGTTCGGGGATCTTGTGTGGAAAATAAACAATTCTGCCATGTTTCAAATATTATAACATCTAACTTATAAATTACAACTTCCAGAGCCCATGATAGACTGTGTCCCTTCATATTTGTTTTTTATCCTTTGAACACTACCTCCAACCTACTGGTCAACACATATTAAGTGTTATCATTCTGCCACCAGCATTTAGTTTAACAGTCTGTTGCTAGTAGCAACCAATACTAGCACAGTGGCATAACAGTTGGCACATTCACCGTTTTGTCAGATCTGTGACCAAGCAAATATTGACAGGTACCTTTTATCCACCCTCTAAATGCCCATGTTGGACCATCATTTGTACTTCATTGCCGAAAGCTACTTGGTAGCTTGTAGTTGTTCTTTCACTGGTGATACTTTGTTTCTTCCTGCAACCCTATCTCCCAGAAATTGTGTTTATATATTACAATTTTTCAACTACAAATGCATTTCAAGAAACACGAAATGCCACCTGAACGAGGAAACGTTTTTGATGAACGCATCTATAAAATATTTATACTGAACATGAGAATAAAACATTGGTTGAAAACATATTTAAGTAGTTTTCCCTGCAATATCTACTCTTACAATACATTATGTGCTTGTAGCAACTATTAAAAATGTATTTTATGGTTAGGTTTAGGCACTCAAAGCACTTGGTTAAGGAAAGATTGTAGTCATTGTGAAATATTGAAAAAGTCAAAAGAGGTTTGTAGGTCAACCCAGAAGTTATTATCGCCCTGGGTTCCCTTGACAAAAAGCCAATGGGATTTCTCCATTGGGTTTTTAATTATTGCAGAAAATAAGATCTGTGCTAAACAAATGTTTATGATACTTGCACGTTTTCTTCCATGAAATAATCTCCACAAATGAACACCACTTTTATGATTTTTGAAGCATAAATGCAATCGGCAGAAGTAAAAAATCTAACGTCAGGCTATAAACAAACTGTCACAAACACAATGTTACAACACCTGGCGGACGAGTCAGCGTGATGACGTTTAGTAGTCTCCTTTTGCTAGTTAGCAACCGCCTTTTTTAATACACGTAAAGGCTTCAAAATTCACCGGTGGGGTATTTGTAGATGTATTTTATATCCAAAACGTTAAAATATCTTAAACATGTGTTAACCACAGACCTAAAATATCACATCTTATTCACTATCATCTATTTCTCATGGGGCATGAAATTAAGCTTGGTTTTGGGAGGATGGAGGTCAACAAATGGAAATTCCATTGCCTCTCAGTCAGTTACTTTAATTGTTTTGCTATGGTACTAAACATCAAGGCCTCTTCACTGCCTCAGTCTACAATTGGCAAGACAACATTTACTTGATGAAACTGCGACGAAAGCAGGTGGGGACGGGAAATATAGTGGGCAAGATTGCAAGTAAAACCTTTTAGAGCTTTTGGCTAATATTAGCATTCCACCAATTAAAAATGTTCCATATATCAAGCATTGTATGTTCCTCTTCTACACTCACAGCATGTTCTGCTATGCTTGTATTTCCCCCCTTCATAGATGAAAGGTCATCTCTCAGATTTGCTCAACATTAGTGAGTCTAGCATTTTGGCTACAAATGGCCACATGGTATCCGTCCTAGACCGCCGGATCACACCTATCTGATCTTTGCGCTGGGAAAATCAAACTAAATTCAGCGTTTAAATCTGTAACAAGCATCTTGCTCCACGCCGATCAACATTGATTTTTAAGGCTACATTTTCTACACTGTGAGAAACAGCTCGCTTTCAGAATTCCTTTCCCATAGATAGATCAACAGGTTCATCAAATCAATAAGTCCATTAACAGCCGAAGGTGTGAGTCATACGTGCTCCTCGTCTCTGGAGGATTAGCTTTCATGTTCCTTCCAAGCAACATCTTCCTGTGATCACCATCCGTATCTGACATTTACACTTGTCATTTCAAGTGTCTTGTCATTTCAAGCGCCTCCGTTGGCCAGATCACAAATCTGATTGCAATCCATCTTTTCCCACAAATCCACTTGGAAATCCGTGTCGGCCTTACTCAAGCTCAGAGGGTGGTGGTAATACACCTGAAACTATTTAGTAACTGCCAGAAACACCAGAAGATGAATAACTTCTGCACTTTAGCAGCTATAGCTTACTAATCCCTCTTTGTCTCAAGCGACCGGGAGAATGATGCCTAATTTCTGTGTAATTTTACCTGCCATTAACACTGAACAGACCCTGTACTTCTACAGAGAGCGTACTGACATAGTCACATGTGGACAGATGGATGAATTGACACCATAGACTGTATAAGAAGTGAACGTAGTCATCATGACGTCACTCATCAGTTTGTGGACTGCCGGTTTGAAGCCTCGAGTTCGACGTTTTTGCCGTCACCATCTTGTTTTTTTGACACGAGAGGTTGCAGTGAAGTACAAACGAACACTGAATAAGACATTTTCACACAAGCAAAAAGGTTATAATTAACTTTCATGAACTGAATACACACTGTGAAAGGGTTTAGGTTCTAAGACGAAAACACAGACAACTCCAACACCGGACAACGCCGTGGTAGTGACCTGTCAATCACAAGGTAGCCACACCCTAAAGCATATCCTGCTTTATGTCTATTTGACTCTAAATAGGACCATAATTTACTAAATGAACATCATGCAGTATTGAAGAAGACTTGAAACTAGCGATTGAGACCATAAACTCATGTTTACAATGTTTACTGAGGTAATAAATCAAGTGAGAAGTAGGCTCATTTTCTCATAGACTCAAAAGAATGCAAGTTCAAGACACTTCTGCATTGGCTTCACTTCTCAGACCCAGAGGTAGCCCACTGATTGACACCTTTTCAACATCTGGATTGAATGCATTTCGGAGGTGGCTTGAGCAAGCAAATTTCAGTCCATCTTGAATTCTTCATGGAAGCATTTACATTTAGCTTTTTTTAAGCTCAGATCACTATTCAATCTGCTGAAGACGCATTAAATTAAAGTATAAATGAGGCATAAGATTCCAGATAAGTAGCACCTGATTCACTGTGTTGCTAAGAGAAGCAGCTCCACAAAGTCTCCTGAGCCATGTTCCCTCACTGACACCGGGGTATAAATTCACCAGCAAATAACAGTGTGTCAAACAGGTAGAGCGACAGTCCTCAGTTACCCTGACATTCCTCCAGAGCAAAATGTATGTTCATATTATAAGCCTGTCCATAATGTCACTCGAGACTATAAGAATAAAACAAGAAAAGCAGCTGTTTAAAGCTACACCTACGGGGCTGTATTCTGACTGACTGCCTGACTGACTGACTGACTGTATATTGCTGCTGTCTGAGGTTGCTTCTCTCTGGGCGTTTTAACCTTTCAAGCCGTCTAGAGCCCCAGAAGAGCCTCTAGCTCCGGGCTCACACCTGCGCTCTAAATGAGAATCAGGACAACAGCAGCAGCAGGGGCCCTCAGTCCAGGCGCGCGCACACACACACACACACTGGGACAACCTTTAACACGTGCATTTACACACAAAAGCTATAAGTTATAGACACCAGACAAAAATACAGGCATTAACAATCTTGACTTCAAACAGCTGGGTGGGGGCTTCCCTGCCACCATCACCATCTTACCAGCTCATTTCTTGCTGCACTCTGGCAACAGCGTTACCACGGCAGCCATGGAAACAGAGGAGATTTTCCCCCGCTCTGTCCCACTGGAATTCTATCTACCGACGCCAGTCTTTCTGTCTTCTTCTCTCTGTCCCTGCTTTGAAATGTTCTTCGCTTATCCAATGAAACCCTTTATCCTACGGCAATATAGCTCTGAACCTTCAGCACGAGGTGATGGAAACAGAATCACTGTGCCTCAACTTTTGCAACAAAATATCTGAACATCATTACGGACATGTCAGTCACAGCAAACGAGATGCCAATTTGTGAGCTTTGTTTTTCTAACCATCATTAGTAATGCCTGTTGCTTTTTGTGGTGCGATTTCAGATATATGTTTTTTCTCTGTGTGTCTGATTGCTTGTCTGAATTCCCATGTGAAATGCCTACATAAACTGTTTGCTATTTCTTGCATTTTTATATTTGCATGTTTTATCTTTTGGTGCATTTGCATGTACGTCAGTCTTTCATTTCCCTGCTCTTGGTTGCACCTCTAATTGTGGTGAGTAGCGTACGATTGGAAAAGACACAGCATCACCGTAGATGGTGCCTCGGTGCTTCTTGTTAAGAGTGCACTCACTAGCTTTCCTGATGCTGAGAGCCCTTATCTCACACTCTTCACAGCCCGGTCCTGTGTAATAATGGTACTCAGATCCACACACAACCACTCTTGGTTCACAACAGAGAGTATAATATGTTGTTTCTCTTGGTTTTAAACCTTCAGGGTATACATGATATCTGCTAATACTCTAAGCATAATTAAAGTGAAGTACTCTCTGAGGTCATCTCACCATTTACTCAGCAGTACAACAATGTACCCTCTACAGCACATTTGGCTCTTCTCTCACTAGATATTACAGTTTCTATTTATGTATTGTCATATGCACAGCATTTAGAGAGAAGCAGTTGTTGGCAATGGAAATCTTAGATCATAGGCAAAATATGTATAAAATGAAAACCATGCAAGTAAAAAATGAGATTCTAAGACATACAATAGTGCATAAGTCCAGTGTATATTAGTACATAGTATGTATAGTAGTGTATAGTATACACAGTGTTTAGTAAATGCAAAATTAATAAACTGTAAGTAATGTAAACAGGAGTGTAGTGAATGCATATGCATAATGAGAAGATATAAATATACATATACAGAGATGTAAACAGGTAGCTAAACAGTAAGTAAAAGTATATAAAGGTACTGTAAAGTGACAATATAATGGTAAGACGACCTGCCTGTACCATATTTGAAATTACATATCTTTAGGAATTACAGCTACCTAGCCCTGTTGTTGTAGATCAGTCTAAAATTTAAAGGAATATTCCACTGTTTTTCAACCTTATCTCTATGATTTGATGAAAATAAACAATGGAAAGGAGCATGCAAAATACAAATGTGTTTTTATATTATATTTAAAAATATGAAATTAAATAACAGCAATATAGATCAATTAAGCTGATACAAGGCCGTGAGTGTTCTCCAGGTTTTTCAAAATTATAACAAGTCTCAAATTTTTCAAAATGATGACTACACAAGTGGCAAAACCTGCCGCTAACGTGTTAGTTTGCAGAAACACTTACTGTTCACTTCTTCCTGTACTGTCACTACTTTCTTTTATCTTTTTATTTTTGAGCACCACCCAATAACCCAGCTGGCTAGTTGTAGATAGAGGTAGCTAGAATGAGGCTGTCCCTCAGGCTGCAGAGACCACAGCGGCCTACTGTACCAAAACACCTCCACAGATGGCTACGTTTACAGTTCATTCTGCTAGAAAACCTGTCCAGCCGATTAAAGACAGGCACTGTATACTACTCTACTACATAAATGTAACTATATACAATATATAAATACTCTACTTATAAATGTTCTTTGGGAACAGGAACAAAAGAGGAGTTAACTGCTTCTAAGTGTTTCTGCAAACTAATGCTTATGCTTGCATCAGCAAAATAATGCTGTTTGCTTGAATGCTGAATGGCTTATGAGGCTGATAACGGTTGCTAATTATTAGAACAAATGCAAGATAGGGCTAACACTTGCTCCAACACGTTAGTGTGCAAAAATAGTATCCCTATGGAGGACGCACAGCTGTGTCAGTGTTCTAATATTCAGCTGAATTTATAGGAAATTGCCATATTTCAAGTGCAAAGTGAAAGTGCTTTGCTTTATAAAAAGCAACAGAAGTAATGCTTTTTGTTTTCGGAGGTTACTTTTACAAGGCAAATAGCCGGTTGCTTGGTATTCTGCGCCTGATCCAACATGAGAGCAGTCCCCAAGAGTGCGAGGAGGCCAAGACGAGGTACCGATGTTGTGGAATCATACTGCTGGGTCAAAACAAGGCTGGAGGGGATCTCACAGTTCATTATCAAGTCAGGTGAAAAAAGTGCGGACAGAATGTTTTGTAGGTAGTCTGCATTTCTTTAGGATGAGAGTTCAAGAGTAAGAGACTCAGGGGGGACACTGACAGGCTTACTATCAACATGTTTTATCATTTAAACACAACAGAGTCCCCAGCGAAAGCCGCCATTCTCCACCGGTCATGATGTTTAACTTGGTGCGTGGTTCTCCAAGGAGTCGAACCTGTAACTTATCTCTCTCTGCCAAAACAAGATTCACTCAGTGTGGATAGGGTGATTGCTGAGACTGAGCAGACGTACTCTACTACACACACACTCACACATTTACACACACTCACATGCACATTTTCCTCCCTCAGATTGATTAGAAAGACGACTGTTTGCTCACTCCCCAGCGGAAGGAAGGGGTTTTCAAACAGCTGAGCTATCACTGTCACAAGGGCCATTCTCCGAAGTCTCCAGGACAATGCTGCTGCTGCTGTGGCTTAATTTTCTTTCTGTAATACCATGATATGAAGAGCTTTTCTTTTAGTAACACGTGTGTGTGTATGAATACTGATGCCCTAACATTGGCCTTGTGCTAGCTGTCATGTTTTATCTATGAAGCATGCCGACGTGAGAGACAGTTTCTGAAATGGCACAGGTCCGTCAAAATGCAAGCGTGTACATCAGAAAGTATGTAGTTATGCAGGTCTGTGCTGTCAGTAATGGGTTTGAGAAGCTCCTAACATTCAGTAGGTGAACTTCAGAAGACTGAATTCATCCCCATATCTTGGAAAAACAACATGATCTCTGGAATACATGAAATGACCACATCTTAGTAGCGCATTACGTGGTGGTGGCACGTAATGTGTTATAATGATGTGCCGCCACCACGGAAATAATTTAGGAAAGAAAAGATCATGGTTTGGGTTCAAATAAGCCTACGTCATTTAAAATAAGTCAATGTTGACTTTTGGTTTCACCCTAGACACTAACAGTGGTCTCCTGGGTGAAAGTCCCACGTTCGACCCATCCATCAACCCTGACCTCCTCCCTATGCGGACTTTGATTAAACCGTATTTCTGTTGAACCGAGGAATTTGTGTGTCCACCACGACAAAAGGATCCTAGTTGACTTTCCATTCCACGTAATGTGCTGTTAAGAGGTTGTGGGCATTTTATGCATTTCTGTGAATCAGATATACGGGCTGTGATCGGGCTTTGGAAAAACAATAAAGACAAGAAAACAGGCTTTAAACTCCTGGCAGTAAGGCTTTTAGAGGAGTCAATGGTGCTTGTTGTAAAGTCCCACTATCCAACATTCACCCAGAAAATAGAGCCCTTAATCTTAAAGGACAGATTCAGGTTGCCAATTATATTAATTTCATTTAATTTTTATCTGAAGTCCGCATTATCTGGGTTAGAGTATAAATGTCAAATAATGGGAATCATTAGGAGAAAGGAAATGTCAGTTTGAGATGAATATCTGATGCGCAGTATATGTATGCATTATTAATATGCTTCTGATAAATTTATACTTTAGATTTGATACATCAGTGATTCCCAACCTTTCAAGTGGGATGCACCCATTTATCGACCACCATTCATGTTCTCAGCGTGTTCTTTTCCAATGTATTTTAAACTGGATGTTTTTTTAACACTGTTGATTATATAAAAGTGGATTTTGTTATACAAGGCATGGCGATCCTGGAATTGTTGATGTTTAGGCTCGGTCTCTTTTTCCGTAGCTTTATTCAAGTTTGAATTTGTACTACTGCCACAGCTGGATGATTCAATCATTTAGCTATGTATTTTGACTTCTTTGCACACTTGGCAACTACTGTAGTTTTCTCAATTGCACCATGTGGTGTTACTGTACGGTGTCACAACGGAGGCGTTCTATCATAGCTGGTAGTTTTTGGTTATTGTGGCTGAATATAAATTAGCACTGCAGCAATTTGTAATCCTATTTGTTTGTGTGTTTATTTTCCTTGTATCACAAATGTGTATATATATATATATATTTTTTTTTTTTGTAAATTGTAATTGCAAATTAGCTGAGGTACTCTCGCTGCAGGCGTACCCGCTGGGGAACACGTACCGCTCTTTGGGAGTTACTGCAGTACATTGTCAAAATACAGGAAAAGACAAAACTAAGTCCTGATATAATGAAATGCACATTCTCAGTCCTTTTGTTTGTAATAATTCTAGCCATAGGATGCTTAATACTAAAAAACAAACTAAAAACAACTAATAGGGATAAAGGGATTATGATAACATTAATACTATAATCCACAAATTAAGCTTTTAACTCTGTTCATTAAAAAATATACAGACAATGAACTCTTTTTTTTATTTGTTTGGTGGGTAAATAATAAGTTTGCCGTGCAACAGCTCTCATTTTAGTTTCCAATCAATTTAATACTACCATTTTCTTAGCCATGCCTGTTTTCCCAATACTTGCAGACCCCGCGCTCCTTCAAACAGCTGAACCATAATTATCGAATGTGCATGGGAGCATGATAGGGAAAAAATGTGGCCAACCCACATTGGACATTGATCAATGATCATGAAAATAAATACTTGTAAAACCTGACTGCACTATAACACTCGCTCTGTATGTGTGTGTGAGAGAGTGACTGATACAGACTGACAGAAAGTGAGAAACACAGTATGTGTCTGAAATGTGTGTGTGTGCCTGCTGCTGGCGAATACCCAACAGTATAATTGATGGATAGAACTGAATAGGATTTCCTCTCAAAGGCACGCTGCCCCTCACCTCATCCAGATCTCCCTTTAAATGCTCATGGTACCTCTCAACGTGAATCATGACATTGTTTATATTCCAAACGTATAATCTAGTCATATATTAAAGCATTCATGTGCATTCGATTGAATCCCAACTGAGAGCACAGCTGAGTTTCTGCAGTGACGTCTGGGACTGCTTTTTCCATCACTATCATTAAGATGGAGCACACAGATAATCAGTCTCGCTGATTATGTTAGTTGTGACTGGCAGTGACCTCACTCTCTAAGAGAGGACTGGTCCAAAACAATGTCAGGATTCCCGACGCTCATTTAGAGCCAAGACTGAACAATGGGGCTTATTTGTGTGCCACAATCTGGTATCACATTTGTTAGAGACATAATTTTCTATTTAATTTGCTAGTACTACAAAATGACTATATTTGAATGTGAAAGTTTATTTTATATCGTGGAAACTAAATCTTTGGTTAAGGTCCCACAAATCTCATGGTCTTTTTTCAGAAAAAGACCTTGAGATGTTGATGAAAGCTATGGACAAAAGCTAGATTTTTTTGCCAAAGATCTATAATTAAAGTGTAGAATATCTAATAAAGACCACAAACAGCACCTGCTTGTGATTGGTTCATATTTAGAGCAAGTAAATTCAGAACCGGTGACGTCTTGTTGGCAAATTTAGATGAAACTATGGAACATAAAGAGTACATTAGTGTTTGACTACGAAATCATGAATTAATCAATTGTTGAATCAATCGACAGCAAAGTAATCCGCAACAATTTTAGGAAATTGGTTCATCACATAAATACATTTTCAAACAAAAATGCCAGATAGTACTTACAAGTATTACGACTTCTCCAATGTGAGGATTTGCTGCTTTTCTCTGTTTTGTATCATTGTTAGTTGTCCAAAATAAGACATTTGAAGAAGTCACCGTGGGCTGCAGAAAATTGTTACAGGCATTTTTTGCAATTTTCTGACATTTAATATCCCGAACAATGAATCGAGAAAATAATTGGCAGATTAATCAATCATGAAAATAATTGCTAGTTGCCGAGTTAACCCTTTTACCACGGTTTAGAAGTTTTCAAGCATTTTCAAGAAATAGACCGAGCCACAACAACAATACTGTTTTAAATGTCTTCTTTCCCGCTGTTGTCATGTGGCGCAGTGACGCTCACTACAGTCATCTTCTGCACAGCTTTGTGCCGCACCATGCTGAATGCATCCTGCTATGCTGTCCAAGTCTTTATGAAACAGTGACATTTTGATGCTATAAAAGAATATTTTTTAGCAGAAGGCCATCGTATGTCTGTCTGTCTGCAGACAAAAAAATACCAATTTTGTCCTGCTTCCCTTGAGGTAGTTCCCTCATTTTGCTGTCACTGCTGTCCTGTATTTGTCACCTCTCTCTTTTGTCTCTCATTCCAACTCCTTTCTTCCTCTCTTCTCTTCTCTTCGGCCAGCATCTTCCCAATTGCTGTCATGTGAAAATTACCTGATGTGAATTTGATGGCAAGGGGAACATTTTTCTCTCGGGCTGCAGATGAAATCCCACCTCATTTGCCAAGCCTGGCAGAGTTAAACCCCAAATGGGTCCATAACAGACTAAGTGTCTGTATCCTGAAACTAAACATAAGATATTGATTGGTGGAGCTTGTTGGGGACAGTACGCAGCCTGGGAGTAAGTGCTACTCGAAAGGCTCAAGTCAGGGCAAACTTACTTTACAGGATCCATTTCTTTTGGGAGAGTCCAAGCAAGTGCTCACGCATGAAATCACCTAAAGGCTGGCATGAAGGGGGATTCCCTTCAGGAATTTGCATGGAAATGCGAGAATTAACACAAATTCAACCAATCTTCGTTTTACTTTGGAGAGCTTGCAATTTTGACTCATCCCTGCAATAGGCTATATCCGCTTACAATTGTGTAATTGGATGAATACTTGCCCATTTTGCAGCACAAAATGTTCCAATACATTGTTTTTTTTGCAGTTTAGAAAATGAAACCAGTTTATTGATTTGTTTTACTGAGCAATCTGTTTGTTTATTATTTTAATTTAACAGACTAATTTTGCATATTAGACGTTTCAGTATAAATCATAGATTCTGCTCATTCCATTACTGCCAACCATTTTCCAACAATGTGTTTTTCTTTCTTTCTAGGCGATCACTGGTTTCTATTCATTCATACCAGTGTGGTTTGACAACTTGCATAGAATTGAAGATTGAGTGTGTGATAGATTATCTATCATAGTGAACAGTGTGTCTGTTTTCATTGTTGTCAGTCATGTTGTCGTAAATTCAGATTGATTTGGAAAGCCAGCAAACAGACACAATGCTCGTTGTGATGAATTTCCGAAATCAAGCCAGTTTCAAGTCAGTGATTTTCCTAATGTTCTGAAATGAATAGAAACCACATGATGTCTGGAAGAGACTTGGAAAAAAACACAATGAAAAATCCAAAACTCTGCTTTGGAAATGGTTGCCAGTAATTTAAAGTAAATGGGCCAAAATATACTGTATCACTTTTATGGTGCTTTAATGGACCAGTGTGAAACAATTAGGGGGATCTATTTGCAGAAATGGATTATAATATTAAAAAGTGTGTTTTCTTCTGTGTATAATCACCTAAAAATAAAAAATTGTTGCGTATTTGTTACCTTAGAATGAGCTGTTCATATCTACATAGCGAGCGGGTCCTCTCCACAGAGTCCGCCATGTTGCACCGCCATGTTTCAACAGTAGCCCAGAACGGACAAACCAAACACTGTTAACTTTTCCTGCTTGGTCCGGTGTCGAGAACGTTACTCGCTGCCGTTGCCGCCACTCTCTCTCTCTTTCTTCACCGCTCACTTCCGACATACACACACACTCTACGCACTGGCTCTGCCCCAAATAACCTATGCTACTCTTACAACTGACTCTAGAGCGGGACATTCATGTTTTTGTGTAAGCCACCATAGTTCTTCTACTCAATCTGCAGCCTCACCGCTAGATACCACCTGATCCTACACACTGCACCTTTACAACTACAACAGTACAAGCTCATTTTACGGTCACTGAAACTAACTAAATCTTGTGTTTTCATGCTGCCTTGAAAAGTCAAGTCAAATTTTAAACATTCATGATCACAAAAGGTTGCACACTGCACCACAATTAAAACAAACAAACCCTCCAAATACCATCATTATGTCAGCTATATAAACACTCTGTGGTGGAAAAGCCTTGAGTTGTTCTTGATTGGTTTGACTGTGTTCAAATCATAACTGCAAACAATTTCTCTAAATGAGTTATTGCACATAATGGCCCTTAATTGTTTCTGCGAGCTTTCTTAATAGACAACAGACTCCAATAATCTCTTCATTATCACAGTTGGAAATAATGTCATTAAATTTTGAATTACCTTTGCAGTTAAAGGATGGAGGGGGGTAATGCACGCATTTTTTATGGAGTCCACATTAGCAGGTTCATCATCTAGATTCTACCGAGATGTAATTAATCATGCATATGACTATGCGATGTAAATTGAAATTACACTGGGGATATATCATCCTATAATGTTACACGTACAGATCAGAATAAATGAGTTGATTGGAAGCTGAACCCCCATGCACATTCATCAGGTAGTTCACATCGGAGGCCGTCACCTCTAATATCCTATGTGGCGGATTAATTCCCTGGTACAAAAATGTGGTTTTAGTGTAGAGACATACATTATAACAAAGACAACCACCCTCTGAGACAGTGTTAGTGACCCTGCTGGACTGTAAGCACACTTCTGCCTATGTAGACAATTACATCATCTGTTCCCTGCAGAGCTTTTATTAAGCAGCCGCCTCACCAGCAAGGCACTGACGTACACTTCTAAAGATCGTGGCAGGAAGTACATACCGGTAGGCTGGTGGCAGGCAAAAAGAATATACAAAAAGAAAAAGACAGACACTCTGTCGCCTCTGGGAAGGGGAATATTTTATCCCATAAGAGTTGGCTCATCTCCCGTTGGGCACTTGTTGCCATAGCAACGGGAGCTGGGAGTTTCCGTCAGGTTGGCTGGTCAGTAGTGGAGGATCATGGGACATGAAAGGGGTCAGTAAGGGGAATGCAACCTGGCCGCCACCGTCATCAACCCGGGTTTCCTCCACACTACAAGTGGCGCCTCCTGCCCTCGTCTATGACCCCGAGGGACCCGCCCTTCATGCATTCATTCACACCTGGGTCACACGCAAAAATCAACCAGCTCACAGTGCGTGGAATTATTTACCAGGTCGATAGTGATAATACTGAATTATGATACCGTACGCTCTTCAGAGCCAACTGGAGCACTCACTCAGACACTCGCCTACACTCATTTATTTTGATTTGAGCTGCATTTATCTGCACAAAAACACTTTCACCCATCAGACCTTATCTCACCTTTTTGTCTGTTTATTATTCTATGCAAAGACACACATCCAGGCTATTTCACATTTCATGCCTCACATAAACACACATTTTTCATCCTGACACACTCAATCTCAAATGTGCGTAGTCCACCATCTGTCCTGTCCTTTTCTCAGTCTCCTCGCCTTACTCTATCAGGCTGCCTATTCAAATCGCCAGTCTGATAGACCACCTACTCACCCACTGTGCATCTTTCATAGCTGGAGCTTTTGACACATGAAAGAGTAGACCTTGACATTCAGCTCAGGGGGGGTCTAGCAAAACACTTAACTGGAGTGTTGAGAAAACACGGAGTGGCAATTGGTGTTTCATCATGACCGAGGAACAAAGCTAGTTGCGCTACACAGTGACTGTGTGATCCGGCTCTCCGTGTCAACACCTGAGTGATATCTTTACAGGCAGAAAGGCCCCTAATCCTCCACACCAAGGGAGCAGATTTCAGTGGATGTGTGTTTGTGTGTGTGTGAACAGGTGACATTATCCGTCACCTGGGGGACATGTAGACATTCAACACAGCCTGATGTGAGCACTTTGGATGTTTTTCCAGGTGTCTGCGGAGACTCACTCTTGACTGTCGCAGTCCTGGTGCAGTTGTAGAGAATAGCCAGCTCTCCAAACACCTTCCCTGGCCCCATGGTGCACAGCTTCAGGCTCTCCTTCGTCACCTCCACCTTCCCGTCTGAAACATGCAAAGAGAGGTACGCCATTAAGCATAATGCTATTCAAATTGCACATTCATTTTGCTGCTTGATTACCCAAGTGTGTGAGCCCTCTGCTACATTCAATATGTGCAGCAAACAAAGTTTCAGTGATGAAATGGAGTGGATGATAGGTGTCTGGGGGGCTCTCGCTTCATTTTGGGGGGCACCCAGCCAGAGTGCCCTTGACTCACTGGGCTGGAAAAAAAATAAGATTATTTTGCAATGTGGAGTTTCCAAGGGCTACTGGCCTCCTACCGCGTCTGTTCATGGCCCTGTTAAATAGCAATGCAGCAGGACCAATGTGAAATTGAAAATTGTACTTAAAGCTTAACACTCCACAACTCACAGACACGGTATGGTATGCCTTAAGGTAAGGACTGGTAGATTCAAACACTCACAAAGAATGCTCTAAAATATTACAATGGACCATTTCACAGTTCACACAACGTTCCAAACCTGCCCCAGTTTATTTCCTGTTGCAGTGTATGTGAGTGACGTAAGCTCACAGGAAGTAAACCACAGATATAAAACAGTAAATGCGATATTACGTCATAACTAATGGGATAACCGTTCGCCATTTTACCTGTACAGCTGTTCAGCACCTAACTGCTTTACCAAAAGGACCAAAGAGACCAGGGAGGCTGCCACCACACTCCACACGTCAGTATAAAGTAGATGAGGGATTTATTTTTAAATGAAATACAAATGAATAAATGTGAAGCCCAGGCATATCAACACAAGAGTAACTTTAAACACATGCTTGACAGCAACAGGGAACACTAACCAACCACACAATCAGCCAACACATTGTTATTCAAGGCCAAACGGTCGCACTTCACGTTGTTTCACCACATCTAACCCCAAAATTAGCCGCCTTGAATCCTGCAATCAGTCATCATGTATTAACATTACACAATTTCCTTTCAGTAAAGCAAAAAAAAATACCCCCTGTCTTGATCAGGTGGGTAAGTAGTTCAGTCGGAGAAAGGAGATTTGTACTTCAGCAGTTCAGGTCAAGCTTGCAATTCATTCGTTCATTCTTGCAAGTCATTAGAACATGTCACATCTACTGTTTTATATCTATGAAGTAGGGCTGGGCGTTATCGCCTTAAAATAAAGTCTCATATTTTTTCACGTCACACATGATTTTAATCGATTTATTTCTTAAAAACAACTTTTGAAAATAAATGATGCCTCTTGAAAAAGCATTATTATTATTATTATTATTATTATTATTATTACTATTATTATTATTATTATTATTATTATTATCATTATTATTATTATTATTATTCTTATAAGTATTTTTTGTAAAGCAATAATACATTTTTAAACAAAATTAAAAATAGGCTATATTATTGTGCATACTCTGTGGCATGTTACAAAGACTTTAACTTTACAGCAGACAGTGTTTTGGAAACAAACTCCTCACTTTTATTAGCGCATGCTGCCATGTTAATATTCTACCTGTGTCTGACACATTTCCTATGAACTACCACAGGAGCTCAGGGAAGCAGTTCCATACCATAATTACCCAAGTTCAAGTGAAAATTGATTTTCATTATTTTATAATTGCCCTAAACCATGAGTTCAAATTAATTGATAACATTGATTTATCATGCAGCTATACTATGAAGTAAACATGGTCATAGTCACCATTCAAATCTGTTTTCTAAAGTAAACATATTTTTTCATTAAAAAAGCTTTACCTACAATTACTGGCATGTGAAGAGTGATATTTAAGGAATAACTAACTTCTTTTGACCTTTATTAATCTTCTAAGGTTTTTGCAAACAAAACCAAATGCTAAAAAAACACTGAAGAATGGAATCATGGTGCTGCAGAGATGTCATCTTAGTGAACCTACGCAAAGAGGGGCGTTATGGGTAACCGTAGGTCACAGAGGGAGCCGACTCGCATACCTCCCAAATATCAGCAAGCTGACTGGTTGATCTGACATCCTGTCGGGAAGCTTTCTTTATTTTTTCTTTCAGAGTCTGGGTGTACATTTCACCACAGCGCTGCTCACTTGGGGAAGTGCTGTGGTGAAGAGCACAGCAGAGCATAAGAATCTAAAATCCACTTCAACACACTTCAAAACGTTGCCTTCTTCACACTGTGGTTTGATAAACGTGACACTGCCTCCTAGTACGTATGTTACTTTAGGTTATGCCCCAAACCCGTGCAAGAAAGCATGAAAGAAACACACGTGAAGGTGTCTGAACTGTGTATGTTCGCTTACGTGCAGCCCGGAGAAGCATAATTACAATTTATTAAGGCATTTAAATCCATATTGTTATTCTTAACACTGGAAAGAGCTTTTTGGACCGTGTGACCTGGAGGTTGGCAGCTGCCACCGTGTTTGAGACAAACCTCACCAAGCACGTATACTTTCCCGGAAACTCGGCATTCCAGCGGGACAATAACACTGATTCACAGAGAGCAAAAACCCCAAAACAACAGTTAAAATCAGATAGGCTACTCATGAAATATGGTAAGATTATAAGAGCAGGCGAGTCATCCACAGAGGAAACAGTTTGACACTTTATCTTGTTAGAGAAGGCCGTGAACTCCTTTGACAAAAAGCCTCCAAAAAACACCTGCCATATTTCAGGACAAATTATTTTCTCCACTTTGTATTTTTCCCATCGGAGCGATAATGCACCTTTTTCGTCATGGTAAACAATACATCATCCATTAACACCCAGCATGAACCTATACACGCAGAGAAAATCTTCAGCTCTTAAAGTGTGTCACCATCTTACTGTCTACTTCCCTGCTGTTTTCACTGCCCATGGTTGACATCCTTTTTTTGTGTCTGAGCTTCCTGCAACACTCTCCTCTTTTTCCATTTGAATGGAGAAACAGCTGGATATCAAAAAGACTAACTGGGATGTCTTGTCATTCAGCTTTTTAACAATGCAGTGCTTGTGCATCTTTCTTTATTATAAGCATAAGTATTCATAGGACCTTTCTTAGATTGAAAAACATACAAAATAAATGTCTTTCAAAACTCTCACTCCAATGCTTCTTTCAGTTTAGTGAGGCAAATAATCACCGGGCTGCTTGTTGAGTCTGAATCTGATAAGACAGCTACGGGTGCTATGCTTTTGAAGTTTGGTTCTCATGGTAAATGGTAAAATGGACTTGCATTTATATAGCGCTTTTCTAGTCTTCCGACCACTCAAAGCGCTTTAATGAAACTATGAAAACACTTATTGTAGGTTGTAGTTTCTTGTATTACTCATTCTATTTTCCACTTCCCTCCAAACAAGCTCATGTTTGTTGACAGACTCATGTTGTCTGAGGGGCAGGGGCGAAAAAAATGAAATAGGCACCAGCTGCATGCAGTGGGGAACCAGCAAGCAGAGAGTTTTCTAGCATGTAGGGCAGCCTTTATGGCACTGTATAACGTTTTCTTATTTTTAAGGCTACCCTCGAGGGCACTTTATCATGTTTTATCCACCATAGGGCAGTAATTCTCAAGGTGGGGTCCAGGGACCCCCGGGGGTCTGTGGCACTCTGTCAAAGGGTCCACGAATTATTTTGCTATATATTAAAAAATTGTTCTGTATCATTAAAAAAGTGCACATCTACAAATAGGGACCATTTGCACCAATAAAACAAACACCCACGTTAGCTTTGGGCCAATAGAAACTCTGATATGATTGTGACACACAGCAATAAGCTCATTACTTCAAAGTTGAAGCTCTTACTGACAGTCAGCTTTCGACTGGCAAATTTAAATGTCTGGATTTATTAGGACTATGCCAGACTTGCTACTGTTCATTTTCCGAAAGCTTTTAAGAGCAATTACTTGAAAAGTACAAATTCTGTCAAGTTGAGCCCAAAGGCAATTTGAATAAAATGACCCTCTGATTAAAAGTATGTAAGTGGTATTAACATGATTCAAACTGAAATGTGTCTGGGTCTGAAGTATTTAGGTTTTTAAAGATAACAAATGGCTCCTATGGCATCTAAGAATACAAATGGTAGTAAGCAATTGGTGTTAGGATTAAGAGGGGATCCTTGGAAAATGTTCTCCCCTGTAAGGGATCCTTTTTCTCTACTGCAAGGGTGCCCTTTAGGGCACTTTATCATGTTTTATCAACCATAGGGACATCCAACAGGGCACTTCATTATGTTTTCTCCACTGGAAGGGCACACAAGAGTGCACTTTATCACGTTTTCTCCATTTAAGGGTTCCCTAGAGGGAAATGTATCATGTTTTCTCTACAGGAAGGGCATTATCTACCATAGGGGCATCTAAGAGGGCACTTTTTCTGTGTTTCTTTCGAATGTGGGAGCACTAGAGGGGGCGGTCTCATGATTTCTCTCAGGAAAAAGGGAACCCCTGATGCTTGTTTACCATAGCAACTGTAAAAACATTTCATGAACTGAGTATAGCTGGAATAATTTTTGTAGCGTTAATTTAGCCTTGAAAAGTCTATAACGACTATAATTATTGAACTCAATTCGCTGCAAGTATTAAGAACATTGAGAATCAACTGAGCCAAACAAATATGTGCCAAACTAATTAGTGAACTGTGAGCGGTGTTGAGATGATGATTGGACTTGTCACTCCCAAAGGCCGTGAGCCCTTATTACAACCTATTAAACCTGGATGTAATAGATAGAGAATGGATGATGAATAGTTTAGAGGAACATTGCCAATGGCTGCCATGTTTTTTCCAGTTCAAAAGACAACATTTCGTTTCAGGAGGAAAAAACAAAGTAAGTCTCTGCAGTGACGTATAGGTAGAAATAGATGCATGCATGTGTGCATCAATACAGATAATAGCTGCCCTTTTCAAAAGGACATAAGACACAGAACTTCGTTAGGTGCAATGAAGGGCGGTCTGAGGTTTAATAACAGCAGGTAACAGCAGGTAGCAAAAACTTTACGCTCGACTATGGACAAGCTAATAATTTCCTGTGGATGGCCATGTAATTAATCCCTGAGAGAGGTGAGTGGTTGGAGCACAGTGCTGTTTTGGATGACTCACTGACTGCAGGCTGAGGGAATTGCTAGGAAATTAAGTAATCCAATTATTTAATTATTAGAATTCCACTAATGGTCCTTTTATCCCTTTTAAAGAAATTGCTATTCAGAAGTTCATATGAATCTATCCACACATGCCAACACATGGTCCAGCTCATTTCCTGCTTTTGTGTCCAGTAAGGCCTGCTTTATCACACTTCTTTATTACAGTAGCTCCACATTCACTTGTGATTCACCCCACATGTTCTATTCAAATCATATTCAAATAGCAATGCCCACAGGCAAATGCATGCCCTCTCACTGGGCAGTTGATCTGATAACAAGGTACAGTACATTTACATTTCACCGAGCCATTACAACAGCTGTTTGCTGTCCTGTCTAAAGGCAAAATAAAAACACAATAAGAGGGAAGATCTGAAAAATTCAAATGTATTAAATACTGCATGTATAATGTTAACTGCCATTGGGGTTTATCAGAGTCAATGTACACCAGCTTGTCTTCTCTCCCTGAGGTGGTGTAGCCGTGTTAATGGCTGGATCATTTGAATGCACACCGCGAGGCATTCGGGACAGACGGACGGAGCAGACTTCCCTCTGGCTCAAAATCAGATGCGATTCTGGCTGCGTTCCAAATTAAAAAAAAGCTGCTGTCTTTTAGGGTTGACTTTATCTCACACTGGTGCTGAAGACTTCACAGATAAAAAGTCGACGCGAATGTGCTCCCGCTAACCCTCTAACAGGAGTGATTTAAATAATCCTCTATGATCTGAAGGATATCTGACCAAATTAAAAGTTATTTTCTATTAAGAGATCTGTCTTTTAGACTGAACCTGATGGCTACGATTAACACGGTTAGATTAAAGATAAAGGCATCTTTGTAACGAGTCTACTCAAATGTGCTTCTGTAAGCCACAAGTGACGCAATGTTTTTATTACAAATAAGTTAGGATAAAAGGACATTTGTTTATTTCCACGCGGAGTCTTTCACACTAAGGCCATGAGTCTGCGTCTATAAATAAAGTTGACTTTTAGGGGTCAGGCGCAGGATACGGTTTAATTCTTCCTCCTCTTCTTTCATTGATAGTTTTTATGTATTTCAAGCAGCACAAAATGTACATAAAGAAACAGGATGTGGGGGAGTTCAAAATCCCAAGAGGATATCATATAACCACCATCCCCATCTTGATGGACCTTGTTCTTCCGCCACTGCTCACGGGTCCGATTACCCGATCCTATCCCGATCCATTAGAGCAATGGAGGAACACACTGATAGTAGGTCAAGCAGAACATTGTTGCAACCTGCTCCCACTGGCAAAGAATGGGATCATGAACAACTGAAGGTTTTAGGTAGTATAGCGCTGAGGTTCAGTTCAGGTCAGCAATGATATCTGTGAGAAAAACAGTCACGTTCTGTCTGACAGTTTGAAGGGTTTTGTGGAGGAAAGCCATGGGAGAAAGGAGACTGACGCTGAAAGCTCTTTTAGATCGAGCGTGGGATCTATTCATCAGGGACTAGAATGGTTCAGAAAATTCCAGGGTTTCAAAGAAATCGCCATCTGCTTTTTTATTTCTTAAAAAAAAGACATGATGTTTGAAAGATCTCATAAATTGCAGCCCATTCAAAAAAATTGGCATAAATAGGCCTGAAGTGATAGCTTTTATTGTGCATCCGCTCTGAGCAGTTATTTGCTTTTTCACCTTGTATTTCAAAGAACACAATGTGACCCCTCAAAAAAACACTTTCAGCAGAACAAATATTCATAGCTGCCCAGTCGTGAAAAATGGCACACATGAATTAAACACCGTGGGCCGACATCAGAAAATGAAATGAAATAAATAGATCTCAAGATGAATGCAGCGGCTTTGCTTCACAGTCAGATATTCAAAAGGGGCTGGATGTCAAAATGGTTTGCGTTTGAGGCTAATTCATAGCTTATTAAATTAATCCATTCAAAAAAAGGAAATTGTCTATTCTTCCTGATCACAGAACTGTGACCGCGGTTCAATAATGAGAACCAGCTGTTCTGCAGCATCCAAGCACAAAGCATGCATTATTTTTCTCTCCGTTTAAAAACAAAACAAACCCCCGAGTTTAAGAAAATACGGATGTAAGCTGAGGCCAACAGCAAGAGCAAACATAAAGAGAAAGGGAGAGAAAGAGAGTAAGAGCACTGTTGTGTTATTAATCAGGGAGGGCGGCTCAGAATGGGAGAGACTTGTATTAAGTTTAAAGCGCCGCAATACTGAAAATAACAAACACTGAGTGTTGTTTTTTCAGAGGATCCCTGTGTGTATAAGTGCAGGTTGAAAGAATACAAGCAGCAGGATGATGCATGGCTGGTGACCGCCAGCATGAGAGGTTTGTTGTCTTCGCCTTGTGGAATGCAAATGTTGAGATACTAATTGAGATACTTTCAGAAAGCTAGTGGGTTACCGCTGTACCTGTCACCCAGAGGTGTTGGCAGCAGCAGCAGGGTGCAACTCTGCCGTCACTGCTAACAGCTACTGTACACCCGATCCTACTAACAACCTGCACCATACCCTGTAGGCTGCTGCTACAGTAACCTTCTCTATAAGGTTGTGCCTTAAAGGGATAGTTTGGGTGTTTTGAAGTGGGGGTTGTATGAGGTTCTTATTCATAGGAGGTGTATTACTTACGCCCGCAGCATCGAGAAACAGACAGGAGCTCCGGCACCGGAGCAAAGCAATACAGTGCTGTGGACGAGGACGGCAGAAAAATGTATTTTAGCCGTCTTAAAGAAAGGCTCACCTAAAAAAATTGACATCCGTTTTAGCATAGACTATATTTAGAATATTTTCCGATGGCAAACTGAACTGAAAGTGAAACGTATCTATACTGTTTTTGTCATCTGAGCCTGCTGGCTTTGGAGAGAGCATAGATAAGTTTCACTTTCTGTTCAGAAAGGGCCGTCTGACAGAAAGATAAAGCAGTGAAAATATTCTAAATATAGCGTACACTTACACGGAGATCAATTTGTTAGGTGAGCCTTTCTTTTAGGTGGCTAAAATACATTTTTCTGCCGTCCCCGTCCACAGCACTGTATTGCTTTGCTCCGGTGTCGGTAGTCCTGTCTGTTTCTCCAAGCTGGAGGCACGCCAACCATCACTATCCCTTTAAAAGTATTGAGAATGGTTAGCTGTATAACACAATTAATATAGCAATTTTAGCTAACTAATATACTATTGGCACTGATCAGAGAATCAAACTTTGAGGTTGATGTTACTCTAAAATCGTTTTTGTTAATTGACGCAGTTGACAGTTTATTAAGTACACCTAGCCAAAACTAATGCAGTCTAATGCAACAGTCCTGCTGTATAGCATTATACTGACAGGTGTTTATTAGGGCTGTCAAAGTTAACGCGATAATAACGTGTTAACGCAAATTTGCGAGAAAATAGAAAAAAAATAGAAAAATCGAAGGAATCCATTGTCTACTACTGGCTTGTCGCATAGGACGCTAAATAACGCTCCAAAGTCACACTACATTTTTTTTTTTAAAGATTTTTTTTGGGGGCATTTTCAAGCCTTTATTGATAGGACAGTAGACAGTTTAAAAAGGGAGGGAGAGAGAGAGAGAGGGCGACATGTGGAAATGGCCGTGGGTCGGATTCGAACCCAGGCCGCTGCGGTCAGGACTCAGTCTTGTAATATTGGCGCCTGCTCTACCAACTGAGCTATCGGGGCGCCCGTCGTATTACATTTTGCAGAGAAAAAACTGGCATGGCCATTTTCAAAGGGGTCCCTTGACCTCTGACCTCAAGATATGTGAATGAAAATGGGTTCTCTGGGTACCCACGAGTCTCCCCTTTACAGACATGCCCACTTTATGATAATCCCATGCAGTTTGGGGCAAGTCATAGTCAAGTCAGCACACTGACACACTGACAGCTGTTGTTGCCTGTTGGGCTTGAGTTTGCCATGTTATGATTTGAGCATATTTTGAATGCTAAATGCAGTACCTGTGAGGGTTTCTGGACAATATTTGTCATTGTTTTGTGTTAAATGATTTCCAATAATAAATATATACATGATATATATACATATATATTTGCATAAAACAAGCGTATTTGCCCACTTCCATGTTGATAAGAGTATTAATTACTTGACAAATCTCCCTTTAAGGTACATTTTGAACAGATGAAAAATGTGCGATTAATCGCCATTAAATATTTTAATCGATTGACAGCCCTAGTCTTTATGTATATTTATATAAATGAAGGCAGGCTAAATAACAGGAACACCTCTCTGTATAATTATGCACTACAGTTCTACAACACCATAAACTACAGCCTCCAAAATGACCTTAGACTTGAATGAATATGTTTTATTATCCAGTCAGGGCTAATAAACTATGATATTAGTTGGCTAAAATTGTTTATTAACAATTATTAACTGTGTTATACTGCTAACCGTTCTCTAAACTTTAAACTACAACCCGCTCTATTAAGCTACATGATGATGTGGTTGGAGTAGGTGGATAGCTGCAGCCTATAAACATAAAGACAGCTGGATGTTTGCCCCGAGTCCTCCATCCCTGTTCCACAGAGCGGCACGTCTGCATCATCTCCAAAATAAAAAATACCCTTGTTGACTCTCATCAGCTTTCTGTCAACAAAGTTGTGGAGCAGTCTGTGCAGCCTTCTGCAGCTTCAGGAATCGGAAGATGGAGGAGGGAGATTACAGTCCCCGTACTGTGCAACTGAAATCCACTAATGTTGCAAGAAATGTTGCCAAAACATTTCAACTTCTGCTGCCCTGAACATGAGCACGATCAAGGTGCTTTGGAAATCTCATTGGTCGTTGTTGTTAGCGTTGCACGGCATACCGATATTAGACAGGTATTGCGATACAATACCGGTACGATACCCCGTTTTATTAGTACCGATACTAGAATGAACGTGTTTTAATATGAGCCGCGAGTTACAACGATGTGCAACCGCGGGGCCGTGTGTGTCTGCAGCACGTTTTACAGGACGGCATCAGGATTGCGATCCAGCGGGAGCAGGCAGTTATAACTTTGCTGTCAAAAATATACTGTAGTGATAACCAGAAGGATGGAGTCAACAAATGAAGTTGAAAAGATGATTAAAGTAGGTCATGAACTGCTCACCGGCTGCACAGTCTCTCTCTGAGCTGGTGTCTGTGTCAGCCAGAACTCCCTTAAAAAAAAACGAGGAAATAACAGTGCGGCTCTAATTACCGATCAAATGCACCGATAACATTAGATACTCTATCTTTTCTGAATCTGTCCAAGCATCTCCTGTAATTCAGCAAACACATAATCCACCAAAGAGAACATGTTAAAGTATTATTTTCACGTGTGTCTCTGTAACGTGAAATGGACGGAGAGGAAAAGTGACAGTGAATCTTCTCTCACTTCAACAAAACACAGTACTTTCTACAGTTATTGTGGTGTCTTCCTGATTTTAGCAGCTTTTCTCTCATCAACTTCTTACAGATCTTCATCTGAATTTATTATCGTTTTGTGTGGTTTTGTTTTGAAAGCCTTTCGTCGTCTTCCGTGCCGCAGTACCACTATCAGCCTTAACTGTTACTAATGCGCTGTTTTACCAAAAAAAGCCTTATTAAACGCTGTTTAATGAGTGATATCAGAATCAGAAATACTTTATTGATCCCCGGGGGAAATTACAGTTGTTCCATTTTAGAATAAAAATATATATAAACATAAATAAATTATAAGACAAATAGAATACAGATGACATGTGTGCATTATCAAATATAAATGCAAATATAAAGTTTACTATCAAAGAAATTACATAAACTCAAGTATAAGGGACATCAGATTACTGCATACCTTAATGAATAAATGTTTATATTTAAACATTTTTAATAATAAAAAAAATAATTTCAAGTTCCATATTCTGTCATCTATTATTCCCTTACTTGTCCTGACGTTTTTGATTTTTGCCTTGGCATCGAGATATTTAGGCAGGGTATCGTATCAAAGTCAGAATTATGGTATCGTGACAACACTAGCTGTCGTGGTCATGTCAGTTGTTTTCTCTCAAAGCCTCCCTCAAAGTGCCGAGTAGATTCAGGATTCAAAATAAAGTCCAGTCAAACATTTGCTGACTGACTAGTGTTGCACAACTTTCATCTGTTAGGGCTGGAGTGCACTCAGTTCACTTTCATTTGTTTTGTGCCACCATTCCTTCTAAATTGACGAAGGCAGCAGACAGTTGTGTTTATATGCACTTCACTACGGGTTGGCTGTTAGTGCAAACTAGCTGACGTCTAACACTCTTATGCGTATGCCATTTTTATTACACCAGCAACAGAAGGAAAAGAAAATAAGCTTTGAGAAGGCATGTGGGGTGAGAGATGTAAGAAGGCAGAGAGAAAGAGAGAAAGAGAGAGAAACAGAGGGACGGCAGGGGAGGAAGATGCAGGAAGACGAGCACGGACACCTGATGCTATAGGTGAGCACATGCTGAACATCCTATCATTGAGATGAGAGCACTTCACATATTTTTCAGTTCAACTGAGGCGCCCTCACGCAGGGCTCCCTGCCGTCGGCACAGTGGGAAATTGCACTGCGGTTTCTGTACAAGTGATTTGTGAGACCTAAAGACACAAAAAGTGTGCCGTCAACGGGATGCAGGGGCCAGCTGGTTTCATCCTTTTTACATCATTTTACCTCGGAGACAGCAAGAAGACATCGTAGTTTCACATATCTACTTTTAGAGCCCTCGAGCCTGACGCTGAAGGTTACTTCCATTCAGTGAGAGTATCAGGACATGTGAGGTGAGACACGACAGTTAAATTTCCTTGTCTGGATCCCCTCTATCTTTTTTCATTAAAGCATTATAATAGTCCTGGTTCCCTCCCTGCTACTCTCCTAGTCATCAAACTCCGATTATTGCTTTTGTGTTGACAAGCTGATTGATCGCCTGAGCAGGGGGCAGTGAAAATGATCATTTCGTATTCACAGACCAAATCACAGCGTTGTAATTAGCAGTTAGCGTCCATGCCATGTGCACATACTGTAGCTTTCCTTTTATGCAGACCAGACTTAATTAGACAGCATCAACATCAGAATACAAATTAATGTGGCATCTGAAGCACTACAATAATGGGCCTCTCTCATTTCCGCAGCCTTCTCTCATTTCAGTAGGCCGCTGTATCACGACAGACATGAGAAGGCATTCACAGGGAAATTTGGATTCCCTGTCAGTGTCGTCACATTGAGTATTTCCATGCTTAAACACACATACACACAACACAAGAGTCTAGTCACGCTAGTGGCTCTGTGAGGCTCTACTGAGGCACAGCTTTGAGCTAACATGCTGATGTTTAGCAGGTATAATTAGAGACAGTTAAGAAACAAGACGGTGCACTGACAGTCAGTTGACAGTTTCCTGTATCTGTGTCATGTTGGTTTTGCCATTGCCCCGGCCCTAATATGTGTTCACGAGAAGTGAACGTGAACACATATTATGACTGATTCTTTTGCCCCATAGTCACCAAAGTAAATATTGGACCCATTTTTCACAATCCACATATCTTCCAAACATTCTGACACTAGAAAAAGCATTTTTTTCAGGAGAAAATGAACTTTGTTCGAGACCATTTTCTGTTTCAGCAACACACTCTAGTGATATCTGGCAACTCACGTTCGCTACCACCCTAGCTAACTAATTTTTGTAATGCTAAATATGGCTGTTAAATGAGTAAATATTTAATATTAGCAAAAGGAAATATAAATACATTTATGCAAATATAATCCAATCTGCATTCATCCATCCACACAACGTTCACAAGACTTCCAAACGAGGTGGGGGGTGAGGCGAACATGCCATGACCACGCCCACTTAGGAGACAGGAAGTGTATACCATGTCAAACCATTGGCAGAGCTTGTAATGTGTCATCTTTGTTATAGAGTATCTTTGATATAATGTTGCATCCTAGTTTAGCATGTTAGCACGTTCTAATTAACACAAAGTAAAGCTGAGGCTGATGGGAATGACATTAGTTCTGTAGGGATTTGGGCATAAACCAAAGTTTTGGGCAAATTACAATTTTTGACCTGAAATTCAAGGGACCTTGAAAATCCTATTTTACACTGGACTGGGTTGAAATTTGTATAGAACATCCAAGAAACTCTAAGGATATTTTGCAACATGTATTCATGCAAATAGATGTTCTTTAATTTTCGAAAAATAATATCTCCATTAGTTTTCTTTTTTTTTTTGCAACCAAATTTTGATTCTGTGTAGTATTAATACAAGTTCCATCACATCTACAGGTTATTTGGTCTTGCATACAAAATTGAGTGTCACAGATAAATGACTTGCTAAACATAGCTTTGGAGCAGCTCAATAGGTATCACACCGAAATAGAAAACCTTGAAGTCAACATAGTACAAATACCTACCTATGAAATAAAACCACTGAAAAGTAAAAGATAAGTACGAAAAATTAGCTATTTTTAAAATCAATTGATTAAAGAGTAATATAGCATCTTATTATGTATACAAAATATGCAGTCAAAATATCTTAATAATTTTCTTTTTTTTCAGCTACAAAGCTATATTTAGCCAAATGTATTCAAGAAAATCCATGGCATGAACTGGGAGGTCTTGGTGAGTTGGTGGAATTGACCCACAGTTATCATAGTTCATCCTGAGGCGGACATGAATGTGTGCACCCAATCTCATAGCAATCCATCAAATAGTCGCTGAGATATTTCAATCTGAATCAAAGTGGTGGACAACAGACTGACACTGCCATCCGTAGAGCCATGTCGTGTGCTGAAAAGTCCGTGTCCTACTCCATTTTTTCCCCACAGCTATTTAAAGATTACATGCTGCTCGATGGGCTGAGAATTGTTTAGCCTCCTCGGCTCATGTGATTATTTAAAAATCCCTTCGATAATGTAAAAAAGATTTTGCTATGTCAAGCTTAAAACGGCTGTTTTTCTTAGTTTTGGAAAAACTTATATAATCAAGATACAACAGCGATATAGTCCTGCATCTGCATACACCAACACTGCGTAACACACACATACACACACAAAGTCAGATTATAACAGTAAATTGTACTTCTTTGCACAAACCAATATGTGAGATTCCCCTGCTGTAGTGGAGGGCATTTGGCGAAGGCAATCAAAGTTCAAACAGAGATCAAAGAGATGGATTTTAACACAGCAGACTCAATAAAGAAGTCTGCAGTGAGAAGAGTAATTTAAAAGAAACCCTTATCTCAAAGTCTCCTGTAAACTTTGGCTCCAGTGACATTGATTGATGAAACTGGCCTTTCCAAGCTCACTGTATTCCGGTTGTCACAATAAAAGCCACAAACAATGACCAACCTTCAAGGTTTGACATCATCACACTGTCCTCAGGTGACTAGGGATTAGGATTATAACGCGGATCGTTATAGTTGATGGTGGTGAATTTTCCTCATCGGGATAATCGTGAATGTTATCCTGATGAGTGTGTGACAAGTTGGTATGAGAACGTGTTGGACAGCGATGTAATCGTGGTCGCTACATTTTTGATAATGTCCCGACCTCACCTGCGTGCTGTTATAGGCTGACACCCAGAAACTATCACAGCAATATAAGAAGTAAAGAGAAAATACAGGCGAGGGCAGGGTCTCTGCAGATACAGACACCGCCACACACTTCTAGTGGGTCAGACGTGATGATTGAGAGGGAGTATTTGAGACTATACATTGCTTTTTTAGGAAAATGCTACATAGTATAAAAAATATAAGAGTTATCATGTAAGAAAGAACAGATTCGCACTATTTCTTAAAATGTATCTGTTATTTATGAAGGGGGACCTTATGATTTATGATTTCTAGGGCTGTCAATCGATTAAAATATTTAATCACGATTAATCGCAAATGAATCGCACATTTTTTATCTGTTCAAAATGTGCATTAAAGGGAGATTTGTCAAGTATTTAATATTCTTATCAACATGGGAGTGGGTAAATATGCTGCTTTATGCAAATGTATGTATATATTTACGATTGGAAATCAATTAACACAAAACAATGACAAATATTGTCCAGAAACCCTCACAGGTACTGCATTTACCATTAAAAAATATGCTCAAATTAAAACATGGCAAACTGCAGCCCAACAGGCAACAACAGCTGTCAGTGTGTCAGTGTGCTGACTTGACTATGACTTGCCCCAAACTGCATGTGATTATCATAAAGTGGGCATGTCTGTAAAGGGGAGACTCGTGGGTACCCATGGAACCCATATTCATTCACATATCTTGAGGTCAGAGGTCAAGGGACCCCTTTGAAAATGGCCATGACAGTTTTTCCTCACCAAAATTTAGCAGAACTTTGGAGCGTTACTTAGCCTTTTTTCGAAACAAGCTAGTATGACATGGTTGGTACCAATGAATTCCTTAGGTTTTTTCTAGTTTCATATTACTCTAGCTTTAAAACTGAGCCTGCTGCAAACGCCTTAACATTAATGCATTAAAGAAATTAGTTGCGTTCAAATTGATTTGTGTTAACGTGTTATTATCGCGTTAACTTTGCCCTAATATTACCTTATTTAAGATTGTTTGTTTGTTTTCACAAAAAAAATGTGCGTCCCATGCAATAAAAATATTTACTTAAACGAAACAATATCAAGGTAAAGTAATTCCAGTATGTTTTAGTGCCATTTTAAGAGTTTTAAGCATATTTTGATGATTATCGGGATAATATCGTGAATCGCAATTATTCTGGCCAGGATAATCTGACATGACATTTTCATATCGTCCCATGCCTACAGGTAATAATGTTGTTTACAGCAAGAGCGTGCAACATTTTCTTTATTTCTGTACATGTAAACAGTACATGTGTGTGTGTCTACTGTGCATGTGCCAGTCTAAGGGTGAAGGGAGGAGATTCATCCGTCGCTGAAGCAGAGCATATTACTCGTGCCCTATCTTGTATCCTCAGTGAGGAACCCCAAGCAAACACACAGCTTATCCAGCCACACCAGACTCTCAGCATCACTCCCAAGTCTATGGCCACCACCTCCCCACGCACACTCACATAAAAAACATAGTCGATACAGTTCAGTTCATACCTATCTAAGTCAAAGCAAAGAGCGGAGCTTCAAACATTACATTTGCATATTTGCCTCATATGATGCTTGGGAGCTCTTTTTGTCTGTGTCTGCCTTTCCCTCCTCCTCCTCCGCTCCTCTTATGTCACATTAACACACACACCGACACACACACAGACACGTCTTTCATCGTCTTTCCAGATGAGGAACTCTCAAAAGCGTCGTTAACCACAAAGGAGGGATGAAGGCTCAGGGATCATTCACGAATCACTCATTAATTCTTCCTCTGAGGTGTATTCATCGGCCTGCGTCGGGTGACACTGGGGATCAATTCATATTCAGGGGTAAAAAAAAAATGAAGGCAATATCACACTTATCAGAGAAGAGGAAAAGACAGAAAAGAAAGGAGGTGAATAGGTAAGAAAGGCGGAGAATATAAAGAGGAAAGCAGAATGAAAATGAGGTGAGATGGACAGGTGGGTGGGTTAGCAGAGGCAAAGAAGAATAAGACAGTTGTGGAAAAGAAGAAGTGATGAGCATTGGAGGAAGATGGTGACAAGAGGACAGATTGGGGTCAAAGTCGGTAAAATGTGAGAGGAGTGATGGAGGGGAAACTCCGGTGCATGTCTCAGGTTTTGTGTTTTGTATTTTGAATTGATAACTTGAAACCGTCTGTGTGTGTTTGTGTGTGTGTGTGTGTTTGCAAGTGACAAAGAGAACAACTTAGAGAGGGCAAATGAGAAAAGACACTTGCCAGACAAAGAGTATTTTCACTTGGTGATCAGGGCAGACGGCGCACTGCTCAGCTGAGGTGAGATTATTAGTCTGCAACACACGCATGCACACCATTTGCACATAAATGACACATTAGCAGACGTTTCATTCTTCTTGATAGGGGTATTTCAGATCATTAGGCTATTGTATGTCAGCAAATGCAGGTGGAAGTTTACCCACCTTCTGGAAAACCAGCAAGCCAACAGAATTTGGTGTAGTATGTAGAAATCTGTCCGTATGTTTTCCTCTCTTTTCGCTGCTTTTCATACATAAAAATAAACACGGATGTTGTGCTGATCTATAGAGGCTTTATATCTGGTTAAATCTCAGCTTTGAATTAGAAATCAAAATCGCAAAGATGCCAGATAGAAAAAGTATTTTCCGCAGGCTCTTTCACGTTAATCAATTTTTCATGCCTCAACAGTTGAATAAAAATAATTACACACGCACTTACACATGCTGCAGGTCTATACATTTCTAAAAGTGTAAGTGAATTAATATCTGTTTCTCTGTGACATCTCAGGCGCAGCAACACAGAAAAATGTCATTACACTCCTGTTTTCATTTAATAACGTGCAACTTAGTCAATCTGGTTTCTCTGCGCTTGCTTCTATTTCATCATAAAAAGGGGTCGACCACATTTAAGTTGACGGATACAAGGCTACCACCTGATCCCGACACAGTTACTTTAGACATATGTGGGAGATAACTAGGGAGTGTGTTTAAATGTCATTCCAATTACAGACCCCTCACCTTTTCCCCAGATGACTCACTTAATAAATCTCATTAGAGTTCTCATGAGGGCCGATCGCCTTGAAGAACGCCAGCTATATGTGACTCAATCTCGTGGTCATAATGGTATTGAATGCCATGTTACGGAGAAACACGCACACACACACACAAAGTCAATCTTACATTCGATTTTAAGTCACAAGTAGTTGAAATTGAGTTCCCCAGAGAGGCTTTTTCAGCAGGCGTGGTGAGTGTGAGCCTCAGCAGTGGGTTAAGGTTCATTATTAAACTACAATTGGCTCCTGTACAGTGCTGTCAAGATACAATAGGCAACAGTTGTTGTATTGAATGTTGGCTACATGTTGTATTCTCTGGGGCCAATCAAACCAAAATCTGTGAGCCTCGGCATGTTACTTTCCTGAGCTGCATTAGTTAAGTTGCCAGGCAACAATGCGGTGCAGTGGGTTTGTGCACTCACGTTCCTGTAACCCAACGCATCCTCTATTTTCATATCAGCTTATTAACATGCAAATTTATCATATTAATCAGCCGATAGTTTATTAACAGCAGTGGCTGCAGTAGTTGTAATGATACTACTAGAGATTGCTTCTAATTTACGTATCATGTCCCCTCACACCTACGATATGACACTCGGTCACACTCAGGTGCTCCTGTTGATTACATCTCTATAGTCTGCTCAAGACGAGAGAGGAGCCCATCTCCCTTTACTCTGCCTCGATGGCCAGTTAGCACAGAGGGCATCTCTCTGAGGACTCCAGCCTACAGCACAGTGAGAGGACGAGTCCTGCTGTCAGAGTCTCAGACAGAGACATTCATTCATTTGGTCTCTTACAGATTCTTGAGGAAATTGGCTCAGCTGCCAGACTGGTTGGTCTTTTGGCTGGCGGCCATTGTTAGGTTGAAGAACTAACATATTTTATACTAGGGCTGACGATTCCCTAATATACAAAGGCATATTAAGGTCATTGTAGGTAAAAAAAAATAATAATAATAATTACAGAGTAATTAATATTCAGAGAAAAAACTCAGAATTTCTGAGAAGTCATAAATCTATGAGACAAAAACTCGTATATTCTTTGAGGTTATAAAGTCATACATTTACAAGAAAAACACTTGGATATTCTCTGAGATTGAAGTGGTAAATTTATGAGAAAAAACACAAATTTATGAGAAAAACACTTGGATACTCTCTGAGATTATAAAGTCATAAATTTGTGAGAAAACACTGCTGTAACGTGAGCCGCAGAGTGCAAGATATATTATTATTATTATTATTATTATTATTATTATTATTATTATTATATATACATTATATATTATATATTGTTTTGTTTTTTCTCTGAATATTACCCCCCTCCCCGGCTCCGTAATTTTTTTTTCCTACAATGGTCCTAATATGCTGTCGTACTAATAAACATAAAAGCAAATAAAATAGTGAATGTTGTGGAGCTCTGGAGATCTGTTTTCATGTCAGGTTTTAATAACTCAGCCTGTAAGGTAGACTACAAGGTGACAGAGAGGTGATAAGGTGCCAGGAGAAGCTAAAGTGGATTATCACAGGATAAAATATGCCATGAAATAAAACTGTAAACAGACACCTGTGCCTCTCATTTCCCAAAATTGTTTATATTTGATTAGAGATGAATGTAAACAGATCAGTGTCGAAGCTTACACACACAATCATGTCTCAGCGTCTTGAGTGTCATACCACATACTCCCCTTGTAGAGAGAAACTAGTACTAAGCCACAGTGGGTAAACAATGCCATTCATTGTTATTCAGAGGTATATCTCAGTAAAAGCAGCAGCAAAAGGAGAAATGACTGTCAGGAGTGGGCTCAGCGTAAGCCTCAAAACAGCACGTTGTTCGTTTCTGTCATATTCAGACTTTAAAGGATGCCATTTAAGCCTCACTTAACTTGAAGTTTTCTTGAAGAAATCTGTCAAAATATTCTAATTGCCTTGCCTAACAGCAGGTCAAATAAAATAATTGGGACTCTATCCAATTTGTGTACAAAAAGTGCCAAATCCTATGCGTATTGTCAAATTCCCTGAACACCTCCACCTGAATAAAATGGTCTACAGTGCATCAGTGGTTGCATTGAATATGGTTACCTGTCAAAGAACCTGTCAATGTGCTGTGAACACTCAGGGTTTGGAGCTGACTCACACTGTAACATTACCATTCTTTCTCCTCACTTTTCAATCCTCCCTCCCTGTAAACGTAGTAAAACTACGAAAATATACACATGAGGGCAGTTCGTTCTCCCTAAAGGTAATATCTCATATGCCTGCATCCTCCTGGCGAGGATTTTTTTTTTTCCCTGAATGCACTTGCCTCTCAAACGGAGTGAAAGATAAAAATGCAAAGAAGGAATCTTAAATGAACATTCAAAGTATTCATAAATAAATGCAGAGTTGGCAACAGGAAACCTAGCCAGGAGAGACCTCATACATCCTGTTATCATGATAGTTGCAGTTGCCAGAAGAGAAACTGTTCAGTTAAGTTTTCTTCTCCAAACTGTAGTTATGTGCAGACACAGTACAGCCCAGATTTATTTTACTCCTATATTAAGTACACCAATCATTAACCATTTCAAGGCTTATATCTAAACAACTGAAGCAATTCTTTTGAGCCATGTTTTGAACCACTGGTGGAACAAAACATGCCGTTTAAATATGTCAGCTTGGGCATGTGATGGACATTTTTCACTATTTTCTTGCATTTTGGAGACCAAAATGGTCAATCCATTAACTGAGGAAAGAATAGGCAGATTAATCAATAATGAAAATAATCATTACTTGCAGCCCTAAACATAAATATTTTGTATCTGAAACCTAAAGCTAGCCTTTAGATTTGGCATGTCGGTCACTTCCCATTACTCAATCTTAAATTAAACTTCAAATTAGCGTTGTCAAAGTTAACATGATAATAATGCGTAAATGCAAATTTGTTTTAACGCCACTAATTTCTTTAACGCATTAATGCAACTTGGATTGCAAAAGAGCCTAAATAACGCTCCAAACTTGCGCTAAATTTTGGCGAGGAAAAACTGGTATGGCCATTTTCAAAGGGGTCCCTTGACCTCTGACCTCAAGATATGTCAATAAAAATGGGTTCTATGGGTACCCACAAGTCTCCCCTTTACAGACATGCCCACTTTATGCTAATCACATGCAGTTTTGGGGCAAGTCATAGTCAAGTCAGCACACTGACACACTGACAGCTGTTGTTGCCTGTTGGGCTGCAGTTTGCCATGTTATGATTTCAGCATATTTTTTATGCAAAATGCAGTACCTGTGAGGGTTTATGGACAATATTTGTCATTGATTTGTGTTGTTGATTGATTTCCAATAATAAATATATACATACATTTGCATAAAGCAGCATATTTGCCCACTCCCATGTTGATAAGAGTATTAAATACTTGACAAATCTCCCTTTAATGTTCATTTTGAGCAGATAAAAAATGTGCGATGAATTTGTGACAGCCCTATTTCAAATAATGAGCTTATTCCGGTTAATAACACAAACCCATTTACTGTGTGTCATTTTTCAAAAAGTCCCCAGCTGACAGGTGCAACGATCACCATTTTTATTGCAAATTAGAGTAAACCGATCATGTGCACTTCATATTCACGTCCATTTGCATTTTGGCTTAAGCCCAGTATAACGTGTGTTTATGCCATCCAAACTAATCATAAAATCTCTGTTATCAAAGCTCAGGATTAGGCTCTGTTACACCTTTAACAAGCTTACTTGTAACATTGTCATCAACACTCCGTCTGCTACTGCAACATATTCATGACAGGTACAACCACAGCTACCTATTAGCATACACACTTTCATTCGATTAAGCTGAAGGACTATGAAGTAAATCAAGGGGGTTTTACTGCCAAGGAAATACTTGATAGTAATTGGATGTGATTATACTAGTTATTATTATCATTAGCCACCTGTACGGGTCTTCGTGGATCCAATCAAAAGCCTCCCTCATCTCCATGGAAACGTTAGCTTTTGTCTCAGTTGCAATCAGTATTTTAAAGAGGACCGTCAGTTACGGCCCGGTGCATGCAACCAAAATACAACAAACATTCATTAAGGCAAGCCTCATCATAGCCGCGAGCCAGCGCCAGGATCCATTCTGCTTCTGCGGCTCCTGTTTTGTCTGATCTTTAATTATCAGGTGCATCTGCAACAAAAGCTAAGTGCGCTGAGGTTGGTTAAACAGGAAGGCTGTGATATTCTCTCAGATATCCGTGTAGTCTCTGTTATAGGGAAAAATGAGTTATGCTCTCGCATTTTTAAAAAAGTAATGATGTAACGCACAATTATTCTGTTTTTTGTATTGGTGTAGTTTACTTGTGCCTCTTGGTTTCATGATGCATGATAAACGCTGTCAGCCCTGTGGCGAAATGTTAATAATTAGCCTGCCAGGTCTCACGAAGAAATGACACTAGTGGCTGAGCAGTGAACACTTCATTTGCTAGGAAAATGATGTACAATGTTGAGCAGACACGGCAGTATGTTTGACATGGCATGGCACACTCAAACATCCTGTCAGCATGCATCATAAAGTCACAGACTACGAAGGGCTTCCACAGACCTTGGCACAAAGTCGTCGACCCTTGGGCTGATGCTTTTAACATTCGCTCTTTATGCAAAACAATTCAAGGCCAGTCGGGGTGAAACCTGCAGGCGAGGGACTTTCGAGAGACAAAGAGAAGCAGGGAGACGAACAGAGAGTGCAGTAGAAAAGACTTTAGGGCCGCAAGAGAGAGCTGACAATGTTCATTTAAGATAAATATATTAAGCCTGCCCTAAGGATTTGAAAGTGCTAAATGATTAACCAAACATTTGATATTAGTGGCATATGACCACTGTTGAATTGAAGCTCTGTTTTCAATTACGCTACAGGTCTTTCCTCTATCGCTGTCAGAGAGGAAATCACAAAGCCCCTCAACAATTACTTCTCTTACAGATTTGCATCTTTTGTTTCTCTCTTTTCTGTCGCGCTCAAGAGGAACCTAATCATCATGTCAGTGTGGCGCTTGTTCATTTGCGACCTGGCATGACGAGCCACCTCTGGTACAATCGACTTCTCACAGCCCTCAACACAGGGAGGTATTCAATCTACTCAGTACATACAGAATGGGTGACAGGCGTTAAAGGACTTTTGAGACCAGCGGCTCAGCATCAGGAGGTTTCGTGTCCTTGCTTTCTGGGAAAACTGCGACTGTCCTGTTTTAATCCAGAGCTCTCCTAACAGAACACGGGGGAGCAATAATCGAGAATGTGATGTCTAATTTCTTTCAATGGTTGTCAGTGAATTAAAGACACAAACACTGATTGTGTTTCAGAGCACAGTACTTCCCCAAATTCCAACGTTTCCTCTCAGGCGACTTTTGTACTGGCCACAGTTGTGTTTTGCATTTCATTTGCAACTATTCCAGTTACATGTTGGACTCTTTACATATCTGACTCTCTGTAGTCAACAGATAAGGGCAACAGATGACGTCCTTTTTGCAACAGGGATCTGAACAGAAGTACTCAGATCCTTCTCTGAAGTAAAAGTACCAATACCACGATGTAAAAGCACAGAAGTATTATCAGCGAAATGTTCTTACATCTGCAGGAAAATTGCTCCTGTGACTATTATGTGATCTACAGCCATTCTAACATCTCTATAAAATGAAGCATGCTGGCATGCTCACAGTTACAATGTTAACATGTTGCTGTTTAGCAGGTACAATGTTACCATATTCACCATCTTAGTTTAACATGTTAGCATGCTAACATTTCATAATTAGCCGGAAATGCTTAGTACAGCGGATGCTGATGGGAATGTCATTAGTTTAGCAGGTTTTTGGTCATAATGTCAGTAGCATTTATCCTCTGAGCACCATGACTGTACACACTTTTATGTAGGGCTGGGTAATGTGACAATATATATCGTCAAAGAAATATAAAAATGTCTATCAGGGTCTTGTTCACAAGTGAGGGAAAAATGGAGCGGGAGATGGAGAGGCGGTTTGGTGCAGCGTCTGCAGTTCTGCGGGCGCCGTACCAGACTGTTGTGGTGAAAAGGGAGCTGAGCCGGAAGGCAAAGCTCTCGATTTACCAGTCCGTCTACGTTCCAACCCTCACCTATGGTCATGAGCTTTGGGTAATGATCGAAAGAATGAGATCGCAGATACAAGCGGCCGAGATGAGCCTCCTCCGTAGGGTGGCTGGGCTCAGCCTTAGAGATAGGGTGAGGAGCTCAGACATCCTGGAGGGAGCTCGGAGTAGAGCCGCTGCTCCTTCGCATCGAAAGGGGCCAGCTGAGGTGGTTCGGGCATCTGATCAAGATGCCTCCTGGACGCCTCCCTTTGGAGGTTTTACAGTCACGTCCAGCTGGTATGAGGCCTCCGGGTAGACCCAGAACACGCTGGAGAGATTACATAATCTCGTCTAGCCTGGGGACGCCTCGGGGTCCCCCAGGAAGAGCTGGAAAACGTTGCTGGGAAGAGGGACGTCTGGAATTCCCTGCTTAGCCTGCTGCCCTCCGCGACCCGGCCCCGGATAAGCAGAAAGAGAATGGATGGATGTAAGGATCTATCATATATATTTTTCAATTATGTTTTTTTTTTATCTAGAATACGGTGACCAGACATCCCGGTTTGTCTGAGATTGTCCCGGTTTCAAGCTGGATGCCGAATATCTGTAAAACACTAAAATGTCCCGATATTCAACATTCAAGACCAAATTGTCCCGTTTTTCACCAAAATTAAAATAATATTATACTTCAGCGCTTACATAGACGTTTATCATGTTCTGTCCCACTTGTTATTACCTAACCCAATATAAAAACATAAACAATACACCAAGCAATTTGTCGTTGTCAAGGCGGTCGCTAGGATGCTCGCGGCTCTTTCTGACAGAACTTGCCAGTAGGATTAGCGGTTAGCTGTCATGCCAAAGAGAAAGTCGGTCTTTTCTGAAGAACTCCAGGAGATTACTCCTTGCTTTGTAAAGTACCCGGCAACAAAAAGGCTGCGTTCTGCACAATCTGTAAGAGCACATTTTTGGTCGCGCACGGTGGAAATGCTGATATGAAATATCATATTAAGTAATAAACAAGAAGCTGGCAGAGAATATGTCACAGTCGGCCATTTAGCTGGCAGCCTGCGCTTGTGCACACTGACAAATACTGTGTGTTTAGTTTTAAAAGGTATCTGACAATAAATCAATAAATATGTTATATTAAAGAAATGCAATCCTTGTGTTTTGTATTTATTGGTGTTATTATATAGTTTTTAAATTATTAAACTATGTTTTGGTGGATTTTGAGAGACTAAACAATTTTTCATCCGCTGAGGCGCTGTTCGTGGTGTTGAAAGGTGCGCTCGGTAGGTGTACTAAGAGCTGAAATAACTGTCCCCCATCCTGATGAAAACGCCTATGGTGCGAGCATAAGTGCATACATGTGCACGTGCATGAACGTGTGGTACACAGTTTGGCGGTTTAAAAATATGGTCACCCTAATCTAGAAACACATTTATACTTGTGTTATATCATACTTTATATAATTACACTTAACCATTTTCCTGATATTCATTTCAGCCACTTGACAAAACGCAATAAAAGATCCCTGCTGGTCTACTGACCAATATGAGTCATCTCCCTAATACAAAAACCTCTAAAGTCACGGTTCTTAGAGGCACCACAAAAGGTTTTTGAAATTCAGACCCAATGACTCACTAAAGACCAGAAGAAGATAGAAAGCAGCCATAACACTTCAGCTGGCATCCAAACACAGACAGTGCCCGTCTCTGGAGCCCTTGCAAACGTGACGAATCCTACCTGCCTCTGCTTGTAGAGAGCCAAGTGCACAGTGTGTTTTTTATAGAATTATTGATTTGCGGTAGAATTAAACTACAAAAAAAGTTAGTTTAGAAAAATAGCTTTCTCGTTATGTTGGTTGCACCTTCCCGCCGATCTATTCTTAGCAACGAATGGACGAATGGGGCATCCAATTGTCTTTCCAACTCAATAAACAAAAGTGGCCGATATGAAACAAAGGGGGACACAATCAATATCAGCATTCTTCCTAGTAAAATATTAACCTTTAAATGCCACTGTCTTCTACATACCAACCAACAAGATTCAAGCTTATGGCTTTTCAGTTTCTTTATTCTCGTTCTCTCTCTCGTTGTTCTGTCATGTTGTTTAGGCTTTGAGGAAAGTATTTCCACCTTGAAACATTTTAAATCCATAATAGATCAGTTGCACTGCCCATGCAATTGTATGTGAGAGCCAAGTTAAGGTTTTAGAGAGCAGTAATAGTTATTCATACGTTCTATATTTCCATATTTTAATCTGTATTAAGTCTGTGAATGTCCAAGTTCACCTCCACATAACGATCTGTGATATTGTGCCGGCATTGACGGAGGCTATTTTCCGTGAGGTCAAATCTATTGTCGGGGACGATGGCTCTCTGAACATTTTATAGCAGGATCGCTTGTGACAAATCATGTAGCAAAAATGCCCTTTCACAAATCCCATCAATGTCAGGCAGGCAGAGTGGACGTTGTGCTGTTGTTCCTGTCATCAGAGCTCTCACACTCGGTTAAAATCGACGCTCATTTAAAAAAGAAAAAGATGCAAAAACAAAACCCATGCTGAAACAATACCGCTAAAAAAGAATGAAATAGAAAGGATCACAGCATCACACGAAATAGAATCAATGGGACACGAGTGAATCATACAGCATCACAAAGTGTAGTTTTGAATTTTAGTTCATCGCTCTGCTGAAACCCATCAATAATGCCCTTTCATTTCTTTCCTGTCATTGTCATGCTGGCACTCTTAATGCTCACCAGACACAGCCCTGTAGAGCCACTTAAATCTGCTCAAAAGAATTAATTATATACATCTTGTTAGGGTAAGTCTATTCTTTCTACTTGTGGTTTTCACTTCATTGCAGGATAGACATTTTTACCTCTGTACATGAGTGCTTTTACCTTCCATGACGTAGACCAGTGAGCCCACATCGCCCTCCTTAATGATACAGCTGTCCTTTCCATACTCCACAGGGTACATGCAGTCCACGATCTCTTGGATCTGCGACAGCTCCAGGTTCTTCATGAAGTCATTGTCCAAGATGGCCTCCTTGATCAGATCCTTAGACCTGGAGACAAGGTGAAACTAAATGAGACCATCACTGTGCAAACACAAATTCATATGGCATTTAGGGATGCACCCATTCGACTTTTTCAGTTGGCCGATACCAGTGTTTAATTAATAAGCTGTGTGCCTCACTGTGTGGAAGTGACTGGCATCATTCTTTTATGTGTAAGGCAACATCAGGCTTGAATTAAACATCGCTTTCCTAACTTTGTAAAACAAAATGTAACAAATAAATACATAGATAACATAACATTAATTTAGTGAACTGTTCTTTATTATTAAAATAATAAATCGCACACCAACAACTTCAAAGTGAATAGGTATTACATTTCAGGTGTAAACTGTTTTAATGCAGCAACAAATTGGTCAAAATTTAATTCCAGTATATAATGTGTGTAGTATATAAACATAGAATTGAATTTAATAGATCATCCCCATTGTCATCAATATCCGATCCAGCTTTTTGAGTCAGTATCGGCCTGATATCCGATCCGGTATCGGTGCATACCTAATGGCATTGGTGTTTTTTTCAAAGTAGAAAGGCATAATGAGACAGAATTAGAGAGACAAAGTATTACTAGAGAGTCTAAATGTATCAGACACACGCCTTGAGCTGAGATTAAAATATTCTCTAAAATCCAGTGAAGGATGTTGACCAGTTCAACAAGCAGGCATTTTAATTATTTCCAAGGAAATTAGAAATAAGGAAAAAAACATATTCTCATTTCAAAAACTGCAATGTGAAACCTTTTTGTTCCCTCCAAATGCTGCAACAAGTCGATAAGTAGCTAAATCCCTGCGTAATGGAAGCAAGTTGTTTCCATTCAGGGGTGCACTCCTGAAAGCCGAAAAGGCCTTCAGATTGCGCAGTCATTAGGGCATTCCACAGGTAAGTATTTTTTCCAATGACTATGCAAGGAAGGGACAAAATGTAATTAACTGTAAAGCTAATGTGCAGTCGTCAAGGTGCAGCTCCGTGCACAGAGCACTTTGTCAGGCGGGCTAAAAGGGGACATTATGTGAAATTATCAATTGGAACGAGGAGTACACATTAGATGCTATTTATGCACCATCAACGGAGGAGAGACATTTGTTCATAAGAGGTGTCCATGTGTTGACAACAGGTGAATGAGAGCCAGGCACAGCGAAGGTTGAAAACTTCAAAACAAGAGCCAAAGAAATGTCAAAAGACGGGAGAGAAATCTGAAGCGGACTCCAAACTGTGGGTTAAGATCACTCATTCATCGAAACTTGTCATCACCGGAGTCAGAGTTGGGCGGCTGAGTGCTGCGTGGCCGGTTTTGACAGTGTGTCAGCTGGACGAATGAGGTTAATAATATGGATCAGTGTTAATCCAACAAGGAATCCCCTCCTGAGAAGCTAAACTTTTATACCCCTAAAAGCACTCTCAATCTCCTGCTAGAGAGTGCTGCTGGATTCAAAGGCACTGGTGAACCACCTCTTGCCTTTCTGTGCTCTGTGCCCTTTTCAGAAACGGATTTCTGGGTGCTCTGTTGACGCTGATCACCTGAGGAGTTTAAAGCTAAAAGGGCAAATAACCTGGAAGGCATTTATGAAGCAGCGCTCCCACAACACACACTTCTCCGCCGTGCTGCCAGCCCGCAGCAAAGTCCTACACACAAACCACACAGCTACACAAACTTCAAGCTCTAAAACTTCAATGTCTGCCATGATACATAATCAGCAGTGCCCAGATTTTTTTTTTACAGTTTTTCTCATTCGCCTTGGATCAATTCTTAAATGAGAATTATTTTTTTTGAAACGATAACTTAAAATCTCTAGACAATTAGTTTGTTGTTCACAACAGATTTGAATTTCTCATTCATTCAAGCGAATTGCACGTGTTTTGGCACAAAGAGTAAGGACAAAAAAAAACTTGCACATGTCTTATTGATCAAAACTGATGAGTAGATTCTTAGTGAGATTGTCGTCCTCTTCACAACTTGTAAACATTCTTTTATCCTTTGAGCCATCACATGCAAAACGATCCATTCAATTATCAAAATCTATCAGTCACACATGTATTTTCCATAAATATCTATGCCGAGGAGGTACAATTTGTTGTTTTTGAACTGAACTACGGCAGGTTTTTTCATTGTTGCAGGGTTCTTGTTGTTCTTTTGGCAAGGATGTCATTTAGTGGCAACATTTCTGTTCACTGTACATGACTTTACGTGAAAGATCAAACGTGAATTTTCTGTTTACAGTACAGCTAACACATTGTTACACGAATAAATGTACTGCATACATACAAATGTGCATATTCTTTTTCTGTGTAGCTACTACAGTATTGACTTTTGCCAGTAAACTTTAACCTACTGTTGAAATGGAAATTTCAGCTCATTGCGATACACATTAGCATTCAGGTAGACAAAACTGACATTCTGGTAAGGGTAAGCAGTCAGTGTCAACGAAAGTAGAACAAAACAGAGATTTGTATATAAGAAACATTTCCAGGGTTGACTGACATGGTGAAAAAATAACATTTTGGTGGCGTTGGCCAATTTACTGACACAATAATTAGGTTTAGAAGCATGAATGAAGTGTTTTGGGTGAGTTACTACCTTTTGCAGACATGCAATAGAGTTGTGATGTTCCATCAAACAGTTGTGACAATTGCACTTACAGTTTAGAGAATGTTAGGTCTCAAAAAATGAGCCAAAGTGATTGAGGAAATCTGTAAATTCATGTACTGAACACTATACGTGTCTGTGCTTTTAAAACAGCAACTAAAAATCCCTCTGCACATTCATCTGTAATGTGAGGTAATGTTTTATAGTCAGTATTCTCCTGAGGAGCTTATTGAACTTTTAAGGTCAAAGGAATACGTCTCCATCAAATCTTGAGACACATTATCAAATCTGCACTCCTTCAGATGAAAAACTGTGACAGATGCACTGAAAAGCAGCTATCATAGCTGGCACGTACATTTTCAACCTTGGCGAGCAACTACAGATGATAATTTTTACACCATCAGCTGACTGATTAGTTTTGGTTTGGTTCTCAAAATAGCGTATGAAGATATAAAAAAACAAGGTTCTCATAATGTGTGCTTTGTATTTAACAGTCTGGTGGATTTTCAGTTAGGGCTTCAAGGCCAATAGCTCTGCTTTTACTTTGACAGCAGTCATATTCGTGGATGAAAGTGAGGAGCTAAATTACTAAAGACCAACATTAGCTATAATCTATTGGGAAAACACATTAGTTTCTTAAATTATTTATACATTATTATATATTATAAATGCAAACACTGGATTGATTGGCTACTATTCTCAGTGACAGGTCAGAAATCCTGGTAACGTTACAGTATATTGAATTTTCACCATGTAGTTTCATGCCACTGTACAGAAGTCAGATTTTCATACAATGTCTTCCTATGGCAGCATCATTATCCCAGACTTCCAGGTCATATGTGGACATGTCTTTTTTTACTCTAGGGAACTCTTCCTCATGTTTGACAATTTACAGGCATGAGAAAGATGAAAGAGACAGTGGGGTAACAAGTATCCAAAGCAGGGGTCTACAACCCTTTTTTTCCTCTGAGAGTTAGCGTTAATTTGACAACATCAAAGTGGCCGAGAGCTCCTCATAGCACCAAGTTGTAATGTAAACGTTACATCTCCATTATCAGACATAATTCATGACTTCATTTTATGGTCCTTTTTGTGTTTCGTTAGGATGTGCGTCACTAAACGAAGCCTCTGTTGCTGCGTTGGTCTTCTTCATCAGTTTGTTGAACACAGACTGTTTGTCTACTTAAGCGTTGTTTCCAGCTCATTTACCGTCTCTGTCCGTAGACTGCTAACGTCTGCCATCGATATACTGCTAGCGACCAGCCGGAAAGACCCATGAAAAGTTGCTGGGAAATCGGTGAAGTGACGCTCGACATTACGTCTTTTACCGACTGAGACTTATTTACATTCGTGAAAATATAACGTTGTTACATTCTTCGTGAAAATAGTATAAATAATGTTTGGGCCTATTATTAGCCTGGCTATATTCCGCGGTCATTGTCAAATCTGGTGTGGGCTTGCTAGCCTGTTAATACCGCCTAACGTTGCCATGGATGTATTAGAATGTTGCTGCGTCACTGATGTAACCAAACTGACAGCAGCGGTTAACTGAGAGCTGATTGGCAGATACTCATGTTGTGTCAGAAGGGGGCGGGATGTCTGTGGATTTGATTGGCTAGAAATTTAAACACGGTTTACAAAGTGACGAAGGTTACGATATTGTAACCCTAGCTCTATAAGCACAGGCGGAGCCCTCTACTGGACTCAATGGGTACATTCCACATGGCATACTTTTTACTTTTATTTCATACTGCAGCTGCCCTTACAAAGTATGTACTGTTGCATACAATTGGGACTAATGGTGCCTTCTAATGGGGTCGTGTTTACCGTGTTCACCAGAAGAGTCCATATGAACGTCCCCCCTCTCGTGGTATTCACAATCTCGTAAGTGGAAAGTCTCTCAAAGCTCAGAGTTCACGAGTTGTGACGTGTTTTTTGACGTCGTCAGAAATGACGGAGGCAATGGAAGTTAAGGTGTGTTAGGTGTAACACACCTAACACACACCCAACCCCTTTCACCAGTACTGTGTCGTTCCAGCGAGCACAGACAATAAAAGGAAGCCCCACGTGTCCAAGAGATAGAATCGTATGAACAGACAGGGTGTCAACCATGTCACACTCACCCCATGTATAGTGTGCGGGTTGGGAGATGCACTCACAAAGTCATCCCGCCTGCCGTTTCTTGGATAGGACTTTACCAGCCACAACATCCCACAAAGCACACGAACAGCTGTTCAGTGCGTCTGAAGGGGGCCGTGCGTTCAATATAACATGCCAACGCATGAACTGAGCAAAGCAGATGTAACTTTGCTTCCCCATCTCCCACATGGGGTGGAAGGGTGGAAGCATCCAGCTGTTTAACTCTCGACCTGAAAGAACCCCTTAAGCTCTTGGGGACAAAGGAGGGATTTGGTCTGAGGGTAGTCTAGCTGCGGTTGCCATAAAGGAGCAAGCAACTGGGGTGATCCCACCACTGCTGGCAGCTGAACACCGCTCTCTGTGTGGTCTGCGCAGAGGCACTAGAAGCAGGCGTCCTGAATGAGTGACTGATGAGGCCGGGATATGACGGGCACTGACGTGGTTCTTGAAGCGAAGCGACTCCATCCGTAGAAATGAGCAGTTAGGCAAATTGCCATTCACTAAAGAGATAAAGGATGGCAGACAGCGGTGTGTGCAGCCTTATATACTGTGGGGTTTACACGTATTCAGGTACATCCTGATTGGCAGGCTATGCTTATGTAAATTTGTGAGTTAGAACTTAGTGTTATCAATACATATTCTTTGAACCTTTAGTGAGCCACTCATAGGCAGGTAGTGTGCTACTTGTAGCTCACAGGTTGGAGACCTCTGATCCAAAGTCTCAGGATTTTCTTTGAAAAAACGAGCACAGCAACCTGGATGATCCAAAGGTTCCTTGTTAGATTTTTTTTTTTTTTATTCCGCCCTTTTGTGTCAGAACAAGACACTCCTGGGAATTGAGTAGAGAAGACTGAAGGGTTGCACCTATTTTGGAATTCATGTCCCGCAATCTATGTTCTTCAAACCTCCTTCTTTTTACAGCACAGACGGCGCACGGAGGAGACGATGATTTAGACTTATTGTCGGCTGCTCTCATTAGATTCAGGGAGTAAACCTTAATAAAGGTGTAAAGTGCCTGTCTGGACTGTGATGATGATGCTTTGTGAGTTAATGATGCTTTACAATGTGCTCAATCTTATGCATTTTATGTTATCAGAACTCTGCATATAATTAACTCAACGAATAGGAGCAAATTGGAAATCCATTCTTTTCCAAAGTCGACCTCCAGCAGTCCTCTGGAAATGTGTCTCATTGACCTGCTTTCTTGTGTCTACTCCCAGGAGACATCTGGCCTTCTCAACCCCGATCTGAACCCCCCCAACTTGAGCCTCCGATAGCAACGTCCTCTAACCAGACCCCTATGAAAACATCTGCCTTCCTCTCCTTTGTGAGGATGATATATTTGCCTTCATCCACTAGCGAACTTTGAGGCTGACCAAGTTCAGCCTTCCTTAAAAGGAGAAAATATGCTCTTTTAGGAGGAAAAAAAGAAGAGGGGTGGCAGAAAAGTGGGAGAGGCTAAGAGAAATAAGAGCCAGACAGAGGGAGAGGGATGGTGTGAGGAACGCTCTGTGGGTCTTGTAAAGAAGATAAAGTGGGTGAGAATGAGAGAAAAATCTAAACATTTAGCCAAACCCAACAGGGCATTACTTCAATAATCAAAACAAAACGAAAACGTAATGGAGCTGTTTTTATCCCATGAGGGAAATTGCGTACTCTATTAAAAAGAAAAAAGAAATCTATTCTCAATCGAGCAACAAGAGTTTCACAAAAACAAAATTCAAATGAATCGCTCTAGAACTTTTGTAAATCGTTCAAACACAGACGCCCCAAACAAACCGAGTAACGCTAATAAAGCTGTACAAATAAGAGAACAGAGATATCGAGCAAAATGTCATTCCGGGTGAAAAGGTGTGGCAAACACTCGGCAGAACATGTAAGCTGTAGTTGAGAGTCTTTGATGGAAGATCAAACAACCTCTTGGAAAGAAGCAGTTCATTTGCAGTTCAATCATGAAATTTTCTTTCAGTTTCCCAGTGGGGATTAACATCAGTCAAAATCTTCATGGGTTGTCGGAAAATTGTCAAAATGCAGGACAAAGTCGATGTTTTGTTGCAAAAGCCTGATAATAAGAAACTTCCCATCAAGGTCTCACTAAAAGCCTCTTTGTTAAATCACTTAATGGAAATAGGCATATACAGTAAAAGCTTACTATCATAATGAAATGGTCACTGTATTTTGTTTTCCTCATCTACCATTCCAAGCCACTGTCCAGCAAGACAAAGAAACCAAAATCACAAGAAAAAGAAGTGTGCTTTCTGAGCTGCTGACAGGTATAACAAAGACTAATGGCCTTTCCCCGCTCAGATAAATAATCCCCGTCATTTTTTGAATCGTCTTTGATGAAATCCTCTGAGCTTTGTTTGTTTGCGTGTCAAGAGAATAATGACATTCATGTCTGACACATCTGATCTCTCTGCAAATTCTCAAAACGCCAACATGGGGATAGAGATTTAAAAGTAGATAATTATAGCAATAATTTGAATTTGAACGCACCATCTGCTCAATTTAAGTGATCTGACGTCCCTGGTGTGCTTTTCAAAGCTGGATTTGGGTTTGAAAATGTATCGATTCTATTCAATATGCACATATTTTTTCCAAATGTGCTTTGCAGAAGGAGGAGTAGATGTTCTTCCTGTCCACCAGGGGGGTTATTGATTCATAATACGCAACCTTCAAGTTCAAGCCCTACAGACAGCTGGATTATCTCACAACACAGGGCTATTTTTGTGCTTCAGTCTCAGTTTGAGGACCAGATGTTTGGTTCTGGAGAGAGAGATAGAGAGAGAGAGACAGAGAGGGAGTAGTGCTTGACAGATCATAAGGTAAACATGCACAGAGAGCCTGTTAAGACTGCCTGTCACAGAATCACAGCTTGTATAAAATAGGCACTGGTACATTACACAGAGCTGCCACCATGCACCAGCTCTCTAAACCTATAATTCCCATCACTGGATGACATTTCATTTCTCTCTCATGTTAGGAGCTGTGATCCGGCTTATTGATATTCAGCCTTTTTATCACTGAGCTGCTGATAATCCTATTGATAACTGCCACTAATGACAGGTTCCTGACATTTGTTTTCCCCTAATTTTCATAGTTGACTACACCATTTCCCTTATTTCCTGTGTGTGTGTGTGTGTGTGTGTGTGTGTGTGTGTGGTAGTATTGTAGAGAGCACCACCTCGTCCATATGTGCCACAGGTGCCATACCTGCTGCGCCACACGTTAACATTACGCACAGGAATCAGAAAGGTGACACAGGGTGAATAAACTCACAATGGAGCAACAGCAGCCAATGCGCAATAGTAACCATCATGATTAAAAGTGATGCGTTTTTGTAATTTTGGACACCTACTGTGGGCTTTTTGGGTAGAAAGGTAGGGTGACATGGCTAAGATCCTGGATGTCGAAGGCAGTAGGTTCGGCCGAAATCGCCTGCCTCTTCGTGCGCTGCTGCTCGTGCAGCTCGCTCTGCTTGACGACCTGCTGGGTTGCCGGTTTGATAACGGATCGGTATTTGTCCAGCTCGGTCTGTAGTTTCTGGATGAGCTCGTCCTTCTGGTCGAGCTCCAGCTCCAGCTCGTCGATGAGCGCGTCTCTCTGCCGCAGCTCCTCGATCTTCTCCTGGAGCGCGTACTGGAGGTCGCGCAAGGTGCCCATTTCCAGTTTGACTGCCGAGGGACTATTCCCCAACAAACCCCAAAAAAAGAAGTTTTATCGAAAGGTATGCAGTCTGGTCTGTATCCCCTCTCCTCTGCCACCACGCTGCTCGTAAACTTTATCCGGCATGAACAGCTTGAGAGGATGCAACCCTCTGTCTCTCTCCTGAGGGGGGAATCCTCGCCGACGTCCGTCACAACAAGAGGATGATGGGAATTTAAGCGAAGGTATGTTCGGCTGTTGCCGCCAAGGTGAGCACGTAAAGCGTCTCAACCACTATCACGCAAAGTTTACCCTCTCTCTCTCTCTCTCTCTCTCTCTCTCTCTCTCTCTCTCTCTCTCTCTCTCCGTTCTCCGAGTGTGCGTCAGGCTGCGACCCGGAGAGAGCGCATGGAGAGGAGGGCGCCTACAGGAATCTGTGGCACAGTGCAGTCTGCCACTCCAGAGAGACAGAGAGAGAGAGAGAGAGAGAGCCATAGAGTCAGAGAGAGAGAGAGAGAGAGAGAGAACATCTACTTGGAGAAAATAGTGTCATCGCCATAGAAGCTGCAGGATATGTCAGTGCATGTCAAAGCCTGAGAGACAACCACAACACATAATGGATGTAACTCACACTCTGCCTTTTATTTACTCCTCTACTTCATGTTTTGTTTTTTGTTTTTTAACATTTATCCTTTGATATTGCAATATTGTTATTGTTTTTTATTTGTTTGTTTGTTTTATTGACAACAAACATGAATTACTTCTTTATTGTTTTCTTAAATTTACATGCATGTTTTTTTTAAATATATATATATTTTGTAATTTGCTCAATGAATTGTATATATGTGTATATATATATAGATGTTTTTGTTTTTATATTGTTCTTTTTTTCTTTTTTTAATTTATTATTGAATTGACGCTTTGGCAATATTGTTCACCTGACAGTCATGCCAATAAAGCAAATTGAATTGAATTGAATTGAATTGAGAGAGAGAGAGAGAGAGAGAGAGAGAGAGAGAGAGAGAGAGACGCACTAGTCTCACATGAATAATGGACTCGGTGAGAAAGCCACTGCTCTGAGAAAGCATGTCATCATACCTCAGCAGATCAGACCCTGAGGCTGCTGCTGAGCGCACAAATATAGATGAGCCTTAATGGAAGTTGAAGGTGATGGAAACTTAATGACCCTTTGGTGTTAAAATAAACAACGCGGGGTTTTTTTCATCTACTGGTGGAAGGAATGGTAATTGGACTTGCATTTATATATTATAATATCCTTTACACTACATGTCAGCATTCAACCATTCACACACACTGATGGCAGAGGCTGCTAAGGTGCCAACTTTGCCCATCAAGATCTAATCTAAATACTCATTCACACACCAATGGCTATGCCTTCGGGAGCAATTTGGGGTTAAATTAAGTGTCTTGCTCAAGGACACGTCGACATGTGACCCGGAGCAGCCGGGGATCGAACCACCGACCTTCTGATTGGGGGACAACCTGCTCTACCATCTGAGCCACAGCCGCCCAGGAGGCTGCATGCGCGTATTGTGTCGGACTATACAAGTGCAGCAATGCTTCAATGCTGTATTTGAACCCAAAATGATGGTTTTACGCATAGGATGAGATGCATTTTTAGTAACAGTGGGAATTCCAGCTTTCCCAAATCCATGTCCATGTCTAGCAATTCTTCATTTTTTTATGCCAGATTCCATAGAGGAGCAAGTGATGGTGCTAAAGGCGAATGATTTTTACAGATTGTCAATCAGCAGCAGCAGCAGACATGAATACGCCAAAAGATGCTCACGACTCTGCGCATCACATTCCTCCTCACTTAATCTTGTGTTGACTCTGAGCGCTGCTTGCTTGCTGGTGTCTATCCACATTATCCCAATGAGTCATCTGAAAAGCTCAGCGAACAGCATTTGGCCTCATGCGCTCTGGACACATTCAGAGGATAGGATATAAACTGCAAAGGACAATCATAATAGGATGGGGAGCTACAACTGCGATTATTGTGTGCTGAGAGGGTGGGGAGACAAAAAGCGAGGTGAAGGAGATTTCTTTGGTTGTAAAGGATAAGTGTTTTTTGGTGTGGGGGTAAAAAGCATCTTTTTCCTGACAAAAAGCGTGCAAACAACCTTGGAGAGAGATCTAATAATAGATCTCAGCTGCCCTCTAGTGGTGGGATAAAGCATTAACTCAGGCAAACAACAGTAAGGTGGTGGCATCATGCCTCATGTGCTCTCTGCAGACAAACACTTTATCATCCTACAATGTTGTATGTAAATACTGTGGATGACTGAAATAGGTTTGTGCTGTGCGTAATGAACAATTACTTCTGTCGCTGCAAACACAGAAATGTGCTTTAGTCCTGTGTGCAATGAGTGAAAACAAATGCACATCAGCAGCTTAGCAAACAACCTGCTTTCAGACATTACAGAAATAACAATTTGCCTTTTTAAAAAAAAAAAAAATACAAACAGGTTTGCTTCCGTTTCACTGCATAGATTGTATGGCCATGTGCAATTAGCCTAGTTGTCCACTGAAGGCCCATTCAACTTATTGTGCCTCGCCAGCTGAGTATACGCATAATTTGACCGTTTTCAGAATGAACCCTGGTCCTAAAGAAAGGTTGAGAAGATTGGTATAGCCTCCTTTGCCTTGAATGTAGCTTCATTATTTCTCATTCATGACCTCCGTACTTCATTCTCAAGTATCTTTATTCATTTGTCCTCTTTCTGTGGACTTTTGTTGTTTGTTTGAATGCACACTGAGCATCAGTTAATGAGTGCAAATGAGGACCTGCACATGTCTGCAGTATAAATGTAAGCTTTCTGTGAGACTTTAAATGAGATAAAACAACTGTGAGGAACACCTGTTCAGCAAACATTGTCTGTTTAAGTTGTTAGAATAACAGCTTTATACATTTCCCCCCCAAAAAACATTTGTTTTCTTGTGCTCATCTCTGAATGCAAAGTTTTAATGAAGCCAAGGCAGCCTTTCTCCTCTGAGCCAATTAAAAAACATCATATTTTCTGTTATCTCTTTCAAGGAAGGGCGCAGGGCACAAAGCCTGAGCAGCAGCAGCGAAGGTTTCCTTCATATCAGGAAACTGCAGGTGCCTGGAGACTCTCTCCAGTCCAGTGTTGCATCCCGACATCCACCCATCATCAAAAGGCCCTCCCACTGCCCTTCAAAGCACCTCTGCGCTTTAAATTTCACCTCTCTAACCATCCAGCTCAGCCCTTTTCCTATGCAGATCAATAGAAACAGGATCCGTTGCTCCATGCTGCGGTAATCCGATGAGCGGGGCGGGACGCCGGCTGGTGCCACGTCCTGACTCTAATGGGGGTCACACTGTCTCTGACCCTGCGGAGGCCCGGCGGGTGCGGCACCCAGGTGGACCCCCCCACCCTCCTCCAGACACATGGCACAGAGAGCAATCCCATCATCTCACCGGTGCTATTTTTTGTTTTTACAAATGCAAACAGGTTTACTTCTGTTTCACTGCTGCACAGATTGTATGGCCATGCAGGGAAATTAGCCTAGTTGTCCACTGAAGGCCCATTCAAGCACTTATTGTGCCTCATCAGCTGAGTATACGCATAATTTGACCATTTTCAGAATGGACCCTGGTCCTAAAGAAAGGTTGAGAATGGATGATTAGTATACTTTGTCTTGAATGTAGCTTGTTAGTCATTATTTCTCAATGAGACCGGGGTCATTCATGACCTCCGTACTTCATTGTAAAGCATTATATTTCATTTTTCTCGCCTCGGGACTCTTTCTGTGAACTTTCGTTTTAGTCAATGAGTGCAAATGAGGACCTGCCGTAACTGTCTGCAGTTAATTAATGCAAATGAAGACTGGATATTGTCTAGCCATCCTAATAAAATTAACCCTGTTGTTTTTTTCAAACTTGACATCATAAAGATTATCAGTGGGCCCCTTTGTATTTCCTGTGGCAGTGTTTGTTAAGGCAGTATAGCTGACAGGAAGTAAACTTGGACCAAAGCTGTTGTCCTATAGCAACAGAATGGCACAATGAAGAGGTCTATTGCATTAATTGAGTCAGCACATTGGTTTCTGCAGCCTATATCCTGATGGGAGTGTTATAATAGAAATGGAGGACAAAAGATGAGGACAGGGGGTGTCAAAAGTTTTTGCTGGGAGTAATTACAGCCAAATCAAACAGAATAGACTGAGACAAAGTGAAAAAGTATGAGATACTAACTGATTAGGCTACTTTTCAGGTTCAGGTTTGACTTGAAACCCTCAAAATCAGGACAAATGGTGCAGCCATGAAGCTAAAACGAGCACCTAAAGGTGATGAAGGAAGCATATGGTCAAACAAAAAGCGTTTTCTAATGGAGTATTAAATATCCTCAGACATGCACTTCGGGTCCTCAGCGTCCAGCTACTAAAAGCCAATAATGCATCGCACTTCCTCCTGTCTGAGTCCCGTGGGATGGCCGTGATGGATCTGATCAATTAGGAGCTCTTTCTGGAGCTGCGTCATCGGCCAAACCAAGAATGAAAGTGCTCGTCCATTCATGGTCTCCATCTCTCATTTAAAAAAAAAAAAGAAAAGGTAGAAAACATGCGGAAAGAAAACGCTTTGTGGAGATGGGGCACTACCAACATCAACCTGTGCATGTGTGTTTTGAGTGCGTAAAGTTATACCATCAACAGATTCAATTTCCAAGCATATTTCTGTTGAGAGAGAGAGAGAGTTGTGCTTCTTAATAACAGATTTATAGTATATATCACCTATATACTGCATCAATCAGCAAGGCAAGTTAAACCACTATCTCATCTTATCCTCAGTGGATGGGTGGGAACTACAGTACATTCAGGGCAACACCTGAGTCAATCAGCAAACATTTGTGATTCTAAATAAACACTCAGAAAAGATGCACATGGTCTCCATCTCTCATTAAAAAAAAAAAAAAAAGAAAAAGGTAGAAAAGAAAGAAAAAGCTTTGTGGAGATGGGAAACTACCTAGAAACCTGGGCATGTGTGTGTTTTGAGTGCGTAAAGTTACCATCAACAGATTTATTTCTGTTGAGAGAGAGAGAGAGTTGTGCTTCCCAATAACAGATTCATCCAATGCAAACATTTTGATTCTAAATAAACACTCATGAAAGATGCACATGGAGCGTGATGGAGCTATAAAGTAACTGCTCAAAAACAGTCTTACCAGTCGGACTTGGCATATTTCCTGAACGCCTGCCTGGACAGGTCCTGGTGCGTCTGCGGCTCCGCGGATATGCCCGGCGCCCTCCGGGTCCTCGGTCCAAGAAGTTGCGAGCTGCTGGGCAAAACAGACTGACATTTGTGCAATTTCCTCTTCAGCTCTTGAATCTCGTCTTCCCGGTCCGCCAGACGCCTCTCCAAGTCCCGTATCCTCTCCTCCTTTAGCAGCAGGATCTTGGCAAAGTCGTCCTCCAGGTCACTCATGGTGGAAACTTTGACCGCGACGATACTATTACGCACAGAAAAAGAAAAGGATAATACTCCCAGTTCGTACAGGTTGTGAAACACGGACAAGAACACCACCCCCCACCCTCTAAATAACGCGCAGGGTGATGATGCTCTCGAGAAATCCCCTTCACTGTCCACACTTGTTTATTATAGGAGAAAAGGGAGCAAAGCGGTGCTGATAGAGAGACGCTGTACGCTACAGTCCACCTACTAGCCTCCAGGGAGCTGCTGATGATCCTTCATTGAGAAACCAATTACAGCAGCCCTTTTCTCTCTGAGGACGCAAACTGGGCACTAAAAAAGAGCCGAGACAACTCCTGTCCTGTAGTTCACCGCCTCTCTCTCTCTCTCTCTCTCACACACACTGCAAACACAGAGCCAACAGAGGAAGACGCGCTGCTGCTGCTGCTGCTGCTGCTGTCAAATATTTGTTTACCATCTATATCTGCACAATCTCTTGCCTAGTGTTAAACACCCACATCACCTCTTCGACCTATTGCAAAAAAAAAAATCAATTGTCCCGTACCCGCACTCCTTTTCATAGGACAGTGCATGGACTGGACTGTTTGCAATGGTCACATGGCACATGGTGTAAGCACACACATCAGTGAAGTGAGAGTAATAAGACAAATGGCCTTTATATAGGCTGGAGGTTGCACTACAGTATTGATGTTGGGATTTATTTATTGTATATGTTTATAGGATGATTGCATCTTTTATATATCAATGTGATCCAATTAGGGCTGTCACAATATTAGATTTTTGCTACATGATTGTCATGGCCAAAATAACTCACGATAACAATATTATCGTGATATAGAATATAAAAAAAAAAAAAAAAAGCAACAGTAGATAGAATTGGAGATATATGATATATATATATATATATATATATGATATGATATGATATGATAGATGATGATGTGATTTAAAAAAAGTCTGAAAAAAATCATGAGCCTCTGTGTCCTCCGGTGCTCCTAACGGCATCTGCAAGATTTCACAGACCGGAGGAAAACAACCAATCAGAGCCGAGCTGGAGCTTTGCCGTCTCTGAGCAGCTGTCAATCACTCGCAAACTCCGATCAAACCGGTCAAACTAGGCAGCGCTGATCAAATATGAATCAATAATCTGTTACTGTAATGCCTATTTCTCACGTAAAATGTTTTCAGAAACATCTTGTAGTGTACTGTTTAGCTGTAAAATGAGAAAGTTTGTGTCCCGGCAGCCATGTTGGGATCAGTTAAGGAAATACCAAGCACCGCCCACCAGCTGGAGCAAACTTTCTCATTTTACAGCTAAACAGTAAACTATATGCTGAAAGGTTATTATGGAATTTGTGCCCAATGATGCCAAAAACGTTCTGCCTACTGCAGGTTTAACTTTGTTTATTGTGTGTTCTGTCTCTTTTTTGGCGAATTAATTACACTCAAAATATGAGCGTAGGGAGGTAGAGAGAGTCTGTAACCATAACTGTATATATAAAATGATTTAAGAGGCGCTGGATTATTTAGCCAACACAATATTATCATATGTGTATTATTAATATGATAGCATGATATTTCATTTTTAAATGGTTGTCATCATTAATCCAATCCAATCTTATCTGAACTCAATGGATAAAAAACGTAAAATAAATAAATAATAATAATAAAATACAACTACTAATACTACTACTACTACTCCTACTACTACTACTAATAAAAATAATAATAAAAGTAATGGATATGAAACATCAAATTCAGGCCCATTTGATAAACAAAAAAAAGTCTATAAAATGCAATTTGAAATCTAGACTTGAACAGCAAAACAGATGATTCAAAGTTGCAGATGATAAATAAGAGTCTGTTATTGTATGCATCCAACATAAAGTGAAGTTAATTACACAACAGATCCGGAGCCTGTTATCTTCATGATTAGGGTAATCAGTAATTGCATACTTTGGCAACAGCGCTCATCACTTTCATCTTTAGTATGCTGCACGGACTGAGAGAGAGTTCAGCAATAGATCATCGCGTCTCCCGCTGTAATATTAATCTCCAAACCCAGCCAGTCATTTCTATGCACCATTTTTCATTCTTGTTGCTGCCTAAATCTGTTTCAACTCAATGAATTCATTGAAGGGTGGGGGGAAAAGGAGCTCATGGGCGCTAGGGGGATGTTTCATTAAGATTCTGAGTTAAAAATAGAGTGAACAGATCTTCCCTTTTGCTGGTGTGGTTCAACATATCTCACCCTTGTCTACTGCTCGCATTCTTATTATTCCAACCACTTCCTTATGGGTTATAGATGAATGCTTGTTGCTGGAAAGCGTGGCTTCGTGGGTCTTTTTCTTAGAGTTTTATTACACATTATTTTACATTTTCTTTCCCCCTGTAAACCTGCAGAGCTTCCAAATGCATCTTGGAGGAGAATGAACTGGTTATAAACCCTCATCTCCTACATGAGACTTGTGATAACTAGCATTAACTGTAGATTGCAGTGGTTGTCATCATGAAACACATATGATCCGCTCCTTTACTGCTGTTTCTCTCTGTGAGTGTGTTACATGTAATTGTCAGCGGCAAAGTGAATGTAATCAGCATTCAAAGACAAGGTGAGGACCCCGGGTCGTGCTGTTATCAATGTGGAAAAACAGGGATCGATTAATTATGTATGCAGCAGACACTGCGCCCATTATGGCAGTGGTAAATTAAGTGTCACCTTCTGTGGCCCTATCCATATCCACGGAAAATATGGATGCATTGAAAAAGCACTACTACTCAAGAAGAGGGCATTCATGCATTTGGACAAAAAAGATGCATAGATATCATATATATATATATATATATATATGCAAGATATCATCAATCTTTGATGTTATGTTATTGCAACACAGTCTCATGGCAGTTTGTGAAATACTCACGAAATTTAATCTATTTGATTCTTGTACATAGACACGAATTTCCCTTTTTCTTCGTGATGCTCAGCACTACTTTCAACAACATATTTTTTGTGCGTTTTCCCACGAATGTCAAGCAACACGTGACGCTCGTGTCAATTTCTGCTCCAGATTTATTTTTAAACAAACTACTTAGTTAAATTTAGGAATAGATCAATTTAGTTAGGATTAGGAAAAGATACTCTTGGTTAGGGTTAGGCAACAAACTACTTAGTAAGGTTTAGGAAAAGGTAGACTTGGTTAGCATTAGGCAACAAACTACTTAGTTAGGTTTAGGAAAAGGTAGACTTGGTTAGCATTAGGCAACAAACTACTTAGTTAGGTTTAGGAAAAGGTAGACTTGGTTAGCATTAGGCAACAAACTACTTAGTTAGGTTTAGGAAAAGATCGCCTTGGTTAGGCTTAGGCAACAAACTACTTAGTTAGGTTTAGGAAAAGATCGCCTTGGTTAGGCTTAGGCAACAAACTACTTAGTTAGGTTTAGGAAAAGATCGCCTTGGTTAGGCTTAGGCAACAAACTACTTAGTTAGGTTTAGGAAAAGATCGTGGTTTGGGTTAAAATAACTCTGGAAGTGCCGTAACTTAAGTACAGAAGTCACGAGACAAATAAATGAACTTTGACTTCTGATTTACACGGGACAGGAACACCAGTCTCCTGGGCGAAAGTCCTGTGTATTTTGACCCCCCCATCAAACCCGACTTCCTCCCTATGTGGCATTCGACGCTCTTTACACTTTCCGGTTCACAATTACGTGCGATTACATACCAATTGATTTTGTGCTGACCATCACGGAAAAATCTGAACTTTGTGTCTATGTACACAAATCAATACATTCAATTTCATGACTATTTCACAAACTGCTGTACGACTGGGCTGGTTATTACCACAATCAATACCCCACTATCAGCGCCTGTACCTATATACACTCATTACATCATCCCCATGACTATATCAGCATCGTTGGCCTGAAACTGCGTCGCCTCCACACTCGACTATTCCCATGTTTACACAGAGTGAGTAATGCTGCACTACCAGTTTCAGCTTGTGTTGTCTGAGTACTACATGGGTCATCTCCCCTGGATGTTGTGGGTTAGGTAATGGACGTCAAGTTGACCTCACGGCACCCAGAGATAGATGCTACGACTGCGTGCGAGAGTGGCCGTCCACGGGTGTCATTGAGTTCACGATTGTGACGAAGGATTCATCTGCCTGTGTTTCTTAAGCATCTCCGGGCAGAGAGAAAACGGTGCCCTCTCGTTCGCCTCAGGGACAGATCAGCTTACGGAAGAGAAGAGGGCAGACATTAGTCACTGTTTTCCTGTAATACACTCACTCACTCACACACACACACAGAAGAAATAGAGAGAGGTATCTTGGGTATACCCAGACATATGCTTGCACATCATTATCACCCACGCACGCACACACTTGCATGCGAAGATTTATGTAACCATTCACAAAGCTAAAATCCCTGCACACACACACACACACACACACACACACACATGATCATGCCAGTATGGAAACCTTAGAGGGGATTACTGTAAGTGCAACAGTAGGAGAGGTATGCTGCTGTGTCTCTGGAGAATCTTCCCCCTTAAGCCCCTGACGTCTTTGATACTACATCTGACTGTTGCCGTCCCAGTGAGACACCACCAGCTGGCCGCCTGCCTGGGCCTGCCATCCCAGGAGGGGAGGACGTGAGCTCCATGGGAGAAGGTGAAAGACGGAGAGAGACGTCCTGGGACGAGGACGGGAGAGACGCTTTAGCCCTGGGGCAATCTATTTCTGAAAACACTACAGCGAATCCTGCACTTTAGCAGCAATATCACACGGCGTCTTCACATCCCAATGTCGATCTAGTCTCACATTGTAACCTGATATCATATCCAGAGCTGCAGATTGATCACTCAGCTCACGCTGGAGACGGATGGACCCAGAGCTCAGGAAATTGACTTAGCAAACACAATGATGATACTTACTGCACTTCCTGCCTTCCTGTTGTAGTACTATGAAAATCAGATAGGTGAGGATGTGGTGTCTTTCACCGTTTTCTAGGCTGCAACCAACGATTATATTCATTAGGTCTATTAATTCATCTATCGTTCTGGGTCAAAGGTAACTGGACTTGTGTTTAAGAGGAGACTAATCATCTTTAAAGCGGCAATATTCAATATATTTATATTAACAATGAACAAACCCACAAACAATCACCAACCGTATACAGTTCCCATCAGCTCTACGGAGCGTTTTAGCGTCTTTTAACTCATTGTTTTGGTTTTACGGCTCGCAACGTTACTGTTTTGATTCATTCTCACTGCTGTCAGCGCTGTTCCCAAAGTTAGCGGCTTAGAGAATATATTGGACTTACGAGTGACTACGAGTGAATGCTAATTGCTAGTTGCTCCATATCTGTCAAATGTGTAATTGACCCTTCGCTAAGTCCCGCCCCTAAGATGCAGACCAGCCAATCATAGCGTAGCATAGGCCAGCTCCGACCAGGGTCAGATAGCTAACGGCTGTGCTCCATAGACTCTGATGCAATCGTTTAAGATTTTCTTCATTTTCCGGCTGGTTTTGTGGATTTCGAGCTAGTCATGGTTAAACATTGCGCCTGGGGCACATTTAATAGTGATACTTGTTACTCAGAGAGGTTGGTAGGAGATATACGTTTCTAAAACGTTACATAAAAACCTGTGGAGCTGACATTAGTAGAGAAGTGTGTGTTTCCACTCAAAAAGATTTTAGGCCTATTGCTAGCCCCTATTGCCTTTGACTTAGCACTTACAGCTATCAATGAATCTTTCATATAATCCCTGTAAAACTCATAAAATATGAGAAAATCATGAAAAATGGCCATTACGATTTTCTAATAACAAAACCTTCACATTTGAGAAGCTGGAACCGGAGAATGTTTGACATTTTTAGCTTGATAAATGACTGAAACAATCAATCATCAAAATCTGCAGTTCATTTTCTGTCAGTCTACTGATCAATTAATCAGCAATTAATTGTTTCAGCACTAAATGCTTTTCGAACAGGAAATTCTAATGAGAAAAATCGGTACAGTGATCCAAAGATGACATGACAGCGAGTGTGAGAATAATCTCTGGTTGTGGTGTTACAGAGAGAAGAAATGTGTCTGTGAGGCGAACAGGAGGTCAGAGGTCACTGGTTGGAATGCTGCATTCCCGTCATCCTCCAGGTGTGCTGGGTGACTAACATTGTTAAAGCCCTCAGTTACGTGTACGGTGGCCTTGAGAGCTGAAAGCACTGCCACAAACACGAGCAATCCACAATTTCACAATACAATAAGCAAAAACCACTGCAAAGAAATAAAACCTGGGCAAGTTGAGAAACACAATCACCAATTTGACAACATGTGCAGCAAAAAGAAACACTGCAAATAAAGGAAGCATTAACAAATACACATCCTAATAAACATTCTGAATGCATGACTCAGATCTTATTGCAGATATTTGCGTTAGCCAAACTACACACACAGTTTATTAATGTGAGCTAGCCTGTATCTTTTTTTTTCTCCAGTTTTGCAGTTTCTGTATGTGCTTGAAGATGTGGTATCTATCTGTCTGTTTATTTGCAGCACATTTCGTTATGCTGTATATATGTTGTCAAATTGAAGAACATGTGCTCTTTATTTTGCTGTGTTTTGTCTATTTGCATGTGTTTGCTTTAGTTGCGCGTGTTGAGCTCTCAGGGCAACCCGATTTCACGGGAAGGTGTATAAATCCCACGACATTACAAGGACATTCCGCGTGTCATGAAGATGCATTTTGAGCTTTTTCCGTCTCATTTGTATGCCACGCCATGCCACAACAGTAACATCCACAGTTAGCTTTAGGCAACGAAACCACTCAGCTAGGTTTAGGCAACAAAACCACTTTGTTAGGTTCAGGAAAAAAGTCATGGTTGGGCTTAAAATAAGTACATAAACTTAGTACAATATGTACGGAAACAACGTAACATTAGTGAGGAAAACACATCACAAACGTCGCTAAAAAAATTTCTCAAACGTAACTTATCAAACAAAACACTGGTCTCAAACACCGGTCTCCTGGTTGAAAGTCCTGTGTTTGTTGGACCCATCCACCTTCCCTCCCACCTACCTTAAGCGGTCTTTCTCACCTTTTATTCTATGTCACTAGCTCTGAGCGTATTTTATTTACGCGGATGCGTTTACATTGCAGAAATGCAAAATAAGTATGTAAACTAAGTAAAATACGTACGGAAACAACGTAACATCAGTACGGAAAACATGTCACAAACATCACTAAAAAACACGTCACTAATGTAACTTACAAAACAAACTTTTTTTTCTCACTTTTTATTCTATGTCACTAGCTCTGAGTGTAGCATATTTACGTGGATGCATTTACGCTGCAGTCAGTAGGCCTACGGACTACATGGCTACAAATGAAACGCCAAAAGCAAGAACAGCGTTCTTGTTGCACGCTAAATGCCTTGCAAATTATCGTGTCATTCATATGACTTTTCATGCTCAGGGCCACCTTACACTGATGGGATCTTCAACCTTGTGACAGAGAGACTTCGTCTGAGAGTTGCATTTTTGGTCGACAAAATGTCAACTGAATATAATAATTTAGGGAAATTATATTATAATTATATATTTATAACACACTAACTATTTCATTTCTACGCCCTTTGTTCTGGTGATGTAAAATAAAGTGGCATTAGCAAATGAAAAAAAAGAAAAAATTTTGGCTTTGTTGTCTCACTCTGAGTCCGCTGCTGTTTTCTAGTCGTGATGGCTCTGAAAGTGTTTGCTTCGAAGATAAACAGAGTGGCCACATGGTAACAGGAGAAGACATACGAACAGACAGACGGATATCGTCATCAGCTCTTATCCCTCAGCCTGAACGAGCCTGAATCAGCTCATCTTTTCTGGAGAAAACGGAGGTTGTGCCACTTTGCTTTCGCTCGCTGAAACAGGATTATTTTTTTGCTCCTCCTACAGTTCTCGGGTGCAACAGAGGTGTCTCTTTTCACGCCTGTCCCAAGCTGTCTGACACTTTACCGTCAAGGAGCAGCGACAAAACGGCTGTGATGTTGTCATCACAGAAAAGTTGAGTATTACTTTTTTGGTTTCCTGCTTGTGCTTATTTCAACTCTACTGAAGCACTGTGATGGTTGTGTTGACCTCAGCTGCAAATAAAGTAATGAGGTGATCACCCTTTCTACAGACAAACATGCGTCTGATTTGTGGTGTAAATATGGGTATTTGTTCATTTTAATCAGGGTCATCTCGGGCATCAGAGCTTGTTTATCTCATTTTGCATCCGGATTGAAATCCCTGCACTCATCACACTATTGATACCCATCTAGAGTAATGGACAAAGCCCTGGATGTATTGAATGAAAAGAGACATGTTACATAAGCTGTGGAGAATTCCTCTCATTTCTCGGGCTGCGAGACAACAAATAGCCGCCTTTCCTCCCCAGCTGGCCGTGCAGCCGCTGCACTAAAGCAACAAACTAACATAGCGGTAGAGGTGGGATGTAATTGATGGTTTTGTGTGAAACTAAATGACCCTGTTGACATCTTTAACTCACCTCAAGCCTCTCAGCCTCACACACAGACACACATAAACGCTGCTTCACTCTCTCCATCTCTGCCTCTCTTCCCTTCGTGTTTGTGTTAGCGAAAGCCAGCGTTTGAAAAGGTCGTCACCCGAGGCACATTTGCGATGAATAACCGCCCGAGAGGTTGAGCTGCTTTGACTGTTCCTCGGAGCATCGAAACATGTGTTACAAAGCGCGGTCTCCAGAGGAGCTTCTTTTTCATTGCGTAACAAGCTGTAAACACACCTGAGTGATGAGTCATATCACTGGAGAGCTAGGATCTACTAGCGTATCATTATCAGGCTGTTAACAAGGAATGCGTTTAATGGAAGCTAGTCTGAGAGAGCACGTTCCTCCCCCGGTGTAAACCATACCATATGGAGGCTATACGCCAGGTTTCCTTCTGCAAGGGTCAGGAGATAAATCTGGATGCACAAAGCTTTCACATACGATGAGTTGATTCTGCTGCTCTCAGATTTAGGAGGTTTTCTTAACCTTTTAATGGTCTTCTCAGCAAGAGAGTAGAGCTGTGATATCTATCTACACATTCTCATCCCAACTCGTCACATATGGATATTTTCCATCCACATGCGGACACATCCTCCTCCCCTCCAGCCCGCCCTGTGTGTCTCTTTCACTCATTAACACAGGGCTTTTATCCAGGAGACCGCTGTTTGTGTCCCTTGCGTTAGGTTTCACTTTCACTTTACAATCAGCTGATCGTTCTTGTCCTGTATTCACAACGTCAAGTCACATTTTCACTGTAAAAACATAGTCATTTTAAGCCCATGTTGTTTTTTCCTAAACCTAACTAGGTGGTTTTGTTGCCTAATTCTAAGCAAGTGTTTTTGTTTAATTCACAACATTAAGCACGTGTGTGCGAAGAGTGACACCGAGGACTCGTCAAGCAAGTGTTTGCTGCAACCGAAAAGGGACGCCATGACAAAGTGTCAGTATGTGACGAGTTGTGATGAGAACTTGTTGGATCCAGCACACAGTTGAAGGATGTTAAGCCAAAAAAGCACTGCAGTTTTTAAAACTTTGTTCCAGGAAGCATGTGGCCTGTTGGGGAAGTTTTCATAACTAATTATATATTTTTGTATTTAGTTTACTTAAGCCCCCCGAAAGTCTGATGACTTTAATAGTTATTCAAAAACAAGTTCTACTGATATAAATGTCCATTAATGGTAAAGGTACTGTTGCTAACAATTAAAACAAAAGAAAAGAAATAGTCATATAGTATATTTGTTGTTAAATCAGTATGTTTTTAAGAGGGATACAGTCACTAATCAGGTAAATACAGAGTGATGCTTCTAATATTGGTAATAATGATTCAACAGAGCCACATTTAAGCATAATAACAGTTGTGTACATTGACAAAAGTCACTGTGGTCACTCGGGACAGTACAACTTCTGTCCAAAATGTGCATCTAGATTGAAGTTTATAGGCAAACAAGTCAGCTCCAGCGTCTTTCACTGTAATTTGACATTTTCTGTTTGGCAGAATCTCTTTATTGTGGTCAGATTTTTTGTTGTTAGTGCCCAAAGGAACTGAGAAATGAAAAAAAATATATATATATTTTTCTTTAGGTTATAAGTTCCTCTTAAAACTGAGATCCTTGTAAAGCTTTTACAAGTCACCTTAGCCCTTTATTCAGCTTCATGTGAATGCCTGCTATGAAAAGATGTTTTATGTAGCTTAGATGAAGTTTGATGTAACTTATAAGATTCCTTTAGCAAAAAAAAAAGACAGTAAATAGAGAAAATCGCTGCGGGGTCAAGACAAATGTTCTATAAAAGCGGAGGTTTATGGTTGATCTCATTAATCTTCCCACAACTTGCACAGGGCTTCACAGACCTTAAAATTAGAAGTAAAATAATAAAAATAAAAAACATACAGACAGCAGGAATATGGAAGAATAATGAGCACACACAATACATAATACAATAAGAACAGATCTGAGGAAATGCAGGCTTATTAATGAGTTTTCTAAGTCTTTCCATTGGAGGTTTCGACCAGACGAAATACTTCAAGAGAGCTTCATCATGTTAAACAGCCCAGTTTATAAAAGACTGCTAAAATGGGTCAGCAATGATACTAAATGTTCAAAGCCTCAAACCATTTTTACACTGATTAATAATAATATCACCATATCCATGTAGACAGGGATATTACAAACAAAGCTTTCAAAACAGCTTTAAACATTTACATTTTTTAATACGATGGGTAAGTCACACTTGAACACACATTATGTTAAACTGTCCTCCATTAGACTGTGTGCATTATGAATGAACGGATGGATGGATGAATGAATGAATGAACAGGAGGCGTGTTGAGATTCTGACCAATGGCAGCGTCTGAGAGCATCATACCTCTTCAGAGAGATAAAAGGTTTCCTCTGCTCCTATATAGCTCCACGCTGCTCACTTCAAAGCTCTCTGAGCAGTCAGAGTGTATCCTTGGAATATGTATTAATCCAACCCTGACCTAACCTGATTTTAAAAGCAGCCATCTCCTCTTATTACAAGAGGATTGCATCATTAGCTGTTAATAACTCCCTGCATTGTGGTTTTATTAGCAAGTGGAAAAGGTAAAGTGATAGGTAGGTACAGTGGTGGAGGAAATATTCAGATCCTGAAGTAAACGTAGCAATACCACACTGTAAAAATAAGTAGTAAAAGTCTGTATTATTAGAAAAATGTCCTCAAATTATAAAGTACTCAATGCCTAATGTGAGTGTTGTACTATTATATATTATTTGTTTAGTTTATTCTTACTGATGCATGTAAGCGGCATTTACTGTTGTAGTTGGTTAAGGAAGAGCATTTTTTAACTATTGTATAAAGGTTGCAACAAGGGCTGTCACAATATCAGATTTTCACTACACGATTATCAGCCCAAAATTCATCTTTAACTTTGTTTATTATGCGTATATATATATATATATATATATATATATATACAGTATATCTTTTTATCAATCTATTGATTGTTTTCTCGATTAATTGATTGGTCTGTAGAACATCAATAAATAGTGAGAGATGCCCATCACAATTTCCCAGAGCCCAACGTGATTTTGTCCAACTAAAAGTCCAAACCACAAAATTATTCAGTTTACTGTAATTTAAGAAATGAAATCCTTAATTTGAGAACTGGAAGCATGACTTGGTTAGCATTGTGCATGAAAAGTGAATAAAAGGATAAATCAGTTATCAAAATGTTTGCTGCTGGCTAATTTTCTGTTGATTAACTAATACTTTCAGCTCTAATTTTACACACAGTCAGGCAATTTAATGTATAATAATGAATCAGATTTTATAAGCTCATCACATTACATTCTTTTTATGTAAACTCTTAATCTGTAAAGTTACATTAACTATAGCTGTTAAATAAATGCAGCGGAGTAAAAAGTACAATATGCCCCTCTGATTTGTAGTGGAGTAGAAGTAAAAAGTGTTAAATGGAAATCGTTAAGTACCTAAAATGTGCACTTAAGTAGAGCACTTGAGTAAATATACTAAGTTACGTTCCACCACAAACAGTAGCAGTCGTGAGCCGCAGCAGTCTAAAATCACAGCTATGGGACCCCTGAATTCCTCGGCGCATGCCTATCTCTGCAGGGTTCCTAGCAAGCTTTGCACAACCTGTGGAAGGACGTGATGTGAAGTCACAGCGGAGGCTGGCCCGAGCGTCTGGAGCGAGCTCTGACAACAGAGTCACAGCACGCCTTCGCTTCAACAAGCTCATAAAAGTCTGTGCAGCTAAAGATAGACACAGGCGGTCAGAGGGACAGCAGTAAATCAGTAGGAGACCCCCGGGGTCCTCGGACGGTGTGGCTAAGCTTGCTGCCATTATGCTGATCCTCGGCCTGTCACTGAACTAAACCCCTCTCAGCATGTGACCTAAAGACAGAGCTGCATGGTACGCTCTGAAGCCTTTTACGATACTGTAATGTTTCAAACAATGACCTGAAGATGTGTCATCATACCTTTAATATACTAATAGCTCTGTAGGAGAAGCCTCTCCTGTCTGCACGGCTGATTCTTACACCCAAAGGGCCTCCACATTCCTGGCTCAGCTGGACATTCAACAGGCCACCACCTGCAGCATGTCAACAAACTGCACGGGGTTAACAACCCCCCGCCCCCTCACTGTGAAACCATTTACAGCCACCCTAACTGGAAGGTGCTGTAAAAATAGTGTGTGAAAGCACTTACGGTACCTGTTGGTGGACGCTGTCCAGGATTAAACAACAACAAGCGCGAATTCACAATAGCTGCGACCATGTACGCGCATGCATCCACACTAGGGTTGGGTACCAATACCACTACCTTTAAAGTGATACCGAGTACTTCATTTGATACCCATCATGTGCCACCACCACATTTATTTCTATCCGACACCACAGGCAGGCAGTATCGCCATAGTTTTGAACAATTTGCCGGCATCTCGGCACGCTGTACTGCCAACTCCGTCAAATACACAGGGCTCGACTTCACCACACCAAAGACCGCAGGCCTTGGGTTGTAGCTGCTGCGATAGTGGGCCAAGCACATTCGCATTAGATCGCTTGCGGTGATTGGCTGCCAGCAAAACCATACAAATAGTTATTTTTATGTAGATCCCAGTACAAAAAAAGATCAAATGCAGGTATTTGTTTGACTGGAGAAGTTTCAATACTACTAGGTAATGGGTTATTCCGGTTGATACTTTAAAGGGACTGTATGCATGTTTTTACACATATAAACGTTTTTAATCGTTTATTATTACCAATGTGTGAACAGGTTGTACTCTAACCTAAAAAATTAGACCTTCCACGACTTTCTGGGTTTCCTCTATCAGCCTGTAGACGGCTTTATTGGGAAGAATGTGGGCCGTTTTTTCCGGAAAAATCCAACGGATGTGACGTCATGCACGCTCGCGAGTGCCTGTACTCTCTTCAAGACCAACAGTGGTTTTGCATGTCTTGTTTCCCTGCTGCTGAGTGAAGTGACGGGTTAACTCCAGAGTGAGTAACGTTACAGATTCCGGCTCAGGAGACCAAAACTGCGGTGTCTCCCCTGTTCCTTCTGACCACGGTCGGGAGGCTGAAGCAGGAAAAGTTAATGCTAGGATCGGCCGGGCCTTCGATTCATGGAGAGACCTTCATTTGGTAAGGTAACATCTCTGCCAAGCATGTGAAATATATAGTGATACTGTGGTTTTAGCTGGCAATCACGTTCAGTTTCGTGTGTGTCGCCTCACTGTTTTCACCGATGTTTGCTCGCGTCTACGTAGTCGAAGACCTTTTTTGCCTATTGGCATGAACACAAACACACACCTTCGCACCCACACACTTGACCTGACCTCCATGCCAAATGTCAGCCTCCTGGGGCGAAAAAAGCATGTGGGCGCCAAAGGGTGGGGAAATTTGAGTGAGCTGTGGAGCTGCTTGTCACAGCTAAAAAAAAATAAAAATAGAAACATCACAGACAAAGGGAGGAGTAACTGAAAATTAAATTTTAAGATATACAGCAACACAAAGCAAAGAACAGAGATGATACTGCGCAACAAAAAGAGGCAATGCCAAAGAGATTTTGAGGATACAGTTAAAGCTCAAAACAAAAGACGGACGTCTTTGACTGACATTTGCCCACCATGGCTGTGAGTGCTAACAGTGGGGGAAGGAGAGACACGCCGTCTTGTCTCAGCTGTCACTTCAGAGCCTGGGGTGTGAGAAAAAAAATGCCCACACTCTCAGTCAAGCTGAGATCCCCACCACCAGCACCACCAAAATAATACCACACTGGAACATCTTTTGTTCTTCTCCATCTCTTTGTTTCGTTCCGATCGGTGTGAGTCAGTGTGTGGCCGTTAAAACTTTCCCCAAGTCATCTTGTTGAAAAGATTTGAGTGACTGTGCTAAAAAATAGCATCATTAATTTTCTTTGGCAGCTTGAATGCGCCAATCTGCTTTGATGTTGATGATTTAAGAAACCGTCCTTCGGCAAGACGGAGCTGGCCCACTGTGGATTACTGTCATTTCCATATTTGCATAACAAAGACAAGGCTGATTGATATTAGGAGAGATTGAGATCTTATCTCCTGATTTGCGCATTCGTTGCAGTTGCCTAGTAGCCAGCGACGCCCTCTTCATTTCCAATCGACATCACATGGCGCCAGAGGAGCTCACCCAGAATAACTGGACGGGCCTCCAGAGGCAACCGCTCGCTAATGTAATATGTACGAGCTGAGTGGCCATCTCTTTCTTGGATAGACAGTTAGTGTGAGAGATATTCACAGAAACAGGGAGGCATTCTTCATTAATGCACGGATGCCTATATTACATAACAGTATAGGATGGACGAAGACCTCCAGTAAAAATCTGACCATGCTTTCTGGATGAGCGCACATCACTGTTCACCACTGGCGGATGACTCAGCCTGTAGGAGCGCTTGGAGATATCAAGGTTAAAAGTCAGGCACGGCTGCCAAACAGTCCTCGTCTTCATGTTCCAGGCGTGATCACTCGTTGTTTGCGTGTGCTGCAGTAAATCAGCCATGCAGGTCTCCATTATGGAAACCCTTTGACCTCGCACATGTTCATCAGGACGAACTGCATCACTCGGTGGACACAATCATCATCCATATAGATTTCAGCTGCAGCGTTTCTTTAGTTTCTACCATCATTGCCTCATGTCAAGCCCATTTATTTCTTTTTATCTGATCTCTAGTAGGCCTACTTGTCATACAAACCCCTTTTCCTTTTCTTTTTTATAGCAGAGCAAAAGGTAACGTTCCCACGGCCAAAAAAAAGCATGATTACTTAACAGAGTGGCCCTGAGAGGATCAGATACATAAATCTGCTTTTAAAAAAATACAATACAGCGAAGACGGCGACTGAAGCTGCTTTTACAAGGTCTCCTTTTTGAGTTTTTCAAATCCCTGAATCGAGCAGATACAGAACATCAGAACAGAGTCTCCTTTTAATATCAAATATTACAGAGTCAGAGTAAGACGTTCAAAATAACAGTGGTCTTGGAGATTGTTTGATGGGTTGAGATCTATTCAGCCATGTGCTTTGGCGCTCTACTGAACTACATCATCGGTATTTTGCTCAAGGACACTTGTGCTCTCTAGCTTTAATAGCCTCACCACTCTATGGTCATTATTTCATCCCTGGTCATGTTGCAACTTACTGAACTAACATGACATGTCACATATAGCGTTACATAAGACTTGAGTCTGAACTCATCGCTGACATTTCCCCGTTTCCCCATCTGCTGAGCAAAGAAAAGATTCTTTCCAAATGCCAACCCGATAGCTAAAAAGTCACAATGACTTGGCTTTGTGAGGCTTTTGCTGTTTGAAAATGATCCACGTGAAGTAGTCAGTCAGACAGCGTGGCACAACAATACAGGAATCATCAATGATGATGATCCTACTCACTATCCCACTGAGAATAATCAAAGGAGGAGAAAATAGGAGGAGGGAGGCTCGCTTTCAGTCGACGTTGCAGTCGGATGCCGTATTTCAAAATCCTTCTCTATTGATTGATTCCCTGCTGATGGGCCTTTCAGGTCTGGATTCTGACTCAATGTATACTGATGGAAAAAGGGAACCTTTTCTGATTTTAGACACATTAATTTTTCATTGTGGGCTTTTACAGGAAGTTGTGAATTTGTCTAATGACCAGCAAGAAGAAGGCCAATCTTAACTTCCCACAATACCCTCAAGGTCATAGGTAGGAATGATCATTTCCTGTGTGAGTTCAGGTGACAGAACTTGACCCACAGTGGGGCAGTACATGGCCACGCGCTGCTGCTTTGGTTGCCATGAGCAACACACATAGGTGCTGCCTTTAACTGTCGTCACGTCCAACCTGAAGCCCAGGATGCCCCCACAAACATTTATTGAAGTTCAGGGTGTATTCACTACATTAAAGCTGCTCTAATCAATATTTTGACTCTGTAATGTGAAAGGGGTCACTTAGTAGTGATGAACCCAGATTTTGTAGTTCCCCAATCTTGTAACCCATCTGCTATTGATCTGACGACAGATAAGCCTCTGGGGGCGAGGGGCTATCTTTCTGGGGTTCCGGTGTAGCCAGCAGATATATGCTCATTGTTTACAGTCCAATTAGCAACTTGAGACGCGAAACTGGAGTTAGAGTTGAGAGATGACGTATACGACCGGATTGTTTCACAAGTAGCCAGTTTACAAGCTCATTTTAAGCCAATGAAAAGCTAAATCATCATCAGACGATAGTCGATGGGTTCACAGATTGCATTTCGACCAATGTGTTGCGCCTCTTTTGCTCTCCACAAGGAGAGTTTACCTGCATTCGACCAAAGCCTGCTCAAACGTGATTGGTCAATACTACTTGGACAAAAAAACAGAAACCAGAACGCCTTTCATGCCAAAACCTTGTCCCGTTGTCTACAGACTTGTTTTGGTTCACTCTCGCCGCTCTTGTCAGCGCCGTTTCCAGACACAGCAGGCAGCTGTTTTCAGCTAGAAAGTTTTAATATACCCGCCCAGCCCCAAACTAGCGACTAGCTGGTGAACAAAGTGGAGCATTTAGCAGCGAAAGAGCCAAATATTTCCCTCAGGAGTTGGTGGAGACCAAAAACAGAGCAAAAAGAGACTGAATATTGGACATACATTTGCCAGGTGACCAGAAACGCGACTCCAAATGGCCATCGCCATCCTGGCATTTTGCAACCGCAAGTGCCACGATACGGTGGAACTAAGTACAAACGAATGCTGAATAAGGTTTTTTTTGGTGACCAAATAGGGTTATAATTAACATATATGAACTGAAAACACACTGTGAAAGGGTTAAAGTTGTAATACAAAAACATGGACAACTCCCAGACTTTCTCATAGACTTCTATACAGCAGACTTCTTTTTGCAACCAGAGGAGTCGCCCCCTGCTGGCTATTAGAAAGAATGCACGTTTAAGGCACTTATACATTGGCTTCACTTTTCAGACCCCGGAGTTGCTCACTGGTATAGTCATTGAAATAGGAGGAGAAACTAAATCCACATTACTGTGATCAATAGATGTCAGTCGAGCCACAGTTCAGCAGCGGTGTGGTCCCTATCTAAATGACACTTTGACAACCAGGATCTGACAGTAATCAGTTTGCCATCTGCCCACCTGAACGCTTCAGCAACATGGCCCGTTTCCAAAATCCATCAACAAAAATAAACTACTCAGCAGCCAGACATCAGAGTGTCTATTCAAGAATGATGCATTAAAAATCATCCTCGCAGGTAGAGCGGCGAGAAGACCGAGGACGTCCACATTTGTTCGGTCTGCTGTGCCAGAACTGGTGGACAGATGGCACAGAAACTGTTTCGATCAGTCATGAGAGTCCCCTCAGTTGGCGCGAGTTCACTTTTGACTTGTTACATCACACAGTATGTCGCTCTCTGAGACGATTGAAGCTCGAACAGGGACTCGCTCCAAAACTCGTGAGATTATAGAAGGCAGAGGAAGCAATATCACAAAGTGTATCCCAATTTAACAGCACTGTCTGAGCTGGAGATTGACTTCCAGCCGCAAACCTTCTTAGAGCGCAATACATCCCATTGGTGACCTCCACCACTGAAAATCACCACCTTGTCATATTGGCCATTATGCCAGTTACTGAGTCACCTCTACAGTGTTAGATGGATGGAAACTGCAATGCAATTTCAAGTGGTCAGAGGCCGGAGGGAGTGTTGGCCCAACTGACAGAGCGTGGAGAGATGAACAAGCTCTGAAGCGAGGATAAACTTAAGTGGTTAGCGGGGCGGGGAGGGGTGTCGGGGCGGGTGACACGCTCGCCTCTTTAAGCTCCGGTCATTTCATGGCCTCTTGATGTGTGTGTGGGGTCCTGATGGTGGTGGAGGGGGTGGCATCATATATCTCACCAGCACTGATAATGGTGTGTGAGATGAAAATAACTATCATTGTTACAACCGCCGCCGTCTTCAGCAGCAGCAGCCACTTTCGTTCTGGGTCTGGAGTACTTCGATCATATCAAGTCTCATGAGGGTGAAGTGTGCTGCTGTTGGAGGATAGTGTTGTTTACCTCTTGACCTCAAAAACTTATCTTGAATGAATGCTGATATTTTAGCCTTTTTTGCAGTCCTTCAAATCGGAACTTGCAGCAAAGTAAAACAAAACAGCACAGAGAATATTAAGCTGTTAAAGCTGGGGGCGGCAACAAGAAACCAGATTTTAAAAAATTATCCAACTGAAAAACCCAGCCCAGTGTTGCCAACTCCTTTCCAATAAAAGTAGCTAGCAGTACTAGCTCCAAAAGTCGCTGAATCTAGCGAGAAAGTCGGCAACACCGACAGCCCGTCCCCTCATGCCTCCCTCCAAAGCCATTTTTGGAGGATAAAGGGTAAAAGTGCTATCTGCTGGCTGTTTACTGCAAAAGCTAACACAAAACGCTGCACAGTGAATAAGATTCAAAAGCCAAATTGTAGTATATAGTATATAGTATATAGCATACAGTCAGACATTGAGGTAGGCTAATGTTATGAGTTTCATATAGCAAGATAACGGTAGATTAAATAGTATTAGTAGTGCAGTATTAGCCGACGTTTTGTTAGTATTCCGTTAGCATAACATTAGCTAGGTTATCTTTGTCCGGATGAGTGTGTAGTTGGCATTTGGCTTGTAGACCTTAATGTCATATACCTACCCATTTGTAAATTGGACATCGGCCTCCAGAGATTTACATATTATGAACTGCTGACAGGTGTTCACTAACGTCAAAAACACATCAGTACCAAAATTGGTGCCAAGCTATCAAGGTCCTCCTAATCGTAAGGATCAACATCATAAACTAATTTCAATTTTGTAATATGTCGCCCCTCTGCCAGCTTCTCTTTATATGAGCATTTCTCTTTTGCAAGTACTTTATATGCTTCTGATGATGAACGATTGACAGATGACAAATGAATAGTCCAGTGACAGATAATGATAGTCTTCCATAGCTCCGTACGCTACCCTCCAAATATGCCCTACAATGCTCTGCGCTTCACATTCAATATAATTGATATTTTTTATAATAACAATGTATCAAATGACAATGAAACAATGTGGAAGGGAATTATCACCTGAATCTGCAGCTCCTCTTGGCTTTATGGAGCTTCATAGTGAGTTTTAGCTCATTGTTTGGCTGTCCAGACCACAACTTTACTGTTTCGGTTCACTCTCAGCATCGTATTCGGCCGCAACAAGCGGCTGTTTTTCAGTGGAAAAAGCTCTGAAAACCCACAGTACACTATACCTGCTCAACACCAAAGCGGAAACAGACACAGTAAACAGCTAGATAATGAACATAGTGGAGCATTAGAGCAGCTAAAGAGCCAGATATTCCCTCAGGAGTTGGTGGAGACCAAAAACAGAGCTACAAGAGAGTAAATAGTGGATTTACATTCATCAGATAGACAAGAGACATGACTCCATGTTGTTCCATGGATGTGTAAATAAGCTCACAACTTGTTTGCCTCCATGTGGTCAAAACAAGCTATTGCAGGGTTAATTATATTCTGACAAGAGCAAGCAACATCACCTGTTAGAGATATTAATCAGAGGAGGATATGCCTTCTCATTCACACGCTCTACAGAAACACTCCACTGCACTAGACAAATGATTGTGTGAGGAGGAATTAATGTTCAAACTGATAACTTCTTAATCTTTACAAGACATCAAACAAACAATAGCTTTATGCATGTCAATGTGTGTGTGTGTGTGTGTGTGTGTGTGTGTGTGTGTGTGTGTGTGTGTGTGTGTATCTTTCTATCCATTATAGTAAGCATCACCAGTACAAGCACAGGAGGGGATGAGGGTTACAGAGCAGAACATGATTGTATACACCATGGCAGTTTTATTAGGCCGATCCTTCTTTCTCGTACCACCCACTCTCAGAGCCATCCATTAATAGACAAAACTCCATTTGCACTCCAACAACATTATCTTCACAGACTAAGTATGGTATTACGGTGAAAGACCGCGGCACTGCTGAGAATAGAATAGAATTTGCTTGTGAACCCATGAATCAGACCGTTGTTTCTCTTGGCATCACGGCCTTGAGGGAGGGCAGGTTACTCTGGGATGCAACTGTGTAAACTGTAACTGTAAATGTAAAAATAAGGTTTCTATGTTCAGTTCATGGGTGGATTATGAGACGATGGTCCCATGGGCAAAGACATGCAAAAGGCCCCACCACCTCGACCTACACAGACTTTATAGTTGGTTAGCTTCTTTTTGTTGTCGTTTTGTGCCTCTTTGTAGTTGCTTTGTGCCTCTGTGGTCATTTTGTGCATGCCTTGTGTCTCTTTGTGGTCGTATTTGGTCTCTTTTCAGTTGCTTTACCCATTTTCATAGTAATTGTGAGTGTCTTTGCGGTCATTTTGTGTCCCTTTGTTGTTGATTTGTGTGTCTTTGTAGTTGCCTTGTGTCTCTTTGTGGTAGTTTTGAGTCTCTTTGTAGTTGATTTGTGTCTCTCTGTGGTCATTTTGAGTCTTTGTAGATGCTTTGTGTCTCTTTTTAGTCATTTTGAGTCTCTGTAGTTGTTTTGTGTCTCTTTGTAGTTGCTTTGTGTCTCTTTGAGGTCACACTCTGTCTGTCTGTAATTGCTTTGAGTCTCTTTGTAGTTGCCTTGTGTCTCTTTGTGGTCATTTTGTGTCTCTTTGTAGTGTTTTCTTTCTGTTTGTAGTCATTTTGAGTCTCTTCTTGGTTGGTGCGTGTCTCTTTAGGGACATTTTGTAGGTGAAGGCCATCGGGGCCCCTGACACATTTGGCCCCTGGGTCTGTCCCCTGTCCCCGGTAGGCCCGTTCAGTAATCCATCCATGCACATGTTGAGGCGCAGGCAGTAGAAATGTTTTTCGTTAGTAAAATGATTGATGGACAGCAGAGCGTAGAGAGTGGACAGATTGGGAAACAGACTGTTGCAGTGTGGACTGTGGACAACGCCAGAGCAACATGGTAACACATTATTCACGGTGTAAAATCATTTACAGAATATCATTTGAATAATACCTAACTACCTGAGTTAAACAGAAACACAAACCAACATTTTTAACACCCCAAACTCTCAAACCAAATGCAAGGTGACAGGGATTAAGAACACAGCCTATTTTCTGTCCACAGTACAGACTGCACACCTGCATAATACAACATATTTTCAGCCACATTAAGCTGCGAACTATCTTTAGAGCATCACTCTGGCCTATTTAATGAAGTCAGCTGAATCTAGAAGATGTTTAGAGCACAGACTCACTCCTCCCTCTCCCGCGTCTGTGTACAGTAGTAGTGTGTGGGAGTTTGGCTCGGCTTGCCAGCACAATCTCTCCAGAGTGCCAGCAAATTCTCCAGCGGGCCAAGGAGCCAGCCTCGAGATAAATATATGCCCCTTTTTCATGCAAGGAATTATGAGGACCTCTTCCTCTTTTAGCAGGCAACTGCAGAAAACTCCTCAAAGCCCCATAGCAACAATTTCTCAGCACCTGAAGTCGTGATCTAATTAGGTTTTTGTTTGGATCTCTCTATCCCTGGAGGCTGTTGTGGCGAGATTCCACAATAATCAGCACGGACCAGTCATTTGATAATTTACAAAATGAACTACTTGGACATGCTTACTTTAGACGTGCAAGAGTATGTTCACAACTTCATTCCTTGAGTGAAATTGGGTGAAAGTCAGTAGCTAACTTTACACTTTCTTCATCAGATTTGAACTGTTAGTGAAGGGGGCTCCACATGATGAACACTAACTTCTCTAATAAATTCAGACAGTTTGTTTCACACAAGAGATTTTCTGTGTTTTTGTTTTGCCTGTATCTTTCACTGGTTGGAAATCAGTTGGATGCCACACATTTCTGTACACCGATCCGGATTTAGCGGCATCGAAATCAAAATGTGATGTGGGGATGTTTGCTTATCAAATCTGATCAGAATACACCCACTTTAAAAAAAATGAATAATAAATAGCAATGCCTTTTTCTAAGCTTGAACTTTCTTACTCATTTAGTAATGAATATTCATTGTTGAGGACAAAAAATGTTAAACCACATTTTCAGGCACGTTTCAAGCAGTGATTCTCAAAGTGGGGTCCGTGAAATAATTTGCTATAAATTATAAAATTGTGCTGCATCAATAAAAAGTACATATCTACATATGGGAACCATTTGCACTAATAAAACAAGCACATCGTGTCCATTACTCCCACCCATGTTAGCTTTGGGCCAATAGAAACTCTGATATGACTGTGACACATCACGTCAATCTGTCATTAATCAATCACTCTAATGCAAATATTCCAATCAAACTTTTCTGAAGTAATATGCTTAATTACTATGATGTGTTTTGCAACACTGTTATAACTTCTGTTATGATTTGTTCAGAGCTCTCTGCCAATAATTTAAATAAGGAGCGTTACATTCATTGTTTTAAAGTGCTCACTGAAAGTCACTGGATTCATTAGGACATTGTGTGACAATGTGTTTCTGACTATCACTATCATAAAGGTCTGAAGTATTTATGTTAAAAAGTTTTACAATACAAATAGTTCCAATGGCATCTAAGAGTAGTAAGCATATGCTTAATTACGATTGTCAGTTATGATTGTTATGATCATGAGGGGGTCCTTGGCAAAATGTTCTACCCTGTAAGGGGTTCCCTGGCCCAAAAGAGAGAACATCTGCTAAAGACTATAACAGTGGCTACATGGGACTAGAAAGCGGATGTGTAAGTGATGTGTGTTTATACAAAAACCTCATGCTCAGCTGACTATAAAACAGCTAGATGGATGAGAGGAGAGGTCACAAGACTGACATTTGCAATGTGAGGGAGACATGTTTTAAGGGTTAACAAGAGGCCCCAGAATGAGCTAAATTACTGAAGGAAGTAACTGTGTTGCATATTTGCAGTAGGTGGAGTACACAAATACAAACAGGAAGCAAAAACACATTTAGAAAGGAGAGGCCACCACTCACTGCACTGCTCTTATTTATGCAAACTCAATGCGTCCATCTGCTGGCTGTTCGTGGGTCTGCCATGACGTCATCTTTTGGCACAACGAGCCGACACAACGATAACGTCATCTGCTGGAAGATAAAAAAAACAGATAACAGACAAATAAAAAGAGACCGACGGCAAATCAAATACATTTTAGTAAAAGGTTTTATTCAAAAGCGTCCCAAGTACAATCCTTTATCATATCTTACAAACATCTGGTATACACACAAAAAAAGGGACAACGTGGGTGAGAAGTTTACAGAGGAACATACGAGGATAACAAAAAAAAACAAAAAAAAAAACTTGATTGGCAAACTAAAAGACAAACATTAACTCCAACCTTCATTCTCATCAAAGCCCTAAAATATTAGAGCCGTGTTTGGACCGTTAACTTAAAACATGAGCTCAAATCAAAGTATTGGCTGAATGTGAAGAACCTGCTGTGCTCTTAAAAACTGAGAAACCGTTCTTTGTTCCAGTGAAATGATTGGACAATGCTACAGGAAGGAGGGTAAGTCTGGACTGTCGTTTGTCTCGAACATTAAGACTCTTGTTTGCGTTGAAATGTATTAGCTTCATAAGTTGGACAATATGTTATTTTCCTACCCCCTTCCTTTTGAAAATGTTTAAAGACATGAATCACATAGTTTATTTGGGATTTGAATAATCTAAAGCTTAGTGCAGTTTTTCTTCATCAAAGCTTATCAGTCTCGTTTGAAATTAAAGGTTCATAAAAATCTTTTCCTATAGATGAACTTGTGCAATACTTATTCTTTACAGTTTAGTCATAGTTACACAAAGAAAAGCAAAACAAAAAAAAACATACATGATTAGGATTATCAAAAAAAAAAAAAAAAGGACACATTTTCACATTCATGGAAATCAATATATATGATCAAATATATCACCATCTCCTGTGCATCATGCTTCAGCTTCTTCCCCACACACAAGTTCAATGTTGAGTGTTTGCTACTTCTAGTTTTGGCGTTGCACGTGAGGAGGAAGATACACCGTCTTCAAACTTGAAGGTAGCAGCTTGATTTAGTACGAGAGGAACCACACAATGTACAGATGCATTACAGACATGCTCAGAAACTTTACTTGAAGTTTCTGTTTTTCACAACTTGGATCTCATCACCACCACATACAAGACTGGACAGTAATGAGGATAATTGTGACTTCAAAATGGGACTCAATGTGGGGGAACAAGAGAGGGGCTCGTCATCTCCTCAGCAAGAGACGCTGCAATGATGCACAAGATATGTCCAGGTCCAGAATAACTTGTACCTCAGAGACATGTTTTCTCCAAATTTCCAATCAGGCAGTGATGTTTAGCAGATAATGTAGTGGTGGAAAGTAAAGCTAGCGGACAACTGAGCATCAATGATCGGGCTTTGAACATGGCTGGTGTTGGTTAAAGACTGATTTGTAAAAACGGAACGTTACAGACATAAAGAAAAATACGATTAACAGTCATTTTCTGTTAGAACAGCATTAACCAACTAAGCACAAACTGACATCGTAAAGCGTCAATAAATAAACGGGACATTTCACTCACTGCACTGAATTTTGGGAGAACCAATTTTCTGGTAAGGCTGGCGTAGTTGTTTTTACATTCATGGGAACGAGACTAAGTACCTCAGAGAGACACAAGACACGTAGTACTTGAACTGTTTTACAATCAAGCTAAGAAAGGCACTGGAATAATGTTCTACCACTTTAGATTCTTATGCTCTCAGTTATCCATCTTGAAAAAGGTAAAAATCTAAAAATCTTTTGTTGGACATCATTTGTTTTTGAAAAATAAAGTTTGACATACTTTAAAAAATCTTTTTTTTTTTTTTTTTTGCACCTTTGACTCATTTTAGCAAGGACAGTTTACAAAAAGTAATTTTTGCTATGTAAAAAAAATGCTTATGACATTTTGGTTATCAAATGAGCATTTGATTGACACCATTTGCACAAAAAATCTTGTAAGAACGTGAAGACGTTAACTATGGTTTTGTGCAGAGAGGGAAAAAAGGATTTGTCGAAATGCTTCATAAACTGTTGTGTGGCCCACGAAGAGGAAAAGACACAAAACAAATATAAATTAGTGCTCTGTGTTGGCAAATACTACCAGAAGAGAACGAGAAAAAACAAAAATAATATATATATTTATGTATACAGTTAGAGGAAAAAAATAAAAAATACTAGGTGGGTCACAGTGCTACCCATTTGGACAGGGATGTGGCTGTTACCAGAGGTGAGAGGACAGCGCTACATTTAACAGGGCCATCTTCCATGGGTAAAAACAGCACTTATGGAAGTCATAGTCCTCGCCTGCTTTGACATGATATGGGTCACTGGATGTCCAGTTTGCTGTACTTCACGCCGCGGCTCCACTGCAACGATCGCAATGACAACGGCAGCTGATAGTTACGAGGGACCGTGCCGTTGACGTTCTCCTCAAAGTATTGGAACAGTCTGTACCACCACACCCGCGAGAACGGGTTACTCTGTGACGTCTCCTTCAGCGACTGAAACAAAACAGAAAAGACACAAATACTGTAAGTGGGGTCTTTAAATATCGAATGCAAATTTCCTTACAAGTTCATTTTCATTTTGAGCAATTTGAGCCGCATTATTCAGGGACGTGTGTCAGCGGTACTTTCTGTTCCTAAAAGTCTTTCACGTGGACTCTTTTACATACACGGACAGCAGTGGACGAGGAGAAACCAGATGCTGTACTTGAGAAACAATTCATAGCTAAAATAACCAAACAAAAATATGTTTATTTGGCTAATCCAGTGAATTACATACCTGGAAACTCAAGATGCATAAATCCTGTAAACTCATAGATATTAAAGGAATAGTTGGACATTTTCAGAAATACTTATTTGCTCTCTTAGATGAGAGGTTTGATTCCACATTGTGTACGGTAAATATGAAGCTACAGCCACCAGACTGTTAGCTTACTCTAGCAAAAAGACCGGGGAAACATCTGTCCAAAAATCCATCTACCTGGCGAGCCCTTCTGTTGTGGAAACTGCTCATAAACCCCCTTATTATCAATCTACCTAGGAAAGCCATCCATCCTCTGAATGCTCTAGGTCTCTAGTTTGTGGTTGTAAAGTTTCATGAGGCTGTGATTATTCTAGAGGTCACCACAGCTCATTTTATACGGTCAAATTAAAAAAAGAAAAATGGCCCCACTATATGAAATGGCTACTATGGGGACTAACATCATCACACATGAATACAAGTGAGCTCATTGGATCCACAAGAGTCTCAGCTTTACAGTGATACCCAATTCATGTAATTCCAACACTGTTTAGGGACCCCAGTATACAGAAATATGCAAATACAACATTTAAGAATAGGCGGAAATAACACATTTATACTACATGCAAATCTGCATGGTTTTTGCCCCAAACTGCATGTGATTATCATAAAGTAGGCATGTATGTAAAGGGGAGACTTGTTGGTACCCATAGAACCTATTTTCATTCATATATCTTGAGGTCAGAGGTCAAGGGACCCCTGTGAATATGGCCATGCCAGTTTTTCCTGGTTTTGGTACGGATGCCTCAGGTCATTTAGTTTCATATGATACCAGTATCTAGACTCTAGCATTGAACCCCAGCCCGCTACAGCCTCTTACAGACAGTATGTCGGCCGGCGATCCCGCGTGTCTCAGAGGTTAATAACAGGTCATATCTCAATCGTTTAATATAAAAGCTTGTAAAAACAACAGGGGTGTTATGTGCCGGACTTTGTCCAGTCATTACACTAAACTAAGCTAATCGGCTGCTGGCTGTAGCTGCATATTTAGCCTACAGATATGAGTGGTATCGATCTTCTCACTTAACCCATGGTAACAAAGCATATTTCCCACAATGTTGAGCTATCCCTTTAAATGGATAGCTTCAGTATAAAGAGTATGATAAAGCCTCTGACGGCTGATATCTTATCACAGTATATTTCCCAACCCTACATACAAGACGCATTATATTCTTTTGCCCCGGTGTGTATTCAAAATGATATCACTTTATGAACATATAAATTTACATTACAGATTGCTTACAAAGGAATGCGCTGTAGCTTTGCAACTTGTGCAACAATCTTTATGACTGTACATTGCAAGGCCACTGCAAACAGCTGAGGACAACACGGGAACTCACATGGCATGTTTGCACACACAGACCCTCCTCTTTCTGTTCATAGGCAACTAAAATACAGGTTCACGTTACTAAACCCTTGTGCCCTCGTACTTAACTTTTAATTTCATTCAAATTCCAACGGAGTAATAACTTGTGCCGCATGTTGCACTCACCTGCTGGTTGGCCATAGTGTGGTACCACCAAAAGAGGCGTGTAGTGATAAAGTATGCAACCACCACATCCACAGTGTAGTGGTCATGGGCCAGAAGGATGCAGAAAATCCCTACAGCGCTCAAGGTCCAGCAAAACCATTGGTACCACCAGAACCGCTTGGGGGAGTCTGCCAATCAAACATAAAAAAGCGAGCAGGGTTAATACAGCAGAGACACAGATCAAACCCAGCAGTATCAACTCTGGAGAAGAGGCTGAATTCTCTTTAAATGGGTCATTGAGGCCGGTGAGTGTCAGCTGGTTGGTGGGAAAACACTGTATTTGGCCTCAGAAGTTCAGACGGCCCAATGTGGCTCTTTTGCAGAAATATGAACCAAACTGTTCTCCTTTTCACCACTAGATGTCACTGCTGTGGTGGGAAAGCATTGCAGCAGTGTATGATACAGCAGAGGGAATACCTCTTTACTCAAAGCATGAGAGGAACTGTAATAATGTCTACAACTAGACCCTGCAGATAAGATGCTTCTGACTTCTGACCCTTGTGCTGAGCAGTGAACCAAGTTGGTGTGCAAACCAAATGGGTTAGATAACACTGCTGAGGAAGGGGGAAATGTGGTTATGCAACAGAGCAGCGTTTTAACATGCTGATACGAACGTGTTAGGCGTGACGTGCATAGCACATTTCCTTTATGTCTACATTTCCTGACACACTTTAGAGAAGTGTTGCGACAGACAAGCAGTACTTGACTTTATCAGGGAGATGCAGATGGTGCTGAAAACGGTAGTGTGTGTGTGTGTGTGTGTGTGTGTGTGTGTGCACACTAGATTATGGGGTTGTCAAAATGATCTGCTGCTAGTAACCTGTCCACATTCAAATCACAAATCACAACTCCCCTTTTTAGAACTGCTTTTAATGTGTAATTAATGTTGTGTGTTGTGTGTTGTAGAATTTTAGTGTGTTGTTTTGACGTTATGATCATTTCAACCTGTGTAAAGTGTCTGTGAGTATTAAGAAAAGTGAAATGTATTATTAATATAAATATATACTTTGCAACAAAAGTGAAAAGAGCTTCATATGTGGCTGTAAAGTAAAAACCTTCCTGTACATTAAAGACACGGCGGGACTTACACTCCTTGATGAAGAGGTACGTTAGTGTTAACATGACGGTGTGGCCGCTATACAGATAATCTCCACACATGGTGTGGGAGCCTGTGATGGATAGGCCCCCACCAGCAATCATCTTCATTATTCTCCTCATCTGTGCCTCCCAGTTCCCGAGAAGCTGAAAGAAACACAGACAGCCATTACGTCATCTTTAGCTTATTAATACTAGTATAATAACTGACAATATTTACTGGTAGCTGCTAAAGAAATATATGATGGGTAAAAGTAGGACGTAGAGGGGAGAGAGAGAGAGAGAGAGAGAGAGAGAGAGAGAGAGAGAGAGAGAGAGAGAGAGAGAGAGAGAGAGAGAGAGAGAGAGAGAGCAGCAGCAGCACAACATGAGTTAATCCAGACAGGGGTGTTCGGACCATTGAGCCTGGATTCACCTGTGATGCCACGTCTCAACTCTAACTTGTAATTTTCCATTGAAGTCACATTTTCTTATGCACCTTAATATATACCACACATAAATTTCTCTAATTTTTGCTACAAACGTTGCAGGGGTGATCTCATTAGAGAGATATTTGGTGTCCAGGGGCCTCATTACAGAAACGTCTTAAGACAAAAATCCTATCTTATCTCAGTTTAGGATGACATTTAGCATTTTTGATATTACAGAAACATGTTTCCTCACTGCATTCTTCTCTTATCTTAGGATAGGAATTAAGCTATTACAGAAGCGAACTAACTTAGGGATTTCCCAAGTTAGGAATCCTAAATTAAGATTGCAGTATAAAGAGCGCCCCGACCTTCCTGTTGAAGCATTCGGCACCAACATGCATTAATAGTGCAGTAGGGACATATTGCACTTTTTTGTAAGTAAAATCAAAAAAGGTGTCAAATAACTATAATTAAAAAAAAAAAATCAGATAGTTTTCCTGTAATAATCCTTCTAAAATAGTGGTATTTTTAAAAAATTAAAAGTAGCAGAAAGTGCAAATACTCATGTAAAAGTAAACATATCTCAATGTTGTATTCATAATAAATATAGAACATGTTCAACTTAAACACTGGAGGCCACGGATCATTACATGTCTCCAAAACTCAAAGTTTATAACCATGGCGATGACGTTAACGCTCACATTTCCCCCAACCCTAACAATTTAATTTGTAACAGCAACTTTAGTTGCCTAAACTCAAATGTAATAAAAGCATCACCTTACTCTATCAAAGTGTTGACCACCGGTGGTTTTAGTTTCAGTTTCACTTTATATGTCATATGTAGGTTAAAGGGGAACTACGGCCATTTTCAAAATTCATACATGTTATTCCTATGGTCAAAGACAGTCCAAAAGAATATTAGTAAACTTGAACAACTCTCTCCCAAATCCAAAAACTAGAGTACTAAAACTCAAACATGTGATGTCATAGGGTATAAAGTGTGGAGCTGCTCCATAGACAATGAATGGGGAAAGATGTTCTAGATGACACTGAGAGCACCCAGGGGGATGAGTTGAGTATATGGGAACATTTTCTGTTTAACAACTGGGAACACAACAATAGAATAAAGCTCATTTGAGTATAAAAAAGAAAACAAACATTGTGTGGGTCCACAAAATCAGCCTCCCATTCATTGTCTATGGAGCAGCTCCAGACTTTATACCCGATGACATCACAAGTTTGAGAGTTGCTTCTCTGGTTTCTGGCTTTGAGAGAGAGGAGCTCATGTTCACTAACTTTGATTGAACTTTACAAGGCCATGAAAATAACATATTGTAATTCTTAATTTGGTTGGTGTTCCCCTTTAACACAGGGTCAACGGTACCATGAAATGTATTGGACGAGAGAACGGGCCAGCAATAAAAAGCACTAGTCGCAAGAAGAGCACTAGTCATATGAGGATAAAATGACAATTAGATGGGATGAAAAAAAATAAAATATAGCATTATAAGCATAAATGAAAAAGAGGATTTGTGTGTTAAAGTAACTACTGTTTATCCAACAGTATTGCACAGTATGTACCCATATCGCTGGCATTTTGTGTTCTAGCAGCACATGCATAATGAAAACTCATTACACTACAAACAAATGTTTTAAAAGCTAAGAGAGCACAGACTGCATCTATTCCGTCATCCATTCTGCAAACAAAAACATAATAATTCAAAGACGCCACAACAGAAAAGCTGCCCACAGTGGCTTGAAATACAAGGATATGAAACTGCATTCCTAGTAGAGAATCTGCAATATTACAATAACAGGAACTATTAAAACGTGAAGCAGCTGCTCGAAGCTCCTCTTGCATCACAAAAAAAATGGACATGCACATATCTTACGATCGGTGGTCAGTGGAGAGCACTCAGAGGCTTTCAGCTTACAAAAAGAGATCGCGTTTTTGCTGAATTTGCCCATTCAGCATGTTTGTGCCTAAAGCGGTTAAGTAAGAAAGAAGCCTTTCATGCTCAACAAACCTACAATGGCGAGAGAAATAAAAGTGTGTGTGTGTGTGTGTGTGTGTGTGTATAATACCTTTGGAGAGCATTTGAAGTGCATCCCGGGAACAGGCAGAGTGGTGATGTACATTGTAATACACCGGTACAGATAGAGTGTGCCCACAATGAAGAAGAACCGCCTGCCTATAATTGACCTGTGAAAAACAGACAGTATTATTAATAATATGACATTTTTGTTGAGTTGCATTTCAGATTCCAACTCAAAAATATATATATATGTTGGCTGGCTAAACTAGACTGTACCTGTGCTTGAGTAGAATCCACTGTATCAGCCAGAGTCCCACGAGCAGCATGCCGTTAATCTCACAGATGGAGAAGGCCCACTCCACCCTGTTAAACAGGTCGAAGAACTTATCGGGCAGCGGCGGGGTGTGCTCCTTTGGCGGTACTCTCTCATGGACCACTGAAATGACGATGGTGGTGGTAACAAAGCACACCACCGCGTAGGCAAACGCTATGCCCGTCTTCCCCCACTCGACAGGGAACGAGGTGCGCATAGTGTCTATTGTAGGGATGGGGATGTGGACCATCTCCATCCTGAAGTCCTTCATCCCCAACGTGCCATTCCTTTGAGGCTTGCTAGTTCCGTTAGGTAGCCCGCCAGCGTGCCCATTCGCATGGCCGTTTTTGTGCGCCTCGATGTGAGTCTCTATCCGCAGCGTCTCCAGTCGCTCCAACAGCTGCTGCCCGCCGTCGGACGACACCAGCGAGACGGGAGGCATCTGGACGTCTGCCGCGTTGAGCCGGAGCAAAGAAGGACCGTCAGTCTGACGGAGGGCGTCTATGTACTCCGGCATCCCCTCTTTGCTCAGCCAGTCAGAGACGTCCTCCGCCGACCATGCTGCCACCTTCTTCATCTTGGCCAGTGGGCAATGGGGAGGATTAGGAGGGTCCTCAGACTAGAGGGGAAGCTTCACAAGAGGTTTGGCGGTCTATGGGGCAGTGGTGAGACCTCTCCAATTTTGGCACATGGTGTTTGTTGCACCCAGAGGGAGCCCAGCCTCCTCTTGAAGCGATGGGGGGGGAGAAAGGATCACTCAGGGTTAGGGCCAATAGACAGGCTAGCAGATGAACCACAGTTGAACCACCTTTCTTCACCTCATCAGCTCTTCTTCACACACTGCACCCCTGTTAAAGGAAAAATAAAATGCTATGAATCAGAATACAGTGTATCCGCTTACACAACTCTACTGGGTGTAGTCACAGACCGGATGCCTAGTCAGACCTGGAAGCTATGTATAATAGAGCAGCATGACGCACAGGTTGTTTGACCTACTTTGAACTACTAAAAATCACAGATGAAACCAATTAAGCTCCATTTCACACAAGTGAAACATTAAATTAATTATTCACATATATCTAAAGCTTTTACAACAATTACAGCGACTGTATGCGGACTCAATCGATCCGCAGGTTTCCCCTCTTTGAGCCTCACTCTGGGCTAACAAATCTCGTCTGTGGCAACATCCTGAGTGGGTGTTGCCACAGACTTTCACTGAGAAAGTGTCAAAATACACAATAACTGAATGCTGTGTGGCACTGAGAAAATACCCACGTGAATGGGTTTCTGGTTTAACGCCACTATTTCTAGACAACAGTGTGTAAACAGATCCAAGGTGAACCGAAAGCAGGAGAAAGTGATGGATGGGAAGATACAAGAAAACACTGAGTCAGTGATTAATCATTCATTTGATAAGCAGAACAGACGGGGCCAAACACACATACATCTTAATTTCTTCAGTTTGATGGAGTAGCCAGGTCAGCTGATCATGTAATTCATTATGGAGGACAGAACCTGCCAAAATGAAAAATAATAAATAAATGCCTTGATAAATAAATAGATATGTCTTTATATTCAGCAAAAATAATATAAAAAATAAATGTAGCCATTAATTAATTGATAAAATAAATTGATATTTCTGTTTTACTTTGCTTCTTTGTTTATCTTTGTATTAATTCCCTTATTTATTTACTCTTCTGTTTAATTTTTCCTTTTATTTATTTATGTAGTTATTTTTATTAATATTTAAATTAATTTATTTATCAAGGCATTTATTTTTTATTCATATATCTATTTTTGTATTAATTTAAATTTTGTATGTGTGTGTTTATTTATCTATTTATGCATTTATTTATTTATGCACGATTTTCCTTTGCATTTTACCCCTTATTTATTTCTGTATTATTTCTTTATACATTCCTTTACATATTTCTTTATGCATTTCTGCCTCATTATGCAAATGAGGGGGCTGTCACTCAACATCATGACATAGGGGGGTCATCATGGGGTCAGGGTGCATGACTATATGTTGGTTAGCAAAACGGTGTCTGCTTCTGCTTACGTCACATTTTATCTATTAATTAATGGCTACATTTAATGACATATTTATTGAGTCATTTATTTTTTTATTTTTTTATGTTTGGTTCCGTCCTCCGTAATTTATCACTCAAGACAAACACCTAAACTGTAAGCATAACAGATAAAAAAACACTATCCTACCAGTTCTTTCACAGATCTCGCTTTTAAACTCTACTTTGTTTTCCATGTGTGTTTCTCATCCGCGCTTCAGGCAACAGCCAAGGTTTAGCATTAACGAGAAGATGAACCCACACATCTGCTGCATATCATGCGTTTGTTTATAGACCGCGATGTCGGCGGTGGACACAGGGTGGCCCTGCTTGTGTTGGGATGGGGGAAGGGGAGTTGTGCGAGGTACAGCTGGAGGCAGGTCTTGATCTACTGCATGGATTCGAGGAAAGAGAGAGGATGGGAGGGGAAACAGACTGCGAGAAGGAACTCATAAATCAGAGTGAAGGTCAGCGCCGAGCAGAGAGACAGCCCCACCCCTGTAAAGAGGGCAATCAGCCAGCAGTCAAGCCCCAGCACCGCCAGCTCAGCTAAGGCCAATGGCAGCTAAATACACTGGCGGGCTGGCTGGGTTGGCAGGACAACAAACTGCACATCAGTACCTCATCTCACCTCAGAGGCCTGCTCATTTGGGCCAGCAAAACAGAGCCAAATAAATGAGCTATAAGCCGGGTCGTCTACAACTCTGACAACACCTGGCATCAGATTTATTCCTGCTGAGGTCTGGAGAACAATTTGACCTAATAACCCAACGATTTTAACATACATTATAATAACTAAAAAGTATAAAAAATAAACATATGGATAGCATTTATACAGCACAGCGGGGGGGGTCCTCATTGCAGCAACAGCTTAGCTACGTGACAACACAGCTGTGCACCTTAACATAGGGTGAAGAGTTCAAAGGAGAGCGGTATTCAGAGGAAATAAAAAAAGAGAAATAAAGACAAGGAGCACTTGCATCAGTCTCTTAACAGTATACAACTGAGACAGATCAGAGATTAGCTGTCACTGAGTCAGCTGTGTGCTGAGGACCTTTGGTCTATGAATCAGCTTACAACGTGCACCGTGAAGAAATAATCTCACTCAACTGAACTGGCAAAAGGGAAAAACAAACTAATCCGGAAACTAATAAACTAACCTGTATTCAGCCAGGTATCTAAATACAGCGGTCTGTCATATGATATGAGATATGAGGGATACAATAAGATATGTTTTGTTATTTCTATTCTAAAAACTGAGCATGCATATCCATTTTGGTAGTGGAATGGTGGTTTCTTATTCAAGCAAAGACCTAGCCATGGAGACAATATCTGGAGAACATATGTATGTATGCACTGAATTATTTTTCATTGGCTGTAACTTGACCCTGCAGGAACACACAGATCCTGCAATAACACACGGTTGTGGAAAATACAAACTTCGCCCAAGCAAATCTCGGGGGTTAACCAACACCTGATGGGCACGTAGCAGGCTTTGATAAAAAAAAAAATGTTGCTGCCAGAAGCAAAACAGATGGAAATCTTCAGAACAATATTGTTTTGAGGGCAGAGGACTACAGAAACAAAGGAAAGTCTGGAAATGCTTCAGCCTTATGATGTTGTGAATTTTGATACAAGATAAGAGAAAAGATTGAAGCTACTCCCTAAACATTTCACCTTGAAAGCCTTTTGTTTCCCTTCAGAACTTCAGTAAATATGACAACACCAGATAAAGAGCGCTCGAGGTGTGTGCTTACTGAGCAGGGTAGAGAACTATTGTCATATGTTTACTTATTGCAAGCCTACTTACAGGACTGACATCATTCATTTGAGGATGTTTAAGGAGTTGAGGGAAGCGGCATTCGTTTCATCTGACCACAAAAAGAGACGGCAGATGAGCAGCTGAGTGGTTGGGTTTAAAGTGAGACTACACTCATTAGTATACAACCAGGGTTGCTTACTGACCAAATTACGTTGGTGCTACCTAGTATCGATTCACGCTAAATCAATCCGTGCTAAATGTCGGTACCTGAGAGTGCATCTGGGGAAGAGTAAGAGAAAAAGAGCGAATCACAGTGAGTGGCGAGATGAACGCGGTCACAAGTGTGGTTAACCTAACACTTTTCGAAACGACAGAAAATGCTTGCTGCAATATTTTGTAATGCAAAGGTGGCAACACGTCTCTCATGTGTTTCCTCCGAGACACACATGACAGCATGTTTGTTATGTGTGTCAGGCTATGCCCTGGTGAAAGACTGACAGGCTGGAGGTTGGAGGGACGGGTTTGGGACCGGAGAGGAGGGAGGGGTTTTATTTTGTGTTGTGTGTAAAATATTCTTAATAAATAACAATGTTAAAATTGAGAAGTTAGTACTTGTTTTTACTAAGTACTACTACTATAATTTATTATTACAGAGAGAGTTAAGTACCAAATAAAAAGGTACCGGTACCGAATTACAGGCACTAGTAATGATTCAAATGTGAATGGTAACCAACCCTATAGACGAATCCAGCAAAATACTGGATGTATGTTGTACGTTGGTATGCAAGCCAAGAAGTGTACAATTTTTTACTTTTATCTTTACTTTCTATGCAATGTTACTTTTGACAATGATGTTCACGAGTTCAGGAAGAACCTGAGCAGTTCTCAGCTGCCTAACTTTAGGCTTTCATGGTGAAACAAGTAACGTCAGCTAATTTAACACTGCTTAGCTAGCGTAGCTAACGGTAGTGGGCTAAAGGCACTGTCTAGGGGGCTAAAGGCACTGTCTAGGGGGCTGCGGTGGTCCCACAGAATAAACTAACAGTGGCGTTATTGTGAAATATAACATTAGTTGTTCTAGGGCAACCTAATGACCACAAAGTAAACATCATTAATCAGTCGGTAACCAACCACCCTCAAGTTTATACAAACAACCATTGATGTTTTCGGCTGAAAGTCACCAGTTAACACGGTTAGCAGATGGTAAGTCACTAAGACAGCGCCGCTAGATCGCTAAACACACAAGGAGTGTGGTGGAGATACTTGTGGAGCAAACACTACTTAAAGGGTGCCCTGTAGAGTTTTCTTGTAAACAAACAAAAGTTACATTCAGTGTTACTCACCAAAACATTGCATTGAGTGTATCCTTGAGGTCTTACAAACGAGGCAAGTGCATTTCTTTCCTCAGGACACATTTGCAAAGCAAATCTTTTTAAACACTTTAAATCCAGCATTGTTTACATGTTGTTTATTAGCTTGCAGTCTTCCACTTCCCTGCCTTTGCTGGCCCATTGTAGCGTATCTTGGCATGTTACCGCCACCTGTTGATCAGTGGAATAGTGTGAAACCATTGGTAGGACTGTGTATCGCGTCATCCGTGTGTATGTGCGTCCTCGAGATAAGCAAAACGGGGAACCACTCATAGAAAACAGCTCTGTATCGCTACTAGAGGTCAAAAACTCCAAAGGGAACCTTTAAGGCCCAGACACCCCAAGCCGACATCAAAGAACTAGCGGCGATGAAGGCTGACTGTTGCATCCCCTCACGTCACCTTTGCTTTGGTCGACAAGTTGCATTTGAACACACTGCAAAGACTACAGCCGACGACCAGTTAGCACGTACGTTCTGTGCCTGCGTGAGAGGAAATAACTATACCTACAAGCAGGCGGCGGTAGTTTGTATTTCTCATTCAAAAAGGGAAACTGGAAGACAGCGGACTGCCGATATACAAGCTGTTGTATCTCCCTGGTAGGGAGAGTTATTTCATCTCATGCAGGCGCAGAACGTACGTTGTAGTTGGCCGTCGGCTGTAGCCTTTGCGGTGTGTTCGAGTGCATCTTTTAGGCGAAGACAAAGGTGATGCGAGGCGACTCATTGGTCGGCCTTCATCCCTGCTTGTTCTTTGATGTCGATCCAAAAATGTCTGTAACTTTCCGACAATCCCACTCACTTCATGTCCCAATTGGCCAGCTGTGCAGTGGCGAGAAAGGAGCCAGGATTTTGAACTTCTCTGTCGAGCTCTCTTTTTTCATATTTGTAATTGAAACATCACAGGCATATATAAGACCGTCAGTGTGTTTCATGTCACCACTTCCTCCTACTTTCACATCCCTCTCTCTGCTATACACATCTTAAATCAAGCGGAAATGCCACACCAGCTTTTAAAAACTGATATAAAATTGTGTTATTCTATCATCAAAGTAAAGGTGACAACAGTGCTGGGAGCAAGACAGCTTAAATAAGTAGGACAGTATCATAACATTACCGCAATTGCACTTTTCCCTCATGTGGCAGGTCTTTCCCCTCTGAAAGTTTGTTGGGCCAAGCGGAGGGGAAAGGGAGGAGGGGAGGTTGGGTGGTTTTGCACAAGGCAGTACATGTGACATGACATCACCAGAAAAAGATCCCACCCAGGAGCGACAATATGTCAAGCCGACACAAACATAAACACACCATCCGTAGCCCATCTTTAGGCAGCCGAGAGTGGTATGAAAATGACTCATTCACAATGGCTTTGAATGGCCTTTCAGAGAAGAGGAAAGTCAAGTCCCATAGGGTGTAACAACTAGCAGTGAGTGCACAAACAGTTTCATATAGAGTAAGTAAACATTTACTAGTGTCAATAGCAACCTGAATGTACTCTACAGTTTGTCCACAGAAACCTGTTGGGCTACCAGTTTCAAGCTTTTTAAAATGCCTGATCTGAATTTGAGCTTCAAAATAAAGGGCACCTTTACAATTTGCTGTAATGTGTTCCTAAATTCACTCTTCTCCTTTCCTTGGCTCAAGAGCATTGGCCTCAGAGGGGAGGAAAATTGTTTCTCTGACCTGTCGCCACCTTCTGTCTTTTAGTTCCACCTCTCCCTTCATTCTTCTCCCTGCCTGCATGATCAGGAGCCAGTGCCTATTGATTATACTTTCTCTATCTCTGTTGCTGCACATTTCTTTCCGGTCATTCATCTCATGCTTTCTTTTAACTTGTGGCAACTGAAATCTCCCGGTGAAAAGAATGGCCTTCGTCAAAACTGGCAGAAGTACAGATACATGAAGACGAATGAGATGCGAGAACAGATATACAGTACACACAAGGGACACACACACACACACACACACACCTGAGGCATATTACAGTTGGGCCTTACCAGTCTTACAACAACAACTGGAAAATGTAGCTAATTTCCGACAAATACAGTATCCCTCTTAGGTAACAATAAGTCACAGTCATAAAAAGGGCTTTTCACAACAACAGCATGTCTGTGCTTGATCTGGTTGCTGAGCCAAATCTCAAACCATTCCACTGTTTCCATTAAGGAGCCCATCATAAGTGCAGGGTAACATCATCATCATATAAGGCTCATTCATAAGCAATGAGCAGCAAAGAGAACTCTGACTTACATTTTTCATCCAGTAATACCTCAGTGATCCTTTAAGCAAACTTATGCTCTGCTGTATGACCAGCGGTGCATAAGTTTGATCCTCAAACTACATTAAAAATGGAGAAAGCGTGAAAACCTGGTTAACCAGAAAGATGCAGCGAATTGGAAAAAAACGAAAGTTAAAAAAACTGATTACATCAGAACAAAAGAGAGGCGTTGACAGCATAAAGATAAGAAAGGTATCTATTTTGTCTCGCTGGATACAAACTGACAAATACACTGGCCGGGTCACTCACTATGTTTGTTTTTAGCAACCATGTTTGACATGATATGAGAGTTGCTGTCAACCACCACAGTAGACCCTGATCATATATGACAGTAAGGGGAAGGACACATGCCACGTCTTTTGCACGCTCATATCCATTGTTGTCAATGTAGACGTGCAGCAAGCACACTGAGACGCGGGAGCGACCTTTGGGTTTTGGACTGTTGGTCAAACAAAACAAGCAATTTGAAGACATCACTGTGGGCTCAGAGATTTTGTTTTTACTATAAATTTCATGGACTAAGAAATTAATTGAAAAAAATAATCTGGAAATTATTCGCTAATGAAAAATAATCCTTAGTTGTAGCCCTAAAACAAAGTACCCAATTCTCAGTCTGATAGGGTCAACTTTAAAACTGGTAGAAATGTAGGTCAATTCAGAAATAGTTTTGCTGGTGCCCAATTTCAGCACCAGTCCAGTACCGACTGCTATGTTGGCACAGAAATTCAAAACAAAATTGGTATCCAGTCCTGTTGTACATGGTTTCACTGCAACTTCTCGTATTTGACAGCTCATGTTGCATGCAACCTGGATATGTGTATGTGAAATATTTACACAACATGGTCAAATATTTGAACAGAGCAGACATGACAGTGCACAACCAGCTATGTCAATCACATAAAAGCAGAATGAAGATGATATTCCTCCTCGAATAGCAGTTTTTAAAAGGAATGCTTTGTTTGCCCTCTCCCTGCCTTGTGTCCTAAGGGTGTTGTCCTTTTCTTCAGTTTGTACACAATAAAGGTATCGCTTTACAGGGTTTTTTTATCTCGAGAGGCAAACTGACAATTGTTGAACAAAACGCTCTCACCTGTATCCCTTTACACCTAGTATACAAACGCTGCAAAGGTAGACAATGCAAGGCCAATATTTACACAACTGGGGCAGCCTGGTTAAAGTGATTATGGTTAAAAATTAACCGCGTATGTTCATGCTTACACAGTAGTTCAGCCCTGTTATTAGAATGAGTTAATATACTTACACCAAGCTTTATGCAGTATGGTGCTGTGACTCCTGCTATTTCTAAGAAACGTTCATACTTTGTAAAATATTGGTGAAAAATCACACACACATTCAGCAAGTTTGGTAATGCACGGTAAACTTCTATGATGCTCAGCGACCAGCAGAATATACGTGGCCTACCTTCGTTGAATGTGGGAAGGACAGACTAAGTGAAACAGTGTTTGGCTTCAGTGAACACAGAGGAGATGAATGACACGCTTGGAATGTGCAGCATTTTAGAGATTGAAGGGTCAACTCACCTAAAATCACAAAAAAAAATACTACTTATTAAACATCCAGATAGTTTCAGTTTCATGTGCCAAGTGCCAAGAGTTTGACAAACTACAATGAAGATGTGCACTCTATAGCAATGAAAAAAGTGCTTATAAATACATTTACTTGGTATCTTACTTACTAACAAAACAAAACCTCTACTTCTGTCCAAGTGCTCTGCTGGCTACTAACTAAATGTTTAGTTTATAGCAACCAAGAAATACAGTCAAAACCATCACATCACATGATTGTATCGGCTGTGTGCTGTTGTTGTGTGTCTACAAGCAAACAATCAAGATTGATTGATTGTAGAAATCAACATAGCCTTTGGAGCCTTCAACAAGACCAAAATCCATATTAGAACCGTTGCAGATGGGTCTTGCAGCGCAATATGACCTTTAAAAGTAAATAAGAATCAGCAAAGGCATCAATTTCAAATTTATAAACCACACCTACACTTCAAGTTTTTCTTCTACGCTTAGTTTTCTACTGTCAAGAAATGTCTGTACTAGTGTGGCACGGTATACAGATACTAGAAAGGTATCGCAATACCCTGCCGTTAAAAACGATTAGGATTGGGTTCCCCCGGGAGCTGGCAGTTATAACTTTGCTGCTGGTGGGAGCAAGCGGTCAAAAAATAAACTGTAACGATAACCAGATAGATGGAGTCAACAAATTAACAACATCAACTTCTCACAAAACTTCATCTAAATTTATTATCATTTTGCGGATTTTAGTTTTTTTGGAAGCTTCTCGTCGTCTACCGTGCTCTCCGCCTTAACGGTTACTGATACAATGTAATGATGAAATGTAAATGTGGTGCATTATCAAATATAAATGCAAAAAAAAATAATTTAATTAAAAGTTAACTAACAAAGAAATGGCAAACGCAAGTATAGGGGACATCGGATTACTGCACACCATTTTATTTCTTTAATTAATGCATTTATACATTATGAGATTTTTAACTAATAAAAATAATCTAATTCCATGTTCTGTCATCTATTATTCCATTACTTTTCCTGATGTTTTAGATTTTTGCTGTGGTATCATTTCAGTATCGGTATCAAGATATTTAGGCAGGGTATCGCATCAAAGTCAGAATTTTGTTATCGTGACAACGCTAGTGTCTACTCTACAGCTTCTTTCAGCAACAGATTACTCTTCAGCTCAGGGAACAATGGCCTACAGCAATCAATCAACACACCTGGCACGTTGCACACCAACAACAAGCTTCTTATGATAGCGCACACACAACCCAATATTAAGTAAAAATCATTCCATTTACAAGAAATGTCAGAGCAGTCTTGTCAGATAAAAGGTCGGTATGATATTAGAGAGGTCTCGACACTATCACACAAGCTATTCAGGGCAATAAAAAAGTATGAAACTGAGAATTTTAACACTGGGGTCTGATGACAGCCTTGACTGAGTACAGTCACTGTGAAGTAAGACCACAGGCAAGGTTTGATATTTATTTGAGTCAGGGAATAATCAATCTGCTAGCCATAACAGCTGACAACAGAAGCTCCAAAGCACGCATTACATAACATCCTCCCACTACTGCATAGGAATATTGCACTTCTAATTTTGTCAGATAACTAGACTACAGTTGTAGTGGGAGGATGACATTTAAATAGGAGGTAAAACAAATGATTACCATTTTAAATGTTTCCAGTGTGGGCACTTTAAAGTGTCGCTGAACTGTGGTCATAACTCCATGATTGAATGTGTTGGTTTTCTTTGCATTGCCTGCGTTGATAGAACACAAACTAAACTACATTTAGAAGGTGTGTTATCTTTTTTTTATTATTATTATTATTTTAACATATAAAATTACATTAAATTATATTTTCATTAAAATTAGCTATTTCAATTCCTTTGCAATGTCAGTTTTTAAATTTCAAACTAGTGAATAAATACATGGATCCCCTCATCTTTCATCCCTAAATCAATAAAGTTGAAGAAATAGTGCAACATTTTCCTCTACTACGGTGTTACAAAACCACTATGCTGATCTGTCATTACATATTACTACGAGGAACACACAGATATACCAAAGTCTACAATGCCAGATAAAATTAAATGTACATCATACGGACCTTCGCAACCCAGCTATCACAGAATAATATTGTGTTCTATCAGTCTGGCGTTTAGCTAGGGGTAAAGATGAGACAGGCCATAAAGCATGGATGGCTCTTGCAAATCTCAGGGGAGCTGAGCTGAATGGCATAACAACCACTGTACTGGTAGGTGATATCTGCTAATGAGAAAAGCACCTGTGGCTTTATGAGTCACTGATTAGGATGTCAGGCCCTCGCAACCCCAGAGGACCAACACACAACTTGTTCAAATGCATGTGGTGCAGACACATCAGAAATTGTATTGAGGATAGCATCCAAGGGACATGTTGTCAACAGGGAGTAATTACTGTGCAGCACAGCATTTAGCTGTTTATCAACTTTCCGAACTGCAGAGGTCTGAGTCAACAAGACTGACAGCTTAACAGACTTGTAATGACTTTGCATGTTTGAGCAGAGTGATGCAATTTCCCAACTGTGTTTTTGCATGTCTGACACTAAAAATTGTGCTTCTTGATTAAACTGTTGAAGAGTCCTTGAAAGCCAAGGACTAAGTTAAAGGTGCTGAATTCCAAATTCAGAGCACGGCTCTCATCATGGCAACGGCTGAGCCGGTGGCTAGCAGCTAACAGTGCTAACAGCACAAATTAGGGCTGTGTATTGGCAAGAATCTGGCGATACGATACGTATCATGATGCAGGGGTTACGATTCAATATAGTGCGTTACTGTAAGCAAGGTGGTACATTGCAATTTTTTAAAAATCAAATTGCAGGAAAACTGTCGTAGTATAAAGAACACACTGCCATATACATAAATTCTGAAGAATGATGCAATCAGCACAGTGGGATCTTTTATCATAGACCTTGTAACATCCAACATCATAGCACTACTTTGAGAGGGCACATACACTGAGAGGGTGCATCTCTTTGCTAATGAATAAAGTATAGACTGAGTTAATCTTCGCATGTAAACCTTAATTAAAAACCGATACAGTGTTTCTGAGAATCAATACAGTATCACAAAACATAATATCACGATACCCAATATTTTCTTACACCCCTTGCTAGGGCTGGGCGATATGGAGAAAATCAATATACTCGATAATGCAACGATGTTGTAGGGTTGACTATTGGTGCTTTTACAAAATATTTACACGATGAGATTTTTGATAAATAATCATCAGTTATGGGGATATAATGACTAAGTGGGTAAAGGTAAATAATAGAACAGCCTGTTACATTAAGAAAAATACAGAATTTTAATCTAATGCAGCCATTAAAACCAGGAAAAGACAACACTTATGCCACATTACAATATTTCGCTATCTAAAATCTAAGACAATATCTAGTCTCATATCACGATTTTTATATAATATCGATATATTGCCCAAGGTGAATGTGAACCGTACTATTTAAAACACCCAAACATAACCTGACGCCTTTCTACTGGCCTGTGTTTTGGGATTTTTGATACTGGTATTTTGTATTTTAAGAGCAATAACTCGCACACTGAGTTGTAACCCTTGATGTCTGGGTTTCTTTGATCTGAGCAATCTTCCATTAAGATGCCATCCATCGTACCCCTTTGGGGCCACGTTTGTTGAAAACTCCATGGCACTATAAGAGAATCCACATTCTCTAACCAGAAAAAAAAAAAAAACTCCTCCAGAATGAGCAAGTGGTTCATCCACATCCGCAATCATGTTATCTAAATTATGTAAACACACTGTTGCATTCTTTAACAATGAAGTGTAAACTAGGCTTAAAAAAGGTTAGGCAAGTGGAGCTGGGCGTCACCCACAACAGCAGAGAGGGTTGTCATACTGTGCGTTATCTCGTACAGTCATGGTTAGTCATAAAGCTAATTTCCATGTAGGCTGGAACAATTTAGAGGACACCAAATTAATCGAAGTACCTCCCTAATGACAAGTGTTTTGAAATCATTACAAGAGGGAAAAGAAACAAGAGTCTGCCACTGCACATAGAGTGCTGCAGAGATGACGTATTTTTGCAGGCTAACCAGGAAGTTAACACCGCCCTTGGTTCCCTCGACAATTATTGCAAAAAAATAAGTTCCGTGACAAAGAGAAGGTTATGATACTTACAATAGTACGTTTTGTTCAGTAAGATAATCTCAATGAATGATCAATGAACACCACTTTATGATTATCTGAATGTGAATGCAACCACCAGAAGTAAAAAAGCTAAGTGTTAGGCTACAGACGAACTACACCACAAGTATACACAACAAGGCTGTAAAGGATTTTATATCGTAGAACAAAACGTTAAAATCTCTTAAGCTTGTGTTAACAGACCTCGTTTCATGCATCTAACTAAAAGCCCATTCAAAAAACCCATTGACTTTCAGACGAGGGAACCAGAAGTGCTGAAATGCTAACTCATTTCTGGGTTTTAGGACTCATTCCTGGAGCAATCTATTTGCATAGGACAGTTTTTTTACACAAAAGATATTAGATCATTAACATACATTGAGGTAGTTAAGTTTCAAGTTGCTGTGGAGCCAGCATGTAAAGGATAGTAAACAAACCATCTCTCATGGGACCCTTTGTGTCTCTTTCACATTCAGGGAACTTTGTACATACATCATTTGGTTTTAATCTGTGCGTCTTCAAGGACAGTTGTGAGCACAAAATGACACTAGCTAAAGTCACACCAGCTATCCTCAATATAGCATCATGTTTGCCTTTAAAATAGGCCAAAATATGCACAAATTAGGGCAGGAGCAGGTCTACAGCTTCTTGGGCGTTTACTGATGAAATACAGTCACACTGGTGTACCGTTATTTACACCAAACAATCTGAGAAACTTGATTAACATAAGTGGAACGCAGGAGGACACATGAAACAAGTCAGGACAGGGGAATACCCAGCTCAGGTGTAAGCAGGCGACACAATAGCACAAAACAGAAAAAAGACGGCCTTCACAGGGGCGGCTTGCACTACTTAACATTCCTTACCAATGCTCCCCACTCCCCACCCTTGCCTTGTCCACATGCATTAGTCATGTACCTACCTGCATCATCTAGTTTAATACAGAACCTTATGCACATCTTAATTGTCAAACTGTGCCAAATTCATTTAAAGTCTGTCTGGCTCCTTCATTTATTCAAACAAAGCCCAGAAAAGTCAGACATTAGATTACTTAAAACACCGCCCTTCTTTCCTGCAAGTATAATTAAAACTTCATCTCATATTTTGACATAATTTCTTTTCTGAAATACACAAAATAGGCTACAGCAAAGTTCTACTAGCCTAGATTTCCAAAAAGCAGTTGTAGGCCAGAGGAAACTGGGACATCATGTGAGGAGCAGTAAAACTTCATCCGTTTCTAATTATGGCAGAAACAAGATTAAAGCCATTACATATTGTCTCTCTGGAGGCAAACTTATGATGGAAATCAAATGATCAATGGCCATTGGCTGGCACTAACATTGTAGTGCCATAAGCTAGAATAACAAACAGGCCAAGGCCATCAGCTAATAGCATTATACCCAAGCTGTGGTTTGAGTAGAGGCTCAAGTACACTGGAGAGGAGCAAACACATTTGCAAATGTGTAATCGTTTTAGAAAAGACCAATATGCATTTCAAGTGTCAAACATGCATCAACAAAACAAATGTTGGGGGTAATTTTACCAAGGATCTACACACTTTATCAATAACAACCAACATATTAAATTAATGGGGCAACATTTTGAATCCACAGAGATCTTATTCGGGCTTTGCCAGGCAAACAGACATGGTAACCCTGTCAGGTACGGCTGGACGATATGGCTTAAATCTTCTATTATGGTACAGGTCATTTCATATCTCGATAAGGATATATATATCACGATATAGCATGTTTTCCGGTAATTCAATAAATGAATAGTCTATATGAAATAACCACATAGTAAAGCCGTTTTTTGTGTACTCCTGTGTGAATTAAATACTTGACAAATGAAAAGTACTAAGTATTTCCTCATTTTAAGAACTTGAGTGCAAAATTAACATAACAGCCTAGCCTATATTGCGATAAAAACGATATAGAAAAATACACACGATAGACATTTTGATATTGTTTTGACGATATACAGTATATCGTCATATTGCCCAGTCCTATTGTCAGGCGGTTGCAAGCTTTGTTTGTATTGTATATTTTGGCCCTGCCTAAAATTTACCGAGAAGCTACGTACAGGTGGTTAGATAACATCATGGAGGGGATATTCATTTTAGTTGACACCGTCATAGAGGTGTCAATTCTGTTCTATGTTTTAGCATTTAGGTCATAGTTAGTGGCAGTGTTGTACAAGCCTGCATTATATTGAGAGGTGTTTCCAATACCCCACCTCTTAATATCATGTAATCCAGTACAACAACACCTTTAACTGTGACCTCGGTAATAAACATATACTTGAATTTACACATTTCTGACAGTGTCACCAAAAACTGAACATTATAAACTTTGCACAGGTGTACCTAATAAAATGGCCACTGAGTGTACAGTATATACCTTCTTTATTGTCAGTGAATGAAGTCTATTTGTGTCAACTGGATGTAGAGGGATAAAGCCATGGCACATGTTTTTTTACATAGTTTTATAGAAACAGGGCTTTAATAGGAAAATTCAATGACAGTACTCGCTCTAGTGTTAAAAAATATATATACTAACGTCATCTTTGCCATTCTATTGTAAGGTTTTGAACTGAGAATCTAATTTGAATATACACTGGTGGGTGTTTATCCCCTAATATTAATTTAGTAAGTCAATGGTGATATATGATACTTGCTGATGGTTTCATAGCATCTCCACCTTCTCTCATCTGTTGCGGTATGAGTCTCATCTGTCTCTCCTTCTCTCAAGACCAGACTCAAGCTGACACCCACATGAGTTACAGATCATTAAGAGGGATGCTAATACCAGTTAGCTATGGAATCACATATCTGAAGCTGTGACTAACTTATCAGTCATATCCAGTAAAGCTATACTGTGTTCATTCATAAAAATGTCATCTCGCTCTAATGTCATTAAGTAATCTGCAGCCTATGGCAGCAACAGATGTTGTAGATAAGCAGAAGTGTGTGTTACATCCAGAATTAGAAAAACATACTTTTTTTTGTTCCAAATTAAAACAGAAAACTTTAGGAACAATATTTAAAATAGAGTTGACCTATTCTCTAAACACAACAGCAACATTAAATCACTGTTTCCAGAGGAAGTTGGTGATCTAAGCTACTGTTGGTCAATGTGTTTGGTCAGCTTAGACAGCTTTCCAAGGCTGAATCATAGCTGTGGGCCTACAGAAAACTCATTGTTTCCACTTGCTGGTAGTCTGACATGCTTTGCTTTGGCAATGAGGCTTCCTCAGCAACTGGGGCTGGATGCACTGGCGACAATAAACCCCATTGACTCAACTCTAACATTTTGCCCCATTGACACTCACTGCAGTCATACTGTTTGTGTCTGTGAAAAGTTGCTTTCTCACCACTTCTACACAGACATCTCTCTGTTTATTTCGATCATTGCTGATGTCTCTGTTGGCTCATCTGTAATATCCAGGCAGTTTTTATGGATCTTGGGTTTGCAGTCATGGCATAATATGTCCTGCTAACAGGGCAGTGGTGTATTTTTTCCCAACTGTTCAAACACACTGATCAAGTTTTCCCCCCTTTTGTGGGCAACCGTGCTAAATCAGGTCATCCGTTCCACCCCGTTTTTAGGCAAACACACATCTCAAAGTATGATCGTACCAAGAGGCGCAGAGCAGAAACAAATGTTTGACTACCATTAATACTCTGGGTTAATATTTACAGAGAGAGAGCAGCTGGGAACATTATATTAATCATGCACTATCTGCAACCATCTTGGACTCTAAATACTGGCGCACTTTACACTTACTTTACACTATACATCCTATATACCACTTTATAGACTGCACATATGTACATATTACATTTATTTATTTATCGTACATACTACATTTATTTATTGACGGACTGCACACACTATGTTCACCCATTCCCTCTGCATCTTTTATATCTCTATTTATTGTTTGTGTATACCTTTACCCCTCCTGTGTTTCACTCTGTTTGCTGATGTTGCTGCTTTGACACCTGAATTTCCCTCAGGGGATTAATAAAGGTTCATCTTATATATCTATATTCAACTCTAACGTTGTTAATAGACGTTTATTTTTATTTATTACTTAAAGGCTACATGACTTTTTTTTGTAATGTTCAAATGTTTTAATAAAAGGAGTGCATGTTGAATTACATGGGATTTCTTCTTCTTTTTTTTTCTACCGTGGTATCGAGAATCGTGTAAATTCACTGGTATTGGTATTGACTACTAGATTTCTTGTACCATGACATCCCTAGTTCAAACACACTTATCAAGTTTCCCCCCCTTTTGTGGGAAACCGTGCTAAATCAGGTCATCAGTTCTGCCCTGTTTTTTAAGGTGAATAAACAAGGGCAAACACACACATCTCAAAAAGTATGACCTTATGACCAAGAGGTGCAGAGCAGAGACAAATGGTTGACTACCATTAATAATACTCTGGGTTAGTATTTACAGAGAGAGAGAGCAGCTGGGAATACATTCACACCAACTGTAACATTAGTAGGCACACCTGTGAGATTACATCTACATCACGGCTGATATTTAATGTGGTGAAAACACTGCTTTCATTCACCAGCAGACAGAGGAACAGGTTTTCCCTCCAGGCCATCAGACATTTAAATAGATAATTCATACGACACCTTCTCACACAAACATATATACATATCTTATACTGTATATGTTATTAATGCATGTTATTAATATGCCTGTATATGTTATTAATATGTCATTGTACAAAGTATTTCCTTTTATAATTGTAAATGTAATATTGTTATTTTAATGGAGCTTCCCAGCAAAAAAAGTATTTCACACGTTTGTACCTGTGTATGTAAATGACAATAAACATCTTGAATCATTAAAGGCCTTCACAACCTCACTATATAGTGGTGGCTTAACAGCTTAGTCTGACCACCTAAAAATAGATAATAGAGGCAAGCTGGCGTCTTCAGTAGCTAGCTTGTTAGCCACAACAACAGCCAATACTGTGGCTTTTGGGGGTAACGGGTTTGCTATGATTGTGGATTACAAGGCTGCATTTATTTGTATTGATTCGTAACCTATATATGAACCAATTCAATCTTTAGCTGGGGTTAAAATCAGCGCGAACAGGGAGTAGCGTCTGTGCCAATCACGCTGGATTAACTGTGACTGATCAAATGTTTCACCACAAGGCCAATGAGCAGCTTTAGCTAACGGTACCTTTTAGTTATAAATACAACGCTAAGAAGAAGGAACAAATAGTGCATACATAGTAGCATAACATGGTACAATATCACAGTGTTTAACGTTAACTATAACAGTTATATTGGAGCCACACACAGTGTTGACTGACTGAGGGCTGAGAGACGCTCAGCGAGGATACATAGCTAGTTAGGTCTGCTTCTCGACAAAAAAAGAGTAGTAAACATGTGTGTAATGTTAATTACCTCCGCCGTCGAAATGCTGAAGGACTTCTCTTCTGAATTGTAGTGGTTATTATCCCCGCAGTGTGGTCTGAATCCCTCGCTCCGGTGTTTTCATGGAGAGGCGGTGTGTGACTGGAGAAGCTGGGAGTTCCTCTAGAAGCGTCACTGCGTGCTGCCTTCAGGCACCATCGGAAATATTTCCTGATACTTCAAGTGCCTGTACGTTATTTAGAACAGGGGTTCTCAACCTTTTGTAACCTTTTTAGCCCGCTTAGGATTGTTACAAAATTTCCGAGGACCACCTTCCCACATAAATGACAAACTGGGCTATAAATATGTGTGATGCCACTGTCAGGTGTGATGTCCCGCATAGATATTCAGCTTACCCTCACCTAACCCATCACGGATTGCCATTATGAATCCAAAGTATTCAGGGGCATATTTTCTCAACACACACTTTTATTGGTTTAAAAAAATTGCTCCACTTTGTGTCAATGCATCCGAGACATATATCTTTGTAAAGGGGAGACTCGTGGGTACCCATAGAACCATTTTCATTCACATATCTAGAGGTCAGAGGTCAAGGGACCCCTTTTGAAAAATTGAGCGTAATTTTGGAGCGTTATTTAGCCTCCTTCCCGACAAGCTAGTATGATATTTGGGTGGTACCAATGGATTCATTAGATTTTTCTAGTTTCATATAATGCCAGTATCTTCACTCTAGCTTTAGAAGTGAGCCACTACAACCTCTGAAATACAGAATAGCGGTTAATCTAAGCATTTGGCAGCACCTTCGCGGCCCATTAGGTGGCTCTCTGAGGCCCACCAGTGGGCTGCGGCCCAGTGGTTGAGAATAGCTGATCTAGAATACTCAGAATCACAGCACTGAAGCAAAATAACAAAAGGGTGGGAAAAAAAACTAAACCCCCAGATTCTATAAAATGGAAAAGTGTAATTTAAGAAGTAAAAGTTATGGAAAAGGGAACTCATAAAATAAGGAATATGGAGGATGTTTTCGAGAAGATATGGAGTCTAACAGAAGGAAAAATATAGTTCCATGGGTTACATGCACATATCCTCCTGGTAGCGAGTTAAAAAAAAGTGTCTTCCAATTACTTTTTTTGTGATTTCCTTCCTATTTAGGGTTTAAAGAAAATCTTAACAATTTAGGCTTGTTAAACTTTATTTTTATTGTCCACTGTAGTGGACTACAGGACTATTTCAGTGTGAAAAGACAAAACAAATGAACAGATTATGGCTGTAGAGTGATATTAAACCAAGAAAACATTCAAATTGATTAAAAAATATATCACTGGAAAGCCTAGGATGTCCCCTTTACAATACACCAGGGGTTGATAGAGTAGGTCAAAAGAGTATGAGGATATGCATGTGGACAAAATGTCCACTACAGAGGACACATGTCAATGGGCTGGGTCTCAGGAGGATATATGCTTGGAGGTGACCTGACATTGAGGAGGATGCATGTGTGTGCCCATGTAAATGATATTACTATATATTTTGCATTCCCCCCTTTTTATTTTCTATTAACTTATTTGTTGATTTAATTTATTATTACTCTCGTATTTTTTTATTATGTGTTTTTTTGTTTTTGTTTTTTTAACTCTATTCTTTCTTTTTGTCATTATTATTATTATTTCTTTTCATGGTTTTGTTTCGGTTTTGAATGTTGAGGTTGTTTTCTTCTAGTGTACTTGATGGGTTTGTCTGTAAGCTCATCTACTTAAAAAGTTAGTTTATAGACTGTTGTAATTACGAACAGTGGATTGCATATATATGAAAACAGCCTTGAAAAAAAGGGAAAAAATAAAGTATATAAAAAAAAATAAAGTGCCTGTACGACAAAAAAGACGGAATAAGATTTGATGGCAAAAACACAAACAAAAAGAACACCATGATAGACTGTACATCTGTACATCTCATAGCGTAATTATTTGTTTTTTTTATTTAGGTAAAGAATGAGCGCCAGGATATATTTACATGTGTGTGCTCGGAAGTTGTAGCACAAGGAGGAGCATTTGAACGCAGCAGCAGTGACAACCACGAAGAAAATGCAGCGTTGGAAGCAATGATGAAGTAGTGATGGGAATTCCGGCTCTTTTTAGTGAGCCGGTTCATTTGGCTCAGCTCACCCAGAAGAGCCGGCTCTTTCGGCTCCCAAACGGCTCTTCATTTGACCACTTCTGCCTTTTATAATTCAGCCAAATTTAGTGCTGTTTTGACCTATGATTAATATGTGTGCACATATATCACTGAAATTATTCAATATAATTATACTAAACCCTATAATTTCCAGAATACCATAATTTTACATGCTGCTTCGTTTCTGACTGTCACTCATCTTGTCTGCTATTCGCGCACCGCACTCCTCTCTCTCTTTCTCTCCTCCTCTCCCTTCTGCTCTGTACCTGTAGACCGTCAGCGCGCCGCGCACCCCCGCCCCTCCCTGCTTGATGGTATGATCCTTGTATGTCATCACCTGATTGGTCGCACAGACGTCATTAACACAACATTCAGTCACAGTCAGTGCATGGAGTGCCCGTGGCGCGGAGAAGATCGTCCTATCATTCTGCCTTGAATTAATAAAAAAAAAGGCTCTTGGACGGGAGCCAGCTCTTATCGTTCACTTAAAAGAGCCGGCTCAATGAACAGGCTCGTTCGTGACCGACACATCACTACCACACACTCATCTCTGAAGCCATCTATTGGTGAAGGTTATGTAAACTATGCTTTGAAAATATAGCTCTAATGGGACAATAAAAATGGGATAAGGCCTACTGAAATCAGAAGCAAGTTCAGTGTCAATGTACTGATTATTTAGCTAATTCGATCATTAGATCAGAAAGCTAATATGAAAGTACACTGTGTGCTTTTGTTGTGAGGGCTTCACCAAAGTTCAGAAATTCAAAAATTCAGTTCAAAAAATTTGTAATGCAATAGGTCGGACAGCAATATCACAATATTCAACAAAACTTTTTTCCCCCAATACCAACATAGCAAAAAATCAAATCGATAGCAATGCAATCATCTGTGTTCCACTGTTATAAATTACACCACACAAAGCTCTTAATAAATGTACAGCAAAACCTTCAATGACTAATTTTGTTAATTTTTAATTACAATATGTATCAAATCATTAATTTGTAAAACAATAACACACATGATCAACTTACTGCCTCATTTAGTTTTATTCTAAAGAAAAATTATAACTTGAACACTTTTGTAATGTATAGTATGCCATTGCACACTTTGCTAATGTGTATAGCATGTTATTGTTATTCTATGTCGATATTTTATATTTACTGAGGTAGTTGTAGTAGTCTGGTATATTAATGGTGTATTATATTCTTTAGATTGTGTATACTATAGATATTATTCTAGTGTTGATTTATATATTTTTTGTATATTTACTGTTCCTGTGCATTGTCTGGTTAACCTGCTGCTGTAACACAAGAATTTCCCAATTTGGGATCAATAAAGTACATCTATCTAACTATGTAACTATCTATCTCTATCTAAATCATAATGATACTATTTCATTGTTGATAAATCATTACAGTATATTAAATTGAACTGGAGCAGTGGTGGTGGGGGAGGACATTTACAGTCCTAAAAAGTGGATGTAGCACAAATAAAACATTTCAGATTTGTCAGAACTTTAAAAGCGTCACTTGACATTTTAATTAATTAAAGGTGCAGTGCGTAGGATGTGGTGGCATCTATACTTGCGGTTGCACATTGCAACCAACAGAAACTTCCCCCGTGTGCCAAACAAAAACACAACAATTCTTATTTTCAGGTGATTATACACTAAATAAAATACTTATTCATATTAAATTCCATTTCTGCCAATAGATCCCCTAAATGCTACACACTGTTCCTTTAATATTTGCACTAATTCTTGCTATTCATTCACGCTGCTTTTGATACCCCTGATCAGCTTATACTGCTTGATAAGACAGGATAATTGAGTTGGCATATCTTGAATAACCACTGAGTACATTTTCTTCTGTTTAGTCTGACAGAGCATTCACTGTCTCTATAGGTAACTTTACATCCTTATCAGCCTTAACTGATATGCGATTCCTTCACGGATCAACAATGGATCTCTTTTGACTCCTCTCCTATCACATAATTTGTTTAATTTGTAATAGCCTCTTTGCTGTGTAAAGCTGCCACTAAGAGCTGTAGAGCACAGAGTTTTCTCCAACTTACATAAAAAAAACAGGAATTCCTGTTATAGACCCCGACAAGTCATAAAAAATCTTTACAAACAAGCACAAGCCTTGACTTTTATTCTGAAAATTCTGATAAACACATATTTTCAACAGTAGAATATGAACTTTATCCCAACTTGAACAATCTTCTCCTAACTGGACTTTTGCAATCTATATATTGTCATCGATCACTTCCTTTTTTTAATACCTACCACAGCTTGAACAGAAGGCTCGATGAAAACAGACCACACCCCTGTACCTGCTTCCCTTTAGTGGCTCCTGCCATACTTAAGTATTTAATTTCAGTTCCTGTTGTTGAACTCCTAGTCAGGTTTTCCTGTACAGATTAAGCCAAAACTTGAATATGAAATAATAGATACTTGAGTAGTAATTAATGAATCACAATAACTAGTAGAATTGGATGGGATACTGGTTGAACAATCAGTAATTATTGACAAAATGTTAACAGAAAGAAAGAAAGAAAGAAAATACAAGCCATTCCTTATTATTGATATATTAATGCCTGCGATATTATTTATGTATGCAAATATCTACGCACCGTGTTTAACAGTTAATGACATATTGCAGGCGAAGATAAGTCAAATTTCAAGTTGACATTTAACTGAGAGTAGTTAATTTTCATTCCATGCCAGAATTTAATTATACATGATGTTAAATGAGGTCTTTTACTTGTAGAGCTCCTGCTGTTTACATTTCTAAATGTCATCTTGACATTTAGCAGTGGTGAAAGAAGTACTCAGATCCTTTTACTTGAGTAAAAGTAGCAATGCCACAGTCTAAAAATATTCCGCTACAAGTGAAAGTCCTGAATCTAAAATGTTACTTTAATAACAGTACAGAAGTATTATCAGCAAAATGTACTTAAAGTATCAAAAGTAAAATTCGACAGCATGTCTCCTTTATTATTATTACAGAATATCATTCTGTTTTTATCACTAATGATTACTTGTAAAAGCATGTTAATGTTGTAGTTCATCAATGTGGAGCCAAATTGAGACACTTTGTATACTATCGGGTAGATTAGCAGTATAGTACCCCATCATATTATGAAAACATATCATGTGTTTTTTTTAATGTAAAACTAGTAACTATAAGAGTCAAATAAATGTAGTGGAGTAAAAAGTACAATACTTCCCTCTGAAATGTAGTGAAGTATAAAGTAGTATAAAATTGGATTAAATTATATACAGGATAATACATTTGATTTAATACATTTAATTACAGCTGAAAATGAAATGTCAGGCTGGAAAAGCTACAATTATAAGTAGACTAAAGGGAAATGCACCTATAAGATTGAATTTAAACAGCATCTAGTGGTTGAAATCTAACTAGCAGATAAGTGAGAAGGAAAATAAGCACCATAGTGACACATCAATAATGTAGAGTGGGGGTCCATGAACCCGCACAGCACTGCACAATGTTGTGTATAAGGACATATTTTACTCAAATATCCATATCATGCTGCATCTTGATGACTTCTTAGTCTGGATCTTCAAGCTCTGTGGTACATGTGTTATTGTGTCACTTTGATCTGAAAGTGGTTAAGGTGAAACTATACTGTGCTAAAACTGTGATAATATGTGTCACCTACGAGAAGGTTGCCAAACCATAAAGTTGTGGTAAGAGAGTAAAGGCGGCCCAACAACACTGTCTCTCACTGTAAGATATTACACCATCATAAACCACAGAATGTTTGTGAAAGTGGCACCAATTTTTTTTTTTCAGAGGGCGACCAGGGCCCACAGAAGGTGGCGTCCAACGCAATCGCTGATGTGGTCTATGCCTTAAGCCGGCCCTGATGCAAACAATGAAACATTTGCGTAGGAGTTGGATGGTACATAATATAACCTTGATAATCTGATAAGATTTCTGATTCATTTTCTATTCTTACTGTTTTAATGTTTATCCTTCAGGTTGTCAATCAATGGCTATTGTGTAAGAACGTGTTTGCTTTACACTTTAGGATATGCTGTGAGGAAACTGGGGTAAACAAACTGGACTGGACTCTGCTCAGTCCCATTTTTGATGTCGTGCACAGAGATGTTTTAGGTTTGGAGAAGTTTTCGGAACAGCTGCTTTTCAAGCCTCTTCTTGGCTTCATCATGCTGACATTTCTTTGGAAATCCACTGTCTTTCATCTCCTCATCATCTCCTGCTGTTTACTTAATTATGTGATTCCTGAGGACAATCCAGACATACCAGCAATCGCTAAATATTTCAACACGAAAGGGAGGTATGAGGAAGTGAACCCGTATCTCATTGAGGACATACTTGCTGTAAACAGATCTATTTTACAGCCTCCATCTACACAATGTCAAGAAATTCATCTGACTGCGATAATAAGACACGGCACGAGGTACCCAACGAGCAAAATTGTCAAGGAGATGCAGCAGCTCTCCAACATCGTCCTACACAATGCCTCGGGCATAGAGAGCTGGCTGCCTGAGATCCAGACCCAGTGGACAATACGGTACACGGAGGACATGGACGGCCGACTCGTCCAGAAAGGTGTGAACGATCACAAGCACCTGGCCGTCAGGCTGTCAAAGCTGTTCCCATCACTGATCTCAGAGGAGAAGCTCCGAGGTGGATTCATCAAATTCATGACCAGCTCAAAGCACAGATGTATCAACAGCACACTGTCTTTCAAAGCAGGACTCACAGAGCTGTGGGCTATTACAGGTATAGGACCATGATCACATACAATATATGATGATTCACCACTTACTGTATATACAGTAGCTACATTTTCACATATAACCTGTTACTGCTTTCTACCCAGATAAGGAGTTTGACCATGAAGTGAATGATACTCTCATGAGGTTTTTTGACCAGTGCACCAGGTTTGTGCAGGAAGTTGATAACAACCCCTCAGCTCTGTCAGAGGTGGACAAGTTCAAGCAGGGACCGGAGATGAGGAGGGTCCAGGAGAAGGTTGCAGACCGTCTCGGAGCGCCGCACAGTCTCATCACACAAGGTGATATCTGCAGAAGCACTGCTTTTTTACGCTGTTGAGTGTGTTGTGTGCAGATACTCTTAAAGTATTTAGCTTTTCTCATAACTCCAAAGGATCCATGCTCTCAGTGGTCCTTAACACTGGGTTTCTTAAATGATTGATCAAGACTGTATACTGTATGTACTATACTGTATGTGTCACAGGTCTATCACAGGTGTATGAAGGGGTTAATTCAAGATTCTTGGAGTTTGCATTTAATCCAAGCCTCAGAAACAGACTATAGACTCAGTTTATACTGATTAAATACTGTATATCAGCAACTATACATCAAATAAACACAAAAACTGTAAGGTAGTCAGTGTTGGGGATGATAGTTTGCAGAACATCTCAGTGATCATATTTCACACTGGGTGGAGCTGTTCACTAATTTGTAAGTGCTGAGACCTCTGCACCAGGTTGTAGTGAACCTCGTCATTCATGGTCTTGAATTAGTATCATAGGCCTCTGAAAGGTGCAATAATTACAGGAACAGTGTGTAACATTTTGGTGGATCAATTGGCAGAGATGGAATATAATATTAGTATGCTTTCTTTAGTGTATAATCACCTGAAAATAAGAATCGTTGTGTTTTCTTTACCTTAGAATGAGCCCTTTATATCTACATACGGAGCGGGTCCTCTTCACGGAGCCGGCCGCCATGTTTCTACAGTAGCCTAGAACGGACAAACGAAACACTGGCTCTAGATAGGGCCATTCTCGTTTTCACATTTTCGTGTCGGCCACCATATAGTTCTCCTACACGCTTGGCACACAGATATGTAGACTGTATAAGAAGTGGACGTAGTCACCGAGACATCACCCGTTGGTTTGTGGACTGCCATTTTGAAGCCTCGTGTTCGATATTTTGGCCATCTTGTTTTTTTGCAACCAGAAGTGACACGAGACTGAACTGAACGCTGAATAAGACATTTTTAGGACCAAAAAGGTTAGAATTATCTTTCATGAACTGAAAACACACTGTGAAAGGTTCAAAGCTGTAAGACAAAAACACGGACAATGCTGTGGTGGCGACCTGTCAATCACAATGTAGCCACGCCCTAAAGCATCCCCTGCTTTATGGTCTATTTGACTCTAAATGCGACCATAATTTACTAAATGAACATCATGCTGTATTGAAGAAGACTTGAAACTATTGATTGAGACCATAATCTCATGTTTACAATGTTTACTGAGATAATAAATCAAGTGAGAAGTAAGGTCATTTTCTCATAGACTTCTTTACGATCTGACTTCTTTTTGCAACCAGAGGAGTCGCCCCCTGCTGGCTGTTAGAAAGAATGCAGGTTTAAGGCACTTTCACATTGGCTTCACTTTTCAGACCCAGAGTTAACCCACCGGGCACATGGGAGAAGTTTCAGTTGGTTGCAATCTGCAACCTCACCGCTAGATGCCGCCAAATCTTACACACTGTACCTTTAAGTGCCAATCTAGGTGCTTCAGTTTTAAGATTAAGACAAAGTACTTTCTGACAAACTGTAGTTTTTTGTATGTTTTCATTTCTGTAGCATTTTCAATTTTTAAATGGCTGCATTTCCTACGTACTTTCACCGCTAAACATTTATTACCAACCCCTCTCCTGCAGATATGGCTGAGGCTGCATTTTACCTGTGTGCTTATGAATTTGCAATCAAGGCGGTAAACTCGCCTTGGTGTCAACTCTTCGATGAGGATGATGCAAAGGTAGGAGCAATTAGTGGTCAACTGTATGTAAATTTAACGTGGCAGCGGCAACCGTTTGTTTCCAGTCCATTCATTTATGGAGTCATTTATTACAGAGAGAACAAATGGGTTGTTCTCCTGCACAACGGGCCTTTTTTCACAGGCCTTTGTCATAGTAGTAAAAGCACAGGCGTCACTAATAACATTAACGATGGCTCTGTTCTATTCACGTGTCCCAATAAGACATGACAGTGTGACAATGAGCCTGCTTGCGCAATACCAGGACCCTGAAACTGGAGCTGCTAAATGGAATTCAGCCATAGTTCAGTTATTAGTCATACCTGCGCATTTTCTGCTGCAACATGTCAAAATGTGTATTAGACACTGCCGTAACAGCGCTACATTTCAAGATGCAAAAATGTCTATCCTCTGCAACTTTGGCAGCAAATTTATGTACTATTTCACCGTCACAAGCTCATTTATTTATAGAGCTCTTCATCACCGAGTGAAGAACAGGATGTTTTCCTACATAAGCAAATACTGTTCAGATTTATCACAAGCAAGTCTCTTGGGACTTTACGGAGGGGAAAAAAGAAACACAGAGACGTGCTAGCACATCTATTGTACACAGGGTTAGTGTAAGGGGCTGATCAGACGGGCACTTTGGGTCAACCATCGGCACAGAAACTAAACCGACTATTGAATCCAACACAAACAAGATAAATCAAACAAATAGCCCTGTCTAATCTAGAGGTACACACTAGCCTCAACATTAGACAAATCATTTAGATATCTGCTTGTTTCTAAGGAGTATACACTCCAAAACAAAGATTGAAAAGCATTACCGTCTCTGTTTTGCCACACCAGTCATTCATTGAGAAAGCCTTTAGCATCATGCATGTAAGAAAGCGTGTTTTGTGTCTTGTGTTACATAGCTGACTTAACTCTCACGCAGCTCAAAATGTTATTTCACAGAATGCATAATTGCTATCTTAGGAAATACTTCTATTTATAAAGTCTTTGTGTAAAGGCCACCCACATGCAGGCTACGTTTGAACCATCTGCACCGACAGGTTATGGATTACGCAAGTGACCTGAGGGAATTCTGGAAAAGAGGCTACGGTTATGACATTAACAGCAAGTCAAGCTGCATTCTCTTCCACGATGTGTTTAGCCGACTGAACAAAGCAGCCAGCGAGAACAAGTAAGTGCCCCGCACAGTCCATACAAATCTAGGTTATACTTGCCGAAGACTTTGATGAAAACCTTCAGTGGAATAGATGAAATAAACACAGGTTTCATTGGTTTTTTTTCCTGCTTGTCCCCCAATCTTTGTTGTTTTGCTGTTGTCAAAAGTTAAGTACCCTAAGACTAATCTGTGTCCTATCCCTCAGTTACAGTTATGGAGGTTTAAAATGTGTTCTTACACACATATAGACTAGGACTGTCAATATATTTAATCGTGATTAATCGCATGATTGCCCATAGTAAACCACGATTAATTGCAAATTAATCACACATTTTTTATCTGTTCAAAATGTCCCTTAAAGGGAGATTTGTCAAGTATTTAATATTCTGATCAACATGGGAGTGGGCAAATATGCTGCTTTATGCAAATGTATGTATATATTATTGGAACTCAATTAACAACACAAAACAATGACAAATATTGTCCAGAAACCCTCACAGGTACTGCGTTTAGCATAAAAAATATGCTCAAATCATAACATGGCAAACTGCAGCCCAACAGGCAACAACAGCTGTCAGTGTGTCAGTGTGCTGACATCACTATGACTTGCCCCCAAACTGCATGTGATTATCATGAAGTGGGCATGTCTGTAAAGGGGAGACTTGTGGGTACCCATAGAACACATTTTCATTCACATATTTTGAGGTCAGAGGTCAAGGGACCCCTTTGAATATGGCCATGCCAGTTTTTCCTCGACAAAATTTCGCGTAAGTTTGGAGCGTTATTTAGCCTCCTTTGCAACAAGCTAGTATGACATTGTTGATACCATTGGATTCCTTAGGTTTTCTGATTTAAAATGTCTGAGTTAATCTGAGTTAAAACAAATTTGCGTTATCGCGTTAACTCTGACAGCCCCAATATAGACTGAAAAATAATTGTGGTATAAATACTTGTCTAACAACCCAGACATTACTTGGTGCAGACTGCATATTATTCTGCTTTGTAGCAAGTGTTTTTGTCTTCTCTTGAGTTTTATTCATACTTAACACTTTACTTATGAAATACAGTTCCTTCTGTGTCACAGCAGAGGCTGTTAAATTCTGATCCCCGGAGCATCTTGGTAGCTGAATTAGTTACAGCGCATGCCATATAACCACAACATCCCGGGTTCGATTCTGGCCTTGGGACCTTTGCTGCATGTCATACCTCTCTCTCTCTCTCTCTCTCTCTCTCTCTCTCTCTCTCTCTCTCTCTCTCCCCCCCATTTCAACACTGTCCTCTGTCAAATAAAGGCAAATATGCCAAAAATCTCTTTAAAAAAAGAAAAGTAAAGTTAATTCTGAACCCCATTTGTTGTGTATGTCAGGTCAGGCCAGCAGGTGACTGAGGCTGTGACAGTCCAGGTGGGCCATGCAGACACCCTCTTGCCACTGCTCACCCTCCTGGGCTTCTTCAAGGACAGCGATGCCCTGAATTCCACCAACTACGCCACACAGACACAACGCTCCTTCCGCACCAGCCACATGTTACCCTATGCAGCTAACTTACTCCTGGTGCTATACGACTGTGGGGGAGGCAACCTGAGACTGCAGCCGCTGCTCAACGAGAAGCCTGTCACTTTCCCCGGTTTGAATGAGCAGCAGGCCTCCATGCCGCTCTATCAAGACGTCAGAGAGAACTACAAGGAGCTGCTCCAAGGCTGTGACTTTGAGGCCGAGTGTCGGTTGTTCAAGAGTCCTGCTTAAGTTTAGGAAGACGGGGTAGATTCTGGAAAAGAGGGCATTATAGTGGCTTTATGTTTGTTTGCTAAACAATATGCCACCATGAAAATGTTCCTTGTTGAATGAGCATTTTTAATGTTCTGCTTTGGAAATTTAGAATATGGATTTCTTACATCGATCACTTTGCTGCTTGCTGTAACCAAACACTTTCAGGAGGCACAAACATGTTTTTTGAAACACTGAATTAAAAATTAAGATATGGCTTGATGTTTTTTGGGGGGGTTTTCTGAGATTTGGCTTTCTTTCTTTCCATAGAAAGAACTATAATCTAAAAAACAGTTTAATCAGTTATTAACAACTTTCTTAGTAGGAAAACTGAATTCACTTTTGCCGACGACTTATCTGGAACAAAAGATGAGAGAATAAAAGATGTTATGGTATGCAACAATATCAGATTTCTTTTTTTTTTACATGGAATAACTTAGAGTTTTCATCAGTGGTTTGATTCTTACTGTAACGTATAAATCAACTTAATCAATGTAAGGCCAGAAAAGTAAAAAATACAATTTATTTAGATACCTTCTAGAACTCACTTTTATTATACAGCAAATAATAGGCAATAACAAATGTCAGGATGGTGGCTAAAATATAGCAACACAGATATACATTAGGCAGCCAGGGTAACCTTTAGTGACTGATTAAAATGAAGGGGGCAACAATGGTGGAATCTAACTAAGTACATTTACTCTCTATTTAATTACAATTTTCATGTATAATACTTTACTTGAGTATTTCTATTTTCTACTCCACTACATTTCAGAGTGAACAGCAAAACAGCAAGGGCCGACCCCTGGGTTGGGAACCACTGGATAAAGCTACCTAACGGTATATAAAGTAGTTAAGACTAGCTCCACCTCAGCTACAACAGTAAAATGCTAGGCCTACTAACACACATCAGTAATAATAATCCATCCATTATATGTAACCGCTTATCCTATCGTGGGGGGGGGGGGGGGGGGGGGGGCTACAGCCGATCCCAGCTGACATTGGGTGAAGGCGGGGTACACCCTGGACAGGTCGCCAGACTATCACAGGGCTGACACATAGAGACAGACAACCATTCACACTCACACCTACGGGCAATTTAGAGTCAACATTTAACCTAACCTGCATGTCTTTGGACTGTGGGAGGAAACCGGAGAGCAAATTTAATATCAGACACTTTAAGACTTTTACTCAAGTAATATTCTAATAGGTGACTTAATATTCTTCTAAAGTCTAAGTCACCTATTAGAATATTACTTGAGTAATATTCTAATAGGTGACTTAATATTCTTCTAAAGTCTAAGTCACCTATTAGAATATTACTTGAGTAATATTCTAATAGGTGACTTAATATTCTTCTAAAGTCTAAGTCACCTATTAGAATATTAAGTAAACTATTAGAATATTACTCAATTAATATTCCAATAGGTGACTTCTACTTCTACAACTTCTACTAAAGTCTTTTTCTGGTTAGATATCTGTACTTTTACTCAAGTATGGCTTTCAGGTACTTCATCCACCTCTGTTTGTACTTATAGGCTACTTATATTTTTATGCTTATACTTTTTAATGCAGGACTTTTACTTGTAAAAGGGTGTTTTTACACTGTGGTATTGCTGTTTAAATCTGAGTACTTTTTCCACCATTGAGTAAAGTACAAGCCGTCGTGATTAGAAATGTTCAATGTCCATTACAGTCTGCTATGTAAACACACAGTGTTCTTATAGGACAGGCTGGATTGGTTGGACAGTCCCACATGGTCGACGTCACTGGGTTTTGTCTCTGGTGGGTGGGAGGAGCACACGGCCATAATAAACAAGCTACTTATCCACATCATGCCGAACGCATTTTGGAAAACAATTATTCATCTCACCATCATAACTGGCTTTTGCTGCTGTTTGGATGTAAACTCTTGGGAAAATGAGAACATACCAGCAATCGCCAAATACTTCACCACGAAGGGGAGGTATGAGGAAGTGAACCCGTATCTCATAGAGGACATCCTCGCTGTGAACAAATCCATCCTGCAGCCTCCATCCGCACAATGTCAACCAATCCATCTGACCGCCATCATAAGACACGGCACCAGGTACCCGACCGGCAAAAACGTCAAGAAGATGCAGAAGCTTTACGCGTTAGTGAGGAGCAGCGCGGTTGGTACGGAGAGCTGGCTGCAGGAGATCCAGAACCAGTGGAGGATGTGGTACACTGAGGACATGGACGGCAGACTCGTCCAGAAAGGTGTGGACGATCACAAGCACCTGGCCGTCAGGCTGTCAAAGCTGTTCCCATCACTGATCTCAGAGGAGAAGCTCAGAGATGGATTCATCACATTCATGACCAGCTCAAAGCACAGGTGTGTCAACAGCACACTGTCCTTCAAGGCAGGACTCACGGAGCTGTGGGCTATTACTGGTAGGTTACCATGATATCACATACAATATATGATGATGATGATTCACCACTTATATGGTCTGCAGGACAGATAATAATGTATAGTATATAATAGTATTGGCAGAGATGGTGTGCTGAACATGCCATTGGTCATATTTCACAGTGGATGTTTGCACAGTAGGTGGAGCTGTTTTCTAATTTGAAAGTATTGAAGCTCCGCACTATACTCACATTTAACAGTCTCTTCTGCACTATACTAACTTTTAACTGTCTCTTCTGCACTATATTCACTTTTTTAATAGTCGTGTATCACAGCTGTTACCCTGCACTATATTCAGTTTTAACAGTTTTCTTCATCTCCTGGTATTTTTATATCTGGTATATTTTTTTGTACTTTGCACTACTAACTGTTTTACTGCCTTTTTACTAACATGTTGTGCACTATGGAACTGTGATGCTGGAAACTTGAATTTCCCTCGGGATCTATAAAGTTACTATCTATCTATCTATCTATCTTATATATAGTATAGCTACATTTTCACATATAACCTGTTAACTGCTTTCTCCCCAGATACGGAGTTTGACCATGCAGTGAACGATGCTCTCATGAGGTTTTTTGACCACTGCACCAGGTTTGTGCAGGAAGTTGATAACAACCCCTCAGCTCTGTCAGAGGTGGACAAGTTCAAGGAGGGACCAGAGATGAAGAGGGTCACGGAGAAGATCGCAGACCGTCTCGGAGTCAACTACAATAGCATCACAGCTGGTTAGTGGTGGAGGATGGTATTCAGATCTGTTATTCATGTTGCAAACACTTATTACAACATTATATAAATGCACCTTTACAGGTAAAAAGCCCTGCATTCAGAATAGGGATGCACCGAGATACCGATACCGGATCTGATACCGAGCCGATACTGACTCAAATAGCTGGATCGGATATCGGTGGAAATGGGGCCGATCCATTCAATTCAGTTCTATGTTTATATGCTATATATATATATAACAGTATATACTGGAATTTTAATTCCTGTTTAAGTTTCGACCAGTTTTACCAAGTTGCTGGTGTACAATTTATTATTTTAATGATAAATAACAGTTCAGTACATGTATATCTATGTATTTATTTGTGTACATTTTGTACACTTTGTTTTACAAAGTCAGAAAGCAATGCTTAAGTCCAGCCTGATGTTGCCTCACTCATAAAAGAATGATCCCAGTCACTTCCACACAGTGAGGCACGCAGCTTATTAATTAAACGCTGGTATCGGATCGGTACTCGTTATCGACCGATATCCAAAGCCCAGGTATCACTATCGGTATCAGGACTGAAAAAGTCGCATCGGTGCATCCCCGTAATAAATGAATAATTAATGGATTCAAATGGAGCCATTTTTAAGGAAAATCATCTGAAGATCAGCAACTGTGACTCAAATACTCAAGAACTTTGTGTCTATTTTCGCTATACTCAGTACTAAATCACATTGTTTTTTCCCCAGAAAATCTCTTAAGAAATTGATAGGATATTGCAGAAGTGTAAAATAAAAAGTCACATTTATTGTGCTTGGAATATAGGACAAATACATTTCATTCTTTTATGTGTAAGGCAACATCAGGCTTGACTTAAGCATTGCTCTCTGACTTTGTAAAACAAAATGTAACAAATAAACACATAGATATACATTTACTGAACTGTTATTTATTATTAAAATGTGAAATCGTACACCAGCAACTTGATAAAAAAATCTTCAAAATGAACAGGAATTACAATTCAAGTGTAAACCTTTTTAATGCAGCAACAAATTGGTCAAAACTTAATCAGGAATTAAAATTCCAGCATATAATGTATATAGTATATAAACATAGAACTGAACTGAATAGATCGGCCCCATTGCCACCGATATCAGATCTGGTATCGGTGCATCCCTATTTTATTATTGAAAACTTTGTTTTCCATAAATGTTAAACTGTATGCTTGCCCGTCAACGAAGGTCACATTTTTGGATGTTCAGCTGACTAAAATGCTCTCAAAGTTACACTTGCAATTAATTGGAAATAATTAATAGAAAGCGTCCCAATTGAACACTGTCTCAATTTTCCCCATAATTACCTACTCAAATGCTTCTAATGCCATTGTTACTGCAATAATTAGCAGCACTTCAGTATTAATAAAGGTTAAGTAGTCAGTATTGGCAGAGATGGTGTGCTGAACGTGCCATTGGTCATATTTCACAGTGGATGTTTGCACAGTAGGTGGAGCTGTTTTCTAATTTGAAAGTATTGAAGCTCCGCTAGCCTGAGCTGTAGCCAATATTAACTTTATTTGTGGCCTCGAAGAAGTGCCTCAGGCCTCAAACCAGTGCAGTTCACACCGTGGTGTTGAGATTAATCAGGTCACGTTCAAGTGCTTTTGATTGTGTTTATTTTAAAGGCTGATTTCACTACTTATCAACATTTTATTGCAACCTTTCTCCTGCAGATATGGCCGAAGCTGCATTTTATTTGTGTGCTTATGAGTTTGCCATCAAGACTGTGAACTCCCCCTGGTGTCAGCTTTTTGATGAGGTCGATGCACAAGTACGTTCAGTTCTTTTTCTTTTTTTTATCACAATGTGTTCTTGATTTGCTAAACATTTGCTTAAATGTATCACTGCCAAGTCTTTTGGACACAGTAAACCTAGATAGTAACACAGTGTTTTATCTATTTGTTTGAACCTGAGTTTAAAAGCCTTCTGCAAATTATCAACTTGTGCTAGACACCCTATATTACATCTGGTGCATGACTTCTTCCTATTTAATCTGAATTGTTTCTGTTGAATAAGCCAGTGGTTCTCAACCAGAGGTCCGAGGACCCCGAGGGGTCCTTGAGGGAGTTCCAAGGGGTCCTCAGCAAAAAGGGGAATCATTTATTTTTACAATTTAATTCACTCTAGAAGTGAGCCCAATGCGAGTAAGGCCCTGTTCAGACCTGGTATTAACATGCATCCTGAGTTATCAGATCACAAAGTGGACAGCTCTAAGTATAAGTGTGAACGCACTCATGACGCATTGAGGACACATTGAGATCCGATCACTCAGACCACATTCGGAGATGGTCTGGGCCACATATGGCCACATTCTTTTAGCAGTGTGTACGGTTCTGTTTCCTGTTCAGACCTGGCATTAACATGCGTCCTGAGCGATCGGATCACAAGTGGACAGCTTTAAATACATTTGTTCACACCTGGCATTATAATGCATCTCCACATGCGTCTCCAGTGACCACTTATGACCGGATCTCACAATCATCCAATCCACCAAACAACTCAAAGCAAGAGTCAATTCCAACAGGACAATACACTGTTTACCATTGGCAGAGCATTTTGGCAAATTTTTCTTGGGCGTTACCCACATAATCAGCTGTGCTGCTCATCCCACAAATGCATGATCTTCAAAAGTTGGACATCATTGTGAAGATAAATAAACAGGCTTTCCAACGATGTAAAATACAATGCCAATTAGCATTGTAACAACAGAAATATAATCGACCAAACACAAGTTTCCAAACTTTGTTTTTCCAGTTTATATGGGAATACACAGTATGTATACAGTATATCCATGACAGGACATTCCTAAGAGGGATCTGTATATCACTATAACTACATTCCCATCCTCTTAGCCTCAGGGAACAGGGAGCCAGCTTAACCAGCAAACTGGTTGTGCTTAATTGTGAGTCACCTCTGCCTCAGTGACAGAGCCATGTTTACTTATTAACTTTACTGGTCTTAATCATATCTAACAACCAAAATATTTTCAGATGGAGGTCCTTGAAGCGAAATCTTATCAAATGGGGGTCCATGACCTAATTAGTATCAATTTAGTGGTCCTTGACACGAAAAAGGTTGAGAACCACTGGAATAAACAAATACAGTAAATAAGAAAGGAAGAAACGTTTGTAAGGTCAAGTTAGAGAAAGACTCCTGCCTTACCTACAACAAAAGCAGTAGGTAATGCTTTTCTCTGCTTTTGCCACAGTATTCATTCATTGAGAACCTTTTTTGGCATTATTCATGTCACAAAGAGTGTTTTATGTCTTGTGTTACAAGCGGAACTTGACCTCAGGAAGCCTGAAATGTTACCTCGTATAACAGAAGAATGACAGATCACTATCTTTTTTAAGCCTTCACAGAAAACCACCATATTTGTCCTATCTGGTTCAATAGGTTATGGAGTACGCAAATGACCTGAAACAATTCTGGAAAAGAGCCTATGGTCATGATATTAACAGCAAGTCGAGCTGCATTCTCTTCCATGACGTGTTTAGTCGGCTGAAGAAAGCAGCCAACGAGAACAGGTGAGTACAACCTGTCCTTCAGTACATGAAAATGAAGGGTGCTGATACTCTGTAATCTTGTTAATGTTTTTTTCTGTTTTATATGATTGTTATTGTTGTCTTTAGGTTTAGCTTTTCAGTCTTAACGTTGATGTGAAATGTGATTTTTTTTTTTTTTTATTTAAAAGCCTTCGGAGGAGGAAAAGTTTAGTTGCATAAAAATCTATTGAATGAGGATTTTCATCACAAGGATGAGATTTTGTATTCAGCACGCCTGCCTACTTTCTGGCTCTCGGGTCATTCGGTAATTAACAACAGAGCAATTTGAAGTGTTTATCAAAAGATATTAATCTCCTGTGTGAACAAGTTGTACTCGCACACTGTTCCAAGTTTTCCAAGTACAGAGATCAAATTTCTTTTCAGGCCGTTACACTTAAAAACCTGAAGTGGAATGGATTAAATAATTATCCGCGTTGAATCTGCTTTTCCTGTGATTTGGATTGTTTTGCTGTTGCTTTTGGCAAAAAACATTGCCATATCTCTTAGTAGTATGTATGGAGGTCTAAATAGACACGTTTTGTGTGATACCTTCTAAAGTTGCAACGATTATAGTCATTATCGATTAATCCATCAATTATTATTATATTATTATACCCAGAGCCAAATGTGATGTCTTAAAATGTCTTGTTTTGTTTGACTAATAGTTCAAAATCCAAAGATGTTTAGTTAACAAAGATAGAATGCAAATCCTCACAATTGAGAAGCTAGAGCTAGAGAGGATTTTTTTGTATTTTTGCTGTTTTCAACGATAAATCGATAATCAAAATTTTCTGGCGATCAACTCATCGATTTATCAATTATTCGTTTCAGCACTAATATCTACAATGTGTAGTTTTAGGCGTCTTGCTGTTTTCCAGACTTGTATCTTATCTTATCTTGCACTTACGATGAAAACTTGTGTGAATAATATACAAAACTTTCCAGTTTGTACAGAGCTCATTGTGTGATGTAACTGATGTTGTATATCCTGTATGTCAGGTCAGGCAAGCAGGTGACTGAGGCTGTGACAGTTCAGGTCGGCCATGCAGAGACCCTCTTGCCACTGCTCACCCTCCTGGGCTTCTTCAAGGACAGCGATGCCCTGACTTCCACCAACTTCGCCGCACAGACACAACGCTCCTTTCGCACCAGCCACTTTTTACCCTATGCAGCTAACTTACTCTTTGTGCTATACGACTGTGGGGGAGGCAACCTGAGACTGCAGCCGCTGCTCAACGAGAATCCTGTGACTTTCCCCGGTTTGACTGAGCAGCAGGCCTCCGTGCCGCGCTATGAAGACGTCAGAGAGAACTACAGGGAGCTGCTCGGAGGCTGTGACTTTGAGGACGAGTGTCGGTTGTTCAACGGTCCTGCTTAAGTTTAGGCAGACGGAGAAGAGTCTGGAAAAGAGGGCATTACAGTGGCTTTATTGTGTTTTTATTTGCAAAATGGAGTGAAATGTGTGGTCCTAATACAAACATCTTAGTCTGAATGCCTCTCATATGCAAACCATGAACAAATCACTGTTCGGCCTGGTCTTTTATCTGAATGAAGCAACAGGGACGTTTTTAATTTCAAGCTCACCTGTACCATTACAGTATTGCTACTGCTACATTGCTTATTTTTTCAAGGTGTCTTTCCAGGAATTAAAGATTTAATTTTCTTTTTTTGCAGTGTACACATTTTATATAGTATAATACTGCTGACAAGGTGGATTAAAACATTGAGAGATGATGTTGGTGTGGCAGCAAGGTCTGGATGGGATTTAGTCGAAAAGTTTACAAAATACCAGTGGTGAAAGAAGCAGCCTACTACTCAGATCTTTATTGAAGTAAAAGTAGAAATAACACTGTGGAGAAGTGACCTCTTACAAGTACAAGTCCTGCATTCTGAGGGCGGCTGTGGTTCAGAGGGTAGAGCAGGTTGTCCACCAATCGGAAGGTCGGTGGTTCGATCCCCGGCTGCTCCGGGTCACATGTCGATGTGTCCTTGAGCAAGACACTTAACCCCAAATTGCTCCCGGAGGCCTAGCCATCGGTGTGTGAATGAGTATTTAGATTAAATCCTGATGGGCAAAGTTGGCACCTTAGTAGCCTCTGCCATCAGTGTATGAATGTGTGTGTGAATGGGTGAATACTGACATGTAGTGTAAAGCGCTTTGAGTGGTCGGAAGACTAGAAAAGCGCTATATAAGTCCAAGTCCATTTACCATTTACCATTCAAAACTTTACTTAAAAGTACAAAATCATTAGCATTAAAATATTTTTTAAAGTTCAAAAGTAAAAGTACTCGTTAAGCAGAATGGCCCATTTCAAAATCATATTATATTATATTGTTGGATGATGCGTTCATGTGTAAGCATCACTAGTATCGCAGCTGGTTTTAACTGGTTTAACTACTGGTTTTAACTACTTTAATGTTATAAACTGCCAGGTAGCCAATCCATGAATACACACCGGAATGTATTAGTTGATCATATTTTATATTAATAAGCTGCAAAGTAGCTGTCAAAAATAAATGTAGTGGAGAGAAAAGTACAACATTTGCCTCACCGTAGTGGAGTAGAAGTATAAAGTAACATGGAAATACTCAGGTGAAGTACAGGTAAAAAAATAAAAGCACAGTAGGCTAAGTTAGTTAGTTAAAATACTTACCAACAGCCGCACTTGAGATGTGGTCTTCACCTGTAAAATGACAGTGACACATAGCCTACGTGTTTGAGTCCCAAAGAGACAACATGACATTTAAAAATGCATTTAGATAATGTGAATTCATTGTAGCTTACATTAAATCAGCTGAAGAAACAAAAAAACAAACGTGTTTCAGCTGTAAGCCATCATCAGTGTCTTATAGCTGAAACGCGTTCGTTTTTTTGCCCAGAATAAACTCAGAAAGATCCTTTATCTGTGAATGCCGGTGATTTGTTTCTTCTACTCTGCTGTACTCTGCTCCTCTGCCTGCTTGCCTTCACTCAGCTCGCTCCACTTCTAGACGTGAACGCGCGCACACTCCACACTGCAGAAGAGTTAGTTTAGCTCTGAGAATATCTAGTGAATGTACAGGGGACGTTTGTGCAGAAATAACTGCTGCAGCTCCTCCAGACCAACAGAGGTTTTACGTGTCTTGTGAAGTGACGGAGCTCCGCAGCGAGAAACATTATCGTCTCCGACCGGGTGCCGTTGTCTCCCTCCGGCCGCGGTCGGGAGGCTGAAGCAGGAAAAGCCAACACTAGGATCAGCAGTGATTCATGGGGAAACCTTCGTCTGGTCAGCTAACATTACCGCCAAGCAGGTGAAATATAGAGTGATATTGTGCTTTTAGCTGACGTGTGTCGCCTCACTGTTTTGAGCGATGCTCGTTCATGTCTATGTAGAGCGAGCACAAGCGCGAGCCTGACACTGACTATCATTCACTTAACGGCCACAGGTGTCACTGTTAACAAGCATTTCTGATTTTTACAAACAGTCCCTTTAACTTCTTGGCAATATACGTTGTCTGGTCACGGCTACTAAGAACACCCTAGGCCAGTGGTTCCCCAACTTTTTCGAGTCAACGACCCCCAAACAGACACAAATTAAACCGCACAGACCGCATAAGATCTTGTCCCAGGGTCCCCCCCGTCTGATAGGACTGTTGCTTTTAGATGTTTTATTAAAGAAAGTGTATGAAACCCATGACCAGGATAGTCATATGAATTCTGTCATTGTGTTACTTATGGATTAAATTATAGTGAAAATAAATGATTCCCAGCCAAAGAATGGTCTAAAATGGGTATGACACAGTGTCCTATTAGTAGTTCACGAGTATGGAGAGAATTTGGATGGAAGAATCTTACTAGGTTCTTCATAACACCGCAAATCAAAAGCAGACAGTTAAAGACCCAGCAACCATGTTGGAGGCTCTGTGGCAATCTGGAGGCCAACTAGGGAACATTGAAGAGGTAGTGCAAAGAGCAGATAGATATCTGGCAAAAATTCTGCTTATAGCCAGCAAAAAAGCTATAACAAGAAACTGGTATAAAGCGGAACCTCCAGGGAAAGATCACTGGTTTGAGATTGTCCGGGATATTTTTTTTAATGGAAAAACTGACGTACCAGAAGCAATATCTTTGACAAGAACTGGGAAAAATGTATCATTTACATGGAACATGAAACATGAGACGTGTTGTTGGAGAATATATACATGTTTGACTGGCCCTGACAACTGTTTTTTGTTAAATGTTGTACTGTTTGCTGAATTTGTTAAGTGTTGTATTGTTTGTTGAATTCTGTATGGATGATCATGATGTAAGCTGAAAATGCAAAATAAATATCAAAGTTTAAAAAAAAAAGGAAATAAATGATTAAATGATTTCTGCTGAGGACCCCCCCTTTACCACATCAAGGACCCCCTGAGGGTCCCCAGACCTTACTGTGGGAACCACTGCAAGGCTCTCTTTAATTAATTGCATGTTTTGGGAATTCATTATGTTCCCTCACTTAACATCAAATCAGGTAACTAATAAGACAAGTTACTTCATATTGTGTGAAAAACTTTGTAACTTCGGCTGAATAAAATTACTGAATATTTCGAATTACTATTATAATTGTTATCATTATTATCTTATGTTGTAACCTGAGCTGAGGGTGATATTAGCTTAGTTTACTCTTGTGAACTGATATAATATGAAGTAACTTCCTCATTGTTTGGTGACAGTGTTTAACAATAGAGTAAAGGGAATATCCAGCCCAACCTGTCCTATAGTGCTGCAGGGTGTTGGTGCTCCAGTATTGGCTGCTATAATATAACGTTACAGTTGCTTATGCAGATTTGTCGGAGGAAGAGGAAGAGGAGGAGGACGAAGAGGAGGAGGAGGGCTGGAGGCTGGGCCAGCGGAATGCTACGTGTCTGGGAAGTTTCCTTTTAAACCCCCCTCGTCTTCTTCTTCAGGACCAGTTTTTTTGTGGAGGTTCACGACTCCTCGACTCTCTCTCCTCCAGCCCGGTGTGTGAGTGTGAAGCCCCGGTGTTCAGCAGTCAGTCTGTCGGCGGTGTGTTAACCAGCGAAATGTCTGGAGTGAAGAAGCTTCGTACGGTGAGTAAGATGTGGAGAGATTAACAACTACAAATGCCAGCTGTCAGATTAGAAATGATTGTGAAAAGTTCAGCCAAGTGTGTGTGAGAGCCTGAGATGTAAAACTCCTCCTTAGTAACGTTGTGTCACCGCTGAGTGTCTTAATAATACAGCTTACACCATAACTATCCGCTATATATGTTCTCCTGGTTGACAGCGACCTTGTCCTTCAAAGTAACTACAATGTTGCCTTTAAAAGATCATTTTCTGCACTTTTTTTGTGCCTCTTTACTGTAAGTGAGTACCAGGTGTGAAGGCTACAGACTTGCCTTGCCTCTGAATAGGCTGGTTGTTGTAGTAAGGTATAGAGGGCATGTCAGTGTAGCCCATTCATATTGTAGTTTGGGGAGAAAGAGGCCACTGTTTCACAGATGCTGCATATGCACAGTCTATATGTGCTGCACAGGAATGCTGCTACATAGCATGCCTAGAGAGTCATACCAATGAGAATAATAATAATTACCTGTTGGCTCAATGTACATTCACAAACCTGTTTTGTGTCTTCATTATTACTGTCACAAAGCACCCTTACTATTTTCCCATTATTGCATATAGATAGATAGATAGATAGATTGATAGTAACTTTATTGATCCCGAGGGAAATTCAAGTTTCCAGCATCTCAGTTCCATAGTGCAAAACATGTTAGTAAAAAATATGCCTTCAGTTGAGAAAATTTCAGACCACTTTATAATCAAAATGTTTATCTTTTTGTGATTTCCTGAGAAAGAGGATGTAATCTGTCCTGGGAGCAAGAGGGAAAAAAAGAGTTACGTAATAATAACAAGAGTTTATAGCACATTTCTTACCCAGGAATGCAGCTGAAAGTGCTTTTTTCAACAGAACAACTAAAAATGTAAAAGCGAGCAAATTGAGGGAAGAGATCAAAGATGAATTCAAATGAAATAAGCACGTCCAAAGTTTTCTCTTTAAACAATACGCACTTGGTGACTAGGTGCCATGATGTGGACGAATAGTGCTGTTTCTCTCCAGCTGTGGGGTGTGTACATGCACAAGCTGTATTGGCCGTGTCCATTGATTATGACATTATGCTCATCATTAGAGCGTGTAACTCATTTTTTGTGCTGCTTACGAGCCGTGAGTAACAGCTGTGAGTCACTTCGAAATGCTCACTGCGGTAGATTAAGGCCAATTGATGACAAATGATGACACTACTATACATTTACATCCTTCCGCAGTATTGAACGTCACGCTTTTTTTTACCAAACTGCACATTTTTTGAAAAACTTTTAGTCATATTTGGTGTGATTTCTATTTTTTCATACCAGCAATGGCCGGACTGGATTATCCATAAACCCAGCACATTTATGAGTCCCCTCCACTAGGAAGACAACCGTAATAAAGTATAACTTTATGTGGTGATCTTCCCCCACTTTGAATGAACCACACCCTTATGCGTGGTGAATCAAGGTCATTCACTTTTACACTTATGACTGTTTTTGTGTGTGGAAAAATGGCTCTTTAAATGCAGATTGTCAGACTGAAACCCTTGTGGCACGGTCTTGTATGTTACGTATAACCCTGGGTGGAGGCAGTTTATAAGCACAGCGGGACAGTGATTAAGAGGAGGAAGAGTAGGCGGGCTGCAAAAAGTGAAGCCATGGGATGGATGTAGGGAAGAGGGGAAAGTGGGTGCAGAGGGCGAACGTGTGCCACTGCCACATCATCGCTGGGCTGCAGGCAGCACACTGGACACATTGTGTCCGGTCAGTCCTCTCCCTCCCTCCTCCCCACTGGAAGTCAATACAGCCCCATTTATCCACAGCCTGCTCCACACAGTCACTCTCAACTGGGCATGTAAAACCAGTTATGCTATGCTAAACTGAGTGTGAATCACTGTTGTGTTAGTTTTGCATGATATGACGAGTCTTTGTCAAACAAACTCAGTCATGGTTAGATGGTTTTATGCGACCAGCCCAATCCTGTTTGGCTATTTTTTTACATCCAGCTACCATAATTAACTCCAACCAGAGAGACACTTTGGCTTCTGTCTGTCTGAGCATGTGTTCTTCTGTCTCAGGATCTCAACAGGTCGACCAATGTCTCGTACCAGGCCCACCATGTCAGCCGGAGCAAGAGAGGGCAGATCGTGGGCAGCAGGGGAGGCTTCAGAGGCTGTACCATCTGGCTCACCGGTAAATCTCTACGGTCTTATATGACATCCATGTATTGGTCATGAGGTGGCTGCCACATAGGAACCATACGGGTTAATCTGATTTTAAAAACAGTGGCGCAGTCATGCTTATATGTCTTGTCCCATTTTTTTTTATATAGGTTTGTCAGGTGCCGGGAAGACCACCATCAGTTTTGCCCTGGAAGAGTTCCTCGTGTCCCACGCTATTCCTTGCTACTCATTGGACGGAGACAACATTCGCCACGGCCTGAACAAGAATCTGGGCTTCTCCGCCGAAGACCGCGAGGAGAACATCCGTCGCGTTGCCGAGGTGGCCAAACTGTTCGCAGACGCTGGGCTGGTGTGCGTCACCAGTTTCATCTCTCCTTACGGCAAGGTCAGAAAAACAGTTGAAGTCTTGTGCTGCTGTTGCATATCTGTTATTCAGATAGCTGGAAACAATGAAACAATTGAATGTTTTCTCCAAAAAGTCAGTATACTAGTCAATAATCAGTATACACTGCAATAACTGCACTGTTTTCTTCCACAGGATCGTGATGAGGCGAGGAAGATCCACGCAGGCGCCGGACTGCCGTTTTTCGAGGTGTTTATTCACGCTTCTCTGGAGGTGTGTGAGAGCAGGGATGTGAAAGGGCTTTACAAGAAGGCTCGCGCCGGAGAGATTAAAGGTCGGTGCGACAGTGCTCGCCTTAGCAAACTTTCACCCAATGTTTTTCATATCGCCTCTCTATGAGCGACATAAGTAATGCCAAACCCGTTTCACTCTAACCTTATTACAATGGAATGTAAATGCTGATTTGTGGTCTCACATTTGTTTCCAGGTTTCACCGGAATTGACTCAGAGTACGAACGTCCCGAGGCATCAGATCTAGTGCTGAAAACCGGGGAGCTCACAGTGAATGAGTGCCTCCACCAGGTGTTGGAGCTGCTCAGGGAGCAGGTGGGTGTAACACGGCCCATTGTACTATTCACATTGTATCTCACACAGGCCTTCTTCACATACTTGCTAACCTTAAGACTTGGGTGTCCTCCCCCAGAAAAATACGAGTTCAGAGACTTTGTTTCCTTCATTCTGGTGACTTTTAAAGAATGAACAGTATTGCTGCAACAGTATTTTTTATGTTAATTAGGCCTACTTTTAGTTTTATTTTAAATTCTCAGGAAAGAAAACTGGAAAATCTGCCCCTCTGGCATGAACTTGTGTGAATCTCTAGCGTGAACTAATATTATCAGATTTGATTAATTTTTTTGCGCCTGCTTGAGTATTTCTTTCTCTTAATACTCTCCATTACTCTCTCCCTCTCTCACTCACTGACGGCCGTTTCAGACACAACGCAACAACGGCACCACTGCGCTCTGAAACCTGTTATTTCCAATGGCTTGGCTCATGCCACGACAGCTTTTCGCTGTGTCGAGAAATGCCCAACTTTGGGCCCCGCACGCTGGGATGTGCAGCGAGCATAGCTCAAACAGCGTTGTGTCGTGAACAGCCCTCTTCCGCCGGGAAACGACATTAGGTGTAGCTCTATTATCGTCCGGGTGGAAACAGTGAGGCTTATACACTCTGTACAGTGCCAAAAAACAGGTTGAGATAATAAGGGCAATGGAAAAATGGGAGGCTCCCGGGAAAATCAGGACGTTTGGCAAGTATTCTTCATCAGCGTCATTCGGTTTACATTGTCGGATGTTAGTACCCGGAATACTATATCCTTATTTAAACAAGAGATTATGCCTCAAAGCTATACTAGCTGGTTCCCTAAAACTAAACAATGACTTTAGATGGTACACATGAAGAAAACGTACTGCTCTGTGTCAGTCCTGGATTTTCCAGTTTTCCAGCCAGGAGGCTTTCACATGAAAGAGGAGGGGTTTGTAACAACTAGAGACAGATAACATCATGGTGACCTTAAGATGGTGTTTGGTTGCTCAGAGCAGATGACTCTATTGATTACAGAGGGAATAGTAGGTCATTGCAGCAGCAACAAATCTATGATTAAGCTGAATGAAATGAGAAACAGCATATGCACACAATATAAAACATATGATATTAAAATAACAGGTTATTAAGTCTAGAAATAATTTATTTTAAATGACTTGTGCTGTAGAATACTATAGAGGAACCTATAGGAAATGATTCTCACATTTCACAGATGAGAATAAATAAAAAATTAAGGTATTGTCTTGTACTCAGTGCCACATTTTGCCACCCAATGATCATTTATAATCATTTATAAATTCATGCAAATGAATTACAGATCCGGTCATAGATGCAGACACAAAGTTCACATTACACTGTACAATGTTGGCATGTCATCACTGTGATGCTTTTATTTGTCACAATCTAAATCACAAAAGTCAAACAGGAAAGACAAGTGCAACCCTGACCACACAACACAACCAATAATAGGTCTTCATAGAGACATAGAGAAACAGTAGCATTGCTTCTGCTGCCGATTAAAGTTAATAAGTAAACATGGCTCTGTCACTGAGGCAGAGGTGACTCACAATTAAGCACAACCAGTTTGCTGGTTAAGCTGGCTGTCATTGCAGGCTTCCTGGTAGCCTTATGAGAATACACTGTTTACCATTGGCAGAGCATTTTGGCAAATTTTTCTTGGGCGCTACCCACATAATCAGCTGTGCTGCTCATCCCACAAATGCATGATCCTTACAAGTTGGACATCATTGCGAAGGTAAATAAACAGGCTTTCCAACGATGTAAAATACAATGCCAGTTAGCGTTGTAACAACAGAGAAATAATCCACCAAACACAAGTTTCCAAACTTTGTTTTTCCAGTATATTTGCAAACGGCTGTTGAGAGATTCAAGCACATAAAAAAATTAAGTGTAGCCCTCAAGCCAGAAGAGTCAGGAGAAGAAATAAAAGATGAAATGGCAGTTGTATGATATATTTTTGGATATTCACAAATATACAAGTGTTAGGTAGGCAACAGTGTATTAACTTGAAAAAAAAGCAGGAGCACTGTAGAATGACAAATATGCAGGGTAGAAAAAAGATTAACGTATTTCCACACGTACCATATCACACATTACAAACATTTTGTGGAAATATCTGGCATTGCAAGATTATACACCGAGATGAAAATGCATTTTTTGCACCAAGAACTTAAGCATACAGGTGAATGTAAACATGCATTTACATGCATGTAAGTGTATTTCTTCATGAATGCTCCAAGGCATGGTCTGTGTCATAGCAGGTTTGAGTCATTTCTAAGTAAAGTTCACTGGTGACACTAACCCAGGTGTAATTTGCTTCACTACGTGAACAGTCATGCCATTTCCTTCTGTAAAATGACACATCCTAACTGTAAATTACGTAACTGTTGAATGCTCATTCAATAGCTCATATTATTGGGCAATCTGGTAATATTATTGCATTTCCGAAAATATTTATCCTTTTTATCTGCTAACATTAAATGCCAACAATTTATTAGGCACTGGTGTGGACACTGACATGTGATGGCATGTTAATGATGTTTTAATGTATACACAATGCACAGTTACAATGCAATTACACATCTAAACAAAAGGGAGGTAGCAGGGATTATCAGTATATTTCTCCAAAGGCCTCAGTCTGTTTTCCTAACTCCAGCACTCACAACCCCAAGTAGCCAGCTGCTGGTTTATTTCTTGTCTTTTAATAGTGACTAATTTAGGGTTTAGATAACAGGTAAATGCATAAAAAGCTACCTGTAGGATCGGAAACCAACAAAGGAGGACAAACACCTAATTGATATTGCAAATAAGGCAGCAGGCTTTAGAAATATAACAAAGTGCCCCATTTATTCATTTCATCTTGGCTTCAAACTCAACATTGACAAAATTGTTCCTTAGTTGAATAAGGATTTCTAAATTTATATTGAACATTTGACAGTCAATCTTCTCAGCCGATCAGACAGTTATCAGGCCATTAAATGGGCGTTATCGGTCGCTATAAGCCTCATAGATATGGGTCAGTAGGGCCCTGCTACACCCACTAGTAGGTTTTATCAGTGGCGACTGGTGGAAAGTTTTCTAGGTAGGGCTGTGCCACATCCAATCAATTTCAGCAAACATCCCAGTATGATTTAATGCAAAAAAGTGAAGGTATCAAAAACACATTACTACTTTGCAGTTAAATAATCCACAATTATTTTATTCCAACAGGAGGAGTAAAGAATGCTTAGAAAAACACAACAGTATAACATTTACTCAGTGGCGGAAAGTAACTAAGTACATTTACTCAAGTACAATTTGATGGTACTTGTACTTTACTTGAGTATTTCCATGTTCTGATACTTTCTACTTCTACTCCACTACATCTCAGAGGGAAATATTGTACTTTTTTACTCCATAACATTGATTTAATAACTTAAATTACTTTACAGATTCAGATTATTAATACAAAATATAATCAACGAATAAATGATGATGTATTATTATAGATTAAACTACCCAGCAGTATATAAAGTCATTAAAATGAGCTCCACCTTTACCAGCTACAACATTAAAGTGATGAACACATTAATGCATCAATAAGTATAATCCAATAATATACATTATTCTGCATAATGTGTACTTTTATTTTTGGTACTTAAAGTATATTCATATGCTTATATTTTTGCACTTTTACTTAAGAAGGATTTTGAATGCAGGACTCTTACTTGTAACAGAATATTTCTACATGGTAGTATTGCTACTTTTACTGAAGTACAAGATCTGAGTACTTCCATCACTGCATGTATTATAATACAATAATAAACATGTAATACAATACTAATGTAATATAACAATATAACATGTAATAGAAATGTTTACGTAATGTGATGCTCCTATTGACCTTGCTTTGTTTGGTAAACCAATAGTGAGGTAAAGATCAGGGGAAGTAAACAGGAAGTGTAAATAGGAAAACTGCTGTTAAGTCCCAAAGCTATTTGGACACCTGAATGTACAGAAACATGGACTCAAGTGCCTTGAGGTGTAAAGATAGTAAACTCCTTCAACACTTCTGTTTCAAAACTCTCTCACCTTACTCATAAGGCACAACCATAACACATCCACAGATATTAATACTACATAAAATACAGTTAACAAGAACAATACAACTAATTTACCGATCTCAATTAAATTGTGATGCCTTCATGACCAATTTAAGCAAATGAGACTAAGGAACTATGTACAAGAAAAGTCAATGTGATGAGAAAGCCTGCATATTAGAATTTTGCACTTCTCTCCTTCTGAGTGCTGCAGGTCAGGTGCTGCTGGTCAGGTGCACTGTCCTCACACAGAGAGGAGATTGTGTGCAATATACTCACTGTTGTTTACAGTATGTTTATATAATTCACTTTTTATTAAACTTTAGTCCGTTTTTTAGCATTTTTATATTACATTCATGAGCCAGATGCAATGTCATTTTATTCTGCTGTGCATTTAGCCTGCGTATAGTCTGAATAACAATTACATTAATCTTGAATCTTCAATAACAACTAGGCCTCTTCTAGAAATTGACCCGGTGGATTGTGTTTGATAAGACACTGTGTTTCCTCACCGCAGTCCTGTGGCCGTCATCCAGCTGCGTAGCGATGTCCACTCGGCCTAGCATGGCCCTAGCGCCCTCTATTGGCCGGCCGCCACTGGGTTTTATCATCTATTCACATGGTAGACCACCGAAAGAAAGTATAAAAGAAGATGACAGCGACCTCTAGTGAAGTAGGCGTAATAGGCCGCTACTGACCCACATCTATGGTGCTTATTGCGACCTGCGAAAACACCTATTTAATGGCCTGAAAACAGTCGAATCTCCTGGACCATTTAGAGCTTCACCTACTGTAGTCTCACGTTCACTAATGGAAGGTTAAAGGAGAGAAGGGGGAGGGAGAAAGAAAGAAGAAATAAAAGTCCAGTGCTAGTCGGTCAGGCATCTGACTAGTTTGAAAAATGCAAAACGGTCTCTGGTTCCAGCTTCTCAAACATAAAGATTTGCTGCTTTTCTTTGTCATTTATGATAGCAAATGAAGTATCTTTGGGTTTTGAACGGCTGGTCGGCCAAAACAAGCAATCGTCATTTTGGGTTCTGGGAAATTGTGACGGATGTTTTTCACCTTTTTTTGCCATTATATACACCAAACGATTGATTAATTAATCGGGGAAACAAAGCATCAGAATATTCGATAATGAGAATAATCATTAGTTGCAGCCCTACATTAATAACCATATCCAACTATAATATTAATATTCCCTTTTTCTCCTTGTATATAGAATATTGTACCAGGCGAGATCATGGAGGAGGTGAATGAACTCTTTGTTACGGAGAACAAGCTGAACCTTGCTGTGGCTGACGCAGACACGCTCCCCACCATCAGCATCACCAAGGTAACCCACCGCTCCGGCACACAGGCTTATTTTTTATCACACAGCAAATGGACAAGGGGGACATGGCGGAGAGCTGCTCATGATGAGCCCATAAACATTCCCCACTGTTCGGACCCGGTGTACTAATGGTCTTCCCTGGGTACTAATAAAGACATAAAAGCCTACCAGGCATATAGCAGTGTGGAAATAAAGATAAATGAATCAGGGCAGCGCTTCAGCCTCGTCTACGTACAAGTACTTTGAAGTGAACGTTCTTTCTAGTTCTATCTTCTCAGTGGGCCTAGTCAAATGGTTATTTCACTCTCTATTTTTGTATTTGAAATAAGAAGGAAAGAATACATAATATCTCCTCCATCTTCAGTTTATTATTCATCCATGGCTCCGTACGCAACATGTTATCTCAGACCATCTTGTTATGGTTTAATGAGGATTTCTTGATGATTATCATGTCAGCAGCAATGTCTCATTCAAACGGAGCACAGTAAGTGTAACCCCGTACACCATCCAGCATTCCTACGCACACAATCCATTGATTCTTTCATTCGTAGTGTAATTACAGACTTGCTGATTAGCGTATTGACATTTACACTGAATACCATCAGTGCAGTTAAATCCATACGTTAAGTGTCTTGCATGCTGTTTCTAATGAGTGATTATTCTTTGTCCACAGTTGGATCTACAGTGGGTGCAGGTCCTGTCAGAAGGCTGGGCTAGCCCTCTGAAGGGCTTCATGAGAGAGAGGGAGTTCCTCCAGGTCTTACACTTTGGCAGCCTGCTGGATGGTAAGAGACGGTCGTATTTAATTACTCTTCTTAGAACGTGCTAGGTTATTGTCTATACACCACTCAGCCCTACCTGGCATTTAGTGGTGTGGTTGCAGATTGCAACCAACCGAATACTCCTCCCTTTCCAAGACTGCGGTAAAGTGAGTCGCCAAGCGCAAAACCGCGGTAACACTGTTCTCCTCGCTCAGAGGCCATCCTTACAAAAATAACACTACTTGAGGAGCAACGGAAGTCAGACGGCGGCTGGCGGTACCGCGGTTTTGCACTCTGCGGCTCACGTTACAGCAGTTTCACAAGCGGGTCAGAGAACTACGGTGGCATTCGGGTAACGTAAAAACGTAAAAGGCTCTCTCTAGAACCAGTGGTTTGTCGGTTCTGTGCTACGGTAGAAACATGGTGGACTCCGTGAAGGGGATCCACTCACTACATAGATATGAAGGACTCATTCTAATCTAACGAAAGCACAACGATTCTTAGTTTCAGGTGAATATGCACTAAAGAAAACATAGTTATGAATATTATATTCCATTTCTAATGATAGATCCCCTGACATGTTACACAATGTTCTCTTAAAACTATGAATGATTGTCTTTATGACTTGGAATTTGATTTTTTAAATATGACAGCAGTACTGTACAACAGAAAAAAAATATCCCATTCTAGAGAGTCTATTTCCAAACAGAGCTACCCAGGCACACCCCATCCAAACACTTTACATGTTCCTAAAGGACAGAACAGATAGTAAAATGTGTTTTACACATCCATTTCTTTCAGCTTTCTATTTCAGCTGTTTATCCATTACTTTTTGACATCTGTTGCCACTGTTTAGTCATTACTTTTAGCCAACTATTTGAAGTGTTTGTTCAGTACTTTTTGCTACTGTTTAACTTTTCTCGCCTGCTAACGAGTTTAACGCACTCTCAATTGCAACATGTGGTGTTCAAGTGTTCAGTTGACTCAATATGTGGATTTTTAAAATGATTTGCAACTCTCCAAAATCTTTCCACGTACCCCCTGGCATCTGTAGAAGTACACCGGGTTGGGAAAAACTGCTATTGCTTATCCCCAAACATAAATCATAACTTACTTATCAGATGTGATGAGTGTGGTAAATGGACTAGCGTCTTTCTAGTCTTCCGACCACTCAAAGCGCATCACACTACATGTCAGCATTCACCCATTCACACACACATTCATACACTGATGGCAGAGGCTGCCGTGCAAGGTGACAACCTGTCCATCAGGATCTAATCTAAATATTCATTCACACACACCACCAATTGCAAGCACAGCCTTTGGGGTCAATTTGGGGTTCAGTATCTGTGTGTGCAGTGCATTGTATTAGTTTTCTTACTGTTTATAGCATTGTGTAAATAACATTTTTGTGATGATATTTACTCTCTGATTGAAATCACTGCATCCTCTTCTGTCTCAGGTGGGGCCATCAACCTGTCTGTTCCCATCGTCCTGCCTGTCAGCGCTGAGGTCAAGCGGGACCTGGACGGTTGTGCAGCCATAGCTCTGGAGTACCAGGGTTCACGCGTGGCTATTCTCAGGAACCCCGAGTTCTACCCACACCGCAAGGAGGAGCGCAGCGCCAGACAGTGGGGCACCACTTGTCCACAGCACCCTTACATTAAGGTGATAAGGCATTCATCGAATATCTTCAACACGCAGAGTCATAACTTTAATGTCTTCCACATGAAAAGATCCTCCGCTGTGTCAATACTGAACTTTGTCATTTTGTGGCAAATAAAATATAAATCAAGTCCCGGAAAAATATTACATATTATTCAGTTCAAAGGCACCTGAATATTAATACAGGTAATTATTTGACTCCTTAAAAAAGATATTCTGTCTATGACCTTGTGCAGATGGTTATGGAGGGAGGCGATTGGCTGGTAGGTGGTGACCTGGAGGTGCTGGAGCGAATCAAATGGAACGACGGACTCGACCATTACCGCCTCACTCCGCAGGAGCTCAAGCAGAAGTTCAAAGACATGAAAGCAGGTTAGAAAATCAAAATGACTAAATCGCACAACTACAGTAACAATCAGGGAGCACACGATGGCATACAATGTGTTGCAAGTAGCTACTGGCGTGACACTTATGATTAATACTATTTAATACAAAAACATCCATCGCAGCTCGTGAAGAAATTAATAAACATAAACATTGAAAAGCAAATGTATTTAGCAGTGCACCATTTGTCTTTCAGAAGAACTTGACAAAGGACCAGATGCAAAAATAAAATGGTAAATTTAAAGCTGCATGGCAATGTTTGTGATCTGTGCTCAGTGATCAATGGAGACCAAAAAGTAAAGTCACAAACAATGAAATATGATCTCCTGTTTTTACTCTCACTTGCTCACTTTGATGTGAATGCTGCGTTCAAGATTATGTCATTTATTTATCACCCCAATACAGTATGTGTTCATTTTAGTTTTTCAGCATTCTTTGCTGCTCTTTTGTCCCATCCTGAGTTGTGTTACTAGTGTGAGCATGTTGTGATGTGCACTTAACAGATTATAATACTCTATATTTTTTTTATTTTTAACAAACTCCACAAAAAGACCAAAACCATCAATCCATTAGTTGTTTGTCCCTCAATACTTTGTCTGTGGCTCTCACACTCAAGTCTGTTTATTCCTGCTGAAGAACTAAAAACGGTTCAAAAATAAGTATGTAATATGTACTTTCATTGTTAAAAAAAAGGCTGAATAATTTCCTAAAATAGACAGGGACTGTAGTTTTTAGCAAACATTACTCAAACAGAAGGATGTAGGGCATTTGTTGGGAACTATTTCCTGCTGTGGATTTGTTATGCTCGTGATAATTTAGGACGGTATATTTGGAATCGACAAAAAACAAACAACACTGTTCGTGTTCGTGGTAAGGATGTCACCCAGTGCAACGTTGATTAGTTTGTGGACAACAATGGAGCTCTATGACGTGGGAGAATAAGCTATATTAGGTTTTGCTACACATAAAATACTTGTTAGTGACATCAATAGTTGGTTATTTGTGGGATTTGTTGACAATAAGAAAAACACAGAATATCAACAGACTTTAACACAAACCACGAGCAATTCCCATGCCAAATTATATGAAATTTAAGAGTTTGAGTTACGTGAATGGTATTATGAGCATGTTTACTGTGACACTTATTAAAATGCACAATAATCTTCACATAATTTGGCCTGCACAGATCACGAAACCCAACAGCTCTGTTGTACTGTACTACTGCCGATACTATTACTGTTATGTGAACTTTATTTTGTGCTTCTCCGTGTTTTCCCCCCTTAGATGCAGTATTCGCGTTCCAGCTGCGCAACCCGGTCCACAACGGTCACGCCCTGCTGATGCAGGACACCAAGCGCCGTCTGCTGGAGCGAGGCTACAAGAATCCAGTCCTCCTGCTTCACCCGCTCGGCGGCTGGACCAAAGATGACGACGTGCCGCTGGAGTGGCGGATGAAGCAGCACGCGGCTGTCCTGGACGAGGGCATCTTGGACCCAGCCAGCACCATTGTTGCCATCTTCCCATCGCCTATGATGTACGCTGGACCAACAGAGGTGAGGAGGATCGGTGACTTATTGTTAACGAGGTTACGGTCAGTCCGACCCTCTACTGTTCAACCATTTACCCGTGATATGCATGAGTGATTAAATATTAACGCGCATGTGTTCCAATGTCTCATCAGGTTCAGTGGCACTGTAGAGCCAGAATGATCGCCGGAGCCAACTTCTACATTGTTGGCAGAGACCCTGCTGGCATGCCCCATCCGGAGACTAAGCAGGACCTGTATGACCCCACTCACGGAAGCAAGGTCCTCACCATGGCCCCGGGCCTCACCTCTGTGGAGATCATCCCCTTCCGGGTCGCTGCCTACAACAAGTCCAAGAAGGCCATGGACTTCTATGACAAAGAGCGGTGAGTGAAGAAAAAGAAGAAGTCTGCAGATGTTTCTTGCATGTCCTGTTGTCTACATATTATTAATTTTGTCTAATTGTTTTTTTACATATTGGTGCCCACAACTGACTTTAATTTGAACTTAATTTCCTTTGGTGGAAGTGTTCTCTGTACAAATGTGAAGACATTTTCAAAATCGGTCAAACCATTTGGTTGAAAAGTGCGTTTTCCTTATCATACCATATCTATTATTTGGGCACATGATGGGACTACTGTTTTTGCAATAGACTCCATCACGTTTTAGGAAAAATGTGCCATGTGCCCAAATAGTAGATATAGTATGATAAGAAAATGTCTGTATCTCAGAAACTACAAGGAGCACCATCAAGTATTTGGTATCTATGAATTCGTAACAACTTGAATATCAAAGATATGCACATATATGCAGTGTAAAGAAAAAAATGAAAAAGGGAAAACATTTAATAATCACTTAACCTAATTTTCCAAAAATCCTGATTTTGACTATTAATAAAAGTGTGACTTTTCATGTGATCTAAAAATGTCAAAGTTGTATTGTTAGGTACTTTCCCAAAGTATGGCCGTACCAAATTTCAAGGCTTTTGACCAATCAGAACAAATGTTGTGGCATTTTTTCCTTGTCATACTAAATATAGTCTTTGAGCACAAATGGGTTAAAAAAACATGGAATCTACTGACATGGTTGTCCTACAGTGAACCCAAGTGCTAGAAAACTGGAGCATAAGGACAAAGTGCAGTAGATCATTAGTGCTCACCACATTTTTTCCAGACTTGCTGTGAAATTCTGACTCAGCATTATATTACACTATCCTGCCCACATTTGTAGGCCCAAATCTTTCAAGCCGAAACATGAATTTTATGGAGACGTAAATCATCTGTGACCCCGCATCTAATCTTGTTCATATTGCAAACAGATTGTAGTATATAAATCTTAAGACAACTCCCTGAGGCTCACTCTTGTAGATTTATATCCACCTTTCGGTATAGGTGTAATTATATGATTTCTAAATATTCTAATAGTGCATAACACTTCTAATAACCTGTCCTGCCCTTACCTCATTCCTCCCTCTCTTAGACATGCCGAGTTTGAGTTCATCTCTGGAACCAAGATGAGGAACATGGCTCGGAGCGGAGACAACCCTCCAGATGGTTTCATGGCCCACAAGGCCTGGAAGGTGTTGGTCAACTACTACACCTCTCTGCAGAAAGACAAGTAATCATCACAGCGCTCAGTTCACCAGTGAAAAGCAGTTAAAGGGGCATAAATAGACACCCTCCCCTCCAGGAGTATTTTACTTAGATTTTTGTTTTTATATTGTACAAAAACACTAATTTAGATTCCTATAAATAATTAGTCATTCTGGCAGGGGTGGGTGTTTTGTTCAAGTCTTTACCGAATCAAAACGACTTCTCTTAAGCAGTTAAAGCATTACATTCCTATTAAACTATGTGATTTATAAATACATTGTATTATATATGCATATTAACTTAAGCTATGTATTTTAATAAATTAAAGGTAAGTTGAGATTTTTATTTTTAAAATTTAGGAGCACATCCCAAGACAGGGAAATCAATTTTGATATTTACATGTAATATCTGACAAAAAAATCACTTTTTATAGCATTTTATGGCAATTATATCACCGTCTGTCGACCTGAATGAAAGTTACTTGCAGTTGTATCACTGCCCACAGTGCCTATTTGTTCTACACGTAGGCCATGAATGTTCATATTATTGTGAAATACAACATTGATTTTTTTGTAATAATGTGAAAGTGCCTTCCTCTCAAATGTCAACGTTACAAAACAGACTTTTATTTAATTTCTTGCTGACGTTTGGCTGAAATGTCATTTTGAATCATTGGTGACTGATACCGGGATATTGTGTACTGTAACCTAAACAAGATGCCTTTTAATGTAATGGATTAAAAAAATAATCTTTTCCGTGATACCTTTGTCCTGATTTGTCTATGCAGTTGTATAACACATTAACTTCTGTCTGTACATGGTGCATACTTGTCAAGTGAAGGTTAAAGGTCGAAGGGCAGTGTGGCATTCTGGGGCTGCAAAGCCAGAAGTGCAGTGCAGCCATCTGCTGGCAAGAAGTGGTACAGGAAAACACTAAAATAACGGAACCAAGTAAATGCATGTAAAAGGGCACAGTCACTGTGGGTTTCTCTGATAGGGGGTGGGCTTGATAACTGCACTCATCGTGATAACTTCTCTCACTGACACCAGAGCCAAATATAGTCCTGTCCTTTCTACCTGTTGTCTTTCTGTTAAATTGAGGGTGAACTTGGACAAGCAGCAGTCAACAGTGGAAATGTTCTTTAAAATGGTCTAACATCTTGTGCACATTTGAATTGTAAAACACTGGGTTTGGCTCTGGATTGGCTTTGCCAGCCCGATCTTTTATAACAGATTAAGGAGATCCTGAGACGCTTTCAAATTATACTTAAGAGATGGTTGAGGGAAGTTGAAGGACTGATTAATTTTGCCAGTCATTAAGCTGTAAGGGCTTACATTGCTACGAGATGAGTGTTCTTCTATGAGGAGAACCAGTATCCCCTGTAAGAAGCAGATTCCCAATTAGCCTCACATGGGATCAGATCATTTAATCTGCGATGTTCCAGGTAACCCCATTTAAATCTGCTGAACTGCACCGTCAGTACTTTATAAAATCTCCAACTACTGTACATCCAACATGTCATGTCACTGAGAAATGACCAGGACAGCCAGTGGTGTAAATCTCTTGTGTCCTATACAGGCCTAATATTTCTGAATGTAGGTTAACTGTATTTTAACACCCCAAAAGTCACATTTCCACTCAGGTGTTGCAGCACTGGCATGATGGTTGATGTGCAAGGCTGCTTATTATATATATTATAAAAATGAAAATGTAACAGATTCTATGTGGAATGGTTTGCACAGCTGTGTTGCATGAACGTGGATTGAGTAGGGCCTCCCTGGTTCCAGATGTAGGCTGCTGACGTTTACACACAGTTCATTAGGAGAGATTGTGTCCTCAATCATTTTGCATTATGGATGTGAAGATCATGAAAGTGAGGCCCATCTCATGCTGTTGCTGGTGCTGTTTGGCTTTAGCAATAATGGGCCTACAAAGCCGCTTCCCGAAAGGCAGGACGCAGTCAAACGCAGTGATTTTTGCTGGTGGGGTTGGAAATTAATCTAAACTGCATCTAACGATTATCTTTGTTATTGATTAATCTGCTAATTAACCACTTAATCGATTGGTTATTTTAGAAAATTTGAGAAATTTCTATCACAATTTCCAGAGTCAAAGGTTTTGGATTGTTGTCACAACAATCCAAAACCAAAGATATCAATTTTACTATCATAAAGGAATTAAAAATAAAACAGCAAATGTTTACGCAATTGGAACCAGTGAAATTCTGGCACCTCAAATAAAATAATCGATTAATCGATAATCAAAATGCTTGCCGTTTGATTGTCTGTGGATTGACTGATTGATTATATGACTAATCGTTTCAGATCTGATCCAAGCCACGTAGAGCCTTAACCTGGAATTTACTTCAGATAAATATTTTGGATGCATTCAACATTTTGATTACTTCTTTGTGTGTTTGTAAAGTTAATTATTATTATTATTATTATTATTATTATTATTATTATTATTATTATTATTATTATTATTATTATCATTATCATTATTATTATTATTAGTAGTAGTAGTAGTATTATGATAATTATAATTATATGATGCTGTGCAATAATTATATAATTATCTGATGGACACTTTGTGCAATAATCTGGCAAAACTGTCATCTCATCAATATACATATTGTATTTTTATATTTTATATTGTATTATCTTTTATATTTTTTTATATTTATATTGCACTATGTATTTTTTTGTATTGTCTTTTTTAGCACCTATGGGATTGTCACAATCTAATTTCATTGTACTACACAATGACAATAAAGGGCTTGAATCTTGAATCAATTATTATTATTATTATTACTATTATTATTATTACTATCATTATTATTATTATTATTATTATTATTATTATCCTAATGTATCATGAATTATTTAGGTTATTAGTGTATCTTTAATTTTATTTTGCATGATGTAATGATTTTTTTCCCTGTTAGTGTGTGTGTCAATGACAACATTGTTAACCATAAAATTACAGTCTGTGGTCAATGCAATTAATAACAGTTAATTTGAGAAGATTGTATGAAGCAGGAAATTAATTACTACAAAGTAAACACATTTTCCACTGTAATCATAATAAATGTACTGGTAGAAATTAAAAATAAAACAGCAAATGTTTACGTAATTGGAACTAGTGAAATTCTGGCACTTAAAATAAAATAATAGATTAATTGATAACCAAAATGCTTGCCGTTTGATTGTCTGTGGATTGACTAATTGATTATTTCACTAATCATTTCAGATCTAATCCAAGCCACGTAGAACCTTAACCTGGAATTTACTTCAGATAAATATTTTGGATACATTCAACATTTTGATTACTTCTTTGTGTGTTTGTAAAGTTGATTATTATTATTATTATTATTATTATTATTATTATTATTATTATTATTATTATTATTATTATTATTATTATTATTATTATTATTATTATCCTAATTTATCATGAATTATTTAGGTTATTAGTGTATCTTTAATTTCATTTTGCATGATGTAATGTTTTTTTCCCCTGTTAGTGTGTGTATCAATGACAACAATGTTAACCATAAAATTACAGTCTGTGGTCAATGCAATTAATGATTTGAGAAGATTGTATGAAGTATTATTATTATTATTATTATTATTATTATTATTGTTATTATTATTATCCTAATGTGTCATGAATTATTTAGGTTGTAAGTGTATCTTTAATTTTATTTTGCATGATGTAATGTTTTTTTCCCATATTATTATTATTATTATTATTATTATTATCATTATTATTATCCTAATGTATCATAAATTCAAGCCCTGTCATAGTGTAGTACAACAAAATTAGATTGTGACAATCCCATAGGTGCTAATGAAAAGATAATACAATAATACAAAATATAAAATATAAAAAATATGAAAGATAATACAATATAAAATATAAAAATACAATATGTATATTGATGAGCCAGATTATTGCACAAAGTCCCCGTCAGATAATTGTATAATTAATTATTTAGGTTTTTAGTAATGATTTTCATTCCCTGTTAGTGTGTGTGTCAATGACAACAATGTTTACCATAAAATTACAGTCTGTGGTCAAATGCAATTAATAATTTGAGAAGATTGTATGAAGCAGGAAATGAATCACGACAAAGTAAACAAATTTTCCACTGCAATCATAATAAATGTACTGGTAGGAATTAAAAATAAAACAGCAAATGTTTTACGCAATTGGAACCAGTGAAATTCTGGCAATTAAAATAAAATGATCGATTTATCGATAATCAAAATGCTTGCCGTTTGATTGTCTGTGGGTTGACTAATTGATTATTTGACTAATCCAAGCCACGTAGAACCTTATCCTGGAATTTACTTAAGATAAATACTTTGGATGCATCCAACATTTTGATTACTTCTTTGTGTGTTTGTAAAGTTAATTATTATTATTATTATTATTATTATTATTATTATATTATTATTATTCTCATTATTATTATTATTATTATTTATTTATTTTGTATTTTTTATATTATTATTCTCATTATTATTATTATTATTATTATTATTATTAATAATTTATTTTGTATTTTTATTTATTTCATATTATTATTCTCATTATTATTATTATTATTATTATTATTTATTTTGTATTTTTATTATCTTAATGTATCATGATATATATTTATATTTAGGTTATTAGTGTATATTTAATTTTATTTTGCATGACGTAATGTTTTTATTCCCTGTTAGTGTTCGTCAATGACAACAATGTTAACCATAAAATTACAGTCTGTGGTCAATGCAATTAATAACAGTTAGATTGTATGAAGCAGGAAATGAATCACAACAAAGTAAACAAATGTTCCACTGCAATCATAAACAAATGCACTAGTAGGTTACAAAAAATAAATATTTTCTCCAGCCTTGAAATGACAGTTTAAAACCACAAAAAAGTGACATTATATGTTGGAAACTTCCCTAATTACAGCAACACGTGATCACTTTGACAGAAGGGGGAGCGTCGCATGCGGACTCACTTTTATATCCTTCCGCCTAGAAGCACAAAAAAATAACTCCATTATTGTACGCTTTTTTTATGGTTAAAACACTTATAAGTATTTTTTGGTTATCATCTAATATTAATTATTAAAACAATATAAGTTAACGCTGCATTTTGCGTGGTTTTTAATTAAAACTGCGTGGAACTATATAGTGACAGCGGAGTGATATTTGTTGTGTTAAAAAATCCCAGCCTGCTCTACCTTCTTTTTTTCCTTCTTCGGTGGAGGGAGGCCATGATGGGAGCCTGAAGAGAGTTCAGCTGGAGCAGAGAGAGAGAGAGAGAGAGAGAGAGCGAGAGGAGAAGAAGAAGAAGAAGAAGAAGAAGAAAGATGATTCCCCGGGACGGAAACTGTCAAACAAATCTCTGCAGATTGCTCATCTTTGTATAAGTCCCGTATATACTCAAGGTGGAGCCTGTCACTTTCTTTTTTTCACATGTATTTCTTTGGCAATCAGTCGATGACAATGTTGACTCGTTAGAGGAGGCTTTTCGGATCGAACGAGGAGGAGGTAGCCATAGCTATTGTTGCTAAGCTAGCTGGTTGCTAAGCTAGCTGGTTGCTAAGCTATCTAGCTGCGTTCTACAGTGTGTGACTTGGATATATATTGTTCTCTCCATCCTCTTCATCGCTGTCTCATTGAGCCATCGTCGTCTTCTTCTTCTTCTCGTTGGACCGTGTATCTAAAAAGGACAACTGCATGTATTTAAATCGGGGCTTTTTTTTTTGCAAGACGAGTTGCAGGATTGGGGGAGAAAAGTCTGGGCCTGTAGCGGAGGAAGCAGCAGAGCAAGAAGGCCTCGTCTTTATGATCCAGAGAAGCCTTTCTAATCCTACAGCCACTGCTAGCTCTGCTGCTGGCTAGCACCGTCTTCTCTCTCTGCGAAAAGGACCCGAGACCCACCGACTGCGACACAGATACTAGAAAACCCTCCTTATAGACTCCTGTCAACCTGCTACAATGGCTGCGATTATAAAAGAAATGGTCAGCCGGAACAAAAGGAGATATCAAGAGGATGGCTTCGACCTGGACTTAACATGTATCCTTCCTTTTGTGTGGTTCTCATTTTCTACAGGACATTAAGCAGTAATAATGTGTACTAGTAGCAGAACTGGAAGCAGACCTGTCAGTGTGAGGTAGTTAGTTAGCTTCCTCCTGCTACTTACTGGAGCTAGCTGGCTAGTTTTGGTCAGACAGCAGCAGCTTTTGCTGTCACCCCAGCATGTTTGAAAGATGGTGGATCTGTCAAACCAGCACGCATAAAATGTCACAGTCACATTATAGCCTGGAAAACCCCCGTTCAACTGGACTATTAATGTGTGTTTGGAGAGAAAAAAAGGGCATTTAACTTGCATAGCAGTCACCCAGAGGTGGACCTAGCTGTGAGATTGTTAGTGGCATTAATTCAGTTTTTTTTTTTAATCAGCTGGTTTAAAGGCAGATAGATGGTGTCTATGCTTTTTTTTATATTATACATCTAGATTGTATATATTTAATTTCATTTAACTTGCATAGCAGTCACCCAGAGGTGGACCTAGCTGTGAAATTGTTAGTGGCATTAGCTTTTTTTTTTTTTTTAATCAGCTGGTTTAAAGGCAGATAGATGGTGTCTGTATGCTTTTTTTATATTATACATCTAGATTGTATATGTTTAATTTCATTTAACTTGCATAGCAGTCACCCAGAGGTGGACCTAGCTGTGAAATTGTTAGTGGCATTAATTCAGTTTTTTTTTTTAATCAGCTGGTTTGAAAGCAGATAGATGGTGTCTGTATGCTTTTTTATATTTATACATCTAGATTGTATATATTTAATTTCATTTAACTTGCATAGCAGTCACGGAGAGGTGGACCTAGCTGTGAAATTGTTAGTGGCATTAGCTTTTTTTTTTTTAATCAGCTGGTTTAAAGGCAGATAGATGGTGTCTGTATGCTTTTTTATATCTATACATCTAGATTGTATATATTTCATTTCATTTAACTTGCAAAGCAGTCACCCAGAGGTGGACCTAGCTCGAGGTTGTGAAATTGTTAGTGGCATTAAGTCAGAATTTTTAAATAGATGGATTTATCTCTGTATGCTTTTTTTTTACATATTTATACATCTAGATTGTTTAATTTCATTATATAGTAGGTTTATGATGCTGAAAAGACTTGCATCCCTGATGTAAGCTAACCCCTCACCTTTCCTTTACCTCAGCTGTGTCCTCTATGGGTGAGTATTCATTGATGGATTTCAACAAATCTTTGAAAATCTAATTAAATTTTTTTTTCCTTTCCCTTTTAATGGAGATACAATCATTTCCAGCTTTTAAGAATTGCTATTTCAGGCCCTTCTGCAGGACTCATTTCTCATCTGTACCACTGATAATAGTTGACCTGCTTCCCTAAGTGCAGTATCGCTGCTACTGAAGTTTGTACTTTCAGTTTTTTGGCCGGTGAGAAACTAGATTAGGAACTAATGTGGTTGACCATGGCCAGCTAACTGCAGAACATAATGTGTGACAATACTGAGAGTGGGGTCATGGTTATAGTTTGGATTCATACTTTACTTTATCAGGATTTGAAAACGCCTTTTTCGGCCTTTTCAGTCCTTAGTCTTATATTTCTGATTTGCAAAGCTGAAACAAGTAGTCGTGTAATACATTTTGATGATTTTCATGTGTTTTTTAAATGCAAAAAAATCCCTGCTTTCGGCTTCTTAAATGTGCACATTTTCTGGTTTTCTCAGATTGAAGTGAATATCTTTGTGTTTTGGGCTGCTGGTCGGACAAAACAAGTTCATTTGAAGATTTCAAATTGAGCTCTGGGAAATAGTGGTGGTCATTTTTTCTTATTTTTTACACTTGACAGGCCAAGTGATTAATTGACTAATCGAGAAAAGTATTTGGCAGATTAGTCGATAAATTGCATCCCTATCACAGCATGTCATTTAAACAGGCCGAGGTATTTATATTTTTGGACATAATTTGCTTTGGTTATCATCAGTATTGTTGCATGAACTTGGTGGTAGTAGCAGGGTTTTTTTTAGTAGAAGAATGGAAATGTAAAGCTGAGTGCTAGTTACCTTGACTCAATACTATAGATAACATATTGAACTGAAGTGTCAGCTGGGCTGTGTGTGATTCCGGATGCTGCGACCTGTGCATCACAATATTTGATCAGATGATTCCCCGAAAGGTTTTCTAATGTGGTGAAGCTTGTGGCACTACTCGAGCTGCCTCTAGAGCTTTGTGCAGGTGTGAAGGGGGCACATCACTCCAAAGTGGCATCTTTCTTTGGCTTGAAGTCTCCTCTTGTTCAGATGTGGGCCCTTTCTAACCATCCTTTTTATCATTTTTGGCACGGTGTCTAAAAACAATATGGGTTCTCTGCAGTTATGTAATGCAGTATCACAGTTCTGGGAATTGCCCTTAAAATAGAGTTGCCAGTGATCTTGTATCAGCGTTGCCGTCTGAGTGCTCTCTCCCTCTCTTACCCTCTCAACCCACCACCTCTCCTTTGCTCTTTTTCTTTACTACTCCCACTCTAATTCTCCCTCCCTCTGCTTGCCCCCTTTCCTCTGCTCTCCTCCTTTCCTGTCCTCCCCACCCCCTCCTCACTCAGCGCTCGCCGGTTCCCACTCTCCCTTTTCCCCCTCTCCCTTGCTCTCAGTTGTGGATTTGGCGTATGCATAGAGCCGAGGCAGGGCTGGCTTTAAAGAAAAGGCGTGCCTGAAACGGCAGATTTTCTTTCTTTTTTTTTTTTTTTTCCCTCCTGCTTGGAGCTTCCGTCGGGGGTCCCGTATGTGCGTTTCCTCCCAGCTGCAGAGACCAAGCCCCCCATGCCCTGGGCTGAGGCTCTCCTGGGAGCTCTGGAGCTTTTTAAAAACACTTAGAATAGACCGACTGGGATCACTTTGCCAGTAGGTCCAAGGGTTAGCATAGCCCATCAAATAGCATTAGAAAAGCTGTATTTGGCTCCTAATTAGGCCTTTGAGGCATTAATGAACGGGATTATGGCACAGTATGGACAGATAGGCTTCTCTGTCGTGAGCTACAGGGGAGTAGCTTGGCAGTATGCAAATAATACCATAGATTTGCTATTGGGCTTGTTGGATTCAGGCATCAAGGCCTGTGTTGAATATACCTCAGCTTAAGGCTGGGTGATATGGCTTATAAACAATATCTCGATATTTTTAGGCTATATCGCAATATACGATATATATATCTCTATTTTCATATTTTCTCTTAAATGACATTACCCTTTGATGCGTTGTTATCATACCAGTGTGATCATTCTAGCAAACTAACCTGAGCACTCTGAGGTGGTATACTGCCATATTGAAGTCAGGTTGGTCTTTGGAAATGTATTCTTATTAAGTTTGATTTAATTATTCAAACAATTGAAATTCATTTTTGTTGCAGGTGTTGGTTCTTTTAATTATCATTCATTATATTTATTATTTAATGTTTATTCATTTTGTTTTATTTATTATTGACATACTGACTGACTTATTGAATTTATGTGAAATTGCCAATCTCATTCACCGGAAGATCACTTTTACTTTTAAGTTAATTCGTGGTCGTTTTTATTTTGAAGCCAGTTCTTGCACGCTCGTACAGTAATGCCCAGTATAGAGTGCTGCAGGAATGACGTATTTTTGTAGACCAATCCGTAAGTTAGCATCGCCCTGGTTCCCTCGACTAAAAGCCAATGGGATTTTTCCATTGTGTTTTGGATTATTGCAGAAAAGAAAGTCTGTGGCAAACACAAGTTTATGATACTTCCACGTTTTATTCAGCTAGATAATCTTCACAAAGTAACCCCACTTTTATGATTTTTGAAGCGTGAATGCAATCGGCAGAAGTAAAAAGCTAACAATTGTCTATAAACGAACTACACCACAGTCGCATGAACGCAAGTATACACAACGAGGCTGCACTCTATATACAAGGAGGGGGCTAGCTTGACCGTCTTTTTCGAAGTGGCATCTTCCATCACCTTTTCCAACCTCAACACGTTAGAAACTCGCTTTGGCGCTTAACTTCTTTCACTCTCTCCAGGCGCTTTCCCTGTTCCCTGCTTCCTTCCAGATACAAAAAAAGCACGCCTCATACGCCTATCCATCCTCATACGCCACACGAGAGAGCCACAGGAGAAGCAAAACGCCAAAGCAGGTCTCATGCCGGCGTGATGGTCATTTACTCCATCCCACGTAGAACAAGCCGCACACATCGAGCATATTCAATATATTGCACACCCCTACCTCAGCTGCATAGAGCTGCATTGAGACACCTAATGAATTCCTCTTACTGGGGCTTTATTGAAGATCGTCATTTGTTACATTAATCTTTGGATATGTGTCTCCTTGTTCTGGATTCCAATATTTTTAGCAGGTCTACTCATTGAACAGTGTACTGTGTGTGTGTGTGTGTGTGTGTGTGTGTGTGCACTGTGCACCATGAAAAGGGTTGTTCTTGGGTGTTTTTGCACGCGCAGGTACTTGCATGTGTGCACACGAGCTAAGCCAGAGTTTTCAGATGCGTGTCAAATTTTTCTGACCAGTTCAAAAGTGATTTGACTCTGGGGGGAAAATAAGGTCTGCTCAAAATGAACCAGACGCATCTAATAAGAAATATTCAGCTTTTCTATTTTTGACACCGTGGCACAGGAAGTGTAAAAAGGTTGCCCTTTAGACGGCGGTTAAAGTGTGAAATCCCACGGCTTATGGCGACAAGCAGATTTCAGTTACAGGTAGGCGTTGCAGCTCAGCCTCAAAGACATGCGTGCCAACTCAATTATTCTTTTATCCGCGACATGACACTAATGTGTGCCTTTTTTTAAGATTGCACGTATGTCACCGTATGATCGGCCACGACCTTTTCCATCACTATCCTGCGCTGAAATACGGAGCTTGATGGTGTTAGGTAACTTTTAAAGAGCAGGTGTAGCACGGGCAAGGTGGTGCAACCAGAAGTTAAACCTTCAGTGGAGTTTGGTGTTTGTGGTTCGGTAAAGTGTTGCTTTCCACTTGTGTCTGCAAGTCATAGAAACGCAACTACCTTCTGCTGCAACCTGCAAGGCATAAAAACCCAAAGTTTTTTTTTTTCTTTTTTTTTTTTTTTTTCTACCGTGTGAGTTTTTATGTTGCCTGTGTTCGATCTCATTGATATTCAAATCGTCCCGGCCGAGCTCGAAAGAGAGATAAGCCGAACATTTGCGATCGTCCCAATATAACTTTGGGCTCTAAAAATAAATGCAGGTCAGGGAGCGGAGACTGTCCTCGTGCACCCACATGTGGGCCTGGCTCGTGCAGGAGCGCTGTTACTCCTGTCCTCTCTGCCTGCTCCTCACTGTCAAGGCCATCTGTCACAACACACACACACACACACACACACACTGATCAGCGCCCCTCCTCTGCACACCCATCTATCCATATAACTACAATGACACCCTCATATTGACATTGGCTGAAACTTTTTCACGCTCGGCTGCCCGTCTATGCATTCTTGTAATTGTGCTCTAATGGAAAATTCTTATTAATTGTAACTTCTTTTAAATGAAGAAATGCTTCTTTTTTTTTGTTGCATAGCTGTTGAAAGCATAGGCAGACCTACTTATTCTTCAAGTTAAAGATGTGGCGCTGGGTGTCTTGGTAATGCCGCTTTCATGCCTTCTTCTCTGAAAAAGGCTTGATTTCCACAGCCATGCATATTGTACATTTCCTTGACCCCCGCCTGAACAGATATCTACCCCAACATCATTGCAATGGGCTTTCCAGCAGAGAGACTCGAAGGCGTGTACAGAAACAATATAGACGATGTAGTACGGTGAGTTGTAAGAATGTACGAATATTTGCGTCTGTGTTTTTGCTCTGGCAGTTGAGCTCATATAAATATATCCTGTTCTCTCCTGCAAACAGGTTTTTGGATTCAAAGCATAAAAACCATTACAAAATCTACAACCTGTAAGTGTTCCACATTTTGCTCGTTCCTTTGTTCACTTAATAACTTCCTCTGTGTGTTTCGCTAACTGGATTTTGTTCTTCCCCATTTCAGCTGCGCAGAAAGACACTACGATGCTGCCAAATTTAACTGCAGAGGTAGGCTCCTTTTATATATCCTATAGATGCTCTCCATCTTAAAATAAACTGTCTGACCTAAAAGCCTGATGACACACAATGTTGGATAAATTCCCACGAAATGTCCACTGCGTCTTCCTCCCCCGTCTTGTCTCCTCTGACCTGTCTGCTCTGTGTCCACGTTTCCTTTTTTCCCTCTCTGGTTACAACTTTGCGTGGGCCCGCGTCCCCGCCACGCATCAGTTGCACAGTACCCCTTCGAAGACCACAACCCTCCTCAGCTGGAGCTAATTAAGCCGTTTTGTGAAGACCTGGACCAGTGGCTCAGCGAGGATGACAATCACGTGGCGGCCATCCACTGTAAGGCCGGGAAGGGCCGCACCGGCGTCATGATCTGCGCCTATCTCCTCCATCGCGGAAAATTCCTGGAGGCCCAAGAAGCGCTCGACTTTTACGGAGAAGTCAGGACAAGGGACAAGAAGGTGAGATATCAATCTGAGACCAAATGTCTCAACACTGCAGCTGTTTATCACTTCAGATCAGTTGTTGCAAATAAGGCTGAAATTAATGATTTCCATCTTTTTGTCGGTAAATTGTGAAAGATGTTTTGACATATTCAAATACTTAAAAATCTACAGATATTCAGTTTACAATGATATAAAACAGAACAGCAGGAAATATTTTTACGGAGCTGGTCCCGGAAAATATTTGGCATTTGTTTTTGCTTTAAAAGTGACTCAAATGATTGAGTCATTTTTAGTTTCAGCTCTAGTTGCAAACACTTAAAAACACATTTTGTACGTTCAGGATGTCTAAACATTGTCTCGTGTTGTTGCAGGGAGTAACGATCCCGAGCCAGCGGCGCTACGTCTACTACTACAGCTACCTACTGAAGAACCAGCTAGAGTACAAGCCGGTGGCGCTCCTCTTCCACAAAATGGTGTTCGAGACTCTCCCTATGTTCAGCGGGGGCACCTGCAGTGAGTCACGCTCAATGTTCAACTTTAACTCCAAACTAGGGCGTAGGCATGCACGCCGCTGTTCAAATGGAACGACAGCCTTGGATGTGTTGTGCACTGTAGGGCTCAACCCACGCTGCAGTGTAGCACTGTGGAACAGAGCAGGTCAGCAGTGGTAGAGTTGAGTCGTCCTCTGTGCCGGGGGTTTTAAAAATCAAGTGTGGCTGAATTCGCCGTGTCTTATTGATTAAGTCCTCTTGTTGCTGCTTACAACAAGGCCCACTCATACTCTGCCCACTTAAAAAAAAGAAAATCATTTTCAATCAGATCCCCCTTGTTTGTCCTAATGACATTTTGAAATGTCGTTAGGATCATAGGATGTCTTTTCTTTGGCTTCTCTTGCTCAAGTAAAGCACATGAAAACAGAAATTGGAGGTTTTCTGAGATGGTCAAATTGCAAAGTTGAATCATCTTTTTATAAGTATTTTTACCTTCCATGAGGATTGCCTTTTTATAGGAGTCAAGTTTCATTTGTTCATTTTCTGCTGTGTCATACTTTATGCACAGTATTCAGAGAATTACAATATGCTCTGTTTAAACAGTGTAGAGCACTTAAAGCCCTGCACGAGGGAAGTAAACTGCACGCACACACTAGACAGCACAGTAAAAGCCAGATAAGTTTTATGTGCTTTACACACACGCACAACCAGGAAGTAACTTAAAGTCATTAAAGCAGCAGTAGGCAAGTTTGAACAAAAAAAAAGTTGTTTTTATAAAACGGTCACTATATCCTGACCGTAGTTCATGAGACAGATAATCTGAGAAAAATCATGTTCCTCTGTGTCCTCCGGTGCTCCTAATGGCATCTGCAAGATTTCACAGACCGGAGGAAAATAACCAATCAGAGCCGAGCTGGAGCCTTGCCGTCTCTGAGCAGCTGACAATCACTCGCGAACTCCGATCAAACGGTCAAACTAGGCAGCACTGATCTAATATGAATCAATATTCTGTTACTGCAATACCTATTTCTCGCCTCAAATGTTTTCAGAATCATCTTGTAGTGTACTGTTTAGCTGTAAAATGAGAAAATCTGTGACCCGGCAAGCCATGTTGAGATCATTTGAGGGAAATACCAAGCACCGCCCACCTGCCGGAGCTAAACTTTCTCATTTTACATCTAAACAGTACACTACAAGATGTTTCTGAAAACATTTGAGGCGAGAAATAGGTATTGCAGTAACAGAATATTGATTCATATTTGATCAGCGCTGCCTAGTTTTACCATTTGATCGGAGTTCAAGAGTGATTGACAGCTGCGTCTGTTGAATGAACAGCCAATAGGAACGCTCTCTCTCTCTCTCTGAAATGACCTGTGATTGGCCAAAGTCTCCCGTCACGGGCTAGATTGTTTATAGCCTGAAAACAGAGCCGTGAGGAGGTGCAGAAGTCTAGTTTTCTCTCAGAACACTTGAATTACAATATGCTGAAAGGTTATTATGGAATTTTTGCCCAATGATGTGAAAAGTATTCTGCCTACTGCTGGTTTAAAGGAATTAAATATTGTGGTCAGTGATTTTATTTTGCACACACACGTATTAATAAGTCACTGTAGTTGGCTTCAGTTGTGAGTATTTACATATCACTGCGTGTTTGCTCGGAGCTTGAGTGGTACGACTTCGTTGTAAAATGGTGTGTGTGCAAACAGTGGCACTTGTTGTCGCCTGTGTTCAGTGGCAGCGTTACAGACAGTTGGACTCAAGATTGTGCTTGATTTTTCAAATTGTGCTGATACCAAAACTGATTTTAGCTTTCCACAACTTATAATTCAAATGAAGTCGTCCCCACGGAGACATTTGTGAGACCTTTTGTCGGTAAAAATCAGATAATGACGCTTTTTCTCCTTTCAGCAGAAATGTATTTTTTATTGTGCATGTCTGTATTTTCTCAACATGTTAATGCTGTGTGTTTTTATTGTTAAATAGGTTTCTATGGTTTTAGGAGGGAAAAAAAAAACTTCTTTTTTTTTTCTCAATGTGTCTGAGTCACACAACGTTGTGCCTTTTTTTGTATCCGACCATTTTTAACTGTCGGGTCAGAAAAAGCGCCTCTCCTTCCTTAATTTCTGTGGCTTTTTCGCCCTTAACACCTGACTGTGCTGAACATCCCCTGACTGTATTGATCCTTCTCTTTTCCTCCTAACACAAGGCCCTATTCTGAGTTTGACGTCTTAACACATGTATACACACACACACACACACACACACTCACATCACCCTTTTCTAGCCTCAGGTTTCTAGCTCACCACAGCCATAAAAGAGGAGCATCTAGTTTGATAATTCTGTTACAAATAACTCAACATAGACACATTTCACGTTTGTTAAATTCACCAAAGAGACAACTGATGTTTTGTGGTCGTCCTCGATCTCAAGTTCCCCCTTTTCCTCCTTCCCCTTTGTGCATCTCACAACACAAACACCAATATGTTCAGATGCACACCCTCACTTTAAAGCCACGTACTGTATGTTGTTTTTAAGAAAAAGCTATGTTAGATGCAAATATTTGTGTAGAGCTCTTGTGTTTGTAACTGCTGTGCTGTCAAGCCCCTGACGGGCCAGCCAGGTCCTGTTTGTGATAATCTGCCTTCTTTCTCTCTAAGGGGACAGTACCGTTAAAAACAGGAGCGAGCCGACCCCTCAGGGCTTCAAGAAAGGGAATTGGCATTGGGGTAAATGAGCCTTTCATCCATTATTATCATTTCACTCATTTGCTTTTATATGGCCCCAGAGATCCACCAGGCAGGAGCAGGCTGAGGTATGGACATGTTGCCTAGCAGGATAGGACTAGTTTCTATATGAAGTCATCTCCAACACCACCCCCACCCTGACAGGAAGAAGGAAGGGTTAAATTATATATGCTACGTGTTGCGCTGGTCCAAGACCAAACCGTGACCGTCTATCAGAATAGGGTCGTATGCCTCTGGTTCTGGGTCTCTTTGGGTGTTACATTTTCCCCTTTCCCCCTCCATAATGTTAACATAATGTTTTGCACGTATTCAGAGGGGAGAGTTGGTGGTGTGCTGTGCTGTTTTTTCTTTTTTGTCAAACTCATGCAATAACACTGGTATCCTGTCTTGCCCTCTTGATTTCACTCCCCGCTCCTCCTGTCACTCACTTTTCTTCTTCTTGTGTTTTCTGTCTCTTTTTTTTTTTTTTTTTTTCTCTCTCTCTCTCTCTCTCCCGAATCTCACAATCGTGCCCCCCTCCGGTGCAACGTTGACTCTTTTTCTTGCAGATCCCCAGTTTGTGGTGTACCAGCTGAAAGTGAAGATTCACACGTCGAACCCCGCTCACACGCGGCGCGAGGACAAGCACATGTTTTTCGAATTCCCCCAGCCGCTGCCGGTTTGCGGAGATATCAAAGTGGAGTTCTTCCATAAACAGAATAAGATGATGAAGAAGGTTAGTTGCCTTGTCTTTTTTTTTTTCTCAGCTGTTGATTGTGTACATTGTATTGTATTGTATTGAACAATAAGTAGGCATTTGACTGAACGTTTTCTCACTCAAGCTAAGTTCACACTACAAGACTGTCAAAGTCATCAGATCGCTGTACTGTTCACACTACACAACTCGCTGTCTTGTAATCGGGAGTCTTAAAGTCGTTGTGGTTTTCACACTACATGACTGACCGGCGACAGGGGGGGTCACACACTTCCACCGTGAGAAATCCTCAATGAGGTCCCCAAACTACATTTTGTCACAAACACACACACGACAAATACACAGTAAATGACGTGATACCATACGCGAGACACACTGCTAATGTTGTTTGCACGTGTTTACAAAAACGCCTGTTTCTACACTCCTCCAGGTGTAACACAACTTTGCTCCATGTTGCAAATGCAGCACATACAGTACTGTAAGTTCCTGTTGTTACAGGCGACCCCAGGTTTCCCCTCAACCTGTGTCTCGCGCTCTCATTGGCTGGAGCTCGTGGCCGGAGTCCCCGACAGGTCCAGAGATTTAGCAGGCTAGATATCTGAAATGTGCCGATGTGCGGACGGCGAGCCAACGGCGATTTGCCTCTGATCTGGGAGTCAGGGAGCGAAGAATCAGGGCTAAAGTCGTGTAGTGTGAACAAGGCATTAGCTGGGTGCCAACCATTATGCTTTTTTTTAAAGAAAAAGGCTGGCGCCATTCTGTTTTTCCCTTTGTCAACAAATCTCATGAAAATACAAAAAACGTAAATAGAGCTTCTTTTTTTTTTTTTTTTTTTTTGCAAGAGCCTGATGATGGATTATTCCTGTGCCATGGACCTCTTTTGTTGTCGTAAAACTATTAAAAACCGCAGGGTACTGTCGTTTATTTTGAGTCGATCCGTCCTGAGCCATAAATACTCACTAATGCACCAAATGTGCATTCATCCACAGTTGGAAAATAGTCCCCAACAAATTTTTCATTTACTCGTGTTTAAGTAAAAGATCAGTAATAAAATGAAACTATTTGAGCAGTTTTTAAAAGATCCACGTCTTTAGTAGAAACAAATGGACTCAACGACGAGTGCTACAGACGGGGTAGGAAGGTTGGGAAGTATTGAGAGACGGACTAATTCCTTTTGTTGGTTTAGTTTTTATTGAGATTTGTTGACAATAAGAAAAATATAGCATAACGTAATGAAAAGTTCCTTTTTGAATTCTCTATTTCGCTCCATATTTCTCATTACATGTCATCACCTCTGACCTCCAGGACAAAATGTTTCACTTCTGGGTGAACACCTTCTTCATCCCTGGACCCCCAGAGGAGAGCGGGGACAAGCTGGAGAACGGGGCGGTGAACAATGCAGACAGCCAGCAGGGGGTACCGGCACCGGGCCAACCGCAGAGCGCCGAGTGCAGGGACAGCTGCAGGGACAGCGGCAGGGAAAGCGACCGGGACAGGGACTACCTCATCCTGACGCTCACTAAGAACGACTTGGACAAGGCCAACAAAGACAAAGCTAACCGCTACTTCTCGCCAAACTTCAAGGTGAGGATTTCATTGACATATTTTCTGGATAGAAGGATTGATTTAAGTCTGTCTGTTTTTAACTATGTTTGCTGTAACGGAAAGAGCGATGATGAGACTTGATTTGATTATTCTTTTACTGCACAGACTGAAGTGTGTTTTTTCTTCATTTCAAGGTGAAGTTGTATTTTACGAAAACCGTGGAGGAGCCTTCGAATTCCGAGGCAAGCACTTCGACATCCGTCACCCCGGACGTTAGCGACAATGAGCCAGACCATTATCGATACTCTGACACCACTGACTCTGATCCGGAAAATGAACCTTTTGATGAAGAGCAGCACACGCAAATCACGAAAGTGTGAACTCTTTTTAAAACAACAGGAAAAAGAAGAAATTATACACAAGAAAAAAAAAAGGAGAAAACTTGAATATAAACTCAAAAGAAGAACCTTTGTCCCTTCCCTCCCCCAGACGGCAATAGAATATCATCATGTCAAATGCCATTTTTAGGGAAAAAAAGATAAATATCCTGACCAATATATTGTTTTTTATTTTTCTTTTTTTTCTTTGGCACGGCCATGTACCATGTGCGAGGTATTGACACTGTTGCCCCATGGGAAAAGGTGCTGTAGCTATAAATGTGTTTATATATATCTATATACATACGTACATGTATATACATATATACAACCATATATAAAACTTTTTTGTGTCAAAGACAATGGAAACCACAATCAGGAGACGGGAGTTGAAGTGTGGGAGAAGAAAGATATACCAGGACTATGCTGCTCCTTCTCCTGTCTAAACCAAGGCCAGTGCTGCAGTCACTTTGTTTCACTCCCTCTCTCCCCCCCTCCTTTTCTCCTCTCATCTTTTACTCTCCCTCCCCTCCATCCTATCCTCCTTTACTGTGAATGCTTCTTGTGCTCTTTGCAGGCTGTCTCACGTGACTTTTGGTCTTTGTGCAGTGCAAACTGCATGCGGGCAGTGGGTTTGGGGTGGGCGGGGTTATGAAGAGGCTGTGATGATGTCTAAAGCATTGCCATTCCTGTCCCCACTGTGTATACGTTAAATTATGCAGAACAAGGCATCCCATGTAATTGTTAATGTTTTTTTTATCCTAAGATAATAAAAATATAATACACAAAACAGCAGGGAGACAAGTGTTTGCAATAATGTCAACACTACATTTAAAGGACAATGGTGATTTGCATGTATTTGGAAATTGGCGTCCATCCCTAATAAATGTATGCAATGTTGTCTTTTGTTAAAGAAAACCAGCTTTGAGATGTGTCTTCTGCGTGGGGTCCCCCAGTGCTTTGAGTCATGCTCAGAAAATTACATCAGAGGTTTATGTAATATTCTCCCTTCGCTGTTCGCAGTTAATGAAAATCGTGCAGAATGAAAATGAATTTTTGCAATATGCAGTTGTCATCGAACGACGAAGCCGATGCGGCCTTGAGCTTGACACCGTTGAACTGAAGTCAGGATTTTTAAGCGGCAGAAACCCCGTAAAACCTTAACTTTGAGCGTGTGAGAGGAAAAAATGTGCACAAGCGCTGCGCCTGACGAGAAAAATGCTGTAAAGCAGGTTGTCGTTGCAGCTGCTGGAGCTGTGTTAACAGTAACTTCCTGCTTTAAAGGTCAGCGCTGCAAATAGCGGGTGGGACCTGAGGTAGGGAAGTGATGGAAGGATTATTATTAAAAGTTCAACTGAGGATGAAGAGCCCACTTCAAACAAATAAGTGACTCAACCGGGAAGCTGAGCATCTACAGTACATTAAAGCTGCAGTAGGTAGAAATGGAGCAAATGTAATTTTTTATAAAACGGTCACTGTATCCTTACAGTAGTGCATGAGACAGGTAATCTGTGAAAAAAAATCATGTGCCTCTGGTGCTCTTAATGGCATCTGCAAGATTTCACAGACCGGAGGAAGACAACCAATCAGAGCTGATCTGGAGCCGTCTTCCCGCCAGCTGTCAATCACTAGCAAACTCCGATCGAACGGTCAAACTAGGCAGCGCCGATCAAATATGAATCAATATTCTGTTACTGTAATGCCTATTTCTCGCCTCAAATGTTGTCAGAAACATCTTGTAGTGCACAGTTTAGCTGTAAAATGAGAAAGTTTGTAACCCTGCAGCCATGTTGGGATCAGTTGAGGAAATACCAAGCACCGCCCACCAGCCGGAGCACAGCCAATAGGAACGCTCAACAGGAATGTGCTCTCTCTCTCTGAAATGACCTGTGATTTGCCAAAGTCTCCCGTCGATTTTTTTAAAGCCTGAAAACAGAGCCATGAGGAGGTGCAGAAGTCTAGTTTTCTCTCAGAACACTTGAATTACAATATGCTGAAACGTTATTATGGAAGTGTTGCCCAATGATGCCCAGAAACATTCTGTCTACTGCAGCTTTAATGTCAATCTCAGTGAGATTGCCTTCATTCAAACTTGACTGTTAATTGAAGTTGCATGCAGAACTTCGATATATTTGTGCCAAGTAACATTTCCATTTCCTGAATTGATTTCAAAAGCAGACTGACCTCTGAACTCTGATATAAACATGAACATTTATGAGCCAAAAGCAGCCTGACCTCATACCAAACCGCCAGTGTTGCATGCAGAGTGGTTGCTGCTGGTTGGTTAATCGAGGCGTTCTCCACATGAAATGAGCAGAGGAAGGAAAAAGGCTACCAGCCCAGGAGGGAGGAGCGCGAGGCCTCGGGTAGACGGATTCTGCTCCGCTCGCGGGGCTCTCCAAATGAAAGAGTAACAGGATTAACGACCATGTCACTGTGATAGGAGAGCAAGAGAGTGGCAAGACCCTGGCTAAAGCATGGCCCAAAGTCTCCTGATAATAAAATAAAGTATGAATTAAACATACATACATAAAAAAATGTTCCACCCCCAGAGGCAGGCAGTCACATAATCCCCTTCTGCTCTATTAAGACTCGGGTCCTCGGCTCTTTCGTGTTGATAGAGACATCAAAGCCAAACCAGTGCAGCGTCAAATGAGACAGGCAGCAGTCGCAGGGGCCCGACTGTAATTGGCTGAGCTGAGGAGGAGGGAGAGACTCTGGTAGATTAATAATGAATGTGCAGCGCTGGGTTGAGAGAGACCAGAGAGAGATGCCTCAGCTCTCCACAGGCAGGCGAGACTGAAGAGGGCTGACTTCAGTAGAGCTCGAGCTTGAGAGTCCACATCTTTAGCTTTTTGATTGCCCTTCTCATCACATACACAAACACAGACACAGCAGCATCTGAAATATTAATCTAATCAATATACTGCTTCATTTGTATGTCTTGAGCACCGGCTCCTCTAAAAGTTTGTTTGATTTTTAGGCATCAACCACCTCTCCTTGGAGATAAGACAAAAATGGAGAGAACAGGAGATTTGGATGGAGGTATATTTACGTTTGTATGTCTGAATCTGAAATTGACTCCATTATGTGGGTCAGATATTATACATCCAGCCAAATAAAGACACTATTTTAGGGCATGACATGAAAAGAAACAGACCGGTATGATAGGAAACTATATTTGTGTTATATTTATAATCTGTTGTCCAACTACTCCTATCCATAATGGAAGCCCATTGCCAACAGGAAAAGGGAAAAAAATAGATGACAATTTAGACGTTATATAAATGTTTCATTATGAGATACAAGGTCTAGATCATACTGGAGATGATATGTCAACCTTATGAGATCAAAATTGTGAGACTACAGGTTACAAGTGGTAAAATTTTGTGGCAAATTCAATATATTCGGAAACAAATGCAAAATGTTCATGTTGAGCACAACTTTGTCGAACTTTGACCTGAAAATTTGTGCTGTTGACCAATAGCAAGCTGTCTTGGCGGTGTTGATCATTAAGGGGCCGGAGAGTCAAAATGGAGGAAGCTATATGGAGCTTATTAAAGGAGCAGTGTGTAGGATCTGGCGGTATCTAGCGGTGAGGTTGCAGATTGCAACCAACTGAAGCCTCTCCCTGCCAAGCGTGTAGAAGAATGGTGTCCAACGTGAAAACGCAAATGGCCCTCTCTAGAGCCGGTTGTTGTAAGAGTAGCATAGGTCATTTGGAGCAGAGCCTGTGCGTAGAGTGTGTGTGTGTGTACGTGGGAAGTGAGTGGTGAAGTGAGAGAGAGAGAGAGCGACGGTGACGGGAGCGAGTAACGTTATCGACTCCGGCCCAAACAAGCAGAGTTTACAGTGTTTGTTTTGGCGGACTCCCTGGAGAGGACCCACTCCCTATGTAGATATAAACGGCTCCTTCTAGGGTTACGAAAACACAACAATTCTTATTTTCAGGTGATTATACACACAACAGCAAAGGTTGCTTCACACCTAACCCATTTGTTTCGGTTAAAACCAACTCAGGTCCGTTTTCCCAGTTAGTACGGTTTGTTTAGGCTGGTGTGAAGGCTCATTCGAACTCTGGTGCGGACCAAAACAATCAAACTCTGGTCCGCCTGAGAAGGTGATCAGTCTCAGTCCGCTTCCAAGCGGACTCTGGTATGCTTTCCTTGTGGTGTGAAAGCAAACGAACCAACCACAGGATTTTATTATAGCAGAAAGGGATGTTAGCATGATTTCAATAAATCCATCTTCTGATCGTGAAGTCTGTTCAGGAAGCGATCTTATCTATATTTAAGGCCATGTGTAGAAGCATGTCAGCGCTGGTAATTTCCCTGATTAATAGGTCAAAAGCTATTAAAACTGCTGTGCTTGTAACCGACTCTGTGTACTTTGTCAGTTCATAAAGTTCATTAAAAACTGTGCGACAGCGATCCCACGGTAATACGCCTCATATGTGTCTGTGTGCTCCTCGACGGTCGCACCGGTCATCTGGGAGTGCGCAAAAGGACTATTGTACAGTCCTGTCTCTACTAATTTTCACCATAACATGCCGTCGAATTGCAGTCTAATAATACTAATAATGCTTATAATCACTTATTAATCAAGGACATGAATGTACAGATCAGAAGCATTCAAGTGCTGCATAAACTTCTGTCAGTCACCGTAATTTGATTTTCCCACGTGAGTCCTGATGATGCAGGATGACAATCACCAAAACTGTCCAATCAACGAGTTACCTGTCAGTCTGTATAACTTCATGTTTACTCCTCTGGTTCGTTTGTTAAAAGTCAGTGTGAACAGGAACCGAACCAGAACTAAAATACAACAATGTGTAATTTTGTTCCCCCTTGGTCCAGACCAAATGAACCGAACTACAGGTGTGAAAGCACCCTTAGTATCTCATAATATTGATTTGCCATCATCATGTAGGCTACAACTTTCCGTCTTTTGTTTTGTTTTTCCATAGTCTATGCATCAAACTACTGTGAAAAGAAGGAAAAAAAGCTAACACCAAAATATAGAGATTTAAGCATAGTATTATGACCAAATGAGGGGGTGGGGGAGTGTGTGTATGTGTATGTGTGTGTGTGTATGGGGGGGTCAGTCTGGCCTACAAAGAGAAGATAAGCCCAAGCTGGTAACCCCATTTCCCTTCCATCTGTTGGTAGCAGTTGTAGAGCATGGCTGCACTCACCAGGACCTGGCAACCCATCCCCCAAGCCCTCTTTCTCTGGCTGACTGCACAGCTGTGTTGCGTTTGGATTAGGCCAAGAATAAAACAGGAAGTAGAAATTAAACAAAAGCTTAAACACACACGGAGAAACACACACTCTCACACAGGCAGTGTAAGTTACCAAAGACTCAGCAGCAGCACGAGTGACAGCCTGTGGAAAAAGTCCACACACCCACACATGAAGACCATCGCACACACACACACACACACACACACACACACACAAATATACTACAGTATGAACAAAGTCATATGCTGCCTCCCACAGACTCACATAAGCCCAGGCAGGACCACAGGCATATCATTGCTCTGTGCCCACACTCATGCTCACACATATGGTCTTTTTACATGCTAAGTGCCTCTCTGCCTCGCCTCCCCTCTTCATGGTGGTCTGAGGAAAAACTAGCAAACACGATCAATCAGGCTTGGAGCAGGCCAGTGTGTAATGATGCTAATATGGGAGTCTTTTGGTTTACGAGATGACACGCAAACATTATATTCATAACACAAATTACTATGAATGAGATTAAGACAACACAAGTAGCTCTGATTACTTATGCATTCACTCTGATTATCGGGCAACCATCGACATCCAGAGACGTAGACACACTTCATTTATTGCAGATTTATCCAGCGCTTCTTTGTAGAAGATTTAGACGAATATTACGAACAATCACTGCTTTCATCAGCATATTATTCAACGTGTATTGTAGTTTTAATATTTGTTTGTATGCAAGACTCTTGATTAATCTCTTTTAGGTTTAAACTTCATGAATACCTTATGGTCAAAAGCAGCATAAAACTAGAATTACAGCCTTGCGGGTGTATGCCTCTGACAACCAGTCAAGTTGCAGTTGACATCCATGTCTGTCCAAAATGTCATCACTTCATCATTTTATCCTATAAGACATTTGTGTGAAAATGTCATAATTAGCACATGAATTCTTGAGTTACAGCCAAAAAATTTTCCAGTGACCTTGACCTTTGCCCACCAAAATCTAATCAGTTCATCCTTGAGTCCAAGTGGATGTTTGTGCCAGATGTAATACAATTCCTTCCAGGCGTTCCTGAGATATCGCATTCACGAGAATGGGACGGACGTGAGGTCACAGTGACCTTGACCTTTGCCCACCAAATTCTAATCAGTTCATCCTTGATTCCAGGTGGACGAATTTGAAGAAATTCCCTCAGGCGTTCCCGAGATAACACGTTCACAAGAATGGTACGGACGGATGGAGGGACAACTCAAAAACATGATGCCTCCGGCCACAGCTGTCGCCGGCGCAGAGGCATACAAATAATAATCTGTCATCCAAACAGCATAAATCCGAGTACAACTTGGAAGGTACTTAAATACGCGATTGGGAGCATTTCTATTGCCTCTCAATGGCTCTCAACATGGCGACGGCGAGACACGACTTGCAGCTAGCGGTGCGAACAGTGCAAACAACGGCGAAAGTGCTGACAGAGATAACAGTGTTTACCTGAGGGGGAACTGGAGGGTGGGTGCTACGCTTCCGCGACGATGCTACCGGTCGAGACAGCGTTATCCGCTGTAACCACCGTAAGAGAGCAGTGCAGAGCAGCAGCAGTGAGCTAGCCAGTGGGTCACGCTCACATACACGAACATGCACTAAAAGCACGCACGGCCGACCCGGCGAAGTGTCAACAAAGCACGGAGAAGCTCTGATTACAACACACACAGAGGGAGAGTGACTTCATTCTCTGCTCAGGTAGACATTACATAGCAAATAGTTGTTTGCTGCTATATTAATGATCTGGATATCGAATGTAGCACCTTTAATGAGAATATGTCGGATATTATCACTCTGCCATCATTGTATAACATCTTAGCTCTTTAAAAGTGTCATTATTTTCTCTGCTGTGAACTTGTTCGAATCCTCTGCGTGGTTTCTCTTTTTGTGTGAATGCACCGAAATAGCCCGGCGGCAGCACACAGGAACTATGGTGAATGAGGAAGTGTAATTGGGAAGAAGAAGAAGGAGACGTTTGGAAACACGTAGCTGTATGCATGTAGCAGCCTGGCGAGGTGCATTTGATGGAAATCCATTAAAGTGCTTCTCGTCATGAGTTGGACCAACTGTTAATGAATATACGGTAAATGTTTTCAGATGTTATTTTTACTGTCAAGACCTGAGTCAACTAATGAGTCACACCAGTTCGGCTTTTCTGTGTGTGTGTATGTGTGTGTGTGTGTATTTGTTGACATGGATATGCCAGCATGCTTGCTTCAGTCTGTGTGTGTTTATGTGCGTCTCTGTGTCTTCATGAATAAGAGAAACACATGGAAATTACTGTATTGCTGTCGCTGCTGACCCCTCCCCTTCCTCAACACACACACACACATGTGATCAATGAAGAGCACATATGTGTCCATTGTACTGAATAACACTCAACATGCAAAGCCAGAGGCTGAAAACATAAGCATATCAGCTTTACCATAGAGCTTTGCATACATACAGCCAGCTCAGCATACATGCACACACACACATCTCTACAACAGGAACTTGCATTGTGTTTAGGGAAGCCAGTAGTGAAAAGTGCTCCTGCTGCAGGGCTTTTATGCATATCTGTGTGCATGTGGAAATGTACGTTCACACACACCAGAGTCTGTGCATTTATCAGACTTTCCTTTGACAGGCTCTGTTCTCTACCTGACTTTTAGCCTGAAATCTTAGAGCGGGTATAATCCTTCCCCCGAGCCTCCTCCTACTCCTCCTCGCTCTCTTCCCTCTCTCCATCTAGTGTCACCATGAGGGTAATATGAGGCATATGGCTGCTGATGACAGTCCCTAATCCTCACGCTGATGACTGATAGTTACCCGCGCACTCCTCATCCCCATCTCATCCTTATATACCAAGAACAAGAAGAGGGAGACGCGAGCGTGTCGGCTGATACTCTTTGCCTTCCGAGTCCCTCCGCTCTCTGTCTCTCTCCCAGCTGAGAGTCATTATCTGAAATGACTGATGTGAGAGCGGCTGATGGACAAGACCGATATTAGTGTTAGGGCTGAAGAGTGAAAGTTAGAAATGGGCGCTGCAGACCTTTCAGAGTTTCAGAGAGAGGAGGGATTGCTTCAGGGTTTTTACAGTTCATGAGGTGCATAAAAAAAGGATTTACTGTACGTGTTGGGCGCTTGAGGAGGATATAGTCAGAATAAGGGATGTAAAAATCTGGACACACTCGAGTTCTGGTTTTATTTGTTACCAACAGAGTGACTCTAAATTGATCCCCTTCAGCCAATGATGCATCCAGAGGCCGATCTGCAACTTTCTGTTTAAAGTGAGCCTATGACTGTGTTTCCATCCGCCTGTTTTTATACTCATTTTCAATTAGGAAAAAGTCCAAATATCGCCCCAAAAAATTGCGCTTGGATAAGTTTGAAAAGTTGGTGTATCGATAAAAACAAAATGCAATGGAAACAGACTTAGCAAATAACATCCACTGAATCTTCGGCTCCACTAAAGAGACTAAAATAGTGGTAGAAGAAAACATCAGATCTGTGTTGAGCGGTGAGGAGACTGTAACTCTACTCAAATTAAATAAACATAAATGCAATATTCCCATTGTTTTCTACATGATTTCCCATGTAGTAGACGTTGGTTTTCCAACTGGAGCAGTAGTGCCAGCTATTTATATCGATGCGCTAAACTCCAAATATTAACATAACGTTATAGTGGGATGGAGACATGCATTCATTCAAAATTTCTTCGGCAGATTTACTGGAAATTTGGTTAAAATTTGCACTATACATTTGGATGGAAACTTGACCTATAACATTAGCTGAACAGCGGCCACTGTGGCCACAAGTGGCACTTACAAGATTATGGTTAATTTAATATAGTTTTAATAATATCTTAATATCTGTAAATGTTAATAACTGCAGAGTATTGGTAGCACAAGTAGAGAAAAGTAAAACATTTGACAAAATAATCTGTCAATTAAATGTGAAGCTACAGCCAGGAGATGGTTAGCTTAGCTTAGCATAAAGACTGTAAGCGGGGGGGGGTCTTAGCCGGAGGCAGTGACTTCCTGAAGTTTCAAGTGGTTGCCTGGAAACCATGCAGCGACACCAAGACTATGATTTGTTTTAATCTTTGACAGAACCAGGCTAGCTGTTTCCCCTCTTGATCACACTGGACCTGGCCTGAGCTACAGGTGACCAGATAGTATGTCAGTTTCCTTTTAGATGAAAATATCGATTGTTTTTTGAGATGGGTGAACCGACATCTTGTGCAAACGATCTCTTTGGTATGCATTTATTCAAACCTTCCTTCTTGACTGCAGATGTTTATGGGCAAAGCTATTTTCACCGGATTGGACGATATACCTCTGGAGAAGCAGTGTGCGATGGAAATTTCTGCCGTGTGTACTGTATGTGCATACTTGTACAAACAAAGTGACATACTTTCTGGAGGCCTAGTGGATGTCAGTCATGGGAGTGGGTAAGCGCGGTCCATCCTCTCATTTAGAGCCTGCCAGTCAGCCAGCCACTCCACCAGCCCTGGAACCAGCCAGCCAGAGCTTTTTAAAGGGCCTGTGATTTGACAGAATCCCGTGGGGGGAGACCGGAGGGGGGGGGGATTAGGATTAGCAGCTGTTTCCCCTCAAACACTGGAGAAGATACGCTATAGCTACACCACGCTGATGGCAAATTAATAGATGAATAGAACATGCGTGCGTCGTCTCAGATAATGTGCTAAAGCTCCCCGTTTCATAAATAGCGAGGAAGGTGTCCTTTCCTTGAACCCGGCCCGTGTGGATGCGCTGTCACACACATACTGAGTAGCAAAGGCATATTGCGGCCGTGAGAAAGGTTTAAAACATCATCACTTTAATCTGGGAGCACAAAGCCAGCTACAGATTATGCTTCTGCCTCTCAAGCGATTCGGCCGCAGATCCGGTTTAGATGACCCCCGCTAACACCCTCAGAGACAGGGGCTTTTAACCCCAAACAAACACTGATAGCAAGCAGCCATTCGAATGGGAACACACACGTTATCCACATCCATGGCATGGGCCGTACCCACCCACAGCATCCCAGAGCACATACACAGAGGACACCCATATAGCACATGCTCACAGCCGCAGACAATAACAGATAAACACACGGGCTTATGTCGGTTCCACTTGCATCCATTTCAGGCTATTAAGCGAGACACGAAGAAGCCCAAACTGTTGCGTAGCTAACAGGTTTTAAGGTAAAAATGACACAATTGCTGGTGTGAAGAGACAGCACACAATGCGGCCATCCCTGAGACTGTCATAGAGGCCACCTGAAGTGAGGATGACACTGCAGTGATGCTGTCAATATAAAGGGCACAAAGATTTTCATCAGAATCACAGAGAAAAGTTCAGAAGATGCTTAACTCCTCCGCTGCTGACCATATGTGGACCTGAATTACCTGTACTGAAGGAGCTGAAGCACCCTGATGTAACGCACACTCTTTTTAAACTGGAGCACCAACCACACAATTAGCTCCCAGTGAGTTAATGACTAGTCTTCTCTGTCGCTTATAAAAAACCCAAAGGCCACATTGAATGTAGAAAGAACACCCAGCTGGTATTTCTGTCTAAATATTGAACAATTTCAGCTCACAAGATTGACACACTGTGTAATTTACAATATTTTCTTTGAAAAAAAAGCTATCTCATTTATATTTAATTAGAAATATCCATTATTTAAAGCTATCTGCATTGAACTAGAACTTAACCTTTGCTAAAGAGAGACAGGCGCAGAGCAAACGGAAATGGAAAGAGGGAGAAAGCGGGACGCAGGAGAGAAAAAGGATATTAAAATTGAGCGAATCCGACGGCGGTTCGCCACAATACACTTGAGACCTGAGGGATGAGTCAGAGAGGAGATGGCCATGTCAAAGAAAATTGTGAAAGCAAAAGACAAAAGAGGGAAGGTGGTGGCGGGGGGACTTTTCAAGCACAAGTAGCATTCTGGTTGAACTTAGCTCTTGATTTTTAACAACGTCATTATATCTCAGTCGGCCTCAGGGGCACCAAAGCTCATGGAAAAGTTATTCTCTGGCGTGACAAGGCCGTGTTTCTTCTTTTGCCAGTTTTTGCCCAACACTTCAATGAGCCTCGATCTAATTGGTCTCACCCCCACTCCTCTTTAGCCATTCGTGTCTTTACGTAGAGCAGATCTGGCAGATTTTTTTTCTTTCACACTTTTACAATTGCAAAGCTTAACCACTCAAACCGCATGGAAAATGTCCCCACACCCTTAAATAACGGTTATGTGTGCGTGTGTATGTGAAAGAGAGAGAGAGAAAAAGGTAAAGAGAGTGAGAGCACACCCTGATGTTTCCTGTCTCCAAATAAAGACTGATGGCTTGTGTGTGCACGAATACAGTGTGTGTGTGTGTGTGTGTGTGTGTGTGTGTGTGTGTGTGTGTGTGTGTGTGTGTGTGTGTGTGTGCGTGCGTGCGTGCGTGCGTGCGTGCGTGCGTGCGTGTGTGTGCTGGGTTACCATTTGACATGACATAAAAACGTGCAATCGGTTCCTGTAGTCGAGATCATAAAAAAACTGCTGACATATTTAAATAAATGTCGGTGCATCCACATACATACAGAACACACACTCACACACAAACACCACCAGCTCCAGTTCAAATCAAATAAATAACGACAAGAGGACATACAGGCTGTATATAAGAAGTGGACGTATTCACCGTGACATCATACGTTGGTTTGTGGAGTGCCGTTTTGAAGCCTCGAGTTCGGCATTTTGGCCTTCGCCATCTTGGGCTTTTGCAACCAGAAGTGACACGAGATGGTGGAGCTAAGTACAACCAAATACTGAATAAGACATTTTTTAGGCGATCAAAATGTTACTATTAACTTCCATGAACTGAAAACACACTGAGAATGTTGTAAGACAAAAACACAGACAACTCCGGGACTGGACAACGCCGTGGTAGCAACCTGTGAATCGAAAGGTAGCCACGCCCTAAAGCATCCCCTGCTTTATGGTCTATTTGACTCTAAATAGGACCATAATCTACTAAATGAACATCATGCTTTATAGAAGAAGACTTGAAACCCGCAATTGAGACCATAAACTCATGTTTACAATGTTTACTGAGGTAATAAATCAAGTGAGAAATAGGCTCATTTTCTCATAGACTTCTATACAATCAGACTTCTTTTTACAACCAGAGGAGTCGCCCCCTGCTGGCTGTTAGAAAGAATGCAAGTTTAAGGCACTTCCGCACTGGCTCCACTTCTCAGACGCGGAGGTAACCCACTGGGACATACCTTAAAGCCATCATGTATTCATTCTGCAACACACAAAGCCAGATTTGATCGGATTGAGTACAAAAAAGCATCACACACATACACACAGAGAGAGAGAGAGAGAGAAGGTGCACAGTATCAGCTCTCATCTCTGTGATGTCTCACATGTCCTGATGCAATACAGGACACGTAAACACGCCATTTCATATCATCACAATTAACCCGACATCACGTTTTCTTTCTGAATGATTTCAACCATGACAGAGACTTCCATCAGATAGAAAATGACAAAGTGCTGAGGTTTCATGTCTGTTCACTTCCTCTGTGATTTCTAGAGAGAGAGAGAGAGAGAGAGAGCGAGAGAGTGTGCATGCATGTGTGTGTGTGCGTGTGACAGAGAGTGAGAAAGAGAGGCCCTATCTGTACTTGAACACTCTACCACAAATAAGTGAGTGTGATTCATCACTTCCTTCCTATTAAGCATGAACAGTGCAAAGAGCGGAGGGTGTAAACCAAACGCTACAGTTCATAGCGCTGCGCTCTATACGCCCCTCTGCACGGGTCGTGCACCTGCACATCTCTATTACATACATTTTTACTTAACATAAAGTGCATTTAGTATTTAGTAAGTCAACTTTTTTGATCATTTAAGTATTTGTGAAGCTTCTGTGTTTGTGTTCGTGCAGTTTGTTGTGTGTGTGTGTGACAGGGCCTCCAAAAAGTTCTACTCTCGACCTCTGGTGCCATCTGCCAGTGACAGGGCAGAAATGCAAATCAGATGCAGTCAGATAATACACCACGCTAGCTCTCCTCCATTAGAGCAGCCTACAGAAATAAACTAGGTCAGACAGACCAGCAGCCAGCTGTGTGTGTGTATGTGTGTGTGTGTGTGTGTAATAAGGCACATGCGCCTCTCTTTGTGTGGGGAGACAGCTATACATGTGTGTGTGTGGGGGGATGGGTTTCCAGTTAGCATAGAGGCTTCATAATATCCTTACTTGTGATGCTGCACACTGAACAGTCACCAGTAACATATAGACAAACAGCAGTCAGCACTCCTTCAAAGATTTCAGACAGAGAAGGAGGCACTTCTAGGCCGTGTGACGGGGCGAAGGAGCCGGGCGACAAATAAAGGCTCTTATCTGAGGCTGAAATTAGTCACAGCCAGAGCGCAACTGATAGGGAGTGTATTAAAAACTCTCGAAAACGAACCACCCGGGAGGGTGATGCAACGCAGAGGCAACGCTGGCGTAATGCAGACAGATGCGTCCTCCTCTCTCATATCGCTGCGACGCCTCTGAATTATGAATGAGGCCCCCGTGCACCTCTTCAATGCAAAAAAGCCCTTCTCCTCTTCATGCTCACAATATACTGTTTGTTTTCGTTAATGCCTCGCACTCGAAACGCAGCCTTCCTGTCGTCATTGTTGGCCGTGCTAAAAATCTTAAATAAAGGTTAACAGAGCATTTAAATCAGCTTTTGTCTGAGGACAGTCAAACGGCGCACAAAGCAGATGGCATATAGGTGCTGATCTCAGACAATTAGATTGATTGCATTTGAGGTGCTGAACTGATTTATGATCTACAGGGATACAGCCACTTTTTGGCAAATGCAGTATTTGATCTAACCTTCATTTCCGTTTCCCTTTATTTGGTTGCACATTTGTATTATTTCAAAAATCCATGCTGCACTAAAACACATTTACATCAGACTTTATTTACCTAGAAGACTTTGTATGTCTTTCATAAATTCACAATGTAGCCAATTAGTAGTTTTAAATCTGCTATTGTCAGAGAATACATCTAGGTTTCAAACAGTCTGGTTCATAAGTTTCTTTGACTCATTCTACGTGATAAACACGGAGCATTATGAGCTGAATAATAAATGACTGCATGCCTTTCAGAATCATTTCAAACGTGGGGCCTTTCTATTTATAGACGCTCAAACATTTCCTTCTCCAGCTAACTTTCGCTGTTTTCTTTCTCCCTCCGACTGATTTCAGGCGCAGATTGTAAATTCGGTCACAAGGGAGGGTCAATGATTCTCGTTTCCTGCAGTTTGGTCCTCTTTAACCAAATGACTCTCCACTCCCTGAATTCTCTCAAGTTCCTCTGAGATATCTGCAGCTGCTTGTGTGTCTTTATGTGCGTGTGTGTGTGTGTGTGTGTGTGTGTGTGTGTGTGTGTGTGTGAATCTGTGTGTGCTTAACGCCAGTTCATAATGTGCATGTGTCTGCAGGCATGTGAGCGTGATGCATGAAGTTAGACGAAAAAGGTGACATGAGATGAAAAGGTTAATGTTTTCCAGGCTGGTGGGTGGGAGGTGATAGCTATGTATGTGTGCTGTGTGTGTGTGTGTGTGTGTGTGTGTGTGTGTGTGTGTGTGTGTGTGTGTGTGTGTGTGTGTGTGTGTGTGTTTGATTACGCGTATATGTGTATTTTCTGTGTGGGTGAAAGAGAAAAGTTTCATGTAAAATCTTGCTGTGTTCTCAGAAAAGTGGGTTCATTTCAATGAAGTGAATATGTAACACAACATTTATTTAGTTGGTGATGTTACAAAATGATCAAATCTCCAAAAAAAAGAAAACTATTGCACTTGAAAAGAACCCAGACACATGTATCCTGTGGTTGTCTATCACTGTCTTTTGATTCAAATCCAGATGCAACATTTCTGAACATTTTCTGTTATTAAAATAACAAGGTGAAAGGAGTGTGCGGCCTTGGCAAAGTTATGCGCTCACTGAAAGTGAGATTATGTAGATCGGTGTTTCCCAACCGTTTCTGTCATGCACCACCACAGCCCTGTACACATGAACTCAAGTACCCCTTCATCGACACACCCGCTATGTACCAAATGTTACACTTTTACATAAAAGGTGTATATTGTTTCAATCATATTTTTGTTTGCATTTGTACTAATATCACTTAAAGGAGCAGAACCTGGATGTTTCACCCATGTATCCATTACTTACTATTTCAATGTTTTATTCATTACTTTTAGCTAACTATTTCATTGTTTCAACCATTTATTCATTATTTACTAACTATTGACTTTTAATTAACTGTTTCCACTTCTCTGCTCGCTAATGTTAGTTTTCACACACTCTCAAATGTGTGTTACAGTTGACTCAATATGTGTGTATATCTTTTTTCTTTTTTTTTAAACAAATGGTAATTCGTATTTTTTCAAATTAATTGCGCTTCTCCAGTCTTACCACGTACTCCCACTGCACAACTGCAGAAATACCCCTGGTTGGGGATTTCTGATGTATATCACAGCAGCGGTGTATGCTAGGTAAAGACACTGGTGTCCAACCTGAGGGTTCCAACCCCCACTAGGAGTCGGCAAAGCTTCCAGGGGGGGTCGTGAGGCCTTCTTGATTTTAAGGGGTGTAAGACAACTTTTAAAAAAAATAAATGTACAGTTGGCCTATATTTCAGCTTTTCATTAATTTCTGTGAAGAAAACTCAATGAAATTATTTGTAAAGATCAGATTATTATTTAAGATATAAACAGGATAAGGGCACAGTGGGGACCTGATCACAGAGCTTTCCCTCTCTGTTAAACAGACTCGTCCTGCATTAGAAAAGTACTCAGTTAAAACAACCAAAAAGCTGATAGAGCAATGGCCAAGCGTCAGGGAGAAGAAAACACTGAATTTGTCAAAAAAAACAAAAAAAACAACTATTAAGTATGTATGATTGTTAAAATAAAAAAAAGGATATATAGAATTGTATTGAAGTCCCTAAAAATAACAGGAAAAACTCATCTCTGATGCAATATTCACAGGAAACAATCAGCTCAAAATGCATCCAAATCGCTCGTTTTACACAAACTTCTTGCAGTTATTGCGTTCACTGTTTGGGTTAATTGTACAAGGTATCAGTTGTTCTGTACTGTTATTGTTATGCATTGAATACAATATGAAAAATCCATAAAATATGTCACTTAGTCGGGGGTCGTCAGGTTACTCAATGATAGAAAAGGGATCCCTTAACGAAAAAGGTTGGGAACAACTGGGTCTGTTGAGGGCCAGACAACGTTCACAAATATTCTGCATGACGACGGACTCACAAATGAGAGAGGGGTTGTCCTATAGAGGTCAGACGCCCTTTCGCGTAATGGTTTAGACAAAGGACAAAAGACTGGAGGACAGAGAGGATAGGTAAAGGACAAGACAGGCAGTGCTGGACTCAGTCTGTCCTGGCCTTCAGGCTCAGCTCAGTCTCTCCCTGCTGCTGCCGCTCTGTTTTGATTAAATCCCCTAACTGGATTTTTCAATACCAATAGTCCCAATAAATCCGTCTCTATGGGACATTCAACCGGCATTATTCTTGTCTTTTCCTCTGTGCTGGGGAAAAGTGCTCAGGACACAGTTTGGAACAAGACATCCAATCTGCACTCCTCTCTCCATTGTCTTCCCCACCAGACAGCCCAGTGAATGAACGCTCTCGGCCAAATCCCCCCCCAACTTCCATGTGCAGACGCAGACTCCCCTGCCCACAGATGCGCTCGGCTCTAATTAGGCAGACCGCTGGACGTGTTGCGGGCGGGGGGAAATCTCTCTTCACAGACATATCGTCTAGTGGCAGCTTTGCAGATTTACGTCTTTTCATCTAGTTTGTGTGCGTGTGTGTAAGCTGGTGCTGAGGGAGAGAGAGAGAGGGGGAGATATTGTAGTTGCTTTTGATTTAGTGATGAACACAATCCTTGCTTTTAATGTATGGCACAAAACAGCACTCAAAGAGATGTGTGACTGGGGTATGTGTGTGTGTGTGTGTGGGTATGTCCGTGCTGCAACATGTTGCACGGCTTTGCACAGCCCTGCCGCTCATGCAGTTACAGAGTGTACAGTGTGCTTCAGATCCACAGAACTTGCTGAGCGTTCCCCTGAGACCTGCGTCATCAAGCACAGAGGTTATTTCCTGTAGTTGAAGAGCAGCATGACTCTCTTCCTGTTCTGTGTGTGAAGAAGCATCGAGTTTGTCCCCCACAGTCCCAGTTCTTCTTCTATATACTGGACACATGTTACAGGGCAGATAAGCTGTATGCAATAGATACATTTTGCCTCACATTAGTTTATTTCCCATTCAATTAAAACACATCCCTGCCTGAGTGATCCAGTACCACAGTTTCATCTTTATGAACATGAACACTGAATGCTGCGAGTCTCGTCAGTCTGGTTTCTTTTTAAGGTGAATGTTTCAAATATTCACTTTGAGGCGGGGGAAAAAAGGGGAAAACTGTCACGGCGGTTAGGTTTAAATGTCAAAGTTGCAGCAGGATAGCTACTTTGAATTGAAAGAGCAAAGCCTTTGGAAATATAGTTTTCACATTCACTCGCGGTGCATTCATGGATTATGATTACTACCTGTAGGCCTAAAAGCTTTGGCTCTATAAAAGACGTGCTACAGCTCGAACTTTAAGGAAGTAAATATGAAATATGAAGCACTCTTTCACAACATGCATGACATTTTAAATTAACAGATGCATAGTTTAGTACTTTAGGGCAGTCGTTCCCAACCGTTTTTTTAAGGGACCCCTTTTCTATCATTGAGTAAACTGACGACCCCTGAGTAAGTGACATATTTTATGAATATTTCATATTATATTCAATGCATAACAATAACAGTACAGAACAACTGATAAACCCAAACAGTGAACGCAATAACTGCAGCAAGTTTGTGTAAAACAAGCAATTTGGATGAATTTTGAGCTGATTATTTCCTGTGAATATTGCATCAGAGATGAGTTTTCCTGTTATTTTTAGGGACTTTAATATAATTCTATATATTATTTATTTTATTATCAACAATCATACATACTTATTAAGCTTCTTTTTTTGACAAATTCAGTGTTTTCTTCTCCCTGACGCTTGGCCATTGCTGCTCTTTGATTGTTTTAACTGCGTACTTCTCCAATGCAGGACGAGGCTGTTTAACAGAGAGGGAAAGCTCTGTGAATATAGCTTGTGTTCAGGTTTTCACTGTGCCCTTATCCTGTTTATATCATAAATAATAATCCAAACTTTAAAAATAACAACCTCATTTAATTTTCTTCACAGAAATTTAATGAAATGCTGAGATATAAGCCAACTGTTTATTTTTTTTTTTAAGTTTTCTTACACCCCTTAAAATCAAGAAGGCCTCATGAACCCCCGTGAAGCTTTGGCGACCCCTAGTGGGGGTTGTGACCCCCAGGTTGGGAACCAGTGGCATTGGCATTAGATGGTAAAAAACATAGCTCTGGAAAAATGTGTTGCTTTGCTTGTTATTTAAAGTTTTGAGTTGAACACTGTTGTGACCTAATTTTCAAACAAATACACACAGTGCATTGTGATTATAGTTGACTCAATCTATGAAACACACATTACGCATTAATGAACTTCAGCATGCAGAAGTGATCACAACCAGTGCGGTCTCCTCTCTTTTCTGTCTGGTGCTTCTTAAACCCAAACAGAAGAGCTGTTACCTTCTGCTTCCCCGACTCATCTCCTCCCTCTTCTTCTCGTGTCCCCGGGGAGGCTTCGCACGGTCCCTTCCAGCAGCTCTCTCCTAACAACAAAAACATTGTCTTATTCTATTTTATTTTTTTCCTCCCCTCCATCTCAGTGGAGCCATTACTCTGCCTTATTCTGCATATGAGCTGGGGGCGATGGGAGGCGGAACGCATTGGCTGTGGATGATAATGTCTTTCCACGGAGCTGAAATCTACGAGCTGCACTTCTCTGCTGGTGGTTTTGCAGTTATTTGGTTTTGTTGCAGTACAGCAGAGTGGAGGAGAGTCGTGCTCTCATTGAAGCCTTTTGGTAACAGTTGAATATGCTGTTTTTACCCACACAAAAACAGAGAATGAAGCAACTAAATACATGAAGACCATGTCCAACTCATCCACTTATTCATCCACAAAGCTAGCAGCTGAGGGAGGAGGCCATCAAGTTTACTTTCTACATTTGAATTGTATGAAGTCCATATTATGTTACCATCCTTCAAGAGATTGTTTTTTTTCTCTTTTCATAGCCCACCATGTAAACATTTACTTCTAAAGAATGAATATGTTTGTTGAAGAAAGGGAAAATTGAAAGAAAAATATACTGTACATTGTATAACTTGAATCTGTCCTTCAATAAATATATATACAAAAGAAAGAAGGGATGATAGTGAAAGAGCTGCAGAACCAAATGCAAGAAAACGTTATCATTGTTTTGTCATCAATCCAGCTATACTTGCTTTTTCAGGTTTGGTTGTGCAATACATGTTAACTGTTTCAACTCTGAGAATATATGGAAATAAATTTCCAAAAATACAAAGACTCTACAGCCATGCTATGTGGTACTTTGAGCTAAATGATAATGTCAGCATGGTAACATGCTCACAATGACAGGTTTATGATGTTAAATCAGGGGTCAGCAACCTGCGGCTATGGTGCCACATGAGGCTCTTTAGCCCCTCTCCAGTGGCTCCCTGTGGATTTTTAAAAATGGAAATGAATAACTGTTTTTTGTTAACATTTGAATTTTTTTATTCATCATTGTTGTAGGTCTATGGTACGACAGTACGACGGAGTATTAGGGCCACATTGAGGGAAAAAAATAAATATGAGATTTCAAGAATAAAGTCATAATATTATGATAATGAAGTCATAATATTATAAAGTAGTAATTTTACGTGTTATTTTCTCTTTTTCTCGTAAAGTTATGACTTTATTCTCGTAATATTACAACTTTGTTTCTCGTAAAGTTATGACTTTATTCTCGTAATATTACAACTTTTTTTTCTTGTATAAAGTTAGGACTTTATTCTGGAAATCTCCAATTCTTTTCAATGAATGTGGCCCCAATACTCCGTAGTACATTTGCACTTTGGTCCTCACTGCATTAGACTTATATACTATATACTTAGACTATAAACTGTGTTACCTTCATCACAATGCTCAAATGTTTTGGGGCTCCAGACAGATTTTATTTATTTATTTTTTTGCCTAAAATTGCTCTTTTGATAGTAAAGGTTGCTGACCCCTGTGTTAAACCAAAAGTGAAGTAAAAACATCTCAATCACAGCTCCACTGCCCCGATCACTACTGAGCAGACTCAGGCTCCAAATGCCGTCAAAATCTCAAGATGGCAGGCTCCCGTATCCGGGATAGTTTGGCTTCACTTCTGTACAGCGGGAGGAAGTGGAGACGCATCATCCGTCTTTGTACACATTCTACGATCCCAACAGTTGTGGAAACATTTCACTGAAGGGCCCAAATGTCAAATGTCACAGTGTCACCATGCAGGAGAATCACCAAATGAATTATCCTTCATCCTCTGGGGACCAAAAATAATATCTGCACAAAGTTTCATAGCCATCCATCCAACAGCTGTTGAGATATTTCAGTCTGGATCAAAATGATAGACCGACCGAAAGACCCGACATTGCCATCCCTAGAGCCATGCCGCTTGCGTGGCTAAACATATTAATTCATGATTTTCAACAACACCTGTGTGTGTGTGTTAATTTTGCTCTCTAAGTGGGCCAAATGAGCAGGCAGCAGACTGGTACAAATCCGACACTGGGACTCCCTGCACTACAAAGGGCTGAATTTTGATACACTTGCAAAAAAAACAACCAAATCCCACAGGAGTTCTCCTTCAAGTTAAGTTCTTATTCCCCAGCCAAATACTTTTTTCTTCACTTTTGTTCAAAGATAAATTTGCTGTTAACTACACTTGGCAGAGATCAAACAAATATGGCGTTTTTCAGGGGTAAGGGGAGGGAGGGGGGTGAGGCCTTCATTTCTTAGTGACACAGACAGAGAAGGATTTCCTGCTGCCTTGCATATAGCACATTAAGAGCTTCATTAATTCACTCCACAAGAACTTTACAAATCAAAGACAGAGTTTTAAGATTATATTGATTCGTGTATATAGTATTATGGCAGGTATCCAGCTGTGCAGGGCTTTGCTTATACCTGCATCACCTTTCTTTTTTTTAATCTTTATATTGCTGAATTCCTGTTCAGGAACAGAAAAAAAAATGCAGATATGAGTCAATAATTGGTTGTGCAAATATGGCAAAGATGCATGTTTTGAACTCTTCACTTTCACAAATCACCTTACAACTGGGAGTTGATAACACAATTAAATTGTGGCCATGATTTAAAAGGAATGCATTGCAAACGTAAATTCAGCCAGGTAAGCTAGGCCTGTTGTTTGTATTGAATGTTTTAAACAATATTCTGTTTGAATATATGTGACTATGCCACAATAAATATACTTTATTTTACTGATGGACCTTCATCAGCAAGAGCAAAGCCCTACAGACATCTTACAGAACAAAGAGCAATAATACCCCCTAGTGGCACAATTTGAGTTTAGCAGAGAAGCACGAGAGCAGGCAATCTTCCACCCATAGAAATGTTACAGGCTTTCCATTCATTGCACTGTAAATTATTCCATAGAGAGAAAGAGAGAGTGTGAGTCCTATTAACCAGAGTCATAGCTACTATTGAGAAAGTTTACATTCTCCAATTAGAAAAATTACACATGGTGGTTATTTTATAAGCTGGTTTTGAAATTTACTTCTTTTAGGTTGACAGCAATAATAAATAAAGGCTTCCGCCCTAGAAATATATTCCTACCCTTACCAAATGGAAGTTTATTCAAGTGAGCTATTAGTATACTTTTTATGAATAAGAGAGTATACTTTCAGTTTACTTTTTATGTACTTATCAGAGATATACTTAAGTATACTTAACTTATACAGACAAGTATACAGAAAAGTCTTAGTATACTTGACTTATACAGACAAGTATACAGAAAAGTCTTAGTATACTTGACTTATACAGACAAGTATACAGAAAAGTCTTAGTATACTTGACTTATACAGACAAGTATACAGAAAAGTCTTAGTATACTTGACTTATACAGACAAGTATACAGAAAAGTCTTAGTATACTTGACTTATACAGACAAGTATACAGTAAAGTATACTTGGCTTATGCTTGTATTTAATCTTTTGATTGAGATATACTTAGGAAAAGTATAATTAAGTATTCTTGCCTTATAGGCCTACAGAAAGGTATACATGGCTTGTAGTTGTGCTTACTTTTTGATAGAGTAGCCTATTAAAGTGTGCGAGAGTTTGTAAACGAATGTTTTGATACGAATTTACTTCAATTCATCAAGAATTTTCTACGTTATTGGATTCTCTATTCACCGTGGAGGCATGTGAGAAAAATGTATTTATTTTTCTATCATCACAAAACATCAGGTCATATAGCAAAAGGAGCAAGTCTCTTTATGTAATACAGAAATCATGAGCTAATTACTATAAGTTAAAGTATACAAAGTGTACTTTCATAAACTAAAAAGTAGGCTACAAGTATATACAAGTATACTTGCAGTATAAAAACTATTAAATTGAGAGTACTTTAAAGTGTACCATCATAAACTAAAAAGTGAGCTACAAGTATATAACTATTAAACTAACAGTGTACCTTTACACTTCTGCATTACATCTATTTATTTTACACTAAATTTTTTTATTGACGGATGGTACACGCTTTGTCCATTCAAAATGTTAATTTACTATGTATATTCTGTATTTCTATTTATTGTTTTATAATCTTTTTGTACACATGTACCTCTGTATCTGCGCTTTGCTGCTTTGACACCTGAATTCCCCCCCCGGGGATCAATAAAGGCTCTTTTTATCTTATCTTATAAAGTATACTTCTGGGAAATATACTTGAACTTTACTTAAGTATACTTCACAATCCAGTACTAAAACGTTCACAGTCTTTGCACATGTTTTCAGTAATTATTTTCCAACATTTATAATGTGTTTAGAAACAAAACTTTGAATTTCTTTTACACGGCCTTTAAGTTAATATTATGTTCACACAGTGCATATTCTTGCACTATATAACAACCAAAAACTTGAGGTATAGCCTACTACTTTTTTCACAAGGGTAGCAGCATGGAGAGGGCTTTGAAACAATTACACTGTCATGCTGGTAAATCAAATTTACAGTAAGTATAAATGAACAGCTAACTGAATAAATAAAATATAAAAAATGCAGAGACCTTCTTTTTGGTTAATATTTTCCGAGAGGTGTGTTTGAAAAGTCCTGGCTATATGGCCCTGCTGCTTTTAACCACTGGCTTGGTTAATGTGGGGGTTTCCAAAACACAGAGATTGTATATATGGCAACGACAATAACAAAATTACAGCTATTAACCCTCAGGATTAATACAGTTTTTATCTTCTCTCTCTCTCACTGTTTTTGGAAACATACAGTAGGCCTACAAAAACATATATATAACTGTTTGATTTTGTTTTATGAACAGGCTTTATTGTAAACAGACCGGAACAGGAAAATGAACAACTCGTTGTCTATTGTCTATTGATTTCAGAAACTGAGAAAGCTAAACTTCCCCCATGAGTCTCCTCCTCCACCAAGAACTAGTGATGGGAATTCAGGCTCTTTTTAGTGAGCCAGATCATTTGGCTCAGCTCACCAAGAAGAGCCGGCTCTTTCGGCTGCCAAACGGCTCTTCATTTTACCACTTCTGCCTTTTAGCCAACTTTAGCGCTGTTTTGACCTATGATTAGTATGTGTGCACATATATCACTTAAATTATTCAATATAATTATACTAAACCTTATAATTTCCTGAATACCATAATTTTACATGCTGCTTCGTTTCCGACTGTCACTCATCTCGTCTGCTATTCGTGCACCACGCTCCTCTCTCTCTCTCTTTCTCTCCTCCTCTCCCTTCTGCTCTGTACCTGTAGACCGCCAGCGCACGGCACACTCCCGCCCCTCCCTGCTTGATGGTATGATCCTTGTCTGTCATCACCTAGAGTCCCTGTATACGAGGCAGTTACAGCAGATAGCCAGCTACATCTCACACTATGACTCTCATCCTCTGTCTGGTGAGTTCCAGCTTCTCCCATCTGGTCAGAGGTTTAGGGTCCCAAGGTGTAGAACAAAGCGCTACAGGAACAGCTTTGTTCCAATTGTTCATTTAAATAAGTCCTAGCAGCTCTTGCACATATTTATGGAAAGTTTATCCCTTTTCTCATTTTATTGTGTCTTTTTTGTCCTGATATTTCAGTGTTTTTTTATATTGTTCTTGTGGCCTCCTTCTTTTTGCGGGGTCCTGATCCCAGTAAGCCTTTGAGTACTCTTTGTCATGTTATTGGTGTGTCTGTCTCTTGTCTGTGCTCTACCTTATTGTCAATACGGATGCCATCCTCTTTTTTTTGCTGCAAAACAAATCTACCTACGGGTACAAATAAAGTCACCTGAACCTGAACCTGAACCTGATTGGTCGCACGGACATCATTAACACAACATTCAGTCACAGTCGGTGCATGGAGTGCCCGTGGCGCGGAGATCATCCGATCATTCTGCCTTGAATTAATTAAAGAAAAAAGAAAAGAAAATATTGGCTCTCGGACGGTAGCCGGCTCTTATTGTTCACTTAAAAGAGTCGGCTCTTTGAACCAGCTCGTTCGTGACCTTCATATCACTACCTTGAGTCCCCTCCTCCTCCTCCGTCTCCAAGACAGCAGGGCGAGTCCTGTAAGACACCAGTCAGCTACTATTACTTCATAAAGTCACACCATGATGATGGCAGCCGACTCAAGCAAGTTTCCTGTGTGGTTCACCGCCTTCACCGTGCTGCTCTGCCTCCTGGTATCAGGGTAAGTTAATACACTGTGTAATACACGTGTTGACTATGACAAAGTCTGTTGAGCTCACATGAGCTGTCTGTCTCCGTGGTCTCTGGGTTAACCGCTTTGTTTTAGGTTAAAGTATGATTATAAGGCTTCTAATGTTTAGATATAGGTTAGGTTTGAGGGTCAGGTATCATGTTAGACGACAGGGTGTGGTTTTAGGGCTAAAAGGTCTAACATTGAGCTGTAAAACTTACTTTCACTTTCGTTTTGGCGCCGTCTGTCTCTATCTGCAGCTCCTCTTCAGCTGCTGACTTGAAGGACGGAAGTCAGTGTGTAGATGGGACGTACGAGCATACGGGAGGACTGACCTGTTGTCTGTGTGGAGCTGGTGAGTGTCATCAGTGGTTAAATATACATCATGTGAAGTGAACCTGAATCAGTTTATAGGTTTAGCTGCTTCTTTAATAAAGAGGGCAGCAAAATGATGAAGTAATTTTGGTTAAATGTGATTGATAAATAATTATGTAGTGCAAGAATATGCACTGTGTAAGCATAATATTAACTTAAAGGAAATTCAGAGTTTTGTTTCTAAACACATTATAAATGTTGGAAAATAATTACTGAAAACATGTGCAAAGACTGTGAACGTTGTAGTACTGGATTGTGGAGTTAGACTGTTAAACTGTTTTCAGGATTTTTTAGGCGGGGCTGAAATCATGGCTCGATGACGCAATAGAGCCATCCTTAACATAACTCCACCCATTTTCACAAATGGGGTTTTTGAAAGACAAAATACAAACATAGGAGTTTGGTAAAGATTATGTTGGTTAGCTCAGTCAGTAGAGCGAGAGTCACTTTTTGCCATGATCGTGGGTTCAAGTCCTATTATAGGCATAGTCATTTTCATCACTGATTTTGTTTTGTATTTTTTCTTTACACAGACTTTAAAGGGGAACTACACCCATTTTCAAAATTCATACCTGTTATTCCTATGGTCTAAGACAGTCCAAAAAATATTAGTAAACATGAACAACTTTCTCCCAAATCCAAAAACTAGAGTGGTAAAACTCAGATTTGTGATATCAGGTAATAAAGTGTGGCTGCTCCCACAGGCGCAGTTTGCGTTGGTGCAGGGGGCTCACCGAACCCACTAGAAATTAGGAGTGTAATGATACGGTTTTTACAACGATACGATTTCCATGGTTCCGATACGATTCAGGATGATATTTGGCTCATCTAGAGCGATGCAATACAATACGATACGATACGATTCAATGATTTGAAATCGATACGGTAACTTTTTTGTGCCAAAAATTCAATCAGTGTGACTGTGAAATAAATAGCTGATACTGGACAGTGCAGGTCAGGATTCCTCAAAGTTTTTCTTGTAAGGGAATCAGGGATAAGTTAATTATGGATATAAACAAGTAAACAACGATTAATGGCAAATACATACAGCTTTTATTAGAAAATAATAAAAAGTGCAACTGCAGGACCTGCTGATTCAGTTCTCCAGATATAAAAAATATAATAAACCAACTTCTATTCAAGTTAAATGAACAGTGGTTTAACCTGCTGCTTCTGTCCTCATTTTCAGTATAAACAGTAGAGCAATAATACAGAGATCAACCACTGATAGTGATCAAACAGCTTGGGACAATAATCATTCCTATACAAACGCTGTTTAAATAATCTGCTGATAGTGATCAAGTAGTCCGCTAACAGTGTTCATTTGGGGTCTTTTCATACATGAAAACATACGGGAAAACATTTTAAAACTATGTTAAACTAACGTTGGTTTAATTTCTGTTTTCGTTTTTTACTTTACTCCCGTGATAATTTTCTTTACTAATACAAGTGCTAAAAACACGTTCATATAACGTTAGTCGTCCTTAAATACAAGGTGTAAATCCTTAGTATCCATACAATCGATTTTTGCATTTCAAATAGATTTTATATCGATATGCGTCTCCTGTGAAGGACAACTTACCGAGTACCTATCGATGTAGTTGTATCGTAGGAATATAAATTGATACATCGATGTAGTAGATGAATCGTTACACCCCTACTAGAAATGCATCTTTATTGTTTTAGAAGAATGCAGAACTAATAATTTATTGTAATGATGAATAATATCGACCTTGTTGTGTCTTCTTATTGACAGAATAAGAAACCAAAAAGATAAGAAGTTATATTTGTGGTCTTTTTATTTACTTATAGCCAAATAACTTTGGACGCTCTCCGTCCACACACCGTTAAATATGCAATTTCTCTTACGTCATGTAAACAAACCATGTACCTATCAGCTGTGCGGTCAAGATCGGACTGGAGATGTAGCCACTTAAAAGATGGTTGAGTAGACTAATGCTGGCTATCTTCCAATGTTTGTGTTTTTATAACAGAAAACAGGTTATAAAGTGTGATATTTACTGAAAATGACATACAAAACAGTAGCCTATGTAAACTTTCAGGCGATCTCCCTCCAGCCTGCTGCTTCCTTATTTAGGTGTTCGTTGTGAAATGAGAAAGTGTCGTAGGCCTATATATAGATAATTCCTAATTTCAACTTCACGAATCAGCCGTTTCTCGTCCGTTGTGCAACGCTTCGTCGCTCGCGGCCAGTTAGAACATTCAAATAGAAAACAATGCAATCAAACAGATTTTGTCACTGACGCTTGCTTTCTGTTTGGAGGGTGTAATATGTAGGCTACACACATCCCAATACATTAGACCTCTCTGCGTTATACACATTACATTCCCTCTAGATTTTGTGTTGTGAACCCCCAACCTTAAAGTTCAAACTGCGCCTATGGCTGCTCCATAGACAATGAATGGGGAGAGATGTTCTAGATGACACCGAGAGCACCCGGGGGAATGTTCTGAGCATATGGGAACATTTTCTGTTTTTATAACTGACAACACTACAATAGAATAAAGCTCATTTGGGTATAAAAAAAAAAGAAAACAAACATTGTGTGGGTCCATAAAATCAGCCTCCCATTCATTGTCTATGGAGCAGCTCCAGACTTTATACCCGATGACATCACAAGTTTGAGACTTACTTCTCTGGTTTCTGGCTTTGAGAGAGAGTAGCTCATGTTCACTAACTTTGATTGAACTTTACCAGGCCATGAAAATATTGGAATTTTTCACGTGGGTGGTGTTCCCCTTTAAGATGCTGAAACAAAATGTTGACATGACAGGGCCACAAGAAAATGTAAAAATGCAGGAAGTATGCCCATTTCAGTTTTTGTTGTGCTTTAGTGTGTATTACCAATGAAATTACCACAAAGTATCGGCCTATCACGCAAAAACCTTTAGCCACTGCAGAAAGTTAACATTAAATGTAAAGATATTGACAAATATGGACATTTCAAATTGTTACTGTTGTTTTTGTCAGAAAAGGTGGTACAATACTGACTTTTAGAACATGTTTGCATGTAGCTGTCTGTGTGGGTGTACAAATCATAGGCTGGCCCAAACTGAAAACGTTTTCTTCTGCCTCTGGCTCATGTGTCTCCATACTGTAGGTCTGCACGTGGAGTCGCACTGCATCGAGAGTCAAACATATGGAGGATGCAAGGCCTGTGACCAAGGCCAATTCAGCAGTCACCCTACTAGCCAGACATCCTGTGACCCCTGCAGATCCTGCTCACAAATCAGTGGTATAGACATAATGGGACATCACCATTTCTTTTATTTATTTATTTTTCTTAAAGATAAAATACAGTTCTCTAATGTCAGTTGTGTGGTTTTGCTGTCCTTTCAGCCGGTCTAGAGGAGGACGAACCCTGTAAACCTGACGCGGACACTAAGTGTCGATGTGAAAAGGGTCACTATTGCGGGAATGACACAGAAATCTGTATAACTTGCGTCCCATGCAAAGAGTAAGTTCTGCTCCTACAAATATCTCTAAACTAGAAGAAACATTTTTTTACAAACAGTATCACAGTGTGTTTATTGACCTGTCCTCATAGACTGCTAGCAGATATTATTTATTTGAATGAGAATGATGTTCATTTTTGTCACTCATACATTCTTGATTTTCTTTTGGTTCAAGATGTGGTGCTGTGGGCATCAAAGTAGCCTGTAAAGACAGGACTAACACAGTCTGCAATGAAAAAACTGAAGGTATGGTTTAGTTTAGCATTATTGCATTATGGTGGTTTCAATTTGTATATTATTGCCGTGTAATTCATAAACAGAAATGGCATACTTTTGTTTATGACAAAAATGTATTGTCTTTGTCTTTCAGAGGGAATTACCAGTGGCGCAATAGTCGGCATAGTTGTCGCAATTCTATTTGTCATCGGACTTGCTCTTGGATTGTTTTGGAAAAGGAGACGCGACGGTGAGTATATATATGTAATGGGACCAGCAGAGGGCACTAGAACCTCATGTGTTTCTCAATAAAAATAAGAAAGGACAGCAATAATTCCAGAGGCTCAGTTCACAGTCAATTCAAGAAACAGATCTAATCCCTGTTTTTTGTATGTTGTTAATAATTTGTTTGGGTGTCTTGTTTTTTTTTGTAATTTATCTCATAAGAGAAGAGACGCAGAGAACACAGCCTAGCAAATGGTGACGTGGTAAGTTATTCTCCAGTGTGAAGTCCATTTATAACTCTCTGACCAGTTGCAAGATGTTTGGCCTTTGTCCTGTTTTATCTCACTTGCACTTGTGCATAATATGTGCACGTATGATAAACGCTCTTCTGTCTCTCGTCTAATGTTGCCCTTCCTCTAATGTTGCATAGCTGCCTCTTTCTAAAGGAGGTGCAGGTTAGTTGTCTGAAACCTTTGGTGTCCATGTTGGTGTGTTTGCTCTGTGTCAGTGCTATTGTGGTGTGACATACTTGTAAAGCTTTTGTAAGCAGTTTGTTATTTTATCGCTGTGGAGTTGTAATTTGTTTATTAACATTCATTCTACTTCTGTTTCTCAGGAGAGGCAGCCTCTTAAAGGTAAGAAAAGCCCCAGAACACATTCTTTATTGATGCAATATTAGAGCTTTAATCGCTATGTCTGTATACTTTGAGCTTGTTAGATTAAATAGCTGATCGATTGATAATGACATGTCATCATTCGGTCTGATATTGTGTTTATGTTAGACGACTTCTGTTTGGGAGGGTTGTATCTTTTTTTTATTTTGTCCTAACCAATCAGTAGTTGGGCTGCAACTAACGATTATTTTCATTATCGATTAATCTGCCAATTATTACCGTCTATAAAATGTAATTAGACAGTGTAAAATACAATCTGCTAAAGCCCAAGGCGATGCCATTAAATGTCTTGTTTTGTCCAAAACTCAGGGATATTCAGTTTAATATGATATAAAACAGAGCACAGCAGGAAATCTCCATTGTTGAGAGGTTGAAAACAGCATTTTCTGCCATCCATTTTTGCATGAAAAATTACTTTGGCTCTAATCAGTAGTGAGGGACATATCCTGCCATGTTTGAAGCAATCAGGTGGACCAAAAAGCAGAGACAGCAACAGGCTATGGAGGACGGAACCTGCCAAAAATAAATGAATAAATGACTTAATGACTTAATAAATGTAGCAAAAATAATATAAAAAATAAATATAGCCATTAATTAATTGATAAAATGTGACATAAGCAGAAGCAGACACCATTTAGCTAACTAACATATAGTCATGCACCCTGACCCCATGATGACGCACTTTGAGTGACAGCCCCCTCATTTGCATAATGAGGCAGAAATGTATAAAGAAAAGAATACAGAAATAAATAAGTTTGGAGAAATAAATAAGGAGTGAAATGCAAAGGGAAAATCGTGCATAAATAAATAAATACACACACTTAAAAATAAATATAAAATAATATATAATAATAATATATAAATGCAAAAATAATTAAATATGTATAAAAATTAATAAAAATAAATACATACATAAATAAAATGGAAAGTTAAACAGAAGAGTAAACAAATAAGGGAATTGATAGAAAGGTAAATAAATAAAGAAGCAAATTAAAACAGAAATATCAATTTATGTCACATTTATCAATTAATGAATGGCTAGATTTATTTTTCTAATATTATTTTTGCTGCATTCAAATACATTTATTTATGTATCGAGGCATTTATTTATTTACTCATTTATTTTGGATTTTGGCAGATCCATCCTCCATAACAGGCAGGAGACAGGAACTAAAGAATAAACTATTTATTCTCAAACTAGGAACATTAAAATAGATACAGGAGCACTAGACGAGGCTCAGCTGGAGTGGGCAGGAAACTGGAATTAGGAGGGAAACACTCCTGGGCTGCGGTCAAAAAGCCTTTTTTGCTTAGGAAGGTTCCTAACGGAGTATCTAAGTAGCAGCCATGATGAGAGCTGTTTGAATTATCTAAAGGTGCTTCAATGCTTCCTTTCTTATCTCCTTTAGCATAGGATACACTGGACCATCCGTTACCAAAGGAAAGGAGATAATGCCGTCCCACAATTCCTTGCGGCCGCAACTTTTAAAGCGGCGCTCCATTCTGCCGTTCATGAAAACAAACGATATGCCTGTCTTGCATAATATTTTCATACAGTCATATACTAATTGGGATTCATGTTGATAAATATGAGTGAACTGTGACAACCATTTAATTTAATTTAATTTAATATCTATTTATTTGTTTCGAACAAGTAACAAATAAGTAAAAAACAAAACAAGAATAACAAATAAAAAGTACAGTAAACGTATAGCAAACAAATAATCAACATAAATAAATATTACGTCCTAAAAGAAGTAGGAAGTAATATACATTTAATGGTTCTCCATAACTCAAAAAAATAACTCAATATTCATCATATAAACTTGTGTGATTGGTAGCTTATAGGCTATTCCTTTTTTATTTCAGTTCCAACCTTGGTAATGAAGTAATACTTTTCACCGGTTGTCCACGTTAGGTCATATCATTTCACCACGGCAGACCCACGTCAATAACATCCACCGCTATCGCGTCATCATTACAGAGCCTAGTGTAAGTGCAGTCGGATTCTCTTAACGCCGCGGTTGTCTTTTCCTAAGTCCTCATGAATTCTTCTTCACACCTTTCCTTGACCTCATGACGTTTTCCATCAAGGTCAGGGAAAAGTGGTTCGGAAAAGGCGTTAGGACGTAATTTTTTGACTTTTCGACCGCAGCCAAGGACAAAACCTGACCCCTCACAGGAAACAGTATAAATGTTTAGGGTGGACATAATTCAAATAATAAGGAAGCCCTAAAAATTAAAACAACTGAAAACACCAAGGAGTCCAACAGAACCAGGACATATCCTATTTCTAACCGCTGTGACTTAGCACCACACCAGACCGATATGAATCACTGGAAACACTGAAGATGTGAGCAGCGAGTTAGAGGTCTGGTGTCGTGATTTTGACTCTTTTTAATGACACTTAAACAAAGCTCTTTTGATGACGTGTGTTGTGCCTCGTTGCATTGATCCCCACTTTTCCTGTCTTTCAGATTTAGTTCCAGTTGTGGATCTCCAGCCTCACATGACTGACATTGCAGAAGCGATTGGTTGGCCGGATATGCGCGATGTAGCGATGGGCAGCGGTATATTAAGCACCACTATTGATTCTTGTAAACTGAACCACCCTGGTAATAGTCAGGAGCAGACAGTCGAACTGCTACAGATCTGGGTGGAGAGGCAGGGCAGAGAGGCCTCAAAGAACTTGGTCCAAATCCTAGAAGATAGTGGCAAAAGGGGCAAAGCAGAGAGTGTGGTACAAATATTGGCTAGACCAAATCCTCCTGCTTGAGCGTGTCTATCGTGAGCACTTTTTAAATATTTGCATTGCTGTCTCCCGTTTGAATTACTAGTTCGAAACCAGTGAAGATGTTTACATGATAGGACTAACAATTTAAGATGATGTTATGTGTCTATTGTGAGTCTTTCTGTCTGTACTTGAACTTTGTAAAAGCTGAATTTAATGTTAAATGTTGGCAGACTACTGTGATCAACAATGGGAGGAATCACTGTTATCTGCTTTCCAGTTTATTAAATAATGAATTGAGAGGGTTTCTGCCTCTATTTCCTTCTAGTTTTGGGTGTGAACATTTCTAAATAGATTTTATCCTTGTGTTTTTATGATGATCCTGGAGAGGCTAGAGAAAGTCTAAGTGTCATTTGTGCCACAGCTTGTATATTGTGCAATAAACTTCCTTATATATGTTGGGACTGGTCTAGTCTTGATTGTCTAATGCTCGTAGACAGCAGGTTTTTCTGTTCAGCTGTCCTTCCCGAATCTTAAAGGGGAACACCACCCAAAATAAAAGTTCCACTATGTTATTTCCATGGTCTAGGAAAATCCAATCAATATGTGTGCTTGATGGTATGATCCTTGTCTGTCATCACCTAGAGTCCCTGTAAACCAGGCAGTTACAGCGGATAGCCAGCTACATCTCACATGATGACTCTCATCCTCTGTCTGATGAGTTCCAGCTTCTCCCATCTGGTCAGAGGTTTAGGGTCCCAAGGTGTAGAACAAAGCGCTACAGGAACAGCTTTGTTCCAATTGTTCATTTAAATAAGTCCTAGCAGCTCTTGCACATATTTATGGAAAGTTTATCCCTTTTCTCATTTTATTGTGTCTTTTGTCCTGATATTTCAGTGTTTTTTTATATTGTTCTTGTGGCCTCCTTCTTTTTGCGGGGTCCTGATCCCAGTAAGCCTTTGAGTACTCTTTGTCATGTTATTGGTGTGTCTGTCTCTTGTCTGTGCTCTACCTTATTGTCAATACGGATGCCATCCTCTTTTTTTTTTGCTGCAAAACAAATCTACCTACGGGTACAAATAAAATCACCTGAACCTGAACCTCACCTGAACCTGATTGGTCGCACGGACATCATTAACACAACATTCAGTCACAGTCGGTGCATGGAGTGCCCGTGGCGCGGAGATCATCCGATCATTCTGCCTTGAATTAATAAAAAAAAAAGAAAAGAAAATATTGGCTCTCGGACGGTAGCCGGCTCTTATTGTTCACTTAAAAGAGTCGGCTCTTTGAACCAGCTCGTTCGTGACCTTCAGATCACTACCATGAGTCTCCTCCTCATCCTCCTCCTCCATCTCCAAGGCAGCAGGGCGGTTCCTCTATAAGACACCTGTCAGCTACTATCACTTTAAAGTATAACACCATGATGATGGCAGCCGACTCAAGCAAGTTTCCTGTGTGGTTCACCGCCTTCACCGTGCTGCTCTGCCTCCTGGTATCAGGGTAAGTTAATACACTGTGTAATACACGTGTTGACTATGACAAAGTCTGTTGAGCTCACATGAGCTGTCTGTCTCCGTGGTCTCTGGGTTAACCGCTTTGTTTTAGGTTAAAGTATGATTATAAGGCTTCTAATGTTTAGATATAGGTTAGGTTTGAGGGTCAGGTATCATGTTAGACGACAGGGTGTGGTTTTAGGGCTAAAAGGTCTAACATTGAGCTGTAAAACTTACTTTCACTTTCGTTTTGGCGCCGTCTGTCTCTATCTGCAGCTCCTCTTCAGCTGCTGACTTGAAGGACGGAAGTCAGTGTGTAGATGGGACGTACGAGCATACGGGAGGACTGACCTGTTGTCTGTGTGGAGCTGGTGAGTGTCATCAGTGGTTAAATATACATCATGTGAAGTGAACCTGAATCAGTTTATAGGTTTAGCTGCTTCTTTAATAAAGAGGGCAGCAAAATGATGAAGTAATTTTGGTTAAATGTGATTGACAAATAATTATATAGTGCAAGAATATGCACTGTGTAAGCATAATATTAACTTAGAGGAAATTCTGAGTTTTGTTTCTAAACACATTATAAATGTTGGAAAATAATTACTGAAAACATGTGCAAAGACTGTGAACGTTGTAGTACTGGATTGTGGAGTTAGACTGTTAAACTGTTTTCAGGATTTTTTAGGCGGGGCTGAAATCATGGCTCGATGACGCAATAGAGCCATCCTTAACATAACTCCACCCATTTTCACAAATGGGGTTTTTGAAAGACAAAATACAAACATAGGAGTTTGGTAAAGATTATGTTGGTTAGCTCAGTCAGTAGAGCGAGAGTCACTTTTTGCCATGATCGTGGGTTCAAGTCCTACTATAGGCATTGTCATTTTCATCACTGATTTTGTTTTGTATTTTTTCTTTACACAGACTTTAAAGGGGAACTACACCCATTTTCAAAATTCATACCTGTTATTCCTATGGTCTAAGACAGTCCAAAAAATATTAGTAAACATGAACAACTTTCTCCCAAATCCAAAAACTAGAGTGGTAAAACTCAGATTTGTGATATCAGGTAATAAAGTGTGGCTGCTCCCACAGGCGCAGTTTGCGTTGGTGCAGGGGGCTCACCGAACCCAATAGAAATTAGGAGTGTAATGATACGGTTTTTACAACGATACGATTTCCATGGTTCCGATACGATTCAGGATGATATTTGGCTCATCTAGAGCGATGCAATACAATACGATACGATACGATACGATTCAATGATTTGAAATCGATACGGTAACTTTTTTGTGCCAAAAATTCAATCAGTGTGACTGTGAAATAAATAGCTGATACTGGACAGTGCAGGTCAGGATTCCTCAAAGTTTTTCTTGTAAGGGAATCAGGGATAAGTTAATTATGGATATAAACAAGTAAACAACGATTAATGGCAAATACATACAGCTTTTATTAGAAAATAATAAAAAGTGCAACTGCAGGACCTGCTGATTCAGTTCTCCAGATATAAAAAATATAATAAACCAACTTCTATTCAAGTTAAATGAACAGTGGTTTAACCTGCTGCTTCTGTCCTCATTTTCAGTATAAACAGTAGAGTTTGGAGGGTGTAATATGTAGGCTACACACATCCCAATACATTAGACCTCTCTGCGTTATACACATTACATTCCCTCTAGATTTTGTGTTGTGAACCCTCAACCTTAAAGTTCAAACTGCACCTATGGCTGCTCCATAGACAATGAATGGGGAGAGATGTTCTAGATGACACCGAGAGCACCCGGGGGAATGTTCTGAGCATATGGGAACATTTTCTGTTTTTATAACTGACAACACTACAATAGAATAAAGCTCATTTGGGTATAAAAAAAAAAGAAAACAAACATTGTGTGGGTCCATAAAATCAGCCTCCCATTCATTGTCTATGGAGCAGCTCCAGACTTTATACCCGATGACATCACAAGTTTGAGACTTACTTCTCTGGTTTCTGGCTTTGAGAGAGAGTAGCTCATGTTCACTAACTTTGATTGAACTTTACCAGGCCATGAAAATATTGGAATTTTTCACGTGGGTGGAGTTCCCCTTTAAGATGCTGAAACAAAATGTTGACATGACAGGGCCACAAGAAAATGTAAAAATGCAGGAAGTATGCCCATTTCAGTTTTTGTTGTGCTTTAGTGTGTATTACCAATGAAATTACCACAAAGTATCGGCCTATCACGCAAAAACCTTTAGCCACTGCAGAAAGTTAACATTAAATGTAAAGATATTGACAAATATGGACATTTCAAATTGTTACTGTTGTTTTTGTCAGAAAAGGTGGTACAATACTGACTTTTAGAACATGTTTGCATGTAGCTGTCTGTGTGAGTGTACAAATCATAGGCTGACCCAAACTGAAAACGTTTTCTTCTGCCTCTGGCTCATGTGTCTCCATACTGTAGGTCTGCACCTGGAGTCGCACTGCATCGAGAGTCAAACATATGGAGAATGCAAGGCCTGTGTGACAGGCCAATTCAGCAGTCACCCTACTAGCCAGATATCCTGTGACCTCTGCAGATCCTGCTCACAAATCAGTGGTATAGACATAATGGGACATCACCATTTCTTTTATTTATTTATTTTTCTTAAAGATAAAATACAGTTCTGTAATGTCAGTTGTGTGGTTTTGCTGTCCTTTCAGCCGATGTAGAGGAGGACGAACCCTGTAAACCTGACGCGGACACTAAGTGTCGATGTAAAAAGGGTCACTATTGCGGCAGTGACACAGAAATCTGTAGAACTTGCGTCCAATGCGAAGAGTAAGTTCTGCTCCTACAAATATCTCTAAACTAGAAGAAACATTTTTTTACAAACAGTATCACAGTGTGTTTATTGACCTGTCCTCATAGACTGCTAGCAGATATTATTTATTTTAATGATAATGATGTTCATTTTTGTCACTCATACATACTTGATCTTCTTTTGGTTCAAGATGTGGAGATGTGGGCATCAAAGTAGCCTGTACAGCCAGGACTAACACAGTCTGCAATGAAAAAACTGAAGGTATGGTTTAGTTTAGCATTATTGCATTATGGTGGTTTCAATTTGTATATTATTGCCGTGTAATTTATAAACAGAAATGGCATACTTTTGTTTATGACAAAAATGTATTGTCTTTGTCTTTCAGAGGGAATTACCAGTGGCGCAATAGTCGGCATAGTTGTCGCAATTCTATTTGTCATCGGACTTGCTCTTGGATTGTTTTGGAAATGGAGACGCGACCGTGAGTATATATATGTAATGGGACCAGCAGAGGGCACTAGAACCTCATGTGTTTCTCAATAAAAATAAGAAAGGACAGCAATAATTCCAGAGGCTCAGTTCACAGTCAATTCAAGAAACAGATCTAATCCCTGTTTTTTGTATGTTGTTAATAATTTGTTTGGGTGTCTTGTTTTTTTTTGTAATTTATCTCATAAGAGAAGAGACGCAGAGAACACAGCCTAGCCCAACAGCCAAAAGGAAGTGCAGATGATGTGGTAAGTTATTCTCCAGTGTGAAGTCCATTTATAACTCTCTGACCAGTTGCAAGATGTTTGGCCTTTGTCCTGTTTTATCTCACTTGCACTTGTGCATAATATGTGCACGTATGATAAACGCTCTTCTGTCTCTCGTCTAATGTTGCCCTTCCTCTAATGTTGCAAAGCTGCCTCTTTCTGAAGGAGGTGCAGGTTAGTTGTCTGAAACCTTTGGTGTCCATGTTGGTGTGTTTGCTCTGTGTCAGTGCTATTGTGGTGTGACATACTTGTAAAGCTTTTGTAAGCAGTTTGTTATTTTATCGCTGTGGAGTTTTAATTTGTTTATTAACATTCATTCTACTTCTGTTTCACAGGAGAGGCAGCCTCTTAAAGGTAAGAAAAGCCCCAGAACACATTCTTTATTGATGCAATATTAGAGCTTTAATCGCTATGTCTGTATACTTGTTGGATTAAATAGCTGATCGATTGATAATGACATGTCATTATTCGGTCTGATATTGTGTTTATGTTAGACGACTTCTGTTTGGGAGGGTTGTATCTTTTTTTTTTTTTGTCCTAACCAATCAGTAGTTGGGCTGCAACTAACGATTATTTTCATTATCGATTAATCTGCCAATTATTACCGTCTATAAAATGTAATTAGACAGTGTAAAATACAATCTGCTAAAGCCCAAGGCGATGCCATTAAATGTCTTGTTTTGTCCAAAACTCAGGGATATTCAGTTTAATATGATATAAAACAGAGCACAGCAGGAAATCTCCATTGTTGAGAGGCTGAAAACAGCATTTTCTGCCATCCATTTTTGCATGAAAAATTACTTTGGCTCTAATCAGTAGTGAGGGACATATCCTGCCATGTTTGAAGCAATCAGGTGGACCAAAAAGCAGAGACAGCAACAGGCTATGGAGGACGGAACCTGCCAAAAATAAATGAATAAATGACTTAATGACTTAATAAATGTAGCAAAAATAATATAAAAAATAAATATAGCCATTAATTAATTGATAAAATGTGACATAAGCAGAAGCAGACACCATTTAGCTAACTAACATATAGTCATGCACCCTGATCCCATGCTGACGCACTTTGAGTGACAGCCCCCTCATTTGCATAATGAGGCAGAAATGTATAAAGAAAAGAATACAGAAATAAATAAGTTTGGAGAAATAAATAAGGAGTGAAATGCAAAGGGAAAATCGTGCATAAATAAATAAATACACACACTTAAAAATAAATATAAAATAATATATAATAATAATATATAAATGCAAAAATAAATAAATATGTATAAAAATTAATAAAAATAAATACATACATAAATAAAATGGAAAGTTAAACAGAAGAGTAAACAAATAAGGGAATTGATAGAAAGGTAAATAAATAAAGAAGCAAATTAAAACAGAAATATCAATTTATGTCACATTTATCAATTAATGAATGGCTACATTTATTTTTCTAATATTATTTTTGCTGCATTCAAATACATTTATTTATGTATCGAGGCATTTATTTATTTACTCATTTATTTTGGATTTTGGCAGATCCATCCTCCATAACAGGCAGGAGACAGGAACTAAAGAATAAACTATTTATTCTCAAACTAGGAACATTAAAATAGATACAGGAGCACTAGACGAGGCTCAGCTGGAGTGGGCAGGAAACTGGAATTAGGAAGGAAACACTCCTGGGCTGCGGTCAAAAAGCCTTTTCTGCTTAGGAAGGTTCCTAACGGAGTATCTAAGTAGCAGTCATGATGAGAGCTGTTTGAATTATCTAAAGGTGCTTCAATGCTTCCTTTCTTATCTCCTTTAGCATAGGATACACTGGACCATCCGTTACCAAAGGAAAGGAGATAATGCCGTCCCACAATTCCTTGCGGCCGCAACTTTTAAAGCGGCGCTCCATTCTGCCGTTCATGAAAACAAACGATATGCCTGTCTTGCATAATATTTTCATACAGTCATATACTAATTGGGATTCATGTTGATAAATATGAGTGAACTGTGACAACCATTTAATTTAATTTAATTTAATATCTATTTATTTGTTTCGAACAAGTAACTAATAAGTAAAAAACAAAACAAGAATAACAAATAAAAAGTACAGTAAACATATAGCAAACAAATAATCAACATAAATAAATATGACGTCCTAAAAGAAGTAGGAAGTAATATCCATTTAATGGTTCTCCATAACTCCAAAAAAATAACTCAATATTTATCATATAAACTTGTGTGATTGGTAGCTTATAGGCTATTCCTTTTTTATTTCAGTTCCAACCTTGGTAATGAAGTAATACTTTTCACCGGTTGTCCACGTTAGGTCATATCATTTCACCACGGCAGACCCACGTCAATAACATCCACCGCTATCGCGTCATCATTATAGAGCCTAGTGTAAGTGCAGTCGGATTCTCTTAATGCCGCGGTTGTCTTTTCCTAAGTCCTCATGAATTCTTCTTCACACCTTTCCTTGACCTCATGATGTTTTCCATCAAGGTCAGGGAAAAGTGGTTCGGAAAAGGCGTTAGGACGTAATTTTTTGACTTTTCGACCGCAGCCAAGGACAAAACCTGACACCCCTCACAGGAAACAGTATAAATGTTTAGGGTGGACATAATTCAAATAATAACGAAGCCCTAAAAATTAAAACAACTGAAAACACCAAGGAGTCCAACAGAACCAGGACATATCCTATTTCTAACCGCTGTGACTTAGCACCACACCAGACCGATATGAATCACTGGAAACACTGAAGATGTGAGCAGCGAGTTAGAGGTCTGGTGTCGTGATTTTGACTCTTTTTAATGACACTTAAACAAAGCTCTTTTGATGACGTGTGTTGTGCTTCGGTGCATTGATCCCCACTTTTCCTGTCTTTCAGATTTAGTTCCAGTTGTGGATCTCCAGCCTCACATGACTGACATTGCAGAAGCGATTGGTTGGAGGGATATGCGCGATGTAGCGATGCGCAGTTGTATATTAGACACCATTATTGAGTCTTGTGTACAGACCCACCCTGGTAATAGTCAGGAACAGACACTCGAACTGCTACAGATCTGGGTGGAGAAGCAGGGCAGCGAGGCCTCAAAGAACTTGGTCCAAATCCTAGAAGATAATGGCAAAAAGAGCAAAGCAGAGAGTGTGGTACAAATATTGGCTAGACCAAATCCTCCTGCTTGAGCGTGTCTATCGTGAGCACTTTTTAAATATTTGCATTGCTGTCTACTGTTTGAATTACTAGTTCGAAACCAGTGGAGATGTTTACATGATAGGACTAACAATTTAAGATGATGTTATGTGTCTATTGTGAGTCTTTCTGTCTGTACTTGAACTTTGTAAAAGCTGAATTTAATGTTAAATGTTGGCAGACTACTGTGATCTACAATGGGAGGAATCACTGTTATCTGCTTTCCAGTTTATTAAATAATGAATTGAGAGGTTTTCTGCCTCTATTTCCTTCTAGTTTTGGGTGTGAACATTTCTAAATAGATTTTATCCTTGTGTTTTTATGATGATCCTGGAGAGGCTAGAGAAAGTCTATGTGTCATTTGTGCCACAGCTTGTATATTGTGCAATAAACTTCCTTATATATGTTGGGACTGGTCTAGTCTTGATTGTCTAATGCTCGTAGACAGCAGGTTTTTCTGTTCAGCTGTCCTTCCCGAATCTTAAAGGGGAACATCACCCAAAATAAAAGTTCCACTATGTTATTTCCATGGTCTAGGAAAATCCAATCAATATGTGTGCTTGATGGTATGATCCTTGTCTGTCATCACCTAGAGTCCCTGTAAACCAGGCAGTTACAGCGGATAGCCAGCTACATCTCACATGATGACTCTCATCCTCTGTCTGATGAGTTCCAGCTTCTCCCATCTGGTCAGAGGTTTAGGGTCCCAAGGTGTAGAACAAAGCGCTACAGGAACAGCTTTGTTCCAATTGTTCATTTAAATAAGTCCTAGCAGCTCTTGCACATATTTATGGAAAGTTTATCCCTTTTCTCATATTATTGTGTCTTTTGTCCTGATATTTCAGTGTTTTTTTATATTGTTCTTGTGGCCTCCTTCTTTTTGCGGGGTCCTGATCCCAGTAAGCCTTTGAGTACTCTTTGTCATGTTATTGGTGTGTCTGTCTCTTGTCTGTGCTCTACCTTATTGTCAATACGGATGCCATCCTCTTTTTTTTTTGCTGCAAAACAAATCTACCTACGGGTACAAATAAAATCACCTGAACCTGAACCTCACCTGATTGGTCGCACGGACATCATTAACACAACATTCAGTCACAGTCGGTGCATGGAGTGCCCGTGGCGCGGAGATCATCCGATCATTCTGCCTTGAATTAATAAAAAAAAAAGAAAAGAAAATATTGGCTCTCGGACGGTAGCCGGCTCTTATTGTTCACTTAAAAGAGTCGGCTCTTTGAACCAGCTCGTTTGTGACCTTCACATCACTACCATGAGTCTCCTCCTCATCCTCCTCCTCCATCTCCAAGGCAGCAGGGCGGTTCCTCTATAAGACACCTGTCAGCTACTATCACTTTAAAGTATAACACCATGATGATGGCAGCCGACTCAAGCAAGTTTCCTGTGTGGTTCACCGCCTTCACCGTGCTGCTCTGCCTCCTGGTATCAGGGTAAGTTAATACACTGTGTAATACACGTGTTGACTATGACAAAGTCTGTTGAGCTCACATGAGCTGTCTGTCTCCGTGGTCTCTGGGTTAACCGCTTTGTTTTAGGTTAAAGTATGATTATAAGGCTTCTAATGTTTAGATATAGGTTAGGTTTGAGGGTCAGGTATCATGTTAGACGACAGGGTGTGGTTTTAGGGCTAAAAGGTCTAACATTGAGCTGTAAAACTTACTTTCACTTTCGTTTTGGCGCCGTCTGTCTCTATCTGCAGCTCCTCTTCAGCTGCTGACTTGAAGGACGGAAGTCAGTGTGTAGATGGGACGTACCCGCATACGGGAGGACTGACCTGTTGTCTGTGTGGAGCTGGTGAGTGTCATCAGTGGTTAAATATACATCATGTGAAGTGAACCTGAATCAGTTTACAGGTTTAGCTGCTTCTTTAATAAAGAGGGCAGCAAAATGATGAAGTAATTTTGGTTAAATGTGATTGACAAATAATTATATAGTGCAAGAATATGCACTGTGTAAGCATAATATTAACTTAGAGGAAATTCTGAGTTTTGTTTCTAAACACATTATAAATGTTGGAAAATAATTACTGAAAACATGTGCAAAGACTGTGAACGTTGTAGTACTGGATTGTGGAGTTAGACTGTTAAACTGTTTTCAGGATTTTTTAGGCGGGGCTGAAATCATGGCTCGATGACACACTGGAGCCATCCTTAACATAACTCCACCCATCTTCACAAACGTGGTTTTTGAAAGACAAAATACAAACCCAGGATTTCAGCCTAAGTTGTGTTGGTTAGCTCAGTCGGTATAGCGAGAGTCACTTTTTGCCATGATCGTGGGTTCAAGTCCTACTATAGGCATAGTCATTTTCATCACTGATTTTGTTTTGTATTGTATTTTCCTGATTGTAATTCATCCCATGTCCTATGTATATTTATTCTTTTTCTCTAAATTAACTAAACTAAAATGTAATAGTCAGTATGGAGTACCAGGGCCACGCATGTCTTTGAGACTACCGGGACCACAAAAGCAATATCTACTTGGTGATTTTCTTTTCAGGTAATAAAGTGTGGCTGCTCCCACAGGCGCAGTTTGCGTTGGTGCAGGGGGCTCACCGAACCCACTAGAAATTAGGAGTGTAATGATACGGTTTTTACAACGATACGATTTCCATGGTTCCGATACGATTCAGGATGATATTTGGCTCATCTACAGCGATACGATACGATACGATTCAATGATTTGAAATCGATACAGAATTCTTTTTTTGCCAAAAAATTCAATCAGTGTCACTGTGAAATAAATAGCTGATACTGGACAGTGCAGGTCAGGATTCCTCAAAGTTTTTCTTGTAAGGGAATCAGGGATAAATTGATTATGGATATAAACAAGTAAACAACGATTAATGGCAAATACATACAGCTTTTATTAGAAAATAATAAAAAGTGCAACTGCAGGACCTGCTGATTCAGTTCTCCAGATACAACGCAGTGCAATATTTAACAAAAAATATAATAAACCAACTTCTATTCAAGTTAAATGAACAGTGGTTTAACCTGCTGCTTCTGTCCTCATTTTCAGTATAAACATCCATCCATCCATCTTCAACCGCTTATCCGGGATCGGGTCGCGGGGGCAACAGCTCCAGCAGGGGACCCCAAACTTCCCTTTCCCGGGCCACATTAACCAGCTCTGACTGGGGGATCCCGAGGCGTTCCCAGGCCAGAGTAGAGATATAATCTCTCCACCTAGTCCTGGGTCTTCCCCGTGGTCTCCTCCCAGCTGGTCGTGCCTGGAACACCTCCCAAGGGAGGCGCCCAGGAGGCATCCGTGCTAGATGCCCGAACCACCTCAACTGGCTCCTTTCGACGCAAAGGAGCAAGGACTCTACTCCGAGTCCCTCACGGATGACTGAGCTTCTTACCCTATCTCTAAGGGAGACGCCAGCCACCCTCCTGAGGAAACCCATTTCGGCCGCTTGCACCCGCGACCTCGTTCTTTCGGTCATGACCCAACCCTCATGACCATAGGTGAGAGTAGGAACGAAGATTGAACGGTAGATCGAGACCTTTGCCTTCCGGCTCAGCTCTCTTTTCGTCACAACGGTGCGGTAAAGCGAATGCAATACCGCCCCTGCTGCTCCGATTCTCCGACCAATCTCACGTTCCATCGTCCCCTCACTCGCGAACAAGACCCCGAGATACTTAAACTCCTTCACTTGGGGTAAGGACTCATTCCCTACCCGGAGTAGGCAATCCATCGGTTTCCTGCTGAGAACCATGGCCTCAGATTTAGAGGTGCTGATTCAGTATAAACAGTAGAGCAATAATACAGAGAGCAACTGCTGATAGTGATCAAACAGCTTGGGACAATAATCATTCCTATACAAACGCTGTTTAAATAATCTGCTGATAGTGATCAAGTAGTCCGCTTACAGTGTTCATTTGGGGTCTTTTCATACATGAAAACATACGGGAAAACATTTTAAAACTATGTTAAACTAACGTTGGTTGAATTTCTGTATTGTTTTTTACTTTACTCCCGTGATAATTTTCTTTACTAATACAAGTGCTAAAAAACACGTTCATATAACGTTAGTCGTCCTTAAATACAAGGTGTAAATCCTTAGTATCCATACAATCGATTTTTGCGTTTCAAATCGATTTTATATCGAAATACGTCTCCTGTGAAGGACAACTTACCGAGTACCTATCGATGTAGTTGTATCGTAGGAATATAAATTGATACATCGATGTAGTAGATGAATCGTTACACCCCTACTAGAAATGCATCTTTATTGTTTTAGAAGAATGCAGAACTAATAATTTATTGTAATGATGAATAATATCGACCTTGTTGTGTCTTCTTATTGACAGAATAAGAAACCAAAAAGATAAGAAGTTATATTTGTGGTCTTTTTATTTACTTATAGCCAAATAACTTTGGACGCTCTCCGTCCACACACCGTTAAATATGCAATTTCTCTTACGTCATGTAAACAAACCATGTACCTATCAGCTGTGCGGTCAAGATCGGACTGGAGATGTAGCCACTTAAAAGATGGTTGAGTAGACTAATGCTGGCTATCTTCCAATGTTTGTGTTTTTATAACAGAAAACAGGTTATACAGTGTGATATTTACTGAAAATTACATACAAAACAGTAGCCTATGTAAACTTTCAGGTGATCTCCCTCCAGCCTGCTGCTTCCTTATTTAGGTGTTCGTTGTGAAATGAGAAAGTGTCATGCAATCAAACAGATTTTGTCACTGACGCTTGCTTTCTGTTTGGAGGGTGTAATATGTAGGCTACACACATCCCAATACATTAGACCTCTCTGCGTTATACACATTACATTCCCTCTAGATTTTGTGTTGTGAACCCCCAACCTTAAAGTTCAAACTGCGGCTATGGCTGCTCCATAGACAATGAATGGGGAGAGATGTTCTAGATGACACCGAGAGCACCCAGATTAATGTTCTGAGCATATGGGAACATTTTCTGTTTTTATAACTGACAACACTACAATAGAATAAAGCTCATTTGGGTTTAAAAAAAAAAAGAAAACAAACATTGTGTGGGTCCACAAGATCAGCCTCCCATTCATTGTCTGTGGAGCAGCTCCAGACTTTATACCCGATGACATCACAAGTTTGAGACTTACTTCTCTGGTTTCTGGCTTTGAGAGAGAGTAGCTCATGTTCACTAACTTTGATTGAACTTTACCAGGCCATGAAAATATTTAAACATATTGGAATTTTTCACGTGGGTGGTGTTCCCCTTTAAGATGCTGAAACAAAATGTTGACATGACAGGGCCACAAGAAAATGTAAAAATGCAGGAAGTATGCCCATTTCAGTTTTTGTTGTGCTTTAGTGTGTATTACCAATCAAATTGCCACAAAGTATCTGCTGCATATGTCGTGGTCTGAGGCCCCTGGGCTGGACTTATTGACACAATAAGTCCCAGCCTCTTTACTTGTAAGCTCAACCTGTGAGGTAGATCTGTATTATTATTTTTTTCAGCATACATACAAGTGAGTTGAACTTTTGTGTTGTTGAACACAGGCCTATCACGCAAAAACCTTTAGCCACTGCAGAAAGTTAACATCAAATGTAAAGATATTGACAAATATGGACATTTCAAACTGTTACTGTTGGTTTTGTCAGGAAAGGTGGTACAATACTGACTTTTAGAACATGTTTGCATGTAGCTGTCTGTGTGGGTGTACAAATCATAGGCTGGCCCAAACTGAAAACGTTTTCTTCTGCCTCTGGCTCATGTGTCTCCATACTGTAGGTCTGCACCTGGAGTCGCACTGCATCAAGAGTCAAACATATGGAGGATGCAAGGCCTGTGACCAAGGCGAATTCAGCAGTCACCCTACTAGCCAGACATCCTGTGACCTCTGCAAGTCCTGCTTACAAATCAGTGGTATAGACATAATGGGACATCACCGTTTCTTTTATTTATTTACTTTTCTTAAAGATAAAATACAGTTCTGTAATGTCAGTTGTGTGGTTTTGTTGTCCTTTCAGCCGCTCTAGAGGTGGACGAACCCTGTAAACCTGACGCGGACACTAAGTGTCGATGTAAAAAGGGTCACTTTTGCGTCACAGAAATCTGTATAACTTGCGTCCCATGCGAAGAGTAAGTTCTGCTCCTACAAATATCTCTAAACTAGAAGATTTTTTTTTTACAAACAGTATCACAGTGTGTTTATTGACCTGTCCTCATAGACTGCTAGCAGATATTATTTTGTTTTATGAAAATGATGTTAATTTTTGTCACTCATACATACTTGATTTTCTTTTGGTTCAAGATGTGGTGATGTGGGCATCAAAGTAGCCTGTACAGACAGGAATAACACAGTCTGCAATGAAAAAATTGAAGGTATGGTTTAGTTTAGCATTATTGCATTATGGTGGTTTCAATTTGTATATTATTGCCGTGTAATTTATAAACAGAAATGGCATACTTTTGTTTATGACAAAAATGTATTGTCTTTGTCTTTCAGGGGGAATTACCAGTGGCGCAATAGCCGTCATAATTGTAACTGCAATTCTATTTGTCATCGGACTTGTTGTTCTTGCATTGGTGTCGAAAAGGAGACGCGACCGTGAGAGACACGACCGTGAGTATATATATGTAATGGGACCAGCAGAGGGCACTAGAACCTCATGTGTTTCTCAATGAAAAATAGGAAAGGACAGCAATAATTCCAGAGGCTCAGTTCACGGTCAATTCAAGAAACAGATCTAATCGCTGTTTTTTGTATGTTGTTAATAATATGTTTGTGTGTCTTGTTTTTTTCGTAATTTATGTCATAAGGGAATGGACCACACAGCCTAGCCCAACAGCCAAAAGGAAGTGATGTGGTAAGTTATTCTCCAGTGTGAAGTCCATTTATAACTCTCTGACCAGTTGCAAGATGTTTGGCCTTTGTCCTGTTTTATCTCACTTGCACTTGTGCATAATATGTGCACGTATGATAAACGCTCTTCTGTCTCTCGTCTAATGTTGCCCTTCCTCTAATGTTGCATAGCTGCCTCTTTCTAAAGGAGATGCAGGTTAGTTGTCTGAAACCTTTGGTGTCCATGTTGGTGTGTTTGCTCTGTGTCAGTGCTATTGTGGTGTGACATACTTGTAAAGCTTTTGTAAGCAGTTTGTTATTTTATCGCTGTGGAGTTGTAATTTGTTTATTAACATTCATTCTACTTCTGTTTCACAGGAGAGGCAGCCTCTTAAAGGTAAGAAAAGCCCCAGAACACATTCTTTATTGATGCAATATTAGAGCTTTAATCGCTATGTCTGTATACTTTGAGCTTGTTAGATTAAATAGCTGATCGATTGATAATGACATGTCATTATTCGGTCTGATATTGTGTTTATGTTAGACGACTTCTGTTTGGGAGGGTTGTATTTAATTTAATTTTGTCCTATCCAAACAGTAGTACGGCTGCAACTACTTACTTTCATTATCGATTAATCTGCCAATTATTTCCGTAAAGGCAATGCCTTTAAATGTCTTATTTTGTCCAAAACCCAGAGATATTAAGTTTAATATGATATAAAACAGAGAACAGCAGGAAATCTCCATAGTTGAGAGGCTGAAAACAGCATTTTCTGCAATTTTTCGCATGAAAAATTACTTTATGTTTCTGCTGAACGACTAATCGATTGGTCGACTAATCTTTGCAGCTCTAATCAGTAGTGAGGGACATATCCTGTCATGTTTGTAGCTGGCAGGTGGACCCAAATGCAGAGACAGTAATAGGCTACGGAGGACGGAACCTGCCAAAAATAAATGAATTAATGACTTAATAAATGTAGCAAAAATAATATTAAAAATAAATATAGCCATTAATTAATTGATAAAATGTGACATAAGCAGAAGCAGACACCATTTAGCTAACTAACATATAGTCATGCACCCTGACCCCATGATGACGCACTTTGAGTGACAGCCCCCTCATTTGCATAATGAGGCAGAAATGTATAAAGAAAAGAATACAGAAATAAATACGTTTGGGGAAATAAATAAGGAGTGAAATGCAAAGGGAAAATCGTGCATAAATAAATATGTATACAAATTTATAAAAATAAATACATAAATAAAAGGGAAAGTTAAACAAGATTAAACAAATAAGGGAATTGAAAGGTAAATAAATAGAGAAGCAAAGTAAAACAGTAATATCAATTTATGTCACATTTATCAATTAATGAATGGCTACATTTACTTTTAATATTATTTTTGCTGCATTCAAATACATTTATTTATGTATCGAGGCATTTCTTTATTTACTCATTTATTTTGGATTTTGGCAGATCCATCCTCCATAACAGGCAGGAGACAGGAACTAAAGAATAAACTATTTATTCTCAAACTAGGAACATTAAAATAGATACAGGAGCACTAGACGAGGCTCAGCTGGAGTGGGCAGGAAACTGGAATTAGGAGGGAAACACTCCTGGGCTGCGGTCAAAAAGCCTTTTTTGCTTAGGAAGGTTCCTAACGGAGTATCTAAGTAGCAGCCATGATGAGAGCTGTTTGAATTATCTAAAGGTGCTTCAATGCTTCCTTTCTTATCTCCTTTAGCATAGGATACACTGGACCATCCGTTACCAAAGGAAAGGAGATAATGCCGTCCCACAATTCCTTGCGGCCGCAACTTTTAAAGCGGCGCACCATTCTGCCGTTCATGAAAACAAACGATATGCCTGTCTTGCATAATATTTTCATACAGTCAAATACTAATTGGGATTCATGTTGATAAATATGAGTGAACTGTGACAACCATTTAATTTAATTTAATTCAACTTAATATCTATTTATTTGTTTTGAACAAGTAACTAATAAGTAAAAAACAAAACAAGAATAACAAATAAAAAGTACAGTAAACGTGTAGCAAACAAATAATCAACATAAATAAATATTACGTCCTAAAAGAAGTAGGAAGTAATATACATTTAATGGTTCTCCATAACTCAAAAAAATAACTCAATATTTATCATATAAACTTGTGTGATTGGTAGCTTATAGGCTATTCCTTTTTTATTTCAGTTCCAACCTTGGTAATGAAGTAATACTTTTCACCGGTTGTCCACGTTAGGTCATATCATTTCACCACGGCAGACCCACGTCAATAACACCCACCGCCATCGCGTCATCATTACAGAGCCTAGTGTAAGTGCAGTCGGATTCTCTTAACGCCGCGGTTGTCTTTTCCTAAGTCCTCATGAATTCTTCTTCACACCTTTCCTTGACCTCATGACGTTTTCCATCAAGGTCAGGGAAAAGTGGTTCGGAAAAGGCGTTAGGACGTAATTTTTTTACTTTTCGACCATAGCCAAGGACAAAACCTGACCCCTCACAGGAAACAGTATAAATGTTTAGGGTGGACATAATTAAAATAATAAGGAAGCCCTAAAAATGAAAACAACTGAAAACACCAAGGAGTCCAACAGAACCAGGACATATCCTATTTCTAACCGCTGTGACTTAGCACCACACCAGACCGATATGAATCACTGGAAACACTGAAGATGTGAGCAGCGAGTTAGAGGTCTGGTGTCGTGATTTTGACTCTTTTTAATGACACTTAAACAAAGCTCTTTTGAATCTGCCTGTGTCTTTTTTTTTTGCCCCTGCAAGATCAGTAAAGTTTTGATGACGTGTGTTGTGCCTCGTTGCATTGATCCCCACTTTTCCTGTCTTTCAGATTTAGTTCCAGTTGTGGATCTCCAGCCTCACATGGCTGAAATTGCAGAAGCGATTGGTTGGACGGATATGCGCGATGTAGCGATGGGCAGCAATATATTAGACACCATTATTGTCTCTTGTGAACTGAACCACCCTGGTGATAGTCAGGAGCAGACACTCGAACTGCTAAAGATCTGGGTGGAGAAGCAGGGCAGAGAGGCCTCAAAGAAATTGGTCCAAATCCTAGAAGATAGTGGCAAAAGGGGCAAAGCAGAGAGTGTGGTAGAAATATTGGCTATACCAAATCCTCCTGCTTGAGCGTGTCTATCGTGAGCACTTTTTAAATATTTGCATTGCTGTCTACCGTATGAATTACTAGTTCGAAACCAGTGAAGATGTTTACATGATAGGACTAACAATTTAAGATGATGTTATATGTCTATTGTGAGTCTTTCTGTCTGTACTTGAACTTTGTAAAAGCTGAATTTAATGTTAAATGTTGGCAGACTACTGTGAAATACAATGTTATTATTATATACACTATGTTATTTCCATGGTCTAGGAAAATCCAATCAATATGTGTGAACATGAGCTCCTCTCTCTCAAAGCCAGAAACCAGAGAAGTAAGTCTCAAACTTGTGACGTCATAGGGTATAAAGTCTGGAGCTGCTCCATAGACAATGAATGGGAGACTGATTTTGTGGACCGCCAGAATGTTTTCTTTTTTATACCCAAATGAGCTTTATTATATTGTAGTGTTCTCAGTTGTGAAACAGAAAATGTACCCATATACTCAGATCATTCGGTGTTCTCAGTGTCATCTATAACATCTCCCACTATCCACACGTTCCACATGTTAAACCCCAGAGAGTTGTTCATGTTTACTAACAGTTTCTGAACTGTCGTAGACCATAGGAATAACATGTATGAATTTTGAAAATGGGCGTAGTTCCCCTTTAAAATCAGAACACCACAGTACATCTTCATTTCTAAAAACTATTAAACTTTCACTGCCCTTTTCCCAGACATGTTGCAGTAACTCTATTCTATAGTCATTTTATTTAGTTATTTGATAAAGTTCCACTTTTAAAAACAGATTTCGTAAATATGGTAATTCTAAACTAAAATATAGGCCAACTGTAAGATCTTTATAAGTACTTTAAAATACAGTATGTATCTGTAGTGTTACCACTATTTTATGCACTTATTTTGTAACAAAGTAACAATACTGCACCCCATAATAATACCAAATAATAGAACGAAATTGATGGAAAGAAATTGATGGCTGCCTGAAACAATAAAATCTCTTTCAGTTCAGTAAAGTGGTGACATGATAAACGAGAGTATTATCAAGTGCACTTTCCCTTTTATTTATAGTGGTTTAGTTGCTCAATTCAAGTTCCACATTCTGTAAAATGTGACTTAAGTAGTGGACACTGACAAGAAGTTGGGATCAGGAGAACTGATAAAAAAAAGCCTGTAGATGAATATTGCTTTATGTAAACATTTTGTAAAAACAAAACATATTGAAGTTTGAGATTGTATTGAAAGGATTTGTCACCGTAGAAACATTTTGAGAATGTGTAATAAAGAAATCAACAGTGAGGTTACTATCAATTTGACAGCACAGGTTTTGAACAGGAAGTTTGGTATCTCAGGGGTTTTCCTCCGATCAGCTTCCTATTTGTCTGTCTACTGATGAGTCTTAAAGGACCAGTTCACCCAAATTACCTGACGCACATACTTGTGACCTCAAATTCGTCCCAATTTTGTGATATCTCAGCTACGCCTTGAGGTAATTCCTTCAAATTTGGCACAAACGTCCACTTTGACTCAAGGATCTATCTATCCATCCATTATCTTTAACTGCTCATCCTATTCAGGGTTGCGGGGGAGGGGGGGGGGGGGGCCCGATCCCAGCTGACATTGGACGAAGTACACCCTGGGCAGGTCTGGACTCAAGGATGAAGTGATTCAATTTTGGTGATCAAAGGTCAAGGTCACTGTGGCCTTACGTCTGTCCCATTCTCATGAAAGCGATATCTCAGGAACCTTAAGCAAATTTCTTCAAATTTGGCAAAACGTCCACTTGGAATCAAGGATGAACTGATTTGATTTTGGTGGTCAAAGGTCAGAGGTCAAGGTCACTGTGACCTCATGTCCATCTCATTCTTGTGATATCTTCGGAACGCCTTGAGCAAATTTCTTTCAATTTGGCACAGTCGTCCACTTGGACTCAAGGATGACCTGATTCGATTTTGGTGGTCAAAGGTCAAGGTCATTGTGACCTCACAAAACACGTTTTTGGCCATAACTCAAGAATTCATATGCTAATTATGACAATTTTACACACATGTCTAATAGGATAAAATGATGAAGGGATGACATTTTGACCAGACATGGATGTAAACAGCAGCTTGACGGGTTGGCGGAGGCATACAGCCACGAGGCGGTAATTCTAATTACATATATTTATAATTATTTATTTTTTCTAATTCTTATTTTTAACACTATAGCCTTAATGAGTATGCCACACTGCAGTACATTCCATATGTATATTACTGTTTTATGTGACAAATAAAATCTTTCAACCCTTGAAACTTTGCAGCCTGTGTAAAAGCGCATGAAACCAAAAACAATACAAGATACCACTAGAAAGGAGAACTTGTGATTTTCTTTAGTAATGTGGGTGAACTGACCTTTTAACCTGGGAGGTTGGAGATGTTCAACGTTTGATGTTAAACTTTATAATTATTAATATTTTTGGGTTTGTAGAGTTTGTTGATCTCACGTAATTCCCAGCATACCTCCACCCAAGTACAACCTGAGCAGAGATCCACTTAATAAAAGTGTGGGGCATTTAAATGTGAATGAGATTGCATTTAATCATTCATTCATTTGTCATTTCAACTATATCCATATAAAATACCCATACAGCAATCACATAAAACCATCTAAACACATCAGATTCATGTTCCCGTCCAATAAATCCATGAGGAAGGAAGCCCGTCTGGTTATTTCGGGGTCTGCTGATCAGCCTGTCCACTTTCATTTCTCTTCATTTGGCCCAAAATTGCGACATTGGCACCAATGTGCCCTCATTTGCTTTTAACATCAGGCTGTGCTGCTTTTAAAGCATCATGTTTTTCATCTGTAAAGACATCCAGACACAGTTTCTAACATAACTTTTTGTTGTCTCTTTTTATTGCGACATTGTTGAGATCATATGAGACACATCAGTGTTATTTTTACAGCAGTTCCACATCATCATCTCCTTTTCAGTGCCAAGGAATTTCTGTTATACATATGTCTATTTTATATAAATTATAAGAAAATGATAGCACATGGGAAGAATTTTGAGTGAAGGGAGTACTGCGGAACCTGCCAAAATAAAAAATAAATAAATAAATAAATATATCTTTAAATGCAGCAAAAATAATAGTAAAAATAATGTATGCATTAATTAATTAATGAATTGATAAAATGTGATATAATAATGTATTAATTCCCTTATTTATTTATTCCTCTGTTGATCTTTCCCTTTTAGATATTTATGTATTATTTTATTTGTATTTTATTTGTATTTATTTTTACATTTATTATTTATCTTTTTTTTTCATTTATTTGTATCAATTACCAAACTTATTTATTTCTGTATTCTTTTCTTTATACATTTCTTTATTTTTAATATTATTTTTGCTTCATTTAATGATTTATTTATTTGTTTATTTTTGGGTGGAAATTAATGAAGGGATATACAACCATACAGATGAGTTGAGAATATAATGAGTGACTGCTTTGAAATTAATCACTAACATGGTCGCAAAAAATACAACTGACAAAATGGAAAGAAATTATACAGCAACTTCAATATTAATATATATTAATAAAATAATAAAAACATAAAAACATTTGTTTGTGTGAAAAAAAGATGAATGAAAAGGCTGAATTTTAAAAATGTCAGCATCAAAGTTAAATCAAAGTCAGTCGTCTTCATTAGTAGCTTTTCTTGCAGGTTAATAGCATAAATAACATGTCCTTCACATATTCTGATAATCATGACCTCTTTAAAGTGTTCCTTAACGTCCTCTGTGCTTCCTGCAGTGTGCCAAGAAGTCTGTCCCAGTGTGTGAAGTACGGCGCGTAGTTTACTTTAAATTTGAGGTGGTGGAGGTCATGATGCCGAGCTCCTCCGTAGAGGCCGAAGGGCACCAGTCTACATGGAGACCAGGGGAATTCATAGCCAGAGTGTGCCTCCACTGACAAATAAATGTTTGTGACAAAGAAGAGCATCTCGGTGAGTGGATGGCAGTCCAGGAGTGCAGGGTTCAGGGCTGCGAAGGAGGCGAGGCTCAGCATCTCCCAGACACCAGTGTTTTCTGTTGTCAGGGAGAAGGTGGCCGTGTAGAGGTGGTGCTCCTTGTGGAAGAAATGGTAGAGCCAGGGCACTTTGTGATGCAGCAGATGCCACACAAAGTACTGCATGTCGAACAGGAGGAGGCAGGCCAGGACGTCCTTAACAACAGTCAGCATCTCAGGTGCCAGTGCAGGAAAAGACACAGGCCTCCAGTACCAGTGCACAACAGAAAGGGGGAAAATGAAACAGAAGTGGTGGTGGAGAATTTTTCGCAAGCACTTCCAAGCCATTGGCCATGTCATCTCGCTTTGAGGCTGGATCTTGAAGCGCTGCACCAGGGTCAGTCTGGGACAGAGCAAATCCAGGTAGATGTAAGGCAAGCAGCAGCTCAGGTAAACTGTCAGAGAGAAGCAAACAGGGAAAAATGGAGAGGTGAGGAAGCTCTGATGTCTTAACCAGTCCCACAGAATCTGCAGAAGGAGTTCCTCTGAGCCGTCTGAGTTTGTCATCTCGGCAGTGTTCGAAAACTGAACTGCACTGATGCATTTATACTTGAAGGGTGTGTTGATGATGTAAGATACAAAAGCATTTCCGTTTTTTTCACGAAGACACTGTCACAAAAAAACATCTGTTTTCATGACAGTCATTTACAATGGCCCTGTTATAATATATCACTTGAAAATAGTACAAATTAATTTGTTTAAAGAGGCAATCCTTAAGATTTGTTGATTTAGAATTTCTATTTTAGTGAAAACAATGAAGTTGTGCTCCGAGTTTAGCTGTCTGGAGTCTCTTTGTTGATACATGAGCATAGAAATGGAATAGAAAAATTTTATTTCTATATACATGAGCTTCAAATTTTCAGAATTGTGTGCATAGTCACCACAGACACACAGTTCATAATAACTGCAAATTAAATATTGCAATACTTTCATCAGATGGCCATAGGCTCAATCACCATTGTGTTACCTCATTTGGCGATAGATAGTGACTTAGCAGACTTTTTTTTTTAATGAAAATCTTCGAGATTGCCACTTTAAGGTTAGTAGCCTATCCACACAAGAGTTCCAGTGTTGATGCAACATTGTCTGTCAATGAATGACACAGTTTTAATGTGTTTTCAGTTTGTAAGTTTCTGCTTCCAAAGGCCAAATATGATATTATTGTGGTTCGTACCTGAGTAGCCTGTTATGGGGAATGAGTTGTGTTCTACAGTATGTGTCTTGTGTGTCCTGACCTCCTTTACTTTTGGTATGATTTGCTCAAGCATGAAGCGCCACCTCGTGGATGAAAAATATTTCTTGTCCACTAACAACAGAGCAACCATTTTGTTATTTTGCATGCATGAAACAGGTAAATAAGGGAAGTTTCTTTTAAAATGTTACATAGATATTATCCTACAAGTCATTAATCTTCTTAGATTTAAAAAGGACATTTGTGTTGATGCTTTATTTGTGAAATGTCTCCAGAAACGATGCTGCACCTGTTCGGTCAATGTCCAGACACCAACGGTTTACACCATAAACCACAACACACATCAGATATCACAATGGTTTTGAGACAAAAATTAAGATTTTTTATTTTCATAGATAATGTATTTATTATAATATAATTAAACTATTGGTCCCTGATGTTGTTGGCTTAAAAGTGTTAAGTCAGTTTCACTACAATGAGAGTTACAGGGGTTAAAAGTGTATTTCTTTTTTTATTTCTTTATTCATTTGTTACCTGGGAATAAATAAATGAAGGGCACCCACCGCCTTTTCTTTTTTTTTTTTAGAGGGTGACCAGCGCCCCCCAGAAGCTGGCGCCCTAGGCGACCGCCTATATGGCCAATGCTTTTATCCAGCGATGGAAGGATGTGTCTTGTTATGTTATTGTTAAAGGGACTGTTTGTAAGTTCTTACAGGTATAAATCACCGTACATGCGCGCCCGCATATGCGCGCTCGTGTGTGGCAAAAATTCATATACATAAATCCCAATTTAGCCACTTTAAAATCTTATTTATAAGATTTGAAAATGAAACCAAACAGTACACTAAACCCATTTTAACTCAACAAATAAGAAAGCTGCGAAAAAAATGTATTATTACTATTATTATTAGTAGTAGTATTATTATTAATACTAATAATAATAATAATTATTATTTATTATTAATAATTATTATTATTACTTTTATTATTTATTATTATTATGCTATTATTATTATTATTATTATTATTATTATTATTATTATTATTATTATTATTATTTGTGCTTTGTTTAATTGTTTGTCTGTATTAATGACTCATTTGTGTTATGTGTTTTGTTTGTATGTGCACTATATTTGCAACAAATATATATTTTTTTAAAGTAATGAACCAGGTGTTGTGTTGAAGTCTGTTCCCATGTTGAACAGTGTTCCCCTGAACCCTGCTGCTCCTCACAGCTCAACATGCCTATGTTGGGTTGCAGAGGGGAGGGGAGGCTTTATGGGTGGAGCACACAGAGCGGAAACGTGTAAGAACAGAGCAGAGCTGTGAAACAGTTTCCCTCCTTGTTCACATGAGTTTGAGGAGGCAGCTTTCACCAGGAGGCTCCGCTACACAAGCTCATCACCATGAACTCAGCCAGAGAACAACTTAAAGGTACGTTTATCAACTCTTTGTGTATGTGTTTCTAAATGTAGCTACTTTGGATGTGCACATCGACAAAGAGCGAGTTCAAGTCGTTAAACATGCAAATAAGTCCCCCATGATGACGCTTGTTGCGTATATTTTCTGTAAGTTAAAAGTGTTAGTAGTTGTTATTTGTTTCAAAGCTTTACATAGCGTCCTAGAGCTCAGTCTGCTGACTGTAAAGTGACTCATGTGTCTGGAATAATGACATTTCCGTGATGAGCGGGTCACTATTTTGTTGCGAAGACAACCTGGGACGTCACCTTTGGCAGTGAATGTGCGTTAAGACGTCACTGTACAGGGTGACGTCATAGTGGGTGGTGGAAAAGTTTAGGCTACTTTACATTTACTCATGTAAGCTTACTTATAAATAAGTACAACTTTAAAGTTGTACTTTACTCAGTGGTAGAAGAAGTACTCAGATATGTTATTCAAGTAAAAGTTGTAATAAGTAAGTTAGTAAGTAAGTAAAGCTTTATTTATATAGCACCTTTTAAAACACACCATTACGAAGTGTTTCAAACTAGAAGAAACATCAAACAAAGAAAAAAAACAAGGAAAAATTACAATATGACACACAGAAAAAATTACACAGAGTATAAGTACGCTGTTGTTCTGCATTTAAAATTAATACAAAAGTAGACTATTAGCAATACACTTAAAAGTATCAAAAGTAGTCATTATGCAGAGTGGGTTAATTTCAGAATAATGTATATTATATTTCTGGATTATAATTATTGATGCAATAATGTGTAGGCCTACATCACTTTAATGTTGCAGCTGGTAAAAGGTGGAACTGATTTTAATTACTTTATATACTGTCGAGTAGTTTAATTAGTAGTTAATAATACATCATAATTTATTGGTTGATTATATTTTGTATTGTAATTAGGGATGTAAGAAAATGTCGAAAAAATTGAATATTGCGATATTATGTTTTGTGATATTGTATCGATCCTCAACAACACTGTATCGATTTATGATTAATAGTTTACATGCAATGATTAACTCAGTCAATACTTTTGTTCTTTAACAAAGATATGCGCCCTCATGTGTCCTCTCAAAGTAGTGCTATGATGTTGGATGTTACAGGAACTGTGATAAATACAAATGCAGATCCCACTGTTCTGATTGCATAAAAAAAAGTCAACTTTTTTTTGCTCAGATTTTATACATATGGAGATGTGTTCTTTGTACTATGATAGTTTTCCTATAATTGGATATTGCAATTTATTACACGGCTGTGTTGAATACTCGATTCTGATTGGTCAATCACAGCGTTCTGCGGTCTATAATTTCTTTATAACAGACCGTTGCTATGTATAACAGACCGTCGCTATGGGCGCAGCTCTGATGTCAGACTCTGGCGGACCATTTTTGTGTCAAAATATTGATTTCTAAGTAAGTAGCCGTGTAATAAGCGGGATAATGTACAGCTAGCGAGTCATTGTTGTGAAAGAATTCCCTTCAGGGCGATGCAGCATCGCATTGCTGATAATACTTATGTACTTTCAGGAGTTTTACTTTTACCAGAGTATTTTTATATAGTGGTCTTACTTAGTACTTAATGTTGTAACTGAGATCTTTATAGAGGAAAAGTGAGTAGCTCAGGATTCAGGCTTTGTGTATGTAGACTACATGTTCTGTAACAATAGATGGTCTGAAATGATTTTAATTAACTACAGCACAGGCTGTCTGGCTCGATATTTGTTTGGATGGACTGAGCCATGTAAGTGTTGGAAAACAGCCCAGTGAGTGAGTAAGTCATGGGAAGTTTCCCTGGCTCTGTGGCCATACTCCACCATTACTGCACTGCCATTACTGCTGTCATTTTAAAGCTCAAGTCTGACAGAACAGCTCATAATCGTATGATCTCACAGTGCGATCATGTGGTACGTGTACTTCCCATTTCTTGTTTCACTTATTTGCCAGCAAAGGAAGTTCCATTTTGAGCACATCATATGCCTTTATTTGAAAGATTATAATGATGATAGTTTAAGTATTTCAGTCCATCCTCCTCCCCAGAGCAGTGTGCAGTTGTCTCTTTAACTTCTGGTAAAAGCTTGGAACATAAGCAAGAGACTTATGTAACTTCCTCTTCTGCACAGTATATTGCATTACTTGTCCGTTATCTGATGACGTCCAGGAAAGAAGATAATACCGTCAATGGGAGTGTTTTCCCACATTGTTTCAGAAGCTGAATTTCATTATCTTTATTTGGACATTTTCCAGAAAGGGAGGAGTTATTCTTTTTATTTTGGACAAAATGTTAACAGGATGTAAATGCTAACGGGCACAATGTTGATAACTAAACAGGGTTATCAAAGAAGGGCGACCTTCCTCCCTCCGGTCCCGGTCCCTGCGTCACTCAGCCCACTGCCTCTATATTTAGAGGTACAATCTGTGCTTCCCCTATAGGGTGGAGTTCTTTACAAATATAACTGGATTTTTATATATACCATGATTTCCACACATTGTTTTTCAACACTGATTTTTTCCTTTATATACTTTACATACTGTTTTGCAAACTGTTACACCTCTGTGTGTATATATACATACATATGTATTACTCCTCTATACATACTACATTCCTGTTTACACCTCTGTGTACATATAATACTTCTCATCTTGCATATACTACATCCTGTTTACATTCAGTTGTCCCATCTGAAATGCTGTCTTCCACAAAGTAACACATTTACATTTACATTACTATTTTATATTTACTTATGTTTATATTTAAGCCCTATATTTTAACTGCACTATTTTATGCCTTAGATTACCATTTTGCTTTTACATTTACTTGTGTCATTTCCCCTTTTATATACACATATTTTATGAGCATTGTTGAAGGAACATGAGCCCAAAGATTTGCATTGCCAATGACTGCTCTGCTGGAATTGACAAATGACAAATAAAGAACATTGAACCTTTTTTTCTGTTAAATCCACTTGTCTTCTCAATAAAACCACTATTTCTGTGCTTGTTTCAGGATCTGAGCTGCAGTTGCCCGGACGTCTGCGCGGCGCTTAAATGTGTGTGTTAGAAACAAGCTGAAGATGCAGGGGGCTATTGCACGAGTGTGTATGGTGGTGGCCGCTGCCATATTAAACCACCCCTTGCTCTTTCCCCAAGAGAACGCCACGCTCCCGGACCAGGACGAGGAGCTGATGGGTCGCATGCGGGAGCACGAGGAGAAGCTTGAATTGGAGCGGGCCAGGCTGGAGAAAGAGCTTTCACAGCTGGACTCAAAGCAGGAAGAAAGCAGCCCGGAGGAAGGTTATAGTTGGTACTTTTGGAGCGCTGTGTCTTTCGTCATATTCTTCACCATCGAGATGTGCAGGGTGCAGGGTGGTGCTGACGCAGAAATCCGTCCGGTTGAGGATGAAGACGTGTTTACAGAGAGTGGATCCATCTCCCCCAGGACGATGGTGCTGGATAAGGATATCCTGAGCAACTTTTGTGACAAATGCACCTACGCTTCAGCCCATGAGAACTGGAGGGTGAGGGAGTTTGTCGAGGGTTTTGCCGATGACTTGCTGGAATCGCTCAGGAGCGTATGTGACAGGGAGGCAGACATGGAAGTCGGGGACTTTGTCGGGATCGGAAGCATGTTCGAGTCTTGGAAGGTGTGCAAGCCGCTGATGTGTGACCTCATAGTGCCTTTCTCGCCTCCAGATCCGTACTCCTTTCAGTTCCACCTGTGGTGCAGCCCTTCCAGTGACGTGCCTCCTGACAGGCAGGGCTGCGGCAAAATAAAGGTGACCAGGTTTGGGGAGAATGAGGAGGGTTGCGTCTGTGGCTCAGCTAACCTGGGAGAGGACATGCTTTGTCTGTTGCATGGCAGGGATGACGCACTCAAAGTGGACCACAGTCCTGATGAACTGCTGTGCTCCAGGAACACACGTTTCTTAGCCAAAGATCAAGTCATGAAGTGGTTTCAGATCTCTGTAACCAAAGCGTGGGGACGCATCTCGCACAAATACGACTTTGAGGTCACTTTCCGCAACCTGGATGCCGCCGGCGCTCTGAAGATCCGATTCCGTTCTGGGAAAGTCATCGTAATGAACATCATACCGGTGGTTCAGCTGGAGGATACAGATGCTTATTTTGTCTCACACTTCCCATCAGATTGTGACAGCTCTCCTGACCCTTACTGGCCCCTCTCTTATGCTGTCTACGAGAGGAATTTGCTGAAACATTTCGCTAAACGCGTACCACAAAATTCCTGCCATTTACACTGCCTTCAGATTGTTACTTTCCTACACCGAAAGCAGACAGGGCTCACAGGAAAAAGTGCCCTTACTAACTACCACTTAAAGACTGCCCTGTTGCACTTGTTGCTGAGCAAAAGGCCCTCTGAGTGGGGCATCGAGAGTGTGGAGCACAGGCTTCGGGATGTGCTCAGCTTCTTGCAGAGGAGCCTGCACGAGAAGAGACTGCATCACGTTCTGATCGGGAACATTAAAGTGCCAGAAGAAGTCAAGGTTCCTGAGATAATTCGCAAAGCAGAGCCCATCAATCTGTTCCGGTGTTTGGTGTTGCAGAGGGAGCTTTATGCAGCAACAGTCAGGCATTTCCACGAGATGTTGAGAAATGCACCTGTGCTCATACAAGAGTACACACCTCACGTGTCAAATGGAGGTTTACACCACAGACTAGATGAAAGTTAGTGAGCTTTTGGCCATGTTTCTGATCATGGCTAATGCACTAGCAGTTCTTTAAAGGGGACCTATTATGCTTATTTTCAGGTGCATACTTGTATTTGGGGTTTCTACTAGAAAATGTTTACATGATTTAATGTTCAAAAAACGCTTTATTTTTTGCATACCGGCTGGGCTGCAGCACCTCTTTTCACCCTCCGCCTGAAACGCTCTGTTTGAGCTCCTGCCCAGCTCCTCCCAAAAAGCCCAGTGTGCTCTGATTGGTCAGCTGGCCCACTGTTGTGATTGGTCAACCGAACCAAACTCTTCGGACTCCCCTCCAGGTCTGCTCGAACTAGCTTTGTTTGAGGGCTTGCCAAACTAGCTGCTAGGCAAAATGTGTTACCTGGTGACATAACCATGTTACGGAAGAAAAGGCGGGACTTCAATCAAGGCGTTTCAGGCAGTTCAGGAGCAGACTCCCTTTGGTGTGGACTTTAGGTTTTGTAACTTTGCAAACCTTTTACATGCACAAAAAAATATATAACACACTGAAGGAAAGGGAAAAAGCGCAATAGGTCCCCTTTAAATATCATTCAGTGTTACAAATAGTTGCACCAGATACACAAGTACTCAAATGAAAAGGTGCGCATACAACAGTCATTTTAGTTATGGCTGATATCTTGAAATGTAGTGTTTTTGGCTGCAGCTGCTTTCTTTACACTTGACAAGGTGACCATTATGAACAAGGGACTCCAAACAATACATTATCAGCATTTCAACAGCGGGTTCTGTTTGTAAAATCTAGTCGCCAAACAGAGCATGTCCTACAATATTTGATGGGTAGGACTGTTTCTGAATCTTACAATTCATGCTGCTTGTTTTATAAGTGTAACCTGGAGGCGAGATTTTCAGTATATATCAGTCTGCCTTTATAAGAAGCAGCCATAAGTAATCTAAATGAAAGATGATACTTTCAGAAATGCATTTCACCATTTAGCTGAAAAATGACAAAGCACTTTTATCAGTTGGGGAAACATTTTAACAGAAATACCTCTCATGTTATGCCGGTCTAAACAGTATAGCAGTATTTTTGTGTTCATTCACATTGAACATTTGATGGCAGCTATTGAATTTTTGTAATATTCAATGTTTTTTATCGCTTATTAGAAAACAAAGTTTTGCTTTCTATTTTTTTTTTGCCTGTTACATTCCTACTGTGTTGTCCACTTGTCTCCAGTGTATTAAATGGGACCACCCTGTGTAGTCTGGTGGGTGAAAATAATAACGGACAGAAAATTCAGATTCAGGCCAGAGTTATTACATCTACAATTTTTATTAGAAAAAGTGCTGCACCTTTGAAAACACTTTCAATCATATTTACTTCACTGTACTTCAGTCCCATTATGGTTCAGATTTTTTCCTTAACTAACAAAAAAAAATGTCCAATAAAAAAACGTTGTCACTGTATCCCTTCAATGTTAGGTCATCATGATATTTGCTATTTCCTATTACAACAAAGTTATAAAAACAGACATAACCCCATGATAACCATGATCAAAAAGATGAATATGGGTAATAAATGGGACGGTTTAAGGTTTTGATCACTTCTTTTCTACAGGCCATAGTCGTAGTTGGGTTTCCCCTCGACGTAGGTCTTGTAGAAGGCCTTGTAGGTGTCCACACTGTGCATGGTGGCTTTGACAGCCGGGTCCTCCCACATGCGCTCTGTCCACTTCTTCAGCTCAGGTGTGCCGTCAAGGCAGCTGAAAAGACAACAGGAATCAAATCATTCACCTAAAATCAAATTACAACACCTAACACCTTTACCTAATATTTGTACTTTTTGCCTTGAGTGTTTTGAAATGCTTCCATAAATAAAACATATTTATTTTTCAAATGTCTTGAGATATTATTGCTTACCGTTTGAGTTCGAAGATCTCCAGCCTCTCAAACCACGGCCACATCATGTAGTCGATCATTGTGATGGAATCACCACCAAAGAACTTGGTCTTCTTGTTAACTAAGTCCTGAAAAATAAACATTACGTTGATTAGTGTTGTACAAAACACTGAACTAGCCAGGTACAGTCATTAAAGACGGACGCATGGGTGAGCTCACTTTACTCATTATCTTTGACCATTTATTACAATTCATAGACAACTACAGTTGCGCTCACACTCATTCCTGGGGAACTTTGCAACCTACCTCATTTAATTTGGAAAGCTTTTCTTTCAGTTCAGCTTCCAGTCCTGAGACATCCTGGTCGTTCCTTCTCCCCATTGGGATCTTGTAGAAGTATGGTGTTATCTGTAGAAAACAGTGGCATTAATATGATTATTTGATGATGGTAACAATAGAAAGTATACAAAACAAAACCACAGGATTTAGATACATAAAATACCTTGGAAAAATGCTCCAGCATCATCTTCTGTTGAGCTTTGCCAAAAGGAGAGGAAGGAAGCAGCTTCTTGTTGGGGTAAACTTCATCCAGGTAGTCACAGGTGATGGGAGACTCATAGATCACCTCACCAGCAGGTGTCTCCAGAGTTGGGACAAGCCCCAAAGGATTCCTCTTAAGGAACCATTCAGGTTTGTCTTTCAGGTTGATGTTGATGGTGTCATGTCTGAAAGACAAAATGCATATTTAATCAAAAGCACAGATTACAGGTATGTAATGGCAAGTTTTTCATTTTCCAATGTTCCTTTTTTTAATTGCCATTATGCACAGGTAGGGAATGATCTTACGCAGACCCAATAACAACAGAGCAGTCGTTCTTGCAGTTTAGTTGGTTGTTTATTTGAAATGGTTTGAACAAAGATGATAAATTAACATACCACGATTTCCAATTCTGTAGTGTGTTGATATGTGGCTGTCTGTGTCTATCTGAACTGTGCTCTCCCTGATCCTGTGCCCTCCTCTTCCTGTATGACCTTGTATATTCACACCCTGTGCATCTAATGACCGCCACCAAGTGTCCAAAATAATAATTCAATAATGTCTAGTCCAAATAATGATATGTCAACAATAAACTTAAAATGGCTCCTATAGGTATTTAATGTTTTCGTATTAGTGAAGTTATGGTTTAAAATAACTTATAATAAAACGTGTCTTTACTTGATCTCTTTGGCACTCAGCACTAATCTGGTCCTTTGGGCGAAGGGGCAGAACCTCATGCTGTAAAGTCTGATGAGGTTGTTGGGGACTGGATCAGGTGCAGTACTTCCTGAAAGAAAAACATATTGCAATTTCCATACATGACAAAGAGTGACTAGGAGAGCATGTTGATTAATGTGTGCTACCATTAAACCTGCAGTAGGCAGAATGTTTTTGGCAGTATTGGGCAAAAATTCCATAATAACCTTTCAGCATATAGTAATTCAAGTGTTCTGAGAGATAACTAGACTAGACCGCAAATCCTCATGGCTCTGTTTTCAGGCTTTAAAAAAATCCAGACCGTGATGGGAGACTTTGGCCAATCAGAGGTCATTTCATAGAGAATGTCTCAACATGGATGCCGGATCACAAACTTTATAATTTTACAGCTAAACTGTACACTACAAGATGTTTCTGAAAACATTTTATGCAAGAAATAGCCGTTACAGTAACAGAATATTGATTCATATTTGATCAGCGCTGCCTAGTTTGAACGTTTGATCGGAGCTTGCGATTGATTGACAGCTAAACAGAGACGGCAAGGCTCCAGCTCGGCTCTGATTGGTTGTTTTCCTCCGGTCTGTGAAATCTTGCAGATGCCATTAGGAGCACCGGAGGACACAGAGGTACATGATTTTTTTTTCAGATTACCTGTCTCATGCACTACTGTCAGGATATAGTGACCGTTTTATAAAAATATTTTTTGAAAATCATATTTGCTCCATTTTTACTCACTGCAGCTTTAATGCCGGGAAGTAACCATTTACATTTACTTCTGTTACTGTTTTTTACTTTACCATTGTGCTTCATATCTAAAATCGCAACCATTATAGATATAAATCTAGTCAAGTTTACATACATAGATAGATAGATAGATAGATAGATAGATAGATAGATAGATAGATAGATAGATAGTAACTTTATTGATCCTGAGGGAAATTCAAGTTTCCAGCAGCACAGTTCCATAGTGCAAAACATGTTAATAAAAAGGCAGTAAAAAAAAGTTAGTAGTGCAAAGTACAAAGTACAAAAAAATATACCAGATATAAAAATACAAGGAGATGAAGAAAACTGTTAAAACTGAATATAGTGCAGAAGAGACTGTTAGAAGTGAGTATAGTGCATTATTATCTGTCCTGCAGACCGTCCTCCTTTGTCCCACCCCCCCTCCCTAGAGAGGCGTTGTACAGTTTGAAGGCTCGGGGGACAAAGGATTTCCTGAGTCTGTCTGTGGAGCACTTGGGGAGCAGCAGCCTGCTGCTAAATATTATATAATATTATATATAATATATATATAATATATATATATATATATTATAAATAATGATAGTATACATTTATAAAAGGGCATCGAGTGAAGACTGAAACAGGCTCTAATTTTATTTGGGAAATTTGAGTTTTCCAATTCAAACAGCTGCAGTGGGAGGTAAGAACATTCAGTCAAGTGATGAACTTGAGTACATCTTTGAGGTACTTTAGTGTTTCCTTTTCATGCTATTTTGTACATAAAAAATGTACTTTCCACTCATTTATCTGTCAGATAGTTATTAGGATTATTTCCAATACACTCCTGTTACCGACTGTTATCTTTAGGAACTGGGATGAGGGTGTTGCGTAATGTATAGTCATCATGACCTTGCAAAAATCAATGCTTCTAGCACTTAAGACACATGACAGCATAAGTCAGAGAGGAAGGAATGAAAGAGAGGTCTAATACCTGGCAGCATGTAAAGTTCACTTTAACTCAGGTTTTAATGTAAAGCAATGCATTCAGTGGAAAAGAAATGCATACGATATGTAAGGTTTAAGGAAGGTTTAAGGAAGTGGAAAGTAATAAATTATGCGGATCTTAGTTTAGCTTGCTAGCAAAAATGAAATGACAGCAGCCTGAAAGATGCTTTTCTTTAACCCAGTATAATCGCTGTACGTCTTACCTTTGGCGAAACACTTCTCAGTAGACATGTTTACACTCCAGGGGGTTGAAGTAGTCTTGCTATGAACGGTGAATGTCTGTAAATGACCGAGAACAGAGCGTCATGTGACTGAACAGCGATAAGAGATATATGGCTGAATTATGGTTTACTCTACTTCCTGCATGGGCGTGTCAGATAAAGTATCAGCCAATAGCATGAGAGGTTGGTTTCCTGGGAGTTTTCTGGTTGCCAAGCAGGTTGTCATGGATACGCAACGACTCGCCCCTTTCGTGTGTAGGTTGTGCTGGTGAAAATAAGTTTTATATTTGGTGTGAATGCTGGTATTATTCAACTTTTCAATGAAATTCATACAAATTCAACCCATTCCCACTTTTCCAACTATTCCTACTTCTTCTCCTTCTTCATACAGATTAAAGCCAGCAAGGCAGTTTAGCGTCAGCTATTAAAAAAACTTAAAATATTCCACATCTTTGAAAAATTACTGGTATTATTCAACTTTTCAATGAAATTCATACAAATTCAACCCATTCCCAATTTTAAACAACTATTCCTACTACTTCATCTTCTTCTCACAACATTTAAGCCAGCATTACAGCGTAATTCAGCTCTTCAGCAACCAGCATTCACACCACAATTTCTTCAAAAATTGCTTTTCTAGTTACTATTTGTAATTTTATTCGTATCCTAAAATGGATGACATAGGAACTAAGAAGACAGGTACAAATACATCTATCTATTTTTACTTCAGTACAATATCACTGTTGTCCATGGTCCATAGCAGTTATCCTAGCTCATATACAGTATAGGGCAGGGGTCAGCAACCTTTACTTTCTAAAGAGCCATTTTAGGCAAAAAAATAATAATAATCTGTCTGGAGCCGCAAAACATTTGAGCATTGTGATGAAGGTAACACAGTTTATAGTCTAAGTATAGGCTATAGTATATAAGTCTAATGGAGTGAGGGCCCAAGTGCAAATGTACTACAGAGTATTGGGGCCACATTGAGGGGAAAAAACATCTGAGATTTCAAGAATAAAGTCTTAATATTACGAGAAAAAAGTCATAACTTTACGAGAATAAAGTCATAATATTATGAGAATAAAGTCACAACTAAATAAAAGACAGAAAATTCAGATTCAGGCCAGAGTAATTACATCTTTAGCTTTTATTAGAAAAAGTGCTGCACCTTTGGAAACACCTTAAGTCATATTTACTTCACTGTACCTCATTCCCATTATGGTTAATATATTTTCCCTCAATAACAAAATAAGTCTTAAAAATCCAATTAAAAAAATACTTTGCCACTGTATCCCTTCAATGTTAGCTCATCATGGTATTTGCTATTTCCTATTGCATCAAAGTTAGAAAAACAGACATGACCCCAGAATAACCATGACCAAAATATAATGAGTAATAAATGGGACGGTTTAAGGTTTTGATCACTTCTTTTCTACAGGCCGTAGTCGTAGTCGGGTTTCCCCTCGACGTAGCTCTTGTAGAAGGCTTTGTGCTTCTCCGCACTCTGCATGGCGACTTTGACAGCCGGGTCAGAGAGGAGATGGAGGAGGAGCCCAGTTGGGGCAGCATGGAACCATGCCCGGCCAGCTGAGGAGTTTTTTTCTTTCATTTTTCTTTTTTTTTCTTTCTTCATATATATATACATATATATATATGAAGAAAGAAAACTGACAAGATTTGTCAGTTTTCACTCTCTTCCTGCTCTCTCTCTCGTACACACACACACACTTAGACACATTGGAGCAGGGAAAGCCCGTCGCCCTTACTAACCAAATAAATAAGAGAGCCACCAAGAAGGACATAAGGATAAACATGCTGATTAACATGTATTACACTTTATTGGCGAAAAAAAAAGGAAATATATATATATATATTTCCTTTTTTTCTCCTTTTCCTCATAACAAAATAAAATAAAATGAAATATGGATAAAACCGAATGGAGAGAAAATAAATAAAAAAATCAAAAAAAAAAAAAATCAAATAAATAAACAAATAAATAAAGAAAGAAAGAAAACTTTAAAAAAGCCAACATAACTGGGCAAGATTGGCCTTTTTTATTTTACTTATCTTATCTTATTTACTCATTTTACTAAATGTATCTTGCTTAATTGTTATTCTATTAGGCACTGGTGCTAGAAATAGTACTTTTTTTAATTTTATACACTTGTATTTTATACACTTGAATTTGTTGTAATTTTGTTGTATTTTTGAGCAATCTCTGGCACAAGAATTTCCTTCGGGATTAATAAAGTTCAATCTTATCTTATCTTAAATTAAGATCAATATCATGTGACTGTGTACAGTGTGTGTGTACTTGAGAGGGGTTGGAGGGTGGCTGGCTGTCAGTCAGGGTGCAAATCAAATTAAGGCAAGATTAAAAAGAATAAGTAAAATAAATATAAATAGGTAGATAGATAGAAGTAAAAGAATGATGGCTAAAAGGATGGTGTTTAATAGGGTGATGGATAAACTGTACAGCACTTGTTTACCCTACTTCCGGTATGGGCGTGTCAGATAAAGTATCAGCCAATAGCATGACAGCTTGGTTTCCTAGGTGTTTACTGGTTGCCAGGCAGGTTGCCATGGATACGCAGCGACTCGCCCTTTCATGTGTCGGCTGGGTTGGTTAAAAGAAGTTTAACTTTATTGTGTGTAACTTTATTCTTATCCTAAAAATGGATGGCATTGGACGTTTAGAAGTCAGGTATGTGTATGTGCTACAAATATATCTGTTTTTACTTCAGTACAATATCACAGTTGTCCATATAGCAGTTAAACTAGCTCATATTTAGCACCAACATACGGGTCACTGGGGGATGTGTGACGTATGCTAACACATGTGGTTATATAGCTAACATTTGGCTTGTTTTACTCCCTTCCAGGTGGATACGAGGTTTCACAAACAACAGTGTCGAGTTTGTCGACAATAAAACAGTATGTTACACAAATGGGAGTCACGTCTGTTTCCTCAACCTGGAGACAAAAGAGCAAAGTGTGCTGCTGAGCCCAGGCAGAGGTATTGGTGCATTGACAGCCAATGGCAACAATGGAAGTTTTGCTTTCTCAGAGGAAAAGCTATCCCCATCTATATTTGTGTACATTTTCCCTGAGTTTCAGATGAAGAATGAACTAAAAGGTGAGATATTTTCAAGTTTGCATAATATTCCAACTGGTAGGTTGTTGTTTTTTATCTAGGATTTTACTGTCATTTTCTTCCAAGAGGCATTGAGTTATTGGTGTTTGTTTGTAGATAGATAGATGGATAGGATAGATAGGTAGGTAGATAGATAGATAGATAGATAGATAGATGGATAGGATAGATAGGTAGGTAGATAGATGGATAGATAGATAGATGGATGGGATAGATGGATAGGATAGATAGGTGGATAGATAGATAGATAGATGGATGGATAGATAGATAGATAGATAGATACTTTATTGTCATTGTCATTGAAAACAACGAAAAACAGTTTAGCAGCTCTTTGCAGTGAAAAACAAACATTAAAACATTCAGTCACAAGTAGAACAATAAATAAGTGGATCATCATAATAAAGTGCAAATTATGGTTCAGCAGCTAGTGTCCTCAGCCTTTGGGGGGGGGGGGGTTCTACACACTTGACAGCCTGTGGGTAAAAGCTGTTTCGTAGTCTGTTGGTGTATGTTTTAATTGTCCTGTATCTCCTTCCGGAGGGAAGGGGAGCAAACAGTACATGTCCAGGGTGGGTGGGGTCTTTGGAGATACAGCTGGCTTTCTTACAGAGCCGACCAGTGTATAGGTCACTGAGGGGGGGTAATGTGGTCCCAATCACTTTTTCCGCCATCCTCACCACCCGCTGCAGGTCCCTCCTGTTCTCCACTGTGCAGCTAGCAAACCACACAGTGCAGCAGTAGGTCAGGAGGCTCTCAATGGTTGCCCTATAGAAGTTGATCAGCAGGTGTTGAGGAAGGTGAGCCTGTAGATGGATGGATAGATAGATGGATAGGATAGATAGGTAGGTAGATAGATAGATAGATAGATAGATAGATGGATAGGATAGATAGATGGATGGGATAGATGGATAGGATATATAGGTGGATAGATAGATAGATAGATAGATGGATGGATGGATAGATGGATGGATGGATAGATAGATGGATAGGATAGATAGGTAGGTAGATAGATGGATAGGATAGATAGATGGATGGATAGATAGATAGATGGATGGGATAGATGGATAGGATAGATAGGTGGATGGATAGATAGATAGATGGATGGATAGATAGATGGATAGGATAGATAGGTAGGTAGATAGATAGATGGATAGTAACTTTATTGATACCGAGGGAAATTCAAGTTTCCAGCATCACAGTTCCATAGTGCAAAAACATGTTAGTAAAAAGGCAGTAAAAAAGTTAGTAGTGCAAAGTACAAAGTACAAAAAAATATACCAGATATAAAAATACAAGGAGATGAAGAAAACTGTTAAAAATGAGTATAGTGCAGGGTAACTCCAGTAGCTTAGTCTATGAAAGTGCACTGTGTGCATTATTATCCTCCTTTGTCCCCCCATTCCCTAGAGAGGTGTTGTACAGTTTGATGGCTCGGGAGACAAAGGATATCCTGAGTCTGTCTGTGGCTGTGTATGCATTCCTCCTACATGTATTTTCTCTCAGACAAATCCTAAATAGTTTCCACTGATTCTTTTTGTAGGAGCAGCACAACTGGACTACACATCTCTGACATTAAGTGACGGTGGTCCTTATTTGGGCTGTTGTTCCTCTCTGCCAGACTACACCATAACAGTGTGGTAAACCGTTGAAAGCAGCACACTACGTTTTAATGTGTACTTCATATTGTCAGTTGTGTTTATTTAGGCTGAGCAGCTCTCTTACTGTAATCATGGCTGTGTGATGCAGGAACTGGGAAAACGCTGAGCCAATTTGTACACAACCACAAGCTGGGCAGGATGTCATTTCTTTGGTGTTCAACCCTCTGAATTGGCTCCAGCTCTGTGCTTTGGGCACTACATCCCTCACTGTCTGGAATATTGAGAAGAGTGCCAGCTTTCATGTCCTGAAACCAAGGTAAAGCAGACCTGGCTGTACACGTATTGCTTGTGATTTAACTGATAAATTAAACTATATTACCTGCATTTATACCTTTTATGTCCGATAAGCAGCAAGTGCAGTGGAGACTGATATATGTATGTGTGCGTCATATTTGTTGCATTGCAGTGTGATAGAGCTTCCTGCAACTGATGGCTCCTTTGTTGAGAGATTGGTGCCCACCTCTCATACTTTCAGCAACAAACTGCCCTATTTTGGTCTTGAGATGCCTCCAACAGCCATCTCAGGGCTCAAGGGAGACAAGGCAGAAAGCATTGTGGTATTGTCCCGCACACTAATACGACAAAACAAATGCACTTTCACTAATTAATATTTTTTAGGGATACAGCTGTGATTTGTAGATCTGTTTGTTGGAAAAACTATTTTGTTTTCAGGCACACAAACAAAGACGAAATGTAAACTGTTACCCAATTCCACATGTGTTTACACAGACTAAACTCTGCACCAAAGCCAGACTAACTCCTGCTGCTATCTGCTGGACAGCCACATCAGAGCTTTTTGTGGGCAGTGCGGAAGGCTTTCTGCTCCTTGTTGACCCAGAGAGCCTCTCTGTCTCAGTCCTCTACAACCCCACAAGTAAACAAACACACACACTGGGAAGAGGTAGAGTCGCCGGGAGTATTGCCTAATTTTATTTGGCAATAGGAAAGACATTTTACATCTGATCTGTGTTTCACTTTTGTTCAGCTGCTGATGCCATCCCTGAACTCAGACATAGCCACTTTCAAGGTTTAACCCTTAACAAGAATGGTTTGATCGCTGTAGGAAAGGTACAAGCCCACACACCCATTAACATCCGCTTGGCTCACTTCGTATGACATATTCAAAATTTAATGAAATATAATTCTTGAATTTTTTTGCCAATTGGTGATCTGATATGCAATTTCAGGCATCGGGAATTCTCAATTACTCCAATTTAAAAGCACTTTAATGTTTATGTTTTACAGGAGAGTGTGGTGCACTGTCTGCAAATCAAAGCGGCTCGGATCGACATCACACAAACGTGGCAATTCGAAGGACCTGTCACAACTGTGATGTACTCCCCTGACTATGAAACATTACTTTTATCGTCTAATACAGTAAGTACCTAAAGCTGCAGTCTGTCACTTTGAGCAAATACGATAAAAAGTTATTTTTATAAAACTGCCACTATATCCTGATAGTAAGGCATGAGACAGATACTCTTTGAAAAAAATCATGTTCCCCTGCCTCCTTGTAGTGCTTCTAATGGCATTTGCAAGTTTCTTCCGCACCCGAACCTAAACAACCAATCAAAGCCGAGCTGGAGCTGAGGAGTCTCTAAAACAGCTGTCAATCACTCGCGAACTCCGATCAAACGGTCAAACTAGGCAGCGCTGATCAAATATGAATCGAGATTCTGTTACTGTAATGCCTATTTCTCGTCTCAAATGTTTTCAGAAACATCTTGTAGTGTACTGTTTAGCTGTAAAATGAGAAAGCTTGTGACCCGGCTGCCATGTTGAAATAAGTCAAGACAAAATCAAGCAACGCCCACCGGCCGGAGCACACTTTCTCATTTTACAGCTAAACAGTACACTACAAGATGTTTCTGAAAACATTTGAGGCAAGAAATAGAGCATTACAGAAACAGAATCTTGATTCATATTTGATCAGTGCTGCCTAGTTTGACAGTTTGATCGGAGTTCACGAGCAGTGATTGACAGCTGCTGTTCGGCTCTGATTGGTGGTTTTCCCCCGGTCTGTGAAATATTGCGAATGACATTAGGAGCACAGGAGGACACAGAGGCCACCTGCTATTCCATCAAATAATAACATGTTACTGATGAGAGAAAAGATATATTGAAAATAAAAGCTGAGAACATAACGGGCTTCTTGTTCTTCAGGGGCAAATCTACGTGTTGAACCCAACCCAGTCAGACAAGATTGTGAAGGTCTTGGATGTTCTCAGCGGCAACTTTGTGGCAGCAGCTTTGTCACACATTGACAAAAACATTTGTGTGGTAAAACGTTTGGTTTGTTCGACAATTACAGTGTCTCCTGATGGCATGTGTGATTTACGTCAATGTCTCTTAATTGGGTGGTGGTGTTTGTGTTTTTGCTGGTTGCAGTCAGTGAGGGATTCTGGAGAACTGCAGCTGTGGTCCGCTGATGGCATTTGCCTTGGTTCCCTGTCTCTTCAAGTGGAGGTCAGATTCACAACATGCGAACATTAAAGGTGCTATTGATAACATTGCTAACATGCAACCACTAGATGTCGCATTCTCCCTCCCCCGTTCCATTGCATTCACTTCACAACAAGTGGTTGCCAGGCACTTACTGTCAAACCAGTTTTTTCCAAACTTGATCGCTGTTGACCCAGAGAGTCGTGATAACAACGTTGTTATACTATTGGCTCACAAGCATTGTTATAAGTGTGAATCAAACGTTAAATATCTTCCACAGAGATGAACAAAAATTAATTTTGGACTCGTCAATTTTTAAAAAATTTTTAAATTTTATTCGGCACCTTTCTAAAAGCTCTGTGGATGTATTATTTTAAAAAAAATATTCGTCTCCATAAAAATTTTATCAATAAGACCTTTAATACACTTGTTCTGTAAGCATGTGAAAATGACTTAGTTTAAATGAATTAAGTAGTAAGTACAACGATCAGAAGAGAAATAAACTTAAAAGTGAGAGTCTGTATCTGTTCAGGTGACAAGTCTGGCATGCTGTCCTATTGCGCAATACGCAGCAGTTGGAACGGCTTCAGGGAGTGTCCTCTTCATTGACCTGAACAGGAATGAGCAACCTCGCTTGGTTCACCAGGTTCATCTCTACCACACCTCTGTGGATCACCTAGTGTGAGTATCCTGCATCCCTGTGATGCCACAGAGTTTCAGTTTGCACTTGTAACAAAGTGTTTCATCATTCATTGACGAAGTAGAGGCATGAGTTGTCTGTACCCATGAAACCCTGAGAGGACAACTGTTGTTCCGCTTCTGGTAAAGAAGGCAAAATAAAATGTCACATGAAATGCTTACAGGCTTTCTTGTTGTGTTCATATTCTGTATGTCTGTGTTTGTGCCTTTACAGTTTTGATCAAGAGGGGCACTATCTTCTCACCGGTGCCTCAGATTCACACATCTATGTACTAGATGCAAAGCCATCAAAGAGGTTTTCAGTCATAGGATACACAGGTAGATACTCTTTATTTATTCATTAGACATGTTACTGCTGCCCTGTATATACCAAAACACTGTACATATCAATGCAAAGGTCATTTTATATTTGAAATTATATATAGCTATATAGAAAATGATTTCATCCGAAATTCCATACTAACATGCTATTTACGCTTGAACAGTATGTGAAATATTTTAGTATATCCGAAACCTTAGTATGAAACCAACAGTATACAAATTGCACACTACGGCGGCATAAATATCCCAAAATGCAATGTGGTAGTGACAACGTTCATAACAGACGTTGACGGAAAGCTCTGTAACATCAATAACGCTTCAATTTAAGTGTAAGTATAAGATTTCACTTCATGAAGATTTCATGGTTCTCACAAATCGTTGTTTTGGTCACATGAGGTTGGCACGGGTTACCATGGTTACATGTCTCCAACCGGCAAGGAGGCTCTCAGGAAGTGACCACTGTTCAGTGCGTCCAAAAAAGATACATACTACTGTTTATTCACACAAATGTATGTTGAACAAAAGTACACATATTGGATATGTAATGCATAGTATGAGATTTCGGATGCAGCCATTGTCATATTGCTGTGACAATTTAACTTGAAAAGAAATATATATTTGGTGATTTTATGTTTAAATATTGAAAGATGGAGCGAGATTAAGCTCACCTGCATCCTTTTGTCATTTGATTTTCTTTTCAAGTTGTTCCCGGACCCATTTTGTCGCTTTCCACTCAGTGCATCAGGGACTGTGAGCAGGTGAAAGTTCTTGCACTCTGCACCGGACAGGAGCTCACAGTGCTCTCTCTGCCTGCGAAAGACCTTGCAGGTACAGCGCTGATGGCATAGATTCATTCACTATTTATTCTCTAATTATCTTTTTTTTTATTCTGAATTTGATTATATGATATTAATGCATTATTTTATGTTACTCAGCCTTCAAACTTTTGTTTCCTTGCGTTGGACAATCAATTTGTGGACTGTGAAAGCAATGTTTTTTTTTTTGCTTATCTGGGTAAGAGTACTCTCGACCACTAGTAAAAATGTTCTCTAATCTAAGAGAAGAGCAAAAATAAGAAAACATGGTGAATCCCAGAAATCAATGGGTACTTACAAAAAAGGAACAAATCATGGATACGAACAAAAATAAGAGAACATTTGTTTGTATATCGCTTCTTGCATGAGGCCCATTATTCATAAGCTTATGTGGTGATATTGACCTTCAAAAAAGAGAGAGGCTAGGGAGGTGCGCCGCAGACATGGGAGGAGTGATGTTGGAACATTGAACAAAAGATAATAATATACTTTGCAACCGACAGTTGATGAGTCATCTGCTGCAGGCGAGACAATAACATAACCGATTAATAATAGTACTCGACTGGATTTTTATCCAATTGTTTAGAAATGTTGTCACGAGAGAAAACAACTGAGCAGTTTACAAAAATAGACCCATTGTTATTGCGGCCTGCAAAACTATGTTGAACAAATTAGAGCATTAGACAGACTGGGCTCTAAGGGAAAGTGCAAACATTAATTCTAGGGTGTGGCGGCAGATGAGAGTTGTGCCACACACAGGTAACATGAGTTAAAGAACTAAAAAAACGTGCCTGTACTGTGTTTTAAAATGCTATCTAAAGAGGTCAACCAGTAGACCTGTTCAGAGAGACCAGTAAAGAGGTAAACCAGTAGACCTGTACACAGAGAGAGACAGGTAAAGAGGTAAACCAGTAGACCTGTACACAGAGAGACCAGTAAAGAGGTAAACCAGTAGACCTGTACACAGAAAGACAGGTAAAGAGGTCAACCAGTAGACCTGTACACAGAGAGACCAGTAAAGAGGTCAACCAGTAGACCTGTACACAGAGAGACCAGTAAAAAGGTAAACCAGTAGACCTGTACACAGAAAGACAGGTACAGAGGTAAACCAGTAGACCTGTTCACAGAGAGACCAGTAAAGAGGTCAACCAGTAGACCTGTTCACAGAGAGACCAGTAAAAAGGTAAACCAGTAGACCTGTACACAGAAAGACAGGTAAAGAGGTAAACCAGTAGACCTGTACACAGAGAGACAGGTAAAGAGGTAAACCAGTAGACCTGTACACAGAGAGACAGGTAAAGAAGTAAACCAGTAGACCTGTACACAGAAAGACAGGTAAAGAAGTAAACCAGTAGATCTGTACCCAGAGAGAGACCAGTAGAGAGGTAAACCTGTAGACCTGTACACAGAAAGACAGGTAAAGAGGTCAACCAGTAGACCTGTACACAGAGAGACCAGTAAAGAGGTAAACCAGTAGACCTGTACACAGAAAGACAGGTACAGAGGTAAACCAGTAGACCTGTTCACAGAGAGACAGGTAAAGAGGTAAACCAGTAGACCTGTACACACAGAGAGACCAGTAGAGAGGTAAACCTGTAGACCTGTACACAGAAAGACAGGTAAAGAGGTAAACCAGTAGACCTGTACACAGAGAGACCAGTAAGTATCTACATGATAGTTAAAATCACCAATGGCAATGACTGGTAATAATCAATGAAGATAACAAATATTAAAATATAAAGTTTATAGAGCCTATCTACATGTGGTGTATTTTGTATGCATGCTTAAGCTGATAGAGCACTTCTGTGTCAAGACCAACTACTGAAGAACTATTGTTGTTGTTGTGTAGATGCAGGATTAGCAGGCTCTCTGTAGTAGCTGTCACTGTGGACAGGCATTGTTTCAACTAAACACAAAAAGGGAGCTTGACTGTTTCCAGTTATTTCTGTTTTAATACATGGATGATGTGCCTCTACTGACCTGCAGGTCCAGATTGCGTGGACTGCTATGGTTGTCTGACTACTCACATCCTCGGAGTGTCCAGATACGAAGTGCCTCATCCACTTAAATCCTGTGTTCTGGGAGTCAACGAGGTCTTTGCTTACTGCCACAAGAAGAAAACTATTCAGCGATTTCAACTTCCCAAGGTTTACCGCTGCCTAACGTGACAGATTATTATGATCCATATTCTCTGTCTTCATCTGATACAATTATAGAAAACTATTATTGTAACTTATATTGAAAGATAATGTAGGAACAGCGACAGTGATTAACGCATCATCCTGCTCCCAGGACACGGACGGTCTCTCCGGTCAACAGGTGGTCCAGCTCAAACCAGAACAGGAAGTGAGTGGTCACCCCCTGGGTCCTGCCTCTGCCGCTCTGGCTCCTCACCAGTTATGGCTGGCTTCTGTGGGCCGAGATGGCCTCCTACGCATCCGAGAAACTGCTTCCATGGTAGGAGCTCATGTTATTTTGTTTTATTCATTTCTTGTAAAGGCTCCCTTACGAAAAAGTGGTATACTTCAAGTTTATTTTATGAAGTATACTTAAGTAAAGTTCGAGTATATATTTCCCAAGTATACCTTATGTAGTAAGTATATTAATATCAATGCACTTTTAGTATACTTGTAAGCGTTTAATACTTATTGGGACTAAATTGGCCCACTTTTTAGTTTATAAAAGTATACTTTTAAGTATACTTTAAGTAAAGAATAGTAAACCTTGAGTACACGACTAGTTTACACCTAAGTTTTATTTTTTACTGCAATTATACTATAAAGTATACTGATAGTTTACTAGTTTTATACTTGTAGCCCACTTAAAAGTTTATGAAAGTACACTTTAAAGTATACTCTCAGTAAACTACTAATTTAATAGTTATTATCCTGCAAGTATACTTGTATATACTTGTAGCCCACATTTTAGCAGAGATTGGGACTCGAGTCTGCGACTTGGACTTGAGTCGCACTTAAGTCACACACACAGTTACTTGAGACTTGACTTGGACTCCAGCTCAAGGACTTGAGACTTGACTTGGACTTGCAAAAAATGACTTGTGAGCATCTCTGCTTTTTAGTTCATGAAAGTATGCTTTAACTTATAGTACTAAAAAAATAAATAATGTGTGTTGTACTCACATGCCTACTCGGATAATACAATTTAGAAAATTCTTGATGAATTGAAATAAATTCATATCAAAACATTTGTTTACAAACTCACACACACGATAATAGGCTACTCTATCAAAAATTAAGCACAACTAGAAGCCAAGTTTACCTTTTTGTAGGCCTATAAGGCAAGAATACTTAATTATACTTTTCTTAAGTATATCTCAATCAAAGATTAAATACAAGTAGGTCTATAAGCCAAATATACTTTTCTGTATACTTGTCAGTATGATTCAAGTATACTTTTGTTAAATACATCGCTGATAAGTACATAAAAAGTAAACTTAAAGTATACTATCTTATTTTAAGTTTAGAAGAAGTGTACTAATAGCACACTTGAGTAAACTTCTTTTTGGTAAGGGTTTGAATCATGTTTTCATTGTCTACGGTGTGTATTACGATGTCGTTGCTGCACCCACAGGAGCGGTACATTGAACTGCAATGTCATTCATGCCGTCTGGGTGGAGTTCGGAGCGTGTCCTTCTCTGCAGACGGCCAGACACTCCTCACTGCTGGCTTAAAAGATGGCTCTCTTGTGTGCACTGATCTCAGGTGAAAGAGTAAGCTGTCTGTCATGCTTGCAGCTGTGAACAGTAGAGGGAGCTGTTGCTCGCAGTAGTGATGCCATTCTTACGCAGCTTGATATAGTGCACTTTAAACAGCATTTTTCCTCTTACAGTTGGCCTTGAGGGACAATGGTAAATAAATCCAACTGAAGTGGTGGGTCGAAGGGAAACATGATCTTAATCTGCAGGAAAAACAAATTTCACAGCACAGTCTCCCCACTGAATCAGATCACATTCCACGTCTGTCTCCTCTGCTTGCTCCTGCACGCTTTTGTTTTGAAGTTTAAAAATATTTTCTTCTTTTTCCTTAGCACTTGGCTGCTTAAATTGTTGCCAATATGGGAATTTAAAAGATGGGTCTGGTTAGTGATATTCTGTATTTTTCTTTATGTCAACAAATCCCATGAAAAGAAAACAACAACAACAACAATGAAGTGACAAGTGCATATGTTGTCTGTGTAGCCAAAGCTTTATACTGTATAGCGTTTTCCTCTGTGCCATAGAGATAGAAAATTTTGTCCCAACTATTAAAAACAGTTAAATCATGAGTCAGCATTACACATGGGTGACATGTTTCTTCATTATGACCAACACAGGCACTGTGGTTTATTATGAGTCGAGCCCATATACACGCTCCTTCTGCCATAAATACTCACTAGCGCACCGAATTCACAGCTGAAAATACACTATTTACTCCCGGTTGAGTAACATTTGCCAAAAAATTACTGTGCTCCCATAATTTTATGAAATAACTTTAAAACCCTTTCTTTTTTTAATGAAACGATTTTCAAAAGTATTTAAAGATGGACGTCTTCAGTAGGAACAAATGGACTGGTGCTGAGGGCCACAGACGGGGTTGGGAAGTTGCAAATTATAGAGTGACAAACTAATTGCACTGTTACTTTGGTCTTTTCGTTGGATTTGTTGACGGTAATAAATATAGAGAATATGGAGAATATATATATATATATATATATATATATGTATATATATATATATATATATGTATATATATATGTTTTTATGTATGCCTGTCAATCAGTTAAAATATTTAATTGCGATTAATGCACATTTTTTATCTGTTCAAAATGTACATTAAAGGGAGATTTGTCAAGTATTTAATAATGTTATCAACGTGGGAGTGGGCAATGCTTGCTTTATGCAAATGTATGTATATATTTATGATTGGAAATCAATTACCAACACCAAACTATCACATATATTGTCCAGAAACCCTTATTAAGCCTCCTTTGCGACAAGCCAGTGTGACATGATTGGTGCCAATGAATTAGGAATTAATATATATGGAGAATATATATGGAGAATTGTCAGCCAGGTTAGTTCAGGTTATTGTACTCTTATTACATAGTTATATTACAAATATAAAATGGCTACTTAATGTGAAAGGGTTTTATGGTAAGGCAAAAGGAAACTCTACAAATCACTTTATTTCCATTTAAAGACCGCATGACCTGTTTTTGAAAGATCATATAAATTATTATTATGAAACATTATTTATATATTTATTTGAATTTATGGATCCACCAGCCATCATTAGACCTCCATAACAAATCATATATCTGCTCTCTTATTGTGTGTATATCTTGTGTTTTCCATGGCTCCATACAGAATTAAAGGTTTTGGTAAGGTGAAGAAAGCTACTCAGTACAGTCAGTCTATGGATGGTTTCTTGAAGAACATATTCAATACTGAGAATCCTCTCCTCAATGACTTGCCTGATTGGGGCCAATGGTCTTCTGCTGACACTGAAAAAATAAAGGAAAGTGAGGTAAATGATATTCTATTCTGTTTTAGCAGTAAATTAGTAGGCTACTACATAACAGTGTAGTGACTGGGTGGATGAATGGTGTTTTTAAAATTTGGTGGGAAAAATACTAGAAACACGTCTCAATATAACGCAACACAATTCAACAGCACCACAAACTACAACCTCCAAAATAATCATGAAATTGAATCAATGCCTCTGTAAAATAGATTGAACAGATTTAGAATAATGATATTATTGTCCAGCTATACTGGAAAGCAGATTATGTTGATGTTGTAGGTGAAAAAAAGTGTGAGGCATCCCAGTAAATTTGAAGAATATAATGATAAATGTGAATTATTTGTTTCTGAGCTGTTTCAGCAATAAGCAGCTTTGTGGTCTTAATTAAAGCACTGTGGTATCAGTCTGGTATGAATATTACACAATTTGATAGATATTAAATTGTTATTTATTGCTTATGCAAAGGCCTCGTATATTACTTAATTAGGTTAACAGTTTAGCAATGTGTCAAAGCAAATGCTTTTATTTATCTACATCTGTGCATTATTTGTCTATGTGTTAACACTCTGTAGGTCAGCGGTGGAGCCGACGCTTTGGATGTAACAGAGCAGGATGAGAGTTATAACACCCTGCTGTCTGCACCACTTTCACACAGGACATGGCTGGAAGGCAGGCAAGAGGCGGTTAGTGACTTAACATGCCTTCATATTTGCGGTGGTGGCGTCAGATGTGGATAATGTTAACTATGTTTAGATACTTCTCCCATATCTCTGCAACATTGCAGGTGGAGGATTTCGAAAGTGCCCATTGCAACGTTGTCTCCTATCTGTGTTGCTTTTGGCACACAGTTTCTCTGTGCTTGATTTATCGTCAAGTATTATAGTGCTAGGAGTCAGACAATTAGCAAGTGGTACAGAGCTATAAAGCAGATAAGCTTTTGTAAACAAATGTTCAGTACTATGTCACCTGACAAAGCTTTCAGATAACAATAAATTGATACTGAAGGTGTGGCCGTCTTTGAATTGTGGGTTTTTATGCTACAACATGCTTTCTAATCTGAGTCATGGGTTCTGTGAGGACTGTTTGAATCAAGCTGCATCATGTTGCATGATGAAGTGTTAGAGAGCATACAATTCATATTTTTCCCCCTATAAAATTTATCATAATTAACACGCAGTTTGTTTGCAAGTCATTTAGTTTTACTTACCGTAGGGAGGTGGGAATGTGTTGGGATTCTTGTCAAGTTGACATAAGTGTATGCGTGTTAATACTAACTGATTTAATACATATCCCACTTGTTTTCAATCTGTATATCTTGAACAGGTTATTAAAAACGACAATGAGCAATATTCTGAGACAAAGCAAAACCTGAAGAGAACCATGAAAGAGTTACGTGGCCAGGTAAGGGAGTTTTATTACATACTGTATTTGTTTATTTCAGTCCTCACCTAAGAAGATACTCCTAAACTCTTGAGCAGGAAACAATGACATGCCATGACAAACATAAAACAACATCCCACAGTGCACGTAAACACAAATACTGTATCATTAAACATGTTTGGTAAATGCTTTTAGGATAAAAACGAATGGTGGAAGATGTATTCAGATCCTTTACTGAAGTAAAAGTACTAATACAACACTGTGAAAATACTTAACTACAAGTCCTGCATTTAAAAACTCACTAGACAGGAATGGTATGAAGTATTGTAATCTGCAAAGTAACTAAAGCTGTCAGACAAATGTAGAGGAGTAAAGAGTACAACATTTCCCCCTGAGATGTAGTGGAGTAGAAGTATAAAGTATCAGAAAATGGAAATTCTCAAAACTCAATTAAAGTACCTCGAATTTGTACTCAAGTACAGTACTTGAGTAAATGCACTTAGTTACATTCCACCACTGATAAAATCTGTATGTGGAATTCTGGTAAAAAAAAATACATTTGGTCTATTTTAAACGTTTTACCCCTTTAACCCTCTGAGACCCACAATAGACCTGTTTTTGTCTTTTTTACGGGGGTGCAGGGGGGGGGGGACACATAGAAGTGGTGTACATCATCTGAAAGCCTAAAGATTAATTTGAGATGCAGCTCAGTGTGTCAAGTTGTTCTGGTCATAAATCAGAAATAAACATGAATCAATTAATTAATTAATTATTTAAAATAAATTGTGAGAGTGTATAAGGGCTTAGAACATTCTGATAGAAGTATATGATGGCCATTTGCATGCTCACTTATGTCTCAGAAGTTGCAGCAATTTGTGGGTTGATACCATTTGTTACACAGATTTGGTGCTAAATTTAACCATTTTTTACCACTCGGGAATTGATCAAAATTATCAATAATCCCTCCAACATACCACATTAAGACACCAAAACCTTGAGTAACACTATAGGAAAAGCCATGCTGTGATTTGGTTTCAAAACCTTTTGACATTTGGAGATTTCTGCAAGAATTAAATTTTTTGCCGATTAGGTGGCGAGCACTTCTGTTCTGGAAACTGCTCAGAAACCCCCTTATTATCAATATAGCTCGGAAAGCCATCCATCCTCTGAATGCCCTAGGTCTGTAGTTTGTGGCTGTAAAGTTTCATGAGGCTGTGATTATTCTATAGGTCACCACAGCTGACATTTTATACAGTGAGGTCACATTTATAAAAAAATGGTCTCACTACAATGAAATGGCTACTATGGGACTAACATCATCACACATGAATACAATTGGGCTCATTGGATACGCAAGAGTCTCAGCTTTACAGTCATACTCTATTCAAGTTATTCAACACTGTTTAGGGACCCCAGTATGCAGAAATTTTAGAATAGGCAAAAATAACAAATATATACTGCATGCAAAACACGGCATTGTTTTTGCCCCAAACTGCATGTGATTATCATAAAGTGGGCATGTCTGTAAAGGGGAGACTCGTGGGTACCCATAGAACCCATTTTAATTCACATGTCTTGAGGTCAGAGGTCAAGGAACCCCTCTGAAAATGGCCATTCCAGTTTTTCCTTGTCAAAATTTAGCCCAACTTTCCTTCCCGCTGCCACCTCACACCTGCTACACCCTCTGAAAGACAGCAAAGTCGGTCAGGATCGCCCGCAATCCCGCGGGTCTCAGAGGGTTATTTTACAGTTTTATTGTTTTCTAGCATATAAAAGATACAATATGTTTGAAGTCCATCATGAAAAATACATATCAGCTCAACACTACTTTTGTAGAAATGTTTTTAACAGCCTAGCTGAGCTACTTATATTAAAGGTAGGTGCACAACTACAAAACAATTCGCAGAGGGGTGTTAAAATGTTCACGAAAAGTTTGTCTAACAAACAAAATGAAGACTAAACCGTCCTTCCTGTACACGTCAGATCCAGCAGATGATTCGCGAAAATGAGAACGTCCCAGATGACGAGCGTCTGGAACTATGGGAGTTCAACCTGGATGTGGAGGATCAGAAGAGACTGGATGCCATGGTGGAGCAGGAAGTGACTCTGGTAATGCACACACACCCAAACGTGAACCCAAGGAATCTTCAATTTTGCTTTGAGGTCATGATGGTAGTGATTCTTAACACAGTTACATTGTAGGTGAGAAGTGAAATCGAATGGGAGATTTTGGCAAAATGTTACCTCCGCGATGTCATAAAGAGAGAATGCTGGGATTCTATGAAGGTCAGAGGCAAGGCCATCAAGGTAAGATGGCTTAGGAACAAACAGTTAATTATAACAGTATGTTATAATCTGTACTAAGAAATCTAAATGACTTCTGGCTTTCTACCACAGGCTTTTCACTCTGAACATGAAGTGAAGAACTACCCTCTGAAAGATCGAACAGAGAAAGAGGTGGAGGACCTTTGCAGGGTTCAGAATATGAGGAAGCTTGAAATGGCTGCTTGCACCGTAAGCTAAACTGGTTCACTGAGAAATCTGTGGTTTAGATTCAAGTTCACACTGTAATGAGAAGCACATGCGATGAGTTACACTGGATTAGATGACATGTTTACTGTTTATAATGTGTAACAGAACGGCAGCATGCGAACAGTTTCTAAAAGCTGCGATAATGCAGCCTCCTCAGTATGTAGATTTCACTCTTTGGAAAACCATTCAAGTCAAAACAGGTTCTCAGCTGGAAAATAATTTGATGCTTTGAATTACAGTCCTACGTCTGACCTTTCACTCTTTTAACTTTTTTAAATGCTTGAATATGTGCCAGTCCACCAGTGTTGAAACTTATCTAGATTTATGACTGTGGCCAAAAGATAGTTGTTGGGATAGCTCCCTTCACTTAAATAGTCTTGGGGTAAAGTTTATAATCTTATGGCCACAGATTCAATCCTCAACATGTATTTCAGCCCTCTCATTCAAAATATTTCTCCCCCACCTTTAACTGCAGCAGAGCAGCCTAAAGAACACAACAAGTGCGAAGGAGGAAGAGCAGGGAGAGGAAGGCCACGAGGCAGAGAGTGCTGCTCTGAGGGGAAGTTTCTCCGCTCAGTTGGGATGTTCGAATCCTTACATCTACGATCAGTTCAGCCTGCAAACCACAGAACAGAAGATCAACCAGATAATTCTGCTACAGGTGGGAGCCTGTTCCAAAAAAGCAAACGTGTCATAATAATGCCTTTATATCATACAATACTTTTCTAAAACACACACAGAAATGAATAGAATATAGAAAGGGAAATATAGAGCACATCAAAATAAGTGATTTATAAGAACTGGCTGACTCAGCCATACAAAGTTATTGTCGTCATGATCATAAATACTATTTTTTTCGAATGCAGGATGTGATGCATCGCATCAAGACTGCTTTCAACGCTGAACTTGAGGCCGTGCACAAGCAGAAGGTGCAGGAGCTAAGCCGTGTGAGGGACAGGAACAGACACATCAGGGAGCTCATGCTGGAGCTGGACATGAGGGAGGAGCTGTGGGAGCCCAGCCTGACCACCAGCGAGCAGCCAGAGACGCTGTTCACTGTGGACGACTCTGAGGTTACTGACATCTAAACACTTCCCAAAGTTCACGTAAAGTTCAACAAACAAAGATTACATGTTAAGCTACTTTGTTTGTTTTTTAACTGAAATGTGAAATAGTATGTGGTCATCATCATATGAGATGCTTTTTTAACACTTTACCCGAGCGATATGTGCCTTTGTCCCACTTTAGATAAAAGCAGAAAAGTACCTCACCCCAGAACAGAAAATAGAAGAGGAGAGGAAGAATGTGGAAGAGCAAAAACGTCTGGCTGCCAAAGTATGCTGCCATAATTAATGTGTTTTTGTTTTGCAACTCTTGTTTGTCGCTATTTACAAATTCTCTAAATACTTCCATATACGAAAAGTGCTTTACAGTAAGAGTAAATAAAAAAGCAGTCCTTTACCAAAAAGAAATTGAATATATTAATAACTTATGTCTATGTGATGTACAGTATTATACAGAAAGTCATAAATAAAAGTGGTTCTGTTCTGATTTTTCTATTGCAGGGTGATAATGTCAGAGACAGGGCTCTTGGTGGCATGATGGATGGAGTGCTTGAAGTGAAAAAAGAGGACCTCTTGAAAATGGTGGGTCAAAATATAAAATTTTGTTTAAGCACTAATAATGTAATATATTGATCCCAGATATATTATTTCTAGAGCTGTCAATCAATTAAAATAGTTCATCGCGATTAATCACACATTTTTTATCTGTTCAAAATGTACCTTAAAGGGAGATTTGTAAAGTATTAAATACTCTTATTAACATGAGAGTGGGCAAATATGCTGCTTTACGCAAATGTGTATATATATATTTATTATTGGAAATCAATTAACAACACAAAACAATGACAAATATTGTCCAGAAACCCTCACAGGTAGTGCATTTAGTATATAAAAGAATATATGCTCAAATCATAACATGGCAAACTCAAGCCCAAACCTCAGTGTGTCAGTGTGCTGACTTGACTATGACTTGCCCCAAACTGCATGTGATTATCATGAAGTGGGCATGTCTGTAAAGGGGAGACTCGTGGGTGACCATAGAACCCATTTTCATTCACATATCTGGAGTTCAGAGGTCAAGGGACCCCTTTGAAAATGGCCTAACCAGTTTTTAGTATGACATGGTTGGTACCACTGGATTCTTAAGGTTTTCTAGTTTCATATGATGCCAGTATCTTCACTCTAGATTTAAAACTGAATCCACGACAACCAAAAAATCGCAAGTTGCTTTAATTCATTAAAGACATTAGTGGCATTAAAACAAATTTGCGTTAATGCTTTATTATCGTATTCACTTTGACAGCCCTAATTATTTTATATAAAATAATATTCAAATGGTTGGCATGTTTTTTTTTCTCTTGAGTAGTCAGTCAATTGACAGAAAATCTGCAACTATTTTGATTATTGATTAATTGTTTTAGTAATTTTTAAAGCAAGAATGTCAAAACATTCTCTGGTTTCAGCTTCTCAAATGGGAAGAATTGATGATTTTCTTTGTCATATATGACAGTAAACTGAATAACTTTTGGTGAAATAAAACCACACATTTCCTCTCCTTGGGCTGTTGGAAACTATAATGGGCTTTTTCTTTTTTTTGCATTTTTCTGATATTTTATAGAATAAACAATTAATCTATGAAACTAATCTTTAGTTGCAACCCGTATGTAACTGTAGGTTTGGTATTTTGATTTCATTATTAGATGTTAATTTATCATGTAATTAAATCAAAGAGTATGCAATGAGTTTAAACAACAAAAAAATATATTTTAATGTCTTGGAGATAAAGAGGAAGAGTAGAAGAAAACCATTCCTCACCTCCTGCAGTCATTTCTTATGACATAGACAAAACACAACATTTCACTGCAGCCAAAATCAAATACTTAATACTCACACATGAAAGCATTAATTCTCTCCCTTTGGGCAAATGATGTCTTAGGTTTTTTTAATTTTTACTTCAAAAATGTCCTAGGCTGTGTCAGTATGAAGTGCACATAGTTTCTATTGAACTGACTCCACAGGAAATACCTCCGCCTGAGTTTGTTTTGACCAAACCTGAAATTCAATGGAGCGAGGAGGAGAAAAAAGTCTTCAAAGAGTATGAAAAGAAAACCAAAGACCTGAGTGAGGAGAAGGAGAAATACAAAAAGGTATTACAGTGGAAACATTCACAATTGTGTTTTGCTATGATCAGAAAATTTATGATTAACATCTGAGCTGTGATCAATGTAAATCATCTGTGAACTCTGCAATTGCAGTTAATGGAAACTGAAATGAAAAAACTGCAGGCAGCCACCAGGGATGCGACTAAAAAGTTTGATGAAACTTTGATGAAGCTGTTTGAGAAGAAAATTAAATGTGAAATGGCTATTTGTCAGGTGAGCCAACACACACACACACATACACACGCAGTAAATGTATGTGACACATGGATTCATAACACGGACACATGAAGTCAATCTGCATCACATAACTTCCTTTTGTTTCCTTCATCTCATTTTTCTCACACGGGATGAAGGGCCCTCTGTTCTCATTGTGGTTATCCTCCTTGAGATAATTATGAGATATGATATCTTGAGCATGCGATACCTTTTAAAAAAAAAAAAAAAAACCTGTTTAATGTTGTTTTGATGTATTTCACAGGAAGAGCTCAAGATTACCTTTCTCAGTTATTCAGTCCTCGTAGAAGACGAGATGCGAAATCGAGAGCTGGAGCTCAAGCTCAAACTTGAAAAAACGCTGACATACAAGGTCAGAAGACTTATAGCACGGTAACGCTGAAGGAATTTATGACCAGCAGCTTCAGTTTCTGTTATTTGTGAGCCACCTGAGTGAATGATAGGGATGTTTTTCCAAATTCTAGTTTGTTATTTTCCCATCACTCAGGCGTGTTCTGCAAGAGCTAACCTGTGCGGCATGCTCATTTCAAGACTGCCAGTCACTATTTCCCCGTAAACACTGCTCTCGTTTTATTGACCTGCATTTCTCTGACAGAATGAAATTGGGGAGGAGGTGAAGAGACGTGAAGAAGAAGTAGAATTGTTTCACGAGGCCTATGACAGCATTGTAGCTGAGGACAAAGTAAGTTAGCTGGTAAAATACCAGTGGTGGAATGTAACTAAGCACATATACTCAATTTTGACATACATTTTCTGCTACTTTATACTTCTACTCCACTACATTTCAGAGAGAAATATTGTACTTTTTACTCCACCACATTTATTAGACACTTTTTGCATAAAAAAAAACACATTATATTCTTATGATATGATCCAGTACTATACTTCAAATCTACCCAGTGGTACACAAAGTATCTACTGTTGTCTCCACATTGAGGAACTACAACAATAAAATGCTCTTTCATGTATGTGTAATATAATATTCTATGACACTATAACACTGTGAATGGAGCCATTCTCTATTTTTGTTACTTTAAGTACATTTTGCTGATAATACTTATGTACTTTTACTTAAGTAACATTTTGAATTCAAGACTTTTACTTGTAATGGAGTATTTTTAGACTCTACTTTTACTTAAGTAAAGTATATGAGTACATCTTCCACCGCTGTAAAATACTGAAATCATGATGACTGTTAAGTGATGCTTTATAATATAATATCCATCCATATCTCCCAAGGTTCTCGACAAAGAATTCAGGAAGGATTTCTTTGATGTACCACGCCAAGTGGTTGATGAACTATATAAATTATTCAAGCGTAGACCCAGGTTTGTAATACGTACCTTGATACCTTGATACATTATAAGTTGGGAAAACTAACTGATTAGTTGCTGCACACTGTTTTTTATGCCCCCAGGGCTCAAAAGATGAGGACCCAGACCGACCCCACCTCCAACCCGTTTAAAGAGCAGCGTCTGTGCGGCTCTCTGGCTCCCGATGCGCTCGAGAAAATGCTGAAGGCCGTGGAGGAGCTGGATGCTCCGGAGAATATACCAAAAGGCTTGAGCCCGTTGATCTGGGAGAGGTTTTGTCTTGTCCGCAGGGCAAAAGCAGAGAGTGAGCAAAAGGTAACATGAGGACATGGACAGGTTAAGATTGGAAATACAGACGAACATTGCTTACAGAGGCTTTTCATACTACAAATATGCAATCAGTATAACATTTTACAGTCTGTTTACGCACTTCTTTTGAATTTCACTTATGAATTCATCTTATCAACATCATATTTATTCTCTGTGTTTGACATGTCCTTTGCAGGTAAAAGTGAAAGCTTTGACTCTTGCTGAGATGCAGGCGTTCCTTCAGAAAAGGAGAGCTGAGGACAAGGCCGCTCAACAGGAAATTAAAAATCTCTCTGAAGGACTTGAAAGGTTATGACTGTGGTGCTGTCACTCCTGATTATAAGCAGTTGTTTTTGATTTCATTCAACTTTTTTATTCATTAGGGACGACCTGATAGAAGTGATAGAAGTCTTAAATTGAAAATTGGTTTCATTCTCTGTAACCTGTAACAATACTAAAAGGTGGTTTAAAAAGTAAATATGATTTGTTCTATTTCTCTATGGAAGAATGATGAGTGTTTTTTTTTGTTGTGTTGCTCCCTTCTAGTCTGCATAAGGAGAAGAACCGTTTCCTGGTGGACATCATGGTCCAGGTCCTTCTCAAACAGGACCAGGTGGAGGTGTTTACCACGGACCTGACTGCTGACTACACTGACTCTGTGCTTGTCCACAGGAGTGTGGTGGAGAACCTCAACGGAACCATCAGGGTAAACCTGTACCACCAGACACTCTTATTGCAAAACAAGGATGTATTTATGATGGATCTATATACAGAAATACACAAGGGGTCATAATTGCATTTACACTTTGTACATAGTTACAATGTAAATGCAATACTTAACTGTTTTCTGTTTGATAAAAGTGCCAAAATTAACTAAATACAAGTGGTGGTCAACTACATCAGATATGAAAATGTCTGTCTGTCAAATGATTTATTGTATATGTGATCAGACAATCGGAGAGCAGAAGATAGTCACCATGGTGGAGTGCAAAGACTTCCGTAAGGGCGTCATCCAGCTGCAGTGGGAGCACAGGATGATGGCGATGCAGTTAGAGGACCTCAACAACAAGACGGGGGTCATCCAGAAGTTACGACTCTCTGAGGAGCAAAAGGATGTGAGTGTAATCACGATACTGAAATATTGTAATACTGCTTCTTTTTTTCTTCTTTTCTATGCTATCTTTTATTCTTAATCAAATACTGTCTTGGCCTCCAATAAGGAAATAAACACAAAATAACACTTTCTGAGGAATAATGCGAAAATGTTTTCAAAATGTTCAGCATCTGCTTGAAATGGCAATGAGGTGTCTGCATTTATGGTGACTCTTTAACCCCGTTTGCACTTCTGGCCAAACCTCAGTCGTTCATATCAAGGCAGGTATTTCGGTTTTGGCAGCATCAGATGTTTTTGCGAGCAGAAAATTGTTACCATCCCCGAGTACAGATGGATGATCTTTTGTTATCACAGACACACACCCTATTCACGCAAGCACCCCGCCCTATTTTTTTAGTTTTTCTTCTTTTTGCATCTTTTAAAAGTGTTACCCAATAGGTGGAGACTGGTTAAATATACTACACTATACACCTAATGCTTTCTTTATTCTTGCTTTAACATCTGAAAAACAGAAAAAGCTTCTCTGTTTCATTTGGCAGCAGATGTCAATCTAAGGCGTGAACAGGCAGTTTGACGATCAAAAACAGACCACAAAAGCTGACAAGATATTTTGCTCCTGGTTGCAATCCATTAACCCCTTCATACATATGAACTTTATTAGAATCGTCGTAAACATTCAGGTACATACTTGAAATTTGACCACTGCATTTTACCCACCCTAAGAATTTAGGAGCAGTGCGCTGCTGTAAAGCATCCAGGGAGCAACTTGGGGTTTAGTGTCTCGCTCAAGGACACTTCGACATGGATCAAACTGCCAACGTTGTGTTTAAAGGATGATCCGCGCAACCCACTGAGCTACAGCTACCATAATACAAGTTGTTTCATGAGTTAGTGTTATAAAAAAATAAGTGAGGTAGTGGTTGGGCAAAGAAAATAAAACACATAAGGATCAAATGAGTAATCCATCATTTTGTTGTCAACGAGTCGATAACCATAGCACACACCAAACATGTTTCCAGGCCTGAATGCCAGCTTTGTCTGGCAAAAGGTTCAGGTAGCTCTGCTCTGGCGTGGCATGCAGCTTCCTGTCATTGTTCAGGCCCCCGAAACCTTAAGAGGAAAACACTTTGAATATAAACAAACCCATCCTGAGGGAGTCTGAACACTTTATGAATCATTTTGCCACGACTGTTTTCAAAATATCTAGAGTAGACATTATTAAAAAATTCCTGTTGCTGCTCTTTTTTTTTCAGTAACTTTATTCAAGTCAGTTATTCCCTTTTCTTTCCAGTATCTAAACAAGACAGATCGAGACAGTTGCGTGTCCAAGCAAATGTCCACCCTGGAGAAAGTTATAGCTGTCCAGGAAAAGGTAAAAGAAAAGTACGGCTCAGCTCTGTGTTGTGTACTTTCTATACCTGCCTGTTAAATTGATATACATATCATGTTCCACTTTTAGAATCACCTACTGAGTGTGCAGCGTCGCAAAAACAAGATTAAACAGTATAACAGGCAGGCAGCGATGATGGCCGAGAAGAGCGCAGTTATCGATCAGCAGTTGCCTGACCTGCAGGTGTCTGTGGCGGAGAGGAGGCACATCTACGAAACAACAGGTAATAACACAATCATTTCAGCTCAATGCAAAGGGAGACTTTAGAGCCTCTTCTGACTGCTAATGTGACTTGTTTGGCGTTTAGCTTCAGAGGAAAATCAGGCAGCTCATAGAGAGGAGCGCTACCGGGAAATCGTTCAGAGGAAGAACTTGGAGGACTTGGCCAGAGAGCAGGCGGAGGATCTGGCTTTCCTCTGGGCAGAACTCGAGCGTCTGAGGATGAAGAACTTTCCTTCTCTCGATCAGCTGAAACACCACTGAGCAGAGCCTTCTCTTCAACAGATAACACCGTTTTATTTACACTTCTCTTAGCGAGTATACTTAACATGAAAATTACAACTTAAGCTGCGAATAAATCTAGTATAGCAGCAACAAATAAAACAATTAGCTAACAGAAACATTTGAAATGCGATGGTTTTAAAGCGCATTTATTAAGTAGTGAAGTCCTCCTCAGTGCGGTCAAAGTGCAGAATGCCGTCCTCCAGACCGAAGAAGTCAATGAGCCCCGACAGGCTGCTCTTTCGTCCGTCTATGGGAACATCTGACTGGAGCTCGTATAGCGCATCCTGAGCACAACTCCTCCACTTGTCAACCAAGGTTTGGAGCTGTGTTAAATCATTCTAGGGAGAAAAAAACAGGGAATGTGTCATGTAAAATTACCACTTTCAGTCTAGTTAAGCAAATAAATTGTTGTTAGAAGCAACCCTGACAGATTTAAGGTAAGCCAATACCTTGCTCCTGTACATTTTAACCATCTTGAGTCTGCGCAGAGTCTCCATCTTGTCTTTAACCTCCTTCTTCAGTTGGTCTCGTTGTTGTGCAAAGTCTTCGGAAGGAGGATGCGTTGGTCCGGGAATGGGTCCAGAAATCTTTTCACTCCCTGATCTCTCTTCATGTCTGTTTACGTCGACATTGGGCACGATCAGTGGAGGATTATTAACCGTCTCCCGGGAATCTGCTGAAACATGTTGGCCATTCTCCTCCTCAGCATCATCAACATCATCAACACAAAGGCGTTTGGCCACAGAGGAGGGCGAGGTGAAGGAGCGCCTTGATCTCTTCAGCCTCTCCCTCAGTGAGGAACTCAGCTTTTGATGATGCTGCGGAGACTACAGTGAATGAAAGACAAAGCACACAGTGTGATCATAGCAGTTTAAACCAATTTTGATGTGATATTAATGTTAGATATCTAACACTACATGACTAGTAGCACTTCAACCTACCTTTTCCTCTTTAAGTTCACAGGGGCTTGGCTCCACTGAACTACAAGGTGAAGAATACACTGGGTTTAATTTGGCTGCTTTGGGAGTGATCTCCATCTGTCAAACTTCCTTTGACTCATGTGCAGCCACGTTGTTGTTGTTGTGTTTGACGTACAGCCACGTTAGGGGTACTGAGTTAGCCCATAGAGCATTAGCTACTTCCCTAGCTTTTCCTCAACAAAACACGTCAAAACAAAACTAACACGAACACCCAATCACATGCATTGATGGACGCTTTCAAAACAACTTGTTAGAAACCAAAACATGTGTCACAAAAGGCGATACAAAGATACAAAACTGAACGCGATGGGTGTGAGCTTTTTCTTGTTTTCCTTATTTTTGCAGCTCAAGAAAACCTCCAAAGTCAGCGATTGGACAGGATTTGATGACGCGTTACCGATAAGCATCTTGGGAACTGTAGTTGTTACTGGTTGGATATGTTAAAGCACAAACCATAACTTTAAAACCCCAATATTTCCATGTTATTTCTCATACCTAAAACGCAAATCGCAACTACATGGCTCCATCATCTCTCTCTTCTTGTTTTGGTAAAGTTCTACATACAAAATTACTTTAGTTTGTATTATTATTATTGTTGTTGTTGTTGTTGTTGTTGTTGTTGATGATCCAACTGGACTGTGCTCAAAGGAAGTAAAATGGTAAAAGTGTTTTTTTGTTTGTAGGCTTGTGGAGCACAGACTGTTATGTTTTGGAGGGGTTAAGTGTTGAAGCAGTGTTACTTGGCAACAACTCCTTGTTACTCATATTGTGATTCAACTCTTCTCATCAGTTGATTCATCCCCATTAAAGGATTTATTTAAAACCCCCACATGTTCTCATCGTTTGTCTAAGATTCTTTTGAGACTTGGCCCAATATCGCACCATTTTTTCTGTAGCCGTGAGGAGAAAGGTGTGAATTAAAACTGGATCCTGCCTAGACTTGAACATCAGTACTTCAGCAGTTTGTTATTATACACCCCAGGGAATGGGGATTTTTAACATTTTATGTGGGTGAATCTTGCAGGGCTTGGGGGTGAAGGTAATTACTTCGTGTGAGTCATGAGAGCGCTTTCTATGCTTTTCAACTTTAGAATGACTTGAAATATTGTGCTTGCTCCTCAGCACTCTAGCAATGGTGTGGGTTTATAGAATCTAGAGGCTGTGTGAGACACTGAGTGAGGATGCCAGCTATTTCATCAAATGCAGGTGTGTATGCTGAGCACTCATAAATAAGGCCACATGTTATGTTTGTGCAGGCTATTAATTCCTCTCCAGATGCACACATGGGTCAGCAGTAAGATACTATTGCCCCCTTCACATCTAATATGGTTCATGCACTGTAGTTGAGGAATGTATTGTGAGGAAGAGGCACTTAAAGTGGCAGTAGGCAGTATATTTTTGGCATCATTGGGCACAAATTCAATAATAACCTTTCAGCATATTGTAATTTAAGTGTTCCGAGAGAAAACTAGACTTCTTCACCTCTTCATGGCTCTGTTTTCAGACTTTGAAAAAATCACCAGATTTCACAATGGCGGTGGCGTCACAAACGTTCTCATTTTACAGCTTAACCGTGCACTACAAGATGACTCTGAAAACATTTGAGGTGAGAAATAGGCATTAACATAACTTAATATTGATTCATATTTGAGCAGAGCTGCCTAGTTTGACCATTTGGTCTGAGTTCGTGAGTGATTGACAGCCGGCTCTCATAGACAGCAGATGGACAGCAGATCTCAGGTCAGCTCTGACTGCTTGTTTTCCTCCGGTCTGTGAAATCTTGCAGATGCCGTTAGGAGCACCGGAGGACACAGAAGCACATGATTTTTTTCAGGTTATTTGTTTCATGTACTACTGTCAGGATATAGCAACCGTTTTTTAAAAGTAACTTTTTTTTAAATCATATTTGTTCCAATCTCGCCTACTTCAGCTTTAAATTCAGTATCACATACATTTTTGTCCCCCCTTTCTCTGGAGTCCCTTTGCTAGTGGAGTAGATGTGATTGTCCCGTGTGCCGTGATGCACACTGCAGTGGCGTCACTTGATTTAATTTAGCTGAAAGAGTGTTTTGTGTCCTGGGTTAGTGGGTTATTTTTATTTCCTGTTGATACTCTGCAGACATGGCTGATAACGCATGCATTATCAGCCATGTCTGTGTTTGGAATTTCCCTTTTATTTGGTACCAATGCCCAGTCTGCAAACACTTCCTTATCTTCCTAAGTTTACATAACATGGTTTCTAAATGACAACATAATAAAGATCTGTAAAAGTTTGATACAGGATCTGTTTGATCAGGACTTTGTTTGTTGATATTGTCTTTCAGTGGTGACGTTTCATTACAAATGTGCAAATAATCTAATAGCTAAAAACAACAGTGAACCTGGGGCTTTTTAGGTTCCTTTGGGTCATTTTCACTGCAGACATGTTGACCTTTCGTAGCAGATAAAGCACATGTGTTACTAATAACACTAACCAGGGCTCTGTTCTATTCAAGTGTTCCAGTAAATCATGACAGACAGCGAGCCAACATGCACAAATACCAAGACCCTGAAACTGGAGCAGCTAAATTTACCTGAGCTTTTGTGACATGTCAAAACATGTTCCTTGAAAAAGGCAATAACTACTATAAAGTGCTTTTGAAATGGCAGTTTAACCTATAGCCAATCGATTGTTCTAGTTGGATGCATTCTTAGTAACCTAATGAGAGATGTGTTTTCTTTTAAGGTCAAAGAGTGAAGTAATTATAAAGTACCGTAAGTTGACAACGTAAATCAAAACTTGCTTTTCTTTCAGAAATAATAGTCTCTCCATTTTAGAAATTTCATTTCACACTATGCCACAGAGTTAAAGTGTTTCTCTCTGTGCCCTTTATGCTCTCAGTCCAGTCATAGTTGTGTTATTCTCTTTGTACAAATATTAGATCACTAATGTTATTGTTCGTAGGGCTGCGACTGACAATTATTTTCATTAGCAATTAAAGGGCCAGTGTGTAGGATTTAGGTGGATTTATTGGCAGAAACTGAATATGATATTCATAACTATGTTTTCATTATTGTATAATCACCTTAAACTAAGAACCTTTGTGTTTTCATTTGCTTAGAATGAGTCCTTCATATCTACTGTACATAGGGAGAGGGTCCTCTTCATGGATTCTGCCATGTTGCACGGTAGTAGTAGTAGTTAAGGTTAGGCATTGACCTTGAATGGTTAAGGTTAGGCATTGATCTCAAATAGTTAGGGTTAGGCATTGACCTTGAATGGTTAAGGTTAGGTGTTGACCTTGAATAGTTAAGGTTAGGCATTGACCTTGAATGGTTAAGGTTAGGCATTGATCTCAAATAGTTAGGGTTAGGCATTGACCTCTAATAGTTAAGGTTAGGCATTGACCTTGAATAGTTCAAGTTAGGCATTGACCTTGAATAGTTAAAGATAGGCATTGACCTTGAATAGTTAAAGTTAGCCATTGACCTTGAATAGTTAAGGTTAGGCATTGACCTGGAATAGTTAAAGTTAGCCATTGACCTTGAATAGTTAAGGTTAGGCATTGACCTGGAATAGTTAAGGTTAGGATCGGTCGTCGGGCAGTGAGTCTCGCAATTTTTTTGCAGATCTCAAATCAGATTTTTGCAGTTTGCGGGCTCCCTTCTAGACACGACCATGTTGCACTGCCAAGTTTCTACAGTAGCCCAGAACAGACAAACCAAACACTGCCTCCAGCGAGACTCTTTCACGGTGAGTGCAAATCCTACACACTGGACTTTAAATGTACGGATTAAAAAGGCAGCAAATCCTCACAATTTAGAAGCTGTAATTGGGGAATATTTGATTTCTTCCTTGAGAAATGACTTTAAGGACTAATCGATTATCACAATTATTGCCCATTCTTTTTCCGTCAGTCAACAGAATTGTTTCACTGAGAGCGAGAGTCTAAAAAAAGAAGAAAATCAATTGAAAAGAAGTGTTACCCATGCTGTCCCTGTATCGCTTTCTCTAAGCCAAGTATCCAGGTAAATAAATCCAGACAAAATCCAGTGAGTTCTCAAGCTGCCTCTCCTTTGTAAGACCACACACAGAGAGTGCCCCCCCCTGGATCTCATTATCTGCTGTTCTTTCTTTCTGAGGTGAGACGTCACCAGAGAGGTTTACCAGCTTAACTTAGAACAAAGCGTGACACCAAGAAAAGACGAACACGAGACGAAAACATTTAAAATACATGTTCAAAGTCGAGCCAGTCTGTTGAGTTTTCCTATATATTATCTTTCATCGTTAACCATAAACAAATGGTGCAGAGAAAATGTCTGCAGGAGGTTTCAGCACACACTGTGATAAAGTACAGAACAAAACAATCTATCTATTCCATCTGTTGTAACGTAGCACGATGAGTGATGTTTTCGGGTTTACCTGAGGAGAACTGGTGGTTTCTTTACAACACCCTACTGCCAAGATTCACTCTCACAGCGAATCATTAATGTGTACATGTCACATTATCTTGATAAACCCTGAATGATTAAGTTCTTTGCTATGTAACACACTCCTTGTAAACCTAATTTGGGCAACATTAAAACTGCAGCCTTCTTGTTCCAGAGAAATGATGAGCCCTTATGTGGGAAAGCTATTATCCTTCGCTCAAACACAAACAGGAGTGTCTAAACGGTTGCACAAGCCAGTCGACTCCTTTTTTTTCACCATCCTGGACTCTGTTGTTTTAAACCAGCCCCTTTCCGTTATATTTGGCATTATTCAAGCTTGCACATAGATGTGAGTGGTGGAGCAGCTCCTCCTCCGTTACACTGTCCTTGGGGCCGTTTGTTTTCCATCCTTTGAGTAGATTGGAGTCATGCTCGCTGCTGTGAGTCATGCAGGGTGGGTGGATGTCTGCACAGGGTGTGGTGGGTGAAGGATCCTAGTGGCGCTTGCGGCTGCCAGCGGAGGGATAAAGCATCCAATTTGGCTCAAAACTGCATAAATGCAAATGAATGGATAGGGAATGTTTTTTTATGATCATATAGAGTTAAAAACAGCTCGTGTGTGGGGGTGCACTTCCTAATCTCTAGCAGGAAAACTGATCCTTCAACAGCTGCACAAACATGCTGATCTGCCTTTTGTGCAAAGACCTGGAGGTCAGTTTAAGGAGGACCTATTATGCTTATTTTCAGGTTTATACTTCTATTTTGGGTTTTGTACTAGAACATGTTTACACATACTTGCCAACCTTGAGACCTCGAAAATATTTTTTTGATTTTTAAAACCAAAGCAGGGGGTCTGAGGGTCCTCCCCCTGAACAATTTGAGTTTCAGAGACTATGTTTCCTGCATTCTTGTGACTTTTAAAGGGACTGTTTGTAACTTCTTACGCGTATAAATCAATCCGGGTCGGTGTCCCATGCACGCTCGGGTGTGGCTACGCTGTTTAGACAAGACTCCAACACAAACTACACAGAAGCACCAAAACCGTATGTTATATCTAGTGAAGCCCGTCTTGCAAAACAGTGTTGTCCGCGGTCGGAGGACGCACGGGAAGACCGTACCTTTGGTATCCAGGACCGGAGTCTCTGCTGTACTTTGCGCCTCTGCCTTCACTCACACGCTGCGCTCGTTCTTGCGCTCCACTCTTGTGTGCATGAGCGCACACTACACACTGCAGGAGACTTTCGTTGACTTAACGGCCACAGGTGTCGCTGTTAACAAGCATTTCTGATTCTTACAAACAGTCCCTTTAAAGAATGAAAATAACCAAATAATAAGTAGACTGCAACAGCATTTTTTTGTTAATTTTACTTTTAATTCTCAGGAAAGAAAACTGAATAATTTGCCCTTCTGTCGTGAATTTGTGTGAACGTCTGTTATAAACTAAGCTAATATTCATCAGTTTTCATTCATTCATTAATTTTTTGCGCCCGCTTGAGTATTTCCTTCTCATATTACTCTCCAGTTCCCTCTTCTCTCCCTCACTGAAGGTCCTTTCAGACACAATGCGCTCCGAAACCCGTTATTTCCAATCCACAACGCCACGGCGGCTTTGCTGTGATGCTGTGATGCACGGCGAGTGCTGCTCAAACCGTGGCGCGGTGTCGCGAGCAACTCTTCCCCCGCTGGGAAAAGAACATTTGGTGTAGCTCTATTGCCATCCAGGTGGAAACAGTAGGGCTTATACACGCTATAGAGTGCCAGAAACATGTTGAGATAACGAAAGGGGGAAAAAAGGAGGGAAAAATTGCCATAAATGTGGGGAGAAAAACGGGAGAATTGTGACCCCGGGAGAAAAAAGGTGAGTCTCCCGGGAAAATCTGGAGTGTTGGCAAGTATGTGTTTACATAATTTAATGTTAAAAAAAACGCTGTTGTGATCGGACAACCGAACCAAACTCTTTGGACTCTGCTCCAGCTCTGCTCTAACTAGCTTCGTTTGAGAGTGTGCCAAACTTATGCAAATGTCTTACTTTGTGACATCACCATGTAACAGAAGACAAGGCAGGAATTCAAGCAAGGCATTTCAGGCAGTTCAGCGGCATACTTTCTGTGGGGGGAGAGGAACTCCCTTTGACCTGTAGCTTTGCAGAATGTTTACATGCACAAAAAACTATTACTACTACTAGACATACTAAAGGGAAAGGAAAAAGCATAATAAGCCCCCTTTAAAATGACTTTGACAAGTCTTGCATGCTGCTTTTGCACAGAAAATGTATTGATGTGTGGTTAAAGTACTGTTTGGTTATATGTAATAACACAGTGTCTGAAACCATAGAGTCTAAATGTTGTGATTCGACTTCCAATGTGTGCGCCAGATGTGCTCCAGCTGCAACAGCGTGGGATCTGCAGCACACAATGGATCAGCAAACCCTCGAGTTGGTTGCACGCCTGCAATCCATAAAAAGGAAGAACCCCCACTCCCACACCTCCCCAAATCACTCCTTCCCTCCTCCTCCTCCTCACAAAAACTTTACCAGTTTGGAAAAGTGGCGACTCCAGCAGCAGCAGCAGCAGTTCACCACTTTTCTTTTTCACACTCGACTATCTGTCTGTCTGCAGAGGTGAGTCAAGGTAATTGCCTTCCCTCAGGCGCTGTTTTTTCTTTTTCTTTCTCTTTGTTAAATCCAGCTTTTTCGTGCCGTCTGCTACACCTGCCTGCCTGCCAAGCTGCTGCAGCGCAGATTGATGGGCGCGGCTCGGACCAGTGCCCCAAATCTCTGTTTTGACTTGCCTGGGAAAGTTGAGCGAAAAGGGAGACAAAAGGAGCGAGGACTTTAAGAACATCCCACCACAGTGCGTCAGCTCCACATAAACACTTTATCTCTCCAGTGGACGGGATCAGTCGGCCCATCTTGGAGAAGGAATCAGGACTTGATTGTTTGTTTGCTGCTCAGAGCTGGCTGAAGGTATGGATTTTTAACAACACAAAGGAATAACCTGGAGAGATTTTATATATATATATATATATATAAAAAAGTTGTTTATGTTGGTGTTTTTTTTCCCACATGGCTGTTGCATCTCTGCACTAACTAACTGCACTCTGGGAGTTTGGTGATGGGCTGTCCAGATCTCTTTTTTTGGCTTTAAAGGATTTGTTGAATGGAATTGCACAAAGTTCTTTATATTCCCATAAAAAAAAAACTACAAGTACTTCTTAGCTTGTCTGTAAGTGCCAGTAGGTGTGGGGAGTTTTTGGGATCAGTTTTCTTCCGGGTGGTATCTATAGAATTAGTCTCAGTCAGGATAGTTTTACATGTATTTTTGCTGTGCTATTTCCAACCCTCTAAATATATTACAGGACCTGACCCCTTAGCTGTTGCACCAGCTTTGTGTGTGACTTGTGTATTTGCTCACCCAGATCACTTGCAGGCTATAATAGTGAGTTTTGGACAAGCTTTAATGAAAAGAACTAGTACATGCACTGAGAAATATTGGTTTAGTTGACTTTATAACTATTTTTTTCCCAGAGCTGGAAGAAAAACTTGAAAGATTGTTGCACTTTACAGGCTAGACAATTTTCAGTAACCCGGGCTATGAGGAAAGATGATAAAATGCCATTCTTTGGAGTATTTCAGCTTTTTTTTTAAAAAACATTTCTAAATATGATATTAAAGTGTGCAGTAAATGAAGCACATGTTGTTAAATGTCCTTGGCTGGCAGGGTGTGGTAGAAGATGGTCTTTTCAGAGCTGTGCAGTGATCCTCTTCTTTGGTTCTTTTGTTTGTCTTCAAAGACACAAAGTGAATACAAAGTCTATTGAAATAGATGATGCTTTGTAGCCTCTGGGGCTTTTATTGTGGTATTCACTATTGACATGACATTTAAACATGTATGGGAAAGTTACTGGTTTTTAAGTTACAGTAGAGGTGATGTCATATACTTGATCTGTCTTAATCGAGATCAGTAAAAGCAGGATTATCAATGGAAAGTTGAAATATTATGGGTTTTAAAATATCATGTGACTGATGACATTTTTCTGTCTTCAGTTGCATGAAATTGCAAATTGATGCAGTAAACAAGCAGCCTGGTCTTTAACCCAAATCATTCCTGGTATAACATTGTTGCCCCTTTTTCCCATCAGATGTTTGCTAAAATGCCATTTTTAAACCCCCAGTAACACGTCAAGGAGTAAACAGACTTTTTTAACAACAGTTGGCCCAGTACATGCATGACTGTGGTCAACATTTTATCATCATCTCACCAGATATTATGGGATGGACGAGTTAACGAGACAGATGGACATCTCAGGAGGCATGTCAGGAGAAAAGGGTGAGATTTCTGTATTTATTTATGAAGTTTTGAAAAGAGTCCATCATCAAAAACACAAGGTAAAGGTTTGTTTCAGCCAAATCTCAAAAAAGAAAAAAAACACCTTTTCAGATGTATGCAGAAGTTTGGGTTTTATTTGCAGAGTTTTAGAGATATCTGCCACTGAAACGTCTCTGGCCACGCAAACAGAAACTTTTAAAAAAACAAAACAAACCTCATCGTGGCAAGAGATATAAAAATATTCTCATTTGAAAGCTTAATGACAGATTAGCGTATAACCATAAATATGAGTGTTACTCTAAAGACCCATAAACACGTACGTGCTTATTTTCTTGGGTGATGCTTTTGTCTGTCTTATTTGGGGGCTTCACTTACATCATGGCATGCCTACACTGGTGTCGGTTTCCATTTCTGTTCCTAGCTCTCAGGGTGTAAGTCATCCTCTGGGTTTTCCTCCTGTAGTCATAACTGAATGTAAGAGGACAGCTCATCTTGGCCTAATGACTTCTGACTCGCAGACGGATGGCGAGGCCGAGGAACGCCTGATTACATGTTTGATGAGAAACATATAATCAGCCATCATGTTGTCCTCATGTTTTTCTCTTTTTTTATATGTCACTTAAAAAAGAAAGTTAGTTAAGTTTATACATAAGATAATGTGCACACAATAAACAAAGTTGGAGGATCATTTAAAAAAAAAAAAAGCTAAAACAAGTGAGTTTTAAGGAGATTTTTATGCACTGATTTGGCTTCTCTGGGACTTTGTTGGAGGTTGTTTCAGAGTCGAGGAGCAACGGCAGCAAAAGCATGATCACCTTTAGTTTTTAACCTCGACTCTGAAACAAACAGAAGTCCCTAAAAGGAAGGAGGAGGAGGACAGCAGCGAGGAGACGGCATGGAACTGAAATGGAATTTACATTATCTGTAACTGTTAAAACTCAACAGGCTGCAGCTGGACAACAAGATGCCTCCTAGTGGAAGAAGGGTGTTATTGGTATTGATTATTTGCACCCACTTTATTAAAAACACAACATGATTTAGACAAACTTTATTTCATGAATTTCCCAAAATTTCTTGATATTTATCAAAGAGTTTAACTATGTTTTATTGGACTAAATGGACAAAGTTCACATCAAGTTTAGGTTGAAGGTCCATTATTGACCTTGAAAATAGTAGTTTAATTAAAAAAAAAGAAGAAATCGAGCTCAAAGAACACTTTTCCAGTGCATTCGTGGAGATGGTTTAGCGGTTACTCCATACTTAGATCTCAGGATAACAACCAAGCGATCTCCATGACAACTGAGCAAACTCTATTTGCAGATCTGGATGAAAGTTCAGGAAAAAAACAGTGTCTGTAAAAGTCAAAGCTGCGACACCCCCAGAAAAGACTGACATGTCAGATATACTTGTTTGTTAGATTTTTAAGTTGTTTCTAAATTATCCAAATAAACCTGAACTTGAACTAAAACTACCTAAACAGATTATTATTATCAATATTCAGAAACGTTGGCACCACTTTCTAAAGAGGCATCTTTTACAAAGGGTTTGTGAGTTGCAACTAATGGCTTTTAAATGGATAGTAAATCATTTACGGTACTAATGCTTTATTAATCAGTTATAAGCCACTGATAAGAATAAGAACTTTTAGGTTTCAAGGTTGTGGAAAATCTCTGTGGCTGGTGAGTCATTAATAGTCAAGTGATTACTTAATGGCTATGAAAGTCTCACTTTCTAATAAGCCGTCAAGTCTGCAGATATACTTGTTATTAATAAGAGGCTACAGGCTTTTCACTGTCTAATAAGGATTCTTATTAGGGCTGTCAATCAATTCAAATATTTAATTGCGATTAATCGCATCATTGTCCATAGTTAATTGCAAATTAATCGCACATTTTTTATCTGTTTAAAATGTACCTTAAAATCGCACATTTGTCAAGAATTTAATACTCTTAACTCTTAACATGGGAGTGGGCAAATATGCTGCTTTATGCAAACGTATGTATATATTTATTATTGGAAATGAATCAACAACACAAAACAATGACAAATATTGTCCAGAAACCCTCACAGGTACTGCATTTAGCATAAAAATATGCTGAAATCATAACATGGCAAACTGCAGCCCAACAGGCAACAACAGCTTTCAATGTGTCAGTGTGCTGACTTGACTATGACTTGCCCCAAACTGCATGTGAGGATCATAAAGTGGGCATGTCTGTAAAGGGAAGACTTGTGGGTACCCATATAACCCATTTACATTTACATATCTTGGTCAGAGGTCAAGGGACCCCTTTGAAAATGACCATGACAGTTTTTCTTCGCCAAAATTTAGCGTAAGTTTGGAGTGTTATTTGCCTCCTTCCCAAGCTAGTATGACATGGTTGGTACCAATGACTTATTTAGTTTTTTTCTAGTTTCATATGATGCCATCTTCACTCGAACTTTAAAACTGAGCCTGCTACAATCAAGAAATGGCAATTTGCGTATTTAGTATCCCGTTAACTTTGACAGCCCTAGTTCTTATAATGATGATATTATTAATCCATTAAGTATATACAGTACTTGTAAATGTTAATAACTTTTTATTAAATTAATTGTGGTTCAAGAAGGTCAGAGGTCAAAGCGTCCTCCTGATGAAGTAGAGAGTTAAAAAGACAAAGCAACTGTCCTGCTTGAGGAGGATCAACACCAACCTTGCAACCCAAATGTTGTTCTTATTAATGGCCTATAACTGACATGTAGAGCATTATTTATGAAATTATTTGTTATCCACTAATAAAGCCGTCAGCATAGAAACGCTGTGTTAGATAGTGTTACTGATGATTTACTGCAGCGCCACACTGGCGGTAAATCCGTCAACACTGTATATCCATCAAAGTCACATTAATTCTGGAGGCATAATATCATCACCATGCCAGTCACTCAACACTCCAGTCAACACCGGAGATACCTCTCAGGATAATACAGTAATTTTCTCTCTTTTTGTATGTGCTCAGTTATAACAGAAACTATAACCACCACGACCAGACTGACTTCTCTACCCCCAAGTGAGTGTCCCTTTCTTCCAGTCATGCTTGCTTTAATTATAAACCAAACGCATAATGCAATAATTATAGCCGAGCGGTTCTTAAGGAAGTACCCGATGAGTAACAGCTTCTCCTTGTTTTGCCGTGTGTCTTCTCGTTGCTAGAGGGAACCAGCGGATCAAATCACAGGAATATGTCCAGCGGTGCTGGAGGGCTGGGCTTGGAGAAGAATGTCTTAACCCAGAACAGCAGTGGAACTTATTTCTCCTCATGTGAGAGCAAATTTCCACTCATAGTCCAAAATTGGGAAGTTGTGGGTTCATGTTTGGACAAGTTTTGAAATGTTGTATTTTTAACCGCCAGTAGAAAGAAAGAGAAGTCCTCGTTTTGATTTTCACATCACTTGCAGTTTTTAAAAACTCCACTACATTTATCTGACTGTTATAGCTACTGGTTACTTTACAGATTATGTTTTTTGTATACAAAAGTTATGAAGAGCTTATAAAATACGATGCTTTGTCATAGAGTAAACTACCCAACAGTATACCTGTACACAATTACAGCTGATACAATTAATTTATTAATCAATTAGTCCACTGAAAGAAAATTGAATGAGAGACTGTTTTTATGATCGATTAAGTCAGTTTTCATGCAAAAATGGAAGCATTTTTAGTAGTTATAATAATAATATTAATGATAATAATAATAATTATTATTATTATATTATCTAGTTTGTACAATACTTGGACTAAACAAACAAAGTGAAAGTGTTTGAAGTTTTATAAACCAATCAATCAATCAAATGACTCAATCACCTCATTCAATGGTAAAATGTGGCTTACACATTAACGCATGAGTAATAATAATCTAATGATGTAATAATACAACAGTCACAGGGACCTTTGTCTGCATTGAGTACTTTCACCTTTGATACTTTAAGTACATTTTCCTTATTATACTTACATACTTTTACTTAAAGGTAGGGTCGCTGATCTTGAGAAACTAGAAAGAGTACACTAGATTTTAAGAATCCAAATGAAAATCCAAGCCCAGTGTTACCAACTCTTTTCCAATGAACGCAGCTAGCAGCACTAGCTGCTAACTAGCTCCAAAAGTCCCTAAATCTAGCAAGAAACTCCCCAAGTTGCAACACTGACAGTCCATCCCTTCAGGCCTCCCTCCAAAGCCACTTCCCCCAAATTATCATTATGAATGTAAACAACAAACATGACTACTGTTACTACTCACAGCTGTCAAGTTAGCAGCTTGTGGAAGACTCCGGTGATGAGCAATGAGTGCACGGTCAGAGTGTGCACAGGTAGACAGGCAGGTAGCCCATTTGGACGGGTTTATTACTGTCCTGCGACAGCCACAGATACCAGATGTTTTTCTCTTTTTTGTCAGCAGATTTGATTTATTGATTGCTGTTGAGATGTAATGAGAATTTCAACAAATATATGTTAAAAAAATGATTTGAACAACACTACCAACCCTACCTTTAAGTAGCATTTTCAATGCATGACTTTTACATGTAATGGAGTATTTTTACAGTGTGGTATTAGTGTTATGACCTGACTCTAGGACCACAACAAATAAGGGAAGCACACGCGAGGGATTAATACAAAAAAAGTTTTATTTAACAAAAGTTTGAAATAGATAAATAAAGGTAACAAAAATATGAATTGCAATGAATGATGCTGACAGAAAACATGTTGCCTGGGTAACTTAGGGGATGCTAAAGGAAGTGCACAACAAAGCAAAAGTCTGACATTGTACCAGGTGGTTCCAGGGGAAAGAAGTCCAAAGACTCCTAGGATGGGGCGGGTCTTATAGACCGCAGAAAGAGTGGCCAGATGTCAGCACTTTCTTGCTGGCCTCCAGCTCCAGCCAATCGGGCACCCCAGGAGCACTGCAGGACACACAACACAACAAGCCCTGGCAGAGGCCCTGGGGCCGTCACATTTGTACTTTTACTTAAGTAAAGGTTCTGGATACTTCTTCCTTTTTTAACTTCCTGAAATTTCCTAGAGAGGAACTGAAACTATAAATTCATATGTAGGTTCCTGCGAAGAACATGCAACAATGTTTACATCTGTCTGTAGGTAGCCTATAAGCATGAAGTTCAACATAAATGGAGAGTAATGTTTCCAATAATAAATCAACATTTACTTCAACGAATCAGTGTTTACAGTCATTAATATGGTTCCTTTATGGAATTTCCTCTGCAAATCAATGACTATTCAGAAACCTGACACAACTAATTAAACACAAATGACTGTCTACTAAATTTCGTAGATCTGTCCAAGAAATTCCTAGAAAATGATTAGCAAATCACGGGACCTGTGAAGTAAAGTGTTGCCACTAATTTTAAAGGTGCATTGATAACATTGATAACATTCAGCCACTAGATGACGCTTTCTTCCTCCCCAGTTCCATTGCATTTACTTCACAACAAGTGGTTGCCAGGCACTTAATGTCAATCTCAGCAATTTATCTGTTTTTTCCACACTAACAACAACTGACAACCCAGAGACACCATGTGATACCAACGTTTCACTTATGGCTCACAACCTCCGTCAGATATATTCCACAGAGATAAACAAAACATTAATTTTGGACCCGCCCGAATTTTTAAAAATGATTAATTCACAATTCACACTTTCTAAAAGCCCTGAGGATGTATATTTCTTAACAATATTTACTTTGTATACTGTTGGTTAGATTAATGCACAATGCATCATACTCTCATCATGTGTTTTGTTTTGTATGAACAATCTTGGTAAAGTAACTATAGCTGTCAGATAAATTTAATGCAGTGAAAGCTACAATATCTCCCTCTGAAATGTAGTGGAGTAAAAATATAATGTGGCACGAAATGGGAATACTCATATCAATTACAAGTGAGTAAAAGTATTTGTAGGTCACCCTCATGTGACTCAGCCATATTCCTGTTTGTATCAAGATGATGTTGTTGCAGGAAATCAAAAATAACTTGCATGCATCATCCTTCCAGCCTCTGTAGGTGTGAACTCCAACAGCTACAGCTCCTCCTCAGGGGTTTACCTCGGAGGAGACTCCTCAGGAGGAGGTGATGGAGGGGGGATCTTCATAGACGGAGACGGGTTCGGAACTGCAGGAGGAGGAGGAGGTGGAGGAGGAGTAGGAGGTGGAGGAGGGGGAGGAGGAGGAGGTGGAGGAGGAGGAGGCAGAAGCGGCGGCGGCGGCGGCGGCGGAAGTTATGTTGTGAGCTCGGTGTCAAAGGTCAGGTCCAGCTCGTCGGGTGCTGCCAGGAGAACGCAGACTGCCGGCTCATCAGGAGGCCTGTCGCCAGGTTTCCGTGAGAGGAAGACCATCACCACCAGCCGCTCAGGAGGTTATGACGGTGAGATCCTGTTAATAAAACAAGTTGGCATCAGGGGTGCCTGAAACAGAAGCTTGAAAAGTGAAGGAAACTGTCGTGCATGAGGGTGTTGTTAATATCTCTGCTACCATTGTGTGTTCTTTTTCTAGGAAGTTCCAGTGCTAATTCCTCTCCAGAGTTTACACGCAAAGATTATGGGATCTATTGTGAGTGAGAGTGTTAGCTGTATAAGATTATATTTTCTGATTACACTGTAGTTTTCCAGCTTTTATCCTCATGATATGTCTGTGTGTATGTGTTTATTTTTTACTCCTTTTTTCTGTCTGTTTTCTTTTTCCAGACTCCGGCACCACAAGAGGGAGGAGCGAAAGCAGAGGTATTCAATAATAGTTTTTTTCCACTCTTCCCTTCATTATTTCTGCACCATCTGACTCTGAATTGTCCTGGCTTACTTTTTTATTAAACCCGGATTCCTTTGTCCATTGTGTGTGCATGTGCGTGTGCGTGTGTGTGTGTGCATGTGTGTGTGTTTTTGTGTGTGTGTGTGTTTTCCAGAGAGTGAGATCAGAGCCAGATTACAAAGTGCCTCTCCCACTGCCGGCAGATGTAAGACCACTTGAGACATATTAATCTATTTGCTGTTGGTTATGCAATTCCTCATGAAGCAACAAAGCATCTTTTTATTCGAGTGTGTTCATTCAAAGAACCACATGGATAGTGAAAGGAATTTTTTTCTGCAGGGTCACTTTAGTCCAGTGTCAAATGCTTTGGCTCAGCATAGGAAATTCCTTCTCTGCCACCTCTCAAATGCATGTTTACATCCATGAAATCTCAATTAGTAACACATGTGCAGTTCCCAGCGCACAGTACACCTACATCAGCACAAAGAAAAGCTTGAGATTTAAACGACGAGGATCATGGGTTTGTTTGCATTGTGTTCATGTGGGGAAGAAGTGAAGGGGCAGATTTGTGGTGGCAACAATGGCACACATGAGTCACTGTTTGCACCACCCTATGAAGCAAAACAGTGGAAAGTCAGACGCTGATCGCTCCCCCTGCTGACTAAAGTGCATAACTGTTATTATTTAACCCATATTTTTTAGTTAGTCAGTTCTGTGCCACTTTAACCCACCTCAGCTGGGTCTCAGACCTCTATATTGCATTTTCTGCAGCGGAGATAGAACTATTTAGAGCTTTAGTTTCACTTTCGTAGATATAGCAATCTAACGGCATTATAAAGTACTGTGGGCCTACAATTTCTCAAATCTCAATTTGCCAGATAATAGCCTAGTTACTTTCAATAATGTACACACAAAACACATGATTAGCTCATAGAGTATGATGCATTGTTACAGATCACACTACCCAGCAGTAGCGTAAATAAAGTCCCTAAAAATTAGTCCCACACCTGCTACAATATGGTAATGCATTCATCAATAATCCATTAATCAAATATAACACTCTGACAGCGTGCCATTCTACCTTACTTTTATGATTGGAGCACATTTTGCTGCTAATATGTACTTCCACATAAAATTATGAATGCAGGACTTTTAATAACTAAGAGCGACTTCATTCTCTGCTCAGGTAGATATTACTCCACTATATCTTTTAGTTGCTTGCTGCTATATTAGCTAATGCTCTGAATCCCGTACGTAGAACCATTAATGTTACTTAGGTAAAAATCCACCACTGGTGAAAATACTCAATTACAAGTAAAAGTCCTGCATTCAAACATTTTTCAAAGTATTAAAAGTAAAAATACTTATAACAAATGACCACTTTTGGAGTGTTATACTGTTGTATGTCTAAATCATTTATTTCATGTGATTTGGTGTGATTAAGCTACCTGAATATCACATGCATATTGTGTATTAAATTGTTAATTTATGTATTATATTGATTTCAGTACATTTAATTCCTATATGGACCTTTAAATAATCAAAATGAAGTTTATTTTCTTAAAAAATTTAGTGAAAATGGACAAGAAAGCAGAAAAACATATTTTCTTGGTAGATACTGTGTTTTCCCTGAATAGGTCAGTAGGCTATCTGTATTTTTAGGTAGGCCGTATTGAAATGAAAACATGACCGACTTTACAGTTTCCTGTCCAGCCTGAAAATCGTATCCTTTTAATCCTTTTTTTCCCCTCAATTTCACTGCTTCTGTAGTTCCAGCTCTCTGCGTACAGGGCAGTATGTCTGTCCAGTAAATGTCACTGAGTAAAAAGTACAATATGTCATGTTGAAATTTAGTGGAGTAGAAGTAGCATGTACAGTACTTGAGTAAGTGTACACGCCAACACTGACTTTCAGACTAATCACATGCACTAAAATGAATTGTACAGAGATATTGCATTTTTATAGTTGGTGATCGTTGTTTGTGCGACTGTGGTTTTGCAGGGACGGAGCTGGATGACGTGAAGAAGCTGCTGAAGGGACGCTCCTCCAGCGTCAGCCCAACTCGCACTTCTAGCACCTCCACCACCCTGCCTGTCCCTAAAAAGGCCAGCGTGGAAACCAAGACCGTCTCTGTGGCCTCTCAGTCCGGTATATACCACACATGCACATAACTCTACATGAACAGACACTTTGTCTCCCTCCTATAGATATGTGGTTTAAAATGGCCTCAGCTAATGCCTCTCATATATTATCATTACATTTGAGTGACAGAACTGGTTTTCTGAAAGATGAATGTGTTTCTAAGCCAGGTGTTACACTTACGACAGCTGCAGTATTTCCAGAATCCTGAAAGACTTCTTCTCTGCTGCACGATTTAAAAGGACAAACAGTATCTCCTCCTAGGAATATATCAATATGTTATTATGAATGAAAGTAAAAGACACTTTACACTTTATTGATTTTTCATCTTTTCTCTCCTGCAGGTTCAACTTCATTTGGCTCTGGTGGTGTGAGATCAGGCGCGTTCCACACCATTGATACATCTGGCCTGTATGATACTGGTCTGACATCTCGGTCGTATGATAGTGGTGTAAAATCAGGCCAGTATGATATCACTATGAAATCAGGTCAATATGATACTGGTGTGAGATCCGGCCAGTATGATGTTGGTGTGAGATCAGGACAGTTTGATTCTGGTGTGAGATCGGGCCAGTTTGATTCTGGTGTGAGATCGGGCCAGTTTGATTCTGGTGTGAGATCCGGCCAATATGATGTCACTGTGAAATCAGGCCAATATGATACTGGTGTGAAGTCAGGACAATACGACATGAGTTTGAAATCAGGGCAGTATGACACCGGTGTGAGATCAGCCCAGTATGATACTGTGAGATCAGCCCAGTATGATACTGGTGTGAGAACAGGCCAGTATGACACGCTGGATGCTACACTTCCTACTTTCTCTTGGTCCACCTCGACGCTGCCCTCCGCCGCCACCACGGTGGTTGGTGGCAACACCAGCAGCTACGCGTACCAGACCGGCACCAACAACATGTCAGGAGGAGTGTCGCCCAACGGCCTCACCTCACCCTCGTCCCTGTCAGGTGAGACCAAACGTCCCTTGAACATTCCCTGTTACCCGCAGGTGAAATGTGGTCTTATTTGTAATGTAGTAAGGAATGTTTTGGTGACTGTTTTGTCCCTACTAGTGCTATTTTATGTACTGTATATGGACATAGTTACATATAAATATAAACAAATATACAAATTAGCAAACAAGCAAACGTCCTTGTGTTACAGCTACTTTTTTATCGTTTCATTGTAATTTTTTGTTTGTATTTGTATGTCTATGTTTTGGTTTTCTTTTTTTCTTTTTTCTTTTTTTCTTGTTTTGTGGACAAGTGCGTCTTGTGTGTGTTATTTTATGATTTTATGTTAATAAACCCTGCATCTCTGTTTACAGTTTACGGCTTTCAGAATAATTTGGCTCCCACTTCTGCCAGTGTGCTCACCACCAGTGGAGGCAACGTGAATGCTAACCTTGGAGGTATGGCAGCATATTCTCTGACAGGTTCCACAATATCTTGACACTATGAAATATTTTGCACTCAAAATATATAAAAAATAGCACCTTGTCTTACGCGAGTGTTTATCTGTGTTTGTTTGTGTTTACAGGTTATGGCGTTCAGAAGAATCTGTCAAGTGGTGGTGGTGGTGGTGGAGGTGGTAGTAGTGGTGGTGGTGGAGGAGGGGGTCTTACTGTTGGTTTCGTCCCCACCGTCTCTGCAAGTACGTCCACAGTACACAATCATTTTATATAAAAAGTTACACAGTCAAAAACGATTCTCAAACTTATATGATTCCTGACTGTCTTTTTTGTTTTTGTCAGGCCCTAGATCCCAAATTGATGATTCGTATAAGAAAGACTATAAGTACCTGATCTCTGATAAGGAGAACGCTCCTGCCAAGAGGGACACAGACACGCTCATTCTGGCTAAAGACAGCGGGAAGCAGTTCACCAGCAGCAGCGTTCAGATGGGAGGAGGTGAGTCAGCTACTTACTGCACCCTTCTGGACAAATACTGAATTTTCTCTCACCTTAATGGGGTTTCTCAACTTTCTCTGGACCCAATTTTCCCATGACCACAGCGAGTTTTAAAGCGTACTTATGCTACAGAATACAACTATTCTATTTTAAATGATAGCAGACCATGCATTCTTGGTTTTGGTCACTTGGAGGCTGTTAATAAACGTGAAGTCGTGATCCCATTGTGAAAACCATCTCAACATCGATCCAACATTCCTGTGTCTTAACAAAGAAACCTAAAACAACTTGAAGTGAATTTGAATTCACCTTTAAACGTGTTTCTAATTGTTTCATAGATCATTTTAATCAGATCATCTGAAGTACTATCACCTTTGCCAGTATTTATTTGTTTACCTCTTCCTAGACTTGGGGACAGAAAATTTGCTATTTACTATTTTTTCTTCTTCTATTATTCTTCTCTCTTTAAATTGAAGATATTTGCACAATAACGTACTTAATTATTTTCCTTTTATTCCTATTTATTGTTTTGTCTTTGTTGGTTTAAGTTAAATCCCTTTTATGTTGTGTATAATTGTATTGCATCACATGTATTTTCTGTTATATTTTGATATTGTGTGTTGTCTCATTCTTAAACAGTTGTGTTTTTTTTCGGTTCTGGTTGCTTAACGCAATAAATACAATAAAAGCAGTGTTTTTAAAAAAGTATTTCTAATTTTACAGGGTCGCTATCAGGAGATTCAATAAAGAAAGAGAAGCTTATTTCAAGCTACAGTGAGACGGCGCCGCTGAAGTCAGAGGGGGGCAACTCTTACTGTGAGTGGTCATCAAAAAACACCTCTAATTACTTTACGAATTACAAGCAAGTGATGTGTATTTATCCCTTCATCAGATGGAACATCTGGAGTTGTGATGAAAGACAAAGCCACCTATGCAGGTATTTCTGATTGCATGTATGTTGATATTCACATTGATGATGAATATTATAGTGTTTGAAAGTGATGATTTTACTGTTTACTCTCCGTCTTCAGAGCTTCACAGGGACAGCGGCATCTTCGGAGGTGGAGGACTGTGCTGCTGCTCCGACGCGTGTTGCTCCTGGTGGAAATGGCTGCTGGGTCTTCTCCTGCTCTCCTTGCTCCTGCTGGGACTCCTGTTTGGGCTCATTGCACTGGGTAAGGCCAACTTATACGACGTCATGAGATTTAATAGGGAACAATAAAAATCTCCCCAAAGATAAAACCTTAGGAGTCATGGGATACTCTCTGGAGCTGCTCTGCAATGAAGCGCCTGGGACTGACTGCTTTTGAACCAATTAAATGTGTGTTTCAGCTTTTACAGGCTAGTGAGCATTATTTCACTGTGCTGCTAAGAGCTGTGGGACAGTAAATGTAATCCCCTCCCCTGGAAATTTGATCTGTGGGTACTGTCTCACTGCCATAAAGTCGGTCTGGCATTCATTGTCAGTGGAGCAGCTCCAGAAATTGTTGCCTGATGACATCAGAGACTGCAGTTGGTTTTCCTGCAACAGGAGAGTTGTTGATTTGCATTTATCCTGATAGAAATGTGAGGAAAGGAGAACCATATGCAACCTCCCTCTGATTTTATGTATATTGTTACTTGTATTTAAGCGAGTGCATGTCAAAACCTGTTGAGTTACTGACAGTTGCTGACTGACTCACACATATGGTAAAGTTATCTGATACTGTTGATCCTGCACAGTAGGCCTACGTACAGAAGGCTATATTTACTGTTGTCAGCTTCACTTTCCTAGCATTGTCAGAAAGTACACAACTGCTCTATAGTAGGTTTAAGGTAGATAAAAAAAAAAACATTACATTTTAATGTTTTTGTTAGATTATCTTTTAGTTACACACACCAATACTACATACGTTAAATATGAATGGAATAGCTTCAGGTTCGTGAACTTGTGAGTCATAACTCTGTCAAATCTGAACACACGGACATGATACATATATTTTTAGATTCACTGTGACTAACACATTCCAAGGACGTCATCATCATGATGTCCATCGCAAATAAATGTCCAGAAATCTGCTTAGAAATCATAGAAAAAAAACGTTCCTTGCATGAGAATCATTTTTTGTCATTATCAAAGTAATCCAATGATAGTTCTCGACCCTATTTTGTGTCAAGGAGCCCTAAATTGATACACATTAGGTCACAAAACCCCATTTGATACAATTTCGCCTCAGGGACCTCCGTCTGAAAAGATTTTGGTTGTTAGATATGGTTAAGACAAGATTTATAGTTGTCAACTACAGTGGAGGAATTGAAACCTACGATCAGAATAGTCACTCTTATGACTCTTACTCACATCGGGATCACTTCTCTAGTGAATTATATAGTGAAAATAAATGATTCCCCATTTTTCCCACTGATCTATAGATCCATGGGTGCGTTGCAAACAGGAACTGCAAATAGCTAATTCGGCATACGTTTAAAGGTGCCAATTTGCCAGAATGTTAACAAGTATAGGCTAAAAACTGGGGCTCAAATTGGCGCCCACAGCTGATTAACTGACTCCGTAGCAACACACTTCCTCATGGGCAGTTGTCTCAAATTTGAGGGGAACTCCACGCTGTCCTGACTTTGAAAACCCCTCCTCTGTATTTTTAGCTAATGAGATTTTGTCAGCATGTGGTGGGAAGATGTTAGCAGCTACTGAACAGCAGAAACAGTCATACAGATGACTACAAATCAAAGAGAGGCTTCATAAGGGTAGTAGTGAACTACAAGCTAATTGTTGTCCATTGATTTACACAGTGAAGTTATTATTAACCTACACATTAAGTAATTAGGATCCGTGATAATATCTGTATCTAATCATTTACTATGTAGTGCATTCAAATATATGTGTTTTGGAGTCAGACAATTTTTGTTTTATCTTCAGTATTACAGTTTTTATTTTGCAGAATTGTTGTTATTTTTTGTATTAATGATAATAATATAGTACATCCACCAACCCATTCAAAAAGATAGAATTGTTATATTGATAATTTCTATTGTTCTTTCTACATTCTGCCTGGAAATTCAGATGATTGAAAAGTCAGTAAGAATAGTGCATTCAGGTGTAGTCATTAAGATCGGGAAAGTGACTTCCTTCCTTGATGAGCATTTGGTTTTTAAATGCAATTTAATAATAATAAGAATAAACTTGATTTCCATAGCACAGTTTCATGCATAAATGCAACACAAAGTGCTTTACATAAAAACTGAATGATAAATAAATAATCATGACATTAACAATAAAAGAAGATAGAGATAGTTTTGCATTCAGCTGTCAAATTTCAGAAGTCAGAGCGAGAGAAAGTGGCTACGACAGATACATTCGTAACCCGTGGAAAACACTGGATTAGTTCATCAAATTACAGATTGAGAATAATTTCTTATCACTGCCTCAACATGTGCTCCTTGTATGTTCATCTTACCTAATGTTGGTGTCCCTCTCAGCTGAGGACGTGAGAAAGCTGAAGAACCGAGTGGCTACGCTGGAGGCCGAGTCCTCGGTGACCAATGCTCATACCAGCCGGCTGTCAGGTACTTCCAATGTCATCAACGCCTATGGAGCTGCTGGAGGAGCTGCTGGAGCTGGTGGCGCTGTAGCTGCTGGAGCTGCTGGAGGCGCTGGAGCTGGAGTTGCTGTAGTTGCTGGAACTGCTGGAGGCGCTGGAGGAGGAGGTACCTCCCACACTGACAACACGCTACTCCTGGGCACTGGAGCTGCAGGTGGAGGTGGAGGAGGAGGCTCGAGCACCAGTACACGAATCGGGATTGCTGGTGCTGGTGCTGGTGCTGGCGGTTCCACCGGTGGAAATAATTTTGACGTCAGCATTGGAGGTGGTTCCGCTGGCACAGGTGGGACTGGTGGGGCCACCTGGGCCAGTGCTGGAGGTGCCGGTACCGGGTCCAGTGGCAGCGCCGGCAGAGGCGGCAGTACAGAAACCAGTGGCAGTTCTGGAAGTGCTGGCGGTGCGGGTACCAGGGTCAGTGGCAGTGCCAGCGGTGGCAGCAGTGGCAGCAGTACAAGTACCGGTTTCAGTGGCAGTTCTGGAAGTGCTGGTGGTGCTGGTGGCCTTGGAGTGAATGGAAGATACATAGACGATGTTGCTCTTCAAATGACGATCCAGCAGATGTTAAGAAGTGAAATGCATTCACAGTCCTATAGAGGTACAGCACTTCTACTGTATACTGACTACATGAATACACACACACGCATACACACACATACACACACACACACACACACACACACACACATACATACACACACACACACACACACACCCTCGATTTATGTTCATTGACTGTTGTTTTCTATTTCAGCTTTCATAGCAACGTCAGTGCAGGGAGAGAGAGGACTGCCTGGACCTAAAGGTGAAATTCAAATATTATTTCTAGGGCTGTCAAAGTTAACACGATAACATGTTAACGCCACTAATTTCTTTAATGCATTAACCCAACTTGCGATTTTTAGGTTGTAGCGGGCTCAGTTTTCAAATTAGAGAGAAGATACTGGCATCATATAAAACTAGAAAAACGTAAGGGATCCATTGGTAACAACCATGTATATACTGTATAGACATACTACATAAGGAGGTTAAATAACGTTCCAAACATGGGCTAAATTTTGGCGAGGAAAAACTGTTGTGGTCATGACTTGACCTCTGACCTCAAGATATGTGAATGAAAATGGGTTCTATGGGTACCTACGAGTCTCCCCTTTACAGACATGCCCACTTTATGATAATCACATGCAGTTTTGGTCAAGTCAGCACACTGACATACCGACAGCTGTTGTTGCCTGTTGGGCTGCAGTTTGCCATGTTATGATTTGAACATATTTTTTATGCTAAATGCAGTACCTGTGAGGGTTTCTGGACAATATTTGTAATTTTTTTGTGTTGTTAAATGATTTCCAATAATATATATATATATATATATATATATATACATACATTTGCATAAAGCAAGTACCAACTCCCATGTTGATGAGAGTATTAAGTACTTGACAAATCTCCCTTTAAGTTACATTTTGAACAGATAAAAAATGTGCGATTAATTTGCGATTAATCACTATTAACTATGGACAATCATGCGATTAATCGTGATTAAATATTTTAATCGATTGACAGCCCTTATAATTTCTTTCCTAAAATCTAAACATATACCTTTTTTTAAGTTAATTAACATGAGTTTATTTTTTTATTATTATTTTCTGACCTTAAGGTCAAGAAGAATATCAGTTACTGCTCAAGACCTTCTCTTTCACTATTGTTCTGTTGTATTTCTCTCTGTTTGTCCGCTAATGTGTACTGTCATCATAATCAAATGTATGTTTTACTTGTCACAGGAGATTCTGGTTTCCCTGGAATTCCAGGTGAGGGATGATGTCATATTTTCATTGAGTCATTACCAGTATGTTATACATTTTTCCTAGGACTATTGTGTGGCATCGTAATTTCATTTTTCTGACTGTGACCTTTGACCTCAGGTGCCCCGGGTTCGATGGGACATGCAGGCCCAGAGGGTCCAAAAGGACAAAAAGGAATCCAAGGTGTGGAGAGCGCCACAGTTCAAACTGCATGATGCAAGTACACGGCTTAGCTTCTTGAGAGCGAGTGATTCAATCTGTATGTAAAATGTCTGATCAGGTGATCATGGAGTGGATGGGGCACCAGGGGTCAGGGGTCGCGAGGGCCAGGCGGGCCCCAGAGGTGAGGCAGGACCTTCAGGCTTTGGAACGAAAGGCGACAAAGGTAAAGCTCAGATTCTCAGCAGTAACAGAACTTTGGTGTGCATTAGTGATACTAATAACACTTAGTTTATCTTGAGTCAATACAGAATCTCATGTGTTTGGTTTATGCAGGTTCTTCTGGGGATCATGGGTCTGTGGGCCCTAAAGGTAAGATCATTGAACATTTCTTATTGTCTCTTACAAAAACATCTATTTGTGTGTTTTAACATCATTACAAGCTTTACTTACTGACAAAAGGTGCCTCTGTAACAGTTTATTGCCTCATGGTGTATGAACGTTACACGTCACCAGGTGTCAGCATAGAGTCAGTTTGTGACTAAAGCCTCCATATTGTTCAGTGAAAAGCAAACGAGATCTACCTTGAGGTACATAAATTACAGTAATTAAGAATGAAAATGCCCCAAATGATGAATTCTAATTTTCAATTAAGTTCCTGCTGCTTCTACTTATCACATCATATCAAAGACATCTGAGGACACGTGGGGTGTGGCCAATGTGAAAATGTTTTTCTCTGATAATTATTTAAATTACAAGCACATCAACAGCATTAATTCACCTCTTCAGTAGCACCAATGATTTGCAAAAAATACATTCTGTGTCCCCCCTCATAAATAAATCTGTCTTTAACTGTTGTTCTAAACTTTACTATCATTCAACCTATCCTTTTGTCCTGTTTATAATAAAAAATAGAAACCAATTCAAGCATGAAATGCAGAAAGTAAAACATTCGCTAAGTGCTGTTTAAGTGTGACTCTAAAGACAATGAAGTATTAATGTATAAGTAAGTGCAAATATCTCTCTCCTGTCTTTCCTGATGCATTAATGTAAATGTTTATTGGGCTTCACTGTATTAACACATCTGTAGTTATATTTTCATATAATATTCTTTTTTTTAAATTTAAATTGAATTTTTTTATTACTATTTTTTTTACTATTTTACTGTATAACTATTATTCATATTTTTGATAATTAGAGTTCTCACTATAGCACCATTAACAGTTAAAATATGGTATCATAATATATAATCAATTAATTAATAAATGTCAATAAAGTATTAAAAAAAGAGAAGGTGCAATTTCATTGCAACTTTTAGGACAATTAATTCCAATATTAGTTTCACATTAGTTAATTGATTAATGTTCTTGTTCAAAAGTCCTTTCTAATATTTATTAATCTATGATCTAGGTGCACCTGGACTTCCTGGACTCTCTGGAGCACCAGGTCAGTTTCTCCTTGTTATCATTCATGTAGAGCATCACAGTGACTCCGGAAAAAACAACTGTCATGTCAAATTTACCACCTAAAAATACTGTTAGCAGTGCCTTGACTTGATCCCTTGCATTTTACATGGACTGTTTTGTTATATGTCAACCAGGTGCTGGGGGTTTCCGTGGCGAGTCAGGGCAACCTGGGCCTAAAGGTAGCTCACATGGACTTTGTTCAGTTCTTAAATACGTTGAAATGCATAGTTAGTTTATTTTATATACTATAATGTTACTCACAGTCACTCTTCTCACTCCGCAGGGGACAGAGGACTTGCTGGATTCCAAGGACTTAAAGGTTTGTTGTCACTACATCAGGTTTTTATAGGACTTGTGGGGTCCGTGAACGTTTCTAACCGTGGTTTAATATATGTTTAATTTATGTTTATTTTAGGTGAAGCTGGTGACACGGGTCTCAGAGGCGTTAAAGGTCAGTACAGCTTTGTGAATTAAACTATATGTGAAGCTGGCATGTTATATACTCAGTTTCCTAATCCAGTTGTCCTAATCCTTAGGTGATCCTGGTTTACAAGGTCTTCAAGGTCAAGCTGGAGAGAGAGGAATCAAAGGGTCAATGGGTGAGTCACAGGACCTCCAGCCGTAGATAGTTAATAATTATTAATTCTCAGGCACTCACATTATGGTATTGTGCTTCTGAACTATAAAAACAGTTTGACATTTTGGGTAATGCGCCTACTCGCTTTCTGGCAGAGAGTTAGATGAGAAGATCAATGCCACTCTCATGTCTGTCCTTTGAATATGAAGCTGCAGCCAGTTAGCTTATCTTAACACAAAGCCAGGAAGCAGGGGGAAACAGCTAGCCTGGCTCAAAAAAATTGCCCAATAGCACCTCTAAAGTTCACAAATTAACACGTTATATTGTGGTTGTTTAATGTAAAAAGGACAATTTGCAGTTACAGGGGGTTACGTGACTATTTAGTGGCTGGAAGCTGTAACTTCCTGGAGTCTCTGCTGGTTGCCTGGAAACTGCTCACAATTTTGAACTATTACTTTAATGTGATTTGATTGCGATGAATTAAAGGGGATCTATTATGCTCCATTTCCAGCTCTATATTTTTAATTATGGGACTCAACTAGAGTAGCTTTGCATGATTCACATTTTTAAAAAAAATCCTTTGTTATACCGGCTCTTCATGAAGGCCATCAGTTCATCCTCTGTCAGAAACAAGCCGTTGATGAGTGTGATCATAACAACCCATTCAAGAAAATGAAAAAAAAAAAACTTTACAATTGTGTATAATCAATCTTTTTTATTCTATACATTTGTTATTTAGAATTAAAGATAGTTCAACTTTATAGCTCACTTATTGTTATCCTTTTACTGAACTTGTAATTGTTGTTGTGTGAAATCATTAAAACTGATTTCAATGAGGCAGTAACAAGAGTATTAAATCACATCCTCCACCGAGGGGCAGCAGAGAGGAGTCCGCTCATAAAGAGAAGTTAAGATGAAACTTTCCCCAGGGAAATTGCTCTGCAACAGATGCAATACAAAGTGGGAAGAGTGCAAACTAATAGTGTAAATATAAGAGTATATTATGAGTACATAATTATATAATATATAGCCTCTTTTATTGTTCATTTAAGGAATAACAGACACTAAAAATAAACTGTCTATTACAAACCACAGTTTGTTTTTTAGAGTGACTTATGGATTTACATTCAATATAAATGTTTTCTTCCCTTTTATTATGTCATCAGGGTTGTCTGGAGCCGATGGATTGAAAGGACCTAGAGGTAAATGAGTCATTATATAAGCATTACAGATACATCTATTTAAACATTATTTTGTTATGTACAAGGACGTAACATTGGAGATTACACTCAAGAACGTCAAGCTAAAAACAAGGATTTTCTTCCTCTTTCTGATCATTTAGTGTTTAAGACACATCCAAAAAATCCTCAAATCATCAATACTTATATTTTTATTTTTGACCCTCAGGTGACCAAGGACAAGCTGGACCCCCTGGACTCAGAGGTCCTGCTGGGCCTCATGGAGATGCCGCCCTTCCAGGTAAACTGAGCCTGATGCTACAGCTATATTAACATTATCAATAGTGGATGATATGATAAGATATATTCATGACATCTCCACCTCTGTAGGATCACCTGGGCTTCAAGGACCACCAGGTACGACTCTACTATTGATACACATTGTTGTTTTATTATTAATTATGTGACATTTTACTATCAATTCTCTTTTCTTTTAATGCTCTCAACACTAAAAATGTACTCGCGTCTTGCTTTTAGGGATACCAGGGAATCCAGGACAATCTGGCGCTAAAGGTACAGCTACTGTTAACGTCAGCTCCTTTGAGGGCCATCTGCTGCAGAAAGTGCATGCTCTCTGAAATACCAGGTTTTGTGCTATTAATATGTGCGTCTGATGTAGCGTGTGTCTGTCTGTTTTAGGTGAACCAGGTCCACAAGGAAGAATCATCAATGCAGGTAACAGATCATGATAAAACTTATATTTTAAACATATTAGTGATTATAGTTTGAGGATATCTGGGCATCACTTTTATTTATTTTCCAGCTGGCTCCACTTCTATCGGCATCCCAGGACCACCTGGGCCTTCTGGTCCCCCCGGCCCTGCAGGACTTCCAGGATTATCAGGTCTGACCCTCGACAGCCCAGAAAGTAGCCAGATGATGTCCTTGGCATTCTGCATATCTTGCATGTTAGCTCTGAATGATATGTACCATATCAGTCGTAACAATTCTTATATTTCGTGATTTACCTCCTCAGGTCCTATTGGTCCTGCTGGTCTGACTGGCCAACCTGGTAGGTCATTACGCTTTTTTTGCTCCCAAAGGAAGCTTTTTGGATCAGATATGTAGCCATCAGAGTCTCATGGATGCTGCATTTTGTTTGTTTTCACAGGTGCTAAAGGAGACAGGGGATATAGGGGAGAGCAGGGAGAACAAGCAATAGCAGCGAGAACATCTGAGAGTCTATCCTCGACCTCCAGTGAGTACTTTTAAGACATACAGTGTTTAGAGGTGAGAAATAACCTGCCGCATCTGTGGTGTAACATTAACTGCAGAATTCACTTAAAGCGAGGACTATGTCACATTTGAGAGAAAAATAAATGACACAGTCTTCTACTTACAAATGAAAAGTTGAATTCATAAGAAATAAAATCCAGTTTGGTGTTTTGATGCTACAGCCTTACTTGGTCTGGTATGCCCAGTAGTGTTCAGATCCTTTACTTAAGTAAAAGTACTAAAACCACACTGTAAAAAATACTCCACTGCAAGTAAAAGTCATGCATTTAAAGTCTTACTTAAGTATAATCAGTACTTAATTATTAAAAGTAAAAGTACTCATGCAGAAAAATGCCACTGCGATTTTTAAAATATAATATATTATATCATTAGATTATTATTACTCATGCGTTAATGTGTAAGTTGCATTTCACTGCTGTAGTTGGTTGAGGTGGAGCTACTCTTGTAACTATTTTGTGTAGAACTGCAACTATTAATTATTTCTATTGTGCGTTAATCTGCTGATTAAATTATCAAATAGTTGCCAATTAATTCTCTGTCAAAGGATTTATCGATTAATAAACTAATCGTCTCAGCTCTATTTGTATAAACTGTTGGATAGTTTAATTTAGTAGTTTAGTTCTATAACAAAATTTCATATTTTATCAGCAATTCATATGTTTTCTATGCAAAAATGTAACTTAAATGTAAAGTAAAATGTTTTTGTCTTGAGTACTTGAGTACTACGATCAATCGCGTTGTGCGAAACGGGTCGAGTTGCGCCTATATTTATGATAATGATAATATTTATTACTCGTTTCAACCTTGACACAAGCAGCGCAGATCCAATCCTTCTGTTGTTACCTTTCACAATAAAAGCCTTAGACATATAATATTGACAGGCGAGTATTTTGCATTTTCGTGTCATTTATTTGACACACTCCCGGTGTGTAAAGGCCTTAAAGCTGTCAAATTATTGCAGTGGAGCAGAAGTATAAAGTGCCATGAAAACAAAATACTCAAATAAAGTATTTTAAATGAGTTCCTAAGGGACAGTACTTGAGTAAACGTACTTAGTTACATTCTAACACTGGTCAATTATGGTAGCTAATACTAGCAAATAATAAACAGTACAAAGCCAGTTTATTGACTTTAAACCCTCCCCTACTTGTGCTACTCTACGTGTTGGCGTTTAGCATTTTCTTGTAATTGCATCTTGTGGTCACAGTGGGCGTTGTTTAACCAAAGTTACATAGGGATGCTTTAATGTCATTTCTACACTTTTAGCCTAGTTTGCCCCTCTACAGACCAGAATACTGTTCATTACTGAAAATGATGTTTCTTTTTCTGCTTTAGGGCAGTACAGTGTCAGTGGAAGTTCAGGAGGTTCAGGAGGACAACCTGGCCCACCCGGCCCACCGGGTCAACCTGGACGTCCAGGTAAATAAAACTACAACACGCTTTGTTGCAGCGTCATCAAAGACATCATCTTTAATGATTGTATCGGATTTGTTTGACGCCAATCTGAGAATGACCACAGCCTTCTTGTAATGTTCTTCAAATTGTGTCACTGACTGTTTTTAAAACATGTTTCCATTAGGAGACTCAAGACAAGGACCTCCGGGACCACCTGGGCCTCCAGGTCAGACAGGCAAGTATTTAAGCTCATTAAATCCACTGTTTTCAAATATGGACTCTGAGGCAAGTGGATCACACAGTTTGGTATTATGTGAAGCTCATCTGTTCTTTATATCAAACTTTAATCATCCTTTTTTTATTTAGGTTATGGAAGACCAGGACCTAAAGGAGACAGAGGAGACGCAGGCTTTGCATCCAGCTCTGGTATGATCCAGAATCTAAACGTGTGCTCTGTCTGGATGTGGGTTTGACATGTAATTAGCATTAACAGTAAACACTGCTCTTCTTAACAGGAACGTATTATACTGGACCACCAGGACCACCAGGACTCACTGGGCCTTCTGGGCCTAAAGGATCAGCAGGTGATCACATTTTGACATCTTACCGTTAGCCTCGTTTGAAGAAACTTCCCCTCTTTTAGTTTTAGTGATACTTTATTGTAACATCTCCGTCGTTATTTCAGGTACTCCTGGACCGAGAGGATACCAAGGTAATTATCTTCCTTAAATTAGTATCACTCTTTCACCAAGCATTTGTGACTGTTACGTAACAAAACAGATAGTTGCGAGGCCTCCCTCTCTGATGTAATCCTTCCTAACATAAATAACTGTGCCATCATCATCATGTGTGTCTCAGGTGAACCAGGCCAGGCAGGTGTGCCGGGCACCCCAGGAAGCTCTGAGAGAGGTCAGCATCCAAACACAAATCCTGAAAAAAATCACTTCAGAATTATATTAGAGAGACACTCTTAAAAGACTTAATGCACAGTGTGATATATACTGTAACTGTATTTTTATCACTTCCTTACAGTGTCGACTTATAGTGGAGGACAGGGGATCCCTGGACCACCAGGTCCACCGGGACGTCCTGGACATCCTGGACTACAGGGAATTAAAGGTACCAACACATCGCAGATCTGTGAATACTGTCAATGTTTTACTGTCGGTATTTCAGAGTAAACACTGTGTGTGCGTCATGTGACGATAATGCTTTTGTTGCTGTTTTATCATCTCTAAGGGGACACTGGATCTCCTGGTATTGCTGGCTCTTCAAGAGGTAGAGAAAATCATGATTTAACTCTACAGTAATAAAATACAAAATTCAAGTGTTTTCATCTTGTAAAAGCTCAAGTAGTTCACAGTGGCTTTAAATATCGATGTTTTCTTCGGGGTCTTTACTATTTAATTTTCCCTTTAGGCTCCATCTCAGTCACGTCAGGTCCTCCTGGTCCTGCAGGTCCTGCTGGGCCTCCAGGCCAGCCGGGCTCTTTCTCTTCTTCCACTGAGATGCGGCAGTACATCAGTGAATATCTAAGTAAGAGTTTTTCTGTAGCAAGGTCACACGCTCACAGGCTGTCCGCGGGATAGAACAGAGTATGAACATGTTTTATTTGTTCCGTGCAGCTAGAAGCATACAGTCCAGTAACCAAGGACCTCCAGGTCCACCCGGGCCTCCAGGAATCCCTGGATCCTTCTCCGGCTCTATGGAGGACATCTCCGCTCGTATCATTGCATACTTGCAACGTAAGCCTGTGCTTTTCCCCCCAGAATGTATATCACTAAATGATGAGTGTGAGGAGTGTGTGCGTATAATAGCAGAATGGGGGGACACCATTAACTGTGTTGTGTGATTTCAGGTTCGGGCTCAGGCCTCAGCATCGGTGTTCAAGGTCCTCCAGGACCACCTGGTCCACCTGGACACGGCTCTGGATCCCTGACGGTCAGCGGTCTCATCATCATGCTCCAGAGTAAGTACAATACACTCTCCGGCTGAGCCAAAAGGTATCAGATACATATATTATATATCCACACTGCACTCTGTGGTCTCTGTAAACTCTTCAACATCATCTCATTTGACTGTGAAGACAAATTTGCTTTATCAGAGGAAGCTCCACCCTAAACTATGTCTTCTCTGCTGTGATTTGTCTAGGAGACGATGTGAGGAGATATTTGACAGGACCACAAGGGCCACAAGGACCACCGGGACAACCAGGGGCATCAGGAGGACTTTCAGGCAGTTACAGTGTAGAGGAGATCGCCACATATGTCTTCAAAATCATGAATGGTGAGCACTAACAGAAAAACAATAACCCTAGAAGTGATACCTTGGGGCCTGTACTACGAAACAGGATCTGGGGTTAGCGAGGTAACTTCCAACGAAGGTGGATCACTTCTTACCGGGGTAGATCGCCATGGTAACTGATGCTGAACACCTAACCTGCTCTGGATTGTGTGTTTAAATTCTTCGTATTTGTCTAATATTATAGTCTGCTCAACTTTTGTAAAATATGCTGCTCTGCTGACAGTAGACTTGTCCATGTCTGTGATTGGTCATATACTGCAAACACCGATAGCCAGATGGAGAAACCCTGGGTTGACTTACTGAGTTGATAACCGCCGTCGTAGGACCGCTTAGCGGGATCTCGTTTGTTAGGGTTAGTGAAGCCAGATAACGAGAAGATACCTTGGGTATGTTGAACTCGCTTCGTAGTACAGGCCGCTGGACTTAATTAATCAATCAAATTGCTATTATTTTCATTTTCAGACAGAGGGATTGCTAGAGGTCCACCCGGGCCAGCCGGTCCTGCTGGGCCTTCTGGTTCAGGGGGCTCTGGCTTCACTACCGCCACGATTGACTACACTGCACTGATAAGAAGTAAGTCAACGTGTTCCTCCCATCGACAGTGTTGAACAGTGAAAAGGTAGTCACCCCCTCATCATCTTTCTTGTATCTTCATCTACTCAGATTCAGACTTCCGCAATTGGATTAACTCTGCCGTACAAGACAGTCCTCGTGGTTCTCCGGGTATCCCAGGGCAACCTGGCCCTCCTGGTCTTCCAGGGCAAACTGGCCCTCAGGGGCCGGCAGGAGTCTCCACCGCCGTGTACGGGTCGGGAGGTCGTGGCTACAGTATGGAGGACATTCAGCGTTACCTGCAGAGTGAGTCGGACAGAGAGGATGAACATAATGTTTATGGCTTAGTGTCACATAACAAGGTCATTTAATGGGAACGTTACATCTTACAACAAAGAAACCCATCAGGTTGAACATGATCCACTTCATTTAACGGCTCTAATTTGTATAATTTTGATTTAATTTGAAACCATCCATAACCTACAACCAATGTTATTACTCTGCGTACAGTACAGTTCAAAGGGTAATCACGATTACATTATATTTATAGATTTATATTATTTATAGCATCCTCAAGTTAAATGATAGCATTAATTACACTTAGAAGAGGAATAAGAAATCTCATTGAAACATTAATTATCATCATAACTGCCTCCCTGAGGGAATAGTGACTGAAAACAGGATTAAATATTTATACGTATACAGAAAAGCAAATTTGAATTTATTGCAAACGTAATCGAAAGACGGCGTGTTTGTGTTTGCGGATGCATTTTTCCAATTTGTTTGCTTTAACTCGCCAACAGGAGGAAAAAAAACATTGAGCGACGTGCGTAGTGCAGCAAAAAACCTGAAAATCAACCTGTAAATACTCACATTTATGGCAAATATCATTAGCCTCAATCACTGCATGCTACACTTATTGGGATAACACGTATAGCAATACTCAGATATTCCAGGTTCAAGGCGAGTCCATCGGAATTAAATCATGTCGCACAACCGTGCTTTATTCACTGAATGTGTTCGGCCGTCTTGCCTTCATCTTCCTTTTAATACAATTCATTGATCCGTATTTTCACCAATAAATCACCATAGATGCCGTATATATACAAACAATTACATTCTTCTTTGAAAATACTGTTCACTAAATATCATTACTCTTAAATACAAAAAAATGCGACCACAAATACAGAATTTAACATTATGACCATCTACTTTGACAAATACGCTATTTCATCTTAATCCATCAGTGGGAACAAAGGTTGAATGTCTATTTTTAAATATAAAATGAAGTGTGCATCTGTAACCACACCCAACGGTGATGTCACGGTGTACTGACACACCCTGGAGTTCACCTCGTCATCACTGCAGCGAGCTGAGAAGTTAAACCACTGGAGGTCAGCAAATACACGATTTTCATTTATATGAGAAGTATGATACTGGGGAATCTATTACATTCATAAATATGCTTCTATTAGTGTATAATCACCTGAAACTAACACTTAACACTGGCTCTAGCGTGGGTATTTTGCGTTTTTACATTACCTGAAAGCCACCGTAGTTCTCCGACACGCTTGGAAAGGTAGGGGTGAGCGGAGGGGTATTCAGTTGGTTGCAATCTGCAACCTCACTGCAAGATGCCACAAAATCCCACACACTGGTCCTTTAAATTCCTCTTTAATGTAATGCAATAGCCTGCATTAAAGCATACCTTTATATAGCCTAATATTCAGTTAGAGGTGTTCATTCAACTCATTTTGACGGTTGTTTATTTATCAACTCCTTATGTTTTAGTCTACCATCAATGAGGTTGCACAAGGTTTCCTCATCTTGCTGTGCACTTGTACAAATTAGAATGACAATAACGTCGACTTGCATCTTTCTCAGGTTCTGGTTTCAGAGGTGCTCAAGGCCCTCCTGGTCCTCAAGGTCCACAGGGACCACAGGGTCCACCAGGCAGTTACAGTGGCTCAACTTCCTACAATGGAAACTTCCCCCGGGAGAGCATCCGCACTGAAATTCAGGAGTATCTGACCAGTAAGCTCCCAACATCCCACACGGACAGATTAAAGACATGTGAGCACAGATGAGTGCGCGTATCACAGATGAACTTTGTCTTTCAGATGACGGTGTTCGTCGTACCTTCATCGGACCTCCAGGGCCGACGGGTCAGAAGGGAGATCGCGGAGAGCCGGGTTACGTCCAGAGCTACACGCATAGCCAGAGCTACACTCGGGGTGACTCTCGATCCGGCTCCGAGCGCAGAGATGTCGATGCCAGCAAGGTCTCTGAGACAATGGACTACTCCACCGTCGCCTTGAGAGTTTCAGACTACATCAAGAGTGAGTCGGTCAAAGCCGTCAAGTGTATAGATTTCTTTTGTAGTTATCTAAGGCAAGAGTTTTTAATCTGACAATGTTTTTTTTCACTCCTATTACTTGTATTTATTTACTTTACTACTATTTGGTAGATACTTTCGACTCTAAATATGCCCCTACTACAGTTCCCATAATGCTATGGGGATAGCATTATCTCAGATGTCACAAATAAACGTCAATAAATTTGCTGATGGTACGTGTCCACAGGATCCATCCTTCCCATTCATAGTCGATGTAAGCAGCCGTGCAATGCATTCTGGTAGCGTTGCAGCGCGATTTTGAGAGACGGACCGCTACATTGGCTGCTCCTCATTTGAATAAAGTTGAGGTCTAGTCTACTTTATGCAAATCAGGGGCATCCGGCTCGACTCGCCACCTCTGGAAACTCACAAAAAACTGTTAAATCAACAGTTGTCGATCTAAAACGAAGGCCGATTCAGCAACTGCATGGCGTAATACTCACATAAAATGTTTTCAGAAACACATTTTCGGTGAACTATTTTCGTGATATAAGAGAAAAAATATTCCAAACGAGCCGCCACGTTGGATCCGGTTTGAAAGCTAGGAGCAGCAGCCCACAAGGGAAAGCGTTCGTCCAATCAGGTACGGACAAGTACCGTCACAAAACGTAAAAAAAAAAAGACGCTTCTTACAACTCCAGAACTTGCCTGAGAATCATCACGTTTTTTAAGTTTTCTTCAGTATCAAAGTAATCCAGTGATAGCTGTCTGTACATCCACGGGTAGAGTCCAAACAGGAACTGCTAATAGATAATTCTGCATACTTTTAATGGTGCCAGTTTACCAAAACGTCAACAAATATCAGCGGAGAAAACGTAAAAAAAAGTTAAGAATCTGAGTACTTCTTCCTCCTCTGGCCAACAATGATGAAGAAGTTGATGATGATGATGATGATGTCACTTTGATACAATAATCCTCCTCTAGGTCAAGGCCTGCTGCAGGACTACCTGGTTGATGGTCCTGGGAGGGCGCACGTAAGAGCGATTCAAGGCCCCCCTGGTCCACCCGGCCCTGTCGGACCATCTGGTCAGAGCCGCGTCATCGGGGCCTACGGCAACGTCACAGCTGACCTCATGGAGTTCTTCAGAGGTGAGGATACAGAGTTATGATTTTCCACATACTGTACAGAACTGTATCGAGTTAAACCTCTTAGCAATGGAAAAGCAGACTTATGTAAGTGTAGTTGGAAAATGTTGCTTCATCACGACTAAATCTGTTCTCAACTGTGCTCTTGCGCAGCCTACGGCACCATCGCCGGCCCTCCAGGAGGCCCTGGACAAAGGGGTGACAGAGGGTACCCAGGACCCAGAGGAGAGAAGGGTACATTTAAACAGAGTTGATGAAACGCAGCGTATTTTTTAAGTCCTGTTTTTAGTGGAGTGACTAAACTTTCATGTGTTTACAGGTGAACTTGGGCGCCCAGGTTTACCAGGACTACCGGGGTCATACACTGTCCAAATTCCACACAGAGTGCAGAAGAGGGATGCAGGTAACTTGAGTCAAATATTGTTAAATCACATAAAAAAATATCCAGCTTTACATACATGTGACTGCATCTTTTTCACCCACTGCAGGCAATAAAGTGGTTGGCCGTCGTCAGCAGCACCGCCGTCGCCACGCCAGCGGTGTCTAAACATACTACTGGATCATGTCACATTTCATTTTTACTTGATTTTTTTTTTTTTAAGGTGTTCAACTGTAGCGGTGCAAGTAGTCAAAATGCTCCTTATTGATGCCATCTGTAGGAAAGTCACAGGACAATTTGAGAAATGTCCAAAAAATGCAATAAGTGTCTTTAAAACAGCTTCAGTAGAGTTTTGGATTTAGCTGCTGGTCGGTGTCTTTGTCGCACGGACTTCATTTTTTTTGGGTGTATAATGTTTACTTCACTAAGTTAGTCACTTGCATTCAAGCTTTTTTTTTTTTTTTTTCCAGGGGTAGCTTTGTTTAAGAGAATATCTATTTTGAAGCAATAAGTAGCTTTCATTGCACTTTGCATCTTTTTCCACTGCTAGTGTAACTTGAGAGTCTGGTGTACTTTTTTTTGTATTTGTTGTCTTTTGAGGAATATATTGTATTGAGGACTATACAAGGGCTAAATGTTGTGTCAATGTTTCATAAAATACGCAATATTTTCAGATTATCCACATAATTCAAGCCAACCTCTTGCCTTTAAGGCCCCTGGATATTATCCTTTACACCCCATACAAATGATATAACAATTTACATTTTTTAAATATATAAAGCAATCATCATTACCGGTCAGAGTGAGGGTCATTTGTGCTGTAGGGAGGGGACTTTGGTGACAGTAAATGTTGGTGTAGTAAGGACTGATGATTTACTTGAAAGGTTTGTTGGTAAAAAAAATTCTATAATTAAATAAATTACGTTGTTTGCATGGTTGAAAGACAGATAATCGCTAAGGAATGACTGATTGGTTGTATATTTTTTTGTATAAGAGCGCACTGAATGGATATATTTTCTTTATACCTTAAAGTGTTAAAAAAGATTAAATTATAAAAAATGTTCCCAGGTTATGTTTTACATGATTTGACATTTGATCAATATATTTGAAAGACACACAAATAAATCTATTTTTGGACTTGGGAGTCTTGATCTTCACTCGAGGTTGTTTCCAGACAGTTAAAATGTCAAATATACAGTCAATATTTTATTTACAACAACAAAAAAAAGTCAATTTATAAAGACACTTTAAATACATTTGATCTGACATCAAAATAATATTCATTGTGGTAAAATGACAACTTATTGAAATGCTGTAAATTAAAATAAAAAAACGAATATTTGAAATCTATGGGGGATATGGTGTAATTCACAAGACGCTGTCTCCAATATCCCCAATAAAAACCCAGCATTCATTAGAACATGCAGCGACAAAATAAACTAATCAGGTATCTTGAAATCTCTTTTTTTGTGAACCATCAATACTTTTGCTCCTAAAATACAGCGAAGGACGTCACACATTGAAACTCGTCCAGTTTACAGATACAGCATTTGACCTTTCATACAACAAGAGCAAAAAAGCTCACAGAAAAGAGCGAGTACAGCATCGATATATCTGGAATACATGTTTTAAAAAACTAGATGTGATCATAAAATACTAAAGGGCATATTTGAAGAAAAAGAAGTAAAATTAGAAGTAAAAATAAATTCAGTCAGTTTGGAGTTTGAATAGGCTTTGGGTGAGACAAAGGTGACTCACTGTCAACAAACACATTGACAGTTTTACTACTGCATATTTTTTTTTCTTTAGCTCATGTGGCAAAACAGTGCAAATCAACAGCTTTACATTCCTTTAGTTTTCATTTCAAAGGTGTATTTTTTTTCCATCATTCTCCAGGAAGTAACAGGTCACCTCTGTGTTTAACTAAGTGGGAGTACAGCACTGAAATGAAACTATGTGCTAAAGCAATAGATATATTCTTGTTCTCGAGACAGTAAAACCCTCGTGGCAAGCACAGTATCTGATTGAACTTCATATGTAGGTACACACATGTAACAATTCACTCAGCGCATCACTTACAACACAGTACGTTCCGTTTCATTTTAACTCGCGGCCTTGTGACCCCAACACGGCGCTGTTTTTGACATTAGAATACCATAACACAGTCTTACAACTACAGACTTTTTCATTAAAGGGGAACCTATTGCGCTTATTTTCAGGTGCATACTGGTATTTGGGGTTTCTACTAGAACATGTTTACATGCTTTAATGTTCAAAAAAGGCTTTAATTTCCTCATAGCGGCTGTGCTGCAGCACCTCTTTTCACCCTCTTCCTGAAACGCCCTGTTTGAGCTCCTCACCCCCCCAAAAAGCCCAGTCTGCTCTAATTGGTCAGCTGGCCAACGCTGTAGTGATTGGTCAACCGAACCTAATTTTCTGGACTTTGCTTCAGCTCCGCTCTAACTAGCTTTGTTTGAGGGTGTGCAAAACTAGCCGCTAGGCAGGTATTATGCACGTGTTACTTGGTGACGTCACCATGTTACAGAAGAAAAGGCGGGACTTCAATCGAGGCGTTTCAGGCAGTTCGGGAGCAGTGTTTCCGTGGGGCAGAGGAACTCCCTTTGGCGTGGACTTTGAGTTTTGTAACTTTGCAGACCTTTTACGTGCACAAAAATCTATATAACGCACGAAATGAAAGGGAAAAAGCACAATAGGTCCCCTTTAACTACTCAGTACATCATCTCCCCTGTACCAGCTCTACCTTACATGCAGCAACAATATCTCAGAGTCGGTTTAATCTCTCAGCATCTTGTGATTGTGGGGGGGAATTGATAACCAGCTATTTAAGTGCAAGACATTCAGGGGGCCCTGTGTTTACTGAGGGGCCTAAATGCAGAAAAAAAATAACACATGAGGCACTGGAGATCATTCATACTGTAGCAGGCTGTGCTTACAATAAAACATGATTGGCCTTCGCTACCAACTGCAGGCTTTAAAATTTGCTCAAACATGCTCAAAAAAGTGCATATTATTATCATTGGACATTTCCCAACAAGCTGAGAAAAACTGTGAGGGAACGGTGTGTAGGCACGTCATGCTCACTAACGGCGGAATCAAAGCGGTGAAGACATTTTTTTTAATCAGTAACGGTGACGTCGCTCCACCAGGAAGAGTCTGTGAGTGCAGCCACATTTGATAGTCTCGTAGCGCATACAGACTATAAGCGAGGCTATAAACCAGAGTTGTGCAGGTTCGGGATGGGGTAAAATTTGGATACTCGACTCTGGGTGGTGGGGTTAAGGCATTCAGACTCGCCGCTCATCCTGAAGAAGACCTCCTGCTCCTGGAGCTTCCGCGTGAACTCCTCCTCCAACGCCTGCAGGGGGCGGCAGATACAAACAAGTGAGTCAATCACTCTGAGGATTATATCACTAACGGAGTAAATGGGTGTTAAATATACCTTCTTCCTGGGTCTTAGCTTCTCTCTCCACTCCTTTATCTCTTGGCTGTGTTCCTCATCCAGCTCCTTCAGCTTTTGGGTCTCGTGTTCAATCAGAAGGTGGCATTTCTCATTCTGGAAGAAAATGTGGGTCAACACACGTGGCTTCAGGATTAATGAACTAACACCTCCTGTACTCTCTGCTTACTTTACACTTTGCTTTTATTATTTTAATTGCCCATTATTTTCACAGCACAATGTCCTGAGATCAAAATCGTTTCTTCACATTTTTTATTTCTAATAATCCTTTTATAGGCACAATCCACTATTTATAATCTAGTTTGTGCTCATAGATGAGAAAACAAGCCCAATGCTTAAAGCTTCAGTGGGCAACATTTATTTGGCATCATTGGGCAAAATTCCACAATAACCTTTCAGCATGTTGTAATTCAAGTGTTCTGAGAGAAAATTAGACTTCTGCACCTCCTCATGGCTCTGTTCTCAGGCTTTAGAAAATCTAGCCAGTGATGGGAGACTTTGGCCAATCACAGGTCATTTCAGAGAGAGAGAGCCTTCCTATTGGCTGTGCTCCAGTCATGTGATTGGTGCTTGGTATTTCCTCAAGAGATCTCAACATGGCTCCCGGGTCACAAACTTGCTGTAGCCTCACCTGTAGCTGCTGCAGCTCCCTGATGTTCGAGTCACAATGCAGCTGCAGATCCCTCATCTGGTTCTCGTGTTTCTGGTGTTGATGGAGCCTCTCGTTCTTCTGCCTCTTGTCTTCCTGAGACGCAAACTGGACCACGAGGACAAAAACAACAACAACAAACAACTGTAACGGCAACTCAAACTCAAACGAAGTTATTAAAAAGGTATGTTTAGTGTTGTTCAAATACTTTTTATGTTATATTTGTTGAAATTCTCTTAACATCAATGAATAAATCAAATGCTCTGACAAAAAAAAATAAAAAAAAAATGTATCTGTGGCTGTCGCAGGACTGTAATAAACCCGTCCAATCATTTCTTTCAGGCCGAAAGACCTACCTGCTTGTCTACGTACCTGCGCACACTCTGCCCGTGCATTCATTGTCACCGGAGTCTTCCACAAGCTACTAGCTTCACAGCTGTGAGTACTGATAACAGCCATGTCTGTTGTTCATGTTCATAATAATAATTTTGGGGGAGTGGCCTTGGAGGGAGGCCTGAAGGGACGGACTGTCAGTGTTGCCGACTTGGCGACTTTCTCACTAGATTTAGCGACTTTTGGAGCTAATGCTGCTAGCTACGTTCATTGGAAAAGAGTTGGCAACACTGGGCTGGGTTTTTCAGGTGAATCATTCTTAAAATTTAGTGTACTCTTGCTTGTTTCTCAGCTTTACCGACCCTACCTTAAAGTGATTTGTCTAGGTGATTATGCAGAAGTGACCCGGCCATGGCTGCAGATAATTTCTAAGATGTTTAAGAGTTCCTCCACTGGTCTCATCTGAACAAAACTAAATTGAAACAGCATTTTGAGGACGATGGAGCCGGTGAAGTTTGTGAAACGGTGACTGGAAAGTTGCAGTCGGGCTGGGATAATTAAGAGTGTTTGTATTGGAGCAGATCCTCGGTGTGACTGTTTGCCAGTGTGACATAATGTTGCTAAAAAAAGGACCATGCATGTTCAGTCCCTTTGCTTCACAGAAACTGTAAAAACAGCCGCAGCATGAGTCCACAGTGTCCGTTACCTGTTTTATCCGCTCTCTCTCCTGCTCGGGCGTGACGGACGCGGTGGCTGTGATGCGGAGGCTCTTCTTGAACATGGCCATGCGGGTCTTGGCGTCGCTGCGCTGAATCTTGGGCAGACGAACCCTCTCTTGAGTCTGTTTGTTCTTCATCTCCTCTACCAGCCGCTGGTTGTAACGATGCATCTGCTCCATCTCCTATAAACACACACACACGCACACACTTTTGAGTTCGGCGGCATTAAATTAAAAAAAGACATGTACTGAGTAGATTTTTTTTCCCGAGCTCTTACTTTCTCGTGCCTCTTCAGCAGCTGGTGTCTCTGCAGGAAGTACTGGTCTTTCAGCTGCTGCTTCAGCTGCTGGTGCTTCTCCTGGAGGTGGCGCTCCTCCAACTCCCACATGGCCGCCTCTCGAGCTACAAAACGCACATGTGCACACATACAAAAAAACATCACGTGAGGCCATGTTAAATGTGAGTTGGCAAACGTGTACATGCATGAACAGCTGGTGACGAGCAGAGCGAGGAAAACAAAACATGACGGGAAACGCTGTCAGCAAGTTGGACGAGCTGTAACATGTCTGCGTGTCACTGTCAGTATTTACACACTGTTGGTGTCGCCGGCCCCTTTACTGGTCGACACTGAAAAGGAAGACTTTTTTTCTACCTTTCAGGCTGTTGTTTGGTTTCATGTCTGTCTGTTATGTAACTTACACAGGATGTTTGAGCTGCTTGAGAGTTAAATCGTCACGTCATGTTTGTCAAATCTAATGGAAAACGAAGTCTAAGAGTCTAGGGTTGATGAGTCTGCTGACGTGGTGCCTTCAGCTGTGTTGTGAGGAAATCAGAACCTGGGAGCGTCGCCATGTTTCTCATCAGCACATGAACGCACCACAACGGCATGCTACAAATCAATCCGTGCTTCCACCAGCTTTGCTATGCAATGATAAAAAACACATATTCCCTGTGAATGATTGCATGTCTCTAGGAGGTGGTAAGCAGTAATGTAAAGATGTGACGTTGTAGTAAAGGGGCTGCTGTTGAGTCATTCTTCCTCCAGCTCTCACCTCTCATCAGCTGCTGCTTGTGGTTCAGACAGTCTCTCTCAATAGTGGTGATCTCCAGTTTATGCTGCTGGATGATCTTCTTCAGAGCTCCGTCCAGCTCTTGCTGCTGCTTCTGTAGGAACTCCTGCTCCTGAGGAGCCAGAGAGGAGAGGATCAGTGAGAGGAAGACAAGGAGGAGATCATACAGAGGGGACAGCAAAGAGCAAGAGAGAGAGAAAGCACAATATAATGTCTCAAAACTGCCTGAAAGTAAATGCTATAATCTAGTCATTCACTTTGAGTTCAGAACAACACAAAGCACTAAGATGTCACATCATCAGCTGGAATCAGTAGAGGAGACACTCAGAGATCATGGATGGCAACGATCCACAATGGAGGTGAAAGAAAGAGTTGCCAGTTGAGTAAAGATTCAGATTCACAGTTTTATGTGAGACAACATCGACATTGACGTTCACGCCGTCCAGAGCTCAGCCTGCGTTATGCATGACTCATTAACATAATCAGCCGGAATGATCGATTCATTAAATTTTCTTTTCTATCCTTGCGCAAAATAAAAAATTGAGAGTTCATCTATCTAGCTGGTGGCAAATTGGCGGTTATATATTGCTATTATTTCACCATGACTTGGCATAACTGGGCATATGATTACACATAGAGATGTTCCGATACCATTGTTTCCTAACTGATACTGATTCTGATACCTGAACTTGCGGTATTGGTTGAGACCGAGTAATGATCTGATACCAGCATGATAAAAAAAAAATGTAGTTATTATTATTTTTATTATTTAACAGCTGTTTAACTACTGACCATGTATGAATAATGGACAGTAGTTGCTAGTGGCAGCCATGATACATCCAGAGGTAGAACGGGTTGCCCACCAATCGGAAGGTCGTTGGATCAATCCCCGGCTCCTCCACATGTCGAAGTGTTCTTGGGCAAGATACTTAACCCCAAATTGCCCCCGAAGGCTGTGCCATCGACGTGTGAATGAGTATTTAGATTAGATCCTGATGGGTGTGTGAATGGGTGAATGCTGACATGTAGTGTAAAGCACTCTTGGTTGAAAGAGTAAAATGGGTTCTATGGGTACCCATGAGTCTCCTACAGACATGCCCACTTTATGATAATCACATGCAGTTTGGGGCAAGTCATAGTCAAGTCAGCACACTGACACACTGGTGTTGCCTGTTGGGCTGCAGTTTGCCACGTTATGATTTGAGCATATTGTTTTATGCTAAATGCACTACCTGTGAGGGTTTCTGGACAATATTTGTCATTGTTTTGTGTTGTTAATTGATTTCCAATCATAAATATATACATACATTTGCATAAAGCAGCATATTTGCCCACTCCCATGTTGATAAGAGTATTAAATACTTGACAAATCTCCCTTTAAGTTACATTTTGAACAGATAAAAAATATGTCATTAATTTGCGATTAATCGTGATTAACTATGGTCAATCATGTAATTAATCGTGTTTAAATATTTTAATCGACTGACAGCCCTAATATAAATGCAAGTCCACAGTGAAGGCTACTGTTTTGGAACTGCGAAGAAGAATTGACTGGTTCAACAAGTTGATTTTGTTTTTTGGTTAATAAATTATGGATCGGCGCATAGACTGGCGTACTAGCCGACACCCGATACCGAATTTTAGGCAGTATCGGATGCATTTCCGAACCTATAATAAAACCCATAATAGGTAACATTGTTATCATACTGCTGAATCCAAATTAAGATGGTTAAAATCCGATACTGTAACCAACAACACAAGTGACTTTTACATCCATCCTGTGAGGCAGTCGGTCTATATTTGGCCCTCGGCTGACAGAGACAAACACGGATCCAGACAGAAGGGGATCAACGACTTACACCACCTCTGGGAGAGAGCACTGTTTACTCCCAGACTCAACGTAGCGGTGTAACACCATAGAAAATACACAAGACTAGATGTAGAACATTTGTGGATTGGTGGAGGAAATATACTGAGCAGGAGAGGAAGAGAGAACCACCGCACAAAACACAGTGATGACAACACTCAAAAAAAACCAACAACACCGCCCATGCTTACATGTGTTGTTCTTAAAACTGAACCATCACAGACTATCCTGTCACTTCTCACATCTAAGTATGGGCCAGAGAGAAACAGGGCACGGAGGGAGGGGGTGGGGGACTTACATCCTGCATCTGAGCGTTGAAGAGTGCGCATGAGGACAACTGAAAAGACTGTATCATAACCTGGGCCACTGCCTGCGGAGGAGAGCACACAGCGCACTCATCCTGATCAGGTACAGACAGCACACAGCAGGCTGAGGATGTCACACACACACACACACACACACACACATACACACACACTAGCACACACACTGATTCTTCCTAAATTATGTAAGAGATTTTCCACTTTGGGAATATCGGTGAGTTTAAGGCGCACAGCACAGATCTGGATAAATGTTAGGAGAAAGTCGATTAATTAGTTATTAAGACTCTTCTCGTCTTCTCATGCTCGAAAAGCGGCACTTGGGTTTAATCCAGCTTGCAAAAAAAAAGAAGCAGTTTTGTTACTTTCCATGCTCCTGGTTCATGGAGTGTTAATAATCTACGAGTTACCTTTCAAGGAAAAGAGGGCCTTTGTCCACATGACTCATGTTTAATTCCTAAAAGATGCACGGGAAAAACTAAGTTTGGAGAGGGCTTCCAGAGCAGATGGAAAGTGTGGAAACAAAAAGCTGTGTCTGCAATCGCTCCCTCCTTCATTAATTCACTCGGCGGTACTCTACGGTGAAGTAGTAAATTGAGAGCGGACACGTATGAATCATCATCATCATTTTTGCATCACCGCCACTGACGAGTGTGCCGTGACATAACTGTAATTTCCACACAAGTAATCTCAAAGGGAAAAGGTGAAGGTGATTGCATTGTGGGATGTTTAGTAGTAATAGTAGTACACATGCTATGATTTGTACATTTTTGGATCCGTTGCAGAGCTGCAATGATTAATTGATTAGTTGTCAATTATTAAATTAATTGCCAACTATTTTGATAATCGATAAATCGGTTTGAGGCATTTTTTTTTTAAAGAAAAAAAGCAAAAATTCTCTGATTCCAGCTTCTTAAATGTGAATATTTTCTGTTTTTTTTACTCCTCTATGACAGTAAAGTGAATATCTTTGAGTTGTGGACAAAACAAAACATTTGAGGACGTCGTCTTGGGCTTTAGGAAACACTTGATCGACATTTTTAGATTATAGATTAATCAAGAAAATAATTGACAATAATCATCAGATGCAGCCCTATTCCATTGTGCGATTTTAAGGATCAAATCTATCACAGGATGTATACTTTTGTTGGGGCTGCAACTATTATTCTGCTGATCATTTTCATGATTCATCGTTTGGTCTATAAAATGTCAGAAATGAATGGAAAATGTCTTGTTTTGTGCAACCAACAGTTCAAAAACCTCAAAGATATTCACTTTGCCTTAAATGTGAATATTTGCTGTTTTTCTTTGTCCTCTATGATGGTAGTCAGAATCAGGCATATTTGCATACGCCCATGTTGAAAAGAGTATTAAATACTTGACAAATCTCACTTTAAGGAACATTTTGAACAGATAAAAAAATGCAATAAAATGCGATTAATCTGCAATTAAATATTTCAATTGATTGACTGCCCTAAGATATGACTTGAAGTTTCGGTCAATCGACTAGTCAAAAAGATAAAAGGTACTTCATCACATTGATGCAACTATTCTGTGAATCCAGATTTGGCCATGAAGCAGCTCTGCTCATTGATTTGCATCTTTGCTCATAATGGCTTAAGACCACCACAGTTTCTACAGTTCACTAGGTAGCAAATACATATACGGAGCGATTACAGACACAGTAATTGTTGTGTTTGTGTGCATGTGAATACTTTACAGGAATGGACCAGGTTATAGGGAGAGAGGGAGAAGAAGAGTAAGAGAGAAGCAGGTGATGGTTTACCTCTGCGGTCTTAAGGAGCGATAGGTCCTCCTTTATGCGTTTCATGAGCTCTTTTCTCATGTGTTTGGGTGACACTCCAACTTCCTGTTTGGCCTACAATGTATGTGCAGAAACTGGTTGATTCTGAAAATCTAACAAAGCTGGCCAACAACAGCTGGAGACATGCACGGCCCACTTTGAGAGGAGAGCTACTGCACCCGGCCACCAACCGATTAAAGTCAGCATGCTTGATTCCCATGACCTGCGACTGTCACAACTGTGAGTTTGAACTGCACGAGTCAGTCGAGTCACGAGTTTTGTCAGAAGAAAGATTTGACTGGTACATGGCAGAAGAAGTTAATCAGTCTCAGAAACAGCTCCCCCTGTATTACTTTGCATTCAGTTAAGTCCCACAGCCATCAAGATCATTATTTTGCCTCCAGAAATTAAAGAAAAGAGTAACTGAGTAGGAATCATCTGGCGACTACGACCGCTGAATGTTTAACAGTCCTGACATGTGGACTGCTCAAAAGCTCTCGGGATTCAGATTGGACTTCACTGATGCGTCACGCCAAACATAAAATAATTCAAGACTTGTTGGTTCCTACCGGCTTTACAGGGATAGTTTGGGTGTTTTGAAGTAGGGGTTGTATGAGGTACCACTGCTACCATCGAGTAGGCGATATCGTAGCATCAAGGTGCACACCGATCGTTTTAAAGACAGCTTCTTCTTCCAGCCACTAACCTCTGTTTCCTGTTCCATTTATTCTAGTCTACTTATTTTTTTTATATACTTTTGTATTCTTGTGTGTAACTCGGTGTGATAATGACAAAGAAATCCTTGAATATATACGCGTTAAAGATGATTCCATATCAGTTACTCTGATGCGAAGCTTTTATCATTTCCCCAAATGATCCCAACACCACTCGGAAAAATCTTCAAAAGTCGGCCATCCCATGACCAAAGCCACCTCACACACTCATACAAGAGACATGGTTAGTTAAATACACAATAACAGTACATTTTGAATTAAGAACACAACATTACAAATAACAAAAAAGTATTTAAAATAGCCAATAGTATTTTTGCAGCTAAACAACTACAACAAAGTACATAGCTGAGGCCTGATGCAACCACTTTAAGCCAACCTGCAATACTATTTTTAAGTACATTGAAAATATACTGCAAGTGAAAGCAAATTGCGAACAGCACGACGACCACCAGGCATCATAAATACACAATGGATGCCAATCGGCGCTGTTGACATAAAAAAAGCTGCTTAAAGCGAAACACGAAAACTGCAACCACACCCAACGAAGCATTTAAGGCTGCAGCAGAGAAAGAGGCAGAAAAGACTAATAAAGACATAACATATTTATACCAAGCCCAGCAAACCATCATCATAAGCTTAAATGTTTAGCCTAAAACTGAACTTTTATTAAATAGTTGTCTAAAAATAACAAACAGACTCAGTAGCACAGCGCTGCGTAGGAGGCAACCAGAAGCCTCGGGGCAGATGAATAATGGATACAACAACATGGAGCTAGCAGCATCTAGGAGAAAGATAGCACAGTGTGTCTGTTGCTATCATTTGCACACGTACAGCACTAGAACAGCACCACTCCCACAGGATTAATATGACACAGCCAAGTATGCCACCGGCTAAGTTGTTAAACGCATGCACCATTAAACAGCTCGTATCTATGACATGCAAAAGCTTACGACCCCCAGCTCTCCCAGTTAGGAGCTAATCAGCCCACTAAAAGGCAACACCATGCAGAAACGTCCATACGCCACCAGTACCTCTTTCTTCCGGTTCTTCAGCATGTTTTGGAACTTGGAGAGTTCCTTGTCTTGATCCGCTTTGATGCGTTTGGCTTCGTCTCGGAGCCGGCTGGTGTGATCCTGCTCCAGTCGCTCGATGGTCTGCTTCTGCTTCTTCTCCAGGTTCTCCACTTCTTGGTCGTATTGACGCTTCTTAGCCTGCGCGGAACAGAATAAGCAGAAACTAGCATCAACCTGACATGATGACTAGAAGTGTTTATATGTGTTCCAATATCATAGGATTATTAAAAATCAACACCCAGGCCTTTATTGATTAGGAAAATTAACTGTAAAAGACATGTTTATAGCATCATTTCAACCTGGCTATAAGACAGTATGACAGACTCAAATTAAAGTTTCTAATATTGTCACCATCAATGATTAAAGAGGACCTATGCTTATTTTCAGATGCATACTTGTATTTTGGGTTTCTACTAGCACATGTTTACATGATGTACTATTCAAAAAACGCTTTACTTTTCTCATACCGGCTGTGCTGCAGCACCTCTTTTCACCCTCTGTCTGAAACGCTCTGTTTGAGCTCCTGCCCCGCCCCCTCCCAAAAAGCCCAGTCTGCTCTGATTGGTCAACTGGCCCACTGTTGTGATTGGTCAACCGAACCAAACTCTTTGGACTCGGCTCCAGCTCCGCTCTAACTAGCTTTGTTTGAGGGTGTGCCAAACTAGCCGTTATGCAAATGTCTTACTTGGTGATTTCACCACGTTACAGAAGAAAAGGCGGGACTTCAAGCAAGGCGTTTCAGGCAGTTTAGGAGCAGAGTTTCTGTGGGGGAGAGTAACTCCCTTTGGAGAGGACTCTGGGCTTTGTTACTTTGCAAACCTTTTACATGCACAAAAAACTATATAACACACCAAAGGAAAGGGAAAAAGCACAATAGGTCCCCTTTAAAGAGGATTTCCACTTCTAACTGAGTAAATGCTACAGTAAGTGATAGAGATAGCCTGGTGTCTGGCTACGTCACTCATGTACAGTAAGTCCCTCCGTCAGATTTAGATCTACTTTGAGACAAAGCAGCTCATTTCCTAGGAGTTGGCAAAATAATAAAAAAAAAAAACATCACACCACTGCGGTACGAACAAACTGACTCACGGTAGTTTCCTGTTCAAAGCGGCGGTATATCTGCTCTCTCTGCTGCTGCAGCTTGTTGCTCAGCTGCTGCTGGGCCCTCTGCTCCTCTTTCTGCAGGAGGCGAAGCTCTCTCAACTCCTGCCGCCTGAGGAAACCACACCAACAGTGCAGTCAGGGGGGGCCACCATATTTACACATCTCAAATTCATTAGTTTGTCATTGATGATGTCGGATTTTAGTCACAAAAAAATATTTTTCATTTATGAGATGGGATTTTATGGTTTGTTTAATCTATATATTTTTCTTATATGTATTTTAAGATTGGTTACACATTAGTCTCCCATTTAATAGCTGCGTTGATGGGTCTGGTCTCCTCATTTCTGAATCACTAGTTATTAAATTGATACAAGTTAACTGTGTGCATTACTGACATAAGGTCGCGAACCCAACAGCAAACAGTCAGACAGCACTTGTGTAAACATTCGGAGCAGCAGGTCTCATGTCTTTAAAAGGCAACGTGGGAGATGACAGTAACATAATGCAGCGTTCATCACGGGAGATAACCCATCTGGCGTTTGTAAAACACTGTGGGTTGTGAGTTGTGAAATGAGCGAGAACTATTTGAAGGCAGGCCCGTTAAATAGGACGCGTCACATATTTAGACCGACGGTACGGTTAAGCAGGTTGGATGCAGACGTACCTCAGGAACCTCATCTCTTCGCTCTTGGTGTCGTTGTCTGTCACTATCTTGGATGTCGTCACACTGACCTCCACACCGTCCACCATGAACTTACGTGTCTTCTTCAGAGTCTTCTTCTGACGTTTTGACTCCTGAATGAAATGAAACAAGGAGGTTTTGGTGGCTCAAAATGATCAAAACAGTGTTCACAACTGAGGTTGTAAGTTAGGCACAGATTATATTACCTGCATAGACACAGAGCCCCCTTCTTTACTCTTGGACAGGAAGCTGGAGATGGACAGATTGAGGTCGAGGCTGTTGCTATCAGCGGCCGAGCTGCTTCCAGAGTCAGAGTCCTTCTCCAAATCCGACTTGATCACAGCGGGGCTTCCATGCTCGATCTTGCTTTCTGAATCCGTTTCACTCTCGGGGACGGAGACCGTATCTTGGGAAGTGTTCTCATCTGCACGAGTGGCTTTCTCCTCATCTTCCTTCGCTGGGACATCTTTACATGATGGGACCACTTGTTCTGAATCGTCAGAGATGTTTTTGGCTTCATCAACGACTCCATTTGTGGATTCAGTTGGGTCCTTTTCCTCTAGATTGACCTCCTCCTTGGTCTGGTTCTCTTGTTCAGGCTGCTCAGGCGCCTCATCCTCAGGCTTTTCCTCTGCCTGACTCTCTGTGGCCTCCTTCTCCAGCAAAACCTCAGCGGAGGATTCATCCGCGCTCGACTTTGTGTCTCCATTTATGTTTGTGACATTTGATTCTATATTCTGTGTGTCTATATTTACATCTGTGCCATTAGCTGTGTCTTCTATTCTGTCCTCGGTCACTTTATGCTGAGACGTCTCCTCATCTGGCTCTTTGCTTTCTTCTCGTGATATGGATTCTTCGGGTGTATCTTCAGGTTGTGATTCTCTGGATTCTTCTGTACCAGCTTCCTTTCCTTCCTCTTCTTTCACCTCCTCATGCTCTCGTTCTTCTTCTATTACTTCGGTAGGTTCATCCTCTGTCTTCTCTCCTTGTGTCTCCTTCTGATCCTCCTCTGCTTCTTGACCATCTGTGACAAGTTCTTGTGTAACCGCTGTATCTACAGTGTCTTCTGGCTGTGTTACAACAGGCTCAGCAGGACTCTCTTCAGATGGACCATCTTCTGGTTTAGACTCTGTGGGATCTTGTGAGATGAAGTCTTTAGTGGGCAGCTCTATTAGCCCGGAGGCCAGGTCTTCATTACTGGCATCAGACACCTCGTTGAGTTTCTCCTCCTCAGTCTTGTCTACCTCGCTCGTTCCAAGCCCTTCGTCGGAGAGCTTATCACTGGTCCGGTCGTCGGCAGGCTCGGCCTCCGTCTTTTCCGTAACAGATTCCAGCGTGGAGGGGGCTGGCGGGACTTTGTCGTCCTCTGAGCTGGCTACGCTGGCATCCGATGGCGCCCGCTTGTGCCCAGGAGCCGCCTGAGCCAACAGTTACAAAAATATGAAAACAACAATATGTCTTTCATGAATCAAATCATCATTTAAATTATAGTTTGTTTAGTACAGTTATGCTTGTTATATAAATACACCAATAAAACCACATACCGAAGGTGTATCAGGCTCTTCCTCCTCCTCCTCCTCCTTGCTATCCTCGATCTCCTCTGTGACTTCAGCTTTGGCCTCGGCTATGAGCTCTCTGAGAGGTCTGCTGTCAGTTACACTGGTGACAAAAGGATGCTACATAGGTGGACAGGGACACAAGAAATATACATCTTTATCCTTCAAAACAGAAAATTCAGATTTTTCATTTAAGTGTGTATGCATTCTTTGGGCTATATTGTAAGCTGCGTAGATGATTTGTGTACTGTGAGGTAACAGTAGGGAGTGAATGGAGTAAGGCAGCTCACCTGTAGCAGCTGCCATGTGCCACACCTATTGTCCACATTCTTATCGAGTGCTTTCCGCAGAAAGTCGTTAAATTCTGGTGACCTTTCAAGCATAAATAAAACACAATCAGTTTGTTGCCCATAGACATGAGTAAGTGTCCCTGGGTCCTGCTTTGCATAATGAAATTAATACCGTTCTTCCCCCTGTGGCCATTCAGCTAAGCAATAACAATTCACCAAGCTTTTCACACATTAAACAGTCAACATATCCTTATCTCCAATCCGGAAACATTCCAGTGCCACCTCTCTAGTTATCGCCAGCGCTCCATCTCACCAGCGAGAGGGATGCATGAGCGTGGGTGGCTCGGACTTGGCTATTTTCAGCAGCACTCTCATGGGGTTCATCTCGTGGTTGGGTGGCTCGACCTGCGCCAGCTCTATCAGCGTTACCCCGAGGGACCAGATGTCGGCCTTGTAGTCGTACGGACGGTCCTTGGAAGTTTCACACATTACCACCTCGGGGGCCATCCTGCAAAATTAGAAGGTTTTATAATTAGCATGAAGCTAATTTCGGACTGCGAGCGAATGTGTTTTTTGATATCTTTCCAATCCCAGAAGGTCAACTCTCTTCACTCTTGAGGGGTGAAAAGACAATAAAATAGCATGTGTGTGCATTTCAGTCTGGAATTTGAAAGATAGGGAGCCTATTCAGTATTCAAAGCTGAGGTCATCCAACAATGTGCATTTAAATTGCTGAATTGCCCTTTTTCCGTTTCCACATTCCATGACAGCTTTTGTGCCACCGCATAGAAAAATCATAGCTGTAAGACACACTTGGACAACTATCAGATGGAAAGGGGTAAATGCCCTCTTGTATGCAGGCTGCATGACTCACCAATATGGAGTGCCGATGAAAGAATCTCTTCTCTGTAACGTCTTGGTATTTTTAGCAGACACCCCAAAGTCAGCTGAAAGTAGAAAGGAATTAGGATTCTTCTCATCAGTGCATCAAACTGTATAATGACACTTTCTGTGTTAAACAGTGAATCCATGGAATATATTAGGGGTGTAAGAAAATATCGATACACATGAGTATCGCAATATTATGTTTTGCAATACTGTATAGATTCTCCAAAGCATTGAATTGATTTTTAATTAACCTCTTAAAAATATGACGGCCCACCGGCGGACCTGGCTGCTATTCTGTATTTTTTGAGGTTGTAGCGGGTTCAGTTGTAAAGCTAGGATGAAGCGACTGGGATCATATGAAACTAGAAAAAACCTAAGGAATCCATTGGTACCATGTCATACTTCCATGTCGCGAAGGAGGCTAAATAACGCTCCAAAGTTACGCTAAATTTTGGAGAGGAAAAACTGGCATGGCCATTTTCAAATGGGTCCGTTGACCTCTGACCTCAAGATATGTGAATAAAAATGTGTTCTATGGGTACCCATGAGTTTTCCCTTTACAGACATGCCCTCTTTATGATAATCACATGCAGTTTTGGGTATAAAACATGCAGTTTTATGCATGCAGTATAAACGTGATATCTTCACCTATTCTAAAAACAGTGTATTTGAATATTTCTGCATACTGGGGTCCTTAAACAGACAGAGAATTGCATAAATTGGGTATGACTGGAAAGCTGAGACTCTTGTGGATCCAATTAACCCAATTGTATTCATGTGTGATGATGTTAGTCCCCATAGTGACATTTTTTTTACTCAGATGGTGGTGTGTCTTTATACTATGCAGTTATTACAGTTTTCCTAAAATTTGATTTTAAAAAGATCACAATATATCGCCTTGCTCTTGTATCATGATACGTATTGCATCGCCAGATTCTTGCCAATACACAGCCCTAGAATATATACGTTAAAATAACACTTATCACTTTTCTTCTAAAGCCACGCAGTTATATCAGAATTCTATCTTAACTGACCTGCTTCAAGCTTTCAAATATGAACCCCATAAGTGGGCAGAAAAGCTTCAATCCTGTCATCTCACCCAGCAGTTCTGTTACCTGTGAAACTAGTTCAGCCTGCTCTCTCTCTTTTCTCTCCCATCCCTTACAGTATGCAGACATTAGAGGGAAAGAGAGATCTATCATTAAGTCCCTGTTGACTGCTTGATAATTATTGTTTGCCAGGCTCCGCCATGAACCCTCTGCCTACAGAACATGAATCATCAGGGAACCAGCAGCGATGGATGCTACAGCAGCAACGTGAATACTTTTACTTCTGGAATATTATGTAACAAATTCAATGTATCACCGACTCCAGTACACAATTGGTGTATAAAGAAATACAGCTCTCTCCTTCGGGGCTACTGAAAACACGTCACTTTGTTTTGTAACTTTGTTTTTTATAAACTTGACACCGCATGAATGACTCATTCCAGTTTTATTGTATGTAAACACAGTCCTGTGCACCACTATCCCTAAAGTCACGTAGCTCAGCTGGTTGCCACAGCACTGATATCAAAAGGGTTCCCACAGTTGACTTTACTAATTAGCCTTTTAAGCCTATAAGTGCTGGCCCTGCAGGAAGGTCTAGAGGACATCTCAGACAGAAATCAACAATGGATCAGCTATTGTTCTGTGTAGTAATTCTGAAGTGAGTACCTTAACGTGAATAATCCTTCACATTTAGAGAAATATTATTGTGGCAAATGCAGCAGCAAAAGATGACAGATTTTTTCTTTTACCCAGTTTCACTTCTCCGTTCAAGGAGAGGAGGATGTTCCCTGCTTTCAAGTCTCTGTGGATGACTTTGTTCTCGTGGAGGTAAGACAAGGCCTCTAAGGTCTGGCGGCACACCACACGGATCTGGGGCTCTGTCAGGGGCCTCTCCAGTTCTGTTGATAAACACACAATTAATTTAGAGCTGCATCGATTAATTGATTAGTTGTCAACTAATAAATGAATTGCCAACTATTTTGATAATCCATTAATCAGTTTCAGTAATTTTTTAAGAAAAAAAATAAAAAATTCTCTAATTCCAGCTTCTTAAATGTGAAAATGTTCTGGTTTCTTTACTCCTCTATGACAGTAAACTAAATATCTTGAGTTGTGGACAAAACAGGACATTTGAGGACGTCATCTGGGGCTTTTGGAAACACTGATATTTTTTCACCATTTTCTGACATTTTATGGACCAAACAACTAATCAAGAAAATAATCAACAATGAAAATAATCATTAGTTGCAGCCCTAAATTACTTCACAAGTGATTATGGTTAATGTAGTTTTTGTGATCCACTTTTAGAGACACAGACTATTGTGATGGCTTGATAGTATCCAATAGCAACCGGAGGGCAAATCTCCACCCTGACACTAGCCAGCATGTATGACTGGACAAATCTGGGGGAAGGAATTCATTATAGGTGAGTCAGACCAGTCAGAGCAGAATCAACACACCCAACAGTGAAGTGAATTAATATTTGTAATTCACACATAAGAGAAAGGGATGAGGCGTTTCTTCAGGCTTCAAAATAAGATGGAGAAACTGCAGGCATTAGAAGAAGTGGACTATCCACTCCTTGAAATCTGAGCTACAATAATTACACAGTTGGAATGGCCTCTCTAACTCGGGAGAGGGAAAAAAATCCCACAGAGGAGGTTTCTGGATGGAATAATAAAAAAAAGAGCTGGCACTTGAGGATGGAGCAAAGGAAAAGATCCAGGACTTTATAGTGTTTTTTTTCTGTTTTCCTGCATTGGATGAGGGACTTACCCAGCATGATGGCATCCACTGCACCACCCGCACAGAACTCAATCAGAATCTGAAATGGTAAAACAAAGTAATTCAAATGTGGTCGTGTTTACCGTGTTCACAAGAAGAGTCCATATGTATATGACATACGACTTCCCATGTTGTAAACACAAGCTCACGAGTTTCATTTTAAGGCACCATCATGCCCCAATTTAACTCCTCTCATAGCACAGCATAAGCTTAAAATAAAGAAGTGTTATTCAAGGTAGGTAGGCGAACAACATGACCTTTATAGGAAAGGCATCAGAACCCCTTTTTCTATGTTATTGATTATGCTGTGGAGACATTCCAAGCAGCCAATCGATCAGACACTAAACAGCCATGCTGAGCATCCTCTATAGACACATCTTTTCTTTTCCATTTCAGGACAATCTTTGTGCTTTGGATCGAAACATCAGCAGAGGTTCTAGTTGCAAGCTGGCGACGAAAAATGAAAAAATGAGCACGATTAATTATGCAAAAGGTGTGTGGGTCATCCTGTTAGAACAATTTCAATTTCTACAACTCTTATTCTTTAGAGTGTGACTCACATCCAGGACATTTCACCATACATTCTGATGAAAAATGATTTCCTCATTTGGGTAAACATCATAAAGCCTTAAGCCAATACTCCCTTTCCAGTCAAAATGTCACATGCACTACACACAATTTCATTCCTGGAGTACAGACAGTTCAATTCTTGCCACAAACACATATTCTACATGTGCATATCAAAGCATGTGAAAGGAAATCTAATGATGAAATAAGCAAGGGAGTTAAAGACGATAACAATTTTAATTTACATTCACTAGTTTCATAATAATATACAACTTAAAGCTAGAGTAAAAGATCAGGCTTGAGCATAATGATGCAATGCCTAAATCACTAACTAACTAAATCACCTGCTGTCTAATAATAAGAGAACTATGGATTCATCAGTTCACGGAGCATTAGATGAACATAACACTGTTCCCTAATACTGTTATAGAGAAGTAAAACAGACCAGCTCCTGACCTCAGTAGTAACAGCAGATGTAATGTGCCCAACCACCACTTCATATATATTGGCAGCTGATGGTATCAGATGATAGACAAAAATCAATCAAAGCTACAACCGAGCAGCATCGCCTTCTAGGGACTCAGACAAAGAGGAGAAACTGAGTGGTTGTTCCTGTTCTGCATAACAATGTATCGTTGCCATGGGAATCTCGCATGTAGTTGATGTACGATAATTCTGGCAGGTGTTGATCTTAAACTCAGGTTAAATTGAACATGCATGCATGCAAATAAATCCCCTCTTTTTTTAGCAACGTATTTTCTTTGATTAATCTTTCGTAGAAAAAATATTATACATTAACTCAACACGTGCACAGCAGCGGCAGTTACACATTCATCATGCTGCTTAAAGACAGGGGCCGGAGGGACAACCTGCATGCATCTCTGAATTATTCAGGCACTTTCTCCAGCCACCAAAACCACTCCATTATCTTCCCATAGATGTGGCCAGTCCACCGGGGACGGTCACATGACACCACCTGCCAGGACCTAATTGCTCTGGGGCCTTTTACTGCACACAGAAGGAGATCTACTGACCATGTATTAAAGCTGCACTGTGACTCAACTCTCACAGTAAAATAGCTTAGGAAGGAGGCACAGGACTCTATAAAAATGGGTTTAGGGAGTTTTACTCTTTTTTCACTATTAGGCTTGCCGCGGTAGTCGTGTTACCGGTGTTAAATGATGTTCAGGCATACACCAATTACATTACTTGCCCACTGCCCCCCAGCGTCGTTTTGCTTTTTTTATAGAAATAAAACCCATTTAGTTCATTTTGGTGTATCAGTGCCGTGTTATCAATATATAGTCGGACGATGAATGCTACAAACAGAGTGAAAGTGTTTGCTACGTACAGAGTCTCAGCACAGAGTTGCAGGAGTCAGATTTCACACACGGGACGAGAGAGAGTTGACAGGCAATACGATGGCGGAAGATTTTTGTTGTCTAAGCGAAAAGCAAAAGCGCCTATTTGGCAATATTTCAGATTTAAACCAAATGCTATAAGGGAACCATAACGTTAATGAGGCAATCACCGTGCGGAGAACGGAGCGGTCACAGCCGGTGTGTGTGGAGCAGCGTCGCAAGGTGGAAACCTGCGGCCCCGCAGCGAAAGCTCGACCGGATAGGCTAGACACACGGCTATCCGACGTTACAGATCAAAGTAAGCGCTCAACAGATATTGAGCGTCATCTTTTCTTGTAAAATGTCCGGTGTAATCAGTAACACCCGTGTTGTTTATTAACCGGTGGGAACATTTTCTCACCGTCACTAGTCACTATAAAGACACAATATTCACTGCTTAAGATTTGTGTGGAGGGGGTAAGAATATGGTCAAAATGGGGAGTATGCCTGTGACTTCAGCTGGAAGATTATGACCTATGACCTCTGGGAGGTCAGGCGATCCTGTGAGGCAATCCTGCAGTTGAACATGCAGTCCTAGCCTCTGACTGTGCCACATGACCGGTTTTAAACACTTCAAATGTAGGCGACGGGAAAAAAAAAGAAGCACTGCTATAATCCCTAAATCAAATGATGTAAGAGTCCTTTGAGAAACAGCATAACGAATAGTGGCTTGTGATGAATTTGTGCGTCTCCATGCGTGACCGGTTCACTGCCTCTGTGTCTCCTTGGCTTCAAATCAACAGCAACACACAAGAAAAAAAAAAAACAAGACAGTTCTCTCAGTCAGGCACTTGCTTACTTACCCAAAGTTTGCCCTCGAAATAGAAGGCATCCAGCAGTTTGACGATGTGATGGTGGTTGCAGGAGGCCAGAATGTCGATTTCTACCATGTAATCCTCCAATTCGTCCTCCGTCTTTGTGTCAATAACCTTAGCGGCGGCGAGGGTCCCGTTCTGCTTGTTCTGAGCCTGAAAGCAACATCGACGACAAAGGCTTGCATCATATGCTGTTCAATACATTTCTGATATTGCTGGCTGGACTGGAGAACAATCAGCTTGGCTTACTTTGCTGGGGCGGTGCTGTATAGAGTGGCTATTATGGAAGAGCATCCATCAACGTTAACAATTTCATTTAAGACAAAGAGCTAGAGCAATAAACACTTTATGGCTTGTGTAGCACCCAGAAGATCACAACTCTATAAATACATTTCCTAGGGACTTTATGATAACAGGTTGTTATATATTGAAAGGGAAAATAACTGTAGAAAAACCCACAGCAACAATTTGAAGTCAAAATATTTGTAATACACCCCATCATCTTCTGACCTACACTAACAAAAGCTGATCTTGTGACGCTTGCTCACTTCCTCCTCTTCCTTTTCTCTCTCTCTTCTTTCATTCCTTTCACTTTGATACACCTACTGTAAGGTCACATGAAGTTACAGTGGCAGTAATTTGAAGATTACACCAAATAAATCTATGATTTAATAGGGAAATGGCTTATGCTCGTCTACACGGATAACAAATAGCCCCAAAATCTTCATTCCTGATTAGGAGGTACTGAAGAGACTAATACGAAAAATTACCTGACAACCTGTCAAACAAGCAGCTGAGAAGTTATTTTAAGGCCAGCTTTGGGCTTAATGTTTATGGATACAGACACAATCTTGGGGAGTTAAGGAAAACGAAAAGGGAGGGACTGTTAGGACTAACTGCTGCGGAGTGTGTCACACACTATATTTACACAGTTCAGATCTGACACACTCCCTGTCTCTTTCCCTTTGAGCTGGCCGACGCCTGTCTAGCACAGGCCATCGCTAATACTAAGGGTGTCCTGAATACCATTTTTTGGGCTTCGAAGCTTCGGTGAGAAATATTCAAAGGTATTCGACATAGTGTCGCTGCTGCACTACTGTACACACAACCAACAGCGATATCCGTCTGAGAATAACTAATAATAATTAATGTTGAATATGAATAATGTGGGATTATTCCTTATTTCATAGGCTAATTTGGGATTTATACATACTGATTTGGAGGTCGATTACCATGGCAACGGTCGAAGCTTCAAAGCATTTGGGTCAGCCCTAGCTAATACTGCCTGTGGTCTTCAGTCATTATGCACTGTACGTGACACTTATAATACACTTAGGACTTATGGTAAACTCTCTGTACTCATCTGTCTTGAGGGATTAAATAAAAGAGTTTGTGGGTGTCATAATAACACACGTATGACATGTATGCCAATCTGACTATGTGAACTGACAACAGAATTATATAAGCAGTTTGTCCAAACAAATGGCACACCTCTTCACTAATTAAAGGCACAAGTGAACCTATGTTTATGTGCTTGACTCTTCTCTCTTTCACTCTCTAAAACAGCTGATTCACACATCGCAGGCTATTTTTGTCACCCCGCCCAAATGAGGCACAGCCATCAAAAGCCTGTGAAATACGTAGTCCGAGTTGAGTGATGTGACCTGATGAAGGCAAGTCATCCCTCTATGTGTGGGAAGTGAACAGCGAGACAATATATTGTGTATATCTGTGTAGGCATGAAAGTCTACTGGCTTTCATCACAGTTAGTTAATCAGCTAATAAGACTTGCAAATGAAGATTTTCTGGACCATTAGCTCCATTATTTGATCACACGAGTTCCAGGAAGGGACAACATAAGTCACAGAGAGAGAAAGAGAGAAAGCTGCAGAGGTTACTGCAATAGGAGTAATTTACATACTTTTCTCATCTGATAGGTGTCTGTGTCTGATTTGTATTATAAGCCTCAGTCCTTTCTTGAAGGTTGTTTAAAAGAAGTTGTATTAATGAATGTATTATGCATTTAACCTCCCCGCAAAGACATATACAGCTATAGAGTTGAATTTCTCTCATGTTGTTGACCTTGTGTTCTCCGCCCAATACAAATTCACACACAGATAACCTGTAGAGGTACTGTACGTCAGTTAGTAGAGATTACAGGTGGTGCTTGCTATATAATCCAACACAGCAAACTGCAGCCTCAGAAATAACCGCAGAAGGAAACAACTCCCCCACCCCCCCTGACTCTCTCCACTGAATTGCTTTGGGGCTATTCTATTACATGGCATTATACTGTACTGGTGTTGTGGGCATTGTGTCCAGTGTCCACCTCATGTATAATGTACAGTATGTGTTGGGTGAAACAATCAGACCATCAACCTGAAGTGACAAACTGTTAACCCCAACACTAAATTTACATTCACACCTGTACACCTGTCACAGTGTATGGTATAAACAAAATACTTGCACATTTGACTTTTAAAGCTGCAGTAGGCAGAATATTTTTGGCATCATTGGGCAAAAACTCCATAATAACCTTTTAGCATGTTTTAATTCAAGTGTTCTGAGAGAAAACTAGACTTCTGCACCTCCTCATGGCTCTGTTTTCAGGCTTTAAAAAATCTAGCCCATGACGGGAGACTTTGGCCAATCACAGGTCATTTCAGAGAGAGAGAGAGAGCGAGAGAGAGAGAGAGAGAGCGTTTCTATTGAGCGTTCCTATTGGCTGTGCTCTGGCTGGTGGGCGGTGCTTGGTATTTCCTCAACTGATCTCAACATGGCTGCCGGGTCACAAACTACAAGATGTTTCTGAAAACATTTGAGGAGAAAAATAGGCATTACAGAAACAGAATATTAATTCATATTTGATAAACGCTGCCTAGTTTGACTGTTTGATCGGAGTTCACGATTGATTGACAGCTGCTCAGAGACGGCAGGCTCCAGCTCAGCTCTGATTGGTTGTTTTCCTCCGGCCTGTGAAATCTTGCAGATGCCATAGGAGCACCGGAGGCCACCAGAGGCTCATGATTTTTTTCAGATTACCTGTCTCATGCACTGTACTCTCAGGATATAGTGATATAGTTATATAAAAACTACTTTTTTAAAATCATATTTGCTCTGATTCTACCCACTGCAGCTTTAAGATCACCTGCTCTCAGGTTTTCTTTTATCTGTGTGTCCTCTCATCTCTCATAGCAACCTTTTGACAATTGAGTTTGACATTTGTGAAGCCATTGTTTATTCTGTGGTGGTGGTGAACCACACCTTCAACAGTTTGACTGAGGGCCAAGTGCAACTCAATGACATGGCAAAGTCATATTTACAACATGATAATGCAACACCTTAAACATCCGAGATGGGATATATACAGCTGACACACGTCACTAAAACAGCCCTATATGTCTATGTATTTCTTTAACAGGAAGATTTTTAGTAGGCATGTAATAGTTAAAGTAGGCCTACAGTATACAGTATGAAAGCTGTCATAGCATGCACTTGAAATCTCAGATACTGGGGGTCTAAAGGGCCTGGAGGATGTGGCCTGAACGAGAACACTGCTGTCATTTTCATGTATTATGATCTGCATGCAGCAATAACATGAAACAGGACGTGTCTTAAGAAATGGGTTAGAAAAGGCGGATGTATAACACATTAACTCACCTTGTACACTTTCCCAAACGCTCCATCTCCCAGCTCCCCAATGATGTCCCATATCTCCTCCGGGTTAACATCTCTATGCACATGTTCATACTGCTTCTTCTTCTTATCAGGCCCCAACTTGAACATCTTCCGAAAATTGAAGAAAGACATCTTCTCCTCGGACTACAGTGTGGTCTGTGTGTGTGGATGGATGACGGTCTCTCTTCCGCCTAAAGAAAGACTGTATAGCGGTTCCTTCCTCCCGACTGCGGAGCTCAAATGGCTCTCAATAATACCAGCATGCAGGCGTCAAATGAAGGCTGCTATTGAAGCCATTTAGCTGTGATAATGCCAATTATAACGTCCCCATCCGACTGTTCATAATCACATCACAGCTAGCAGTGCTCACAGGACGCTGAGAAGAGTTAGCTGCTACGCATCCAGGCTAGTATTCCCGTTTATAAACACAATCAAACTACACGAAACAAGCACAATATCGACTATATCATCACACTCGACATGTTATCTTTAGCGAGGAAATAACGGCGAGTTAACGGACCCCATGCTCAGTCGGCTGATCACACAGAAGTTAGCGGACCAGTTAGCATCAAGCTAACTAGCATATTTGAATACGTTTCCGTTTAAACCGTTAAAATAAAACCGTTACTCACTGAACAGAGCTGTATAAGACACGTGTCAGTCAACGAAACTAGCAGAGATTAAAAAAATAATAATAATGATGCATTAAACTGTAACAAACAGACAAACAATGCAATAATAGCTGTGTTTTATACTATTTTAAGAGCGTTAATGGTTAACTCTGATCAAGGCCTATTGAAGAAGGATGGATCACGCGTCATCAACGCGTCATATCTATGGGGTATAAGACATGCGTAGTATGTCTTGAGTTACACTGCGCATGCGTAATACCCCAATCCCAAATCCCGTGTAAGAGCTTCCTTTCTATAGTCCTTAGCTCTGATCTTTGAGGAGTAGCTGACGTTAACAGCGTTATTTTAATTTTGTCATGCTGACGCTACGTCTGTTTTGCTGAATGAAAATTAATTTTTCCACCGAGAACACTTTATCAGGTGCAAGTGTGTTTTTGTTATAGGTTTTGTGTTGTGACAACCCACTAAATGCTTTTACTTCGGAGGCTAAATGTTGTTTCCGCTGTCAGTTGGTCTGCCGGTAGGTAGCTTGATGTTAGTTAGTTTAGCTGTATCTGTTTCCTGAATCTCTCGTCGGCAGGACGTTGCTTAGTAGTGATGGGAGTTCCGGCTCTTTTTAGTGAGCCAGATCATTTGGCTCAGCTCAACCAAGAAGAGCCGGTTCTTTCGGCTCCCAAACGGCTCATCGTTTTACCACTTCTGCCTTTTTATAATTCAGCCAAATTTAGCGCTGTTTTGACCTATGATTAGTATGTGTGCACATATATCACTTAAATTATTCAATATCATTTTACTAAACCTTATAATTTCCAGAATAACATAATTTTACATGCTGCTTCATTTCCGACTGTCACTCAGCTTGTCTGCTATTCATGCACCGCACCGCAACGCACCTCATCACACCGCAACGCACCGCACCGCACCGCAACACAGGGCAACGCACCGCACCGCAAACGCACCGCAAACGCACCGCAAACGCAACACACCGCAATGCACCGCACCGCACTTCTCTTTCTCTCCTCCTCTACCTCCTGCTCTGTACCTGTAGACCGTCAGCGCGTCACGCCCCTCCCTGCTTGATGGTATGATCCTTGTCTGTCATCACCTGATTGGTCGCACGGACGTCATTAACACCACATTTAGTCACAGCCGGTGCATGGAGAGCCCGCGGCGCGGAGAAGATCGTCCTATCATTCTGCCTTGAACTAATAAAAATAAATAAATAAATGGCTCTCGGACGGGAGCCGGCTCCCATCGTTCACTTATAAGAGCCGGTTTTTTGAACCGGCTCGTTCGTGACCACCACATCACTACTGTCGTCATGAAGAGGAGAAAAAAATGGTAGAAGTTGTTTTTGTTCAGGCTTTTTTTTAAAGGAGTCAGATGATGATGTGGGCTTATACTGATCAGTTCAGCTAGTTCTCAGTCATTAAGCAGTCATAGTCTGGGATTGTTGTTAACTATTACAGGTTTAGTAACAGATCATGCCTTAGTTTAGTTGGCCTTTTATTTTCATAATTCACAGTAAAAGTGGGTATACGTCATATCAATACACTATCCCAAGATACAACAATACAGGCTACCTTAAGACACTAAGGATACCTGTTGCTCTTTATAATTCACTGTTGGATCATAAAACGTTATTGTAAAATACAATAAGCCCAGTCATTTTTAGTTTTTGTGTCTTTCAGATTTAATAGTAAATAACTTAAACTGACTGAACACATCACGTTATAGGTTGAGAGCAGGATTCAGATCCTTTAAAAACTAAACAATGTACAAATTAAATTAAAAGTACAAAAGGGTCATCAGCAAAAATGTATCAAAAGTAAAAGTAATATATCTGTAATATACTATAATAACTGTTGGATTTTTTTTTTTTTTACAGTTTTACTAGCATTTTATTGTTGTAGCTGGTTGCATAGATAATTTTATAACGAATTATCATATTTTATAAACTGATCATAGAATATGTCAAATCTGAATTTGGTAAAAACTATAAACTATAATGTAGGCCTAGTGGAGTAAAAATAGTAAAGTACAATATTTCCCTTTGTAATGTAGGGGAATAGAAGTGAGGCCATGAATACTCAAACTAAAATATGTATAAATATACAAGAACTGTACTTAAGTACATGTACTTTGCTCCCCATGTCTACAGAGTGCAAATAATAATAATTATAATGATAATGATAATAATAATATAATAATAACAACAACAATAATAATAATAATAATATAATGATAATAACAACAATAATAATGATATGATAATAATAATAATAATAACAACAACAACAACAATAATGATAATATAATAATAACAACAACAATAATAATAATAATAATATAATGATAATAACAACAATAATAATGATATGATAATAATAATAATAACAACAACAACAACAATAATGATAATATAATAATAACAACAACAATAATAATAATAATGATAATAATAATAATAATATAATAATAACAACAACAATAATACTAATAATATAATGATAATAACAATAATAATAATATAATAACAACAACAATAATAATATAATAATAACAATAATAATAACAATAATAACAACACAAAATGCACCATTTTATTAAGAAGGGGAGATGCATTTTTGTGTCGTGTAGCGCCGCCGTGTGGCCAAATTAACTAAATGTTATTCTCCACTAGGAGGGAGCAAAGCGAGCAAAGCCAATTGCCATATGCTGAGTTTAAGTGCTGTCGGAAATCCTACATATCACATTGAAATTAACGGTGTAAGTGATTTGTTATCTGATTGTCAGCTAAGCAGACACATTGTATGTTTCTATGTAGCTGTCCATGCGTGTTTTAGTCATACAAGCTGTTTTCTTGAAGTTAAAAAATCTCTATACAGTGCGTTTAAGTTTTTTTTTATAAAGCTATCTACCAAAAAGGCTTTTTTTTGGTATAGACTCTGAAGGCAGCAATACAATTCTCTTTTCCATCCACTTTTATAGCAAAAGGAAAATGTGCTTTTCATCACATTGGCGGTCTGTTTTTTCTCCAATGGTTTTCAGTATAAGAGGCTTATGCACAATGATACACATTAGAAACAAGAAACAAGTCTGACTTTACTTCTTCAAGTGGTCCAGTGCAGCAGTGTGTCCAAGCGGGACCGCCCCGCACATATTGACATGCCCTCTTGTCCGTCCTCTGCTGTGGTCGTCCAGGTCCAGCCCCCTTGAGGAAGAGGGGAGACTGATTGAACGCCAGTTTTATTGCGTTGTCATGTTTCACAAGGAGTTCACAAGAAGCTCCGAGACTCTCCCGACACCATCGCTTCATGGATGCACCCAAACTCTTTTTTCTTTCTTTCTCTCCTTCTACCAACTTTGCGGTCCTGTCAAGGCAAATTCCCCTTATGCTTTTTTTGACATTTAATGACGTTTTCATGGCTGAGCATATTCTTTTGTAGCATTTAAGAGTATTTTCTTGGTGCAAATCCCATTTTTGGTTTTGTCAAGATGCAGCTGCGAAACGTCCTAGACGTTAATGTTGTGGACGTGCAGAAGAGAAGGAACCCCTCCAAACACTATGTAAGTTGTCTCCACTTATTGTGTTTCTGCTATGATGTTATTCTATTAACTTCACAAATATAACGTTTGTAAGTTGTCTCCACTTATTGTGGTTCTGCTATGATGTTATTCTATTAACTTAACAAATATAAAGTTAGGCTCCACATTGTAAACCATACCTTATGATTTCAGCCATGCTAGCAGCTCTATGGATGGCAGTGGTCGGGTCTGTTGGTCCACCACTTACTTGTTCTGGACAGAAATATCTCAACAACAATTGGATTGATTTGACTTGAAATTTTTGTACAGGCATTCATTGTGTCCAGAGGATGAATCCCAATGACTTTGGTGATCCCTTGAATTTTCCCTCTGGTGCCACCATGAGGTTCATGTTTGAGTTAAATGTGGATGGATGGATGACATACATGGTTCTTGACTTTTTCATCTATAGCGCCATCAACAGGTCAAAAGTTCAATATTTTGGTTCATGATTACTTTGCATGGCAGCTGGATTCATATGAGATCACACAAGGATTGCTGAATCACATATCACTCGAAAATCCAACTTGTCAGACTTTAAGTATGTCTTTTTTTTAGACCAACCAGGAAGTTAGCATCACTCTGGGTTCCCTCGACAAAAAGCCAATGGGATTTTTCCATTGGGTTTTGGATTATTGCAGAAAGTAAACTCTGCGGCAAACACACATTTATGATACTTACACGTTTTGTGATGTAAAATAATCTCCACAAATGAACACCACTTTTATGATTTTGGAAGTGTTTTTTTTATTTAAATTTTTTTTTTTGTGTTATAAAGTGATTACTAAACAGGTGAAGACAAGTGCAGGGACATATGAAAAACCAAGAGATATTTATAGAGAGAAAGACAAATAACAACTAAAAACGATTTTGTTCAAACAATGATTTTTGAAGTGTAAATGCATTCGCCAGAAGTAAAAAGCTAACATTAGGCTAAAAGCGAACATATTACGATTGCGTGAACTTGAGTATACACAACGAGGCTGTAAAGGCGGACTAGTTGGCGTGATGGCGTTTAGTAATCTCATTTAGCCACTTTTTTAGCAACCACCTTTTTTTAAGAAACATAAAGGCTTCAAAATTCACAAGTGGGGTGTTGATGTATTTAATATTGTAGAACTCTTAAGCTTGTGTTAACCACAGACTTTATTACCAATTGCGATATGATTAGCGATATTGGAGGGAATGATAATTTAAAAAAAAAAATTAAATAATTATTCTCATTTTCATTGAAAAACATATTCAAAATGATTATGGTGTTATTTTTGTGGGGCTCTGTACCAAACAAAGATGTTTTCCTAAATCTGTAGAATATGCATGTAGGCCAGGACAGCTCTGCAGCACGACAATATTTAATTTAAAATGGTATTTCGCTTGGATTTCAACACAGAGATAGGGGGAGCGACTTCATTTTCTGATCAGGTTACATTACTCCACTATACCTTTACATTGCAAATAGTTGTTTGCTGCTATATTAATGCTCTGAATGTCGAATTTAGCTGCTTAATCATTCAAGATCAATGCCTAATCTCATGACTCCTAAAGAGGTTCATGTAGGTAATGCAATTGCATCAGTTGTTTCAGAATTGAGAGTATTTCTTGATTGAAAGAAGAGCAAAGAATGGCACTGCCGGCTTTTCTCAATGGAAAAGATGTTTTTGCTCTTCTCCCGACTGGCTTCGGTAAGAGTTTGATTGACAGATGGCTCATCCAATCACCTGTCAAGTATTTTTTTGCAAGTGCCTGCCCTTTTTTGCCCCCCCGCTGTAACCGATCTGGGCACGCTTACCCAGTATGCCTTGTGGAAAGACCCGCCCCCACTCTGCAAACTTAGCTATGATGCTAACTCGAGCTTCGAACTAGACAGGCCCGGGAAGAGACCGTCTCAGCCTCCGAAGTCAAAAGGCAGCCTACCTGATCCAAACAACAACAACAAATTTTGTATGCTATTTTATCATTAAATTAATTTCTGAGAATTTTCGAGGCGAGAAATTAACTATGTAAATTTCGAATATTGTCAGTTTTACGAAAATCCAAAATTTGCTCTAACGAGTTGAGAAGCTCCACAATCTGGCGCGACAGCGAGCTCGCGCCTGTGGGGATTATCAGTTAGCCAGCCGGACAGGCACACTAACAGAACCCGCTCTCTCAAGAGACCGTCTTGTAGACAGGAGGCTTTTATTTCCATTTTTTGTAAGATAGTTAACAAGGAGACTTTAGCAGGATCTATGTAGACGGAGAACTAACGTGGCGCCATCGTGAAACCATGATTTTGGTTTCTTGAGTTTTTCCCAAAGGCAAACTCAGGACAAGTGATACAGAGCAGATATGTATGCTGTAGCAGGGAAAAAACAAACAAACAAACATGCAATTTAATTTCGGTTTGAGTTTGGATTATGTGCTATAATTCAGTTTGTAGTCAGAAAGTATTGCAGAATAGTACCAGCCCTAGTCACAAAACTAACACAACATCAAGTTGACAGGAGTTATGTAAATATGTACCGTAATACACAAAAGATACTCTCCCACACTCCGAATGAAAAATAAAATTATTGGACTGTGCGTCGGACACCCACTGAGAGCTGCAGCAGAGTGGTATTATGAAGCAGTACGAACTTTTTCTCACGATAGAATGAAGAGGGCCATGCATGCCTTCATAAGCAAAGTACCCAAAAGCTCCTTCACAACTTGAAAGGCTCTTCCTTTGTTTCTGAGGGATCACATTTCAGGTCGGGGTCATGTAATCTTTGCCACATAAAAAACATGTTAGCTGACCGGAAACCATGTACCAGGAGCTCTTCTTTAAAATAACAAGGATCATATTGATCTATCTTGCTGGAGGGAATGCGCCAAGCATGTGGATGCACACCTATATGGGAAGCGGGACTTAGTTCTGCTTTGGCAAGACACATCCCCATGTAAGCATCATCGATGGGAATAAATCCAACGGACTTGGACATATTGTATATGACCGAAGCTGTGTAGCCAGATAGGAGGTACCCCCCACCACTACAGTAGGGGGGGAAATAGTCTGGCTTAAACACCTCCTCTGAAACAAAATACCTGTTCTCTACTTCTCTAACGGGAGGTTGATAGTACATCATGCTGCCAATGAAGAGGTGCTTGCTTCCATCATTATCTTTGAGGCTTTGGAGATACTTAACCATGTTATCTGTGTTGGCAAAGACGTCATCATCGCCATTTAGCAGGAAGCGAGCGTGTGGACAGTTTATTTCCATCCATTCGAGGAAGAGTATCTGCTTCAAGGTTAGGTTGTAGAATGAATCTTTGAAGTCCCATTGGAGGATGTCATTATACTCACGTTGCTCCAGTTGGAGGAGTTTGTTCATTCTCTCTCTCTCCAGTAGAGGGTTAGGGTCTGTATTTCCTACGATGAAGACCCTTCGAATCCACACACCATTGTGTAACCTCTCTTTAGCCCAGGTTTTGCGCAGCACCTCTCGGCGGTCGTAGTTCACAGGCGCACTTTTAATGACCAACAGAAGGAAGACGTCCGCAGATTTACTAGGTCCACCACATTTGTCAGGAATGTCCAGCAGCAGGGGGAAATGGCGACAGTGTCGATAGTAGAGAAAGTTTTGAAAGTTAACAGTAAAAGAGCTGAAGCCTGATTGGTTGGCAGCACTCACATTTTGTTGACATCTTGGCCAGGAGTATGCAGTGGAGTTGCTTTTGGTGGGTGCCTTTGTTTGACTGACACTGTTTTTAACATCTCGTAGATGAAGGGTTTTGTGGTCAGTAAAATATTCATAGAGGTAGACAGTCACAAGGAGAGCTCCCAACAGCAAGCACATTTGTGCTTGGGTTTTTCTTCTTATTGAATTTCTGCAGTGAAAAACAAAACAGTTTTCCCATCAACACATTTCAATCTGGCATAGATTGATATATTTAAAACTAATCAGTTATCATGGTTAAAAAAAACATTTGTTAAGATGAGGAAAAGATTGTTGTCATGGTTAAAAGACAGAAACGTTAGACTATCATTAGGTGACTGGATGCAAACACAGTATCATAATAGTTTTGTCTGTGCAGATTCTCAGTCATCCAGGTTATTGTATACCTAGATGAGCCAAATCAAAGGCAAATGGCCTTGATTCTTGGATTCTAGTAGATGTTTTGCTCTTTCCTCCAAAAGGCTTCCTCTGTTCTGATTGACTGGTGGGGAGTCCCAGGCATTTAACCTCTGTAGGGTTGTTCACACCTTGAAAGTCACTTGTGGGATATTAAGACACGAATAAGACCTGTCTGTCAGTGAGCATCCGTCGGCTGAGTTTCTTTGGTGTATCCTGCACCGTCGGCTCTAGTCTGCCCGTGGAGGAGTTTTTCCTCTCTCTCTCTCTCTCTCTCTCTCTCTCTCTCTCTCTCTCTCTCTCTCTCTCTCTCGGGTGCACGCTGTCCGGAGGCCATACATAATTACAACTATCCAAACCCATTACAATAGTTGTTTTGGGATTACTTGTGACAGCGCTAGTGTCCACCTTCAGTTGCACTCGCATATCAATCTGCACACTGTCGATAAATCAGAATTGTTACTTTTTAGGTATGCAATAAATGCAATTAGCGCCACCGCAAACCCTAGCCCTGGTGTTGGTGTGAACGGGACACACACACACACACACACACTAATTCTTGCTCACATGATATACGATGATGATCTAAAAAAAAAAGGGGGGGGGAGCATATTTGCAAGTCCAACTGGTGCTCCTAGTTATAAAATTTAGGAGCACTGTCTCCCAAAAATGGTCACAAAATACAACTAAATGGTTGGAATCTGGAGCACTATGTCAATAACCTCTTTTACAAAGAGATTCCGCAATACTGCCCCTATAGATCCGCTATTACGCTGGCTTTACTTTTTTTTACACTGAACCAAACAACGCCAGCTTAATGATGCCCCAGTGTGTGATTTCAGATAGCATGCCAGGATTCCAGAACCAAAAGCGGCGTGACATGCAACGCAACAGCGCCGGTGTGCCCCGCGATGCCGGTTGTCCCTTTTTCAGAGACATCGATTTGGCTACTACCTCCACTGCCGGCTTAACGGTGGAACAACCCTGTCCCCCCATTCCGTGTTCTTACCATTTATACTGAACGGCGAGGCGGAATAAGGGCACAACATTCTCGCCTTGAACAGGCTGTGTGAAAGAGGCTACTGCGTCTACTTTGCATCTTCACAAAGCCACTGAAATTCTAAAATACACTTTTTGTGAGAAAACAACTTGCATCTACATGAGCATTTCCAGGTCAGGTTTTCAAACAGTGAAACGCCTAAACCAGGGGTCAGCAACCTTTACTATCAAAAGAGCCATTTTAGGCAAAAATCTGTCTGGAGCCGCAAAATATTTGAGCATTGTGATGAAGGTAACACAGTTTGTAGTCTAAGTACATAGTATATAAGTCTAATGCAGTGAGGGCCAAATTGCAAATGTACTACGGCGTATTGGGGCCACATTGAGGGGAAAAAATCTGAGATTTCCAGAATAAAGTCTTAATATTACGAGAAAAAAAGTTGTAACATTACGAGAATAAAGTCATAACTTTACGAGAAAAAAAGTCGCAATATTACGAGAATAAAGTCATAACATTACCAGAAAAAAAAGTCGTAATATTGCAAGAATAAAGTAATAACTTTACAAGAAAAAAAGTCATATTACGAAAATAAAGTCATAACTTTTATTCTCGAAATCCCAATTTTATTTTTTTTCCCCCCTCAATGTGGCCCTAATACTCCATCTTACCGTCGTACCATAGACCTACAACGATGATAAATAAAAATGAAAACGTAAACACAAAACAGTTATTCATTTCCATTTTTAAAAATCTACAGGGAGCCACTGGAGAGGGGCTAAAGAGCCGCATGTGGCTCCGGAGCCGCAGGTTGCAGATCCCTGGCCTAAACAATAGAAAAGCGGCTACATTTCTTCTTCTTCTTCACCCACTTTTCATTTGGCAAACCACAACACTACACATCACAACCAATATCTGAGACAAACATCATTTTAGTGTGACAGAGGGCTGAAATGGAGGGAAGAGCACTTTTAAATTTAACCGGTTTATTTTATCTTAATTTATCTCTGTACTTTATTTCCCGTTTCCTAAACAAAGATCTATCCTAAGACAAATGAGTAAATAATTAAATTACAGAAAGGTTAATCCTATATCTTTACATTTAGATTGCATGGTTTAACTGGTATATCATTGTGATTATATTAGGAGCCAAATACTGTGCATGCTCAGGTTAGTTTAGTTTAGTTTATTAGTTTATTATATCGTGGACAATCCCAATTAATTGACTGTAGCAATAACAAGAGTACAAGATAGATCAATAAAGATAAAAGAGAACAGTAAAACATCAGTACAATCATGCAGAGACAGCACATATAATCAAAACATACAATAAAACATCAGTACAATCACATTCAGGGATGCAGACAAACAGCACGTATAGACAGGCAGCATCTATGATCATGACGCAAATAACACACAGCCATATGTAGGTAATACAGGTAAATCCTGTTCCAGGATGAAAAGAACATTATGTTTGCATCGACATTTCACTCCCCTTCTACTAGTTCTTGTAGCCTATGTTGCTTTTTAAATTATGTATTGTATTGATGTATGAGTACTTTTAATAATTAGAGAGGCTGCTTTCAGTAATTGTTAACTTTGCCATGCGCACAGTAATATCACTGCGGGAAATATTGTAATATTGTGGGACATTTAAGTAGCAACAAAAGTGCCACGGGCCCAACGAGGCACACATCTGTGAAGTTTCATGAACACACCTGGCTAGGAGTGTAAGAAAATATCGAAAAAATTGAATATCACGATATGTTTTGGGATACTGTATCGATTCTCAAAAACAATGTATTGATTTTTAATCAATAGTTTACATGCAAAGATGAACTCAGTCAATACTTTATTTCATTGACAAAGAGATGCACCCTCTCAGTGTATGTGCCCTCTCAAAGTAGTGCAATGATGTTGGATGTTACAGGGACTTTGATAAATGCAGATGCAGATCCCACTGTTCTGATTGGAAATTATTTTTTTTTTTTACTCAGATCTTATACACATGGTGGTGTGTTCTTTATACTATGACAGTTGTCCTGAAATTAGATAAAAAACTAGTAATATATTGCCGTACTTACAGTATCGCAATTTATCTCAATATATTGAATTGTAACCCCTGTATCATGACATGTATCGTACCACCAAATTCTTGCAAATGCACAGACCTACACCTTGCACAGTTGCGATGCTATCGCAATCTCAAAATTCTGTCCGCAGACACACACCCACCCCTTTCCCCCCACACACACAGACTCACAAGGCGAAGACAATGCCAGCGTCATTATGGCTTTTAAGAATATAATTTGAACTTGTTTTTAAGAAAAATTAAAATGTACCAAAACGTTTATCACACAATTAAACCCGCCCTTCATTAAAAATTAATTACCTGGGCATTTTTGTAGATCCTGTGAGCGTGTAGTGTGACGGCCCCAGAGGTGCTGATCAAGTGATTAGAGGCAGCTGTTCTCTAGTCTATAAGACCTTCCGTCCGCTTAATTTGTTAACTTGATTCAACCTTTGTTAAATAAATATTTGCTTGTAGTTACTCCCTGGCGTGTTGTAGTTACTCCCTGGCGTGTTGCTTCCTTATTTGTTATGGTCACAGAGCCATGCCATTACAGTAGTGATTATCCCTTTGTCACTAGTCAGCCTGTGTCAGGCAGACTGCTTCTATGCCGGGCGGGGCATGCAGATAGTCAGCCTGTGTCAGGCAGACTGCTTCTATGCCGGGCGGGGCATGCAGATTGATCACACAGTTGTTAGATGTAAGTTCATCCATCCATCTGCAACCGCTTATCCCGTTAGGGGTCGCGGGGGGGCTGGAGCCGATCCCAGCCGACATTGGGCGAAGGCAGGGTAGACCCTGGACAGGTCGCCAGTCCATCGCAGGGCTGACACATAGAGACAGACAACCATTCACGCTCACATTCACACCTACGGGCAATTTAGAGTCCACAATTAACCTAACCTGCATGTCTTTGGACTGTGGGAGGAAACCGGAGTACCCGGAGAAAACCCACGCTAACACGGGGAGAACATGCAAACTCCACACAGAAGGGTCCCAAGCCGGATTCGAACCTGCAACCCTCTAGCTGTGAGGCGCCAGTGCTAACCACTGCACCACCGTGCAGCCCGGGAGATGATTAATAGTTGGATGTGCTGCCAGTCAAACAAAAAGGACAGGTGTCTCTTGGAATTTAGATTGATGATGTTTGACACTTTCTTTAGGAGCTCAGCCATGGGGACTGATGGATCACGAATATAGGTACCTCCACCAAGGCCAGGAGGTTATGTTTTCAGCGGCGTTGGTTTGTTTGTTTGTTTGTCTGTTAGCAGGATTACTCCAACAGTTTTTAAGGATTCCGATCAGCCTGTGCATTAAGACCACAGGGTATAACGCATGCGCAGTGTAACTGATGACGCGTTTATGACACATGACCCAGCCCCCTTCTGAGAGCAGAGAGATACGTGTGTGGATGTGTGGCGAGACATCGGGATGCGGGAGCTGCTGTCCGTCCGCGGTTCGAAAGAAAAAAGCGCTAGATGACTGGATGAGAGACAACCTAGTGTAACGTTATACAGACATAACAAGACTACTGGATGAGAGAGGCATCCGCCGATACGTTACACGGAAACACACTGTGTTTACAATAAGCCGACCACAAGAAACTGATTTGTTTCTTCTGTTCTTACCACTACCTGGCACCCGATACTGTTCAAGATTTGGAGACGTGCTCTCTGCTATTTTCTATTTTATAAAAAGCCGACCACCTAACGATACCGCCAGCTGTGAGCTGTGATCTGTTTTTAAAGTCACGCACCTTGGCGGAGGTCTGCGCTCTCCGAGTATAATAATTTGCCATTTTTGGAAATAGGCAAATTTTCTTGCTTTCAAATCCAGTAGGCAGTTAGCTTAGTTTAGCTTAAAGACATCAAGTCAGAGAAGGAGATACTAAGTGCTACACTGCATGACTAGTGAAAGTGATGGGTCAAATGTGCTGGTGTGACAGTAGAATCCTGGTCTTGTTTGATTGGTCTGGTCTTAGTGTTATTTTACTGACTTGAGTAATGAAATCCAATGAAGCACAAGACATGTCTCAGTGGGATTGCAAAAAATCTATTAGTCCATCAGGTACAATTGGATTAATTAACCTGAGAGTTGGGATCAATTGCATCATCCATCTCCTGCTGAGGGAGACTCCCTTAGGCCACTAACGATAGGACACAGACTTTCCCTTGGGACAGAAGCCGGAGGTGAGGGTTGACTGGGAAGTCCCCACGAGGGAAGAAGAGGGAGAAAAAAAAATAAAATCTCATTATCGATGAGCTAAGCAACTGAAAATGCTTATCCGGTTTGAGAGAGGAAAGAAGCAACCCTTTGTCTTTTGTCCCCACTGTTCAAGTGTGACTTCCTTCCAGGGACTCATGTCACTGGAGCCAGAGAGTGCATGGCAACTAATCCTTGTTTACATACATTTCCAGAGGGGGATCATTTCAGTAGAAATGAGATCCAATGGCAAGTCTTCAGTTTGTGCAGTTTACCACATGAGCACCCTTGTTAAATACAGACTTTAATATTTAGAGTAACAATGTGCCTGTCAGCTACATATGACCACCAGTCATGGTAATTTAATGCAGATGAGCCCACACATACTGTCAATGTGTTTCCATTCATGTTTACTTGCTTTGAATCCCCTGTAAAGAATGTAATCATCTTCCATGAAATTACATTATTAGGCTCATGAGATATGTTGGTTGCAAAGCATCCCAATCAATTCCTAACATTTCTCTAAGTGTTGCACACAAATTACACATTAATTAAGTCATAATAATGTGATAATCTCTGATTGTTTTCTGTTGCATATAAATGCATAAGTTATATTGTCATGTTCAAACATAAACATGGTTCTTTTGGGATGCATCTTGACCTCAGACACCCTCACTTTGAGCCACGCTGTTGACTAAATTCAGAGTGTTTGGTTATGCTGTCTGTATCTAATTAGCGAGCTGCTGGAGAGCTCGTTCCGCCTAGCTGCACACGCTTTCTGTAATGAACTATGTGCAGACTGAAGGCTGCATTTCAAACTAGTAACTGATGTCCTTGTAGATTGCCACCATATGTGTAAAATACCGCTTTTGTAAACACTCTGTGTCATGTGCTTAGATGGAAATGCATTAGGTGCAGCCATCTGTTTCCGAACCTCGGGCCGCGCACAATTGTTTGCGGGCCCTATTATTGTTGAGGTAAATAAAGAAGTTATTTGGGAAAACTTCCGGCAGTGTTTTGTTCTGTAAATGACTGATGTCTACTAAGAAAATGATTTCAGCTTTTGTGTGAGTAAACACTTCTTCCCTGTCATTATTCCTGGCGATACAAATTAGTGCTGGAAGTTGTTGACATAATGAGCACATTATTTGTTTCGTCAGACTATCGACTCAGGGCGGGTTCACACCTAAAGGTCCGGTTCCTGAATCAACCCAGTGCGAGGATGATACATTGTTTGAATTCTCCAACTGGTCCTGTTTTTTTTGTTCACAAAGGCAAAACTCAAATAGTCCTGAAATTGTAAACCGAAGTCATGTGGTGGAAATGTTGTTTGATTACTGGTCATTGGCGCCTCGTACGACTCAACAGTTGCCTCCATGCCTGTGATGTGCTTTCCTACACTGTGACAAGAGTGTGTGGATGAAGCAAAGTTGTTACATTTTACTCATTTAGTGGCTGGCTAGTTAGCTCGCTAGCTTGCTACCTTCCTGTTATTGGTTCGAATGGTGGTCACGCCTGAAATGAACTGCTCCAGAGTTCCCTTGACAGCGGTCCGAGATCACCCCTTTGACGCGGACCAGAGAGCGGTTGTTTTGTCCGCACCATAGTTTGATTCTGGCGTTCACAGCAACCCAAACGAACCGCACCGAGGGGGTAAATGTTTGTGAAATCCAGGTCGCATTCAATCAGCTGCACACAAGAACACAAATGTAATTCATTATGAATGGTTTTAATGTCATAATACTTGGAATCTATTGGCCCTCTCATTGACCCCTGATGTCTTTCCGATGTGTGACGGAAACAGACAAACTTAATGAGTTTATTTTACCTTTGACGACTGTTGGAGCCTTAATGTAGTTTTTGGTTTGTTTTATTTCTATCTGTGGATAACAGAGTGAATGTAAATTTGACCATTGACCACCGGGTGCTGCATTGATGTGAAAGTGCTTTGATGTGAAAGCTCTCCGGTGATGAGGATCAGGTTTGTGTAGGCAAGAAAGCAAAACAGGTTTTCACCCTGCCGTGCCGTGTGTAACAATGTATACCTTGTTGGCTTGGATTCAATCTGCTGAATGGAAACAGAGATCAAACAATGTACTGATATCTGCACAATTATATGGTGAGATGTCAAACTGTGAATAAATGTATCAACTGATCCAAAGTTATACAGCGTACTGGACATTGGTTTGTTTTTAGAGAACGTGTCCGAACAAGTTCTTCCGTTTGCCCCTCAGTGGCTTATAGGTATTGGTATTTTGTTGTTAAAAGTCAATACAACGACCTCTTGAAGTTAAGTAAGGAGGGAATGCACTTTGCGTCATTAGGGCAAGGCAAGCTAAAGCGGTGCCGTGGTGTCTTTGACAAAGTGACTTTGTTCTTAATGGGCCTCTTTTGTTTGTGCTTCTCTCACTAGGTGTACCTCATCAACGTCACTTACTCAGACTCCACTTCCCACGTCATCTACAGGAGATACAGCAAATTCTTTGACCTACAGGTATGTTACACTGGTAATTAAATACTTCTACTGTCACATAATACATGAGCAGCTTACGTTCCAAACCTTTAAACTGTTGGTTGAAAATGGCCTGGATATGTACTATATATATACTGTATATTCAAATCTGTGAGGTCAGTTTCTCCGCTTGGTCACGCCTTTCTGTTCAGTTGCTGGAAGGCGGTATGCTTAGTGAAAGGTCTCTTTTAAGACTACTGGTGCCGACTTGGAAAACGGGAAATGGGGGGGAAATCCAGTCAGCAGATCCAGGAAGAAAACGCGACCTCAGTACAGCATGGGGCAAAGTTATGCCTCGGGATTTTTTAGGGATCCAGTAGCCTGAAGTGAAATTTCTGCATTTCCTAACAGTGACTCAAGTTTACATTTTAACCACTGAAATGTATATATATGTTTGTTAGAAAGGTCAACATCTAAGTAGCCTAAGCAACGGTGTGAAGGGCCTACCTTATCAAGCCTTTTTCTTGTAAAAGACTGTCTCTGGCTCACTCTGCCAGACTACACTCCCCATTGCTGTGGCTCTGGTGGGCTGGCTGTATTGGAGGAAACCCTTTGTTCTCTTGTCTCTTGCTAATAGCCAGGAAAATTCTGCCCTGGTCTGTTTGATGGAAACAGAGCTTCTCTCCTGCCTCTGTAAACATTAGTCTTGTCCATAGATTCCTGCTGCCGAGGTGTTTGTCTGGCCACAGTAATCTGTGAAGAACAACAGTCTCCAGCTGTCAAAATGGATGGGGATAGTGTGTTTTATTTGTTTTATAGTCATATAGATGAAAGATGAAGTGTCTAGAGTGAAGCACAGTAGAAGTTGCAGACAACCTATGATTAGTGTTGGATTTAGGTGTAAAAAAAGACAAAAGCATCTTCTCATTACGAGGTGCTTCCAGCTAATTCCACCATAATAAAAAGTACTGAATAATTACAGTCACATTTTAAGCTACCTACAAAAGGAGGATGTAGTTTAGGTAATGCAAGGACCAATCCCAGAATGCATTGGATGAAATAAGGAGGAAGTTGTAGTCAGGAAAAGGGTTGAGGTAATGGTAATGTAACAGTTTTGGAGGCATGGATTTAAAGACTGAAAGGAAGATGCTTTCCCTTGGAAATTTAGATAAAGCGGCTATTCAACTGCTGCATGTCTCCTTATGATTTCAAAAATGTTGAGTCTGCCTATAGTCTCTCTTTTCTACCGCCTGTATTAAAATATTTGTCTTTTCTCCAGGCAGAAACTGAGCTTTTGTTTGTGTGTCTGCCAACTGACACCTACAATCTTTCCCCAGAACTGCACAGCTCTCTGTCTTCATAGAACAATTGCATGTTTTATGTTCCCTAGAAATTGACAGAGGAAAAAAAAAATGCATTTGACACCCTTGGCCTGACAAATGTGACCATGATCTCATCAGAGAACTATTAATTCAGAAAAGCTAAGTAAGGTCACAGAACAAGAAACGCCTCTTTGAGCAGTGGCTGATCAATCATATTATGTCCGACATCAGCTAGCACTTCACAGCTGGTCATATAAAACCCCTTGTCAACAACAGGCAGCTTTGCTGTTTGTCTTTTAAAGATGAGGTATCCATTTTCATTGCCAAATGGATATCCAAAAGTGCACTCTCTGCTGTTGTTTCAAACCTCTCCAGTGCACTAAACATAACTCATAACTGCTCCTCTGGGAAGCAATTATCATAAATGATCTCCTTTTTACCTGATTCCCTCTCTCTTTGTCTTTTCTGCTGACCTAAAGTGAAGTCTTTGTAGTGCATGTGCAGAGTTAAGCACATTGATTCCTTGTTTTAAAGATGGTTTGTTTTCATGCTGAATACTGCTGAGCCTGAATTCCACCATGCTGTTTCTGGTGTCGAGGGGAAATGTTTTTGACCAGCATTAGGTTTGACGTGAGCAGAATTGGTCAGTGTGTCAAACAGAGTTTACCGTCAGAGAGAAGGTTAGTGAGGTCTCCCCTCCTCCACACCCTTCAACCACAGCGGACAGAGCACACGGGTCACAGCATTCCTCAGGGGGATTGTGGAGTGTGCAAGCTGGCCTGGTTTCCTTTTGGACAAAAACTTCTCCAAAAATCCCTTAGTCGTCATTATTTTTTGGATTGAGGAATTGGACCAGGGTCAGCTCTACTCTGTCTGCATTATAATTTGTCTGGCCTACATTAAACACACAAGATGGAACTTTAACAAGGTTATTTTTTTCAAAAAACTGTTGTCAAACATGGACTACTTTGCAGGCATTTGAGGGAAGACAAACTAATGACTGAGAATATTCTTAAGTTAAATTGAATAAAGATAAAATAATACATTTCAATTGGAATGCCCCCTTAAACCTGCAGTAGGCAGAATGTTTTTGGCATCAGTGAGCAAAAATACCATACTAACCAAGTGTTCTGAGAGATACTAGACTTCTGCACCTCCTTATGGCTCTGTTTTCAGGCTTTAAAAAATCTAGCTATTTCAGAGAGAGTGTTCCTATTGGCTGTTCATTCGGAGGGAGCTGTCAATCACTAGTGAACTCCGATCAAACAGTCAAACTAGGCAGCGCTGATCAAATATGAATTAATATTCTGTTACTGTAATGCCTATTTGTCGCCTCAAATGTTTTCAGAAACATCTTGTAGTGTACTGTTTAGCTGTAAAATTAGAACGTTTGCTCCGGCTGGTGGGCGGTGCTTGGTATTTCCTCAACTGATCCCAACATGGCTGCCGGGTCACAGACTTTCTCATTTTACAACAGTGATGGACCTTTATGATACTCCTCTTAGAGGATTCAAGAGATCCATCTCAAAGTCAGGCAGCAGAATCTCAACACCTTTACGATGCAAAATTGCGACGCTTTTGTGTTTTTTTGCGAAACGGCGTTGTTGTGGCGGCGCGGCGAATTTCGATGTTTCGACATGACACAGGAGGCTGTTGTAACTTTACTGTACATTGTCCAATCTGCCCCAAATTTCACAAGCTGGATAAGAGTCCCGGCCTCAAGATATATACGTGCCATTAAGAGTGATAGTCATAGCGCCACCTTCAGGAAACAGGAACTTGTTGTAAATTAACTATACATTATCCAATCAGCCCCAAACTTGACATGTTTTATAAGAGTCTTAAATAGATTTTTTTTTTTTTTTTTTTTTACCACTTGCCCGATTGGACAATTGAGTTGCTAAATTTACGAGCCCAATGTTTATTAGATCGCTCACCCAGTAACGTTGTTGTTTTTCGCTCTTAACTCTATCACCATTAGCTGCAATTTTGACATTCTTATTATTCTTGTTGGCAAATGGAAATTTGTGACTTCATTCCTTCGTCAACCTGAGCAGAGGTCTAATCAGCCAGAATAACTGGAAACATCTACGTGGTTGTTCAGAGGACAAACCGGTTCAGCTTATAAAGAATTTGAACAAAGTGTACTAAATGTGATTACTACATTATGAAAATGCCCAGTGATTGGCAGTTTGGTTATAGCAAGTTCACTTTACTCGACTTTAGCCCTGATTTTTCGCTTATCGACTAGCGACTAGAAAGGAGCCTGTAAATTGCAAAATTTGATCTGAGATCTGCAAAAACTCTCGTGAGACTCGCTGCCAGACGAACTATCCTAACCTCAACCATTCGAGGCATACGACATGACACAGGCAGCTGTTGTAACATGACTCTACATACATATATGTACTGTATTGTATGTTGACATCAAACACAGCCCTGGGGTGACAGCCTGGTTGGAGTCATTGGATAAAAGCCAGATTTTAGAAAAGCGTCTGTCCTGCAGTGGTTTTGAAAACTAGAGCCAATGAAAATGTGGGACATCATCTCAATATGTGGGACGTGGGAGAAGGGATAAAAATGCTGTGCAGTCCCTTGTAAAGTGGGACATGTTTCTACAGTAGCCCAGAACGGACAAACCAAACACTGTTAACTTTTCCTGCTTGGGCCGGAGTCTATCGTGTTACGTGATCCTGATGCCGCCCCTCTCTCTCTCTCTCTTGCTTCACCACTCACCTCCCATGTACACACACACTGTACGCACTGGCTCTGCTCCAAATGACCTACGCTACTCTTACAACTGGCTCTAGAGAGGGACATTCACGTTTTCCCGTAGATCACCCTAGTTCTACACGCTTGGCCCACAGGAGAAGCTTCAGTGGGTTGCAATCTGCAATCTCAGCACTAGATACTGCCAGATCCTACACACTGCTCCTTTAATGAATAAACTGATTATAGTCAATTGAGCCCATGGGTAGCAGAGATGAACAGCCCAAAGATTTGAGCATTTTTCAATGTTGCAGCAATTTGTTAGTACCAGAAGAGGCATAAAATGTAACTTTACATTACTTGTTTCTGATAATGATGACAATTCAGCTTTTGTATCAACATGCATGATAAATCTGAGACAGTTTATGTCGAATAGGGGTTGTTGCATCATAATCTTTCTGCAGTAAACAACCGTTCAAATAAATGTCAAAACACAACCGAGATATGAAATCAGATTGTTTTCCCACTCAAACATTCCTCCACACTCCCCCCGTCTGAGATACCTCTCAGAACAGTTTCTTTGTCTGCTGCACAGTGCAGTGTCTCTTTGTCTTTTCCTCCCTCTCCATTCCAATGATCCTACTTTAATTATCATTTATCGTGCAGAGAAGCTGCTTGGGTTCCTCCCGTAACTGTAATTTATGTCCATGACGTCATGACATAGAGATGATTGACAGTTTATTGCACGTTCTTTCTCAGGCATTTACTCACAGTAATGATTAACAAGTGTTACAGGTTTGTGCAGTAAAAAGAGACTGTGAAACAGGATTACGTCAGAGCACCTGTTGCTACATGGTTCATTTCCCCAGTGGGAACACTTGGCTGACACTGCAGCTTAATACACTGAAGTTTATGAAAGCAATGTAGAGTAAACGCAGCATCTCCCTGAAATGGGAGAAATTATTTCCCTCAGAGTTTTGTTCCAAGTTGTCTGGCTGTTGCCATGGTAACTGCTTTCACACCTGTCCTGTAGAGCTGTGAGTGTATCTAGGGAGGTCCCCCGTGGGGTGATGTCATCATCGCCTCTGTATGAGACGCCTCTCTGTCTGCCAAGGTGGTTTCCAAAGGTGCTGAGTGAACACTCCCATCTTAGAGGGAGTATATGGCTACATCCAACTGGGAGGTTGATACGTCTGCAGCTTGGTAGGTCAGACAAACAATTCAGTTGCCAATGCACTGTTACAAAATGGGGATTTTTGGAAAATACAGCCCTTACTGCAAAATTGTATTATTGCCTTGTATTCTAAAGAAACAGTCTGGTTTGTATATGTCTTGCCTTTTCATTTTTAGGAGCATAAAACTCTTAGTAAGGTCAGAAATCTTACCAAGGCGTGTTTGTGTGCAGGTGTGGTTAACCAGAGCTGCCCTTTATACTCAGCCCTTTTACTTTGCCCTTAAAACACAATAATGATGGCTGCCCTCTTCAAAAGAAACCATTTCTTGTTAGCTGTCTTTACTTTGGAGGAGGGGGGGAATCCCATGCCCTGAGAGAAATTTAGGGATTTAGCAAAGGCAGCAGATGAGAGCAAGAAAGGAAAGAACCACAAGAAGAGAAATGAAACCAACCGTACTAGAGAAGTCCTACAAACAACTCCTGCAGGCCCAGACATAGTGGATCCCATTTTACCCTCCCAGCTTGATTCTGTTTGTCCACCTGGTTCTTTTTGGCTGGGTTTAGACCAAGATTAGTCTCCCGGTCTTCTCCTCCCAGTTGAGTGTGCTTTAGCTTGACGCTCTTCAATCTCGGCTGTTTAACAGAGCACATCTGGAACAAGGCAAAGCAGAACGAACTAAGGCGGGTCTGCATCTGGATTTCGAGCTCACTGTTACTGTGAGATGCTCTCGTGCATTCATGGTATTGTGATTTATTCAAAGAGGAAACCAGAAACTCTTATCTGTGATACCGACACATACAGACATATACTTGCACATTTGCAATGCATGTTTTTTTCAGCACTCAACAATTACAAACTGCTACACATGGAAGGAAATAGCTGTAAGCTGTCATCATAAAAGACTTGACACAGCTTGCTTTGTATCTAATTTTACCAGCCAGGACTGCGACGCTGGTATTGTTTTGTGCGTGTGTGTCATTATGCCAAAATGTGGTCCTGGACACATCTGCTGTAGCAGGAACTACCACAGAGGCGGTTTTTAGCACTTTGCCAGGTGTTTATGTGTCTGTCTGTGGACAGATTTTGTCACCACGATAGCATCGCAACTGTGTAAGATGCAGTCACGAAACTTTCCGGTTGTGTAGTTGAGCTCAAAATGAAGGACAAGTTCGAGGATGGGCGTGGTCTGAGCAAGGGGGGCGAAGGTGCCATTGCCCCCCCCCCCACACACACACTTTAAAGGGGTAGGAGGAAAAATCAAAACAGCATAGTATTGCAATATGTTGCGTGGCAATATTGTATCGATACACTGACGTGTATATTTTAGAGGTTGTAGCGGGTTCAGTCTTAAAGCTGAAGATACTGATGATAGTGAAGATACTGGTATCATATGAAACTAGAATACCTATCGATTGGTACCAACCATGTCATGTTATGTTGTCGGGAAGAATGCTAAATAACGCTCCAAAATTACGCAAAATTTTGGCAGGGAAAAACTGGCATGGCCATTTTCAAAGGGGTCCCTTGACCTCTGAGGGAAGTGAAGCGATTTGGCGTCACAAAACTTTACAGGTGTGTAGTTGAGATCAAAATGAAGGCCGAGTTTGAGGGCTGTGGTCCAAGCAAGAGCGCCGGAAGTAAGGGGGTAGGAAGTGGAGTAGGGGCCCCCTCACTTAACGCCCCTGGTCCAATTTGCTGTGGCGGCTGGTGTGATCCCATCTCAAGATGGTCTCTTATTTCTGTCTGTTTCACCCTGTATCTCTCGAAAGATCAATCCTGTAAATGGTCCGATGTATCAAGTGTTAACATCAAAGTGTTAATTATCTCCTCTGATGGATTTTTAAGCTCCTTAAGCGGATCTTGCTTTTGATTTTTTTTTTTCAGATAAGTGTGGGTGACGTAACCTTGTCTACTGCCCCAGAGATAAAAGTGAAACAGTGTTGTAGTTTCACGACAAAGTAGCTTTTCAGACGATATGTAATTACACCCCATGTTGAACTCATGTACCGTAACAAAAAGGTTCACTGTTTGCAACCCCTTTTTTCTTCTCCTCTCGTCTCAGATTCCTCCACTTTCAAATCTGACTGATAAACTTGTGGTAGCTAAAAGACGGTTCATGTGGTTCAGCCATCAAACAGAAGATAAGGATTGCTTGCCATTTAAGTCGGCATGTATCTTTTGTTGTGGTATAACAAAGGCGTGTTTTGGCTGTCTGAACAACTCTGTGTCACTCATTCCTTTCTCCCTCACTGTTGCAGATGCGAATCCTCGACAAATTCCCAATCGAAGGAGGACAGAAAGACCCCAAAAAGAGGATTATTCCTTTTTTGCCAGGTGATAAACACTAAGCATAGCTTGCACAACACTCTGATATCACTGTGCAACATTTTTTCATTCATACAAGAGACTGCATGTTCTAGCATCTTGTAAACCCCCTGACATTTTCACGCACAACCAGTTTGTAATTAGCACGCATGCCTACATAATACACACTGTAGTTTGGTTACGTTTTTCCTTATCCAATGAGAGGGCCGTTCTGTAAAGGACAGAAGTTGTCGTATCCTGTACAGATTGTAAAGCCTCCTGAGGCAAATTTTAGATTTTGGGCTATACAAATAAAATGATCTTGACTTGCGTTGACATAGAATGCCCCACTATTACTTAGCTGCCTATTGCCACACCCTAACCCAACCAAGCTAAATCAGTTTGTGGTCTGGCATGGCAGTAGGAGGCTGTAGGGATTTGTCTAATCTGATAAACTTGTTGTGGGCCAGAGCAGAGGAGAGCAGTGAAGAGATCCTTTGTTAGACAAGCTGTACTGCTCAAGTCTGACCAGGGCTGTTTTGATCTACCCCTTTAACCCAACATGGGGTGAACTTTATTACCTTACTCACAGCAAACAGCATGCACAATGTACTGTTAGTGAGCTCCATGTATTTAGACAATGAAATTAGTAGTCTCCTAAGAGTTATAAAGTGAGGATTAGTAACTTTTTACAACTGCTGTCATTACATTTTTGGATTAGAAGTAGTTTTTAGAATCAAGCCTGTTTTTTTTTTTTATATTTAAAACATTTATTCAATGTATGCTACTTTTCTTTAGTATGACATGTCAAATGAAGGTAAGCATACTTACTTCCTACAGCTGGACTTCACACCGACGACATGTGAATTAATTATTGGGTAAAGATACAGCATCTGTGGTGTAAAACATCACATGTCCCAAGAGGCTGCACTAACTGCTGGTGTTTTTATTTTTTATTTATTGTAATTCATCATTTTTAAAAATATTTTCCACCTAAAAATACATCCTGCATTTTAATACAACAAATTTATACATATATAAATATATATATAAAATCACACTGAGAAACACCACAACTATCCCTTTAAATACAGTCAGGTAGTAGTGCATCATTGGGAAAATTCCAGTGTTATGGTCTCCTTTTTACCATACTCATAAGGAAAAACTTTGCATTCTTGAGGCAATTTGCATTTCTACTTGGGAAATCTTCAAACCTCAATGATCACTGATAAATGTCAGTGATACATAGCAATACGTGTGCATTATTGTTGTTACATGACATGGAGTTACCCTTTTACTGTAAATATAATTCATAGTATTTTGTTACCATCTTCTACTACGGGTTCAGACTCATCCTGATCTGTCCCGACGGGTCCAAATCTGAATTCCCCTCAACTATCCGGTAAAGAATCCTCTTTGCTTCAGTTCTGTCTCTTACAACAATGTGGAGTCATTAAGTACATTAAGATGGTTTTGGTGTCTACTACAATTGATATTAATAAAAGGGCTATTATTTAAAAAAAAACTAATTATGTAACTGCTTTCAGAACTAAATATATCATTCCTGACATGTTGAAAAACAAGAAAATATATGATTATCATACTAAAAATAAACAGAATAAAAATAAGATAAACAATATTTGATTTACCTTTCCTCTTTCCATAAAATGTGCTTTCACCTATGACCAGAAGAAGTTCCCAACATGCCAGCCTATCACATGACAGATCACTGGAAAGCCCAGGATGTTCTCTTTATAACACACCAGGGCTTGATAGAGGAGCTCAAAAGAAGTAAAAGGAAATGCATGTGGACAAAATGTCCACTACAGAAGACACATGTCAATGGGCTGGGTCTCAGGTCGACATACACATTATGTACATATGCACATACATATGTACAGGGAAAAAAACATCAGCAGCAGGGGCAAGAGATGTTTTCCACATATGGGTAAAGAGTTTACATCCCTACATCATCAGTACTGTCTGAATGTCTGAATCCACTCGGCTGGGGAGGGATCTCTGATGACATGCTGGTGTTTTTATAAATGCATAACAAATGGCAAGCCTTTTAATAAGCACGTTCGATAATCTGACATTTTAAAATTGTTCTATTTTTAGTGTTTTTGGAGAGGCATGTACAACTGACAGTGCTCTGTTTTTCCTCAGGTAAAGTCTTGTTTCGCCGAAGTCACATAAGAGATGTGGCCGTCAAAAGGCTGAAGCATCTGGATAATTACTGCAAAGTAAGACAAAGGCTGTATGTCTCATAACGTCCTCTTTGACTACGTAGTATCACGTGTCAACTGCTGTTAACACAGTACATTTTCTGGGAAAGTTAATGTTGACTAATCATGTTTGGTTTACGTGTTGGTTGGAAGAGTACTTCTTTATCTGTGCCAATGCTCCACTCCCTGAACATTTGCCACAGTATTTTCAAGGCAGGTCACAATATTTATCTCCCCCCACCAGCCTCAACAGGAAAGCAAAGGCTCTATCTGCACTGGTCATTTCCTGTCTCCAATGTAAATAGGCAGCCTATAAAGGAAACGAGGGAAATGGGGGCACACAGGGGTAAGACAGAATCCAAAGAATAAGAATGAATCAGCAGACTTAATGTGTGGTACTGAGTGCAGGTGGCTCTCTTATTATTCATGGGTCAAGAGAAGGGAATGTACGGCAGGTGCGTTTACGAGCTGGCCAGCAGTTTACAGTAATAGGTGTAATTTGGGGTGGCGGCACGAAGCTTATTCACTTTTTAATATTGTTCCACACCCACACCCTTCACATCTCTGCCTTTTCTTCTCATCTCACTGACTTTACAATGACAGTTAATTTTTTTACTAAATACTGCCATTCAAACAGTAATTAACCACACCTGCAATCTTTTTTAGGTGTGTGTTAATGTATTTGTTTGTGTCCCTTCTTGCCCCTCAGGCTCTGATGAAGCTTCCCTCCCACATTTCCCAAAGCGAGGAGGTCCTTAAGTTCCTTGAGACCAAGTCAGAGGACTTAAACCCTCCAACAGAGTGAGTAACCATCACTGCATACTTAAGAAATCATAAACTATTATTGAGAATTAGCATCATCTCTGTTACACGAACTGTTTGTTACCAAACAAAGTCAGTGTGGGAGTAATTACAGACTGCCTGCTAGATTACTTTAAGTATGAGGAGCCGTACAAGACAGAATTCATTCTGGCACTCACACACACATACAGTACATACATTCTCCTTTCACATACATATATTTTCACTCACACATTAATTTATTTTCATTCTTACACCCACACATTTTTATTCTCATATTTATATATTTTCATTTACACATTCATACATTTTATGCTCATTTTTATATATATATTCACTCACACATTCATGAATTTTCACTCACATATTTAGGTATTTTCACTCTCATATTCATATATTTAATGAACACATTCACACATCAAATGCATTTAATATTATAAATAATGTGTGTATGTAAGAAGAAAATGTATGTATGTAAGAGAGGAATGTATGCATCTGAGAGAAGAATGTATGTATGTGAGAGATGAATGTATGCATCTGAGAGATGAATGTATGTATGTGAGAGATGAATGTATGCATGTGAGAAATGAATGTATGCATGTGAGAAATGAATGTATGCATGTGAGAAATGAATGTATGCATGTGAGAAATGAATGTATGCATGTAAGAGATGAATGTATGCATCTTGAGAGAAGAATGTATGCATGTGAGAAATGAATGTATGCATGTGAGAGATGAATGTATGCATGTAAGAGATGAATGTATGCATCTTGAGAGAAGAATGTATGCATGTGAGAGAAGAATGTATGCGTGTGAGAGATGAATGTATGCATCTTGAGAGAAGAATGCATTCATGTCTGAGAAGCTCGAGGAAGGAGGGTCATGTGCACGCCAGCATGGAAGGGGGAGAAGAGACGCCAGTAGGCCTACTGCAGCCAGCCACAGTTGCAAAGTCCGCTTATTATAAGTGACTTTGAGCTTGTTTTCCTGAAAAGTCGCTTACAAATATTGGTAGTTGCGGGTTGCGTTTTTTTTTTGGGCTTGTTTCTAAAGTGTAGTTTCTTATTTGGGCTCCCGTCTCTCTCCTGATGCCTCCTCTGTTGCAGGATCCGTACACAACCCCGATCTACTGAATCTCAGACACAGGATCAATGAATATTAATCTCTGTCACTCACGGTGTGATTGGCACTAACTTAATAATATTGTAGATTATATGTTTATTATTTTTGAGTGAGCAGGATGGTGGTGCTTTGAACTTTGATCCAATCAATCCAATATGTCTCTATTAGAATTACAGTGATTAATAAAGAGGCCAGTCTGGTGACTGGTGTCATTTTATCCACCGTGAAACACCACTCAGGTACATTTTACTGGTATTTCTGCCACTATGAGCAGCAGCAGCAGCTAGGCGGTGTTGTTTGTCAAGCCCTCGTCTGCTACCGCCATCTAATGGTCAACAGATGCCACTGCACAGATTTCAAATACATAAATGGATGTGCTCCATCACAAGAGGGAGCCATGCAATAGGCTTGAAAAATGTAAGCTGTCTCTCTTGACTTCTGATGAATGACAGATAATATCACATTAACCTGATGTGAGGCAGAGGTTGTGGTTGTGTGTGTGTGTGTGCGTGTGTGTGTGCGCGCGTGCGTGTGTGTGTGTGCACGCTATTGTACAGAAATGATAAACGGCTTAGTTGTTGTTCATGATTATAGTGTGGACAAGCACAAAGCACAGGCAAATAGTCATTGGCAAAAAACAACAACATGTCTTGCTCTATTTTTAATGTTTGCTTGGCCTTTTTGATTTATATTGATAAATAAATTAAATATGTGTGTGGCTTTGTGAACTTTACAAGAAAGATATGTGTATATTATATAAAACTGTACTGCTATACATGTGGAAAGCTGTTACTGTAGCTAGAGAGAAGTAAAATCAGCTGAAAAAATGTCTTCTCTTGTGATCCCTAAAGTGAAGAAATAGCACTATCAAAAAGGTGGTAACTGAAATGCTTTAATAATTCAGACCACTGTTGCAGTGAGTGGTTTTATATCTTTTTGACGCAAAGTGATGTTTACTTTCAGTCACGTGTATGCATTCGCACATGGTGAACAGTTCATTCAAACAATGATGTCTTCTCTTAAGGGAGTTTCAGATGCCTAAAAGCTTAAAGCTATTGGATATTCCACAAGAAAAGGGATTTTTTTTTTTTTTAAGAAACTTGGTGACAAATTAAGAAAAATAATTATTCATACAGTCGGATAATAGAAACATGTTTTTCATAGTCTTACAAATGAAATTACCGTTAATGAGAGTGCATGCAGAAAATATTTAGAGTTTAGATTTCCTTTAACAAATGCCACAAACCAAATTAAATTACTTACTGTATTATAGACATTAGGGCTGTCAATCAATTAAAATATTTAATCGCAATTAATTGCATGATTTCCATGATTATTTGCGATGAATAGCAAATTAATCGCAATGTTTTATCTGTTCAAAATGTACCTGAAAGGGAGATTTGTCAAATATTTAATACTCTTATCAACATGGGAGTGGGCAAATATGTTGCTTTATGCAAATGTATGTATATATTTATTATTGGAAATCATTTAACAACACAAAACAATGACAAATATTGTCCAGAAACCCTCACAGGTACTGCGTTTAGCATAAAATATATGCTCAAATCATAACATGGCAAATTGCAGCCCAACAGGCAACAACAGCTGTCAGTGTGTCAGTGTGCTGACATGACTATGACCCGCCCAAAACTGCATGTGATTATCATAAAGTGGGCATTTCTGTAGAGGGGAGTCTCGTGGGTGCTCATAGAACCCATTTTCATTCACATATCTTGAGGTCAGAGGTCAAGGGATCCCTTTGAAAATGACCATGACAGTTTTTCCTCGCCAAAATTTAGCGCAAGTTTGGAACGTTATTTAGCCTCCGTCGCGACAAGCTGGTATGACATGGTTGGTACCAAATCTTAGGTTTTCTAGTTTCATATGATGCCAGTATCTTCGCTCTAGCTTTAAAACTGAGCCCGCTACAACCTCGGAAAGATCGATTGCGCTAATGCGTTAAAGATATTAGTGGCGTTAAAACGAATTTGCGTTCACGCGTTATTATCATGTTAACTTTGACAGCCCTCATAGAAATACAAAGTTTTAGTCCTCAATACTTTTTTCAAGTTAGTTTGACAATAATGCAGACTTGAAACTGGGAATTTGTGTCGTTTGCAACAAGGTAAGGCGATTTTTTTTCTTTTTACCTCACTTAGCTTTAAGGTGTTTTGCTGTGATAATACGTGCCGTCAATGCCAGCCCATGTTTTTGCTTGTTCACTGAGAAATATTTTTTACTGCCCGATCTGCAATGTGACTTTGCTTTGTACTATTTTTTTAGAGTGGTAATAAGTAAATCACACTTTATTAATCCCCATGGGGAAGTGTGTCCTCTGCATTAGATCCATCCACCCTAACTATAGGAACAGTGTGCAGCCACAGCGCAGCGCCTGGAGACCATCTGCAGTTCTGATGTCAGCAACTTGGTCAAGGGCAGTAGCATAATTATGAATAACAGCAGTAAACAAATGCACATATCGATCATCTGTATTTTAAATAACATTTTACTTTTCATACAAAAGAAATCTCAGGTTAAACCACACCTGCTCATTTTTATTGATTCATCTGTTTGTATTTTAGTGATATATTTAGTGTTCCAATGTCCGACCTTATTTCAACCTACCCTTAACCAAAAACCAAGTCTTAAACCCTAAAATTGAATGATTCATCTTGTGGCAACCAGTTTGGGGAGGTGAGTCCCCACATTGTGAAGGCACAATTGTGCATTTTAATTTATATGAGAAACAATAACATTGTTTTAAAGTCTTTTCTTCACAGCCCTAAAGCTTAATTTTACACCAGTGTTTCACCGCAAAGGGAAGTTATTAGTGGTTGATATGACGGTCAAACTAGCATTCTTTTAGACTGACATCACAGTGTAATCATGACCAAGCTTTGCTGGAGACCTGAGCCTATTTGCACGTATGAGTTTGTGTGTGTGTGTTTGCGCTTTTGTGAGGATTTGAATACGCTGCATTATTGCCTTTCTTAAAGGTACAGTGTGTAGGATTTGGCATCACCTAGTGTAGGGATGTGACGGTGAGGACATTTTCCCACCGGTTAATAAACTCGTGACAACACCGGTGTTACCGATTACACCGGACATTTTACAAGAAAAGATGACGGTCAATATATGTAGCGCGCTTATTTTGATCTTTACCGTCAGGCGGCGTGGCGTTGTGTCTGGCCTCTCCGGTCCAGCGAAACCGGCTGTGACTGCTTTTTAGCGTCCATCTATCATCCGACTATCTATTGATAATATGGCGCTGATATGCCAAAATGAACTAAATGGGTTTTATTTCTGTAAAAAAAGCAAAACGACGGTGGGGACGGTGGGTACGTAATGTAATCGGTGTGTGCCTGACCACCGTGTAACATCGGTAACACCGACTACCGCGACAGGCCTAATCTAGTGGTGTGGTTGCAGATTGCAACCAACTGAGAACCCCTCCGCTCACTACTCCATTTCCAAGACTGCGGTAACGTGAGCCGCCGACTGCTTAACCGTAGTAACGCGGTTTTGCACTCTGCAGCTCACATTACCGCAGTTTCACAAGCGTGTCGGAGAACTACAGCGGCCTTCATGTAACGTAAGAACACAAAAGTCTCTCTCTAGAGCCAGTGTTTGGTTTGTCCATTCTGGGCTACTGCAACATGGCGGACTCCGTGAAGAGGACCCGCTCCCTATGTAGATATGAAGGTCTCAATTCTAAGCTAACAAAAACACAATGATTCTTAGTTTCAGGTGATTATACACTAATGAAAACATAGTTATGAATATTATATTCCATTTCTGCTAATAGTTCCTCTGAAATGTTACACAGTGTTCCTTTATGGAGGTACACACAAAAACGACCCACTAAACCCTTTCTGAGTGCAAATCCGACCTCTGCTCATAGTCATAATGATTTCCTGTCCAATGTCGCTGACCTATTGACCCCTGAGCTGGAGGTCACTCCTGCAGAGGTTAATCTTAGGTCAGGCAGGAGTGTCTGTGTCATGTGTACATGAAGCAGGGCAGACACTTCCAGTCCTTTGACTTGGCTGAGAAATGTGAGCAAAGGACTTATGTCTCACACATTCCATTTCTAATAGGCCCACCTACAAAGAGTGAGCTGCAGTTATGTGCAAACAGATGGTTATTCTCAACTCGAGCTTCGGATGGACTCTCGCGGGCTTGGATTTTTAATGACGTGTTCAGCCCATGCATCTCCTGGCATGGGCGTGTACGTAATGAAACCAAAACTGTAAAGATTACCTCCCAACTTCTGTGACTCTATTGGTTAACCGAAGGTTAAAATGCACTCCCCCCCCTCCCCAAAAAAACAAATAACACAGACGCAAAGTCGTAAGCATTTAATAGCGTTTGGACATATTTTCGCTCCCCTTAACCTTCCCCTCATTTATTAGATTTTACTGGTGATAGCACACAGAGCCAGAGTTGTGTGCTCAGTCTCCTCCTGGGAAGAATATTATTCCAGCTCTGTGCTGAGGGTCACAAGCTAGCAGGGCAGGTCAAGCATCCACGTTATCCCCATCATTTCTCCCCAATCCTCTGCAGTATAGTGCTTCCTTCAGTTTCATCTCCACCCTACCACATTTTGACAAACTAAACACTTCATGAAATACTTCAGAAATGTTTGCATTAAAATTAATTTGCCTCACACAAAACTATCATTTAAACTGTCATTACCTCCGCCAAGGCCGAATGAGGTTATGTTTTCACCGGCGTTGGTTTGTTGGTTTGTTGGTTTGTTGGTTTGTTGGTTTGTTGGTTTGTTGGTTTGTTGGTTTGTCCGTTACCAGGATTACTCCAAAGTTACTCCAGGATTTTAATGAATTTTTTAGAGGGGTGGGGTGTGGCACAATGAACAATCCATTAGATTTTGGTGGCGATCCGGACCATGATCCGGATTCAGGAATATTTTTAAGAATTCCGATCAGCCTAAGCATTTAAACCACAGGGTATAACACATGCATATGCGTCATCAGTGATGACGCATGACCCCGCCTTCTTCCTTCAGAGAAAGAGAGACAGATAGGTTCATGCTACATTATTTAAAGAAATTATTCACTGCATAGTATGATGTGTGCATTGTTTTGATTTTAAAACATATTTAGTTCTTCTTAAAGTCGTCTCAGTTGTGCATCATCTGCTTAGACTATGCTTATTTTTCAATAAACTGCAAACCTATTTATGTTGGCTCGGCACGAATGATAAACATTATAGTGTTTTCTGGCCATCATATCATATAGAAAGTTATGAAATTCATTTCCGCAGTACGAACAGTGCTCGAAGATCCAATATAAATATTTTTACTGTGTCACAATCAAATTTAATTTGTTGTTTTGTTTCAATATTGAGAAAGTAATGAAGCTGAACTGAGCTGTAAGCTATTACATGTGTGATTGGAAATATCTCATAACTCCAACTTGTCTGTGCATCTGGAAACGGAGAAGCCTTGTGCCAAAAATGACTTTATCTTAAGTAACAGAGGAATACAGTTATTGGTAAAAAAAAAAAAGAAAAAATTTTGATTAAGCAAGAAGTGCTGCTTAGCTTGAACAAGGGTTGTCCCTTTATGATGCTTGCCAGACAATGACTTACAGTCATTTTACATTTTCCTTGTTGTCCTCTAGGTGTGAAACAGCTTCTCTGTGGTACAGTATAAGATACTTCAGAAATTGTAATATAGTTAAATTCAACTTTTCTTGTTAACTGGAATCACTGAAGGTTGATGAACAAGCGGTAACCTGGCAAATGTTGGACAAGGTTTATCCAAACATGTACTCATATCCATAACTGTCCGTGGCTCTGGTCCTGCTGCTGGCCTCTTCAGAGAGCCAGGTGTCTGTTCCCATCTGCATCAAACCTCAGCTTCTCCTCAGTGTGCTCTCTCTGCAGCTCAGATAACTAAACAGGGACGTGCAGTCAGCCAACAAGCTACAAACCATACGTATCAGGGGTGTAAATCACAAGTTTCATTACGATACGATATTATATTCTCTGGACAACAATTCGAAATTTGCTGATATCACAAAGTCTACCACAATACCATTTCGATTTGATTTAATTCAGGGGTCTGCAATCGATATGAGACGATATCATATGTCTATTTAACACAATCATTTACATTTATATTAGGGCTGTCAAAGTTATGGTGATAATAACGTGTTAACACAAATTTGTTTTCACGCCACTAATTTCTTTAACACATTAATGTAATTTTTAGGTTGCAGCGGGCTTCGTTTTAAAGCTAGAGTGAAGATAAACCTAAGGAATCCATTGGTACCAACCATGTCATACTAACTTGTCTTGAAGCTAAATTTTGGCGAGGAAAAACTGGCATGGCTTTTTTCAAAGGGGTCCCTTGTGTTCTTAATTGATTTCCAATAATGAATATATACTTACATTTGCATAAAGCAAGCATATTTGCCCACTCTCATGTTGATAAGAGTATTAAATACTTGACAAATCTCCCTTTAAGGTACATTTTGAACAGATAAAAAGTGTGCAATTACTTTGCGATTAATCACGATTAACTATGGACAATCAAGCGTTTAATCGCGATTAATTATTTGAATCGATTGACAGCCCTAATTTATATAAACTCACAAAAAGCAACGTTATTATGATTTGACAATTTTATAACTTGGCTCTTCCAGACATTTAAATGAAAAACATTATAGTCTTTTTAATAAAAAGAATATATATATAAAAAGGGAATTTCAAAATAAAGGTGTATCTTAAAGATGGCGATATGTATCGATGTTTTCACTTGGCATCAATGATCGTTGATCATTGAATCGATATATTGATCCAGATGGATGTATCATTACACCCCTAATACATATACATACCGACCCAGAGATTCACAAATGTTGGTCTGTTTGAATTGCTCATTGTATAACAAATTACCATAAAACTGGATTAAATGATTATTTGAAGTATCATCACTTATGCACCTGCATCACAGTAAATGAAGCATGAGCATTCAAATTGAACTGACGACACTTTAATGAACGAATTTAAATGTTTTCATCCTGTGTTTGTTTGTTTTTGCTTCTAAATGACTAATTTCTGTCAAACTAAAATAATAGCTCCACATTTTCTCTGGCTGAATAGATCCAACAACAGTGACTGGTTTACAATTATGCAAATGATCTGTTCCAGTCTCATTAATTATAATAAGAATAATAAAAGGAGCACACAGACAGATGTGTACAGTAAATGAGCACGCAGTCAGAGTCGGTGGCAAATTGGCGCTCTGTTGTCGAGTAAATAAATGCTGTTCTGTTAATGGGAGGCAGCTGCATCGCCCTCATGTACACCATGTCTGCCATTTGAACAGATACATACACACATGGCAGTATATTGGCTAAAAGATCCGATGATTTGTTTTGTTGCCGTCCTTGACACACTTACTGTAGTACATGTATCCCACCCTGTCTCCCTCCCTCCCTCTGCTAGTGGGTCAAGTTCTTTATGCATTCTCAACAAGGGTTTGGCTGGTACTCGTGTGCCAAATGTATTTGGATGGTCCCGGCCAGGCAGACTAGGAGATTCAGCTGTAACCAGTTACTGGATTTGATCAAGTCGCATTAATTTTCTGACCTCTCTCGCACACACGCTCATACTGACCATGCTCCTCTGGTGTTGCTTCCTTTGCAGAGACTGTGGAGGCTCCGGCAAGCGTAAATCAGGTAAGGATCTGAAATCTTTTTTTACCTCACTCAGTCAGTAGAATCTGTTTAATAGTTAGTTATTGTATTCATTGCTTGAATGATATTGTGATTTTGACTACAAGTTTGAAAATGAAAAAAATCTGGGAGACAAACTTTAGTCCGCTCCTCATCTCTGCTTCAGGCAAAAGTACCTCGAGGCTACATTAGCCACTGTTAGTGTAACTCACCCACATCTCTGTCCAAACTGTCGGCAGTCACGTTGCATTGTGGGTAATGTATCAGGTGTTGCCACCAGGTTTTAACCAAGCCCCCCACTAGGAAGAGCGCCAGGCTTTGAAGCAAATTTTCATAGTGGCCAAACGGTGGTACTACAACTTCCATGTTGGTCACGTGATGCCATTAGGCCAAAAAAGACTGATTCCCATAGACTTAGCGTTGGGAAAGAGACGTCCTTAAATCAGCAGATCATTTTTTTTTAAGAAAATCAACTTCCATGTCCGAACACTTGAATAGTTATTATTTAAATCATTAGGTCCTAAAAGTTGTAAAATGCACTAATAGCTGAATTCAGAGTTATTTCCCTTCCTCCGTTCATGTGATTGAGACCCAGACCGCGGGCTGGAGCGTGGGCTGGAGCGAGGGCTGGGAAGCTTTGAGAGTTAAAGCTACTGCGCCTGCTCTATGGGCCCAATGGATGCGGAAGATCGCCAGATGATCAGGGTACTTTATCACTCTATTCCCGACGTTACGGTATTCCGGATGCTTGACCTTGACGATGATTACCCACCAGTTATATGACAGAATCCCTTCTTAAGGTCACATAGGCTATTTATAAGTTACTTTTTGCAAATATTTAGTCTTTTTTGTAGAGATACACACATTTACAGAAGCGCTCTGTCCAACGTGAATGTGAGTGCTGTCCGGATTACAGTGAGCCCTCATGGTAAACTGGACACCATGTTTACTGACTGTTTTTTCAAAATTTCTCCCAAATGATTCGCCCAAAATGTGTCAATCAAACTTTGGTACGCGTGTAAGACCCGCCCCCAGAGACAAATAAACCAATCAAGCTTATATTTCCACGCATTGATATCTTATGGGACTTTTACTGTGCTAAGTGTCCAGAACACGGTGAGTCTACGTCAGTTGATCAATAATCGCTAATTAGACTGACAAAAAAATTAATCGGCAACTGTTTTCAGTTATTTTTCAAGCAAAAAAGTCAAATATTCTCTGGTTTCAGCTCCTCAAATGCTGCTTTTCTTTATCACATATGACGGCAAATTGAATATTTTTCGGGTTTCGGACAATTTTAAGACATCACTATGGGCTCTGAGAAATGGCATTTTGTCACAATTTATAAAAAAATATTGTATAGACTAAACAATTAATCTAAAAAATAATCGTCAGATTAATCGATAATCAAAATAATTGATAGTTGCAGCCATAGGTTGGAATAAAAAATATGACATCTGGTTCCGCTCGAACCATTTTGGTCCTTTTTTCATCAACAATGTTATAGGAGTGCAATGCCAAATTGGTGGACTTCTCTTTCAAAAGTACGTGCTCATTCATTCATGCTGAGGAAATAGTTTAAAAAAACAATGTTAGGTGGGAGAGACCACCTGTTTGTGCCTCTGTAAGTTTGCTCTGCCAGGGTTGGCTTTATGTTTGTATGCGAGAGAGTGCGAGGAAGACGGAAAGACTGAGTGACTCAGCTGAGCATGGGGGATACAGGCGTAGGAGGCAGCAGGAAAGGCATGAGCAGGGTTTAGTGAACAGCTGTGCAAGTGTTGTGTATTTGTGTGTGCGTGCACTTGCATGCATGCAGTCTCAGAATACCCACACGCATTACTAAATTACACACCAGCCCTGCAATCAGATGCAAAGTTGCTGTGGCCATCCTTCCTGCCATCTGCCACAGTTACGTATGACATAGCTGGGCAATGAAACGTCTCGGTAAATGACCTGTAAGTTAATTTTCTGTGGGCGACGCACTCTGAGGAAAAGCTGTGCCGGAGTTGCCACCAAACGAAATAAGACCCCAACCTAATTTCATTATATGTTCCATGGTATTGAGGCTTTACGTAACAGGGAATTCCTGCTACATAGCGAAATGGAAAAATTGTCTTATTTCAGCTGTGTGTGTGTGTGTGTGTGTGTGTGTGTGTGTGTGTGTGTGTGTGTGTCGAGTAACCTACATTCAGTCTGTGCAAGATATTAGATTGGTTTTCATATTGGCTGCCTGGAAAGTTTGTCATATAGAGCCTGACGTTTGCATGCACAGCCTCAGCTGTTTTATGCTGGTAGTAAATATGTTATCTGCTATGCAGTTTCTAAGATGTACATGTATTTATGATACAATAAATCATTCGATGGGATCAAGTCTACCAGTGAAAACACTAACAACAAATGCCTGGTGCTCATGATGATTTACTATTCCCAGTCAACATGGAGCACATACTGTACAAGCCCTCCATACTTGATCTCTAAACTTTCACCATTAGTCCCCACACTGGACATTAGCGGTTAACGCAGCTGAAAGATTGATCTTTCTCTGTTAAAGCAGGACAGCAGATAAAGTGCAGCGAGCCTGTGGTGAATATGTGCTGTAGCTGCAGCTTATGGTTTCCATAATTACATGGTGCAGGTATCCCATAAGAGTTTACTGAGCCCCTGCCTCTAAAACAGGAGAATGTAGCCCTTCGCCACAAAACTGCTAGCGGTTAGAGGTTCGACTAGGATCTCCTGTTTACCTGGCAAGCAGAAGAAATCAGACGAACATTTACACGCTCACTGTTCTCATTATCATCTTTGTCGTCATGACGATATTGTCGTCATTTTCGTCATGACGTCATGACTGTTTTTCTTTTTTATCTCGCTCTTCAACAATTCCTCTCAGGATTAATAAAGTTTCATCTTATCTCATCTAACTTTTCATAATTTTTAGTACACGTCATTAGTGATTTCTCTTTTTTATAGGACTGATACTAGATAATAATGATCATTGGGAGAAAAATAAAGTAATTCAAAAGGGAATTGTGTTATATACTTATTATACTTTTATATACTTATATACTAATTTATTATCCTCCAACTGTGACTTTCCACAGTTTGAGGTTAAAGGTACAGTGTGTACGATTTGGCGGCATCTAGTGGTGTGGTTGCAGATTGCAACCAACTGAGTAACCCTCTGCTCACTCCTCCCTTTCCAAGCGGTAACGTAAGCCGCTGAGTGCAAAACTGTGGTAACGCCGTTCGCCAGTATGTCCGGAGCAACGGAAGTCACACGGCAGCTGGCGGTACCACGGTTTAACACTCTGCGGCTCACGTTACCTCAGTTTCACAAGAGTGTCGGAGAACTACGGTGGCCTTCAGGTAACGTAAAAATGCAAAAGGCTCTCTCTAGAGCCAGTGTTTGGTTTGTCCATTCTATCTGTGCTACTGTAGAACAACACATTCTCACTCCCAACTCGTCAAATACCGCCGCTTGGTCAGTGCGCCTTGGCATCTGAGACCGACCCCTCTTTCGTTACTTTGACGGCGTGTCAATATACGCTTGTTACTTGCATAGTGTCCATTCAAAATGAACTTCCGTTTTCACAGGAAGTAACGTTTAGGCAACACAACCACTTAGTTAGGGTTAGGAAACGGCCGTGGTTGACTGACAAACGACGCAAATGACTAGCGTCTCACGTGACTAGTGACTCTCGTGACTCATGGGACTGACGGTACCAATGAGTCACGTGACTAATGACTGACGTGACAAAACAAGTCACCTGTTACTTTTAGTTTCACACGGGCCACGAACACCAGTCTCCTGGTTGAAAGTCCAGTGTTTGTTTGACCCATCCACCACAACTCACACCGCCCTTAGCGGACTCTCACGCTGTTAATACTACGTCACTTGCTCTGACCCTCGAATAACGCCGCGGGTGGGTTTACATTGGAGTTAGTTGAAAGCCTGGTTTGTCACATACTCTCGCTAAAGGGCGCCTCCGTGCGTCGATTTCCGATGCAGAGGGGCACTGCCCTATCGACAGTATTTGACGAGTTGGGAGTGAAATCAAGTTGTGTAGAAACATGGCGGAGTGAAGAGGACCCGCTCTCTATGTAGATGTGAAGGGCTCATTCTAAGCTAACGAAAACACATCAATTCTTAGTTTCAGGTGATTATACACTAATGAAAACACAATTGTGAATATTATATTCCATTTCTGCTAATACATCCCCCAAAATGTTACACAGTGTTCCTTTAAAGCAGCCTGCATTATTGACTCTGCATCATAGCCAGGCCTCTATCTACATGAGATTAAAAGAAAGACGTGCTATCTTCTGTCTAGCACATGATGGAGTTGTCAGGATTGACTGCCGATACCGGGCTCGTCAGCATAAATCACTGTCAGATAACTGGGACTGATGATGACACGCTGCCATAACCAAACCCTCAAGGAAACATCTTTTGACAAGATAACACAGTGATGAAATACATAATACTTTATCCATACACGGGAGAGAAAGACAAGGGGAACTGTTTGATAGGTGAAAAGAAAACAGTCTGAATCGAATTAACTCCGAGGATCAACTGCTGCTTACTTTTTAGGATGTGGATATTCAGATCATCTTTATATCATTAGTGATAATCTGTATTCTAAAAGCAAGTGAGATGTGCAGAAGACAGTCAGAGATTGAGTAGGAGAGAAAAAAGAAACGGAGCGCTCAGGGGTGTAGCGCATGTGAAAAGCAGCTGGAGAGGAGAGGAGGTTTACGTGGCAAGTGGAAACCATTTCAGCGTTGCGCGCGGACTGAGGGAGGGAGTGTGTTTATGTGTGCAGACTTGCTGTCTTTATTTGAGCTGCGGGTCTCTGGGGGCCTGTAGGGTGTGTGTGTGCGTGCGTGAGGTTGTGTCCATGTGGATGTTTACATACTGTATGTGGGTGTGCGCATGCTTGTTGGGAGGAAAAGGGTTAATGTGTTCACCAGTTAGATGGTGGGGGCGGGTCAAGAGGTCTGTGTGTTTGTTTGTATTAGCAGATGGATAAGATTTAAAACTGGCATAGGAAATCATTAAGGCAAATGAGCACTTCCAAATCACTTTAACAACCACGCACTGTTTCAGCAGCTTCTTTCTCAATGAACAGCCCCCACTCTTGTAGATCATCGAGTCTCACGGTAGCCAAAAGATTCATTTTGTGGGTTAGACCATGGTTTTAAATCAAATGTTGCATTTTGCTTTTTTAAAACTCATAGATATTGCTGTTCATTTCATGGATACAGCTTTAACATCAGTGCAGAGATGTTTTTTTCCCCCCAAGTTACAACTAAACTCTGGCAGGGTCGAAGCTCCACCCCCTCCAGCAGAGAGCAGATCCAATACAGGCCCCTCTGTTTTTGATAAGTGACCATTTGTCACAGTGGACTCCCACCCTGGAGGCAGCACTTAAGCTTTTTTGCTCAAAACACCATGCTCACGCCAGAAAATGCTCTGTAATGAATGAGATCAGACATGCTTGTTTATTTATTTATTTGTAATTTTGTATAGGGCCAGTCATAGGGATAAATTATGTTCTTCTTTGACTTGTTTTTGCTTCGCATAATAGTTGTCAAGTGTTAAAGGCATCAGATTTTCTCCTGATAAAAAACTGATGAAGTGGAGGATTGGTTTTGAAGTGCCACATACTTTATTAGCTATTTGCCTCTGACTTTTTCTAAACCATTTATATCTGCAACATCCAGTGTAATGGTAAGTTACAGGTACCCTGTGGAGTCTCTTAGCTCTAGTAGCGCTATGGAGGGATGTTTTTATAAGTGGGTCCCTGTTTTATTATCATCACCAACTATAACCTGCGTGTATGTAACCACGCACATGCATGCCGGTTATAGTTGGTGGCGGTAACCTTTCAACTAATGTAACAATGTGCCAACAAAGGCATGAACGAAGAAGACTGCTCAGGAGCAAACATACAGTAGATGTAAACAATAGGGGTGGCAATCACCAGAGGCCCCACGATACGGTATTATCATGATACTTAAACCTGCAGTAGGCAGAATGTTTTCGGCATCATTGGGCAAAAATTCCGTAATAACCTTTTAGCATATTGTAATTCAAGTGTTCTGAGAGAAAACTAGACTTCTGCACCTCCTCATGGCTCTGTTTTCAGGCTTTAAAAAATGTAGCCCGTGACGGAAGACTTTGGCCAATCACAGGTCATTTCAGAGAGAGACCGTTCCTATTGGCTGTTCATTCAACAGAGGCAGCTGTCAATCACTTGTGAACTCCGATTAAACGGTCAAACTAGGCAGCGCTGATCAAATATGAATCAATATTCAGTTACTGTAATGCCTATTTCTCGCATAAAATGTATTCAGAAACATCTTGTAGTGTACTGTTTACTGTTTTGTAAAATGAGAAGGTGTGCTCTGGCTGGTGGGCGGTGCTTGGTATTTCCTCAACTGATCTCAACATGGCTGCCGGGTCACAAATGTTCTCATTTTATACCTAAACAGTCCACTACAAGAATATTGTCACGCAAATATCGCGATACTATGCTGTATCGATATTTTCCCCATCCCGTAGTAAACGATGTAAGTTTAAATGTTTTCCAAACCCCGGCTATATTTGAAAATGTTCTTTTTTCAGAATCAGAATCAGAATCAGAAAGGTGTTTATTGCCAGGTGTAAGGGGTATACACGAGGAATTTTCTTTGGCTTTGTTGGTGCGAGACAAATAGTATAATAACAAGAATTAAATAAAACGTTAGAATAAAATAAGAATAAAAATGTACAATTTACAAATAAGCTATAAAAACAAACATGATATAAACAGATAGTGCAAATATTGCCGGTGTGCAAACAAAACAATCAGGTAACAGAGGGAGAGAGAGGGAGAGAGAGGGATACTGTAGGGGGTGGTATTGAGAGTGTATGAGAGAGGGGGGAGAGTCAGTCTTTCTATCTAATGCAACTTTTGTAGTACCTTTTCATTTGACTTCTGTGACATTTACACTTTTATGTAGACCTAAAATACTCAAAGAATCAGCAGTGAAGATAATTAAGATATTCAACTGTTTTTAGCAGCCTTGTAAAGGCTGTCTTACTGTAAGATGAATTTGCTGAAGGTTTCTGTACCATTTGTTTGTGGTCTGCCCTTTCTCCCCCAGGGCCACATACTGATTCAATGACATGAGTACATCTGTACTACATTGAACAGCAGTCCTGTGTCCTTTTCTAATCCAACTGCACATCTGCTGCTGATGAGCCAAACAAAAGCATTGCACTTTGCCAAATTATTCTCCTCTCAACCCAGATCTGCTCTCATAAAGTTACCCCGGGGTTCAGAATATGGCACTAAGGCATAAAGGCCATCGCCAACTATGCTATCAACCGAAATGCTTTATCCTGAAAAATCTCTCACGAAGAAAGAAAGAAAATTCCTTGGTATAAATGGGTAGACTAGACTCCCTGGTTTCCTCCTCTTGGTGATGAATTATTGCAAAGTTCCTGACTGTCATCATCTTTGGATAGAGCTGATGATGGGTGAGTTGGGATGGGGGTGGGGGTTGGATGGAGTTAGGTCGTCTGGGAGTGCAAAGGGTGGGAGCAGGAAGCACATGTATAAATCTGAGTGAGGAAAGATATAAACACAGAGAGTGGCTAATAGGGCTATCTGATGGAAGCCAAGAAGAAAATACTTTTCTTTTCAAAGCTCATAAATACTTTAGATCTACATTGTGAATATACTTACTGTGTGATACACATATAAACACACACACAAACGGTTCCAAATGTGTTTATTTGAATATGATAAACTCAGTATCATTTGATATAAAAGTGACTATTTTACAGTATTTGTGTCTTGCATTTGAACTGTCAATCATATGATAATTTCGTATTGGTACAACGACCATTGGAATAGCAGACACCGGATGTTTCAACCATTTATCTATTGCTTTTAGCTACACTGATAAAAAATACCTCTGAGCGGATATAAATGTAACATAATGAAATCGGTGGTATTAACAATTAAAAATGAAGTTTTTCTCTTTACATGAAAATATCTTGTTTGAAGTTAATCTACATTGTAGACTGTATAAAATATGGACATAGTCTCTGTCACGTCGCCCATAGGTTTCTCAGGAGCAAAAATTAGGAAGCTAGGCTATATCATGGAAGAGAACGGGCTACAAGCATGTTACTCTGTGTAGCCGGCTAACGTTAACCCCCGCACTGCAGCACCAACAGTAGCCTACGTGCAGATGAATGGAACCCGGTCTCACTCCATGCTGCTGCAGCGCACGACCAACACACCGGCAAAAGTCTGCGGACTTTGCCAGTATGTTCTGAGCGGGTGTGCGCTGCGGCATGGAGTGAGATCGCGTTCTGTAACTGTTGTTGCCCTATTGGTACCGGTGCTAACAAATACATAATAATACTAACGTTAGAATATTTAACTCACGGAAGAAACTGGAGCCTAGACTCCTTCAAGTCAGTCAATCGATTTAGCTTTGTCACAAGAAATCGTAGAACGTCAGCACGCGGCACACGTCTCCTCCTTTTGGTCTTAGAGTCCTCTGTTCTGTCAGATCAGTATATAGAAAAAGAGTCACAGTTGAATGGTATTCCAGGATTTAGTTTCACAGACATTACAGTTCCCTATATCCCGATGGAAACAGAGGTCCTCCAGTGGCAGCCCAACATCCAACGCCTCGCACATTGGCCAGCAGGATGCCCGTCGTACAATTAACCACACAGCAAGCCATATTATTTTTCCGATATGTGCATGAAAATATCTCCAAAAGGCAACAACATCTCAAACACGGCCGAGAGGCTAAGCTCAGTGACTCGAATTAGCCGAGGTGACACCTAGCAGACAGCTAGCGGCTGTGATGGCAAAGACCTGTCACCCTTAATTATGTCTAACTTTAAGCCTTAATATAATTGAAATGTGTTAGCTATATAAAAATCCACCCCTCTACAGTTGTCATGAAGGGGGGAATTAGTTATAGAGACCAAAACTGTTTTTTGTACCAGGCTGTAAACATGTTTATCTCTGCTTTCAAGTTGGATATTTTAACATGGGGGCTCTAGGGACTGACTCCCTTTTGGAGCCAGCTTAGGCACTTAGTGTTGGCTTCATTTCTCAGCACCAGAGGTTACCGCTTGATCTACATTTGTTCAAAATACAAGAAATTGTGCATTGTTTTCCTCTAACAAGATGCATTTATGTATTTTTCTTAGATACACCCACACAACAAACAATGATCTTGTTATATTTACTCTTTTCTAATATTATTGCGAAGTGGGTGAGTAACACCATGAGTGTCATCATCATCAGCTCTGGCCCCTTTCAGACTTTACAAAAGTCCCAGGCCTATCTAACCAGAATCAGTGTTGATATGTGGAGAACGATCTCCCTTTCATTGCACCATTGACATAATAAGTGCTGTAATGGCGACATTGTCTCAATTTAAAAAAATAATCTTGATAGAAACTGGAGGTTTGAAACAATCTTCTCAAGTAACACTTATATAATAGACGAAACATCATTGCTAAAACTAGTTATGCTTGATCTACATAATAAAATTAAGTTGACTTGACTCGCATTTATTTACTTTTTATGCACAAAAAATAATTAGTTAATACAAAGACTAGTCTTGCTCAATCAACAAAATAATATGATGCAAGAAGTTGCCTTGATTTGTTTCTTTAAGTAGATCAAGCAGGATATTTATATCAGCGTATGTATTCCATCCATTACGTTTAGCTAACTGTTCCGACTTCTGAGCTCACTTGCTAATAGCTTTTATGCACTTTTTTTTCCCACTGACTGTGTATGTGATACTATATTTATTTTTAATGGAATCGTAATTGCTATTTTTTCAAATTAGTTGAAAGTTATAGTTGTAAATTACCTACTCACAATCTTTCCACATACTTCCTGGCAACTGTAGAAGTTCCCCTGGTTGGTTTCACTGCTCTATTACACTGAATATTATGTGAAATCACCTTTTTTTCAGGGAGTGACTGATTGAAGTGCTATAACTTTACTGCGCTAATGCATTTCATTGGAACCTCGATTTGTATACAATAATTTATGCAGCTCATTTTATACTATTTATTTTATAGCTCTCTTTACACAGTTCATTTGAAATTAGACCTATCCCGTCCAAGACTGTTTCACCTCATTTTCCTCACACATGTTCGGTCTCCTTGTTCTGGCTCAGTCTTCCTGCTGTTGCAAAACATTTCATTTCCTGAATGAGGCTGAAATATTAGCTTTTGTTTTTCAGGCCTATTGACTTTGCTGAGAAAGTCTTTACTCATTCACCTCAGGTCTCAGATTTACAGTTCACTCACAGCAGTAGTTAATTGTGAGTTGTAGAAACCTCCATTCACATGATTTTACATTAATCATGGTTTTATGAGATCATGACCTGCTGAGTTTTATGTCCATCTGTCTTGAAATTATATTGTTGAAGATGTTTTTTTTGTTGGTTTTTTTACTTTTTTTGATAAGACAATGTCCAGGATAGCAGATATATTTGAAATTGGGTTCCCAGTAGGTCATTATTTCATTTCAAGGTCAGATTTAGTATTAAGTAAGCAAAAGCACAGAATAAATCCACAGGTTTGTGGTTTGAGTCGAGGGGGGATTACTGTAAGTAAAGAGTAGCTAATTTAAATCCCACTCAGTAAAGGGACTAATAAATCTGTACATCGAGACAAGCCAAGACCAAAGGTCTTTTCACATGTTCAAATTCCCATACTGCATTTGTGATATCTAAAAATTGCCTTTTATAATGTAGTAAAGTGGAAAACATGCACATAAACGCATATACCCTTAATGAAAGTAAAATGACAATAAGTACTTACAGCAATTTTAAGTTTTCACTTTTAACTCTGGTAAAAATTAGGGTTGGGAATCACCAGAGGCTCCACAATAAGATATTATCACAACACTTAAATTCTGATACGATGTTATTACGATTTTAAACATTTTGCAATATGCTGAGTATTGTGATAAGATATATTGTAATACATTGGGATTTATTACCTTTTTTCAATTGCAAATTATGCAGTTTGTCAACATCTGTTTTATCTAATAAGATACAGTTTTCACTCCGTTCATCTCAGACAAAGAGAGACGAAACTCCGGTGTTTTTTTGACAATAGCCGCCACCATTTTGGACTGAAAGGGCTTATTATATTTATAATATTTGTATTGTTCAACACAGGCCATTTCGGTATAGACATTAAATATAACAATAGAAATAATTTTGTTTTACTTTTGTACGGCACTTTGTAGGAAGACGCTGTACTGGCGTCCAGTAGTCGCTTTCAGTCCAAAACGGCGGAAGCGTACCTCTGCTGCTGGATGCTGATGTTGCAATGGAACGACCAATTGACTTTCACTTCTTGGCAATATACGATCTTTTTGGCAGAGTTTTCATTCGCATATCTTGAGGTCAGAGGTCAAGGGGACCCCTTTGAAAATGGCCATGCCAGTTTTTTTCCTCGCCAAAATTTAGCATAACTTTGTAGCATTATTTAGCATTCTTCCCGACAAGCTAAAATGCAGGGTACCAATCGATTCCTTAGGTTTTCTAGTTTCATTGTACCAATATCTTCACTCTAGCTTTAAAACTGAGCCTGCTACAACCTCTGAAAGACTGAATACCGCCCGAGCCCGGGTCGGATTGTTAAGAGGTTAATAGTTTATATAATAAAAAATCAATAATTAACATCTATCGCTACAATATTTATGCAATATTGCCACGCAAAATATCGCGTTACTATGCTGTATCCATTTTTTTCCCCCACCCCTAGTAAAAATCACTAATAGTTACAGCAAAACAGGTTTGAGTCAGTCCTCATGTCCTTGTTGTGCCGTCATTATTATTGATCAGCCTCAATTGATCTGTGAGTTGCAACAAACCACTCAACCACACGTTTCCAAGAATAGTGTCAAAACAAATATCACTGTTTGCTGTAACTACAATAATCATTGCTGTCATATTATACTTTAAGAACAAGAAGGCAATACCCAGGATTTAAATAATATGCTCTCTCCAGTGTTTCTGCACTCAGTTTTGTGGTTTGACAAAACATCTTGCACAAATAACGTGAAGCTCCATAAACCACAGCCCAACCACAGTGTCAGACTCTCTGGCAGTTTTAGCATTGGAGATGTTAATGGTGCTGAGTTCATCTTCATAATTTATGAGCTCCTCGACATTTAAATTCTGTTCCCAAATTGACTGTAAAATCTTATCCCGAGAGAGAAATGTTAATCTTCAGTCTGGAGGACTGTCGCCAGGTCAGCTCTTTGGAGAAATGACAGCTTAATCCTAGTTGTCTCAATCATTCCTTATCTAAGCCTCAAGCCTCCCATCTATTGGACTGAATTGTTCTTATTTTCCATCCTCAGGATTAAGCAAGTTCCTTTTTCCAAAAATTGTTTACCAAATTTTGAAAAACGTTTTTCTCTTCTTCTTCTTGTGACATTATTTCGCTGGAAATTGTGTTGATTATGTGAGTCAAGAGCCCACATACTTAATTTTACGCCAGAGTAAACTGACAGCAGTTAGTAAAAGCAGCATGTGACCATAAATAGAGATTGCGATCTCTACTGTTATTCAAACAGACCATAAAAGTACATTGTGTATGTGTTGTAGCAGCGTTATTAGTGTAAACAGATTTAATCTAAAGTGTGCAGATGGTAGCTCCCTTCTGTCTGGAGCTTTGAACTCAGTGGTCAGCCGAAGCTCTTGTTAATGTGTGAAGTGAATGTCAGCTGTGGTTGTGTCTGGATTCCAGCTGATGCTTGTTAGATCTGCTTTAGGTCATTCGGCTATGCTTGTTTTAAGGATTCTTCACGATTAAGGCTTCAGCCGGGCTCAGTCGATGCAGACGTATACAGTACTCATGTGGGGCGAAAAGTGTTGTGGATGTTTGTAATGTTTCTGCTTTTTATATGTGTTCACAAATGAAAGGTTTCTGTCTTTAACAAGGCATTCCTGTAGTTAGAGTGACCAAACTCGGGTTAAGTAGTGGACGTGACCAAGTTATGAAAGCAGGCACAAACTGGTTCACCGCCGGCGTTTATATGGTTAAATCAGTGAAGTACAGAAAGGAAGATTTCCATTGGCGGGGCTGCATGCTGTAGTGAGAGCTCTAGTGTTTCATTGAGACAGAGGGCCATCCCTCCGAGCACAGCTCCAGCCCCTTCATCTGGTTCTATTTAAGGCCTCTAGTGCCGACTCCTATGATTGGCGTACACAACCCCCTACTCTTCCTCCAGCTCCAGCCCCAACTGAGGAGGAGAAGGAGGCTTTTTAGCAGATGGTTTATTTTCCAAAGGAAACCATTTCTTTCTCCCACTCTACTGTCCTGTCCTCAGCTGGCTTCAGCTCACTTTTCTATCACTGCTACAGCTTTCTCACTGCTGTTCGTCTTTCCAATGTGCCTACTCACATCTGCTGACCCGGTCCCAGCTTTGTCGGACACATCAGGATGAGGCCCCTGCTGTAACACAGAATGGATTTTCTGCACTTGATTGCTTGATCCTTCACTTTTTTGGAGGGAGATTCCTCTCCTAGACTTCCAGCATCTCCGTTGCCCTTGTTGTCGGGCTGGAGTGGGATGCAGCTCTATGGCTAGACTCTCAGGAAGATGCACTGAGCCCTGTGAATATTGTGATAGGCTGAGCTCTACAGACAAAGTGCCCTATGGCACAACGGGTGCCCGGCAGTCGTTCTCGTGGACCTATGGCTGGCAGCTGGCTGACAGCATGTTTTTTCCCCTCGACCCCAGGTGTGGACCCTTCGGATCCCATGCTCCTGGAACAGTATGTGGTGGTGGCCAGTTACGAGAAGCAAGAGCCTGCAGAAATCAGCCTTCAAGCGGGCGAGGTGGTCGACGTCATTGAAAAGAGCGAGAGCGGTGAGTAATCAAAACAAAAGCACGACAAAGACACGCTGAGCAGGAAAAGGCAGCAGGCATGTTGTGTGCACATTTCACGATTGAGTCCACAGTTCCTCAAACATGCTGGCCTTTTCCCTAACTCAACCCTCTCACCTCCTTTGTCCACAGCTAGCTGTTACTTAGCCCCATCTGGAGGCTCACTCTGGCCTGCAGTCAGCCCTGTTTTTTTTCCCACTGTTGGTTTAGGCCGTGGGCCAAAATGTTGCCTCTAGCAAGAGGAATGTCTTCCAGACTCGTGTTAATTATTCCACCTCACTAAAATGAAAAGCCAGCAAGACATGCCGGATTTACAAATGCCAGCTGCAGAGAGTCCTTAGTCAGCTGTTTAACTAGCTAGCAAACAGGGCCAAGATCATGTTTTAGGATATGTGACTCAGTTTGATAATATTTAATGTTTAATGAGTCAGTAGCATGCTGACGTAAAGCAACCAACTTCATGATATTCTAGGAATATGCTGTAATACCTGCAGCCACTTACATCTATTGTGGGTGGAAGGAGACAACAAAAATACTTTAACTATTGTTTCAGCAAATGTATGTGAATTAACTGAAATATAATACCTATGTTTGAAATGCAGTAAAATGAAAACTGGTGAGATAGTTTTGTAGCTTTTATGACACAAGAACACCAGAAAAACTACAGTTTGTTGCATGCCATGTGTTGTTAATATCACGAGTATCAAATCACGTGTCTTGGGTAATTATACGAAAGCTTGCAACTATTACAGACACCAATTGTCTAGGCACCTGCCTGGACCGCTTTAACTTTGAAGGGAATTTGCCATATGAAGAGTGACTGGAGAGGTACAGGCCCAGTAACAGGGTCTGAGCTTCAGCTTTAATGGTGTGCTGAGACAGTAAAACAGTAATGGGACTCATGTGTTCTTCAGTGGGAGGATGGGGGATCGAGGAAACAGTGACCAGGAAGGCAGTTGCACTTGGGTTTCATGATGGGTGTGAGTGAAACGCCATGCCACACTGGCCTTAAGGAAGAGGGTCTGTGGAGCAGGATCGCTTTGAAGTGTCACGTGTCCTGCCTTCGGGTTCATGTATTTATTTTCACTCCCTGCTCCAGTAGGATTTCAACCCAATGGGGAGCCGCAGTGAGGCGGATATTCCAACGCCTTGAAGTCCTTTTTATCAGGGGGGCCTTATATGAGAGCTTTCCTCCATGAAGTCGAACTGCACGGCCATGCGCTTTTAAGTAGAGCCCCCTTCCCTTTCTGTATTTCAGCGGACCACTGTGCAAAATTCTAGTGGTTGATGTGTGTGTTGATGATCCGTGCAGAATTTGAAACTCATGCATTTCAATGGTCTCATTGCAGATTTATGATTCCCAGGCTCCCGTGTTGTTACCGTAGCTTATTATTATTGCTTAGCTTCGTCCTCGTCTCTGATGCAGAGGCTGTATTTTGTTGCCACTCTCGCTCTAGCACATTCATTCATCTCTGGTTTGGTTTGATTTGTTTCTAGAAAGCAAAACAGTAGACTCCAGGCTCCTTAAAACACATCCTAAGGCTATTTGACAGTTTTATTATACACTGACGGACACTTTCACAGAGATCTGACGTAAATACAACTCCCCACCCCCCACATACCTTTACATATTGCTATGGAGACTGTTTCCAGCAGCACAGCTAGCATTTAACTCAAATCTCAACACCTCCTGCAATGGCAGTCGGCTAAATCTGCTCCATTTGGCTGGGTGACATCACTCCACATCCCTTCGCCAATACTAACAAGGCCAGGTGTGTGCTAAGAAGATTTCAGAGCTCATTTGATTTAGCATCCATTCCCTTGCAGGATAAGCACAAAACCCTCTAATGGTCTCTGACAGATTGATCTGTGTGTTACAGAGCTAAGTAGTGAATAAGCCGCGTTAGAGGTACTTAAAGGTGTCGATTACATTTGTAATGATGAAAGGATTGTATGGATTTTTATTGAGCCTCCAGCTATAGTCACATATTTTCCTTTTTAGAGCCATGCACATTTAAACCAGCATGGGTTCCCCCTGCAGAGTCTTTGGATGCGCTGAGTGGAAAATATCTGTATGCTGTCATGTTGTTGCCATGTGATTTTGTATCAGCATGATGTGTCTGGCTGGTTTTGTGTGAGTTTTTTTTACACCAAGGTGTGAGAGTAGGAGAGTGTAACAGTGACAGATCTACAGTAGAAAGGGAAAACGACAGCTCTGTGTTATTTTTGCCATTCACCCCAGTCCTTCAACGGAAGCCCTGCTGTTAAAGCTACTGTACCATAGACTGCCCGGTGTAGTTATCGACTTTTCCTTACCTCGGATTAGATAATATATGCCTTTGACAGGGCAGTGAATCTAGGTCAGGCCTATAAGAGAGCTCGGCTTTCTCCACTTTTCCAGGCTGCTGTTCCGAGCCAAGGCAGTATTTTCCATTGCATGGGCTCGACGATACAGTTTGTGTCTTGGCGTACGTTGCAGTTGGTACAGTATTTTGTATTAGTTTCTGTTGGGTTTGAAGTAGGTGCAGCATGCGGTGAGTCAACCGGGTAAACCAATGACTGCTTGATGTCATGTTGTAGCATTCAGTTTTTCAGGAATAATACTCTTAAAACACAGGAGCTAAAAATAAATGCATGGCTTAATCTAATGGAGAAAATGCTATAAAAGTTACAACTTAGTATTGTCGAAAACTCCCATTTGTTTTTTTGTTATTTTATTTGTCTATTTTATGAGAGTTTGCCAGGGGGAGATGCTGGCTCAGGAGGAGAGAGTAGTGCAGGGAAAAACTCGGGGAGAAAATGGAAAAAGCTATTTCCTGCCAAAGTTAGTGGTTCAGAGAGGTTGGTTCATTATAATGGCTTAATGGATCCTCCAGGATGCCTCCTCAGTTTACACTATATTGTAGAGATGTTAACCGAAGCTAAGCTAGCTGCCTCGTTGGTCAGTTCAAGTGCTTTGTATTCAGCGGTTTAAACTTTGCCCTTTAATGGAGTAGCCTGTAGGAAAGGAAAAATAATTTTGCAGTCACTTCTGGAAATATTGTACTTATTGCAGCTGGTTTGCCTACACCTCGAGGGCAGCGTTAGCAGGCATGTTGTGCCCAGCCCTGTGTAGGAAATGTCTCTCCGTGGACCAGTCAGGGTTTAACTTGTCTCCATTCCAAGTCTACATCAGCTTCTATGAATTGCAATCTGCCAAATAAACTCCAGGAATGCCTGTCTGTTTTGGAGAGGCCAGCTCACATCTGTCAGTCCCTCCGGCTCCCCCAAGACCCCCCTGGCACCACCCATGTGCACTATGTATTGTATCTCTCCACCCCAGCTTACTTGAGCAGGGTGGAGTAAGTGGAATTTCACCAAGAGCCTAAAGGGTCACAGTAATCTATATAAAATTGCCCTTTTTGTCCTGGTAAACACTAATGATTTTAAGTTTGACAAATGTGAGCCATAGAGAAGCTGGAAGGTAACAGCAGTATCCTGCAGGTGATGTTTGACTTCCTGGCTGAAAGCCCAAAGAGACTGCTGGAGTCGAATCCTGGCAGATTAAGCAGGTCTGGCCCTCAGCGTGGCATGATGGATGTGCAGGACGTCTTCTTTACCTTCACATGGAAAAAAACCCCCGTAACAATACAATAATGTCTCTGCTCTCCGTCTTCAAGGCTGGAAGCAAGATGATCTCCGCTCAGCAGGAGCTCCTTGTTCAGAGAGGCAGATTCTTTTTGAGTTTACTCCAAAAGCACAGACTTACTGTTACTCTTTAAAAGGATTATTCCCATAAAATTGAAAGTAATTTATAGAATTATATAAGGTTGTATTTGTGTCATGGCAAAAAAAATCCAATATGTCTTCATATTAAAATGCACAGATTACAATTTATTAGAGCTAGTGCATTGCCCATTCGGACTGCGTGCCCGTCCGTAACGGGACGATTGCTTGGCCGCCAGAAGTTGTGCTTGCTACGTTGTCGAGAACCGCGGTATGGCTGCTGGCACCCGCAGTGTGAAGTTGATTGGATGAATGCTTCTCGAGATATGCGAAGGACAGTCATACACAGACAGACAGAGAATACTTCTGTTATAGTTAGATGATGCTGCCACAGCGCCACCTATTGGCCAAGTGGCACCAAATTTGCCATGGTCACTCAGACATCATATCTACACATGTCCACCAAATGTAGTCGAAATAGCACAAAGCGTTCAGGAGATACGTATGACATTTTTCGCAATATAAGCCCTGCCCACAGCATTTGAGCTAACGTTTAGGGCCAGCGTTAGCAAAACTATATGGAATATCAAAAATCCAAAAAAGTAACTATTTCCAGCTTGGTCCAGAGATGTTCTGTACCAAATTCGGTGACAATTGCTCAAAATTTGTAGGAGAAGTAGCAAAAAATTAAATTTAGACAATTCACAATGGTTGAAAATGATGCAAATGGGCGTGGCTTATATGGATAGATTCGTCCGGACCCACAAAATCCAGGAACATTTTTTATGAATTTTGTTTCTGAGAGTTACCGTTCATAAATTACAAGACGAAACCTAAAGTTCATTGTTATAGCGCCGCCATTTGGTCAAATTGAAGTCGATCGATTGACCGGTTCTTGAGATATGCGAAGGAGACACAGAAAGACAGACTGACAGAAAGACAGACAGAGATTCCTCGCTTTATAGCTAGATGACCAGCTGTCTTTCGCCTGTACTTATAGATAATAGCACCAACAAAAGGTGTGTTGCCATAATATTCAGTTAGTTAATGAGAGAACTGAAATTACTTTTATTTTTATTCTAGCATCAGTGGTTTCTGCAAGTGTGACAGCTGCTTGAATCAATTTGTATTGAATTGCATGTATACTGGCTGCTCCAACTTTTCTGTCTCTGATATGCAGCAGGATTAAAGGCAAGGTCAGTGTTGAGCTTCTAGTGCTGCTTGTGCTCAAACCCTCAGTTTGGTATGTGCAGTCTCAGCAAGAACATGTTTCCTCGTATAAAAGAGGCAAAACCCTATAATTCTTGTCAGTGAACCACCAAAGACATGATACAGAAAACTTTGCCAAGTGTCAAATGTCTTTTTTTTTAAAGCAGAATCTGCAGGAGCAGATGGAAGACACATTATCCACTCATAGTAATCCCCATCTACCACATTCTTTCAGTTTACCATAGGAAGCACTAATGACCGTCTCAAGAAATTAACCTTATCCTGTATTTTTAGATATGGAAACTTAAATGGCAGGTTTGTTACTGGCTTTTCTGCTGCTTTAATTTTTTTGCATCTTTGTCACAGAGCAATACAGGCAAGAGGAGATGAAAAACAGGAGCAATAACAGTATTTAAGAGCACAAATAGTGGTAATAATAGTGTTCAGAAATCAGTCTGGCAGGCGCCAAAAAGGTGCCTCTGTCTCTCAGTCAAGAATTGACCATTGAGTTAACCTAGCATTTTAAGGGGTGGTCTTTCAGACACTCAAGGACTTCTGTGTCTCCAAATCAATGGAGCCTAGAAAGCACACAAGCTGGGGGCTATAGCTTAGTTCATACCATGAGGGGATCCTTTCAGAGGCTGGGAGGGAGAGAAGGTTGTTCCTTAGGTCAACATCAGCTCTTGAAAGTGGTGTTGTGCCGTTTTTGCCCTCACCCTCGTACCACAGCCACCCAGGTAATTGAAACCCAGTGTTTTATGAAAACTGGAAATGTGTGTATATTGGGCTGGATAACCTTCCCCCATGTGCATTGATACTGAATCCACTGTTAATGAATACAGAAGCTGGGAATGAATGGGGTTTTCTCCTGCTCTACTCAACAGTGGTGTCAGATATCTGCAGGACTGCTGAGCCACTGCATTCCTCAACATTTCAGGTCATGAAGAAAAAGCCTCCTTGTGCTGCTGAATCTGTGGTTCTTACATTCATGCTAGATGTGTAGAAATCCTTTGTGAGTACTACAGAGTTAACCCCCCCCCCACAAAAAAAAAAAAAATCTCAGCACATTTTGAGGTCAGTAACAAATTTGTAGGGATGAGTAGGACATTAAGGAGCATTGCAATGTCACACTGTGTTATGTATGTCATTTCTTAGGTGATTGATTGTATACGTAGATTGCGGTTTTGTTTTATAGGTCATCCAGTCACCTCAGGAAAAACCCCAAATGGCATAAATCTAGTTTCTTGTTGCAGCTGAGAGTCTGTTGTTGATTACAGTAAAAAATGAAGCCCGGCTCTTAAAGCTGATAGAGTTTCCAGATGGCTGATACTGTATGAGAAGAGACACATAGAGCTCAGAAAGGCTGCTCACTCTTATTACGTTCATCCACTACATGTATCTGCACGGGTAGAATATAAGTTAATTGAGAGGACAACTCCATAAAAGTCTTATAAAAGTACAGTTTCTATCTCAGTTGCATTTTCCATCATCATTGTGAAGTTGCTGCAAAACTTTCAGCTTACATAACCAACATTGATTTGTCTATTCACTTTCTGGCAGAGAGTTAGATGAGAAGGTCGATATCGCTCTTATATCTGTCCATTCCATATGAAGCTACAGCAAGCAGTCGGTTAGCGTAGCTTAGCACAAAAACTGGAAACAGTAGGAAACAGCTAGCCTTGCTCTCCCCAATGATAACAAAAATACACCTACCACCACCTCTAAAGCTCACAAATTAACATGTTGTTAGTTTAATCAGTACCACAACTACACATTCTCACTCGCAACTCGTCAAATACCGCCGCTTGGTGAGTACCCCTTGACATCGGAGACCGACGCACGGGGTACCCCTCTTGCGTTACTTTTGGACGAATCAGGGATGGCGTGTCAATATACGCTGGTTACATGCATAGTGTCCTTTCAAAATAAACTTCTGTTTTCACAGGAAGTTAGGTTTAGGCAACACAACCACTAAGTTAGGGTTAGGAAACGGTCGTGGTTGACGTTAACTTCACTGACTAGCGACTCACGGGACTGATGGGACTGACAGTACTAACGACTCACGTGACCAACAACTCATGGGACAGATGATACCGACAAGTCACACGACTAAAGACTGACATGACAAAATAAGTCAACGTTACTTTTAGTTTCTCACGGGACACGAACACCGATCTCCTGGTTGAAAGTCCTTTGTTTGTTCGACCCATCCACCACCGCTCCCGCTCAACCTGAGCGGACTCTAATGCTATTAATACTACGTCACTTGCTCCAACTGTCGAATAACGCCGTGGTTGGGTTTACATTGGAGTTAGTTGAAAGCCCGGTTTGTCACATTCTGTTGCTAAAGCGTGCCTCCGTGCGTTGGTGTTCAATGCAGAATCTGCGGTATTTGACGAGTTGGGAGTGAGAATGAGTTGAGATGACAATTTGTAATTTTATAGGGGGTTATGTTCTGGACTATTTCTTGGCTGGTACCAGTTGCCAGGTAACCATCGGAGATTCCAGGAACTTACGAGACATAACATGAGCTTCAGATTCAGTGCTGGTGCCGGTTTTCTCCACGAGAAACCTTTCTTCCCAAAATGTTTAATTTTTTGCTTCAAAAATCTGGATCTGTCTGTTTCATGCTGTCTGAATTAGGCTGACATCATCATTTTCTTTTCTTTTTTTTTTATTACAGAAATAATTGGAATCAAGCAGGCACTTAACTTGCTACGACCAGAGTTTTGCAGCTCACAGCAGGCTACGGAGGCATAAACTCAGTTACAGATTGCCCTCAGCTCTGTTTAAAACATCTATGTTTTTCATGATGTCCTTGTAGAGCAATACAACAGTGTAGTCTGGACAAACCGTTTGGTGTCTTCCTTTCCGAGGCTGTGACATTTGAGGTTGATGTCTGTGGTCCTGATCCTTTAGTGTAATGGTGTTAAATGACATCTCCACCAGAGGGTTGTGGGTTTAGCTATTGTCTTATGCAACCGCTGACCCCCAAAGCGTGGGGGTTACCAAACTAAACTCTGCTCAAACGATTCAAAAAAGCTTTGTGATTTACTCAGGATGTTGACTAAGTAGCTATAATCGTAATATTGAATAATGTTTAGCAAAGTGTATTGCCAGTCAGCATTTGGCTGTGTTCTTTTTTTTCCCTTTGTGGTTGAAACTCTGCAGCGGCTTTCCAAGATTTTGAACTTTTCCTAACGTGGATATGCAGACAGGGAGAAAAGCAGGTTGAGATATGGACTGATCAAAACCAGCGAGAGATGATACACAAATTCACAGATACAAGTGTAGCCTTTTAATGTATATATGCTCTCTCTCTCATTGTACTGGTACAAACACACTCCCACACACACACACACATATTTCCAGACACAAGGTATGCTTCCTTCACCTTTGTTCCTCCCACATCTGTACAGCTAATCCCTGCCATCCGGAAACGAGGAGGAGAGAACACGTTCTTCCCATAATCTTATTTCCATTATCTGCCATTTTGCCTTTCAGCAGCCAAAGCCACAACTTCATTCACTCGTGTCTCAGGAGCTTTACTGTTAACTTTTTCACCTTCAGAAGAATGGCAACAGGAGACCCAGAAAACAGCTGTTTCTTTTATAATGACCTCAGTTTAAAGGTCTCTGTCATCATGAAGAATGTACAAATGATAACCCCGTCGACTATGAAGTTGACATTATCCAAACGTTAAAAAATCTCATTCCCCTCCCAGCCCTTATGGAGAAATATGCCAGAGGAATTATTATCAAAACAAAAAGTACATTTCATTTGAAGTCTGAAGCCCTAAACATATAGAATTAGTTCATGTCCACCACATGGTTTGAATGTTATGGAGCTGTTTTTTTTTGCAGGATTGAATTGCAGTCACTCTGTTAATGAATACATGTGATGAAAGACACGAAGCAGGTTTCTCTGTTAGAAGTGTTTTGTTTTTTTCACATAATTGCAACCTGCCTGATGTAAGCCTGCAATGGCTGGGAAATCAGCACTTGTGTAATGTGTGTGTGTTTTTTAAAAGTACGCTTTATTGCTTCTTTTGAGGTTCATTGAACTCAGCCTAAGCACCTGCCATATGGGAGGATGGCTGAAAAATACAGACCAGGCAGCCCTAGCCATTAATAACGGCATATATTTACTCAGGCCTTTTATAAAGAGCCTTCCTACACAATATTGTTATATTTGCTTACATTTCTATGAGTGTCGGTTTGCCGAGGTGAGAATGACATCTCCCCCGCAAGCAGGCACGTCAGTGTGAAAATGGCAATTTGCAAATGTATGTTTTTTTCTTTATTGAGCTGACGCAGTTTTTTTTTTTTTTCCTGCCAAGCTGACCTTTCTTTATAATGGACAGTTTAATTTAATGTACCATTAATGTAGTTGGTGTTGCCCTTTGCTGGTCATTAAACACGACACGTCAGATTTATTCAAACGTTTTTAGTGACTATAATGAGATATACAGTAAGTAAAATGTTGCTATAATGAACTCATTTAAAATTAGGATGTCAGTGTAATTAATGCCTAACAATACTTCTCACAATCTTCCAGCTCCAGTGTAGAAAGAAAAAGTCTGTATTTTGGGTCCTGAATATTGTTGACAGCATTTTGTTTTTGTCTGTTTTATTGGCATTGGAGGTTTTGTTCAAGGCACAGCTTTGGTGCGAAGACTGAGCACATTAAACGGCTTGTTGCGTACCTGAGCGCTAGCCAGCATGTTGCTCAGAGCCAAACAGCATCCTCCTCTGTGGACCCACCCTAACTCTATGCAAAAACTGTTGTATAGCTTCATCAATTAAATACATCATCTGTCATATGAATCACAGAGATTGCATGTGTAAGCTACAAAAAAGCCTGGAAAGATTTTCATTTCCTCCACTGAGAAAGTAATTTAGTCTGTCAGCGGGACGGCCCCGGATTCCAGATACATTTGGTGGACAGATTCTCATGTTAGTCATCAGAATTCAGGGTTGCCAACATTACACAATTATTATTTTTTTTTATAACCATAACTACAGTGGGAAACTGCCTGAGAAAGGGACCTGATACCAAATCCTATGGGCATTCTTGCAGAAATCAATAAATGGTAGTGAAAGTCTTTGAATGTAACAGCACGCTGAGGAATTGTTCAGTGTTGACAGAGGTTTGTAGCTCCACCCTGGTTTTGTTTTTGCCGAGAGATAAGATGCCACGATACAGCAGGTGTGAAAGAAATTTCGCATATTGTAAGTTTTAAAAATCTCTCTGACTCAACAAAACAATTTCTCCACATAAAGCAGATCCAACATAATCGAAAAATGAAACACTGTGTACTTTCCTGTCTACCTCAAACACCACTATTAACCTCTTCTAATCCACAGCAGCCTTTAATTGCAACCTATCTAATTGTTATGCATGACTGCAAAATTAAGGACATAATCGCAACATATTTCACTAAATGCAGATGAATCATTACAGCCTAAAACAGGAGTCTGCACTCTTGTTGCTGTTATTTCTATATCAGCATCTCATCCTTTACCGTATCCTTAATTAAAGGGATTCTCTGTAAGAATCAGAAATTGCTTGTTAACAGTGACACCTGTGGCCGTTAAGTCAACGACAGTCAGCGTCCTGTTGCTCGCGCTACTGAAACACACAAGACTGACGTGATTGACAGGCATCATGTTGATTAACGTTAGCAACATTAGCCAGCTAAAACCACAATATCACTATATATTTCACATGCTTGGCAGTAATGTTAGCTCACCAAACGAAGGTCCCTCCATGAATCGAAGGTGCCGGCCGATATTGATCCTAGTGTAAACTTTTCCTGCTTCAGTCTCCCGACCGTGGTCAGAAGACACAGGGGAGACACCGTAGTTCTGGTCTCCTGGACAGGAGTCGATAACGTTACTCGCTCCGGAGCCCCGTCACTTCACTACACGACACATTTCTGCACAAACTGCAACTTCCACTGTACATTCACTTGATATTCTCAAAGCTAAACTAACTCCCTTCTGCTCCACTGCTCACTGATTTTCTCACACACTCGCCGCCGCTCTCTCTCTCTTGCTTTACCACTCACTTCCCAGGCGCACACACACTCCCACAACACAACAACAGTTTATGCCTGACATCGGTCACATTCCTGTTTTGCAAGACGGGCTTCACTAGATTTAACTTGTGTGCAGTTTGTGTTGGAGTCTTAGTTGTGGTGGTGGCTGGTTGTTTGTTGGCATTAGCGGACTCCATTTCTAACTGAACTTTAGCTACGCCTAACCTACTTGCGAGCGCGCATGACGTCACATCTGTTGGATTTTCCCGGAAAAACAGGCCCAGGTTCTTCACATTAGAAGCAGTCTGCAGGCTGATAAAGGAAACCCAGAAAGTCACGAAAGATCACATTTTTTAGGTTAGGCTACAACCTGTTCACACATTAGCAATAAAAAGTGTAAAAAGTTACATACAGTCCCTTTAAGTAATACATCTTTCTGTTCAGTGTATCATACTACGTTCCGCTTCTTTTTGTGTGCAACTAAATTACCTCATAATTCGCCATTTCTGTAGGAAAATGTCCACTGAATGTTTGGACCAGCTGTGAAAGTGTGATGGAACACCCCCATCCTCTTTATGGGTTGTCCAGACAGCTGTCAGCCATATTGTATTCCCGTTACCACAACAAATAGCGTATGTGTGGGGCATACCACGCAGGACAGTTTTCTGTGCCAGCTTTGTCACCCACAAATGTGAGGGGACTTTTTTGTGAATGTGATTTAACACAAGTTAAAATGTCAGGAATAGTGTTCATAATGTGCTTTACATTTGCCACGAGGATCACTGTACTCCACTCGCTTTATTGGGATCAGATTTTTCAAAGTGTACTGTGTCGGTGCACCTTTCCAGCTGAGGCATAAAGTAATTGTCGGAGCAATGTTGTCAAACCCAGAGGAACCAAGTCAAATCAGCTGCAACATTGCAAATGGATATTTTGGCTGAGAAACAACACTTTAGAAATGCCCTGCCCACTCAAATCATGACTGATCCTGATGGAACGCAGGTTGAACATGACCTCGTCGTCATGAGTCGAGCTACAGCCAGGCGGTGTTACCTCTGATGTTCTTGGCCCTGATCGTAGTTATAGTTCAAGCTACAAGTTCCTCATGTTCATGTCCATTTGTAGCTGATCCCCGTGATTTATATGTATATTTATTTGATCAAATCAGGGATCAAAACAAGTGATTTTATGGGAGATATGAGCCAGACTTGAAGGCCACATCAGCAGATGTCATCTGGGTTCACTTTCATCTGTCTTTGTAGAGATTTATTATGTGTACTTTTTGGGCTGGGAATCTTATCACGGGCCCCAAAATCATCTGCAAAAAATTTCAACAAACTTTATCTTGCTGCGTAATGGATTGTATGACATGTTTGTTAAACATCCTGCAAACTCTTCACATTGGTACACTCTACGTGGTCGTGAATTTCCGCCTCTGTGTGTATCCACAGGTTGGTGGTTCGTCAGCACCGCAGAGGAGCAGGGTTGGGTCCCTGCTACCTACCTCCACTCCCACAGTGCCACGCGGGATGACTCGGAGCTGGGCGCCTCGAAAGCTGGGGAAGGTAAGTCACCGCAAAGTCTCTTTCCTCTGCCCACCCACGCACAAACACAACCTCACACAGACACCACCTCTGCCCTCAGTCCTCAGTCTTTGATCTGTGACAAAACGGAGCAAACTCGCCCTTACTTCACCAACCGCCGGCCTACGCTAACGGCTGACGCCGGTGCTGGTGTGAACACCTCCGCCTGTCTGCCTGCCACCATAAGCACGCTTGAACAGAGTGTAGATTCAAGCCTGGGTAAACAGCAAGGAGGAGTGCCAGGAGAGACCAGACCACAACCACTGAAGTGATGCACTGTACAGAATGGATTCAGCGCAGTATTAAGCAAGTGACCTCCGTGGTGTGAGCTCATGAAAGAGGCATGTGTTTCTATCAGCAGTAAGGAATAAAACATGAGAATATTTCACGAGTCATGCTCTTTAGATTATCGCACATTACAAACAAGCTCTGACATGAATTATGCTATTTCATGCAATGTCTGCTTATCATTTTGAATTGCAGATAAGTTACAGTACAGTGGATGAGTGTTGCTGTTTAGAGAGAAGGATCCAAAACCCTGATAAGAAACACACCTATGTAGACTTTTGTTTGCCAGAATTTAACTCAGACACATGTGCGACCAATCGTGCAGTCATCCTGATAGCCCTGTCAGATACGGTTATCAAGCCATCGTTTCATTCTTCAAGCCTTTTTCAATATTAGTGGAGAAAACATTTTAATCTCAGAGCAATAGAGCTCAATTAGTGTCACACACTCAGACTTTGAGTCTTGACAGGTACTGCAGCTAATTTGGTAAAGATTTATGCAGCATTGTGTTAGAGAAAACCCAACAAACTGGAGGCACGGAAATAATTAAGTTGCAAATTACACTTCCAAACAAACATCGAGATTTTCCAGCACTCTGGCCAAAACATCTTTTGCTGTACAACTGCTGTACTCTCTAACAATGAGACCCAGGATCCCCTCGGTGTTGTATGTTTTATGACTCAAGCATGGAGGGAGAGAGAGAGAGAGAGAGAATACATGAGGCTGAACAGTTTCACAATATCTTAAACATGTTTAAATATCCCTTTCTCCCCAATTTAGAATATACATTCATCAAGAAAAGATTTCAACATGTATGCATACCACAAATGGATGACCACACACAGACACAAATGCAAAAGTCTACACCCAACACTCTTATCTGCCTGTCAGAGATAGCCGGAGTTTGCTGCCAGGGGGTTTTTGGGAAGGACAATCTGTCAGTGTAATTAGTGTTTATGTGTCTAGTCAGTCATGGGAATGGCATGAAACTCATAAAGCATCTCTTTGTCAGGCCTGTGGTCTTCAGCAGTCTGTGCCACCGCATTGTCACAGAAAAAAAGCACATATTTCTGGAAAGAAACTGGGTTTGGAATTCATGATGGTTCTTTTGAAAAGCCCAAAAAGAGACATGTTGAAAGCTCAGACAGCATGAGATGAGAGTTAACCCACTGATGGAAGTGAATACAAATCCTCCTCCTCCTTGTTTTAGTCCAATTTTACACTAAAATAAACATATTGCCCTAAAGGAATAGTTAGACATTCTGGGGAACATGCTTATTTGCGTCCTGGTGGAGAGTTAAAATGGGATTGATACCACTTTGTCTATGTCTGTGTGGTAAATATGAAACTAATGCGAGCATTCGGTTAGCTTAGCCTAGCATAAAGAATGGAAACGGGGGGCTGGCCTACTGTAGCTTCGTCCAACGGTTTAAAATCCGCCTACCATCACCTTTTAAAGGGATAGTTTGGGTGTTTTGAAGTGGGGTTGTATGAGGTACTTATCCATAGTCAGTGTATTATCTACAGTAGAACGGCCCACCTAAAAAAAATCAATATCAGTTTAAGTATACACTATATTTTGAATATTTTCCGACAGGGAATTGAACTGAAAGTGAAACGTATCTATACTGTTTTTGTCAACGGAGTCTGCCTCCATTTGAAGAGAGCATAGATATGTTTAACTTTCAGTTCAGTACCCCATCAGAAAGGGGCTGTCTGACGGCAAGATAAAGCCGTGAAAATATTCTAAATATAGCGTACTGTATACTTAAATAGATATTGATTTTTTTAAGGTGAGCCGTTCTTTTAGGTGGCTAAAATACGTTTTGCTGCCGACCCGGTCCACAGCAGTACTGTACATTGCGCTGCTCCCATGTCAGTACTCCTGTCTGTTTCTCCAAACTGGGGTCGTGTTGACCATCATCTACTGTAGGTAATACACTGACTATGGATAGGTACCTCATACAACTCCATTTCAAAACAGCCGAACTCTCCCTTTAAAACTCACAAATGAACACATTATGTCTAAATAATTTGGCTGGGACTAGTGACTTCATGGAATCTCTGCTGGTCGCCTGGCAACTGCTCATTTATGATTTGTGAGAGTGGTATCAATTGTCTCCTCCAACTCTCCACCAGAAAGTGAATAACATTTCGCAAAAAGTCAATCTATTCCTTTAACTTGACATAAGTTGTGCAATATGATATGATTTTTTGTTTTGTTTTTTGTTTAATCACATAGCCTTGAATTATTAATTTACACTGTTCCCATCATTGGAAATTAAGAAGAGTTAAAGGTGCTAAATTCCAAATTCAGAGCATATCTATGATTGAGGGATTGTCTCAAAACGGCTCTCAACATGGCAGCTCCTAGCAGGAGGGGAACTGGAGGGTGGGTGTTACGCTTCCACCATGGTTCAGGACGGCGTTATCAGCGGTAACTGCCGTATGAGCACACTGCAGAGTGGCGGCGATTAGCTAGCTAATGGGGCACACACAGGGACTCACATCTAACATGCACGCACGGCCGGCCATATAAACAAAGCACAGAGAAGCTCGGATTACAACTAGGGCTGTCTTCGACCAAAGAAATTCTTAGTTGTTCGACATACATTTTGTAGACTAATCGATTTAATCGACAGATCTGCAAAACAGAGTTTCTCCACAAAGAATCACACAAAAACACCACTTTAAATTTTGTGTTTACCAGAGATATACTCACAAATGTATTGAATTTAGTCATTCAGCATGAAAAAAGCATTAAAAAACAACTAATTGACTAAAGAAATCTTAGTTGACTAAGACCAAAACGACTGATTAGTTGACTAATTGACTAAGAGGGGGCAGCCCTAATTATAACACACACAGAGGAAGAGAGACTTCCTTCTCTGCTCAGGTAGACATTACTCATTTATATCCTCACATAGTTGTTTGCTGCTATATTAATGCTCTGAATTTCATATTTAGCACCTTTTAAGTGATGAAAGGGATTTTCTTTTTCCTACATAAGATCATTTACAGGAGCTACTTCTTCTGTCATTTTGACATGTGACACAAGACCTCGCAGTTGGCAGAAATCATTTCCATCTCCACTGTAGGCATAGGGAGGAGAATAAAGACCTTCTGAGGCACACAGATGCAACCAGCGGCTCGCTCAGCTGCTCTATTAATTGGATGACATTCTTGCAGCAGCAATGTGTGTCCCAGATGCTCTAACACAACAGGATGGGAAACCATGCTAACAACATCCTAATTACAAGCCACAGAGAAGATGTCTTGGTTTTTAACACTTCCTCTGTAACCTCCACCCATCCACTCTAACTGTCCACCATGTTTTTGTTTTGTGGTCTTGTTTTTATGTCCTCCATGTAGCTAATAATATGGCTCTTCTGGATTGGATCCATTGTCTTTTGTGTGCTGTGTGTTTGTGTAACATTTGTGCTTGCTCATCATGTCTCCCATGTTTGTTCGTTTGTTTGTTTGCTGTCATCTGGTCACCACGTTGTGTCTGTCAGTAACTAAGCGGCATAAAGCTCATCTGAAGAGGCTGGACCGGAGATGGACGTTGGGGGGTGTCATCAGCCGGCAGCAGAGCCGAGGTGAACTGAGACAGATGCTGCATCACCTCCCCTCCCTTTGTTATTCTTCCCCCCCACCCTGTCTTACATATTGTCTCTCATCACATGGCTCATCTCCTCCCTCTCCACATGCACATATTTGTTCTGCCTTTCATCCCATGTCGTCTTCCAGCAAATCCATTTATCACGAGCCGCAATCCGCCACTAACAAACCACTAACTGAGTTTAATATGAAATGTGCCTGGAAAGCAAAGGTGAAATCATCAACTTTATATACACCAATTATTGATGCTGAGAGCTCAAATTATGTTACAAAAGTGCCCCATGTAAGCATTTTCGTTATAATTAAGCACCATGTGCCAAAACCAATCTTCCCAGAATTACAGAAAAAACTACCCACTCATTTGAAAGTAGTTGCGTAATAGACTTTGGAATGCCTTACACTGCATTTTAGAGCCATATTTTGCTTTTTTATGAGCAAATGAAGCATGCGTGTAGTTTTTTTTTTTAATGAATGTGTGTTAAAAAACAGACATTTATCCTGTTGTGTGCAGATAGCAACCAATATTGACAGACAAACAAAGAGCCTTATTAATCTCTCACTTATTTAGCAAGATATTGACAAACACAGACGTGCACATGTTCTTCTTACCAAGGCCAAGGGGCTTTTTTTCTTCACAGGAGATGCATTTGGATTGCTGACAGTGGAGTGAGGATAAGCTATTGAGTTCAGCCCAAACTTAACGCTTGGCAGTGGATGCTGCTCTCTGGAGTGGAGAGAGAGTTGTTTCCACCCTAGGACTGAAATCCTGCTTTGTGTTTAAAAAAAAAAAGAAAGATATTTTGCTGACTCCACAAGAATAATTTATAACACTGATGCAGGCGATGCATGTTGTGGTTAACATAACATCTGATTCAGAGTTTCCCTTCATTGCACCGCTGGATATTGTTTGAAAGAGGCTGGTGAGAGCCTCGAGGAAAACGTTTTACCAGCCCCGACACAAAGAGGCCGGAAGAGCCGGGCAAAAGGAAAATAAAGCGTACAGAAATATCCTCTCCCGTGGAGTCTACTCCAGTTTTTGCAAGTAAAGGGATTTACCCTCCCACATCCATTCAGCTCAGGAACGGGTGGAGGAAAAAGGAAAATGGAATAATTTGTCACCATAATGTTGCTTCCTGTTTACCAACTGGGAGGACAACGTATAGAGTGCTTTTTTACGTGCCCTTCTCCTCTTTGAACACACGTCTTCTCCCTCTGCTGTCTGTATTTAGACAGGAATTGCTATAATGACAGGAAATGATGTCTTTGCTCTGCCTCTTGGCCTCATGGGAATGCATAAATCAGCGTGGTGCCTCTGCTCTCTATTATGTGCTGAGTCTGATGCTCGCTGCCACAAGGCCAAGGGCGCCGTTAGGACACTAGCCGGCCCCATGTGCTGTAGTTCCCCTCGGTCAGCACTCTGGTGAATACCTGTGAATTTAGTTATGTTTAAGTAGTTGATATTACTGTATGAAGCACTACATTTGATCACATTTTGAGGAATATGCACTAGTACTAGTTATTTTGTATGAACTTCATAGAGTGCTGCAGGGATGATGTATTTTTGTAGGCCAACCAGGAAGCTAGCATCGCCCTGGTTCCCTCGACTAAAAGCCAATGTGATTTTTCCATTGGCTTTTGGATTATTGCAGAAAAAAAGCTCTGTGGCAAAGCAAGATAATCTCCACAAATGAACACCACTTTTATGATTTTTGAAGTGTGAATGCAATCGCCAGAAGTAAAAAGCTAACGTTAGGCTATTAACAAACTACACCACGGTCGCATGAGTGCGAATATAAACAACGAGGATGTGAAGGCGGACGAGTCGGCGTGATGACGTTTAGTAGTCTCAATTAACCACTTGTTAGCAACCGCCTTTTTTAAGACATATAAAAGCTTCAAAATACACGAGTGGGATATTTATTGATGTATTTTGTATTGTATCGTAGAACAAAACATTAAAATCTCTTAAACTTGTGTTAACAACAGAGTTTTTCTGGGTTTTAGGACTCATTCCTGTAGCACTCTTTTGGACAGGTGACAGAGGAGAGATGAAAGGAAAAGAGGGGAGAGAGAGAGAGAGAAGGGGAGCGACGCAAACCGGGGATGTTGCGGTTCATGGTCGGCCACACGTTACGGCTGTTGAGCTGATTATGAATATGATTTAGGCGTGACGACTGATTTAACTACAATTGTATTTTTTGCTATGCGATATGCGTATAACAAAACAATAATCTGATGTACACTACATCACATCTGTGTAACTTGAGAAATACATACTGCTACAATTGCAAAATATTGTTTCTAAATGCAAGATTTAATCATGTCCTGTAGTTATTCATTGCCTTATAAAGTTCTCCCAGTTTCAGGAAAAAAAAAAAATAGACAAATCTCATTTTAATGCACACAGCACATCTAATCGCACATCTGGCAGCTGAACCAACTGCCAGAAAGCAGAACAGTTCCAGTCCTTATTAAAGGAAAAGATACACTTCTCCAGTATCATATCGCAAGATTGCCGCCAATGAAACACAAGAGAATCGATCATTGTGTATCTGTTAACCCTTAGCTCCTATTACTGCAGTATGATCATATAAATATATAACGTCTATAAAAATGATTTATAGAATGTACACTTTTCTTTTCCAATGACTATTTTGTTTTCACAACCTCAATATCTTAACTTTGTCGTCTTTCTCTGCTCTTGCTTTGGCAGAAGAGAAGTACGTAACCGTGCAGCCTTACGCCGGCCAGGGCAAGGATGAAATTGCTTTTGAGAAAGGAGTCATTGTGGAGGTGATGCAGAAGAATCTGGAGGGCTGGTGGTTCATCAGGTAAACCTATGCTCACTTGCTTCAGACATTTTTTACGTCTTTCATTTCAAAAAGATAATGTTTTTTAAAAAATATATATTTTCTCCTCCAACAGGTACCAGGATAAAGAGGGCTGGGCTCCAGCCTCTTACCTGAAGAAGATGAAAGATGACCTCTCTCCCCGCAAGAAGACCGTGACGGGCCCAGTGGAGATTATTGGAAACATCATGGAGATCAGTAACCTGCTGAACAAGAAAGCCTCGAGTGAGAAAGACGTGCAGGTTGAAGGAGTCCCAGAGAGCCCCCAGGTGGCCAAGAAGGAGATCAGCCTGCCAATCCCTTGTGCTGACTCCAGCCCTGTTAACACCCCACAGGATGGAAAAAGCAAAGCAGAGCCTTCCTCACCGGCTATAGCCCGCATCGCCCCTCAGCGGGTGGAAATTGGTTAGTCACGTCACTGTGAATGTTTGAATCTCTGTCATAACTTGAATTTCTGTAAGTCTGTAACAGTACATTACTAATTAATTCTTTATACATTTCTCTGCGATTCTTCAGGTTCCCCAGTTCTCAGACAAAAACCTCCTCCGCGGAGAGATGCAACTCTGGTAAGAGTGTGATATTTTAGCCATCCATCTCTCCTATGAAAGTCATGCACAGGACTTTGATATCTGTGGCTTTTCCTTTGTACAAACAATAAGCAGTGCTGGAATAAGTATTCAGATCCTTTAATCAAGTAAAAGCACCTTTAAAAATATATCATTACAATTAAAAGTTGTGCATTCAGAATCCCACTTAGTTAGAAGTGTTATGAGAAAAATGTACTTAAAGTATCAAAGGTAAAAGTACTTGTTTTATTGAAAAATGCCTCCTGTGATATTTATACATGACATTATTAGATTGTTACTGATGCATCAGTGTGTAAGCAGGATTATACTGCAGTAGCTGGTTTTACTACTTTATATAAAAGTTAGATCCCGTGGTTCCGAACCTAAGGGTCCGGCCCGCTCTCACAAGTTAAATCTGAGGGGTCGTGAGATGATTTATAGGTTAGAAAAAAGAAGAAAAAACAAAGTTCTGCTATAAAATGTTACTTAAACAATTATTGAAACGAAACCATCTGAGAAGTTTAATGGTGAAATATGTCTTTGGTGGAAATGCCAACAGCTCAAAACTGTAGATCACTGATTCTCAAAGTGGGGTCTGGGGAACTCTGTCAGGGGTCAGTGAAATCATTTGCTATTAATTATAAAATTGTGCTGCATCAATAAAAAGTGCATATCTACAGATGGGGGCCATTTGAGCCAATAAAACAACATATTGTGTCCATTACTCCCACCCATGTTTGCTTTGGGCCAATAGAAATTCTGATATGAATGTGTCACATAGCAATAAGTTCATTATTTTAAAGTTGAAGCACTACTGAAAGTCAGCTTTAGACTGGTAAGTTTAAATATCTTGATTTATTATGCCAGTCTTGCTACTGTTAATTTTCGGAAAGCTTTTAAGATCACTTACTTGGAATGTCCGCTATACATGCTGTCAAGTTGAGTCCAAATGCAATTTGAATAAAATTACCCTCTGTTTAAAAGTATATAAGTGGTATTAACATTCAATAACATTGCTAATTTACCCACTGTGGGACTAATAAAGGGGTATCTCATCTTATCTTAGTATGGTTCAAATTGAAATGTGTTTCTGTTTATCACTATGAAACAGATCTGAAGTATTTAGGTTGAAAAGTTTTAAACTACAAATAGTTCCGATGACATCTTAGATTACAAATGGCAGTAAGCATATGCTTAATTGGTGTTTTTTCTCTGCCGCAAGGGTGCCCTGGCCCCAAAAAGTTAGAGAACCCCTGCTGTAGACCTCTGAAACATTACAAGGGGCCCCAATCAGACACTGTTGTCAAGACGGTTGGAAACTGGTCTAAATCTTATCACATTCTTTTAATGTAAAACTTAAATCTGAAACGTAACTAGTGACTTCAGCCGTCAAGATAAATGTAGTGGAGTAAAAAGTACAATATTTCCCTCTCAAATGTAGTGCAGTACAAATTTAAAATAGCATTAAATGCACATACTCAAGTAAAGCACAAATACCTTCCATCACTGACAGCGCGTTTAACAGTGCCACTTTCTTTTGTGCTTCTAGGGATTCCAGTTGCCCTCCCCACCAGATGCCCCTGCAGTTGAAGCCGAGTACTATACCATTGCAGATTTCCAGTCCTGTATATCTGATGGTATCACTTTCAATGGAGGACAGAAAGCAGAGGTAAGCACTTTTTCTCAAGGTAGCTCATAGCTCAGTAACAACTTTGCCTTGTCCAAGAAATCTAGATCTAATTAGAATGTATAAAAATGCCGTCACATAAAGATTAAACTCTTTTTTGAATATGTATTTCAGGTCATTGAGAAGAACTCTGGTGGTTGGTGGTATGTCCACATAGGAGAGAAGGAGGGCTGGGCTCCCTGCTCCTACATTGACAAACGTAAAAAGCCCAACCTGAATCGTAGAACAAGCACTCTGTGCCGCCCGAAAATTCCACCCCCTGCTCCGCCAGTCAAAAAACAAGACTCAGTGGAGACTGCACCTCCCAGCAACCCAAGCTCTGAAGCACCAGAGTCCCCTGTGTCTCCTGGAAGGCCGGTGTATGAAGAGCCAGAATATGATGTCCCTGCCATTGGCGATCTGGACATGGAGTCTGAGTTTGAGTTCCTGAGGGGAGAAGGTTCCTTGGTGGATGTAAAGAATGAGGACACTTCCTCCGAGAAGGGATCCCACCTGTCCTCGAAGCCTTCTCCGGCGTCGTCGCTCCACAGTGCCTCCTTCAAGATGTGCGAGTCATTTGAAGATGGCCACGAGGCAGAGGGGGAGGCGGAGGGAGAGGGAGAGTGTATCTATGAGAACGACGGCTTCCGGCCCTTCAGGGAGACGCCGGAGCGGCAGTGCAGCAGGGACTCAAATTCCTCCAAGACAAGTGTCTTGTCAGAAACTGGCAAGACTGCAAACTCGACATCAGGTGGGTGGAGACCTGCAGGTAACAAGCTCAAGATAGACTTGAACGGGAGCCCATTTGCAGCCAAAACCGAGGAAGCATCCAGTCCCAAGTCTGCCTCCACTGAGTCCACCCCGGATCTGTCCAGAAATAAGAAAGACCAAGACGAAAGCAAGGCATCCCCTTCCATCAAATCTAAACCAAAGCCAGTGGTGAGGCCTAAACCACAACTAGCCAAGGCGTCCAGTGCAGAGAAGATGGACATCAGCACCTTGAGAAGACAATTGAGGCCAACAGGGCAGCTGAAGAACGGCACCAAAACTAAAGGTGAGGACTCTGAGACAGCTTCAGTCATCTCCTCGGAGGACTCCTTTTCTTCTCAGAGCACGTCCGATCTCTCCTCCATCTATTCCAAAGGCAGCCGGGGAGACTCCGACATGGAAGGCTGCAGCCTGTATCGCACCACAGATCCCTACGAGAAGGTCCAAGAGTCTGAGCTCAGCTTCCCCGGTGGGGTGGAGGTGGAAGTGCTGGAGAAGCAGGAGAGCGGTTGGTGGTATATCCGCTGGGGAGACACAGAGGGCTGGGCTCCGACTTACTTCCTGGAGCCCGCCAGGCAACAAGATGACATGGCGGGGTCCGAATCTGACGGCACCCCGACTAAACCTGGAAGCCTCAGCAAGTCCAACAGCCTGGAGAAGAACGAACAAAGGGTGCAGGCGTTGAACAACATCAACCAAAACCTAAAGAAGGTCACCCCACCCATCCCCTCCAAGCCTCCGGGCGGCCTCTCCAAACCCATCGGCTTGTTTGGTTCACGCAAGCAGAATAGCACCAAACAGCAGCAGGTTGTCAGACCTCAGTCGGTGTTCATATCGGCCCCGATCAGGGACGGTCCCAGCCCTGCCGGCTCCCTCAGGAGAAACGAGTCACTCAACTCCACGGACCACCCTCGCGCCAGCCCCACAGTGCGACGCAACGCCTCCTTCGGCACTGTGCCACGTAGCTTGCCGCCAAACAACATAGCACTGCCCATCAGGAACAGATCCGGCACCGGTAGCTCCGAATCCCTCGGCCTCAGCCCCCAGAAGAACGCCCTCCCTGTATCCACAGTGAAACCCAAGCCCCACATCATCCACAACAACCTCAGAGAGGTGTTCGTCTCCATAGCAGATTACCACGGTGACGAGGAGACCATGGGCTTTCCTGAGGGGACGAGTCTGGAGGTCCTGGACAGAAACCCCAATGGATGGTGGTACTGCAAGATTCTGGACAATGGCAAACCAAGGAAAGGATGGGTTCCCTCAAATTACCTCGAGAAAAAGCACTAGCACTCATGTGTGGAGCTGGCAGAACTCTGAACATGCGTGTAAAGACTACTCAAACAGATGCATTTATTTTGTGAAAAAAAAAAGGCTAACCCTAAGACGTTAAGTAAGTATTGAAATCTTACCCGGTACCTTTGCCAAAAAAGAGCAGCCAGATCAAATTGTGACTTTGAAATGAAATGAGACATCTGGTAAAATGAGTCTACGTGATACAGCGCCTGAGACGTTGCATTAGGAGCAATATAACGGGACTTAGCGACGCAGCCAAAGAGAACACCAGAGAGCGGAAGATCGGTTTAATGATATCCTTCAGTGGTTACCTTTAACTTGAACTAAGATAGAATTTTGTGTCCACGCCTTGAACCTTTCTCTGTAAGTTTATAATGTCATTTTTTAAAAACCTTTTTAAGCATTTAAAGCTTACTGCATGTTTGAAATGATTCATTATACTGACGATGCCTTGAGCTGTTGAAGTTAAACCTTTTTTTCCTCCTTTCCGTAAAGAAAATCTCAGTTGTTGCCAAAGCTGCTTTGTGTTAGTCTCACCATGGTGCTGTCTGTTTGCATGTTTTTTTTTTTATATCTCTTTATACTGTATGTCACCTTTATGTGATATATTTTATCCATTTAATTGTGTAATATTGTCCTAATGAAACAATTTGTGAGCATCTCTGATTATCACTATTATCTTACACTTAAATGTAAAAACAATCCCTTTAAATGTTTCTTTTGTTTACATTTCAGAGGCTAATTTCTAAAATTAAAACTTCCCTAACGTCAGTGGAAATAATATTTATTCATGACTTAAAAAATCATATTATTACTTATTTTATTATTATTGTAAGAAATGTACTGATAAAAACAATTTCACAGCCGCTTAAACATTTCTAAGAACTGCTCTATTAATAATGATGATAACATTTTGAATTTCTGCTGGGCAGTAAATTTGACACAACCCTTCAGCTGCAGCAGTATACTGGGATGCTCACTCTTGTTTTATGTTAACTGTGTGACCAGTGACGATAACTGAAGTGCCAAAAGAATGAATTTAATAAATGCACTTTTGAACAATCATTAGTATTGTTTTTTGTTTTTTGTTTTTTCTAAATAATCATCACTCATAGTTGCTGTTTACACACACACACAAACACACACACACACACACCAGGTTTGGTCCTCTAGTAATGTGTTTCATAACCTTTTCTGACATGTACACTCCACCTACTGTATGTACTTATGAAAGGATTATAAACCGGATGTTATTTAACAATATGAATTATATAAAAGGGAACAAAATACTAATAGTATATAGTTGAATTAGTAATGTTTAGGTGGTTTTGGTCGAGTTTGCATTTGAACCTCTATTGGCAAATGCTGGATTTTTCAACTGTTTATCCATTACTTTTAGCATACATACAGTACGTTCACACCAGGGCTGTCAATCAATTAAAATATTTAATCGTGATTAATCACAAATTAATCGTAAATTTTTTTATCTGTTCAAAATGTACCTTAAAGGGAGATTTGTCAAGTATTTAATACTCTTATCAACATGGAAGTGGGCAAATATGCTTGGTTTATGCCAATGTGTGTATATATTTATTATTGGAAATCAATTAACAACACAAACAATGTCAAATATTGTCCAGAAACCCTCACAGGTACTGCATTTAGCATGAAAAATATGCTCAAACCATAACAAACTGAAGCCCACAGGCAACAACAGCTGTCAGTGTGTAGGCATTTCTGTAAAGGGGAGACTTGTGGGTACCCTTAGAACCCATTTTCATTCACATATCTGGAGGTCAGAGGTCAAGGGACCCCTTTGAAAATGGCCAACGAAAGACCGGTATATATATATATGGGAACATTGTGATTACCTAGTCAGTATATAATTTATTTATAAGCTTAATATCAGTATATACTGACTAGGTAATCACAATGTTCCCAGTTAAAGCCAGGGCCTAAATATTGCATGTCCTCCCTCTTAATTTTCTCTCATTCTCTGTTTGCTATCAAAACAAAAGGCTAAAATTACTTAAAATTGGTATTATTTGAAGTATTATAAGTCATATATTGTCACTTTATTTTTTATTAGGCTAATATCTGATAAGACCTGAATGCATATCAGGTAAACAAAAAGGGAAAAAAACTATTTTAAGTAGTCTAAGTCCAATTGATATCACTATATTTAGTTATCCTCTTTTTGTAGTCGAAAATAAAGTCAACGTGTTTTCCACATATATTGTTAATAGTTTGTTATTATTAAAAGGAAGAAAAAGTTGTGGAAGTATGAGAAATGGTCCTTTTCTGAAGGGGCGTGTCTCTATCTGAGTTTGATTGACAGCAGGTGGCAGGATGCCAGAGTACCTGTGTTACACTGAAGGAGAAACAAGTAAACACACGCGGCTGTAGCAGCCTGTGTTATTTATATCTATGGCTGTAGCCTACATATCATGGACAGACAGCGTGCTGCGTGTTGTTAGTAGTAGATTATTGAAGAGTAAGGTACCACACAACCTCTAACTGGACCCAAGTGACTGATGCAGGTAAATGAACATGTTGTTTAATATGCTGCAGCTGAGCAGCTAATGAGCTATCTGACCTACAAACTGATGTCAGCTGTGCACGTGTCCCCTGTGAATGTGTGTTTGGTGGTGCATTCAGGTGCACAAGATGTTTGTTGGATAAGAAGGAGACTTCAGCAGTAAAGCTAATGTCGGTTGCTGTTCAAAGTCTGTCAAGGATTGTGTAGCTATCATGAAACCAAAAAAATAGACTCCCTTTTGATTTCAGATACTTCTCCTCAAAGGTGAACACAGTGATTCACAGAGCACATTTGTAGGCCTATGCTGCAGCAGTCACAAAAAAAAAAATTTGATGTGACTTTAATGCCCCACATGTGGCATTTTGTCTGGCAATCACGGCTACTGTGAAGGGAGTAATTATTGCTGAATTAATCTCAAATTAATGTGGCGTATAATAAACAATATAATGAGAACTTAGCACAGGCCATAATCACCGGTAATGTTAAATCAGTTGGGTTGCATTAAAGTGGCAGTATATTTTTGGCATCATTGGGCAAAAATTCCATAACAACCTTTCAGCATATTAATTCAAGTGTTCAGAAAGAAAACTAGACTTCTGCACCTCATCATGGCTCTGTTTTCAGGCTTTAAAAAGTCTAGCCCGTGACGGGAGACTTTGACACAATCACAGGTCATTTCATTGAAAGAGCGTTCCTATTGGCTGTGCTCTGGTCATGTGACCGGAACTTGCCGTTCCTTCACCCGATTTCACAATGACGGCACAAACATTCTCATTTTACAGCTAAACCGTGCACTACAAGATGATTCTGAAAACATCTGAGGCGAGAAATCGGCATTAACGTAACATAATATTGATTCATATTTGATCAGCGCTGCCTAGTTTGACCGTTTGGTCGGTGTTCGCGAGTGATTGACAGCCGGCTCTCATAGACGGTTGCTGGACAGCGCACCTCAAATCAGCTCATACTGCTTGTTTTCCTCCGGTCTGTGAAATCTTGCAGATGCCGTTAGGAACACCGGAGGACACAGAGGCACATGATTTTAATCATATTTGCTCCAAACTCGCCCACTTCAGCTTTAAAAGGTTGGAATAAGCAGAAGATCTCAATATTGAATGTGTTTACATCCAGTATAAACTCACATCTGTGCATATATGCAATACAGCTGAAGTGTTTGACCAGCTGGATGCTGTTATGCAAATAAATTAGATCACACTTGGTTGCCTGACATCCCTTTCATTTCTTCTTACCCAGAACCCTGAGCCAACATAGTGGTGCAATTCACTTTGATTGGCCTCCTTTGGTAGCTTCTGCTGCAGGACAACCTGCACATTTGGTTTCGATGGCTTTCATTCTGTGGTCACTGGGCTGCTTAATTTAGCATCATCTGACAAAGCAAAAGTTTACGTTACCAATGCGGAGTTGTAGCCTATAATATTGTCGCCTTCAGCTATAATCAGAGAAACACCAAATCAAAACACTGATGCAGTATTCCAGTGTCAGACACTGCATATTTTTGATATATTGGATTTGGTGCCTGAAATATAATAAGATTTACAGCCTACAGGAATTCAGTGTGAAATATGTCCATCCCGCCGGCTGTTCCCTCTATTGGGATCTCATACTACGCTCACTGGCTTGGAACTAAGTTATGGGTGCCCGTTGATCATCTTTATATCATGTTTGTCTGCTGGCTGTGTGTCTGTATTTGCTTGCTTGTCGTGCTCATGCGTAGAGTATGTGTTTATTGCAAATGATAAATCACAGAAGGTAGAAAGAAGAAAAGGGAAATTCAAGATGTTGCAGGTGAAATAAAGACACCCCCAAGAGGTTTATAACTTTGAATGTGAAGGTGGTGCGTGTCAGTCATTGTGTCACAAATTCATTTCAAAACTCAGAATGTGAGTGTGGAAGTTTATTCTTGACCTCAGAAATAGTCTGACAGCTGAGCAAATTGATGAAGACTTATTTAAAGCTTTGAAAAAAAGAACTACAGTAGTAAGTAGACCTTGAGTGAAGTGTATTTTGTCAAATTGATGTTATTGAACAGGAAAAAAGTTTGAAAAAACAAATACAAAGTCAGGGTTCGACATTAAAAAGCTTCAGTAGGCAGAATATTTTTGGCATCATCGGGCAAAAATCCCATAATAATCTTTCAGCATATTGTAATTCAAGTGCTCTGACAGAAAACTAGACTTCTGCACCTCCTCATGGCTCTGTTTTCAGGTTTTAAAAAATCTAGATAAATCTAGGACTTTGGCCAATCACAGGTCATTTCAGAGAGAAAGCGTTCCTATTGGCTGTTCATTCAACGGAGGCAGCTGTCAATCACTCGTGAACGCCGATGAAATGGTCAAACCGTTTGACCATTTGAAAAAATCTCATTTTGAGAAAACAGACTTTTAAAGATATGGATTGTAAAATTCCATCCATTTTACAAGACACTGAAGGTGAATAGGTTAAATAATTTATTGAATTGATATAACCATGAAACTTCCCCAGTTACATTAACACAATCATTTTTTGTACTACAAGTTATCTGAGATTCTGTTTCAAGAAGCAAATGAGGCATTATCCAATGCTAACTTTTGGTGAATTTAGGAAATAGACTAAATATAATAAATTAAACCCCTAAATGTGTATTTTTAGTGTTTTCTTTCCACTAGTCTGAAAGAAGACATGCTATGGAAGCAAAATAGCCCAAAATCTCAAATTGACCAGTGCATGAAAATCAATGTTTTTGCCTGGGTTGTCTCCAAACATGTTGCCTATGTCTTGAAAAATAGTGATCATGACTATGAAGTAACCTCTTTCTAGTCTATTGTCATAATTAAACCATTGCTTTGCATTGGTTTTGTCTCTGAGGGTTTTCCTGTCCTCTGCAGATGGTGCTGTAGCAGCTTCTGGCCTCCGGAGGGCAGCAGCACTCAGCCTCTCATTGCAGATTGAGCACAGAATCACAGCAACCTTCACCTATGTCTTCATCAACACAGTAATTAGATAATGTAGGGGCGCGATCCCTTTTGCACCAGGAACAAAGTTGTATTTTTAAATATAATTGGACTTCTCCTCACAGTCTGCCCCTCGACACCGCACATCTCACCGAGGGAAAAGATTTTACATCACGCTGAACACCGAAAGCTTAAAGCCTTAACTACAACAGAGGAACAAACTCAAGCTGACTGTCTGATGTCTCGTTAAAATTCAAAATCGATAGCGTCTGGCTTTTTTGGAATACAAATTTGATACCTTAATAGACGGCGTGTGTGTTTGACCAGACAGCTGTCTAGAAGAGATACCACAACACGGCTCAAACAAGCCCGGAGCCCTTAAGCCTTCAGAAGGCCGGCAGCCAGGTTCACTGAGAGGTCTGAGTGGAAAGTCTGTGTGTACACAGACACCAGTGAGATATACTGTATTCATGTCACTGTCACAGATCCTGGCTGTGTGTTTCCCTCGCACCTCTGAGAACTCTTGGCCATGAACGGCAGCCACTGCAGCCTGTTTCATGTCCGGACGTCATGGGTTGTATTTGTGCCTATTGGAGTGCAGCATAAAACAGTGCTGCATTAGAGCCAGGCCTGCAGGGTAGTAAATAACAGATGATGTTCACTCTGGCCAGGTCTACATACCACGACTCTATAAACAGTTTCTCCGTGAGTTATAGCTGTTTACTAAAAGCCCTTGCTCTTTGTTATTCATATAGTATGGCGGGGTGTTAGTCAGGCATACTACTGTGGCGAGTGATTGCGTTAAAGATGGCTGCCTTTTTTTGTTCTCCAACTGTTGTCTAATTTGAATTTTCTTGCATAAGACGTCAACCATTTGTATAATGCACGCTTTGGGACAAGGTAATGGCACTAATGCGCTCTCATATTCCCTATCTTTTATGCCAGATAGACTTGTTTCCTACTGTGCGTAAAACGTAATAAGGACTGTAGCCTGCTCTGTGAAATGGAAATGGTCAGTTTTAACTTTTTATTGCAATTCGAGTCAAATGCATGAACCAAAGTATGGGGATAGGCTTTCTCTTGTACATAAAGAACAGCTATACGGGCTCAAAATGTATTTTTTTTCACGTAATAAATAAGAAATAAAGCCAGTGATTCAGACTTTTTTCAAACTTTATTTAACAAACTGAACATAATTAAACCACCTTTTAACAACTAATAGAAATCCCAAGCCAAGGAAACCAAAGTTATGAGCTGATTTTCTTGTCCAAAATGCACAAGGCCCACCTTAACTTACTTTGCTGGTTATGTTTAGTTTGGACTGCAAATATTTGGTCACATTTAAAAAACAGGCTGTAGGAATTATGATCATATGGGAACTAACTTACACCTGCTTCACTATAACACAAATTCAAGATAGAATTTCAAATATGCACAAGTAGGAGACACATCATTTCCCCCAACTACGTAACCAATGCCAACTAACTTTACACATTTTATTCCCTTTTAATAGCAAAACATTTTTTGTATATGGCATTTAAGGAAACGTTTGACATCTTGGAAAATACGCTTATTCGCTTTAAAATAAATACTGAAAACAGCTGGCCTGGCTCTGCTCAAAGGTAACAACATCTGCATACAAGCTCCTCTAATGCTCACTAATTAACATGTTTAATGTTAAACATGTTGTACATGTTGTACAAACTCCAGAAGTTACTGATTGTAAGCTTTAGAGGTGCTGGTAGGTGGACTTTTTACTGTTTGACAGAACGTTAGCTGTTTCCCCCTGTTTCCAGTCTTTATGCTAATTTAGGTTAAATGGCTTTAGCTTCATATTTAAAGGGGAACTATGCCCATTTTCAAAATTCATACATGTTATTCCTATGGTCTAAGACAGTCCAAAAATATTAGTAAACATGAGCAACTCTCTCCCAAATCCAAAAACTAGAGTGCTAAAACTCAGACTTGTGATGTCATAGGGTATAAAGTGTGAAACTGCTCCATAGACAATGAATTGGGAGAGATGTTCTAGATGACACTGAGAGCACCCAGGGGGATGTTCTGAGTATATGGGGACATGTTCTGTTTCATAACCGAGAACACAACAATAGAATAAAGCTCATTTGGGTGTAAAAAAGAAAACAAACATTATGTGGGTCCATAAAATCAGTCTCCCATTCATTGTCTATAGAGCAGCTCCTTAACATCACAAGTTTGAGACTTACTTCTCTGGTTTCTGGCTTTGAAAAAGAGAGGAGCTCATATTCACAAACATTGATTGAACTTTCCTAGGCCATGTAAATAACATAGCGTAATTCTTAATTTAGGTGGTGTTCCCCTTTAAGTTCTGTTTTTTTGGTCTCCCTCTACTCCTGAGGGAAATGTCTGGCTCTTTAGCTGCTAAATGCTCCACGAAGCTCACCAGCTAGCTGGTCGCTAACTGTGTCTGTCTGCTGTTTTGTGCGTTTGGTTGTGAGTGGAGCTGCAGATTTGGGTGATAATTAGCGACCCCTTTCACATTGTCACATTGTTTTCAAGTTGGCATTTGATACATTGTTATTATAAAAATATAGATTATGGCCGCTTTAAGTAAAAGTGGTAGGCTAATACCACAATGTCAAATGCACTTGAAGTATCAAAAGTAAAAGTACTCCCATTAGAGTTATATCATTATATACAATATTGCAATTATTACAGGTGCATTTGTGTGTAAGCAAAAGGTAAAAATGGCAATACTTCCCTTGTGGAGTAGAGGTATAAAGTAGTATAATTTGGAAATACTCAAGCAAAGTACAAGTACCTCATCAAGTATAGTACTTGTACTTAGTAGTGCATTCCACTCTCCACCAGAAAGTGAATAAGCATATTTCCCAAAGTGTCAAACTATTCCTTTAAGTGAAAATCAGCTGACAGAACCACAGAGCCTTTCAGATGGAATAAGGTTTTCTATAATATTTAACAACAATAAAATAAACAAAATTTTTTACTTTTCGGACACTATAGCCATACATATAAAACAAACAGTGATAATTCTCTTTATAGTAGCATTGACAAAATAAATAAACCTCATAATGTACAGTTAATATTACACTCATCAATACCATTTTTCTATCAAAAAAGTTCCACAAATGTTTTTATTTCTGCTAGGTCATATTTGGTCAGGAAGAAAAACAAAAAACAGGTAGAAATGTAAAAGGCTGAGCGTCTCTCAAGCACAACAAAATTCCAGTATTATGCAATGCAGTGACACAGGGGACAAGGCGATATTTATCATCTTTAGCAGTGAATCAATTCACACACTGATATTAAGCACACTGAAATGTTTTGTATTGGTGCGGTTAAACCTGCTCACGTCAGAGACAACACAACCACGTTAAGAGTGACTTTAAGATGAATATGGTTTTCACAGTGAGGAGCCTAACAGACCAAAAAGTGTGTCCAGACTTCTCTTATTAAAGGCACACAAGAAAACTTAACTGTGACTCAAACGTTATACAACATAACTGCTTATTTTCCCTCGGCGGCAGCGAAATGACAAGCTTCAACACCTTGAAAAAAACAAATCAGCACTTACTAATTTACAAAATTACTGAGCAATGTTTCAAGCGAGGCCAAAATAACACCTGAAAATAGCTGGTATTTCTTAACAATTCAAAGCAGTACATAATGCATGAGATTAGTCGAGTGAAAATGTCCTTGGAGTTTGCTTTTACAGACGGAGAGCAGCACTCAGAAACTGATATGCAAATGAAAGTCTCACAATAACAAGCTACATCCTTGTCACTGACTGCACTTTTTTTTTTTTCCCCACTTGAAGACACGGTGTGCTGAAATACGTCATCGCTGAAAGCAAATATTCATGTTTTATTTTAATGTACATATGAACGAGAAGTGTGTAACCTGAAGTAACCTAAGCCATCTTTGACTTCCTGTGGGATTTCATGGGTTTCTTGTAACGATGAAGAGGTCGGTTTGTCATCCTAATGTGCTCGTTCAGCATTTTAAAAATACTCCGCTGCGCCACCAATGTTTATTTGGACGACTTTTTGTCCAATCACAGCATCCAGCCGGCTTACTGAGTCCGCCAAGAAGCGGGACATGCAACTCATGCGCGTCCCACATTTTTACAGGCTTTCATACAAACTTCTGATGTATGGGGTGTGCCTGAGTGACGTTCTCTGCACTGAAACGATGTGCAGACACACGGCAAAAAAAGATGCCCCTTCCTCCCGTCTTCATCCCAAACATACAACATCCTCCCTCGCTCCCTCTTCACTGATTTACATCCTCGTTCACGGCAAGCGTGACCTTCTATGGTGACAACCATTCACACTTTTTCACCCTCAGCCCAATCTTGCCCTGCCTGAAATTCACAGCAGGTTGTGAGATAACCGACAAAACAATTCATTTATTTATCCTTTACCCTTTCGGTTTAGGCATCGCATTGTGTTTTATTGCAGGAGGAGTATGTCAAAAAAAAAAAAAAGGCTTATTTTAGATGCTCTGCAAAGTTTTCACCGCAAAAACTCTTTTTCCTCACTGGCCTCTGGAAGTATTTGGAAAATGTCAAATAAAACGTCTTTCAAATTTAGTTGAGATTCTTACCCTAAAACAACACTTTTTGACCCAATGCGCTCTGACAAGCAGCGGAGGAGCAGCTGGTGAAACCACATATTTATTCTTCTTGTTTCTTCCGCAGCTCTGGACAATTTAACTTGTTGTAAAACTCGCTAGCAGCGATGCTATCACCGGCAGAACGATGGCTTGCTCTGCAGGAAGTAGGACAGATGCCTCTTCATATTACTCTTTCTCCTCAACAGATGCACACAAATCACAGTCACTGGACAATAGTAGGTCACGGTTGTATCTGCGGTTCCTGCAGCAGCACATATTTTGTTTCTGTCGATGTGATGAATGTCATTGATGACTCTTTACTGAGCTTTCCAAGGATGTGCATTAGACATAACATAGATGCAATGTTATAATGATGGGAGTTTAATGTCCTGCTGTAGAGTACCTGAGCCAGATTGCACACACAAAACAAGCGGGGCTTTCACATGGCTTTGAAAAGCTCTCGAGCTGAAACCTGACGACGCGGCACATTGTCTATATAACATAAGCCTACGTGCTCCGGTAGGTCTTGATGATGTCTTTGATTGTCCTCCTGCAGATGGGGCAGCACGCGTTGGCCATCTTCTTGAGTTTGAGGCCACAGGTGTAGCAGAGACACATGTGGCCGCAGGCGTAGAGGACCGTGTCCACCACGTTCTCGTAGCAAATGGTGCATTCGTCGCTCCACGAGCCCGAGCAGGACGGGAAGGTCGGGGACTCCGGGTGGCTGGAGAATGGAGAGCTCGGGGTTGTACCTGAGGTGACGAGAGGAAAGATATTGGTGGTGAGTGTGAGAAAAAGACAAAACAAAAAAATGGAGGAAGGCTTCCGAGGTAGTTCAGGCAGACGACTGTAGTTGCATTGCTACGCTGATATGTCCATATATTTAAGCTGTTAATGCATTTCCCACTGTTTTTCTCTGCTAATGAAGCTCCTTGTGCTGCCATCATCTGCCAGGAGCTTTCCTGTCATGCTGTCTGCAGCTTGGGACATCACCGCTTCACGTCACCAAGGTAAATATTTGCTTCATGTGCTAACATGCGTACTGTGAGTCGATGTCTTGGCGCTGTTCAGCCCGTGTTTGTGTGCCGCCGGCTGTTTTATTGCTCTCCTGAATGTCTGCATTTTAATCAATTTCATAAACAAACATGAAAATGATCACAAATATCTGGACAGGAAATACCCATGTGGGGGGGGGAGACCTGGAATAAAGATAGAGAGAAGATAGACAAATAGAGAAAGGATTAACAAACCTGTGGAGGAGGAAAAGACTGTGTAGTAGCTGGAGTTGAGGCTCGAATTGAGGTTGATGTTCAAGGGTGTGTTGAGGTTGGGCTCGGAGTTGCCGTTGCCAAGCATCATGGGGGTGTTGGGTGTACAGGACGGGGAGCTGGGGACCGACGGGCCGCGAAGGTCCGGGTGTGGAGATGAGCCTGAAGGTACAGAAGAAACATTGGGGTCACGACAAAGATTTAGCAACATGCAGATAATCTATGGCTGTGTTCAGACCTGGTATTAACATGCGTCCTGAGTGATCGGATCACAAGTGGACAGCTCTAAGTATTGAGGACGCATTGAGATTCAATCGCTCAGATCACATTTAGAGGTCATATGGCCACATTCTTTTAGCAGTGTGTACGAGAATGTGTCCCGGGCCACATTAAAGGACGCCTACTCAACTGACGCCCCGCTTGGATCCGTGGGGTCTCAACTGCGTGGCATGGAAACTGTGTCTGTGCTCTACTGTATTCTGTCGGTACAACTTTATTTTCTTAAAATATCTAATTTATAGGCTACATACATAATCTACAGACTTTCAGACTTGGCACGCGAAGTGCATTATTATCATACTGTCGGAGATGTGTCGGTGTTTTTGTTCTGGTGTTTTGCATGGAGCTGACGCCCGCCCACTCGCTCGCCCGCTCTCTGAAGCGCTGTACTCCGCTGTTAAAGGGAAAGGCAGCGGTGTCGGCGGCATGGAGGTCCCGGTACAATAACATTACGTTAATACGTATACATAACGTTAATAAAATGTATCCATATTCACAAACATGTAGAACATTACTACTGACATTCATGTTATATTACGTCGCAATGTCTGCTGTATTAGCCATGTGTTTACTACGGGTTTATTTGCATATAGAGCGGGGGAGTGAGATCCGATCACAAGTGGTCACTCAAGACGCATGTGGAGACTCATCCTAATGACAGGTGTGAACAGACGTTCTTAAAGATGTCCACTTGTGATCTGATCACTTCAGGACGCATGTTAATGCCAGGTCTGAACAGGGCCTATGAAAGCAAGTGTTCCAAGAGAGCCAAATGCAATCATTTCGTAGCTGTGAATCAAATATTTCCATCATTCACACTCTGAGAAGTTAGTCAGAGCTGATAATTAGCAAATAGAGGTGAGTGGATGTCTTGTTGCATCGCTGTTACTGTCCCACACACACATTACATCTCTTCTATCACCAAGCAGATGACTTGTGAGTCCACAGCGTCTGCGTGTGGGTGTGTGTGAGTGAGTCAAGAGCCCATGAGTTGGTGTGGTCTCGTCAGAGATGCCAAGCCCCCCCCCCACCCCTCCTTCCTCCATGATCCCTCTGGGTAGGGTACAAAATGCTTTCACAGACTATCTGTTGTCTGTCCCGTGTGATCCGTCCCCATCCGCAACCCCATAACCACCGGCTCTGGCATCACTTCTCATATTGGCAGCTCATCCCTCCTCACAGACCAAAATACCGACCCCCGATTCCGCAGACAAATTCTGATCCAGTCTGCCTGGCAGGCACACGCCATTGTTGTTTATACATTGTCCTTCAACTGACCATGCCAGAAATATTGCTACACCGTCGAGCCGGCCGCTCACTTGGCACCGCCGTCCTTCCATGTGTCAAATTATCTAATATTGTTAGTTTACATCCTATCACACGCCACAATTTGCTCGTCCAAATTTTCCTACAATGACAGCGTGGAGTGGAGAATCAGCTAAAAAAAGGAACCGCAGATGGTGAGAAATTGCTGAAATGAAATTAAATATGGTTGGCTTGATATAAGAAAGAGACACATTTATGTGGTCTGTTGCTAGAAAAATGTATACAGTTTTTTTGTATAACTCTGGCTACGTGCTCTGATCCACTGCTCTGAACCCGTGCCTTTTCTTTGGACCACTCCAACCACTGCAGTCTCAGTTTCAGCCTGCGTAAACAAGCCATAGTAGCTTTTTAGTCATGCAACAATCAGTTTGCTGCTAAGAAATATCAACAGACGTAGCAAAATCTGCATGAAAACAGGGCCTCTGGTAATCCATACAAAAAACCTTTCCATAATGTGAGTGCTTTCAAGTTTAGCACTGGGATCAATGTGTTTGTACCACTTTGCTGAGACAGGCATTTTTGAGAGTCATCTATTTATTCATTCTTTATATTATCATATTTTAGAGGGGATACAGAGGCATGTATGCATACTGTAGCATTTACACACCCTTCCATTACCTACTTATCGTGATCTATGTGACAGCCCGGCTGTTAGCAAATGTCTTGGTCAACTCTAATAAGGCAGAATGGATAACCTTCGTGTCTATTCATGTACCCTTTCATCAAGCATACCTTTCATCTTCTCTTGTATTATGAATTTACTGCTGTCTGTGCGACCAGAATGACTATGTGAATGTCTTTAGTTATGCGCAGGCAGTGCAGGACACTTATTTGTGGTTGAACATGTGGCGGCTTTCAACACTCGCTAATCAAATAAGGAGTCCACCGCCACACCCTACCAGGCTATTTCTTTTTCTATTAGTGTCTGAAAGAAGTCAGGTTTTAAATCTGCAATGATTGATTTTGTGGCCACATGAGGGCAGCAGAAACAAGTCTGTGAACACAACACTGACATTACCTTTTAAGCCGATATGGCTAGGGTGACCATATTTTCAAACCCCCAAACCCAGACCCTTAAGTGTACCGCACATTCATCCATGTGCACGTTCATACGTGCACACGCTAATATGCACTCACCATAGGCGTTTTCATCAGGATGGCTAACTTGGCGCACCTGTGGCGCTACTTTCAACCGCTTTAATCACAGGGCTATCCCCGTCATGACGCACGACAGTTTGGGAGTCCTGTGGCGAGTTTTCCTCAGAAGAAACTTAGGCTGTCTGAGACTTTATTTTTCAACTTTAGTTTTGAACCCTAATAATCTCTATCACATCATGTTGCTCGCCACAGCCTCAGGCAATTATATTTAAAAAACGTGTAGCTCAGATGACATTTTGGCCAGGATGGAGACACTGGGTGAAACTAAGACAGGAACAGACTGTCCTGAGGGAGTTATAAACGGAGCGAAAAAGTGTGAAGTGATTCACAATTTTTTGCCTACACGCCTGTTGATGTGCAGAAGGAACTGTTTAGAATAATTCATCAAAACAACACGTTTGATGTGCTCATACTGTAAGCACGGAGAGTTCTGTGGTTCAACAGTCTGATGCTGGTTGCACAAAATGTAACCAGCGGATCGGCCGTGCCCGTGCGTAATTGTGGCTTGACAACATCACTCTAGTTAGAGACTGCAGCGGGGTGCGCTGTGCGCTGTGCTGACTCTCGATATATACTGTATGCTTATCTCGTTCCCACAAATTAATTAATGAGTGGGACAGAACACGATAAACATCTATGTAAGTATAATATGTTATCATTATTTTAATTGTGGTGAAAACCGGGGCAATTTGGTAGTGACTGTTGAAAACCGGGACAATTAAGTGTTTTACAGATATTTATCGGGACTCGGGACACCTAGCTTGAAACCGGGACAGTCCCGGACAAACCAGGACGTCTGGTCACTGTAGATATGGCAAACTTGTTAGCAAACAGCAGTTACGGAGCTACATTAGTATTCATTTGGAGTCACGTTTGTTTCCACCTAACGCTTGTAAATACAGTATTTTAGCTCTGTTTTGTTCTCCACCAACTCCTAAGGGAAATATCTGCCTCTTTAGCAGCTAGTTTAAATGCTTCACTTTGTTTACCAGTTAGCCACTAACTGTGTCTGTGTGTCGCACATGGACTGTATATAAGAAGTGGACGTAGTCGCCGTGACGTCACCCATTGGTTGTGGACTGCCGTTTTGAAGACTCGGTGTTCGGTATTTTGGCCGTAGCCATCTTGTTTTCTTGCAACCAGAAGTGACACGAGAGGATGGAGCTAAGTACAAGCGAACGCTAAATAAGACATTTTTAGGCGACCAAAAGGTTATAATTAACTTTCAGGAACTGAAAACACACTGTGAAAGGGTTAAAGTTGTAAGACGTAAACACAGACAGCTCCCAGACCGGAAAACGCCGTGGTAGCGACCTGTCAATTACAAGGTAGCCACGCCCTAAAGCATCCCCTGCTTTATGGTCTATTTGACTCTAAATGGGACCATAATTTACTAAATGAACATCATGCTATATTGAAGAAGGCTTGAAACTAGAGATTGAGACCATAAACTCATGTTTACGATGTTTACTGAGGTAATAAATCAAGTGAGAAGTAGGGTCATTTTCTCGTAGACTTCTAAACAATCAGACTTCTTGTTGCAACCAGAGGAGTCGCCCCCTGCTGGCTATTAGAAAGAATGCAAATTTAAGGCAGGACATTGGCTTCACTTTTCAGACCTGGATGTCTTCCACTGGTGTCGTACTGTTTTGGAGCTTGATCACTGAAATCAGCTGCCTAAAGGAGCTGAAAACAATGTCATAAGAGCGACGAAAGTTAACCAAAATATGAAGTTGCAGGCCGGAAAACCAAAGCAAAGAGTTAAGACGCCCAACTGCTCCGTAGAGCTGACTGGAGCTGCAGAGTTAGGTAATAATTCTCTGTAGGTTTTATCACTAAGAACGACCCCTTTCACATACACATTTGATCAATTGTTAATATAAAAAAGTATTGCCTATAGCAGCTTTAAGATTAGTAGATGACTACTGAAGGTAATTTTTGATTCTTAATATCTCACACATGAAAATTATAAAGATAACACGGACAAAATGACCATGTGAGAGCAACAGACTCCCATCTGTTCCACATCACAGGCTTGACAAAACTGTCACTTGCCTCAGTGGCTAGATGTTTCCATGGCAACTCGTGGCATGCGGCTGCAGCGAGTGGGTGAGCGGAGACGTCACAAATGCACTCCCCACAGCTGGAGTGGGTAATGACTCGAAGAACGGGGTGTAAGAAAATGCGCGAGGAAAAGAGGAAGCGATGATTGGCGGACCAGTGTTAAGGGAACGAGCTGTGGGTGGAAAACCCAGCATCTCAAACCTCCATGCAATTACACTTTAATAATGCATATGGAGGGCATCATAAGGAGCTATCACGGGCCCCCTCCTGATACATAATGCTGGCTGCTGGGAGCCCACGCAAGACAGAAATAACCTCCTCAGCCCTAGTCTGACTGACTACATGAAAGAGAGGAGAGGAGAGGACAAACTGTAATCCAGAAATGAATTGGCAGACAGAATTTAAACAAATTCTAACAAACCAATGCATTTTTAGCATCTCTTGAGTTTGTCAGAAAGCTTTGCCTCTAACCTGCTGGGACAGAGTCATTATCAACTTGGCCAGAAGACAACACTGGGTTGGAGGTGGAGGGAGGCAGAGTTGTGTTTGCTGTACTCTGCAACATTTCACAGTCACATCATAATACATTTAAGTCCAAGTAATGCCAGCGCTCCATCTTATGAAAAATAGAGAATTTAAAATCCTTTAAGTGCAGGACTCTTAAAAACTGAGCGAGTCATACTAAATATTTCAAGCTTAAATTGGATTTGCAAAAAAATGTGGTGAAGCTTATTTACCTCTTGGCTGAAGATGTGTGCTGCTGTGTTAAATGTCCTAGAAAATGAACTCTTGGTAATATCAGAGACTTTTTAAATTCTACAAACTATATGTGGAAATTGCTACAACATATAAATAATATGTCCTGAACAATTAGACAAAAAAATAAACTGAGGATTCTTCACTTGGAAGCAAACAAACCTGTTTCACCACATGTCATCAAAAGCATCACTGATGTAGATTGTCATGGAGATTAACAGTAAAAAACTGGCAGCAGGGTTGCCAGCAGTTTAGTGTTAATTTTACAGTAGCCCTACTGTAATCTACTTTAAAGTATGTTACTGTAATAATTAGGGCTGTCAATTGATTAAAATATTTAATCGTGATTAATCGCAAATTTATCACGCAATTTTTATCTGTTCAAAATGTACCTTTAAGGGAGATTTGCCAAGTATTTAATACTCTTATCAACATGGGAGTGGACAAATATGCTGCTTTATGCAAATGTATGTATATATTAATTAATGGAAATCAATTAACAACACAAAACAATGACAAATATTGTCCAGAAACCCTCACAGGTACTGCATTTAGCATAACAAATATGCTCAAATCATAACATAGCAAACTGAAGCCCAACAGGCAACAACAGCTGTCAGTGTGTCAGTGTGCTGACTTGACTATGACTTGCCACAAAACTGCATGTGATTATCATAAAGTGTGCATGTCTGTAAAGGGGAGACTCGTTGGTACCCATAGAACCCATTTTCATTCACATATCTGGAGGTCAGAGGTCAAGGGACCCCTTTTGAAAATGATCATGAGCGTTATTTAGCCTCCTTTGTGACAAGCTAATATGACATGGTTAGATTTTATAGTTTCATATGATACCAGTATCTCTCACTCTAGCTTTAAAACTGAGTCCACTACAACATCGGAAAGATCGATTGTGTTAATGCATTAAAGAAACTAGTGGCGTTAAAATTAATTTGCGTTAATTTTCAACACCCTAGTAATAATATAATATAATATAATAATAATAATACCATGTACAGAATTACAGTACATTGCTGTATTTTCTTGATTTCACAGTAGACCACTGGGAGCAGGGTTGCCAGTACATTACCGTTTTCCTACAGTTTGCTTACTATAAGCTTAATTTACAGTTTATTACTGTGATAATACAAAGTGTTGTGTTTAATTGAAGGTTGTGGCAGCAGGGTAGCCAATACAATATTGTTTATTGACATTAACAATGGAATTTCCCCATAATCCCAAATACAGTACCACGTAGTCTTTTTTTTATGGTTTGTAACATGTTTTTTCGTTTTCACTCTCAGCCACAAATTCTTTTGGAGAAGAAAATTATACCGAAACGTACAACCACTGCTTGTCATTAAACCACCGTTTTTCAACAGCCCCTGAACCTGTTAGACATTATATGTTCTTATTCTGCTCATTTTGAGTCAAACTGTGCATGCAGTCCCACATCCAGGGAGCCAGAATCTCAACAGCAGGCGTGATTAACTTCAGGTAACATTGTGTTATCATTGTGTGAAATCTGCTGGAATCAAACGGCGCTGACAGAAATCCTGTTCAATTGAAGGTACAAAGTTGACATTCATATGCAAACTGAAGGGGCAGAATGTAAATTCCCAAGAGATATATGAGTTGATAAAAAGTCAAGAGAGCAGCCCAGACAGCAAAGTAGGGGGAAACTATTTCATGAGTAGGCTGAGTGGGAATTCAGCCTCCAAAGGTCATTCGAGGATCACAGACTGCATTAACTTCTGAATGGAAAGTAACAAATGACATTGTGTAAAGATCTACGGAACATGCTTGAATTCTTTGAACCATGGTTAGATTTCAAATTCAAACTATCGCTAAAACTAATGCAAATAAGAAACTGGTGATCCCTGTAGGTACTTTTTCTTTGGACCATAAAGGTTAAAATCTTAGTTTGGCACACCCCTAGCTTGGAAGCAGACAGAAGTTACTGCACAGAACCAAAGAGATGTACTGCTGTGGACGGGGCTGACAGCAAAAAGTATCTTAGCCACCTAAAAGAAAGGCCGACCTAAAAAATATCAACATCCGTTTAAGTGTACGCTATATTCAGAATATTTTCGCCAGTTTACTTTGCCGTCAGAGAGCTATACAGTCTATGTATCCGACCGGGAACTGAATCAGTTATATCCATCTATAGCTCTCACCAAAGCCACTAGACTCCATTGAGAAAAAAATACTTAATTTTACAGCACTGAACACGGTTACTCTGGTTAGTTTGTGTTATTGTGTGACTTTGGTTAGTTTGGATTCAATGAAGTCACACAATAGCACAAACAAACTAACCAATCGAGGCAGCGGTAGACCAGCAACCCCCGTGTTCTGCGAGGTAAAATGACAGCTTTTTCCAATGGAGTCTGGTTGGTTTGGCGAGAGCGTAGATAACAGCTTCAGTTCCCTGTTGGAAACATAGACTGTATAACTGTCTCACGGCAAGGTAAACAAGCGGAAATATTTCTAAATTTAGCGTACACTTAAATCGATATTGATTTTCTTAGGTGGGCCTTTCGTTTAGGTGGCTAAAGTACGTTTTGCTGCCGGTCCCGTCCACAGTAGTACGTTGCTTTGTTTCTGTGCTGGTACTCCTGTCTGCTTCTCCAAGCTGGGGGCGTGCCGACCGTCATCTACTACTATGAATAAGTACCACATACATCCCCACTTCAAAACACCCGAACTATCCCTTTAACATATTATCTAAGTGACGGGAGCGTACCTAAAATCCTGAGTTGTGTGATGGTGCCGTGCAGACCGTAGAACATCCAGAGTGGTCTGGAGTTATCGACACACAGCTGCATCCCTGCACTGATGCCGTTATGGCTCATGATGACCTCCCCTTCTGCGTTCACCACAAAGCCCAGGATATCTCCGCTGTGGAGCGGCACCGCCATCCGACACACGGCCCAGAATTCCTTGCGGTCAACCAGGGACTCTGGGTTAGACGGGAGGTCACTGGGCCTCAGGGTGGCCGGGTCGCATGATGTCACACCGTAAGAGAGACACCCAGGCCGCGTGACGCCCGCCTTCACCTTCACAAAAATGGTCTCTGAGCAGCGCATCGGCCGGCTGGTGAACACCAGGGTCCTCTCGTCGCCGCGGTGATCCAGCCGCGCCACCGTGTGCTTGTCCAGCACGGTCACGTGGACGCCGTGCACCGAGTGGAAGTGCAGGTCGGTGTCCAAATGGCTGGGCAGCAGCGAGCACTGCTGCGAGTTCTGAGAGTTTTGGGGCACGTGGCAAGAGGCGGAGCTTAAGCGGTGTAGCTGTTCCTCTTCCTCGTCGTCTTCGTCCAGATGCGTCTCCTGCTGCTGCAGGCTCAGGTCACACAGGCTGATGGAAAGGCGAGGGTCGTCGGCGTTTCGCTGAATGGAGGCCCGGTGGGCGGCAGCAAAAGAGCGAGGACGCAGGCAGTCCAGGGTCACCATCTCGCTGTCTGTGGAAAAAAAAAACACACACAAGAATGTTATATACTCGCTTGATTGTGGTGTTTTGAAGAGAAAAATGTAATCTGAACCAACACACAATGTCTGTGGCTAGTCCAGTCACAAAAATCTCCATTTACTGTCTTTCCAAGTGTCCACAGAACCAAATTCCACTTAGTATTCTGCGTATTCCCATGTGCAATACCGGTTTGTTTTACATTCACCGTCTGTGCGCTGTTCATTCATCATACCTGTCAGCGTAAACAAACGGTACCTCGCGGCTTCTCTGCTTTATAACGTGTTCATCCTAATGCACTCTCTGTACTGAGGCTCCACAGGATGAACAAATACGTCAACGTTTACATACTCAGAGACATATCAGGACTTTAAGTGGGAGCATACTGTAGCCGCCGGCCAGTGGCTACATCACAGTAAAAGAGACGTAACAGCTTTATGTAACGTTGAAGGAGAAGAGATGCACATGAAGCCACTGAGAGACTAGAAAGCTCAGCTGTGTTTGAGCCTCCCACACTGTCTGTCTGTGAACTCGGAGTCCTTTAATAATGAGACACATTTTCTTACTTCTCTTATTTCTTATTCTCGCCTTTTACCACAGTCGAGAGGTGTTAAAATGCAAAACATTATCATAAGCGATTGAATCCAATTTTTAAAAAGCCAGTTTCCCTCCAGTCTTTGTCAAGGACTAATAGTGTATGTATAGTATACAGTGGGTGTCAAATAGCTGTAATGAGCCTCCTAGCTGTTTACATAACAAACTGTCTCAGCAGCAGTGACTTGATGTACTGTATTCTCCCTCTGCACTGTTAACATTTTTGGGTTATGTGTCTGGATGCTAAAAGTAGCTTTTTTTTCCGATCATTGAAAGGGAAAGGCATCCTAAAAACTGTATCGCATGTCTCTCTCACACACACACACACACACATAACCCTTCCTATGCTAATTCTGCTCACTGTAAAATAGAAACCACATGGGAACATCGCTGCAAAAACAGAAAGAGCGCGTGTCTTTCCGTGCACACGGTCGGTGCAGGCGGATCAGCGTCGCGGCACGCTTTGGGACACGCTGCCAAATTTAACACGGCCCTCCGACACGGGGCTAAAATTAGCCTGATTGGACATTTGAGGAGAGCGAGAAAGGGACAGGCCCAGGGATGAGTGACATGGTGGCTGAGTTGTGCGGCTCTTAGCCTCGATCTGCTTTGGGCTTCCCCTATGGGAAGTGGATGGAGCGACAGAGGAGGAGAAGGGTGGACACTCAAGAGGAGGGGGGGCATACTTCACCAGCTCCTCTTTATCACACAAAGACAGCACATCTCCGGCCAGCCGCTGATAAACTGCTTGAACTTAATTACTTCCTCAGTCAAGAGTGTCCACAACCAAGCATGAGGCTCTTATTATTAGCAGCCTTATCGTCTTCAAGGCAAAGTTAGCCGACTTTGGGCTACAAGAGATAATTTCTATTCCTGCCGTTGCGGCTTCCCGCGGTTCACAGTTTGAGTGGCGCAGCAGTCAAAACAAGCCGTGAGGAGAATAGCAACACTACTGTACAAGGAAGTTCACTACCTATGGTGGGAAAAAAACAAAAGATAAAAGAACACAGAACATTGAGAGATAAAGACGTGAGCCAAATAAATATGTATGATCTCTTTCTCGGTTTGGGTTAAAAGGAGTCTGGGACAGATTTTTCACACATTAAACACCTGACAAAAGCATTGAGTCGCACAGTGAGATTACACAGCTTGAAACACACAATACGCTATGTTTATCTTCCGTGTCTTATGATAAGCACGTGTTTATGTATGTACACCCAACATTCATAGCATGGTTGCATGACTGCTCTCGTAAAAAACACACACATAGCAGAGATATGGCTGGAACGGTCCTTTTAAACCTGTCTAGTGATACCCAACCAGAGTAACTGTAGCCCTGGGGGGGTATGTGGAAAGATTGTGAGCTCATCTAATTAGTAAAAAATTGATTAAAAATATATATACTCGCATACCAGTCCGGTCGCACGAAAAAGGCGAGTGAATGACGTGATATTGTAAAAGGCTAAAGCCTGTAATAACAATGCCGTTCTTGCTTTAAGCGTGTCATTTTCACGCCATATAGTCTGTACTGAACCCAATGTAAATGCATCCGCATGAATATGCTACGCTCACGCTGAATTCACACCAGAGCAGTGGCGAAGTGCTGCCTGCGGCAAGCTGCCATGCAATGTCTATGGAAAGCTGCGCCGCCCGAAGTGCGGCCAGAGACTACCCGCAGCCAATCAGTAAACAAATCCTGTGACTCCTGTGACATGTTGACCTATGGTACAAAGGATTTGTTCCCGCCTGAAACGCATGAATACGCCTCTTGGCTGCAGAAAAATTTAATTATTGCGGTGAGCTGCACTTCGCCGCTGCCTGGTGTGAATTCGGTGTCGGAGCTAGTGACGTAGAATAAAAAGTGAGAAAGGATGCTTATGGTGGGTGGGACAGGAGGTGGATTGGTCCAACAAACACAGGACTTTCGACCAGGAGACCGGTGATCAAGACCGTTGTTTTGTTATATTAGTGACGTTTGTGACATGTTTTTACCGTACTGATGTTATGTTGTTTCAGTACGTGTTTTACTTAGTTTACGTACTTATTTTAAGCCCAACCATGACATTTTTCCAAAACCTAACTAAGTTGTTGTGTTTTGTAGTCCCCTGCTGGTACTGCACCTTCGTACAAGCGTGTAATATTCATGCCTCGGCAAGGTAAAACGTGACACTAACACGCTATCCTCTGGTGGATAGGTGGGTCTATTACACACTTTGGCGTGATATCGGTTTGCACATATAGAGTGAACTATAAAAGTTATTAAACTATTAGCAAGCGAGCACAGAAGTTGAAACAGTTATCTGAACATATTTGAAATAGCTAGAGGGAATGGCTAATCGTTTAAAATAATGTCTAAATGACTGTAATGTTCAGCTTCTGTCACTCCAAATGGTACAAATTAGGGCTGTCAAAGTAAACGCCATAATAACGCATTAACGCAAATTCGTTTTAACGCCACTAATTTCTTTAACGTATTAACACAATTTGCGATTTTTAGGTTGTAGCGGGCTCAGTTTTAAAGAGTGAGACTAGAGTGAAGATACTGGCATCATATGAAACTAGAAAACCTAAGGTACCAATCATGTAATGTTAGCTTGTCGCAAAGGAGGAGAAATAACACTGCTGCTGGCATGGCCAATTTCAAAGGGGTTTCTTGACCTCTCACCTCAAGATATGTGAATGAAAATGGGTTCTATGGGTACCCAAGAGTCTCCCATTTATAGACATGCCCACTTGATGATAATCACATGCAGTTTGGGGCAAGTCATAGTCAAGTCAGCACACTGACACACTGACAGCTGTTGTTGTCTGTTGGGCTTCAGTTTGCCATGTTATGATTTGAGCATTTATTTTTTATGCTAAATGCAGTACCTGTGAGGGTTTCTGGACAATATTTGTCATTGTTTTGTGTTGTTAATTGATTTCCAATAATTAATATATACATACATTTGCATAAAGCAAGCATATTTGCCCACTCCCATGTTGATAAGAGGATTAAATGCTACATTTTGAACGGAAGTGTGATTAATTTGCGATTAACCGTGATTAAATATGGACAGTCATGCGATAAATTGCAATTAAATATTTTAATCGATTGACAGCCCTAGTATAAATGCAAACTTAATCAAACTAACCATGTTAATGCGGTCAAATTGAATAAAAAATACTGTCACAATATCCATAAATAATTCAATTATATCCAGTTTATCATATTCAAAAGAACACATTTGGACCGTGACTGGGAACTTGGGTTCATTTGGGGCTGTGGCGAACATGTCTGACGAATAAGTAGGTTGGGAACCACTAACTTGATTTATTCAAACCACAAACAATCTTTTCAAATTTTCGTAGCCTGGGTGTAAACACGCTTTGTTATTACTCTTGAGCCAAGTCTACCTCTTAGATGACTCATTCAAATGTCACCCAGACACAGACAGGTGCAGTCTTGTCTTTTGTCCTCTGAATCACGTTTAAGAAAATTAAGCGAGGGCACTCACAGAAAAAACTCCACTGCAGCTTAGCTCAACTTTTAACATTTGGCAATGCTCCAGTGGTTTTTACAATAGCATGCAATGAGCATAATGGTGATTATATTCAGCTTTTACATTTTTAAGTCCAAGTCCTTGAAACTTTTGAATAGCGTGGCAAAGTATGAACCACTTGTTTTTTTTTCCAGGCACGAAAACTATACAGACGTGATTAAGTGCACGGCTGAAATTGTCCAAGTAAAATGAAGTGGTCTCTGAACAGCTCCAGCTACTCAATCTCAGGAGGAAAGCTCTGATTAAATAGAGGAACACATACCAGACTGACACCGCTCTGCAGGGTCAGTGGCTGACCTCTTGGCTTTGGCTTTTTTTATTATTAAGCGTCGTAGCTGTGAGAAAGGTTTGCCTATTCAAACAAGTCGCAACCTTCAGGGACAGAAACTCTCAAACGCGATCCAGAAAAACCAGTTCCTGGAAAGAAAATGTTATGTTAGCAAAGGAGGACGTCCAGGATATAACTGAAAAACGGGCATCCTGTTTCACATGGAACACATGCCAGAATGACGACTAACGTAATGCGGTTAAAAAGCCGTTTACACTGCTAACACCCTGGCTCCACCTCATCTGGAAATACATTTCAGAGAGGCCTGCATGTATTACAGTACAGTAGTTTTTGATCGTTCCATTCAATTTCTATGTATGCCTTTTTTAGTCTTGAACAGCTCTCAGACAATGGCATGGTACTGAATAGATGAGGGAGGGTTCAGTTGATTCCTTGGCCCGGTGGAACAGGATTAGGAGGCTTTTGGGGGCTTTAGTGAAGCTGCAACCTCAATACAAGGTCAGCTGCACCAATTGTGTGCATGTGTGTGTGTGTTTGGGGATTTGCCCTAAGTATGCATGCCTAGGGGGGCCTATCCAGGGCTCCGTCTAGAATGAGTGAGTGAAGTCATCTGTCATGAGAAAGGAGGCCGCGGGGGGGGGGAGGGAGGTTTGTGTGTCTGTCCCAAAAAGGAGAGGGAAGGGCTTTCGCTTATCAAAGAAAAAAAAAAATGGCTCCGGGGGGGAAATCTGCATTGATGAGCTTTTAAGGAGTGGTGGTGTCCCACTCAAGATAGTGGCACAAGTATATGAAGCAGGAGGGGCAAACAGGCTGGAGCGCGCTACGATATCGATACACGGGGAGAAGCCTGACAGTTTGGGGTCTGTGAGATGCCATGTGCAATAGGAGACACATGTGTGGCGTTTTTGAGAGATCAAGTCGAGTCTCTGGTTTAAGTGCCAGATGTTTCTGAGTTTTGGACTATGATAGTGGAAAGAAAGGTGACAAATTGCAGCAGTGAAAGTGACGCTCGGCACTGCAGGGATGTCAGTGTTTCCGAGGCCAGTTAAAACAACTGAAGTGTCTCTACATGCACTGTCACGCAGTCCTGCTTTGATTCCTTTCGTTTTTTTAACCGAATACTTGAGTATCTTCAAAGTGTTGATGAGTTGTCTCAACCTGATCTCGAACACATTTCTCCAATAATAGCCTCATCTTATTGTTTTGGTCAAAACAACCTCGATGAAAATGGCACAGATGGACACATTTGCACACTAAATACACACAGAATACACGTTAACGTCTTCACTGGGACTAGAATCTGGTCATCTGAAAGTGATTAGCCTCCTCTCTGAAGGCTTCCCCCCATACAACCCGGGCTCCAAGGACCTAAACCTGACAGGCTCCATTACGATTCCTATTTTGATTTCTCCGCAAATCTGTTCGATTCCATCTGGGTCGATTAAATCCCAGCTGAGGCACAATAGCCTGTCCAGCGGCATTTATTTTGGTTCAACAAATCAAATAAATTCCAAGCACTGAGATCACTTGAAACAGAGCTCGCATAAATACATGGACCCTAATCCCGATGTGTACATGCTGGCAGATGTTAGGTCAAAGGACATTTTTAGTTTATACCAGGCCTCTCATTTCATTGTAACCATTTGTCTGACAGAATGACTTTACTTCAGTTATAATAACGGTCCAGAGGAGAAATAAAGGGAAAAAAAAAAAAAAAAAATCATTTGTAATGGGGATAAGGAGCCTGGTTAGTTTTTGGTTCTGTTTTAAATTAAAACCAAGAGGACTGAGCTATAATCTACTTTTTAATATGAGCAATAGATCAAATGACTGTGTAAAGTTAAAGAGGTCGCTCGTAGCTACGAACCCACAGATAACCAACACCTCGCTCTGCAGTTCCTCTAAGCTGAAGGTTTTTAGCATCTTTCAGCTCATTGTTTTGGTTTCAGTGGGAAGCTCCTGGGTCTGTAAAGTAAAGCCAATGCTGAAGCGCCTTAAACTTGCATTCTTTCTAATAGCCAGCAGGGGGCGACTCCTCTGGTTGCAAAAAGGAGTCTGATTGTATAGAAGTCTATGAGAAAATGAGCCTACTTCTCACTTGATTTATTACCTCAGTAAACATTGTAAACATGAGTTTATGGTCTCAATCACTAGTTTCAAATCTTCTTCAATACAGCATGATGTTCATTTAGTAGATTATGGTCCCATTTAGAGTCAGATAGACCATAAAGCAGGGTACGCTTTAGGGCGTGACTACCTTGTGTTTGACAGGTCGCTACCACGGTGTTGTGCGATCTGGAAGTTGTCCTTGTTTTCATCTTAGAACTTTAACCTTTTCACACTGTGTTTTCAGTTCATGAAAGTTAATTATAACCTTTTTGGTCGCCTATAATGTCTTATTCAGCGTTCGGTTGTACTTAGCTCCCCCCTTTCGTGTCACTTCTGGTTGCAAAAAAAGATGGCGTCAGCCAAAAACCAAGATGACGATGGTCAAAATGCCGAACTCGAGGCTTCAAAACGGCAGTCCAAAAAACCAATGGATGACGTCACGGTGACTATGTCCAGTTCTTATATACAGTCTATGTTTGGTTTGCATTCACCAAATCACAAGTCATTATGATTCACCTCAAAGACCAGCAACTGTACTTGTGCTTTGTATGCTGGCTGTAGTTTGTTTCTTTTAGCCCACATGCTAAACAAAATACCATGACAAAGACAATTCCCCCTACAATATGAGTCTGTGAATCTCTTATTTATTCTTTATTTTTTTTCCAAGTCATTTCTTGGCGCTTTGTTCTGCTCTCCTTGACTCACACCAGCCTCAGAGGCACCGTTACCATGTTTGCCTTCATCCAAAGTTTTTCTCTTGCTGATTACAGCCAATGTACTGCAGATTTTTCTGCATTTTCTTGGCCCCATATAAACCTTGTTCAACTCCCAACGTGAAGTCCTGCCTCCACAATGTGTTTATCCTTATATCTTTAAATTGTTTGTTCATGTTGCAGCTTTGTATCGTGGCAAGCCAGTCTATAAATAAATGCAATAAACAAGGGGCTACGCTAAAGTGCCTTTGCACTGGAATTTAGGTTATCTGCATCCCAATTCAACCCCATGTATAAATACTCCACTCTAATCCTTGTAGTACATTGTTTTGGCAGTTAGTGTGCGAAAAAAGGTGACTCATGCACTATAATTAAGTATCTCTATTATCAGGATATAGTGCCAAGTGTGCAGCTGCAGATGCCAATCACGATGAAACTACTACCAGCTATTACAAATTTGAAAACATCACTTTTAGCAATTAACAAATTGCAATAAAAATACTGCATTGTAGAAGAAGATGGTCAAAATCATACAATTGTAGCATGATTTTTTTTTTCTATAATGTACCTGAACATACTAAGTAGAGTAGATACAAAACTTATTAGATTTAGCACGTCAAGTTATGTTAATACTGCCCTTGGGAAGGTACTGGGGACTTGTGATTGGCTGAATGCCGAGGAGCATATTTACAGCTTCAGCATCAAACATGATGGGAAAGCCAAGAGGGACGATGTACCTACTTATAAATGGACAAGGTTACCACAGCCTTGGACCACAAGAACGCCTTAAGATTTTTACCCAAAAAAGGTATCAACACGGGCCAAACTGCTTCTCTTGACCTGGAGATAAATCGCAGGCTTCAGTAACTTCCAGAAGAGGGGAACTTGGGACAGGGTCTTACAAAATCTTAATGCGACTATAATAATCAGCTTTAAATGTCCAGTCATTTGAAAGAAAAAAAAAAAGGATCGCTTTTCATATGATTTATTGGTGTGATCAGCATACAGAGAGAGCAAGAGAGAAGAAATGTGACAGGCTGTAGTATGATTCATGATTTCAGTCTAATTCTGCCAAAAGAATTGAGCTCAAGGAAATCACTAAATGTTTATAAAATGGAGACATTTAGCATCTCTCTTTGCCTTTCTCCCTCACTGTCTGCTGTTTGCCTTTGGCTGGAAGCTGACTTTTGACAGATGACTTTGCATATTGTTATTACCATGCTTATTGGTTTTGGAGGATTTGGCAGTAAGCACCAGACCAGAAATCAAACGTATTAGTACTACATCCATTTGCAGTACTTTAGGGTAATCGGACCCTTCAGGCCTATTGTGTGTCTTCATAAATCAAAATTAACAAAAGAGTTTAGCTCTGGTCCCTTGTGAAGGCCTGTAGAAACAGGTTAGGACCACACCTTCACAGTGTAATAAACAGGATTAAAGATAAAGTTTAACACTGGATTTAAAGTTATAATTGATGTTTTATAGCCCACATTTTGTTCTTCATCCGGTCATACTGAACCATTTTTACCTGCATTGTCACCAGGCTGACCGTACGCTGTATTTCTGGCCACTTATCTCAGCTTGCACCTTTCTGACCTCTCTATATTTAAAACCTTTTCATCCACAAATCAAAACCCTGTGAAACTCCACATAATCTATGTTGACAAGTGAAACAATAAGTGAGATCTGTAGCAGACAGACCAAAATAGACACAAAGAAAGGAAAGTACAGCACAATCAGGTCCAGGCAACCCAACGTGTTTGTGCAGCACAGAGCTTTTCAGCATTTACACCCTGTCTCTGTTGACAAAACCGGTATGAGTCAAAGGTAAAGCGATCTTTAACTGTTAACTGGCAGTTTGGTTTTAAATTACAGCAGCGGTAGGCAGGTTGGAGCAAATACGGTCACTATATCCTGACAGTAGTGCATGAGACAGGTAATCTGAAAAAAATCATGTTCCTCTGTGTCCTCCGGTGCTCCTAATGGCATCTGTAAGATTTCACAGACCGGAGGAAAACAACCAATCAGAGCCGAGCTTGAGCCTTGCCGTCTCTGAGCAGCTGTCAATCACTCGCAAACTCCGATCAAACAGCTAAACAGTACACTACAAGATGTTTCTGAAAACATCTTACGCAAGAAATACGTATAAGAGTAAAAGAATATTAATTCATATTTGATCAGCGCTGCCTAGTTTGACCGTTTGATTGGTTTGGATAGTTGTTCAGGGAAAACAAGAATTTGATGACAAATTGATGAAAAATTTGTTGATTTTACTTTAAGCTTAAAGAATACATGGTGGGCGCGTAATTAATTTGAAATAAAAAATAAATAATAATAATGATAATAAAAATAAATAAATACAGATTATTAATTATTTATTATTAATAAGATTAATTGATTAATTGAGAAAAATAATCAACACATAATCAATAATTAAAATAATCATTAGTTGATGTTCACCATCTTAATTTTGACCTGATGGTGCTAGATGAGGCGGGGGCGTTAATATTTGTGACATGTTTCATGAAAATCTATCCAATATTTGCTGGGACATTTCACACAACCACAAAAAAACACATGATGGCACTACAGAAAAAAGTCACGGGATCACCAAAGTCATGATCTGGGAAACATGACTGTCTCTACAAAAGTTGGTGCCAATACATCAATCCAGTATCTCACAGAATATGTGACAAATCTGACCTGCTGGTGGCGCTAGATGAAAAGTCGGGGAACCGCCAAAGTTGTACGGATTCCTCCTCTGGAGAACCATGAATGCAAAATTTCATGGAAATCCACCCTTCTTTTGTTGAGAAGAGACAGAATGGCGTTCCCATCCGTAGAGCCACTCACACGGATACAAAGCTGCATCTATGCAAACCTTCTTTAAAAACCTGCTCCCTCCGTCCCCCGAGGTGGAAGCATTAGTGATGTCTCTCAGGATGTTAGTAGGCATGAAAAGCATACAGCGCAAGGTTTTCCCCACCATGATGCTCTACAGGCCTAATGCATTGCCATGACATGTACAGACATGATTGATGTCAACACCCTCCTCTTAATCACCTGAGATGCATGCAGCCTCTTGACAGTCTGGCAGCCATTTTGGATTTCTTCTCTAATGACTAGAGAGACAGGTTGCAGATGATGTTAGCTGACGCCGGTCTCACGGATCACTACCAGTCTGTCAGTGATTAAGTGACTCATCTACCTCTAGTAAACAAACCCCCAGTAGAGCATCTTGCATCCATCAAACGATGCCTTTGACTCGCTCCGCTTATCTAACTTGGAAGGAATCCATCATACCTGTACAAAACGGTGGATGCGGTGTGGTCTCCCGGGAGTCGTCCCAATAAACAAACACATTCTGTTAAGACATGTGTAAAGGGAGCGCCGTTACCTTTTTTGACTGCAGAAAGGTATAGCATTCCCATATGTGTCTCGCTTCAGGGAAATGAAACTGAAAACACTTGCAAGTTTATTTGTGACCTGATTTCTGGAAACTCAAACCTCAAATGCTGAAAAGTTAACTATACAGGAAAAAAACAAACTTATGTTTCAAACTTTATATTTTTTAAATCTATCTGTTTGGAAATAGTGTTTTTATCTGACAAAGTTCTATTTAAAGCCACGTTTTTTTAAAATACTGCTCGGAGAAATACAGTAAATAGGGACATTTGCGAAAATACAGCTGACAAATTGTGCTTTGAAAACAAGTTATGTTGCTTGAGACATATTACACACTTGAGGAAACCTTTTGTCAGTCCCTCTAAGGCCTTATGTGCCTCAGCGTAGCACAGGCCGTTCTGTACAAAACCCAAGCAAGGCACTTCAGTCTTTATTGATAGCTGTGTGAGTAGGACAAGTGTGGTGATGTAACAGATCTTTCTTAAATTGCATGGGCAGCATTGTTGGTCTGCACAGCCCCCGCGGCTCAGTTTGATTTCAGCAGATTAATTTAGCTTCCTCTCTTACGCAACACCATCTCAGCTTTCAAGCTGTCTCACTGATCTCAGGATCACCTTTGACTCGTTGCATGGGTGGCTAGCTACTGAACTGCACTCCCTTGATAAAAGCTTAGAGAGGAAACAACACCGGCGCTTGAAAAAGATCCGAATAAGACCTGATGGCAGGAAAGCTGTTTGACAGCGGGCTGCATTGAGAGAAGCGAAAAGGCAGCGGTGCGTAGCGGCTGTGATGAATTCCTTAATACAGTGTGTAAGGTTGTAACAGATCAAACAGGCACACAAACGGCGTCTGATGCAGATTATCCACAGGCTAAAAACAACAACAAATGTTTGACTTTAGCCCTGCTAAAATACATCACTTTCATAATAGTAATAAAAAAATGTTCAAAAAAATCAACAAAAAAATGGTTGCAACTTTATCATGGGTTCACAACCAATTTTAGAGGCTTTGGTTTTACAGAAATATTCACCCCAGGATCACAGAAACAACTAGTTGAAGCAAAATAATAAAACTACCAAAGGATTTGATCAGAATAGCAATGACACATCGCGCCTGCAACACTGTCTTCAATAGTTTATACTCAGGTGGCGGCTTGCAGAAAAAGTGTGACACTTACGGTAATGTGTGCGGACATGCGAGCAGGGACACTTTCATAATGAATCCGTGAAATATTAAAGGCGAGGAAGCTATTCGCGAAAAAGGATGTGATCAGACACAGTTATGCTCACTACATGGGTCTTAAAATAAGAGAGAGTGAAGGCTGATTGGTGCGAGCTGACGGCTGATGTCAGCTGGGGAATGAGGTCACATCACAAGAATGGTTCAGCTTAGAGAAGCAATGGTTAAATGTTTTGGGTAAATGGAGGTCTGTTATCATACTCCATATATACAGTGTTTATTTTCTCAACATAAACTCAAAGGGGAACTCCAGCTCTTTCATAAAGTTAAGGGACTCTCAAGAGACAGATAAAAAAAAAAAGAAAAGTAAAAATCGAAGCAGCAGATATCATGTTATTCTGACCTTTAGTTCCCAGTATCGGTCAAACTTTTAATCCTACAATTGATGATGACCCATGATTCAACTCAATACCATCTTTCATTAGAACCCGTTCTTCATGGTAAATGCCAAAGTCTTTCAAACCCCACACACTCAGTTTGCAACGCATCCTGCAGAATTAGAAATCTCAAGCTGAAGTCGATGACATCATCAAGGTCATTTTCTCCGATTTTAAAGGGGAATTTAACCAATTTTACACATCAGAGTCTGTTTAGAGGTCTTGGGGAGTACTACTGCATATGTGGAAAGTTGCAAAAGCCTTTTGTGAGAGGCTCCCCACAGGGAGCTGCGTGAATCTGATAAATTTCCTCGAGTGATGTCACTTGAGTCAGCGTCAGTTGGGTCTGAAGACTACAAGTTTGAAAATGAAAAATAATCTTGGGGTGTTGAGTTAGAAAGAAGTGAGCTTACCAGACCTCTGTGGCTGCTCCTCGTCTCTGCTTGAAGCTACAGCAGCTTGAAGCTACATTAGCTGCTACTAGCATAACACACCCAAATCTCTGACCAAACTGCTGGCGGTCAAGTTGCATTGTTGGTAATGTAGGCGCCAGGTTTTGACAGGGAAGAAAAATGAAAAAAAAGACAATTTCTAAATTTTTTTTTCAAAACTGTCCATCATGAGTCCAACAATGTTAAATGGCTGTAGTCAACCAAAGAACATCCTGGTCGACTGAAAATCTACCTATTCTTTAACCAATCGATCGGTCAATAGGGGGAAAAGAAAATCTGCATGTTATCTCTAGATTAACTAAATTGCCCACAGTGCAGAGTGCATGCTACGTGGTAGTCTAAATGAATTATAAATAAAGCATATTAAATTATTTTAACCAAATTATGTTATACTTGAATGACAACAACAGACTCAAAGCCGACCAAAGTACATCTGCCCTTATTCATATGATTTCTGAAAATAGAAGTAGCTGTCAACGCGCCTGCAGTTATATTTCAACACTCAGGCTATTTATTAGACCAAACCAAGCCCCCAGGAAGAGTGCCGGGCTGTGAAACAAATTTTTTTAGTGGCCAAACGGAGGTGCTACGACTTCTGTGTCCGTTACGTGATGCCATTGGGCCCAAAAATACTTTTTCCCATAGACTTACATTGGGAAAGAGACGTCTGTAACTCAGAGTATAATTATTTTGAGGTGAATAAACTACCCAGTACGAACACTCGAATAAGCCTTATTTAAATCATTAGGTCCTAAAAGTTGTAAAATGCACCAATAGCCGAATCCAGAGTTATTTCCCTTCCTCCGTTCATGTGAATGAGACCCAGACCGCGGTTGGACCGAGGGTTGGTGGGCGGAGTTAACGGAAATTTTACTGCGCCCGCTCTATGGGCCCAATCGATGCGGAAGATTGCCGGACGATCCGGGTACTCTATCACTAGGCAGTCGAGCCATTTTGGCTTCATGCGCCACTGAGCAACTCCCATAGGAATGAATGGGAGCCCGCCTCTGACGCTGTATCGGGTTCTCTTTATACATCCATGGACCAAACATATTGAAAATGACAATTTTGATATGTTCACACTCAAGTAGTGATGAGCGGGTCAGGGTTTTTTAATACTCGCACCCAACTGACCCATTATGAAAACCAATCCGCACTGCACTACCTGCAAAAACATGTGTTAATAAACCATCCAAACCCGCAAACTGCTAACTTTATGCATTATAGTAGCACAATTGTTAGGACAGAGGACAGAGACAAGCTCTTCAAGGGAGCAGCTGCAGCTAGAGAGTGCTCTCTTCTCCCTCGCCCACAGTAGTGGGAAGATCTAGAATAAATAATGACCCTACCGCCCTTGAAAATAATGGATTAAGAAAGTGCTTTTATTGAGAGAGCATCTCGACCAACCAATCGACCAACAGATCAGAAGGTGTCAGCCTTAGCTGCAATGCTAATGGTCAATCGGTGGAGTACTCTTTTAAAAAGCTCCCTTCAGAACCACAGATGAAGTTATACAACTGCCTCACAGACTGAGTAGCACTCTAAGTGACAAGTAAACTGATCCCCATGTGTACAATTGGTGGAGTGCCCCTTTAATAAACCTTAAGCTCTTAAAACACATTATCTCACCAACACAGCAATCCATATCACTTAAGTCAACGGGTTTATCACAACTTATTTTCTGTCATATTTTTACTGTCTTGCACATTTATCTCAAAAGCCAAATCAAGGTCACCTAACCGAGCCATTCTCTACACTCCACAGAGCTCATTCACAGCTCCACGCTCCATTTGTCTCCGGTAAAAGAAAAACAACTGCAGCAGATCTGTAACTCCCACCTGGACAGATTGTGTGATAACAAGCCCACAACAGGTGAAATTTGGCTCAGTTTATCAGCTGGTGCAGCATTAATTTCAGACCCCAGTGTAAGCATCATTAAGAATCAAAATGCACCCTTCTGTTGAAGGAAAATGTGCACATGTGCCAGTTCACAACACCGGACTTTGATGTGTTCAGAGGCTAAGTGTTTGCTGAACTGCGGCCAACTGCCGAGACAATACTGGGCCTTTGAGATATACCATGCTCTCCGGTGGTGACGCTCTCGGGCTATAGAGGAAAGCTGATAGCCAAGTGATCCTTCAGCTGACTGAGGGCCGAGGCTTTTCGGTTTAAGCCATCGATGTGGGGATAAAGGTGATCGATGTGGGAAAACCAGAGTACAATCAGTGGGATTTAGGGCTGCTGGCCTCATTCACAGGCACAAATTGCATGAACTCTAACCAAAGTGCACAAAGCTGGAAATCTTGATTTTAATTGTAAAATGGAAATATTCTGTTAATACACCGTACCTCTCATTTAAACATATGAATCTGTGTTATAGGTGATCAAAGTCGAACGCAGACTTAGATCGACAGAGTGAGACATTCCTCTGGTTTGATTGTCTTGGGAAAAACACCCCAGACATGTCATTACCTGACATCATCCCTCCTCTTTGTCTGTCCTCTTGGGATGACCAACACACTCCTCTTGTTCTCCAACAAGAGCTGTGTGCTGGTCATCACCACGAGGCCAGTGAACCCCAGATAGTGGCACTCTGGCGCTGGATACCAAACAGTCCATCACGAGATAGCACGCTTCTTGCTGTCAACCACACCGGGAGAAATGAGGTTAAATGGCACTATCTACACAATATGGGAGCCTCTTCTATTTTTATTAGCGGCGCTGACAGCCTCTATTCTTTGGCGAGAGGCTGCGCAATTCTTGGAAATGGTTATAAATAAGTACCGAGGCGTCCACAAGGATTCCTATTTATCTATTTTACATAGTTTTGCATTGTTTTCAAAAACTGGAGGCAGCTGTTTTTGATGCACGATGTGCTTCATGAATGCATCTCAATCTACAATCCAAGCATACTTCAGCTGATGCAGTGCGGTGAAAAACTGCTGTTAATGATTGCGGAGGACCTGTTTGCTCTTAATTTCTTTGATGTAATGACCCTTTAAACAGCACGGAGAACTTGTTAGAAAGGATTTTTTGAAATTCCCCCTTTAGGGGAAATTTCTTTGATACTAACGACCGTGGTAACTATACAATCTACCTAATCTCCCACCATCTTTTTCCACTGGGCTATTTGGTGGATGTGGGAAAAGTAGCGCAGCTGTATGTAACATCACCTTTTAACCACTCACACTGGAAAAAACATCAGACGCAGAATGTACGCAGCATTATACACTCACCGGCCACTTTATTAGGTACAAGGTGTACCTAATAAAGTGGCCAGTGCTAGTACCGGGTGGTCTTCTGCTGCTGTAGCCCATCTGCTTCAAGGTTCGACGTGTTGTGCGTTCAGAGATGGTATTCTGCATACATTGGTTGTAACGAGTGGTTATTTGAGTTACTGTTGTCTTTCTATCATCTCGAACCACTCTGCCCATTCTCTTCTGACCTCTGACATCAACAAGGCATTTTCGTCCACACAACTGCCGCTCACTGGATATTTTCTCTTTTTCGGACCATTCTCTGTAAACCCTAGAGATGGTTGTGCGTGAAAATCCCAGTAGATCAGCAGTTTTTTAAATACTCAGACCAGCCCGTCTGGCACCAACAACCATGCCACGTTCAAAGTCACTTAAATCCCCTTTCTTCCCCATTCTGGTACGCGGTTTGAACTTCAGCAAGTCGTCTTCACCACCTCTAGATGCCTAAATGCATTGAGTTACTGCCATGTGATTACTGCTGATTAGCTATTTGTGTTAACAAGCAATTGAACAGGTGTGCCTAATAAAGTGTCCGGTGAGTGTAGTATTAAGACTCTGTGAGGTCTGTGAGGCTGTGCTTAGGGACTGTAATACCAATGTAAGCATGCTAACATGCTGATGTTTAGCTGTATGTTTGTCATGTTTACCATCGCACCTTAGCATGCTTCATATGTTTAGTATGCTGACATTTTTAGCACTGAACACAAAGTACAGCTGAGGCTGATGGGAATGTCAATAGTTTTGCAGATGTTTGGTCATGAACCATGAAACCATGAAGATATCGGATCAATTTGAATTCAGAGGATCACCAAAGTCATTGGGATTCATACTCTGGGGACCAAGAATGGCTGTACCAAATTTCATGAAAATCCATCACAGTCATTGAGATATTTCAGTCTAGACCGACCAACTGACCGACATTGCCATCCTTAGAGGCGCGACACAAGCATGGCTAAAAATCTCTTTGACCCGAAAGAACAAAAAAAGAACAAAAAAAAAGCCAAATACTGGGGCTAAGTTCACAATTCAAACGGAGTCATCATTTCTCGGAAAGGACCTGGTTCTGCGTGCATGACTCACCTAGCAGCTGGACCCCCCTGGTGAGGCCGTAGACGTCTATGAGAGCCCACAGAGGTTCAGAGGCATGTACCCCGCTGAAGAATAGCATTGGGCTGGAGTCGTTGATGCGGTAAAACACCCGGCCCTTCTTGTCCACCCAGAAGGAGATGACGCTTCCCTCGTTGCAGAGCTCCTCCGGCAGTGCTTTGGCCCAGAAGCCGCTCTGGGAGACCAGGTCGGGGCAGGCGTACTTCGGCAAAGTGTCTGGGTTGATCCTCGACGGGTCTTTGGATGTGAACCCAAGACGAAGAGCACCGCTCCAGCAGCACTGCTTTTTAGTGATCTGGAGAGTAAATATTTTTAATTCATGAAGAAAATCAACTTGAGATTCATCTTTACATTACTTTTTTTGTGTGTGAACTATTTATAAGCTAAAATGGACTAAAGGCCATTACACATTGGGGGCGTTTTTTCATGCGATTTTTTTTCTTCTTTCTTTCGCACTGGTTTTTGTTATGACTACTTTTACACACGTGAATATTACACGGCGAAAAAGCAACGTTTTTTTTGGAACAAGGTAGATTATTCGGAGGAATCAACCAATCATGTTGAGGAGAACGGACATTCAAAATGTACACTATAGTGCAGTGGTACCGGTAGCCGTAATCCTGTACGCATCGTATGTACATAAAAAAAAAAAAAGAAACAGATTTTGTTCTGTTTTTTTTTTTTTTACATTCTATCTTGAAATAAAAATTAGGACAACAGCAGATCCTGTCTTTGGATTTTTTTTTATTTAATAATGTGCTTGAGATGCATTTTACAAGACCATAGACACAACATTTGATGGCCAGTGATTGGTGTAGTTTTAGATTTAACACTCTGTAGTTATTGGAAATGTTTGGATCACACAAGTTAATGCACAAGCAGGCAGTGAAAATGTTGTTTTTGAAAGGCTAAACTCCAACAAATAATGATTGAAGCAGAATATTTCATAAGATAAAACGTGAATTTTGGAAAAAGATTACATCTATCTTCTTTCGATACATTTCGACATTACAACGTCCTAGAGTTATTGGAAATGTTTCGATCACACGAGTTGGAAACAATCCTATGCAGCCACCACTGGAATACTAATATTAGTGTAGCCTGCTCTTTACCTGCAACTGTGCAGCATTCAAATGATTTAAAATTTGAATCTCAAACTATTCCGCACAGCCCTACTTTATATTGTGTTTACTAATTAGGAGGGAACTCCGTTTACTATTTGTCGCTCTCCATTGACGGTGGGTGCTGAATGAATGCTGCCGTGGCATGTTGTGATCACATAGCTTTGTTATGACTTATTGCTGACGGTTTTATATTGATGAGATTCATGTTCTGTTTACTGATAAGGAGGGCACTCTGTTTACTATTTGTTGCTGTCCATTGACGGGGGGTGCTGAATTCATATTGCCATGGCATATTGTAAAGGGAGGGAATGGCCTCCAAAACATCTGTAGCCCCAGGGTCTAACATAATATTGAGGCACCTCTGGCTATATTGTAGCCTTATTATTTAGCTGCCAGTTTTTCAGGCCTGTTGCCTGTTCTTTGAAATGTGCGCGGTAATCAGAGTTTTATGGTGATGTAGTATCGGTACCAAAAAAAAAATCTTGAATCAATCTTTCTCGCTCTGTCTTGGTCGCTCACTCGCTCGTTGAGTAGACTGTGGATGTGCGCACGTGGGAACCTATACGAAAGGTACTGTGGCCTGTACTATGAGTAGGATCCTTCCAGCGCCACTGCTATAGTGTATAACAAAACAGAGGCTACATAGTCCAAACCAAGACGGCAAATTTTGTCACTCCTTTCAACCTTGACAAAGGCACTGCAGACCAGAACCACGCCTTCTGTTCTTACCTTTCACAATAAAAGCCCTAGACATATACACTGCATAACTGTTTACCAGAGGCAAATTCACTCAGAGTATTTCGCTGAAAGGAAACTCAATAAAATAGCTTACAGTAGCTTGTGGCTGTACAACAATTTACCTCAGACAGACTGCCAGACGCTGCTCTGGGTTAAGAGGATCCCGGTAGTTGGTCCTCTACCTGCGCAAATCTATTCAAACCTTTTATTGAAAAAGTGTTGTCACAAAAACTGTCACAAATTTGTATCACTGCCGGTATGAAGAGTTTTGTATTTGTAGTTTAGTATTTTGCATTTTTTGTGTCATTTATTCGTCACACCCAACGGCCTTAAGTTGCCTTAAGCCTGTTTAGCAGGTATAAATAACTAGTGTTTAGCAGGTGCAACTAATAATTACAATGTTTATCTTAGTTTAGTGTGTTAGCATGCAAACATTTGCTAATTAGCACTAAACACAAAGTACAGCCAGGGGAGGACCAACGGCCAATCCATTCCAGGCAGAACCGATGGGTCGTCATAGAGTTTTTATTTTTCATTTTCTGATGTCCGTAGCTACTGTATGGTCCTCGGACGTGGTACGGGCATATATCAGTTTGGACCAACACACAAACCAACATTGCCGTCCACAGCGCCAAGCCACCGGCGTGGTTAAAAATCCGTTTTAAGCCAACTAAGACTAGTTACCTTGGTATGTTTATCACCTGCAAACGATTTTTGTCTTATTTGCGAACCTCTATTTACTTTGCATTTACCGTGCCAGATAACAGTATTCCTCACATGGCAATGCTTGCCCTGCTCTCTCACTTTCGAGACATAGATGGCCTGATAGGTGAAGTGGAAACTTGTTCTAAGCTGCTGCTGCTTTGGCCCACACAAGAGCAGAGAGGGAAAAGAGAGAAATACAAAGCAGGAGAGCAAAGACGGGGATGAAGAGAGAGAGAGAGAGAGAGAGAGAGAGAGAGAAAAAAATGAAAACATACGGCAAGGAAAGAGAGAAATAGAGAAAGGACTGACTTTTCATCAGTCACAATTAGTGTCACTACTCTACTGTACTTACTAATATTACAAAATACAGTATGTAGGCTTGCTAATGTTAAAAGTGCGGTACCTTGGTAGTAGTAGTCTATGTAAGAAATTGGTGCACTGTATGGTTTTGGAAAGTAATGTTTTTTTTACAGGAAATGAGGGAAGATGACTGATGTTAGTTGGCTGCAATCCTCGGGGTCGTTTCACACCCAGGTCGCTAATGGTGGCAGCATCATGTTTGACAAATTATTGTTTCTTATTGAAGATACATTTGCGACTCCTAAAGGGCTCTCACATGCTAATAAATCAAGTATTATGTTTGTTTTGATTAGTGAAACGTCAAAACGAGGAAGAGGATATGATCTCATGTAGCAAACCACAGCTTTTGGTAACACTTCATTCTACAGGTCCACAAATGTCATGGTAATTGGGTGATAATTAGCAAGAATCCTATTTGAAATTTCAATGGAATTACTGCCAAATTACCCCAATATTTATCTCAAAATTTATCAAAAATTACTTTATTATACTAATAGGAGACACTTGTGATCAGGCATAAATCTTACTATTGTGTGACTTATTGGCTACACAAATGTAGTCTGGTAGCTGATGTAATGATTCAGGGAGTTTTTTTAAAGAAATTTCAAATTGCTAATTATTATCTATTTATCAGCAGACATGGAATTAAGCATATCAATGAACTTTATATTCTTTTCCTGGAAATGTATTGAATAAATTATCAGCTATTAGGAAATAGCGGAATATAATTATTAAATAATGTTGAAATAAAGTAATTTTTGATTACTTGTTTTTGATTGTAAAAAGGTAAATTGTTTTGAGGTAAATATTTGGGGTAATTTGGCAGTGATTCCAAAGAAATTTCAAATAGGTTACTTGCTAATTATCACCTAATTAACATGAAATTTGCGGACCTGTAAAGTGTTACCCAGCTTTCATGTTGAACATTTGATAAAACGGATCCCTGATATAAAAAAAACATGGTTTATTTTTAATTTTCTGAGGAGTCATCATAGCCGTTGCACTTGTTTCTGTTATGGGTACTTCACATATTTGTGTTTTGCATCATGTCACAATAGTTCCCATCAATGCCCCACTCAGAAATTGATTGAATTTCAAATACAGTTAAGCATGCTGGGATCTTTTAGTTGACCTCCTATTGTCACTTTTCCACTGTTTACTGCTCGTATTCTCAAAACATGGTCAGAATGAATGCAACTAGGACACAGCTAGTGTATTTTTATTTTACCTTCAGTCGAACTTGCTCGTACACAGCGATAGGTCTGTTGCTGAAGGTGATGGCGTTACAGAAGCTGGCCTGTCTCTTGACCGTCCTCTGGGACATGTCCATGACGATCTGCGAGCCCTTGGTGCTGGGGTGAAAGAGCAGAGGGAAGGAGGACAAACTTCCACACGGCTGAATGGGCAGGCAGCGCTTGGGCTTGTGGTGGCATCGGTGAGATGTGGCGGGAAATGGCCCGTTCAGAGAATCTATAGTGGGGAAAGAAAAGTGGTTTCTTAGTTTGTTCCACAGTGGGGGAAAATAAAATACATAAAATTCTTCCCTGAGGCACAATTTACAGTAAAATCCCCACATTTTAGATTAGATTACAATATTAGATTACACAGTCTGCACCACCACAGGCTTCACTTTGAATATATACAAGTGGACTCCGGGTTGTGACCCACTGTCATATGCAATTTCCTCTCACACATCTCACCTACTCCTGTAACATCCAATTAAGTAAAAAGTCATTAAAATAATCTAATATGGGCTCTGTTTTCAGCTTCTCAAGGTAGCACAGTGCAACCACACACCTCCTGTAGACATGAAAGAACAATGTGCAAGGTGAATTGCATGCAAAAATGTCCTTGGGTGGAAAAACAATACAAGGACAGAATTGCTCCCCTGGTTATGTAATTAAGGAGAACAGTGTAGCTGTGAGACGTTAATACAAAATGTTTTCTAATTTCAGTAAATGGTCATCTACGGTAACACCAAGAACTTTTTATTCTACAAATTTTTTGCCAGATTTTGAACTGGTTTGTGTTTTAACTAGGGCTGTCAATCGATACAAAAATATTTAATCCCAAATTAATCGGATATTAATATTATAATAATATATATTAATTAACATTTTTTTCTTCATAATGTACCTTAAAGGGAGATTTGTCAAATAATTAATACTCTTAACAACATGGGAGTAGGCAAACATGCTGCTTTATGCAAATGTATGTATGTATTTATGATTGGAAATCAATTAACACAAAACAATGCCAAATATTGTCCAGAAACCCTCACAGGTACTGCATTTAGCATAAAAAATATGCTCAAACCATAACATGACAAACTGAAGCCCAACAGGCAACAACAGCTGTCAGTGTGTCAGTGTGCTGACTTGACAATGACTTGACCCAAACTGCATGTGATTATCATAAAGTGTGCATGTCTGCAAAGGGGAGACTCGTGGGTACCCATAGAACCCATTTTCATTCACATATCTTGAGGTCAACGGTCAAGGGACCCCTTTGAAAATGGCCATGCCAGTTTTTCCTCGTCTAAATTTAGTGCACGTTTGGAGCGTTATTTAAACTCCCTTGCGACAAGCCAGCTATGACATGGTTGGTACCAATGGATTCTTTAGGTTTTCTAGTTTCATATGATGCCAGTATCTTCACTCTAGCTTTAAAACTGAGCCCGCTACAAAACAAAAAAACGCAAGTTTGTGTTAATGTGTTAAAGAAATTAGTGGCGTTAAAACCAATTTGCGTTAAAGCATTATTATAGCATTAACTTTGACAGTCTTAGTTTTAACAGATGTTTTTTTCCACCGTGCTGGAACCCTTTTGTACAATGATTAGTAGAGAGGAGGAAATGGAGGATAAAGACAACAAACATAATTAGCTAACATGTAAAGTGCTCTGACATCATCTCTAACAGCTGAATTAGTGCAGCAGAAAGCAAGCTTTGGGATCATACAGTGCGTATATGTTCAGCTGGCTGTATATTAAAAGCTACTCTTACTGTAAAATAGCTGGACATGCAACAAGCATGTTATTTCCAGTTGTGGCTCATGTTCTAATGAGTGCATATCAAGCACAATATTTATGCCTGAGAGTCAAGTACACACTACCTGCCTTATCAGAATGAAAAAATAAAATCGCTGCTGCTAAATGAGATTTAGCGTCATTTATTGTGTTTTGCCGGTCAGAGGAAGTCGCAAGATAAAAGCAGACCCAAAGGAGAACATCTGACTCATAAAATACAGCAGGGCTTTGTCATTTATTTCCCATGTGAACACGCGTGAATCATGACTGCTCCCACTTACCGTAACCTCAAATCACATCTGTCTTTTTGGGGTTTGAGACTGATAAAGAGTTTGCTCAATGTCACCATGAATCTGATTTCTCACTCACTCCCTTTCATTAAGACCAACTCTCCCCATTTGTGTTTCCTCAGTTGTCTTCAAAGGCACAACGCCAAGGTCACTGTGGTGTTTTCTCACAGACATCAGGTTCTCATTAAATGTAAGGCAGGATTATTCAGAATTGATCGACGACATGTACAAATACATAATCTCGTCAAGTGATTTTTGATGCCGTTTTGTGAACTACAATACTTTTAGTCCTCTCAACAATGACATTTAAAGGTCTTACTTAAAGTACCATAAAATCCAACCAATGTGCCAAGACTGGAAGCCAAATAAATAATTCGGGCCTAATTAACACTTCTTCGTCCTTGAGAACTGCTTGTATTTTCACACCTAAATTTGGATGACTGCGTAGGAGCTGTTTGTGTTTGTCCGTGAGAGAAGTATATGAGCCGCTGCCGAAAGACGGCTATTCTTGCTTTCCTTTGAGTGATCTTGGGAGGGTCAAGAGGTTAATAACGTACCCTGGAGACAAATCAATCAACACCGTCAGGATTGGCTAAGCATGCGACTTCTGGGACCAGGTCTGATATGATATAACGTCACTATTGTTCTGATTTCAGGGCAGAGATGTTTGAGGGATGTTCTAATTCGTTGAGGTTGAACTAGAAAGAGTCTTTTCCCTTCACATCACAATCAGAGAGGCTCTGCCAAGTGTTCTGGGCTCAGTACAGTGTATTTGTTAAGCTCTTCGCATGCTCTTGTCGCTGCAGAACAATGTCGAATTGTGCTCCGCGCACAACAGTGGTCTTAAATGAAGTCATAACAAATCCTTCGACCGTATTGCATCCATGATGTCATGTCAGACGCGATGTCTTCGGGAAAAACAAAACAGGACTGTATTGTACTCCATTAACGACCAGGCCCGAGACTGAATAGACTTATTTCCTGTAAGCTCTGAAAAACAAGAGCAACACCTCACACAGGCCTCGCTTCTTTATCTTCTTTCATCCTCACTACATTAATATCATTTCTGCTGCTGGGAAAATTGAATTATCCAGTCTGTTTTCTATTTCCACATCCCAGGCATGTTGTGGAGGGTTTACAGCATTCAGAGCACACAGAGGAAACCATGAATAAAGTTGAATAAGTGAATAAATGGATAAATAAAAATACCACATTTGATTTACCATAAATGACAGCTGGTTAGAGCCAAAAGCGCTGATGATACAGTGGCTGCTAGTGTGTGTGTTTAAAAAGTCGTGCGACCTGACGGAGATGTCAGGGTAAACAGTGACCAGAGCCCTGTCATGATAAAAGAGAGGCGCCATGACGAACGTCAGATGAGCAACTTAAGGGGGGGATAATGTTACTTAATGCACCACCGCACACAATGCAGCTGCCTTTGCTGTCATTAATTGGAAAGGACAAACAGTGCAGAGACAAAGAGAGGCCCTGGCCAGCGTCACCTGGCCTCTTACACGCTCTTACTCTGTGTTTTATCCCCAGGCTCGGTCTCACTGAGACGCCCCAGCAGAGGCCCTAATGTGGTGTGACGTTAGCATGGAGGCTCGGTGGCCACCTCTCACAAGACAAGCTCTCACAAGCAGCGACCTAAAGAGCCAAAGGGCACGTATATGGTTTTTGGCTTTTGCAGATATGTCATAGCTTGTGTGGTGTCAGTATGAAGTAAACAAAAGTGAGTCTTAAACACTTCTAAAACATCTTTCCATAAGTATCAGTGTGTGTCAGTCCTGTTACTTTTACTTTTACTTTTGCTGTCCATTCTTCATTTGGTGACTTGTTAGGAATTATGAGAATATCCTAGAATAGAGATTATGTTGGCCTGATAGTCTCCACAGTTTCCTTCACAGTTTATGTTGTGCTATGTAAATGATAGAAGAGTATTCTATGGGTGGACAAAGTTTGGGGCCTCTAGGAGGAAGTTCTAGATAACTACAAGTGTCCTCGGAGAGCGCAGACTTCCGCCAAGGCAGGTTTCATGTACGTCGTACAGTTTATTATTTAACAGCTGTTTACTACGGACCATGTATGGATAGTGGACAGTAGTTGCCAGTGGCAGCCTTGATACATCCAGGGCGACAGCACAGTGAAGACTACTGTTTTGGAGCGGCAAAGAATAATTGGTTCCCGGTCCCGAGCATACTGGTCAATACCCGATCCCGAATTTGGGGTAGTAGCAGACGCATTTCCAATACTCTACTTCAAATGTCTTGTTTTGTCTGACCAACAGACCAAAACCCAAAGATTTTCATCATAGTGGACTACGGAAACCAGAAATCCTTAATTTTTGAGGAGCTGGAATTAGAGAATTTTGGCATTTTATTCTTTAAATAATAAACTCTATATATTAAACTAGTCAACTTGCAGCTCTGTGTTAAAGGGGACATATCAGGCTCATTTCCAGGTTAATACTTGTATTTGGGGTTTCTACTAGAAAATGTTTACATGCTTTAATGTTCAAAAAACACATTGTTTTTCTCATACTGTCTGTCTGAATATACCTGTATTCACCCTCTGTCTGAAACGCTCAGTTTTAGCACCTGTCTCTTTAAGACCCCTCACAAAAAATCCTTGTCTGCTCTGATTGGCCTGAGAGAGGGTCAAAGTTAAAGGCACATTGTTCTGAGGAAATTGTATGTCCCAATTATACTGCATGCAACAGTACGTACTTTGTAAGGGCAGCTGCAGTATGTACTAAAAGTATAAAGAAAAAATATGCAATTTGGAACGTAGCCTGAATGTCTTTTTGAATCACACATTTTCTGATCGAAGCAGCCCATAAAAAAGTGACAGGGCTGTCTTATTTCACAATTTGTGGGTTAGTAGGCACTCTACATACCCAAATGTATGTGCACAAGCTCTGAAAAAGGTTTTTTCATGATATGACCCCTTTACAGTATGTAATGACTCATCAGTGCTGCTTGTTTTGGAGCTGTTTTTCTAAACAACAGCCAAAAAACAAAGCACAGTTTTTGAGCTGGCGATCCCGATGTTACTCGTAATCTCAACGCCGGGATGATAATTTCATAACTTTTAAATAACACTCAACACATAAAACTCATCGTCTTTCTGGAATAATAGTTTAACCTCTGCGCTAATGTCACACTGTGATACCTAAACTTCAGTAATACAATCATGCCGGTTTGCCAAATGGGGAGAGCTGAATGATTCATGAGCCTGTGGGCTGGACAGGGGCCCTGCAACATGACAGGGATGACATATTCAGGGCCCCGACTGACTGAGCTCTTGTCAGAGGGCCAAGGATGTCTAGTAGCGTCCCTGCCTGCACCTTTATTGTTATTCACACCACTGGCCCTTAACAGTGAAAGTGGAAAAAAAAGGACTGTTTGGATTGGCACATGTCCATCTGGGGAATGAAGGCCACTTCCAACTCCATCAAATACAAACTGAAACTAAGTATTATTTTCATTTTAGATGAAATAGCTGATATAGATTTAGATAGCTGTCAAAATGTACTAAAGCCCAAGGTGACATCTTTATATTGCCTGTTTTGTTCAACCAACAGGCCAAAGATATTCAATGTACAGTAATATATAAACCACACACACATCCTCACATTCGAGAAGCTGGAACCAGAGAACAAAAGTTACTAATGATTATCAAAATAGTTGCTGAGTAATTTTCCAGCAATGGACTACCTCAATTTATTGACTAACTGTTGCAACTCTACAATTAATATAATCACTAACTATTCCTTTGATACACAATTTTTTGTTGTTGTGGAAACTTTGAAGTTGTCTGAATAAAAACAGCAATAATGAGTCAAACACACTTTTACATATATGCTTTGGTTTTAAACTTATTTTCGGCACACTCAAATTACATTACAGTAAATACTTCAGGTATACATATTGTATATTTATTTTTGCAAATAACTAATGAATAACTCAGGAAATCAAAAACTAAATTGTATCTTATTTAGCTAGGTGTGCAAGACATTTTATTGTTACCTGAAATGTGAAAATTGATAAATAAAAACGTCCACAATGCACCTGTTTGAGACAGTGTTGATAGCCACATGAGTAGAAAGATAGAACATAAAGTTGTGACACTGTTTGCCAACATGCTGACATTCAGGAAAGCCTGTGTCACTTTGGAACAAATAACAAGCCATGTGTGGGCAAAAGTTATGTGGTTCAGTTTATCCTGTGTGCTTTCTTTTTTTATAATCATACAGGCTTTCAAGGAGAAACAGAAATGATAAACTTGTATCTCTGGGATGATTTTACAATATGATGATTGTAAGAGGGTTATCAAAAATTATGATTTTCCTCTTATTCAAAGCCAGTCGTGACTTAACAGAAGGTGGTAAAACTTGGCTACTTTCACTTCTCGTTTATTCTAGGCAACCAGGACGCCTACAATGTTCATGCACACGGGCTTAAAGCTGCACAAGCACGCTCCAACTACATCATCTGTTTATTATAGGCTAATAATCACCGGATTAGTTGATGTGATGCCAGCTGTCCTTACCGTAGAAGGTATTCCTGGTGATCTGACCTCCCATGGCTGGATGCAAGGTGCGTTCACCTCCTCTCTCTCTAAACTACCACAGTCAGGATTCACATCCAGCTGCTGCTGCGCGTCCTCAGCAGCGACATTATATATACAGACACGACGCCGTTTCTCTCACACACAAAGTCCCGACAGTGATTCAGCGACAGGTTGTGTCTGTCCAAAGCCTCATCGACATGAAGCAGCAGCAGCAGATCCAGCAGCACTCAGCGGCTGCCTCCAGTCCGTGCAGAGATCACGCTGAAATTAACATAAAAGGTGGTGGAGGTGGAGCTTCCCGGGACTATTAACGCTGTAGCGACCAAAGAGGACACATCAGAGTGAGCAATACATCACCATCAACATTATACTCCTATTGACTCTTAGAGAGGACACCTATCTCCCTCGAAGATAGATTTATACCTCTTTAGGGACTCACTGGATAATTTATTTATTTATTTATTTTTTTCGACCTTCTATATGAGTTATTGATTAGTAGTCAGTTTTATTACCACTCATGAATGTCCTCCTGTAGTATTTCCATGAAGATGCAGTCTTTATAAAACAGGTTTTTATTGCAGGGTTTTCCCTCACCCTCCACCCCCCCCCCCCCCCACCCCCCACACCTGTTGAGAGGACTAACCTGTTTGCCGCCCCCACCTACTCCGATGTCCTCTTTCACTTTCAAAATACAGTGTCTGCTTTTAAATTCATAGAAGAGATGATTAGACTGTCGTCCGGCTATTAAATAGGCATTATCAGTCGCTATAAGCCCCATAGATGTGGGTCAGTAGGGGCCTACTACACTGTTTGGAGGACTAACCTGTTTGCTGCCCCCACCTACTCCGATGTCCTCTTTCACTTTCAAAATACAGTGTCTGTTTTTAAAGTCATAGAACACATGATTAGACTGTTGTCAGGCTGTTAAATAGGTGTTATCACTCGCTATAAGCCCCATAGATGTGGGTCAGTAGGGGCATACTACACCCATTACTAGGTTTTTATCATCTATTCACATGGTAGATCACTGAAAGAAGGTATAAAAGAACATGACAGCGACCTCTAGCAACCGTAGTAAATTATGAGAGGAGCAGAAGAGGAATTCAGGCGCTGTTGTATAGATAGTGGGAAACTCCTTAAAGGTCCAATATCGTGCTCATTTTCCGGTTCATACTTGTATTTTGTGTTTCTACTAGAACATGTTTACATGCTGTAATGTTCAAAAACCCTTTATTTTCCTCGTACTGTTAGCCTGAATATGCCTGTATTTACCCCTCTGTCTGAAACGCTCCATTTTAGCGCATTTTAACGGAATGGCAACATAATTGCGTTGCTAGGCAACAGCTTGGGTCCATGTGTACTTCCTGTCAGCTGATGACGTTCACATACACTGCAACCAGGAATAAACTGGGACACATTTAGAATGTTTACGTTTAAAATTGTGTCAAGGGTCTAAATATTGTATATTCGTGACATCACGAATGGGCAGAAATCCTGACAGCTTGTTTCAAATGCAGAGTTTCTGAATACGGGCTGTGTGTATTTCCCTGTGGATTGAGTGTTTCGATACTTTCTCAGTATTTATATAGGACTTAAGCTTGCTTTATAATATAAAAACATGAAAATCTCACTTTTGTATAATATGGGACCTTTTAAGGGGACGATGAAAGGGACATAAAACACAGGGTTTTCACCCAGGAGACCGGAGGTCACATCCCATGTGAAACCAACAATGTGTAGGTGGTAGTTATTTTAACCCTAAACCCAAAAGAAGTTGTTTTGTATCCTAAACCTAAAAAAAGTTGTAGTTTTATTGCCTAAACCTAAAGAAGCCTTTTTGTTTGTGTTCAAAATGTGACATTTCATTCAGCTTTACAATGTGTTGGAACGTTTTGCTTTTAAGTTTTACTTTCACTTTTACAACGTAGTGGGCCGCTAACAACCCACATCTATGGTGCTTATAGCGACTTATTCAATGGCCTGATAACAGTCGAATCGAGTGCAGCTGAAGAAACTCAGATATTCCTAGAATCCCTTGAGTCAGTAGATGGGGGAAAATAAAACTTCAGGCAAAGAAAATATTCAGAAATGTATATTTATTATGACAGAAAACCCACTGAAACAGTTTTCAAGGACCCATCTGGAAACGGACTGATAATACAGAGATGTGACACTGCTGCTGTTTATTCCAACCACTGACAGTTTAAGGCTTTGTTGGTTTATGTTCATCTTAAGCCAGTATCTTTGCTCAACACAGTAGTGTTTCAAGATTTGCTTGGCAGCTTGTACGAAGATAAATGCTGATGCATTATGACTTGTCTTGGCGGTGGCGATGACCAGACAGAGAAACCACTGGCTTCTGGCTAAACGTGATACTGGAGCTGTGAGCCTGAACAGCAAGACTGTGTAGTAAATTAACTTCAGTTTTAATTTCATAAAGGTTGATAATTGGTGTTTGGGGTTCATTAGCACATCTGTCAAATGCATATTCATATCTCTTTACATCAGGGGTTCTCGAAGTTCTGATGACAAATTAGGAAACCAGAATGTGATTCCAAAAATAAATAATTCCAAAATGAATCATTTATGTATTAAAAATGAAGATGCAGAAAGCACAGAATCCACAGATAAGGCATATCCCTTTAAGTGTTGATCCATTTTTTCCTGAAACCTCCTTTTCTCATCAACCATACAGCGTTTTTGTCTGTGGTGGCTTTTCCAACTTCCACATTAAAAAGCAGAAATTTCCACCAAAATCACTAACTTTAGCTAACAGCACTAGCATTGATGACAAAATGTTGCCATGCAACCAGTAGTTTTCTACAAGTTATCATTCCTAACCTGACAGGCGTTTGTTAGGGGGTTAGAGTTTGACGCAGTAGCCACGTAGTGTATTAAATGCGGTGGGCTACCTCCGGCTCTGAAAAGTGAAGCCAAGCCTTAAACTTGCATTCTTTCTAACAGCCAGCAGGGGGCGACTCCTCTGGTTGCAAAAAAGAAGTTCTATTGTATAGAAGTCTATGAGAAAATGAGCCTACTTCTCACTTGATTTATTACCTCAGTAAACATTGTAAACATGAATTTAAGGTCTCAATCTCTAGTTTCAAGTCTTCTTCAATACAGCATGATGTTCATATAGTAAATTATGGTCCCATTTAGAGTCAAATAGACCATAAAGCAGGGTATGCTTTAGGGCGTGGCTACCTTGTGATTGACAGGTCGCTACCACGGGTTATGTCCGGTCTGAGAGTTGCCCGTGTTTTCGTCTTACAATTTTAACAATTTTTGGGACTAACCTGGTTAAATAAAGGTTAATAATAATTAATAATTAACCCTTTCACAGTGTGTTTTCAGTTCATGAAAGTTAATTGTAACACTTTGGTCGCCTAAAAATGTCTTATTCAGCGTTTTGTTGTATTTAGCGCCACCCTCTCATGTCACTTCTGGTTAAATAATAACAAAGATGGCAACGGCCAAAATGCTGAACTCGAGTCTTCAAACGGCAGTCCCCAAACCAATGATTGACGCAGTGTCTACAGCCACTTCTTATATACAGTCTATGATTAAATGTAGGCTATTAAGTGAAAATATGGATGATTAAAATATGCAGTAATGCATGCATTTTATTTCCTGTTCAGGGGCCGCACAAAATGTTTCCGAGGACCGCCATTGGCCCACGGGCTGCACTTTGAGAAACTATGCTTTACATCATGTGCAACATTTGACCATCTCCAATTCCTAGATCACTAGAGGTTGGTGCAATGAGATCTGATGGAGTTGTAATCTTCCATCAAATAAATGTACCTCTAGGACAGAGAGTTTTATGTCCCTCCCCTTTTCCTTCAAAGTAAAGGAGCCACTTGTTCCAGAGGTCCCGAGGTGGCGTGATGGCCCTGGTACCCAGCGGGCACCTCTCAGGATCTGCCTTGTCGCCTTAGCGTTTACATAACTTGTGTCGGCAGCCAGGCCTGTGAGACACTGTATTGGCTCGGTAGCATGAGCCATATTCACATGTTGTTTATACAAACTGATTGCGGTTTACTCGACTGTCTGTAAGCAATTTGCAACGGGGGTAAAGCCATGCGACTGTGGGGGGTTTCATGCAGCATTTTACATTGTGGTTTTCTATGGAAAGTGGTCCAAACTGATTTTATTCGTCACAGGGAATTGAGATGAACTGAAAATATCAAAGCAAAAAGTGTGAACAGAACACTTAGGAATTTATGGCATGGACCCTGTAGCTATCACAGTCACGCTTAATGGAGTTTGACATGCCACCTGATCACCAGGCTGTTAAAATCGGATTGGCTGTTCTGTAATACAAGGAGAAGTGTTGTTCACCGTGAAATGATAAAATATGATGCCTTGTGACCTATAGTAATATCAAAACAGCATGACACTAATCATGCACTGACGAATGTTGCCAAACATTGAGCAATTGCAAAAATATCAATTACATAATACAAAAAGAAAAATATGTTTACCTAAGTTTGCCTTGAATGCACCCTCATCTTGCGTCACACCCAGAAGAATACTATCACACTTTTCTGACGAGTATGTAGATACTAACCAGTACGTCATCTTTTACAAAGAGAGTCGTTTTGTGTAATTTTGTGTCTATTTGTGGTTGTTTTGCAGTCAGTTTGCATCTCTTTGTAGTCGTTTTGTGTCTTTTTTGCGTCTCTTTCTGGTCGTTTTGTGTCATTTTACAGTCAGTTTGCATCTCTTTGCAGTTGATTTGCGTCTCTTTCTGGTTGTTTAGTGTCATTTTGCAGTCAGTTTGCATATCTCTGTGGTTGTTTTGCATCTCTCTGTAGTCGTTTTGTGCCGTTTTGCGTCTTTGTGGTTGTTTTGCGTCTTTTTGGTCGTTTTGTGTCGTTTTGCAGTCAGTTTGCATCTCTTTGTGGTTGTTTTGCAACTCTTTGTAATTGTTTTATGACTTTTTGCATATCTTTGTAGTCGTTCTGTGTCGGTTTGCGTCTCTCTGTGGTTGTTTTGTGTGTGTTTTTTGTGATCATTTTGCCTCTTTGTAGTCGTTTTGTGTCTTTTTACATCCTTTTGCCGTTGTTTTGCATCTTTGAAGTCATTTGATTGACTTTCCAATAAGAAATATTGATTGGGCTAAGGCCCAGGGGCCCAAGACATCAGGGGAACCCTGGGCCTGTGCCTAGTAGGCCAGTTCATCATTAATATATAAACGCATGAATGTCACAGAATAGGGCTTCAGTATCAAAATCTACTATATTCTCAGCACCTTCAAAATTATTATTATTACCCAGTTCTTTGTGTAATAGCTTTGAACCTTTCACTCGGGATTGGATATACACAGTAGGCCCTGACAGAACAGACTGACATCTCCTCCCACAGTAGATTATTTGTAGATGGGCGCCTGGCAGGCAGCAGCTGCCTGGTGGGGTGTGCTGGCGTGGGGCCTCCGCGGACATCTTGACAACCTTGTTTGAGGCAGCCGTGTTCACGCTCGCTCTCTTCGGGGATGATGATGTTGAACAAAAACACCATTCAACTCAAGAGTTTGGACCCTTGCCCTGCAGCCACATGCAACACATTACAAAGCAACACGAGAGCATCATATGATCCTCAACAGGGGGGCATCATCAGAAAAGGAACCTCACCCGGCAGGCATGTATCGGAGGTGAAATCAAGCTGTCACACAGCATTTAAAAGTGACAGTGACATTGACAAGATACCGGGGGGAAAGTTTATTGATCATGAGATTGTCATCAGGCAAAGTGTAGCTAGAGGGGACTTGCAGACAACATTCATCTAGAATTACCAGAATCCAGTGTATTTATTGGCAATATATGCCTGCAGAAAGACTTTTGACTTCAGTTGTTGGAGGCTCTCAGTGCGTCTTCATGCAGTGCCAAATTGCGCATATAAACAAACACACATTCAGCTGTATAAAGCAAATAGGTATATAAAAGTTACATACACATTGTCCCGCATTTCTTTACTTTGCAACTTTGATAGACAGTTGTCCAGCGGCTTCAGCTGTTTTTGAGCCAACGGTTATAGATCTAACAAGAGGAACATAACAGCATTATGAGCTTGGTTTGGATTTTATTTATCCTGGCACTCAGCAGTGGGCAGTGATCCAGAGAGTGTGGAACTGAAGGATCATCACTGAGATTATGATGGGTTTAAAGACCTGAGGGATTGTGAATTGACTCACTGAGAAGCAAACATCTCACTGTATTCTGTAAGATGAAATAGCGCAACATTCAGTCTTTAATCATTCAATAACTCTCTTTACCGTATTGCCTGTGGTCCACAGCAGTGTTGCCATGCCATCCTCTAAGGATAATTGATGTTGACATGTGACCAAGATGGATAAACCCACCAAACAGCACAACTTGGCACGCTGACTCCTGGGTCAGGACAAATGTTTTCCATGTAGGGTAACTACAGTGGTAGGACCACAGGGTGGATGTAGGTAGTGGTGTCAAAATATTTTGAGTGAATATATTTGATTGGTAACACTGTTTTCACTGACACTGTGATTTACTGGGTAAAAAACGTTCCTCACCAGTGCAATATGAAAATGCGCTGCAGGATTGCGGAAAATCTGCATTAAAATGTTCCGCATTTACAACTATGCACACTCTACTATGTCCGGTGCAAATTATCTGCGATGCTGTGTTCTATTTTTGTCAAGGAGGTTTCCTTTTAACATTATCTTCTCAATACATAAACTAATCAGACCCTAAATGTGATGCTAACGCTAATTGTTGGGGCTAGCCCTGTTCCGTGACAAATATATAACATTAACAAGTGCATATCAACTACATTACCGTCTTCATCGTATCCCAGCTGCTGGGCGAGCTCAAGCCATATATTGTCCTTTATTTGGTTATTGAGGTAGTCGTCCCAATGTTTGTCATACTGTACATTATTGGGTGTTGAGAAAGGGATGATCAATAGTCCGAAAAATGTCCTATCAGACTGAAAAAAGCCCATTTGTCCAACAGTCCGGTACCCCAAAAACAGACGTCCATTGTTCCAAGGCCTCGAAAATACACTCTCCTTACAAACAGAAGCACACGGCTAATGATTATGCAGAATGATAGCGATCAGTTGGAACAAAGGATTTCATTGGTCAAACGTGTATTTCTGCCGGCTGAAATCCGCTGAAATCAAGGCCTGTCTGAATATTTTTTCCACCGCACAAATGTTTCGCAAGGGTGTGCAAGCATTCATAAGAACGCACAAAATCAGTTTTTTTATAAATTTCCAGGCAATTTTTTGGGGCGAATATCCGTGCTTGGTGTGGAACGCCTTTAAATCTCTGCAGAAGTTAAGGAACATTTCTTCAAGGCACTCTTTATATGTCGGACAAGATGAAATCCTTTGGTATATTATTTTTGGAAATAAATACAGAGTGAGTAAGACAATTCAAATCTGTTTAAGACACAAAAATGAAGACTGGAGATGTGACCTGGACTTGACTGCTAGGAGCTCTAACTTACTTAAGACTTGGCTTGACTTGACGCATTAAAGCACATTCTATTATTGAGTCTCAAATTATTCTGGCCAGGTAAAATACTTCTTCTGTGGATCATAATTTGCTTTACTATAAAAGAAATTCATCAGTATTCACTCACCCACATGTTAATCAAAACTCTTGTGAAAAACATATTTACAAATGTATGCGCATCCAAACGATAAATATTAGGTGCTGGACAGAAGAACATAGAAAAAAAGATTCAAAACTCTGTTAGATATACTCTGATTTAGCCCCCACAGCTCCATAACAGCCATCTCCCAGACTGCTGAAGTTAAAGGAGCCGTCCTTTTACGGCCACAAAACAGCATAAAATATCCATCACATTTCTCAAACTAGCTCATGCACCATGATAATCAGGTGTTCGTAGCCAAACAATTGCACTGCGGGTCCAGTCATTATCCCCTCTATTTTCCTCAGTGAATATGCTTTGTTGTAAAACTCACACCAGACCACGTCACCAGAGCACCGTTAGTGAGGAAAATTATGAGGTATTCAGGGAAATTTGACAGACATTTTATGTTTGTTTTCTTTTCTTTCTCTGTCTGAATAGATGGTTCCATTAATATAAGCAGTTTGGGAGATGACAGTGGCTGACAAAACTTCACTGGAGTTCTGACTGGTAGGCTATCGGGTGAGTAAAAAAATGACAGATTTCATTATGAAAAAACAAAATGTTCCTGAAGGTGACTTTGAACATGGCAGTTTTAGAATATGTGTAAATACAGTATATTCTAAAGTATGTTATTGCACTGTATTTGTGCCACTATACCACTATACAAAGATTGAGAGCAGTAACTTACAGAAGTTGAGAAAAAAAAAAGTTTTGAAGTTTGAAGGCTGTTATCAAACAGTGTAAATCCTTGGTGTTATCCTTTTTTAGGCTGATTATTAATCACTGTCATGGATATTACATAAAACCTAAAAAAAAAACCATTTAGCCTATTATGCACTCTGGAGAATCAAGGGAGAACGCAAACATCTACATACAAAATGTATTCTTGTTTTTCAGCTTTTTCATCGTGCTAGTTTAAAGGTATAATATGCAAGAATTAACAACAAAAAATGTATGGACTAATACAAAAATGATCCCTCTCAATCATCACTTATGCCCCACTAGAAATGTGTGGCGGTGTCTGTTTCTGCAGAGACCCTGCAGCCCTCTGCCTGTATTTTCTCATTTCTTCTTATTTTGCTTTACTCGGGTTGCTGCTGGGCTTCAGCCAACAGCCTTTGGGTCCCACGTGGGGGTGTAACCCCCAGCCAAAAACAGCATTCAGGTGGTCAAAGTTTCTTTTGTCACGCCCCTCGGCTTCTGATACCGACTCACAAGTCCCCCTTTAGTTCTATCAGATACAAAACGGCCGTATTTCACAGATGGGAACTGGTTGTGTTATGTGCATGTGTTCCAGTGATCCCCGTGTTCCTCTTTGAACTGTGAGTGCAGCTATGATCAGTGTCTGTCGAGAGCAGCGCTGAGCCACAGCCAGCAGACAGGAAACCTGCATTCATTCAAAATCCGGCAACTGATTCTCTGATTCGCTGCTTTGTTTTTCACTAACGCCGCTCTCTCTCTTCAGTCACTCTATAGCTCACTCAACCATCATTGCTCTCTCTCTCCCTCTCACAAACTGCAACTGACAACGGTTACATATTATACATTAAATTAAGTAATTTAAATACATTTAAAGGTTTTGTTATCTTAATCGCATAAAATCACATGAATTTCACAAGAGTCAGAGGCTGCATAGATGACAGTTACTACTTTGCTAAGCTAGGCTAGTGAGCTTTTAGCAGGACTAACATAGTTTATTTGATGTTACTTCTTATTTTCTCTCCATTATGATTAGATTTAGCGTAACTGCCTTATTTAAGTGGTATAACAAACTCAATCACTAAGATATTGGAACATCAAAATAGATTTTTCAATCAGGAAAAAGTAGGTAAGCTTTAGCTAAGTCTATCTCGCTAGCCATTGTGCAGTTGCTGCAGTTTGGCTTTAACTTCTTTGTTCTCTAGTTCTGAAACAAACTGTACATTACTTCTTTAGGGTTATTTTAAAAATCCATTGTATTTAACCTTGTTTCTAGTTCTTAAAAAAAACGACATACTGCCCAAAGTATTACACATTTCTGGCATAATAATTCAGGGTAAGATGTCAAAAAGTCAGATTCTGGTCTTAACTTTGACCAAATATTTAGCATTTTGGCTTCGTAGGGCAGTAGCTTTAGTGCTCCAAGGCAGTGGTTCACAAACTTTTTCCCTTCAAGGACCCCTAAACCCTTATACGATTTTGTCCCAGGGTATCCATCTGATGTCATTTAGCTTTTTAGATGTTTTATTACAGAAAGTGTATGAAATCCATGACCAAAATAGTCATACATTCTGTCAGTGAGTTATTTATGGATGGAATTAAAGAGAAAATAAATTATTCCCCTTTTTGCTGGGGACCCCCTGGAAGCCCCTCAAGGAGCCCTGGGGGTCCCCGGACCCCACTTTGAAAATCACTGCTCTAAGGGATGGATTTTGTCTATAAATAAACATAGTGCTAAGTTTATAGTGCCTTTCTTGGTAGTTGAATTGCAATTTGAGATGCTCCTTTGTAGCTATAGTCCTGCTAAATTGATGTTTGTATATTTACATAGAGTGGATACTGCAAATATTTGTTGCATGTTCTTTTTAATGTATAACTGACCATCGGTTATGCAGATCCTAAGACATGTTACTGTATGTGTTTGTGTGCCTATGTTTGTTTTACCTAAGGAACAATCACTTTTTATTGGTTTTGCTGTAACCCGTGTGTTTTGTTGAAATTAACCGTACTTTATTCATCTTTTGGTAACCCAAAGTTCCACTGATGTAGGCCTATGTGTAATAATAAGATTGACTTTTTGTTTGCCAAAAAGAGGCCTAGGTTAGATCTCTTATAAACGGAACAGAAATCTAAATAGACTTCCTTTGGGGTTATTTGAAAATCCATTGCATTTAACTTTGTTTTATAGCTGACTTATAATACAAGTTTTGTAGCGGACTTCTGAAACATGCATCAGATCAAAATCATGTTTATATGCAATTCTCATCAAATTAGGAAAAGTCATAAAGTATCAAGTCAATAAAACAATGTTATGTATGTTTCTTGAGCAGTTTACGAGGGCCCGCAGTTAAATTGAGCACTCGTGTTAACGGTGTAAATCAAATTTTCTCCAGGAAGGAGAAGGAAGATGAGTAACTAAAATGTTTAAAAGATGATTTGATTATAGACTCTTTTCCTTTTTATATCTTATTCCATAGCCACAAGCACCTCATTTAAAAATAGATTGTTTGGGTTTATAGAAGAAACATCTACAGATAATATTGGCAGTTACTGTGGGACGCACATTTATGTGTTGAAATAGCGGCTGACAGTGAGTCTGCAGAATTATTGTAAATTTTTTTGGGACGGTGGATGTTTGCCATCATGCGATGCCCTTATCAATAACCAGATATGATCGTTATGGAGCATTTATTGGCGCCTGTGAAAACAGCATCTGAAAACAGGCCTTCCATCATTTTCATTACTCTGGAGAGTTTAGATGATTACAATTGATCTTCCTCCAGAGAGGATAAAATCTAAGCCAGAGGAAAAAAAAAAAAATCCTCATTATAGAGCCAGGATCATTGTAGCCATGGTTCAAAGGCCAGTGCGATTTTCATCATAATTCCATTGTGCAATTCAGTAAAGTTTCCCATACAAATGTGAAAGAATTCAAGAACAATGGGGCATAATTTTGAACATAATGTATGCTGACCTAGAAATCCATGCATATTAAGATGACAAACTAATAGCAGACAGTGCTGGAGAACAGAGTGTTAACTAATTAGTCCTTCATTTTTCTAAGGATGTACTTTTAATCGTGCGTTCACATCCTAGGACTACTGCAGTAGTTGAAATCAAGCACCAGCCATTCTACAGATGATCCCATCTGCTCAGTTTGTGCTTCATTTGATGCAACACAGCAAATCAAATGCAGCATTTTGTCTCATCTTTAAAAAAACCTGCATCTATTCAGCTGCGGAGGAGCTGAATAGATGCTAATAAAGCGAGGCCAAGTAAAGTCTCAGAGCCCATTATTTCAGTTACTTACTATTGTGGTTTGGTTATGTAATGATGGTGAGTTGTCATTTTTTAAAGTGAATGTTTTCTACTTAGCATTGAAACCCCAGAACATCTACGCCCCGCTGTACTATGAAGGAAATTCTTTAGAGCAGTACAGCTGTTTACAGTCTTTCTACCATTGTTAGCGCTGTATTATAAACTGTTTAAACCTTCACTAATATAGAGGCTGTAAAGCATTGCCGGAGCAGAGCACGACTGCAAACATGCTGGAATGTTAACTGAAGCAAAGAGTAAACCAACCATGAATAAAGCAAGTTTATAATGAAATATGACATTTATAATCAATAAATATTTAAGGTGGTCCCTCCAGCTTTGGCCTAATGCATAATTAACGCGCTTTACATAAATTCATAATGATGTAATGACAATAGAGGACAAACACTGACGGTCTCTATTTGCGTATGAGGTGTAACACATTGATCTTATACTGCTGCTCAGGGCGTGTTTTATTAAAACACAAGCATATGGAGCGTTGGACAGCGTTCAACTGCATGTCAGTGTGGAATTCTCTCTGTTGAATATTGACTGTAAAGCTGAACTTTAGTCTGAGCTTGTTCATTACAGCCAACAATATGAAACAATGGCATTTCAGAGGAAGACGTGGACTCTGCAAATTCAACACGGTTCATCCTCTGGGGAGCTCTTTATATTTCCTGGAAATCGTCCAGTTAGATTTAGATACCGGTATTTCTTCTGTATGAGTGGACATTGTAGCCTGATGGTGCTGGAAACTAGGTCAGAAAGTCATCATAATACTAGAATTAATCCTCTAGGGACAACCCGGTCCAAATCGTCAAGTACCGCCATTTGTTAAGTGCCCCTTGGCATTGGATACAGAGGCACGGAGGCACCCTTCAACGACTGTATGTGACGCACCGGGCTTTCAACTAACTCCAATGTGAAGCCACCGCAGCACTATCAGACGGTCAGAGCAAGTGATGTATAGTAATAATTGCATGAGAGTCCGCTAAGGGCTGGTGGGTAAACCAAGCCCTTAGCGGGGACAAGGACAACTCTCAGACCGTCAATCACAAGGTGGCCACGTCCTAAAGCATACCCTGCTTTATGGTCTATTTGACTCTAAATGGGACCATAATTTACTAAATGAACATCATGCTATATTGAAGAAGATTGAAACTAGCGATTGAGACCATAAACTATATACTATAATGTTTACTGAGGTAATAAATCAAGTGAGAAATAGGGTCATTTTCTCATAGACTTCTATACAATCAGACTTCTTTTTCCAACCAGAGGAGTCGCCCTCTGCTGGCTATTAGAAAGAATGTAAGTTTAAGGTACTTCCGCATTGGCTTCACTTCTCAGATCTGAAGGTTGCCCACTGCTTAGTTGTTTGTCATGTGACTCATTAGTATTGTTAGTCCTGCGAGTCACTTGAGTCACTAGACACGGGAAGTTAACGTCAACCACGACCGTTTCCTAACCCTAGCTAAGTGGTTATGTTGCCTAAACCTGACTTCCTGTGAAAATTAAAGTTCATTTTGAAAGGACACTGCATATAACAAGCGTTTATAAACACGCTTTCCCTGACACGTCTAAAAGTAATGTAAGAGGGGTAACCCCGCGCGTCGGTCTCCGATGCCAAAGGGCACTGAACAAGCGGTGGTACTTGACGAGTTTGGAGTGAGAATGTGTTGCTGGGGACCATGCATAGGCCTACTCACAGTAACGTATACGTGAACGCATGTGGTGGTCATGCACTGCATTTTTGCACAAAACATATTCTGTGCCATAAAATGCATTTTCTTTGTGCCGCATTTTTTTGCTTCAATGTCAAGCAAATTAAGTGTATTTATGAAGTATACAAATTAAGTATAATTAAATGTCAGTATAATTACCATACTTATTTGTAGAACTCTGGACAAAAGGTAGTATTATGATGCTTGGTGAGAATTTCAGTTATAAACCTTTGTGACATTTGCCCAGGATTTGGGGTATGTCATGAAATGTAATTTTACTGAGATGATGGTAACTGTATCTTTCAATTCCTCATGCTTTAGCAGTCGCTAAATTGACATGATAATACCCTCATGTAATGGAAGAGACTGTTGATTGTAAGAATATCTGATTTGCTTCAAGCTTGAAAGCAACTCTCAAGACCTGAAGGATTGAAGTTAGGGTGGGTGACTATGGAGGTGCCAAGAGAGTTTCTAGCCAAGTGACAGTCAGTGATTTGCCATCATTGAATTTTCAACTTCAGAGGTACCTTACATATTCTATTACTTCTAATATAAGACAAAAAGACGGCATTAAAGGGTAACTTTGTTATTTTTCAACGTGGACCCTATTTTCACATGTTTTTGTTTCTAACTGACTTATAGCAACAACAGTTTCTGAATTTGGTCCAGTGTTGAGGGAGAACAATGTAGACGGCAGGCTGCAATGCAATCCTATTGGGGCAAGCTGGCACTGTCATTTACGTCCACTAAAAGTGCTTGTTTATTGCCATAACAGAGAAAGAATGCATAAAGAGTGGAACCTGTTGCTGCCCGATATTCAGATTTCACAAAGAGACTTCTCCTTGAGTGGGACTGGGACACAATACCAAACAGACCGAATCAAGAGAAAGGTAAGAAAAATGTTTTTTATTTCTCTGTAGGGTCCTTTCCATAATGTTGTCAGACACTTTTAATAAACAATCTGAAAAACAAGCACTTTTAGTGAATGTAACGTTACATTGATGCTGCTCACTTGCCCTCACAGCTCCTTTGGTAGCTGCCGTTTGCAACATTCTCCCTCAATATTGAACAATTTCATGAATTGTTGTCCCCATTAGTCACTTACAGTAGACACAAAACATGGGGTCTAGGTTGAAAAATACCGAAGTTACCCTTTAAGTTTACAACAAAAAGCAGTAAATATTCAAGACCAGTGTTTTGTTTTGTACTTAACATTAGTGACGTTTGTGACGTGTTTTCCGTACTCGTGTTACCTTGTTTCTGTAAATATTTGACTTAGTTTAAGGCGCTGGTATGAAACGCACCGGGTGTTCAATTAACTACAATATAAACCCATCCGCGTCAATATTAAATGCTCGGAGAAAGTGCCCCGGGAGTGTGGTGATGTAGCTTTAAGAGCGAAAAGACACACACCGGGCGGGCAGGAGGGGGGCGGTGGATGGGTCCAACAAACACAAGGCTTTCCTCCAGGAGACCGCTCTTTGTGTCCCGTGTGTTTAGTTTCACTTTCACCATACAATCAGCTGTTCGTTTGTGTCTTGTGTTCACAACGTTCAGTTTCATTTTCACTGAACAAATGTAGTTGTTTTAAGCCCAATCATGTAGTTCTTTCCTAGACCTAACTAGAGTGGTTTTGATGCCAAAAATAAAGTGATGCCAAGGGGTGTGACGTCAAGGGACAGTATGTGACAAGTTGGGATGAGAACGTGTGGGTAATATTTACGCCTCGGCGAGGCAAAACATGACACTGACGTGCTATCCTCTGGTAGACAGGCTGGTCTATTACATGCTTTGGTATGATCGCCACACATTTTTCTTTTTGTAGAAATAAACAAGGAAGGCCCATTGTAGATACACTTTTTTATTACCAACTCGGAATGACATTAAAATAGGCATCTTCACCAAAACAGAGAGAGAAAGTTGAGATACTGTAGACTATGAAAGAATCTAAGAGTGAGGAGTTGTTTTCTCTTCATTCTTGAGATAAATGTAACACAATTTTTTTGTCTTTTAAGTATTTATAAAAAAAAACGAAATGCTCAACCTCGTCTGGTCTGATCCGGTCTGTATTATCGATAATAAAGTTGATCATTTAGACAGAACCTTAGAGAAAATGTCAGTGTCCACATCCAACAGCTGGACTCTAGAGGTGATATCCATTTGGGGAGATCGTAGCAGTAGAGAAAGATAACAAATTCTAGCTAAATTGATGGCAAACATTTCTTAACTTAATTGAAATTTCCGAAAGAGAAACCTATCAGAGCTTGACGGTTTCCCAGACTGCACAGTAATGCAGAGAGGTTCACGGATGGCTTCAGTCATTTCTCTTGAGGTAATACACTGATTTAATGCCATCTGTTGAGAATCACAGAGGTTTGGCAACAAGATGTAACTTAGAAAGCCTTTTGAATTATTGACCTTTCCTTTTCAGCTCTATATATCAGTTTGTAGAAATGACAGCAGTATTACTTTTAGAGTACTAGGCGGCTATTTGCCAGACATGCTCTTGATACTAGCTACAGAGTGATGCTTCAGGATGGTGGCAAGAACAACACCTCATTTTCTGCCACGATTGTTTAGTTTTATAGTTATTTGTTTTAGTATTTTGTCCCCAAATATGTTGGCATCCAACAAATATGTTGGCATCCAACACATTTGGCTTCACATGCAGCAATTTGATTAATATGCAAATATGCCAAAATCAAAGACTTCAAATCAAACTCCTTTCATTTTTAGCATAATGAAATTTCCATCAGATATCAGTCGGAGGTCCTTTTGAACCAGGATACAGAAAAGTAAATTGTGCACTGTGCAACATGTTTTAACGACCAATGACGGTAGGCCTATGTACAGATCTCTGCTTTTTTAAAGAGCCGGCATTAGCGTCTTATTTTACCGACGGCTCAAATACTTGGACCACTCGGGTGACATATGCAGAGGACTCAAATTTTGACACTGCAATCTTTCCACTCCTACAGTAGGCTACATAAATCACTGCAAGGCAGAGTGGGGGGAAAGAAGCTAATGGAGCAAGGAGCACAACCATGTCATCTCTCAGACAGGTTTACAAGGCGTCTAGTATACAAACTTTAAACTTCTTCCCACACACTTTCTGGAACTTACTGGCAAACACACCTGGACGACGAACTGGAAACTAACTTTATGAGCTCAGAACATTTATTATTGTCATCGAGGATATACTCTGAAAATGGACACGTATCTGCAGTCGGTCCAGATATGTCAACATCCCTGGAAAGTCACTCATTGTGTCCTCAAAATGATTTGGCACTTGGCACCCATGTTCCAAAGAAACACAGCAAAAGTGCCATCTTGAACGCCTCTATGGTAGATAAAATGTGATAAAGTTCTCTCTAGGGTGCCCTTTAAGAAGAGAACATGTGATAAACTGCCCCCTAGGGTGCCCTAGGTAAATGTACTTAGTTACATTCCACCACTCCTGCTAATGGAGTATTTTAACATTGTTCTATTGGTACATTTGTAAACGATCTACTCCTTCCACCACTGAAACTCAAGGTCCACGTACTTGCTCTTGACTATATCACGTGATCTTCATACATATTCATTTGAATTTATTCTCCCCAGGTGCCGCACAATTACAGATTACAGTTTATGCAAAGGAGTAACACGTGCAATCATACTGTATCAACCAAGATGAACATATCAGAAACCAAATCCCACCTCTTATTAAATATGACATTATGAATGCTCATTTTCCCAGAGAGCACATTACGAAAAGATGTAAATACCAGCCCATAATTTAAATATCAGTACGTAATTTCAGATAGAGCTCGCATTCATGCGTGCGCCTTTGTATCTTTACCCTTTTCCCCGCATTCAGGATGAACCGGTGCTTTTATTTCCAAAGTCGGTGCGTAACAAGATAAACGACGCTTCACTCCAGAGTATTGATTCCTCCGTGTCACAAACAGATGCTCTGTCATTGGCTGCGACTTCACAATCATATTAAGTTGACAACAAGGTGAAGGCCATGTTATAACTGAATGACAGCTCGTCTCCTCCAGATACAGATGGCTTCACATTTGCCTCCCATCTCGGTGCACACATTCGTAACAGCTGCTGCGTATCATTTCGCCGTTGGTTAATAATATAAGATGTATTAAGGAAAGCATATTTATATCACATGATGTGTTGATTTTAATTCTATAAGTCTTCTGTTTGTGTAAACGTGATTTTCCATTGTTGTGTCTATTGTGGGTTACGGTTTGAAGCCGCGAGACAATGTGCAGACTGTATGGGCCAGATTTACACTCTTGTTCCGCCTGTTGTCTCTGTGCTCTCCAAACAGATGCTCCATCAAATCTCTTTATACTTGGCTGAGCAATGGGAGTTACACACTGTCACTCCATGGCCCCCATTCAAAGACTTCCAATGTATAAGCTGTCATTCACCGTGATAGCTTTCAGGAGTGTGTGTGTGCGATGCGTGTGTGCCTGCTTTGCTCCTGAACATATGCCAGTGGGCTCTTTCTTGCATGTCTCTTTATTTGGAAATGCGTTGTAAATTCGGTTTGCCAGTAAACCAGTAATATGTGTGCGCTTATTCACATCTGGTCTTTATCCAAAAATGACAGCGCTGTAAAACATTAACCTCGTATGAAGTCTCCCGCGTGTTCGGTTACATTTTTCACCATTTCCTCTTATCGAGTTATCTTTATAGCTGCACTTCAGCCAGTCATTAGGATTTTGCTATCAGGGAGGGCTTTGCAGATCAATGCCCATCTCTGTACAAGACAGGCCAGAAGCTGGATGATATATGAATGTGGTCTGTTTGGCGTTCACTAATAAGGCTCTTCTATACTGTCATCTACAGTGCTGTGTGCTCAGGAGAATCATACAATCATGGGCTACAACTTCAGCCCTGTTTTTAGCCTATATTTATTTACATTTTGGCAAACTGGCACCATAAAAAGTACGCCGTATTAGCTATTAGCAGTCCCCGTTTACACTGTATCCATTCATGTACAGACAGCTATCACCGGATCCCTTTGATACTGAAGAAAACTTAAAAACGTGATGATTCTCAGGCAAGTTCTGGAGTGTCTTTTTTCCTCTGATTTCCAAGCAGATTTATGAACGTTTATCTGCGATGGACATCAATGATAATGATGTCCTCAGAAAGTGTAAGTCACACTTAATCTAAAAGTGATCTGTATCATGTCTATGATATGATATGATGGTGCAGCCACCTCACAGCAATAGGTCTTGGGTTTGACCTCTTGTGTCCTTCTGTGTGGAGTTTGCATGTTCTCCCCGTGTTAGCGTGGGTTTTCTCCGGGTTCTCCATCTTCCTAAGACATGCAGGTTAGGTTCATCGTTGACTCTAAATTGGCCCTAGGTGTGAGCGTGAATGGTTGTCTGTCTCTATCAAGGATGTCCAAAGAGAACTGGATATAGCGTTGTAGGCGGGGACCTATGAGAGTTGCTCAGTGGTGCATGAAGCCAAAATGGCTCGACTGCCGAGTGATAAAGTACCTGGATCATCCGGCGATCTTCCACATCAATCGGGCCCATAGAGCAGGCACGGTAGCATTTTCTTTAACTCCGCCTCCCAGCTCTCGATCCAGCCCCCGTCTGGGGCTCATTCACATGAACGGAGGAAGGGAAATAACTCTGGATTCGGCTATTGGTGCATTTTACAACTTTTAAGACCCAATGATTGACCTGAAAGTCTTTTTGGGCCCAATGGCATCACGTGACGGACACAGATGTTGCAGTACCGCCGTTTGGCTTCTACGAAAATAGGCCGGCGCTCTCCCTGGGGGCTTGGTCTCTATGTGTCAGCCCTGTGATAGTCTGGCGACCTGTCCAGGGTGTACCCCGCCTTTGCCCAATGTCAGCTGGGATCGGCTCCAGACCCTCCCGCGACCATGAATAGGATAAGAGGCTACAGATAATGGATGGATGAATGGATGGATGTCTATGTGTTCAGATTTGACTGAGTTTTCCAAGAAGGAAGCCAATTTATTGGCCAAACTACAATTAAACTTTTTGTTGTTTATAGAATTCCAGCACGCACCTGTCTTTCACCTCACACAGTATCTTTGCTTTACCTCGTGCCTCAAAGTTTGAAATTATTATTATGCATTACATTGCCTTGCTTTAAATCCCAGATCTGCAGATCATCTCTCTCTGGTAGTGAATATAGAAGGCAATGTCAATGTGCGTGACTTTATAGTAATGGACATTGCTATCAATCACATCAAATGGCTAAAAACCCTCCACATTATGAATTAAAGTGACAATTCAAAGAGTTAGTGTGGTTAATGCAAAATGAGCAGTCTTTTGTGCAGCAGAGCACAGTGTTTCTCTTGACTTCGACTGTGTCATACAAACTGTCTTCAGCACATCTGTCTTTACTCACACTGTAAAGCTGACATCATCTCTCTCCCCGCATGCAAACCCACGCACATGCACCCACACTCCCCCCAGCACAGGCCCTGTAGACACTTCTAGAGCACGTGTATGGAGGAGGGGGTAAATAAATCAAAATCAACAGCAGGCATCTGTTTTAAAACAACTGACAGGATCCAGGATGCAGAACCCCAAAGCAGGCACATCGAAGGTCAGTGGAAAAAAAAAAGGAAACACAATATTGTCTCTGTCTTTCAGGCTGCAAGCAAATGGGGCCAGTTTTTAGCCATGTTTTTTTGTTCCACATAAATCACACTAATAAGAGTTAGGCTTAATCACCAAGGATACAGATATGAAAATGGCTGAGATGTTGCACTCTGTTGTCAAGGAAACTGGTCAGAATTGGCTGGGTGGCCTTGGAAGCTCACAGTAAACTGCTGACGAAAACCATCAGATACATGAAGCACAGGGAGACAAAATCTTCAACCTCTGTTTTGTTGAGTTTATTTTTTTTACTGGCATGATGCTTTAAAGGTGCAATGTGTAAGATATGGGCAGAATTTTAATTTAAAACATTCAAAAAATAGAACGTAATGTGAAGAGGTTACAGTCATGTTGCTATCATATGAAACTATAGAAAACCTAAGGAATCCATTGGTACCAACCATGTCATACTAGCTTGTTACAAAGGAGGCTAAATAACGCTCCAAACTTATGCTACATTTTGGGGAGGAAAAAACTATCATGGCCATTTTCAAAGGGGTCCCTTGACCTCTGACCTCAAGATATGTGAATGAAAATGGGTTCTATGGGTACCCATGAGTCTCCCCTTTACAGACATGCCCACTTTATGATAATCACATGCAGTTTGGGGCAAGTCATAGTCAAGTCAGCACACTGACACACTGACTATGTGTTATGATTTGAGCATAATGCTAAATGCAGTACCTGTGAGGGCTTCTGGACAATAGTTGTCATTGTTTTGTGTTGTTAATTGATTTCCAATAATAAATATATACGTACATTGGCGTAAAGAAAGCATATTTGCTCACTCCCATGTTGATGAGAGTATTGAATACTTGAAAAATCTCCCTTTAAGGTACATTTGAACAGATAAAAAAATGTGCAATTAATAGCAATTAACTATGGACAATCATGCGATTAATCCTCTTTACGGAGCCAGACGCCATGTTTCTAAGTAGCCCTGAACAGACAAAACAAACACTTGCTCCAGATAGGGACATTTGCATTTTCATGTTGTTGACTACCGTAGTTCTCCTACACGCTTGGCACACGGGAGAAGCTTCAGTCGGTTGCAATCTGCAACCTCACTGCTAGATGCGGCCAGATCCTACACACTGCACCTTTAAGAGTATGACATGTTGGACAATTAAGTGCTACCTGAATATGCATATTAGAAAATAATGATCTGTCACATTTAAGAAGGACCTTGTTTAAAATATGTGAGCAATATTCTTCATGCAAGTGGAAACTGTCGCCGCAGATATTCCTATTAAACAGTCACTTTAGGGATAAGATATTGCCGTGAGTGTGGGTAAAGAATAATTCATGGCTGGTGTGTGTGTGTCACAGGCATAGAGGACTCACATCTGTGAAAGACACATTATGATGTGGGCTGAGTAAACACATCACAACAAGCGCGATTACAGCCTCTCATGCTGGAATTGAGTCTTCACTCTGAATCTTTGGCAAAATATGTGCTGAAAATCTGAACATGATGTCTTTTTAGGTGGATTTTTCTTTATTATGAACTCACATTTCGCTCTGTCAATTAATGAGATTTTTGCTCCCTCTGGAAGGCAATTAAACAGTGGACCCTGTGTTCCCCCGTCCCTGCCAATATTCTGACTGTTCTCCTTTATCAACACACAACTATCTAATACCAATTACTTTTGTCTTTTCAAATACATGCAAATTAAAGTTGCAGCAAATTAACTGGCTTTCCAGCTTATCCCGGGCACTGAAGTGTGGATCCACCCACTGCTACTATATCTTTCATTTTGTCATTATTTCATCCTCCAGTCAGCGTCGGTTCATTCTCAAGGGTAATATGATGGGAAGGAGATTAACCTGACCCAACTCGTAATATCTGATTCAGCTGACACTGATGCAGCTGTTTATCAGTTATGTGTGTACAAATTTGAGTCTCTGCGGGTTAGAGAGCGAGAGAGAGGGAGTGATAGAGTCTTACTATAGATGGAAAAATGTGGTGAAATACACGACCAGAGCACTTTATGTAATCATAATCAGCTTGTATTTAATATAACTTCCTCCCAATGATCTAGCCCCCTCTAGTGTGTAAAGAAATGATCACGTAGGAGACTCAGAGGTCCTCTTTAGACACTCATACATCATATATGCAACAGACAGTTTCAGTGTATTATTCACATATTGCAGCATTTGTAACATTTTTTATGGACTACAGAGGATTGGCTGGTAAAATGAATAAAATCTCATTTTAATGTCAGGTTGCATCTTGGCTCCCGAGCCAGTCAATGTCTGCTCTCAGCAGCTAACAGACTGCTGGTCTTACTCTGCTGTTGCATACATTTGCTTTTCTGATCAACCAACTCCTCCAGCATCAGAGAAGTTGGCTCTCTCAAACCACCAGGGGGCACTATGAAACAACACAGCCATTAGCAAATTAGCAATGGAGTCATAAGGGATGGTTATTTCTCCAGCTGTTTGTTGCTGCGTTACTGAAAATGAAATTCAAAACAAACAGCTCTGTTTGGTACATTTTCCCCTCATTCTCCCCTGCTACTCCTCTGATTTGCCCTCATACCACTTTTTTTCGTTCCCTTCTTTTTTTTCTTTCTGTCTCTTTTTTCTTTTTCTAAACCAACCGGTGGTTATGTTGTCTGGAATATGCTAATCTGCTATGCACCGGCAACTCCCTGGGTGAAGATCACTTATTAAAAGCATAGTTGCGAGGGTTTATGCAAATTGAGTCAAATCAAAGCAAGCTTTCCCTTGGTTGGTTACCCCTTAGCATACATTGTGAATCCGAGACCAATATTTTATTCCTGATATTCCTTTTCGCGGAGAACTGTGCCACTTTTCGCATCACCTCCGAGCACTCCGTGTTGTGTATTTAATGTTGAATTCATGTTGCTCTGCTTTTTTGTTTTTGCCGGTGTGTTGCTGCAGACAAACAGTTTGCTTGTCTGCAAAAGGAGAAGTTTCATTTCCCGTTGAGTGGATTGACAGATTTGTTAGAAGGAAAAGATGGATAATATCCGCTGTGGCCAAAGGCTGCCGTGAAGGAGTCTGACACAGACACTGATTAAGCCTCTTGAGATCTGAGGGGATTGTGGGTCTTAGTTGAGAGAGAGAAAGAGAGAAACAAAAAAGAGAGGAGTGAGCAGGCTAAGGAACAAAACTGCAAATTGGATGAGATGCAAGTGTCCTGTGGGTGTGCTGGCTTTTGTGTACCATGTTGTTCAGGTTGGACCAGCAATCAGTCGTGCTTCCTTAACTCCAGACTATTAGGTGCAGGAGAGGAAGGGACAAGCTGATCTCAGATCAACAAGGAGGAACAGCATTAAAGGATAATGTGCTGCATTGTTTGTGGGCAGCGTCATTATTTGGGAGAAAGTCACACTTTATGAATCAGCTGTGCCCGTTTCGCATACAGCCATATTGTAATGAAGGACTTAATTGGACCTCTTGAAATGCATATGGGTCTATATTTATACCACACCGATGCAGACACACCTGACTTCTCAAATCACCCCTGCCCTTTAGCGCACCTTGTGCTGTGCAAAGGTGAGTCCTCTATGTTCCATATTTATATTTTGACAGTAAATGAAGTAAAAAGGGCAGAGGTCAATGCCTGCCCTCCAGGCAAATATGCAGACTCTGCAGTCTTGTGTTGGGTACTAAATATCACCAAGTGTTCCTATTACTGGTTTAGATTGCAGTCTAACTGGGAATTTTCCAACTTAAAGAGTAAGGACATCAGTCATTACTCAACCGTTCCCTTCAGCCACGCGGCGGGATTGATTAAATATATTGAATGTTTGCTCATGCTTTCAGAGGCAGAAAGGCACATTTTAGCCGTGCTTTACAAATAGCATTTTGCACAGACAGCTAAGAGTTAACATTTCACCATCTTTGTCGTGTCAATGTGAATATAATGATCTGATGAAAACAACTCATGAAAGCACACGTAGCTCAGTGACAACTGTATAAAAGCCATCATTTCCTTGAGTCTTACTTTGCTGTGTTTTTGAACAGATATGTGATACTTTTAGTGAGCTACCTCAATATATCAATGCCATATCATATTAAAGGTGCTCCCAGGAGTATTACTGATAAACGTGTTCTCATACAACGGTTCGTAGGATATCTTCGCTTTCATTTGTTTTCCTCAGAATGTCCAGGAGGACGTGTCAATTTCCGCTTGTTCCATGCATACGGTGTTTTCAGAATAAACTTCTGTCTTCACAGGAAACAAGTTCATGAGGCTTAGGCAAGAAAGCTATTAAGTTAGGTTTAGGAAAAAATCAACTTGGTTAGGATTAGTCAACAAAACTACTTAGTTGGGTTTAGGAAAACATCAACTTGGTTGGGATTAGGCAACAAAACTACCTAGTTAGATTTAGGAAGAGATCAGATGGGTTAGGATAAGGCAACAAAACTACTTAGTAAGGATTAGGAAAAGATTGATTTGGTTAGGTTTAGGCAACAAAATACTTATAAAGGCTTAAGAAAAGATCAATTTGGTTAGGATTAGGCAAGAAAAATACTTAGTTAGGTTTAGTAAAAGATTGATTTAGTTAGGATTAGGCAACAAAACTACTTAGTAAGGATTAGGCAACACATCTACCTAGTTAGCTTTAGGAAAAGATCGATTTGGTTAGGTTTAGGCAAGAAAAATACTTAGAAAGGCTTAAGAAAAGATCAGTTTGGTCAGGATTAGGCAAGAAAAAATACTTAGTTAGGTTTAGGAAAAGATTGATTTAGTTAGGATTAGGCAACAAAACTACTTAGGTTTAGGAAAAGATAGATTTGGTTAGGATTAGGTAACAACACTACTTAGTTAGGCTTAGGAAAGATTGTGGTTTGGCTTAAAATAACACCAGAAGTGGCGTTACTTAAGTACGTAATTTACATGACTAAAAAAAATCAACGTTGACTTTTGGTTTCACACGGGACATGAACGCCGATCTCCTGGGCAAAAGTCCGGTGTTTTTTGACCCACTCATCCACCCCGACCTCCTCCCTATGCAACGTTCGCCACTATTTATATTTCCTAGTTCAAGATTACGTTATATACTGTACTTACAAATTGATTTTGTGGGATATTTATGAATTACAGTGCATTACTTTTTTATAGCTACGAATGAGACCAGCCTGTACTGATACACATACTACATCAAACATGTATAATATCTGAATATTGTTTTGAACGTAATGTCCATTTTAGATGTAAATAAATCAGTTTGCTGTGGCACCACAAACAAAACACAGGCAGCGCCATTGTGTGTGCGTGATGTCTTCACAAGTGTCTTTTGTCTAGACGTATTCATTCAGACAGCTGCGTTCCTCTGTGTCTTTGTGGGTCAATTCAGTAAGGTTTGGACTATAAGGGGATCACTTGAGCACATTTCAGCGTTTAACCCGAGCATAAACCCCATCAGCGCAGTAGAGGCAGCTGTGGATGATTCCTTAATCCAAGCAGACACTGGGAGAGGGATTCATAAAGACAGAGAGGCTTCCAACAGCATCCTCCCTACTGCAAACCAGCGGGGATAAAATTCCCCAATGTGAATGCAGAAGGGTTTGCCGATTGCAAAGTCTAATTGCAATATTAATCAATTACAGAGAATAAAAAGCTCATTTTTATGCCTACCATGGGTGGCTGGCGTGCTGACTTCCTGTATTCTTTATTCACCGGATCATACGAGGTTTGTGCTCCGCTGTAAGAAAATGAAATTACCCCACTTCACTTTGATATTTGCATATTCACTCAAAAACAAAGAGCTTCTTATGCAGTTGCATAGTAGCTACATCATACAAGTGTAGCACATTGAATGTTTGCCGGACTCCTGTTGATATAGTTGCACAGAATCAGCCCCTGCATTAATGGTGAACGCAGTTCAATAATGTCTCAGTCTGGATGAAAGCAGCCCCCCATAAAAACCATCAGAGGGCAATCGATGTGCTTTCATCCCCAGGACGGAAATTGCACTCATATGGCTCAGACTCTATGAAGGTCCCCCATCCAAAGCCAAATCATTAACATCAAACTTGCAGGAAAGAAATCAAAATGTCAGTCTGCCCTGCAATCTCTGGGCAGATGAGTATTGCCTCTATTTCTTATACAATTTCATTCTCCTCATATCTACTCCTAGCGTTGCCTACTGTAGGCATATTTCCCCTAGCATGATTTGACTGTACTCAATATGGAGAGCTGTGCATGTCGTTGGACAACGTTTTCTATAGAATTATTGTACATACGTATCAAATAAGCTACTATGAATAATGGCTCTGAATTCCCTAATGACTTCATTACCTTGTACATGGTTAATTCATATTAAATGGTTCATCCAAAGTACAAAATCATTCTTTTTTCTTTTTCACTATGCAGATAGTTTTGGTTTTATTTACCTATTTCTGAGATTTGTTGGAGTAAAATTGACTTTGTGGTGCTCACAGCATCTAACTAAAATGGAAGGAGTCTCTGTCTGTATGTCTGTCCTTTGATTTTCTCGACAACCGTTCAACCAATTGACTTCACACTTGGTGGGTGTATTGCTGCCGATCCAAGGAAGTGCAGTGTCGAGTGTGAGCTCTTGAGATCCTCGGGACATATTTATTAGTAGAGGGTTATGTACATACCGTAGGCTTTAGTATATTATAGAAGGGACCCCTATTGGCTGTTACACCGCCAAAGGCATGCTGTGTACAGCTCGCTCTCCGACGCTCGCTACATTACATTTAAGAACAGATGAATAAAGAGAGACCGGAGATGTTTACATTTCCAGACATTTCCAGCACCCGCGATGTAACTTTCTGAATGAATGCTTTTGTGTCCTGGAAATAGCTGATCCCAAATAGCTAGCTGTTAGTAAAATGTCACATAGGCATTGCTAAGTGATGCAACTACATCATGGCAGGTGTCTTGCTCAGGACTCAAGGAAGCGCAGTGTCGAGTGTGAAGGTGTTTGGATGAGCAGTTCTCGAGATTGCTACAAGGGAGGCCAAGCAATTGGCCCGTTCTGAACAGGCATGTTTTGAATGGGCACTGCACTAGTTAAAAAAAAAAAAACACTACTGAGTAACCTGCCAGGACCCCCAAGCTAGGGAACTCATAAATTAACACTGCTACTCCCTCGACTACACATTTAATGTATATTTTATTTCAATCTAGCATTTATTCTTAACTCCTCCTCTTACATATTGTTGAAGACCAATTGTCAGGCTAATAACTTTAAGTTAGACTAGTTTTATGTGAACTTTAAACCTTGTAGAATACTGTATATTCTGTTTCTGTTGTATGTATTGCCCTTTTAAGTTTTTCCTATCTGTATAGTGCATGACTTTCTTTTACAGGAACAGTGTGTAACACTTCAGGGGATCTATTAGCAGAAATGGAATATAATATTCATTACTATGTTTTCATTAGTGCATAATCACCTGAAACTAAGAATCATCATTGTGTTTTCGTTAGCTTAGAATGAGCCCTTCATATCTACATAGGGAGCGGGTCCTCTTCACGGAGTCCGCCATGTCGCTCCGCTATGTTTCTACAGTAGCCCAAAATGGACAAACCAAACACTTGCTCTAGAGAGAGCCTATCACGTTTTGACGTTACCTGAAGGCCACCTTAGTTGTCCGACACGCTTGTGCAAAACCGTGCTACCGCCAGCCGCCGTCTGACTTCTGTTGCTCCTAAAGTAGTGTCATTATGGTGAGGATGGCCTCTGAGCGAAGTGAACGACGTTACCATATTTTTGCACTTGGCGGCTCACGTTACGGAAAAAGAGGAGTGAGCTGAGGGGTACTCAGTTGGTTGCAATCTGCATTCACACCACTAGATGCCACCAAATCCTACACACTATACCTTTAATCATAGTTGTGTTGCTTGTCACTTTCATTTCAGTAAATACAGGTTCCTAAATAAAGGTTCACATTTTTTCAAATCTTTCCTAAAACAATGTTCAGTTGCTCACAATCATTTAAAGTCCTTGAATTCTTCTTGTTCATACTGGAGATCCTTCCAATAGTGATGGGGGATAAAAATCCACATTTCTTGTTCTGTGCAAAAATCTATTCCAAAGTTAAAAGGGATAGATGGTTTGACTTAAAATCACTACTTGGTTATGGTTAGAGGACCTTTGTTGTCATGGTTACAACAATAACCCCTCTGTTACAGTTATGGAATGACTGCATGGTTTCTCTCCGTGTTTGATGTACATGTGGAATACGTCTTCCATAAAGTGCCTTTAAAGAGCAGCCAGAAGATACCCGCTTTTTTTGTTTTAACCTGCTGCACAATGTGAAGCACAGACAATTTCTCTCCCGCCTGAGTCTCTGATACCTTTAGCAAAAATCATGAATAGTATCACGATGTATACTTGTCAGGTCATTGTCTACTGATTCAAAGCACAGGCAGACCAAAGAAGAATGTTAATTTATTGGAAATGCTGTGAATGTTCAAACGGTGTACAGTAGCATTCATCCTTTTGATCATCTGGCATTCATGTTAAGTTCAATGTATGCCAAGGCCTCCCGTGATGCATCCCACAAAAACAAAAATACATACAAACACAAAACGCTCTCTCTCTTCTTCCCTCTCCTTCTCGCATTTCTTCCTCTCTTTATGCGACATCAAAATAGTTTCTACTCTCTGAAGCTCATTTTATTTGGTCCTTGTGGTGGGAATGCTACTTGTGTGAAAGACAATTACTTGCATTTATCAGCACTCGTCACCTTGACAGTGTGCGCGTACCCACTGCAACGCTATATTGTTACAAAAGCAATTGGCAACCTAAAAACAACACTGGCTCACTGTAGTGCTAAATTGAAATAATTCAAAGGCAGATGACATGTAATTGCCATAATTAAACTATAATGGCTGTATAGGATAACTGTTTCTTTCACCATTATGGATCATGATTGGCATAACCTGTTATATTTAGTCCAAGTCTGCGTCTAATCTGAGCTGCGTTGGAGGTTTTTGTGAGATTTGTTCTTGCGTTCCGTTAGGCATTTTTTTCTTGTTTGAACAGATAAAGTCATCTCCGATTGCCTCAGATTCCTTGTTTGAATATTTAACTTTGTTGGTTTGAATGTTTGAAGAGTGTCATTCGTATTGATCCAAACATATTTCACAGAAATCTGTAATTATTTCTTCTCAAATATGCCATTGTCAAATTTTCAATCTCTTGTCAAGACTTTGTTGGCTTTTTGTTACAGTACGTCAAGATGTCCCTCAATTTGGAAAAGCATCATTCTCAGAAATTCAATTTCCTTTGTTTCTAAATTTAGTCTGCTCTCTCCTCTGAAGGACTGTACGGAAATTATTAGGGGGGAGAGAGTTGAATATTTTTTCTTTTTGCTGAAGGAAGGATTGTCGATAAACAGGACGCATCATTTTGACAATTACTAATTATACTTCTGTTGTGCAATTTGTTGGCTTTGAAAGTTATCATCCCATTAACGTATCATGGTTTAAAGCAACTATAATCAGTATTGTGAAAACAATGTGACTGACAGTTGTTTCTATTATTTTTGGGGCTTTTAAAGTTAACACGATAATAACGCGTTAATGCAAATTTGTTTTAACGCCACTTTAATGCATTAACACAAGTCGCGATTCCAGATGGTGTAGCGGGCTCAGTTTTAAAGCTAGAGTGAAGACACTGGTAGCATATGAAACTAGAAGACCTTGTCACGAAGGAGGCTAAATAACGCTCCAAAGTTACACTAAATTTTGGCGAGGAAAAACTGTCATGGCCATTTTCAGAGGTGTCCCTTGACCTCTGACCTCCAAGATATGTGAATGAAAATGGGTTCTATGGGTACCCACGAGTCTCCCCTTTACAGACATGCCCACTTCATGATAATCACATGCAGATTTGGGGCAAGTCATAGTCAAGTCAGCACACTGACAGCTGTTGTTGCCTGTTGGGCTTGAGTTTGCCATGTTATGATTTGAGCATCTTTTTTTATGCTAATTGCAGTACCTGTGAGGGTTTCTGGACAATATTTGTCATTGTTTTGTGTTGTTAATTGATTTCCAATAATAAATATATACATACATTTGTATAAAGCAAGCATATTTGCCCAATCCCATGTTAATAAGAGTATTAAATTCTACATCAGGTACATTTTGAACAGATAAAAAAATGAATATGCGATTAATCGTGATTAAATATTTCAATCGATTGACAGCCCTAATTATTTTGTAGGATAAACTAAATAGCAGAAACATCTCTCCTGCCGTACAGTTTAACAACACCACAAACAGGACTGTTGTATTAGACTGCTTTTGTTTTAGCTAGGTTTACCTAATAAACCTACCTAATAAACTGGCAACTGAGTGTATCTTTACATCTTTATGTTTGTGGCTAAAGTGAGTTTTAGCTCAAGTGACACAGTGCAAAGCTTGGCTTTTGTAGCATAAAACCAGTGGCAAAAATATCAATGCGAGGGACAATTTAACAAGACCCAACACACACAGACCGAAACAAACACTCGCTGTCTCACACACACACATGCTCATCAGGGACAAGGATACAATCGTTTTCTTTGACATGAATCAATGTTGACATGCTCTTATTTCCAGAGATGAAGCTTCTTCTTTTTTTTTCAAAACTCTGAGATGAACTGAACGGAAATTCTGAGGCGTCGGCTGGTGCGGGCGACACAGCTGCCTCGGTCAATAGGACAGAGCTGCTCATGGACTCGGAGCAGACGACAGTGCCGAGCCAACAGAGCCGGATCAAACGGCTTGATCTGTAAAGGACTTGACTCGAGACACAAATTGACTGGGGGTGCAGGAGAGAGCGCCCCCTCCCCAGTCAGATACCTTTCACAGTTCATAGACACAGAGAGGGGACACATTTTTGGAAGTGTGCCACAGTCATTAAATCCAGGGCTATTTTTGTATTCTGCGCACACATCCGCTGAAGATCTGTCGCCGTGGTCTCGATATCACGAGAGGGCGGAATCACCTTTGCCCCCGACTCCCTCCCCTGTTTGTGACGGAGGGACTCATGCTATTAGACACCACAGGAAAGGATTTCACTCTTGTTACACTCCTGACTGCTGATTGAACATCCCGGCGCTATCTGTTACCAGGAGAGTGGTCTGCTGCCAGAGGCGCTTCATGTAGTAGTAGATTATTTGCCTCCACTCAGATGGATGTACTTTACATGACATTAAACAGAAGCAATATGGGATACGCCTGGTACAACCCCATCCCCGTCTCCTCCCTCCCCTTTGAAGAGCGTGGGAGAGTTTCATGCCCCATTCATCTCGTAAAGCTAACATCTTATAGTCAGTGATTTTTATTCTAAGGGGATATGATGTGGAGTTAATGGTCACATGCACTTTAAAAAAACAAAGATAATGTTGTTTACATATGTATTCACAAATTGGCAATCATGTCATTTGTAGTGAAAATTGGACTCACTTTCCAGCGTAGGATTTTGAAACATGCATCAGCATAGATCTGGCAGGCACTCTGGGCTAAGTGTTTCTAATGTCTTGAGAGAGAGTAAATAAAGAGCCTAATGTGTTGTAGTGCACACATCTAAATAAGACTTGTCAAGAGAACATAATCTCCTCTTCCCATGGTGCCTTGTATATTGTGATGGCTTGGCCTGTTTGTTTTGCGTTCAAGGGACCGCTTTGAAAGGGAAATGATAGTGATATTTTCTCGTCAAACGTAATGACTTCTCATTTTGAAATCTTAGAAGTCGGTAGCGAAGGGACATTGTGAATCCAGATAAGCTTTGGGCCTGGACAGTCTCTATTCACTAGAGACATAATACTAAAGTGTTGATGATTACAAAATAATGTGAGTGATAGATCAACTTCAGCATCAAAGATGGAAAAAAAATGATTAATTGAAGCTACACCCAAATTTTTATGATATTTAGCCGAGTCAGTATATTAAATTTTCAATACACTTTGTAGTGTCAGTTGGATAATTAAAGAGGAATTAATCACCTGTCTTTGTTCGAGATTAAAAAATATTGCTGGATTTTTGTAAGAACTGATTATTCCGCTGGAATAATTGCAAAGAACTAATGCATCATTTACATTGTAACATAATTAAAAGAAAAGTTTTTCAACTTAGATCTTATTAAAATGTTCCTGGTAAGGCTGTCAATAGATTAAAATATTTAATCGCATGATTGTCCATAGATAATAATTTTTTATCTGTTCTATCTAACCTTAAAGAGAGATTTGTCAAGTATTTAATACTCTTATCAACATGGGAGTGGGCCAATATGCTTGCTTAATGCAAATGTATGTATATATTTATTATTGGAAATCAATTAACAACACAGAACAATGATAAATATTGTCCAGAAACCCTCACAGGTACTGCATTTAGCATAAAAAAATATGCTCAAATCATAACATGGCAAACTGCAGCCCAACAGGCAACAAAGCTGTCATTAGCAAAGACATTAGCGGTGCTAGAACAAATTTGCATTAATGCATTATTAACAGGTTAACTTTGACAGCCCTAGTTTCTGGTCATTTGCAAAATACAAATGTGATTATGTTGATAGGTCCTGTGGCTGTGGAGAATCTGTCCAGGAATACTTGAGTGAAACGGACCACACTATGATTTGCAATGAGTTGGTAACGCTGAAAATGAAACAACTATTTCATCTTTTTGGATTATTTTATTTAACTGGAGTGATACGGACCGTATTATGATTTGCAATTGTGTTGGGACACTGGAGTGAAACAGACTATTTCACATTTTCTGATTATTGAATTGTCAGGAGTTTTCTTGTCTCTGTGTGTGTTTCTAGTTTCTAGTCTTGTTTATTCTGTAATGTTGTGGCTATTATGGAAGTTGTAATGGTTGCATTGTCACTATGTAAAGTCTGTTTTGTGGACCCTAGGAGAAATGGCTGCTGCAATGTTATAGCTAATGGGGATCCTAATAAACTAAACTACTTATGATGAGTGCATTCCACAACTTCACCGCTTCAGTTTTGAGAAACTATACTATTCACCTGTGGCTTCTTACTAATTGGGCACTCACTTAGGACTTAAAAAAACCTGATACATTTCCATTTTGAGAAAAAGAAATACAGTAATATATTTCTAATTAGTGTCACCTGATGGTGGTAGCGCAAACACAAGTTGTGTTTCCGTTCAATTGTCAAGCCGATCTTAAGCAAACTTTTAAATTGTCGCAAAAAAGAAATGTGAATTAAGCGCATTTCCATCAACTGGTTTGGAGTGAATAAACTCTGCTGCGTAGTATCGTCCAAAGTTGGCGGTATACAGTAGGCTATGATTTACGCAGAGCTGTAATACGCCAGTAAACAGAGTAGATGAAGAAGTAGAGTTTGCAGACCAGAAACAAAACAAGTCGCCTTGGATAATCTACGAGAGAACAATGGAGAGAGGTCTTCAGGATTTTTTTTTTTATGTAAGCTATCATTGGCTGACAATATGTAATATTGTTTCATGCTGTCCGGAGACGAAGACGATATAAATATATGTCAGCTCTTTTTTGACCAAAGTAAATAGCACCTCAAGCGAGCATAATTTTTTTTTGTGCAATTGAGGAAGTTTTACCGATATTTGACGTTTCCATACAGCTTTTCTAATGTGATATCACCTTTTTCTTTAGCTACCAGTCTGATGAAATTTCATTTCAGTTTTTCGCTTGAACCTGTTTAATAATTTCATAGCTCCAAACCAACCTACCTGAGTGGCACAGTTGTGTTCATGTAGATCAGGTGGCACAGCTTTGGTATTAATTTTGGCATGCCATTACTATAACCCTATGCTTTCATGTACTGTACATATGTTTCATTTTGCCTCTTTCTCATTGATGATCATTTCAAGGTACTATATATTAAATCATCAACAACAACTTGTATTGTAGTTAAGAGAGTCTCTACTTACAACGATGATGTGGATGATTCTTAAATATGCATTACTTGATTTCTTTGGGCCACTTGGGGGCAGTGCGACAAGCTGTAAACACAACATTGATATATTACCACCTTATGAAGTTGATATATCACACATGTACCCAAACAGTTGCCTAGTTACATACCTGGGAGACACAGAGCAACATAAAACACTAATTTGGAGTCATGTTTCAGGCGACCTGATGGCTGATGTCCAATATTAACTCTGCTTTTAGTTCTGTTTTGCTCTCCATCAACTCCTGAGGGAAATATCTGGCTCTTTAGCTGCTAAATGCTCCGCAATATTCAACAGCTATTGACAAACTTTGTCTGTCTGTTCAGTGCTGGCAGTGTTGTAGTGTACAATGGATTTATTAGAGACTTTGTTGAAAGCTACTGGAAACAGGGTTGATGAGAGCAGTGGGAGTGAAAATTTGGTGGTAGAAACCAAGGGAGGCGTTTGCCTTTCAATGCGACAACGCCCACACGGACTGCTATATGTTGCCGCTATGCATCTGCGCATCCACCATATTGGAGCAGTCAAGATCCGCTAGTAAACAAATACAATGTGTATTGAGCAGACATCTCTACAAAATCGACTGTAACTCACTTAATTCTTAAACTATTTTTGTTCCCCACAACAGTTAAGAGAACTTTTATCACAGATACTGCATAACAAAGACGATGCATTTCAAGCTCTGCTAATGGTTTGAAATGGTATACACTTCCTGTCTCCTGGCGTGGTCATGGCGTGTTCGCCTCTTCCCCCCATTCCCCCTCCTCTTTAGGAAGTGTTGTGAACGTTGTGTGGATGGATGAAAGCAGATTGGGTTATATTTGCATAATGTATTTATATTTCTTTTGCTAAAATGAAATATCTACACAGCTAACAGCCATATTTAGCATTACGAAAATTAGTTTGCTAGGGCGTTAGTGAACGTTAGTTGCCAGATCTCGCGAGAGTGTGTTGCTGAGACAGTGAGTTCTTTTTCCTGATTTGTCCGTCTGAAAAATTTCCTTTCAGGGCCAGAATGTTCAGAAGATATGTGGCTTGTGAAAAATGGGTCCAACATTTACTTTGGTGACTATGGGGCGAAAAAAATCGGTCATAATCTGTGTTCAAGTTCACCTCTCCCATTGGAGTTAATAGACTCACGACATGCCACTCCTCTCCATATCATACAGATACAGGAAACTGACTCTCAGTGCACCGTCTTCTTTCTGAACTGTCTCTGATCTTACCTTGTTGTTCCAGAGCCCAATTATATTATGTTTACATATGACTGCACATTGGTCTCAAACACTTGACTCACTACATTGTATATCATATCACATCATATCATATCATATCAAGGGCTGTCAATCGATTCATATATTTAAGTCACATTTTTTATCTACAAGCTACACCTTTCACAATACACATAGATATATTAGATGATTAAATAATATAAAAATAAAAACTGCTTCTTTTCCAAAAGTACATATTCGCTGTAGAGATATTATTGTGCACATCTAACGGTAGCTAAATACCACCAAGAGCAACCTTTTTAAATGAGTTTAAGTAAACAGAAAAAGAGGCATAAGGGAATGAGAAATACATTTTATTGTTTGGTTTCAGCTTAACTGCACAGGCGTCTTTTCTTAAATAACTTGTTGTTCATTATTATGCAGGTAGATGAATTTCAGTGTCTCCTGAAATGTAAATTCAATGTAAAATGTAGGGTTTTGTATAGAGAGCTGTACAGCGGTGTGTAAAGGCACAGTGTTCCTTATGTGGTGCGTCCTGCAGAGTCAGAACATAGCAAAAAAAGTCTGTCAGCAGATGGACTCCACTATTCTTCCGACCATAGAGAGGTATGATGTTGAGCCTTTGTTGTGACTCTGAAATTCTGTCTTTCATGAGTAGCTGACATTACTGACATTTCATCATTTTACCATAACAGCCTTCATATTGGCCCTGGAGTCAGACAGTCTAGAATACAATCATTTTCAGGACAACGGGGCTACCGTACAGCCGGCTAAAATCACCACACAACAGCATGATATTGTGTTCCCTCATCTAGCTGCAACAATACACCAGCACCAGTGACAAAGGAACTAGAATGAAGAAGTTCTTGTTCCTCAAGGCTGTTCAGTGTTCACTTCTTTTATTTACTTTCAGAGAAGAGTTCACCTGTTTTTGTTAGGATATAGTATTCGAACCAAGAGAAAGGAAGCACACTCATAACTCCGATGCATTTGTTTTACTATTAAGATCAATGTTTCGGCAAACAGCCCTCTTCAGGATTAGAACAGCAGTCGATTCACTGGCATTTATACTAATTAGGAAAGGTGTTACAAAGCAAGGCAATCAAATTGAGGTCAATCGACAGCTTAACTCCAAAATCCTGTTCACTTTATCAAGAAAGCAAAAAACGCAACAGAACAGTCATTTTGGTAACACTTTATCTGGATAGTCCGCCAACGAATAGACCCTTTTACAGCCGACATCATCAAAAATATGCATGTGCATGTTGGCAACAGAAGTGGCGTTTTGCCCCAGCCATTCGGACGAGTTACTAAGCTTTAAAGGTCACCTATTATGCAAAATGCACTTTTCCATGTCTTTTAAACATCAATATCTGTCCCCAGTGTGTCTACAGGCCACCATAGTATCATAAAAGACCATCCTCTCTCTTTTTCTCCTCCTCCGTTTGTCCGGAAATGGGTGCAGAAAAAAAAATCGCTTTTTTTCCTTCTCTTCTGACGTCATTAGGGAAATGCAAGCCATGTAAGGGTTTCCTGGTCGAACCAGAGAGAACCTTCAGTAGCTGACCCCGCCCCACAGCGCGTCACTGTCTCTCCTCCTCAACCTAACTTGAGCAAAGTCTGCAAGAACCAGCAGAACAGGCTTCATGTACTCCCATCATCTAAATATAACATGTTCTTTCACAAAGGCTTTATGTAATTACACTGTTTAAACAGATGATATTTATATATTATATATATTTGATGTCATGCATGTAGCAGAGTACAGGTAGTAAATAGTGACTTGTAAGCAACACAACACATTTCTGTTTCACAGTCAAACTTTATTTGAGTTGACAGATGACAATATTAATTATTCACAGCATTTGTAATCATCTCACCTGTTAGTTAGTTATGTTAACATGGTACAGGAGAAAGTCTTCAGCTCTGGTAAACTATGGTAAGCTAAGCTCCGGTGGTCTGTAGTCATGGTAACACAGAGACAGCTACTACTGTAAATAATATACCATTACTCTGATCTTCCATACATTTATCTTTTAGCAGAAATAATGAACTGACTACTGTTTCACATCTTCTATTTTCCACCCTGATGGTCGCTGTGTTTACACACCGTGTCATAGCGGTAGCATGTAGCTAACCCGTTAGCATGTAGCTACATGCTAACGGGTTAGCTCTGTATCTCCCATCTGCTTTCAGCTATCTGCTCTCCTCTGGGATGATTCTGTCGGTCATTTCTCACAGATGGATCTGTAAAGACAGACGTAAAACAGAGTGTATGTTTACGGTTTACAGAGTTGATGCATGAGGTAAACACTGAGTTAACTAACAGAGCTATAAATAGTATTATTTACCTGAGAGAAACCGTCAGGAAAACCTGGAATCTGGACCGCAGATGTTCATCATGTGTCGCCGATTTCTGATCAGATTCCTCCGGTAACGTGCGCTGGGTGAAGTTTCTGGTTTATAAACTTTAAAGTGGTTTATAAGCTCTATTCTAGCTGCCTCTCCCTCCACTCCTCTCTCTCCACTCGTCTCTCTCTCCAGAGCTTCTCCGGGAGGGAGGGGGAGATAGTGACGCTGTGTTGTTGAGGAAGTTTGATTGACAGAAAACGCTGACCAATCAGAGCAGAGTGGGAGGAGACAGGCTGTGAATCAGTGGTTTTCAGACAGAGGCTGAATTAGGCTCTGAGGCAGGCAGACTCAGGCTGCAGTATGAGAAGAATAAAGGGTTTTTTGAACATTGCAGCATGTAAACATGTTCTAGTGCAACATTAAAATACATCTATGAACCTGGAAATGAGCATAATATGTGACCTTTAAACATTGAATTAAAGGGACTATTTGTAACTTTCAGAAATGCTTCTTAACAGCGACACCTGTGGCCGTGAAATCAACGAAAGTCAGCGTCGGGCTCGCGCTTGCTCACTCTCAATATACCTGAACAAGCATCACTCAAAACAGTGAGGCGACACAAGTCAGCTAAAACCACAATATCACTCTATATTTCAGCTGCTTGGCAGTAATGTTAGCTGACCAGACGAAGGTCTCTCCATGAACATGATTTAGATCTGATCCTAGTGTTGGCTTTTCGTGCCTAAGTGCAGGCTGAGGCAGCGGGGCTCTGCAGCGTGTCTCCCTGCTCTCTCCGCCCGCAGCCGGAGAGAGCAGAGGAGACACCGGCACCCGGTCGGTAACGAGAGGGTAACGTAAATCTCTGTAGAGCTCCGTCACTTCACAAGACACGGAAAACCTCTGTTGGTCTGGAGGAACTGCAGCAGTTATTTCTGCACAAACGTCCCCTGTGCATTCACTAGATATTCTCAGAGCTGTCTGAGTGAAGGCGAGCAGGCAGAGGAGGAGGGTACAGCGGCTACACGCGAACGCGCATATGCGAGCGCGCATGTGTGACGACCCGCTACATTTATGCGCGTACAAAGTTACAAATAGTCCTTTTAAAACGGTTACCAGCATCAAAATGTCTGGTTGTTGTGTGTTCAATTGTGAGAATCGATATTCCAACAGCGGACTCGAGTGCTGCAGAATTTCGACAGGATTACGACCGAGCAACAGGTGTTTCGGTTCAGCGAGTGACCGTGTTAATAGGAGACTTTCAGCCGAATGCGTCCGTGGTTGCTCGTTAATGGTAACTTAATGGTTGGCGTAGATAATAAACACAGATGTGTTTGTATTGATGTAATTGATTGAAGGCTTTTACGAAGACACCTACATGTGCTGTTCGTATTTTCAACAGCTGCCGTAACTACGAGCAACCACAACACTTTCGGCTGAGCCACCACGGTGTCTCCTGCTACCACTGGACTAAGGACACGATCAAAACGCGTGTGTTTGTAATGCCCATTAAAAACTCAATAAACTCAAAGCTCTGAGTCTCAGTTGAAAGCATAGCACTTTGTATGCTTATAATTTCTCACTGCTGTGACATTATACGCTAGGTTTCTCAAACAAATATGTATATATATATGGCCACTGAATATTGGGCTACTTGATAATGCTTTCTACCCACTCACTAATAGCACACAAATCTGGAAAGTCAATTTGTTTAGGATGCATTTGCAATCCTTGGTGGTTAATGCCCTTGCAAGGCTTGACAAGCTATTGCACTCTGACGTACATCATCATTGTTTGCCAACTGTAAAAGGGTCTATAGTTTATAGAGTATTTGTTACATGTCAACAACTTATTAGTCGAGATTCAACAATTCAGCTGTTTCGCTTTGTCTGTAGATGTTGATTATCCATAGAGTATATGTGACGCTGACGATTCATAAACATACTTATATATTCTCAGAATAATTTAGTTCACCAACTTACCCTGAGTATATGGTCACTACGTCACCAAGCTTCTAAATATTTCCCAAAGACGCACGGATAAACACACACATTCTGATGTGAACAGAATATAAATTGATATGAATGCATCAGAGTGTGCATAGGTATATAAGTGTGCAGCTTTCCATTTTCTTTTTTAAAAGATGTTCTAGCATAAATCAGGAAGTCAGGGAGTTTTCTATTGTGATTTTTGTTTATCATTTCTTGTGGCTACAACTGTGACAGAAAGCAGGAAATTGTGCAAAAATAATGTCAAAGAACCCGACGGAGAGCATGCATTGTTTAAAAACCCTGTCTGAATATTACATTGTGAGCTTCCCACTCTTGAAAAAAGGATATTTTTAATGTTTTTTAAGAGCTGAACACTTCTCCCGTTCGATTGAGAGACCAGTGAGTGTGGTTAAAATTCTCAAAGCTAAAGCTGTCACTGAGTTTGTACTACGATATGTGACGATCAATGATTGTAAACACCTCTTTTAAAAGGATTGTGTTGAAAAACCATGACCCTATTCTTTAAGATCTTTAATTAAAAGTCATTGACAGTGGCCAGCAGTTCATGAAAAAAGCATACAGTGTTTTCAGCTAGTTGTAATAATTAAAATTGTCACTGGTCCAGTTTTCCCTCCAATCGTCCGAGCATATGAATGAAATGACCAGGTTTGGTCGCGGCTACTTTTGATGAAAGCGGGAGAATTCATTAATTTAACTGGTAAAGCAATTATGAAATATGTATGTGGAACACACTGCATGAGCTTGATGAAAGTCTGTCATTGTCCTGACGGCTGGTTTTAGCATTGACATTTTAATTGGTGATTTTCAGCTCTCATTCTGCACCAAAAATACACCGACGGCAGAGAAAGTTTCTAGGACATTTCAGAAAGAACGTTAGCTTCTAAGCTGGTCACATACACAGTCATGCACACTGACACAAACACACACACACGCACACACACGTAGTGGAGTCATTGAAATTGAGTAGTCTGACTGAGCCTTGTGTGGGCTCAGTGACAGCGTTGATTAAACATTAAGGAAGAGATATAATGCCATTTTACCATTGTGAGTTATCCAACCTCTTTGTACTATCATTTCATCTTTGCCCTTGAACTCAAACACATTGCCGACTGACAAGATAGAAAGAATAATGATAATGAATTATGCATAAATGAGGAACTTGAATTCATCTTTATCCAACTTTGGAAAGTTGGTGCGTTTGAGGGTCCCAGAGTGTTATTTGTCATGCCGCTGACAGGAAACGCTGCGGTTGGTACTTGTAAAAATGGGCACAGCCAAACAGAACAGTTTTGCTCAGCGTTGTGGACTGTGAACCTTGATCCTCCTCATCTTTAGTGGGCATAAGTGGGTGAGCAATGGAAGAAAATAAACAATTTGTCTTCCTGTACTTCCTTCAACCCCTTTCTTGAGCTGATGGAAGTTGTAAAAGGAAAGTGTTAGATTCTCTGGTGGTAAAGCACTTGGTCTGGTTAAATCCTGGATGTGTTTTCACTTGAAAGACAAACAAGAAAAAAACAACGCTGGAACATTTTATATTTTTTAGGTTATTTCCACACTGTGGGTCTTCTATCTGATGCTCCAGGTCGCAGCCGCTGTTGAATTTCCTTTTCTGCAAAGCAGTAACACAGCCTGGCGACAGCAGATGAAGTGTCTACTGAGATACAGAAGTGCAGCAGAAATTCACAGAGAGGACAGGATTGCCAGCAGCAGTGGTGTCTTACTGATTGCCGTTTTGTCTTAAGCGTGTCTGATCCATCACGCTGTAACCATCTTTGGTAAATAGAGGTCATACGTTTCTTTTTCTATCCATATCAATAATGTCGAAAAGCATAAGCTTCGGATCCACTTGGACAATCAGAAAGATTGCAACCTAACACACTGATATATTCATAGCTTTATTTCCACCTAGGTTACACACTTATCACTTTCATTTTGACCAAGATATTGCTGTTGGGATATGTGTAATTTTCCCTGCAGGCCTTCGTATTTCCTGGATATCTTATCAGCCAGTGCCCTTTGGTATTATGAACTTTTGAGCATGATATGACAGGTGTTTTTGTGTACCTCCCATAGAGGTGCACTGTGTAATTCATGGAGTTTACAGCAGTGTTTTGCTTGGGATGTGTATAGATAAATGTCTTTAGAAAATATTCACATAACTTTTTTTTCTGTCACGGGGTGAAACTTGTACAGTGTGCAGGCTACAAATGAACTGCTGAGATGTTGAATTCTGATTACATCGATTTGCTGCTCACCACAGTGTAATAGATTACATTAGGCAGCAGTAGACTGACCTGCCAATCTCCATTTAAGCATTAGTATTATAGGGTGAAAAGTACAATTCTGCTGGCATGCATTTTGTTTTGGAACAATAGATTAGCTTCTGTTTGGATCACTTTTTTTTATACTTCAATGATCTAAGTTTTTGTTTTTATTTAGGAAAATTTAGACCATCATCCTGTATCTTCTATTATATTATAGGCCTACTGTATGCTTAAAAGGTATATTAAAGCCCTGAGAACTTGCTATTTCTCTATAATCTTAAATTTCACTGACAAGTTAATCAAAGATAAAAAAAGAAACATCATAAGCTACTCTTTATTAAATGTTTAACAGTTAAAACCTCGGCTAATCTGCTTCATCGGGACTGTGCGTGTGTGATTTGATCAGTTTTGATTGACTGTGCTGACAGCATAACCATAGACTGTATATAAGAAGTGGACGTAGTCACCGTGACATCACCCAATGGTTTGTGGACTGCCGTTTTTAAGCCTCGAGTTCCGCATTTTGGCTGTCGCCATATTGTTTTTTTGCAACCAGAAGTGACACAAGAGGGTGGAGCTAAGCACAACCGAACGCTGAATAAGACATTTTCAGTTGACCTAAAATATTATAATTAACTTTCATGAACTAAAAACACAGTGTGAAAGGGTTAAAGTTCTAAGACAAAAACATGGACAACTCCCAGATCAGACAACGCCGTGGTAGCAACCCTGTCAATCACAAGGTAGCCACGCCCTGAAGCATCCCCTGCTTTATGGTCTATTTGACTCTAAATGGGACCATAAATTACTAAATGAACATCATGCTGTATTGAAGAAGACTTGAAACTAGCGATTGAGACCATAAACTCATGTTTACAATAGTTACTGAGGTAATAAATCAAGTGAGAAGTAGGCTCATTTTCTCATAGACTTCTATACAATTAGACTTCTTTTTGCAACCAGAGGAGTCGCCCCCTGCTGGCTATTTGAAAGAATGCAACTTCCACATTGGCTTCACTTCGGAGACCCGGAGGTAGCCCACTGAGCATAAGCCCTCACTGTCATCACATTTTGATTTGAATATTGCTAAATCTTCATTGTTGCACAGAACAATTTTCTTCCAACTGAATCCCACACACTTCAAACCAGTGAGAAGAGCACAAAAACACAAACAAACAAAAAGAATACAGATATCTGTTGTGTGAAATAACCAAAACTGTTGGCATAAAAAAGGTGTGTTCTTAATTTTATTCATAGTAAGAAGTTGATTGAGAAAATATGGTTTCAGGGCCTTTAATGAAAACATTACATCCATGCAAATCCAGAGAGTGGTTATCTTGTGAGTAGAGAAAACAAAGAGAATGTTCCTACATTACAATGTTCCTTTTTCTCCCAACCTAACAAAACAAGCAGCAATTTCCGTAACATTAATTAGTCATTTCAGTTCATCCAATTTGAACCTCCACTGACCTTCATACCAAATGTATTATCATGTATTATTTTTACAGCTGACCTACGATGTTAAATGTTCAAGGTGGGGTGTTTAACCTCCATGACCATTAGGCTAAATGTTCTGTGGATTTTTTGAATATGTCGAGGACTACGTGAGCCGGAAAGTTAGGGACCATTTAATAGAAAAGTGCCCCTTCCTAACCTTGGGAATAATTATTCTCATAAGTGTAACGCTGCAGTGCATGACGACGTTGCATATGCAGCTATTTTAATTTAGTTGTGCACGGGGAGGTCCTCCGGAACCAGGCTGTGCTTGATGAAGGTGCTATCACCGTCAATGAGAGGAATAATTATCACAACAACACATACATAAGTCCTCTATTAGATTAAGGCCCACTTTAATAGACTCACAGCAAGAGTGGGAGTGGTGGCTTAATGTAATTGGTTACAAGACGACATGCGGAGGGAAGCGTCACGAAAAATGAAGCAGATTTATAAGACCTGCTCTATCTTAGGTTGTTTTTTTTTCTCCATGTCTCCCGCTGAAGCTTTATTCGACCACTCTAATCGCTCCTGTCCTGTGATCTCACAAGTGTGTCATATAAATGGCTGGCGCATTCTGTTTATTTTTCCCATCCATAATACATAGGGTATCTAAATCCTGCTGGCGTGTGCAGGAAACAGAGGGGGAGAGAGAGAGAGAGAGAGGAAGAAAGGGGGAGAGAGAGGTGGCTTGCTAATGGTGCGAGGCATAAAGGCTCAGAACAAAGTGGCAGAAATACATACACATAAGCCAGGGAGAGCCGGAGAGGCCACGCACTGTGGTCCGCTGGTTGAGAAGTGGTGATTTGAGAGTTTGGAGCTTAGAAAGGCTTTAGACAGAGTTTGATCTGCCCTGGCTCGAGCGGTATTTAGAATCAGCTGCCTAAGTATTGCCGTATACGCTCACCTGACTGCAAGGTCACCCAAAATTTTGATTCAGTCCTCTGGAAAGCACAAATTGCTCTCTGGTGTAACCTTTATCTTTCTTTATCCTGAGTGCTCTCCGTCCTGCAGAAAGTCAGCGGAAAGCAACATTTCCAGACTAGCAGGTTAATTCCCACCTCAGATCCTCTTTTATAGACACGGTACTGCTGTTTGTATCACATGGAAATATACAGCAGGAAGAATATGTTGTGCTACAGCTGTATTTAACTGTGATTTATAGATTGCAATCAATAAATGTGACCAGTGGCGCTGCACATAAATCTGGGCTAACCCCTTTTAAGACATCCATTGTCACACCTGTACAATTAATTTAATCAACAAGTAAACACACACATCAGTAGTGGTTATTTGGATAATCGGTAATGAAGTGTGAACATACTTATTTAAGAAAGTCTGCACAATGTGAAATCTCAAAATATTTGAGCCTTCTTCTCTCAACTTCTACTAGCTACTGTGCTCAGGTTGAAGGTTTAATTACATATGTACAGTAGGCATATATACGACAGCCACTTACAGTTGGGGGGGGGGTTAATGTAATTACATATGGCAGTGATTGTCAAAGTAGAGTCCGTGGCACTCTGTCAGGGGGTCCGCGAAATAATTTGCTATAAATCACAAGATTGTGCTGTATCATTAATAATTGCATATCTACAGATGGGGACCTTGGTGCCAATAAAACAAGCATATTTACTCCCACCCACGTTGGCTTTGGGTCAATAGAAACTCTGATATGATTGGGGCACATTACGTCAATCTGTCATGTATCAGTCACTTCACTCACTCTAATGCAAATATTCCAATCAAAAAAGTAATATGCTTAATTACTATTAATGTTATGATAACTTCTGTTATGATTTGTTCAGAGCATTCCGCCAATGATGATTTGAATAAGAAAAATGTTTTACCCTTTAAGGGGTCCCTGGCCCAAAAACTTCTGACATACGGTATGTATTTATTGCAACACTAACCTCCCAAAAAAAAAGGAAGTTAATATTTATCACATTTTGTGTCATGTTTTAAGGTAAATAACACTCCAGATATTGTTACTGTTACTTTTTTTATTGTCTTTATTAGAAAATAAAACCACACACATCTTACATTCTTCTAAATCGTACTTACTGACAACAAATGAAAATATGTCTTAAAATAAATACAATGATGACGTCCTAAAATATAAACATAACGTTTTATGAACTAATGTATTTTCACTCAGGTAGACTATTATAGTACTTTACATATTTTCAAACAAACCAATTAAGATAAGCAAATGTTTATCATTTTTCAACAGTACAAAATATAAATTAAAGAAAATTACTTGACTAGACTCTTCAAATGTTATCGGACTGAACTGATCAAATTCTGATAATGAAACACGCAGGGCCGGCTCTTGCATTTTTGGAGCCCAGGGCGAATTCTGTTCAGTGACACTCAAAACAATTTATCTCCCGTTTTACAGACGCAACAGTAGCGACGGAATAGCCTACGGCGGAGCCTATGACGTAAGTGTAACTAACTTGGTTGTGATTCCAGTGAACCCAGTCCTGGAACACGCACACAGCACGTTCTCAGGCACACCGCTGAATGACAGGCACACAGGGAGGACCGGTGAAGAGACAGGGCCGGTAAAAACTTTATGAATTTTTTGAGGGTCCACCGGGATTTGTATGCCAGATGGCAGTACACCACTGTGTATGACTTTATTTCATAATAAAAGACAACCGAATAAGACTTCACGGTCATTGTGATGTTTTATTTGCAGAATTATGATGAATTAGTTTCAGTGTTAGTTCCAGTCTGTAGAACTAATGCAGTCCACTGAAGCCTACTAGTGCAGTTTATAGACAAAGCGCTTTACAATTTGCCTCTCATTCACCCAAGTATTAGTACATGTACACAGGTATCGTTGTCAACGCTGTTTTTCCTCCTTCCTTCTCAAAAAAAATCCTGTCCTCACAAGCACTGTTGAAAAAATCTCCGTCCAGATGAAAACGCAAAAACACAATTGAAGTACTGTCAAGGCCAGTGGGCTGGTTAGGCCACACACACACACACCGGCAATGGGGTCTGTCTCGTGGGCATTCTGACTCCTCTGTTCCTCAGTATAGTGCAACACTTACTGTACATTTATGTGTAAACATGTAAAAAGTCCTGTTAGCAAATTTATTTGGCCGCGTCCGCAATTCATGGACGTATTTATGCTGCCGTTGCACACCATGTTGCCTCATTAGTGACGCCTCACAAAGGAGATAACGGTGCACGCTCTGACGTTACACGCCAAAAACCCCATTCCCCTGTCAAACGAAGTTTCTGAAAATCTTCACCCTGGCCCGAGTTTAATAAAAGCTCCACTTTCAGTGACCTAAAATACTGTTTGGGTGTAGATTAAAGCCCAAAACGCACAGAAAAAGATACCTTTACAAAAATACCCATGTACCTGTGGACAAAGTCTAGCAGCTTGCCGGGCTACATATCAATATTAAACCATAAAACACTGCTAACAAGCTGTTTTTGACTAACAGCTGTTGTTTTTGATTGGTTTGTGTATCTGGCTCCTGTGCTTCTACATACTATTTTGGTAGCCTCATTACTTTTTTTTTTAAGAACATGATTGCAAAGTTCACTTGAAGTCCTCAGAATCAGTAGTGGCGCAATTACCGCATTAGGAGACAAACTATTTTTATCCACCCTACTACAGGAGTGGACTAAACCATGTGCACCTGTTTGGTTGGATTTGGATGCAAGAAATAGTCAAACTATTTATTGAGCCAAAAGTAATAGTTTACTCATAATGTTCATTACATGACATGACATAATATATATATATATATATATATATACAACATCCAGTGAATTGTTTCAGCCTGTAACCCACATCTCGACAACATCAGCGGAACCTGAATGTCACCTGTTTCAGAGACATTATTAAAAGAAGATTTGCTTTGCGCCCTCCGAATGACTCACAGCAAACAATGACAAAATCCTATTCTATTGGTTTCTGGGCGGGGTTTTTTTCTGGGTGGAGGTTTTTACGTTTTGTTTCTTGCAGCAGAGCTTTATGCATAAGCTGCTGCTCAGAAGAAAAACATGTCTCCTTCTGGTCTCCTGCTGCTATTGCACAGCAAAGCCAGGATAAACAGGTGCCCGTTCTGAGATTATTCAGTGTAAGTGAACCGTGTGTAACCGAACTGCACCCTTCTCTACCTTTCTGCAGAGTTCATAGAAAGTACGAAATGCGTGTTTTTACTCGGCACATCAAATTTAAATACTGTACGATGGCATGGACTAAAAAGAAACAAAAGTTTTGTTTTGCCTTTCTCGTCTCCATCTGATCCCAGATTTGTCCACCAGCATTAGGCCTACCTCTGAAAGCTGTCAAAAGTCACATGAAAGGATGATTAGATGATGCGAGATCAAAGGGTGTCTTTCTAATATCTGTCTGTAAGTAGTGTGAGCATTCAGGAGCTCTGCTTCCTGATAGTTGTATGAAATTTTCACAGATCTAGTAATTACACCTGTCAAGTGTTATTTAAAAAAAAAAAAAGTAATGCTTTCCACCATTTCCAGACCCCCACAACCCAATCTAGGCCGCTTGAATGACAGCATTGCAAAAACTGCGGAAAAAGGAAAAATGAGAGTGACTGAACTGGAATAGAAGCGTCGTGGAGAGAAGATGGATTCCTGTGCTCTCAGTGGAAAGCTGTCATAACAGTCCTCAGCAGCTGTTCTGGGAGCAGCTAGGAGTCGCTGGATATATGTCACACACACCTCCACTCCTCCCTGTACAGGCCCAGGCAGGAGTCCCACCTAACTGTGTCACATTTCCATCTCATTGCGGTGAAAGCCACCCAACAGAGAGGGAGAGGAGTACAGAGGAGCCGGGGCACAGGGGGAAGATCCTTTAATTTAGTCTCAGAGGAAAGCGTTAAGCCACCATCCTACCAGGGAGGGAGAACGCAGCGTGAAGCACTGCAGATGCGCGTTGCCCTCTAACATCGTTTGCTTCCATCACAGCACCTCCATCAGACCTCCCGCGATGAAGAGTGATTGTGTAATAGATATGAACATATACCTTCTTTGTCGGCATCCTTGCTCTCTAACCATTCTGCAGCATAACTGGTGCATTTCCCTCTCAACACTGAGTAAAAACATGTAAAGTATTAGAGCTAACACAACAGTGAGTAGTCGGGGGATCCAGAGAGTAAAAGTCGTGTCATCCCTGATAAGACTCAGCCCCTGGCCCTACAGGAGGCAGTTTAAACTTTGGAAATTATGAATGCCCACCAGACTCTTATACCATGTTTGTACCCTCAGCCTTAAAAGCTCTGCACTACCAATTATTTTTGCTCCAGTGGCTCGCAATGACAGTGTTGGCACTTTGGTAAAACACCAAATTAAATGTGATCCTTCATTTATTCATGATTTTTGTTTTCGTCTCAGCACATGAGCATGTTAAAGATGTGCATCCAAATAGGTCTCCAAAGAAGTCATCTAAGATGCTTGAGCTAAACAAACTGCAGACAGAAAGAGAGAGTTTTAGATACGTACAGTTTATAATGAGGATATAAAATGTTATTTATTTAAAAGCGCAAAGCATCATTCAAACACAGTTTAGGAACACATTTTATTCTTTTAATACAACGATTAACTCTAGAATTGTTACAGTCTGTCTCTGTGTTCCTCCTCTCCAGCCACATTCCCTATTCCCCGGGTGCCTTCATTGCCATTTTTCATCCATCCACTGGTTGCCCTCTGACTTTCCCTCCTTTTCCCACCACCTGACTGCCCCACCCATCTACTCACCTAGGGCACGCTCAATGGGAAAACGGCGTGCACCGTTTTGCTACAGTTTTCGGATTGAACGACATGTTTCCTTCGTAACGGTGTGAAAAGGTGTGCAACTGGCTTTGAGATACGTTTTCCCTCGTTTGGTGGGTGTGTCAGGTGTTACCCAATAAGCAGTGATGTGTATAAGGTAGTGCGCACAACGGATCCAGCTAGTCCCTGTGCAACACAACAGGGTGTTCAATGCACCACCGTTTCTGTTTAAATAAACGTTATGCTAGGTTTTGTCGGGGCTGAATGTGCTCATTTTCACTTTCTCATTCCCGCAGCAGACTTTCAGGCTACAGCCACACTACTGCGTTTTCATTTTAAAATGCATAACTTTTGCTAGGTTAATACCTAGCATCCAAACTACTCTGGCGGCTGTGGCTCAGAGGGTAGAGCAGGTTGTCCATCAATCGGAAGGTTGGTGGTTCAATCTCTGGGTCACACATTGATGTGTCCTTGAGCAAGACACTTAACCCCAAATTGCTCCCGAAGGCATAGCCATCGGTGTGTTAATGAGTATTTAGATTAGATCCTGATGGGCAAAGTTGGCACCTTAGCAGCCTCTGCCATCAGTGTATGAATGTGTGTGTGAATGTGTGAATGCTGACATGTAGTGTAAAGCACTTTGAGTGGTCGGAAGACTAGAAAAGCGCTATATAAATGCAAGTCCATTTACCATTTACTCTGGCGTTTTCGAGCCACTAAAACAGAGACGTTTGAAAACACTGCTGACCTCTTTTTAGTTTAATAACTCAGGGGTTGCATTTTAGTCTGGACAGACAGAAACGGAGACCTTTGAAAACAATGAGACAAACACCCACGTTCGCTTATGATTGGGTCTCATCAGTCATGACGTGTCCTTCCCTGATTCGTCACGCCCCATCACGTGAACCTTTTCCGGAAGAAAACAAACAACATTAGCCTCCACCACCAGTAGTTAATTTCCACATGCATGGATATGGAGTTACAAGTGTTGCGGACCTTGCTGTCAATGCTAGCAGCTGTTGTGCAGTTAAATTCTGCATTTTATAATGCTACTACTGCCTACATGCGCAGGAGGCATGCTATTATTCAAGCACTTTACATCAATTCCCGTGTCAAGCTCTGTTTCCTGTTTACACCAGTACGCACTTGCCCAGTGTACGTGAGTGGTCATGTGATATGCTTTTTCAGGCAGGGTAGTATGGAAGGAGTTTAACTCTGAAATTGCCCTAAAGCGCTCGTCTGGATGGAGATCGTTTTGGTTTTAAAATTAAAACGTATTAGTGTGGATGTAGCCTCAGTTCATATGCTGGCCCAGTTCCAGTCATTCCCTGTCAGTTTGTCGAAGTTGCAATATTCCTTTCTTGCTTTGGTTTGGTAACCTGAATCTGAACTTTACAGTATACCTTCATTGTGGCATTAAGTCCTTGAACTCTTCCACTCTGCCTGCGTTGTCTGCATTTGGGTCCTTTCCTGCATTTCCTGAGTTGTGCAAAGAATACAACTGAATATGTCAATATAGTTTTCTGGTGCCTGTAACCACTTTATTTCGTTGTTAAACCTGCATTAGTTGATTTTTTTGGCCACTTGGGGGCAGCACTACAAACTGTAAACACAATGAAATAATAAGGCAAAAGTGTTGGCAAACAGTTGCAGATACGGAGCATCAGCACAACATTAATATTCAGTCGTGTTTGTGTCAATCTGCAAATGTAAGTCCAATATTCACTCTCCTTTCCAATCCGTTTGGCTCTCTGCCAACTCCTGAGGGAAATATCTGACTCTTCAGCTGCTAAGTGCTCCACTATGTTCACAAGTTAGTCACTAACTTTGTCCATGTACAGTGAGTTTTAGAGCTTTTTCACTGGAAAGAGCTGCTTACTGCGATCAAAAATGAGGCTTTGAGAGTGAACCAAAAATCAATTAAATATAACAAAGATAATCCAAATGTATTTGGGGCTATGAGTTAAAGAGCAACAGTGACCCCCTTTTACACCTGCCATTAAAATGTGTTTTGGGTGATCAGCAGTGGCGTAAATAACGACGGTGCAAACCGGTGCGATGCCGCTGCCACTTTATTAAGGTTTTTGTAGTGAAATGAGGAAATATCATATAGATAACTCCTCACTTCAACTTCACCAATCAGCTGTTCCTGGTCCATTGAGGCGAATCTGGCGATATTAAGGCGATTTTAAGGCGAGCAACAGGAATAAATAGAAACAGCTGGCCGTCTAACAGAAGTTCAGTTCAAAACAGCGTGCCACGTCACGCTGCATCGCTCACGGCCAGGACATTCCAATAAAAAAGGACATGGTTCTTAAGCAGTGTTGTTATTGACTTTGCGGAGCACAAGACCTGTATGATAAACTTCTAATGGGTAGGCACTGGTTTCTTTTTTGTCATTATAGAGTGGGATGAGGGATTTAAATCTATAGCACTGTAATTGTTACATCTCAAATGTTGGAAAATGTGCACCTACTGAAATCTGTGTCTGTGATAAGTCCAGGACAGGGTGTTAAATTAGTGTTGATAAATTTGCCGCTCCGGCTGCTGACCAGCTGATCACAGGCTGGTTTGCAGTATGGGCGCTGCAAGGTGAGCTTCTCCATGGTGGCATAGCAATTGTCTGCTTTGCAATTGTCTGGAGAGGTTGTGTGTGTACGTGAATGTATGTGCTTGTGTTTGGGGTGAGGGCCCAAGAAAAAAATTTGCACCGGGGCCTATCACAATTATGTTATGCTGCTGGTGATCGGATTGCAATCCATAGTGCTTGACCACATGGAAGTACATAAGTAAGTAAGTAAGTAAGTATGGTCTAAATGCACCCAAAACGCATTGAGGACGGATTGATCCTTGGCATCAGTAGTAATCAACAGCGAATATTCAAAGCTTGGCTGTGTGTGTGTGTGTGTCTGTGTGTGTTACGGCAGCAGCTGACAATCTCTCCATGCGTCTAACCCCCCTTTCAAGTGTTTTGCTTGTTGATTAAGATGGTTTCTGGTACGGATTGGAGGCGTGCCCCTCTCTGAGCTGAAGGTTTCTGATTGGAGCGGCACCGGCCCGCTCATCCAATCCAGAGGAGGCAATTCGGACAGCTGAAGCTTCAAATGTTTGACCAACAGCCTGTTGGGCGGCTGGGATTTGATGTGAACATCTCACCAACATATCTCTTGATATCCGGTTCTTTTCTAAAGTAGTAGGCCATATGTTAATCATGGTGATTACTCTGGCAACTGAGGTTGAAAGCTACCTGGGGAACTGGGCCAGGTTGGATTTAAAAACTGATTGTGTGTCTCTGGGGGGCAGGGCTCAACCTGCAGCAAGCTCTCAGCACTCCTCCGGTCACTGGAGAGAACACCGTCACCACTCTGTCTGTGCTTAGAGTCTCTTCTCCTCATCCCTCTGTGTGTGTGTATGTGTGAGTGTAGTCGTACCTCAAAGTCACGTTTGCGGGCCCTCTCCCCATAAATGTCGCCGTTTTGAGGCTGATGTGTTGCCGCATTACGTATCGCCTCTCCTGCAGTGCCCGGCAGCAAGCCCGTGCCTATAATGCAGCTTTCCTCTCAGTCCTTTCAGACATGAATGTGGACACTGGAGACACATGTTAATACCAGGTGAAAATGTAATCAGGTTAAATGGTATCTAGGTACAATCTGGATATGAGACACATTTTAATGGCAGGTGTAAAGGGGGTCTTTGATGGATGTGTCATTTAAACATTAATTAAATGAATAAAATATACTTGCATCATGGGTATAAATTGTACGCACTTTTATGATTTATTCAGTCCATTAGAGCCACTTGTCAGTTTTATAAATTACAGGTAAATCAATCTTATATCAACTGAAATTAAATTAAATTTTTTTTTTTTGTTGCATGCTTATCTCATCTGCTCCGTAAATCACTTGTCCTGTGGTCTAATTGTGAAAATCAGAAACCAAAAGGGAGACATTTAGCCCAGATTTTATATTTTTTGGTTCATAATGGTGCCAATAATATGTGCCATAATGGTTTTGCGTTAATTTAAATACCGTTCTGGCACTTTCACTTGTTGAACGAGTGACCAGACAAACCTTCACGGAGGAAAAATGCACTGCTAACATCAGTTTGCTAATTAGCTGCTCAGCTGCAGCACAATAAACAGCAGGTAAACATATTTACAAATGTCTCTTCAGTCCAGTCAGTCAGATGTTGGTGTGGTCCTTCACTACTCAATACATCTAACAACTTGCTGTCTGCCCATGACATGAAGGCTACAGAGCAAGTTTGTTTACTTTGTCTCTTGGTGTAACACTGACAGCTGCTGTCCATCAAACACAGACACGGCCGAGGCCAAAAGCAACATTTCTGATATTTCCACAAAGACCTTTTTTTCTTCCTTTTAATAATAACAAACTATTGAAAATGCATTTAAAACAGTGACACTACTTTTGACTACAGAAAGGGATGACTAAATGTGACTTCAGTTGGACTTTAAGTCAGATTACTTAAGTCATTATGCTTGAAATTTGTCATACAGAAGACCTTTTTTATACCTTGGACTAAGACTTATAATGTAGCCAACATACTGTATATTGAGTATCTAAATGCACTGATGCAACATGGACAATAGATGGAATGGGCCTACATATTTAATTTCATCTCTTGATTTAGAATCTCTTAAATCTGTAGTTTCATTAGAGGATGGGTTTTATTTCAGTAGTTACAAAAAAAAAGTGTCAACTATACTTTCAGTTGTATATTAACTTCAGCTGCACAGCTGCAGGATAACAGGTCTGTCTCTGGCTGTATCCCAGTTCAGGCGCTTGCATCCGTTGAAGGACGCGGCCCACAAAGTTATGTCCTTGGAAAGACCTGAAGGCTAGACTGAACCTCCCCAAATGAGACGGTCTAACCTCGCAGAGACAAAACTAATGGTGCATTCAGGCGGTCCTCATAAAGTTGTTAAGTTAAAAGTTTATCTCTAAGTTGCCCTTGAATGATAAATACTAGTGATGCAACGATTCAGTTTGTATTGCGGTTTTTGGGTCACGATTTTGGTTCGGTTTGTTTTGCAAGAAAAACATAACCAATGAATGACTTATATTTCTTATAAAATTCTATGAAGCCAAAGCCCTGACTTTATAGATGAAATAAGGAAGGCTACTAAATGGTCAAGTGCTGTAGGCCTATGTTCAGAGAATTGCCTCTTCTATGTCTCTGGCTCCTCTCCAAATAATTAGCAGGACTCTAATTAAACGGTTCAACAATTCCAAATTTTCCACATTTTGTACGTCATTAATCGGTTCTGTTTTTTATGGTTTGGTTTTGCATCCCTAGTAAATACCAGTAATTAACTGGGAAGTTTCACGATACCTGAGTATCCAGTATGAATTATGAATTAAGAACTCTACACAGGCCATTAATGTTGGTAAATTAAGTATAACTTGCATTTGTGTGTTATGACCTGAGATTCACAACATAGTTAAGTTAGTTAGCAGTACTATAGTATAGTATGATGGTAAGTTTTCATTGGTCCAGTTAGTTTTAGATCACCAGCTGGACAAAAATACATATTGTAGTCCCATGATATTTCCTGACTTTACAAGTGGACGTGGGACAGCATGAATGCAACATTACTTGACTCTTTTATCCAAGATAACCTAATCCAAAAGTAGTAAATCAATCCTTCATTTGCATTTGAAACTGGACATGAATTAACAGGATCATTACATTATATTAGCCTGGGTTATAGAGCTAAATGATGCATGAAGAACAGTGCAGGTCCTTCATTTTAAATTAGGTTTACTTTAGAAACTCAAATAGTTACCATCCTCAGTCTCCTATAAATTAGGTTTATATACTACAAAGTCAACAGAGATTTGAAGCACAGCTCATTAAACATCCTCCTTGAACCATTATCTTTTCCTAACTTCAACCAAAGTGCTCAGGATGCAAAACCTGTTCTACATGGCATCAAAATCCTGTGCTTTGTACAACCACCTTCCACCCTGACCTCCTCCCTGCGACTTCTTCTAACTTCTTTCACTGGTAAAACGCTGCATTTACATTTCCCACCAAAACATACAGTAAATGGCAAAACAAATTATTAAAGAACTGTAATTTCTAGGAGTCAGGGTTGCCATACCTCAAATTTACACTATATGGCCAGAACTAAATGGACCCCTGAACATCACACTTACAGTATATGTAATTGTCAACCCAGTCTGACTCCCAACTCGTTAAATACCGCCAATTGGGCAGCAGCCCTCGGCATCGGATACCGATGCACAGAGGCACTCTTTAGCAACAGTATGTGACGAACCGGGCTTTCAACTAACTGCCATGTAAAACCACCCACGGCGTTATTCGACAGTCGGAGCAAGGGACGTAGTATTAATAGCGTGAGAGTCCGCTCATGGCGGGCGGGAGGGGTGGTGTATGGCTCAAACAAACACAAGACTTTCAACCAGGAGACCGGTGATCAGGTCCCGTGTGAAACTGAATGTAACGTTGACTTATTTTGTAACGTCAGTCATTAGTCACGTGACTCATTGGTACCATCAGTCCAGTGAATCACGTGAGTCGCTAGTCAGTGAAGTTAACGTCAACCATAACCGTTTCCTAACCCTAACTAACCGGTTGTGTTGCCTAAACCTAATTTCTGTTAAAACAAAAGTTTATTTTGAAAGAACTCTATGCATGTAACGAGCGTAGATTGACAAACAGCGATATTTGACAAGTTGGGAGTGAGAATGTGTTGCAATTGTTGAACATTTCATTCTAAAACCATTACTATGCTGCTGTAACAACCTCACCTCAAAATTTCGGAACTTGGCTGCAGGGATTTGATAAGGGCTGGCTCCCAGTCGACATTCCAGTTCATCCCAAAGGTGATAGATGGGGTTGTGGTCGGGACTCTGTCAAGGTCTTTCAGACCAAACTCGGAAAGCAAACTACTTAATGGACCTCGCTTTGTGTGGTGGCATTGTCTTCCGGAAAAAGGAAAAGTGTTGCCAAAATGTTGGAAGCTCTAAAATATACTACTTTCCCTTTATCGCAACTAAATAGCCTATAGTCTAAATCATGTAAAAAGCCCCAAAACAGTACACCATAGCATGTAGATAGGGGTGTCCACATACTTTTGGCCATACAACACAGAATAATGCTGAAAAATACTGATTGGGCCTTTAAATTAAATATTGTGTTCACATTATGTGAACCTGTTTTCATGCAAAATAATCACAGTAATAAAATAAAAGTTTTTTTAGTGATGATTCAGAGTGCTGCATATCCATCTGTAACATGTCTAGACTCCAGTAGTCCTCCAGGCTCTCATCCTTCTTCCATTTCATTTGTCTCCATATTGTGGCCTGAACTGACCCTGGCTTTATAATTAGCTGTCTGCCCGGCTCTGGTCTTCTAGGTACAGTATGCATTTGCGCTGTGAGAAATGAGAAAGTTTAATACATCTTCCTCGCACTCTTTATTTGCACAGTTTTAGTATGAGATTTACAGTGGAGCCTGTAAATGTGACAGCTCGGTATTCCAATTGAAAAGTAAAAAAAAAAATATATATTACGTGAGTCTCATGGCATGCAATTCATCGCCATCAGCCTACACTCCATGAATATGAAAGATAGTGGGACCATGGGATAATGATGCAGATGCAACAAGCAAAGGTGGTGGCTAGTGGATGAATGCTGACAGCTTGAATTATTAGTGTTCATTCCCATGACAGTCCATTGAGGCGAAAAAAACAATCATAAAAAATATTGCTTTTCAATTTTCACTTGAGTTTATTAGCGGGGCAGTTTTCTACGTTTACTTTAAAGTATTGTTGCAAGCTGTAGTCTGATTATGTGGTGTAAGTGGAGGTGGTGAATGAGTTTATACACATTTATACAATTTTAGTATACCGTATGCAATTTGATTGTTTAACGTGATTACACCATTTCTTTAGTTTTGGACATAATTTCTATTGCTTGCATTAACAATGTGCACAACTATGGCAGTAGGTCAAAGGTGGCTAAGCTGGGGGTTTGAGTGCTTGCTTTTCTTGATACTTTTGATGTATTTTTAATGATGATGTAGTGTAAGCGATTGCAATTGAATTACATTTTTTAAACAGTTAAGACACTAAAGCTCCGTTGCTTCGACAGATTGGTGGTCGACTTGTTCGCTGTATTACCGGGAGTTTGATGTATGGTTGATATCGGCTTTGTCTCTCTGTGTTCAGTTGACAGACTGGTCCTGTACATGTAAGTTTGACCTAGTCCAGCCCGGTCACACGAAAAGGCATATGAATGACACAATAATGCTCAAGGCAAAAGTGAGCAATAAGAATACCGTTCTTGCTTTAGGCGTGTCATGTTATGTAGTTTGTACTGACTGCAATGTAAATGCATTCGCTCAGAGCTAGTGCTGTAGAATAAAAAGCAAAAGACTGCTTATGGCGGGCGGAAGGGGAGGTGGATAGGTCCAACAAACGCAGGACTTTCAACCAGGAGACCGGTTTTCCAGATGTGTTTTTTTGGCTGGACTGCAGAGGGCCAGCCGTACAAACGCAAAAGTCTGACACTGAGTGACTGACTGAGTGATGAAGTTACATGATCCGGCCATATACTCGGTTTTGACCGAGTGACGTTTTAGTGACGTTTGTGACATGTTGTCCGTACTGATGTTGCGTTGTTTCCATATGTATCGTACTTAGTTTACGTACTTATTTTACGTACTTATTTTAAGACCAACCATGATGTTTTTCCTAAACCTAAGTGGTTTGTGTTCTTTGCTGGCTTGCTAACGAATATCTGATGTGTGGATGTAGAGGATTTTAAGTTGTTTAAAGGTACCTTGTGCTGGTAAAGAATGTGAAGTAATGAGTGAAATAACTAATTACTTTTGCTAATGAGTAGTTAGTAAAGTCACTTACGTTCAATTTGCAATGAGTAATACATTACATTTGTCAAGTAACCTGCCTAACACTAAAGCTGCCTTCACATTATAAGAAATTTGCTCTTCAGGAGGCAGGAGGTATAATATGTCACCAAAAAGAGCTCAAGGAATGCCATTTACTGTTTCTAGGCAACAACAGTTGCAGCTGTTATCTCATTGGTTGCAATGTTAGTGGTAGCTGAGGTTAAAGTTAAGATAATTTGAACTTTGAGCGCAGCGCTCGGTGGCAATTTTGAGCGGTGCGCCTAGCCAAGGGTAGCGCTTCTGCTAGTCGGCCGGCACTGCTCTCCCCATAGGAAAACAGTGGCATAGCCACCGCAGGGCAATTTAACCGCGGATCATATGGGGGCGGCTTTTTAATTACTGCTCATTGGAAATGATGGACACAACTGCAAAAAAAGACCTAAATTGAAACAAATCCAAAATGATCCTTTAAAACCATCATGTGTAGAATTTGAACATTTTGTACTATGACGGACCTCCACGTGGTAACAAAACATGACCAAAAATACAATTTGGCAGTCAACAATGATGCTCCTACTAGGATTGTCTCATTTATCTACAAACAAAAACATGCCATCAGAATAATTTGGAAAATGTTACAATCACATAAAAATGTAAAAACCGTTGAGAGTAAAAATGTTCAATAACATCGCCACAGAACATAATCCAGGGTTTGCAGAGTAATGTTATATCCTGGCGGTGAATGAGTTGCACTGAGGCAGAGAAGATACAGTGGCTTGAGCATGGATATTTGGTGGTGTATTTATTCTGTTTTCAGTTTCATTTGTCCCTTCTTGCATATCTTCACGGGTGTGGGTTTTGTATAGTCCAAGCGAGTTTTCATTTTTCTAATTCTGCCCGGGGAGTAAGCGTGTGCAGATTTACAGTACAATACATCTTCATATAGGCCCGTGCATGAAACATATAGTGGCTTTGACAGATCGAAACCAAAATCATTTCTCACATCACGCCATGCTGGGCAATGTAGATTTTTTGATTAACAGCTGTAATCGAACTTGAGCCCCTCTTTCTGAGCCATTTCCCCTTGGCTGTCCAAAAAAAGAACCACGTTGGATTTCGAGCTGTCTCAGACTTCAAAAGCGGTGAGATGGGAAAGAAGCGAGGAAGTGCAAGTGGAGCAAGAGAGGAGGGTGGGGCATGGTGGTGGGAATGGACTTGAAAGGAAGACAGACAGACCGAGAAAGAGAGAGAGAGAGACAAAAAGGAGAAACGTCTGTGTGTGTGGTGGGAGGAAAAGGGCTGTTGGTGGTAAGCAAATGCCTGCCAGTAGACCCAAAAAAGTGATGGAGCAGAGGACACACCACCTTTGGTCGAGTCTTAAAGTGCTCATTTATTAAAAAAAAATCTCAGAAAAGTTGCAGTTAGGTTTTTTGGCAGTATCGACTTCCCTTTCAGTCTGTGAGGAAAGCCTAAAGGATACCCACTGAATGTCCGAGTGAGCCCACACAGCCGATGTGTAAATGTAGGACAAAATCCATAATGGGGAAGACGTTTCTTTCCTCTGGCTTCTCCCTTGTCAGCATAAAATATAACACGACAGTAAACTGATACAACCATTACTTGTTTATGATGTTGGAGCGGGGAAGATGTTTTATCAGTTGTCATTCCAAACACGTACTGGTTCCTTTTAATTTGCCATGTTATACTGCTATAAATCTGCCCCAACATCATACTAATGCTAACAAGGAGAGAAGGGATTTGGATGAACTCGTTGTCATGCTGTTTTTTTTTTTATCACTTTTCTAATCTAATCTATTCCTGTTGTTGTTTGCCTTTCGCTCCTACTGGAACTAACTTAAATAAGAATAACTCTCAATTTTTTAAACATGCATATATTCCTCCCACAATAATGCCTGACATCCTAAGCAGCATTTGTGAACATGAAAGATATCCTAAAGCTAGAATCCAACGAACCAAGATTGTGTCCATACGATGATATCTCGCTGTTACTGTTCCAGTGAAAACAGAGGTCACTTTGTAGATTCGGGGAATAGTTTGCCTCAACTTTAACAAAGAAATGAGATTTATATAAACTGTAATTGAGCTGCACCAGTACTGTACAGTACAACTTGTTCTTATGACAGAAATATCACCCTTAGTTACCTTGTTTCTCCTCACCAATTCCGTCTTAATTTCACTCTTGAATTTACTGTAATGCAATTACGCATAAGTATGGCTTCACTTTCTATGGGAAGCCTCATTATACAGTGTGGCTTTGCAGATTTCTCTCTTCGTTTGTCCGTCTGACATTAAAAATAGGCTCCGTTCGGAAGATGAAATGTAAACAGAAGTGTCTTAAGCAGGGATGTCTCCCATGGGGAGAAAAAACCTGCGACAGTTAGTGGCATATACATAACAACTGAGCCAAGGTTCAAAAGAGTTGAAATGTTCATTTACGTGAGTCAAACTGCCCTTCTGCATGAAATTGCTGGTATTTTCCCTTTAAGAGACAGATCTGACAAAGTGGGTCAAAGAATTTCTGCTTGATAACAGATGGTGTTCGCTTTCCAGTAGCAATAAACAAACATGTTTATTAGAAATGAACGAGCGGCTTCATGATTGTGTTGATATTTCTGTTGGTCATATTTGCTGGCCGAGGTGTGGTGAGCATATTCGAGCAAAAAAGGATTAAAAAAACATTATTTGGAGCCGCATATGTTCACAGACATATTCTCTCAGAAGTGGTTTTAATGGTGTGGAATTCGTTGGTTCGTTTGTTGGTTGGTGGGTTGGTTCATTCAGTTTCCCTGACATAATACCGCTGCTCAGGATTTGTTGCACTTTCCCAGCATACGTTTGGCACATGATAGGAAACCAGCCTGCAAAGGTTGTCAGTCCATCACATAGTTAACAGAGACAGTCACACACATTCCTGCCTAGGTATGTCAATTTTAAGTATGAATTTCACCCAACTTGCCTGTTGGAGTAGCACTGAGAGAACATGCAAACTTAGTACTGTATCGAAACTTCCAACTCTGTAAAGGAGAAAAGGCAATGTTATCCACTGAGGCACCCCTTGTTAAAGGATCATTTTGTTTTTTGTGAATTTTATTATTTTTTTGCTGAGATCTATCGAACACGGTGACATCGCTAAAAAGAAGTCTGACAGGGCGAGAAACATGAGCAGCCAGATGATCGGCAGGTTTTAAACAAATCTCAAGGTTGACCAAACTTATTTGGAAGAGAATATGAAGGGGGAATATTCCCAGAGTTGTTCGTTGTAAGACCACAGTTTCGCTGTGCAATGAAAAATCCTGTCTCTTAGAAATGATGATGATTACGTTTTGAGAAGAAATGTAATAGCTGCCTAGATTTTGTCCCCTGCAGTGTTCATTTTGGCACCTGATTTTGATTTACTCTTAGTCTTTTGACTATTAGTTTTAGACTAGTTTTACTCAACAAAAACTAAATACATTTTTGTATAGTTTTCCTAAGGGAAGTTTTAGCCCCATATTTGTCATGCATTTTTAATTTATGTCTTCTCAGCATTTTGAGGCTACAGCTGTCTCCATCATTATTGTGTACTGTTGCCATGGTTATAGGCAGTGGCGAATTCAGGCTGTCTCACGGACAGGGGTGAAAAAAATAAAAAGGGCACCAGCAGCATGCGGTGGGGCACCAGCGTTGGGCAGCCTATATGGCACTGCATCATGTTTTTCTCCATTTTAAGGGCACCATAGAGGGCACTTTATCACATTTTCTCTATTTAAGGGCACCCATTAGTGCACTGCATCTTGTTTTCTCCACTGGAAGGGCACCCTAGAGGACACTTTATCATGTTTTATCCACTGGAAGGACACTCTAGAGGGAACTTTATCAAGTTTTCTTCACTGGAAGGGCACCCAAGGGCACTTTATTCAGCCTGATGAAATGATTGAATGACCTACCTGTCTGTCCACCTGCGTATACTCTGCCCGGTGCACTCATTGAGCGTTACCACAAGCTTCTAGCTTGACAGATTTGAGTACTAACAATAGCCATGTACATTGTTTACGCTCATAATGATAATTTCTGAAGAGTGGCTTTGGAGGGAGGCCTGAAGAGACAGGCTGTCAGTGATCCCTACTTTGTGACTTTCAACGTAGCGTGTAAATGACGCGAAAAAGCCTAAAGTCCTAATAATATCATGCTATTTATGCGCCCTCCAATGAGATCAGTTTTTTTTTTTTCTAGAGTGCAAAGGGCTTCAGTTATTTACTACAGTACATGCAAGACACAGGGAGGTGTTCCGGTTAGGTTTTGGATTGTGTGTGGTTCGGTTTAGGTAACAAAAGTACTTTGGGAAAGATTGTGGTTTGGGTTTAATGTTAATAAAGTAAACATGTTGTCTTGTGCTTTACCTTTTTCAATATTTAACCAAGACTACAATCCTTCCATAACCTGTGAGTGCCTAAACATATCCATAAAAAACGTTTATCATGCTTAATTGCTAATAGTATTGCACTGTAGGGAAAACAAATGCAATGCCTTGTCAGTGAAAATGCTCAGTGTGAACATTTGGCGACTTTGCAGATATGTTAATTTACATTATTTCCTCGTTATGTTGATAGAAAACGTACTTTGGTTAACATCCAGTTTCTTATGAAACCTTTTCGCTGTTGCTTAATTAGGTGTATATAAATGTAAATTCCAGGAGACAGGATTGCAATAAGGGACATTCTGGGTGTGCTCGCTTTGTATTTAACCTCCAAAGAATGGTGTACCCATTAATAATGATGTACCTATTTACCTCCAAAGAATGGTGTACCCATTAATAATGATGTACCTAAACGGTTGCCTTACAACCTGTCTGATCATCTGACTGCTTGTGTTCCCCACCCCCACCCTCCCCCATCTTGTGGGAATGTCTCCGTGTTTCCAGATTACACCAGTTACTTTGGTGAGTACCAATAACAGCCAGACACAATGGCCAAATTATGACAATCCAAGTTGTAATAAACTGGAAATATCCTTTAAATAATATGGATCGTGTTAAATAATATAGATGAAGGAACAAATTAACTGACCCAGCGCATGTCAGAAAATCCTGCAAACTGTTACATTACAGTTGTGTGTGAAAGATGAGCTGCAGCTGTGGGAGATCAAGCAAATTGCATTGATATCTCGACAGGCGCGTCCCCGTGTTCGTCGTGTACAGGGAAAAGGCTCAAGAACAAAGACATCAAAGAGATAATAGTAATCCAGTGATTCACCAATGAGCAGAGTTGTATTTTCCAATGACAGAGCCAGTTTATTGTCATGGCAAACTGTCCTAAACTACTCCTCCCACTGTGATTTTAAAATGCCTTTATTTCATCTAGACGATGAAGGAGGTACAAAATAAGTGTTGCCATCTGCAATAAAAGAGACTTTCTTTTTTTAATGGCACGGGGTATCGCCGAGTGGAGTGTGCACCTTGCTGTTCATCTCCTGCATGCGAGTGTGAGCTGTCTGGGTGATGGCCATTATGGTTCCTGCTACTGCCTATGCGTCTGCTCCGCCGGGATCACTGAAGTGTTGGAACTAACAAGCTTGGGATGCAGACAGCGGATGCACAAATGGGATTTTGTCCTGAAAGCTTTCGAGTTTGCTCCCTGTCTTCAGTAGAAACAGGAGAGAGGATGGTGCGGTTTGCGGGGACTGTCTTGAGTTATGCGCCACCAGAATGAGATGATTACATCTGATAATCTTGCTAATGATCTACACTGGGGAGGAGAGCACATAAAATTGAATGAGCTACACCGACGTACACAGTTTTCAGTCTCGCCCTATCATCTCTCTTTTTCTGTCTTATTCTCTTTCACTGTGGTTCAGATTTATGCAGAATCTGAGATGTTCTCCACCCAGGAAGATATGCAATATTCCTTGTCATAGTTTAAGCACACGCAAGATGTGGGGCACATTAAGACACATCTTTCCCCTAGATATTTCTTCACATATAAACACACGCGTCTTTCTTTCTCTCTCACACACACACACACGTGTACGCGCACAAAGGCACAAACACGCCTATATCCGCACAATGCTCCTCCGGCCCAAGGTTAGCACAGATTAAAAGACGTGTCATTGATGGAAGAGGCTCCTCCTCCCTCCCCGGCCTGTCGGAGTGTGTTTGGGAACAACCCACTTCATTTTAGCAGCATAATGGGTAAACAGAGTGTGATCAGTCCAATTACCCCCTCATTGCAGAGGCGTTCTGGCGGGAATGGCCTGTAGAGAGAGTGAGCTGTCTGGCGTGCGGCTGAGTTGCAACAGTAGCACCTGCTGCCCCGGAGTCCTCACTTGTATGAATCTCAATTTGTTTGTACAGCCGTGGCCAAAAAAGATACGGTGACCAAGAAGTGAGCCCTTTCTCCGAGCATGAGGGCAGTGCCGGCTATAGCCGTCTGATTGCTGTTTTCACTGCACCGTCTGAGGACATGTGCAAGATCAGAAGGTGCTGTTCTCAGCAATGAACTCATGTCAATGTCAGTCCTTCTTCCGCTGGGCTGTTTTTGTGCTCAGTTCTGGCTGTGCAGCTTTCAAGGACGGTGAATTCTCTTATCCCCCACACTACAGCGTGTTTTACAGCTCAGCAGATGCATGATTTTGCAGCCGAGAGTTCACCCACAGTACAGTAACAAGCTGCAGTCCTAAATCTGAATTCTGAAGATGTATGGTGGATGTTTTCAGACAGCGTGTTCTCTATCAGATGAAGAGTAGGACAGGACAGCTGGCAGCACAGTCTTAGTCCCCCTCTTCACTTTTACAGTTTCTCTCATGACTAACAGTCAGGACTACTTGACATGGAAGTTCGCGTCGAGTATCTTCAGGTCCTGGATTGGTTTAACCTTGAGAGAAAGGAGTAATTGCTCTCATATCTGGTTACATTCGTCCCGTTCTTGTGATCCAAAGATGTGTTTGTCGTCCTTGGAGCAGATGTAAATTCTTCTCTTGAAGGTTTTCCCTCAGGCAGCTGTCAGCTGAAGCAAACATATCTAATGTGTCTTTCAATTCTTTATCACCAGGCATCATAATAAGTAAAAAAAAAAAAAAGGCTTTTTTCTTTAAAATAAAAAGACTAAGTTACAATTTCTGTAAAAACTCACAGAGAGCTCTATCAGCAGGAAATGGGAATTGCCCTTCAGGATTCATTTGGCTCCACTAATTGAAACTAATACCTTTCAAATAGCATATTGATTTGCAGAAAGCTTATTTTTTCAAAGGTGCACAGTAAAAAAAAATAATGAATAATACAAAAATGCGAAGGCGCCAAGATTAAAACAGACTTGTTGGAGGCTGGTTGCCTGTGTGGCACCACAACTCATGGAGATGACAGCAAACACATCAGTGTGACTTCAAAGCTCCTCTTGTTTCCTGGGCTGTTGTGCAGTAGAAGGCCTGAGGTGCATTGTATTAGTGGCCTAATTAAAAAAAAAAGTCTTGGAGTGTCACCAGAAATACAGGCACAGTAGAAAAAAGCCTGCACCTCTGCAGCTTTTGCACACCAAAACGACATCATGCACGTCTGGGGTCCATTGTTAGGAAGTCCAACTGAATTTGCTCCGAAATGTACTCTCTCGCACATGCGCACGCGCGCGCACACTGTTGACAGGTGAATCCGGAGTTGATTGATGCAAGTAAATGATGTTTTTCTGTCTGTTTCAGATGCCAAAAATTGCCACACAACACTGTTCTGCAAAGCACAAATTACTTTTGCTGTCAACAGCTCCATATAGTCAATCAAGTGCTGTTTTGGATAACTTTTATAGGTTTACATAAATAGCCTCTGAATAAAATCTCTTCAGTTCCAGGATAAAATAAAATAGTGGAATGATTTTTTAAAAATTGATTTCAGCATTTTCTCTTCGCAAAACATCTCCATGAACAATGAGCTGAAATGGTTCCTGCAGTCACTCTCCATCGGTGTGTTTTCCTGATGCGCAGCGCCTCCCCAACTGGTCCCTCACTTTGACAAATTCCTGGACGTGAGCGGGTCTGCTGAATGGCTTCTTCTTGCGCGTAAAGATGATACCCTGAATGTTTTAGAAGTTGCTTTTTTTTTCTTCCTCCTCCCTGCTGGTAGACTATCTGTTTTTGGATGAACACAATGGGACTGTGGTCATTTTGGAGTTTTTTTTGCCTCTTTGCTTTCGTCTTGCTGCTGTACCCCTTTCACCCCAAGTTTGTTGTGGCTCAAGCGGAAATAAGTTCTCCCAGAGCAAGAAATGACAGATCTGATCGCCTGGAGGAGGTAACACCGCTGGAGGCACGCAAATCAACAGCGGTCCAAGTCGATAATAGCGCAAAAGTTTTAAGCGCTTTTGGATCGGAAGCAGCCGGTGCTTTGGAACCGAACAATGGCAAGCAAGAGGAGGAAGAAACACTTGGAAACGAGGCACCGATCGGCACCAAAAAAACACCAAACTGTGTCAAAATACCTGATGAAAAGTGTGGTAACATTTCCGAGGACAACCAAGGGCGACCTACTGCGAAAATAATGTTAGAAAATGAATTTTCTGGCACAAGAAAGAAGAAGGCAAAAAGGAGCGCCGAGAATGTGGATAGGAGTATAAGTGGAGAGAGATTTGCGGACACTGTCCAAGGTGTTTCCAACTCCAGACCCGAGTACCGGCGCGCTGCTGGGGAGGAAACCAGAGGGTCCAACCCGAAGCAAAGTGAGCCTCACCTGGACACTTCTACTTTTGCTCTATCGGGAGACTCTGCGCACAACCAGGCGATGGTGCACTGGTCCGGACACAACAGCAGCGTGAGTTTCAGTTTTTACAAAAAAAACAACACTTCATAAGATCATAAAAGGTTTAAGAAAACACATAACATTCCCCCACACTGATAATTATTATTTCTGTCCGCGCATTTTGGAACATTCTTTAATAGATTACCATGATTCTGTTCAAGAATGTTCCAAATTCCATTTTTACGCACAGATGTTCCAGTGCGCACGAGGGGAATTCCTACCTACAAACTAATTATTTCAGTCTCACATAGTCTTGAATTGTGCATTTTCTCTTTTTACATGCATGATTGTGTTTTTTTTATTATTGCTTTATACATTAGAGGTGATGACTGTATAAGCGGATTGCGCGCCTGTTGGTGTATGGACGCCTGATGGATGTGACTGTGCACTTGCAGGATTCCCTCTCTTTTTTTTTCCAAACCAGAGTCATTTATATCAACAAAGTCTTTGTCACCTGAACTTTTAAACTGAACAGTTAACCCCGCAGGTTACATTTATGTGACACGGAGTTGCAGGCATTTTGACAGCAATCACAACACATTAATTATTTATGAAATAATCAAGTAAATGTCTCAGGAAAAGTGCGGGTATAGCGACAACTAATAGGGATTGTGTGTCCAACCTGGCCCTTAATGTGACGCTGATGAGACACAGTCTGACCTTTTGGGCAAATGAACCGTCGCTGACATTTTGACTCAACACTTTGCTGGTAGTTGTCTAATTGGCTGGATGAATACAGCATTGCAATATGTTTGTTTTGTTGAAATGGTGCCAAGCTTTTTTTGCACTCCAAAACAGGTTGATGGGAACGTGCACAACTTAAATGGCTGACAAGATATTGCAGCAACCAGCCAGACCCCCCCCCCACCCCCTCCCCTTACACACACACACCATTCCACCATCACAAAGACAAAACCATGGAGATCTTATCTCTTACTTTACATATACGGCGTGCAAAAGTGTTTGCAAGCTCCAGTATTTATCAGGTGCAAAGATCTTGCAACTATAAACAGCCTTGTACAAAAGAAAGGAGCTACTCTGCCTTTTTTTTACTGCAGGTAATTCAGATCACCTCAGTTTGTTGGACAAAAGGGTGTGTGGCAGCAACATTAATCTGGGACCACATCACAAGCCTTTTGTGTCCCAGAAACACTCATACATTATCCAAAAAATGCAGATATCTTTATCTCCAGATGGCTTATTCAATTCAACCTCTACTTGTATTTTCTTCTACATTTTTGGTGACATACTGTATGTCATAACGTAAGAGGCGTCACAGACTTATGGCCACGATGTCGATGCATTGCTGTAGTCTCTACGGACATAAACCAGAAATGCACCCGATAAAATCTGATTTGTGGGCCCCATTGTGAAATGTGTTGTTGGTTTGAGATGTCTTCACCAACGATGGCCTTTTTGTACCGCAGGACACTGTTCACTGGATCATCACTGATGGGCTTGTCACTGCAGCCAGTCAACATTTGAGATTTATACCAGTCTGAACCCCCTCCCTTTCCGTCTGTGGTCCCAAAAGTACGTGTGGAACTGCGGAGTTTAAATTGATGGCATTTTACGACTGAATGTTAGAGCCCCGGCTATATTAGATGTAAATGACTGATAATAAATCCAATCTAAAAGGGACATTTGAAGGAAAATTACTTCATTCCTGTGGTCTGGGGTAGCTCTATCAAATATTCACTTCAAGACTTTGCCTGTGATCTGGCCAAGATGTGAAATCCCATAGGGAGTGAAATGAGAAAGATGTAGAAGGTGATGGTGAAAGCATCAGGGGGGGATCTTCAGAGTTCAGATTTGATAAAGAATTTCATCGTATAAAACCTTAAATCTGTCCACAAATCAGTGCTCCCAACTATTATTTGATTTCTGTGATTGTCTGAGACATCAAAGCCTGGAGTCATAGCTCTCTCTAGTCTCTGACTTTAAGAGAGATAACATTGATTGGACTCGACCATGGGAATAAAACATATACTGCACGAATTCCCTTTTAAATTCATGCTTCTTAACTACATGTAGTATTGATTGACTGCATGTCTCTCACTTCTTATGTCTGCCCTGAATGTGAATGGGGATGGAGGTATAAAGAGTCGTGATTTATAATGATGGGTGCCGTAAATAAGAGCAAAAGCAGGAATTAAACAAATTAAAAATATGAATAAATACACTTGGCTGGGGACCGCCTTTATGGTAAATCATTATTTTAGTCTTTTTTTGCCTCACATGAGTGTTCACGCTGTGATACTATGTTGGTTATCTTTTTAAGCAGCCATTGCAGCACATCCTACACTCAAGAGATGCAGAGTCCCCCCCTGCTGCCCCCCTGAAGGCAAAAGTCTTAGTGCGCAAGCCAGCTGGTGATCAGGGAGTTATTGGCAGCCAAATGATTTTAGGCTCCTGATTGACCATTTTTGCAAGCTCCTCACAGACAGATGACCAAACTAGGACACTGTGTTGAAGTTAATGAGCGTCTTTATTGACATCAAATCCCCTGAGATTCTGTTGCAGAGATGATACTGTACGTTGGTGCAATTAAATCATTAGAACGTGTTGCTTTTAAGTTTCGCTTTCACTTTTACAACGTAGTAGGTGAAGCAGGTCCCTACTGACCCACATATATGAGACTGATAACGACTGATAATTCACCTTTATTGTTAAATCGGGTGGAATATGGGTCTGGTCATCTTCATTGGTCTGCTATCAGCTCTGGGAGGAGCTGGACATTGATGAGGCCAGCTGTTCTTCTTGGCTAAGGTGTAAATCTCGTTTTTTGTTGTTGTAATGTTTCGTCTGAGGTGGCGAGGAGTCAAACCAATCTGTCAGCTGCTCTGTAACATCTCTTCGTCTTTTTCTGCTGCGACTGACTGGGAACCAGACAGGCCTCCTGGGCCATGTTGTCCGCATGCTTAATCAGAACGAAGCGGTTATTGTTGCACATAATCTCAACGGTATAAATAGACAATAAAAAAAAGAGGAAATGGCACGGCCCTGGGGGACACTTGTGTTTAAAACCGGTTCATTAGATAGACAGCCATTCCATTTAACATGCCAGAGCTGGTTGCATAGAAACTCCTTGATCCATAAAATCAAATGGAATGGGTTCCCAATTCACAGAGGCATTTGACCAGAGTTTGTGGGTGTTACGGGATGATGAAAAGTGCATTAAAAAGATGCCTCTGAGGTGTTCAGATATACAACAAAGGGAAAAGTTTCAATGTGGTTTTGTTTTTCTGATAATTTCCCACATTTCTCTTTCATATTCGTCACACACACAACCGCATTTTCTTGGTTTTGCAGTTATAGTTTGGGGTAAAATCCCTTTTAATACAAAAAAGTCACACGATGTTCATTCAAAGGGGGCCGATAAGCGACCTTGTCAAACCTTTTATGCACGCACTTCTCATTATCCACTGGCCCCCTGGTTGCTAGCAATGGGGATTTTGATCCAAACGGCGTTTGATGAAAATCAAAAGTAGTTCATGATTTAACATTTCAATACAAATTATTTCCCATCTGTGATAGAATATTCTGCAGCACCTCTGCATTTGGACATTTTGCAACTAACGATTATTTTCATTGTTGATTAATCTGTTGTTTATTTTCTTGATTAACTGATTACTTGTTAGGTCTATAAAATGTCAGAAAATAGTGAAAAATGTTGATCTGTGTTTCCCAAAACACCAACATGACGTCATCAAATGTCTTGTTTTGTCCACAAATATCCATGATATTCAGTTTACTGTCATAGAGGAGTAAAGAAACCAGAAAATTCACGTCACATTTAAGAAGCTGGAATTAGAGAATTTTGACTTTTTTTCTTAAAAAATTGTTCAAACCGATTAATTGATTATCAAAATAGTTACCGATTAATTTAAAGGTTGACACTTAATCAATTAATCGTTGCAGCTCTACATCTGATTCAATTGATGTTCAGTTAAGTTTCAGATTCTTTTTTCCTCCAAATTATGTATTTTTAAGTGGTAGCCAATGGAAAAAAATAAAACAAAGGTAATTTTTTTTCTACCAGCCATTTCCATCCTCCACCTGCTCGTCCCTCGGGGTGTCAGCACCATAAGTCTGTTCATTAATCCAACCCGTCTCGAGCCTTTAGGGGTGCACTGTCCACTGATGTGATTGTTAGACGCTGATAGAAACGGCAGCAATCCAGCGTGCTATGTAAGAGGTACACCGCTGGTTACAACGGCAAAAACAATTTCTCAGGAGCCTGGGTGGGCAATTTCTAAACATTTGCCGAGAGAAATTTCCTATCGTTGTAATTTTTTTTTCCTATGGTTTTATTCTACAGCGCACAGGATCCAATTTTCACCCTTTCTATAGAAATAATTCAGTGAAATCCCAGTTTTTACTCCTCAAATGACATGCATGTGTGCCCTTTTTTTCATGAATGATTTGTGCTTGGGGACCGTAATGCATCACATCAACATGGGCTTTCAGCACTTCCTCAGCACTTAGACTGTAGTTTTGGCTCACAAAGTGCATTTTAAATGGCAAATATAAAGGCCTGCCACCAGTTGTATGTTGAAGCGCACTGTCGTTGCTTGATTCCTATCTGCCTCTCTTATCAGTCACTCCCTCTCTATTTAACATACACACACACATACACACACTTTAATCAAAGTGACAAAGCGGGTGCAGAATTATATTTGACAGGTTTGCATGTGATTAATTAGCTTTAATAACTGTCGCAGTGTGGTAGACACATACTAAAGCTGTGATTAGGTTATGAAAACAAATTTATGCATTTTCTGATTGGGAAAATCACAAAATTCAAATTGGGAGATGACCTCTTTATTAATCATCACAGAGATAGTTAACACAAACTGTGGTACTCAATGAAAGAAGTTTTTATGCCTAAAGGTCACGGTTGATTTTGTTCTGTTCTTTAGTTTCATCGCTCGTAATATCAGGCATAAGTTTGGTAACATTAGACTGGCAGCGGCCTTGAAGCAGCATTTTGCCTGAAGCAACACAGCAGTTACTATCATGTTTAAAGATGACGGGGATTGCTCAGGTGGCAGTCAGCTTAAATAATGGTTTGACTTGGCAGTTCACAGTGACAGGAATGTATTAGTTGCAGGGGGAAACGGTTTTTCCTCTCTAGTGGGATAGAAAAGACCCAACCTAAAGCACCACACACACACACACACATGCACACTGAGCAATCAATGGAGATGATGGAAAACTTCCAAACACAAAATGACACAGCATACTCACTCAATGGGTTCCCTGGAACAAATCCTCTGAAATGAGGAGTTTCTTTTTGCTTTGAACAAAAACAAAAACTCCAAAAAATTGAGTTATAGTCAAAATCAGAAGCTATATAAATGGACAAAAGAGTATGGGCGAAATTATGGCAGTGATTCGGAAATTATGACAAAATATTCATCAGCGGAGGAAAGACTTGACAGAAACTCCACATCATTTACACCAGTTAATGATTGTACTGGAGCGGATGTGTCATCGATAAGAATGTCATGAGACTATAAATTATTTAAACAACTAAGTATTGAATTTGAAATAACATCTAATGGTATTCTGTGCCTTTAGACACACTGCGATAGTTAAATCGTGCTCTTCACAAAGTCTAAATGACCATCTCTGATTACATTCCCATTCATTTCCATATTTCTTTCTATTTCTTTCAATGGCTGGTAATTGAAATTTCATCATACATGGTGTTGTATTTGGTGGTGCTTCTGTTGCCTGTCTTTGCCCAAACATGTCTCTCTCTGATGTGGCGATGTTCTGTAGATGGCTTAGTACTGCAGCTGTACGCATCCAAAATGAAAACTATGTGTGACAAATACGGATCAGACGGTTTCTGCAATAAATATGTTAGAAAATAAGTAGCTTTATGTATTAACGTTGTTAACGTTTTTGTGACCAAGCTCGCAAACAAACCGCAAAACAAATGAAAATCTCAAAATGTCACATTATACACAATTCATGTGAAAGGGCATCTGTGTAATGATAACCAAAAACAGCCAATATTGACCTAATGTGACCACATTATCAACCCGGTCTCCTAGAAAGGATGGTTATATACCTCAAATTTGCCACAGCAAATACATTTTGAGGCAAAAGTAATGCAGCCCAGATTCCATTTTACATCAACATAATAAGGAAATATCTGAACGTGTCTGCAAAATGTTCACTGACAACGTAATTAACTGGTTAGCAACCAAAGCGTGATACAACTTATTAATGGATATATTTTTGGAACAAAACACTTAACGGTAGTGGCATTGGTTAAATAAAGTCATCAGTGACTTAAAGCACATCATATCTACTTCATTAACATTAATCAACAATGCATACACTTCTGTTATGATTTGACGCTATATAAAAATGAATTGAATTAAATTAATCAAAGGCAAGGCGAGTTTATTCATTAGCACAATAACATGGAAATAGAATACATAGAATGCACAACATGAGATAGAAAATAAAACCCACTGAATAATTTAAAAAAATCTGCATTATCTGCAAACCACTTTTAAGACCAAGAGAATATAAATACAAGCCAAATTAGATTAAGACAGATATTAAACACAAGAAGAAAGGCTACAGTGTAGTGTAAGAAATTAATTATTGGATTTAATAGAAGGCAGCAGCAAACAGAAAAGTCTTCAGCCTTGATCACAATGTTTCCTAACTTTAAACAAAGTGCTTTGTTGCCTAAACCTAACCACATGTGGGACTCAGGATCCAGACCCTGGTCTCCCTTGGAACCTAGCCCTGCACTTTCAACGCCCACCACTGTGCCAGATGTAACATATTTATCAGTAATGGATAGCACGTTCTCATCCCCAGGGTGTAAAATACGATGTCTGTATGAGACGCACCAGGCTTTCAATTACCTACAATGTAAACCCATCCGCGGCAATATTAAACACACAGAGAAAGTGCTCCAGGAGTTTGGTGAAGAGCGAAAAGACACACATTAGGGCAGGTGGGAGGGACGGTGGATGGGTCCAACAAACACAAGGCTTTCATCCAGGAGACTGCTCTTTGTGTCCTGTGCTTTAAGTTTCACTTCTCTTTGACTTTACAAATGTAGTAGTTTTCAGCCCAACCATGTTGTTTTTTTCCTAAACCTAACTAAGTGGTTTTGTTGCCTAAACCTGAGCGTGTTAAACGTGTTTTTGTTTGAATTCACAACGTTAAGCACATGTTTACTGCGACTGTAAAGTGGGTCCTGACAAAGGGTCGTGTTGTAATGGACATTATTAGGTTTTTCTCTGTGGAGGGAAGGACTTTTACCCCTCAGAACTCTGTTATGTTTTCTGACTGAATTCAAATTCAACATGAAAATGAAAGCGTTTTGTTGGTCTTAATAGTATAATTAGGCAAACCAAAAACCACGGTTTCAAGCAATGAAAATATATCTACTTCAAATCTTTCAGATAACGTTACATTAAACGTAAAAGGTCATCACTTACATGAATAGATCTAAGCTTTTAGCATCACAGAGCTGTGACTCTGCAACCAAAAGGTTTTCAGCCTCGTTGTAATGAACTGACATGACATTTGGTTTTGTCGGTCATCAGTTATCAGTAACTGCGTGTCGAGCCCATTGAACTCAGTGCCCTGTCAGTCTGAATCATAATACCTGGAGAGGAAAAGGGGCCGATTCACTGGACTCTATCTTATCAGGGGAGACCACCCGAATGGTACTAATTATCACAAGACCTCCAAAACAAATTTGACCAGCCCAATTGGCTGGAAAACCACCCAGTGTGGCATCACTGAATCCTTCTAACATGACCGTCTTTCTATGAACCACTGAACATAATACTGGCAGCATTTATGTTTCCCTCTAAATGTAACTGTCAAAACAAATAAGCATTATATAAACTTAATTTCTATGGAGACATAACAGGGACACATTTAGCTCATGATCTGAGTCCTACAGCACTTTTTGCAGTAGAGGGGGGGCATTTTAGGTGGAGGGCCTCTCTCTCTTCCAAAATCTCAATTTGGATCCACTTCCGCCTTTGGCTCCAGCTCAGACCCCCGCGGGCAGAAGCCGAGCCATTAGGAGCCAAATCTGTGAAGGAATAGAAGAGACTGGAAGAAATGTGTTGCGTTGCTCAAAGTACACACCAACTAGTGTTCAAATTGATCAAAAACCTGTTCATTTCACAAAGATTTTATTTTATTATGTTTCAACCCTGGTAAATTTCCAATCTCTGTTGTAGTCCACGGCTTGATGAATAACAGGATAGCTTTTACAAAAAGAAGCAAATGTAGTCATGCTACTTTACCTTCGACTTCTGAACAATAAATATGAGCGAACACGAGTGGCACAGAACAAAATAACCCTGCAAGAATAAAATGCTAATGTTGTATTTTTGGCTCTCCACTCCGCTTACAATGCATCAAATTAATTTTAAATTGCACGGGATGTGACTAAAACTTTGTCAAATGTGTAAAAACATTCAAATGACTTCTAAAATTGCCATCAGATTTGCCCTTGAATGCTGCGTTCCTTGTTTTTTTCACCTTTTGTGCAAACCACAGTGCATTGTGCCGTGATGTCAGCATCAAAACACAAAGGAAAAATCTAACAGACCAGTGTATATTTCTATACCTGGTCCATTAAACGCATTTCATTTACTTTTTTACCCCCAAGCTTTCTTTATAGAAAAGAAGCAGATCAATCACAATCTTTTATCCCACTAATGGCAAACAGCACAGTTGATTGTGTATTGTGGTTAGAAGCAGAGAGACATAACATGCCCACAACATCTCCTCACAATAGAGCTGGGTTTGAAGTGAAACTCTTTTCTATTCAGCCCATTTCATTAATTTCCCCCCATAATGGACTGAATTGATTGCTGAGACCCGCATTAGGGCTATATGACCAACGCTCAGGAATCAAGAGGATAAGCAAACATATAGACAGCAGACTAATGCACGAGGGACATTTCGCTGGGGTTTTACTTGATGAAAGCAGCGTCCCCAGAGTACGTTTTCATCCACAAAAGTACAAACAATCAATTTGGTCCACAGATAAGATGGGGACAGAGTAAGGCCTCTCTTCGACCGCTCCATTTCTCTTAAAAGACGCCTGTCTTTCCTGCTAAGTGCTCTACTTTGGAGACATCCTCGCCGAGCCACAATCAAGATGTTGCGTTTATATCCCTCCACCCACTTGCAGCGCATCTTGATTTTGCCCTCGTCGCTGTCAAGCCTTAAAGAAATTTATGCAAATTTGCAACCGATACTGTATTTCTTTTCTCTGCAGGTGTTTGCATCAGATAATTTCTAATGGATGCATGAATATATTAATCTTTAATCTTATGAGGGAGAGAAAGAAGTTACAGTTTATGTCTTCGGTGTTGTGTGTTGTGACACTAAAAGTTTGGAGCTCATTTTGATACACAGATTACTTTCTACGCCGATGGCATTCGATTTTAAGTGTGTTTGGCTCAACAAAGGACATAAAACAATATTTTTTTCCTGCGTTTGGCTGGTGATCCTTCCCCCCTCTTATCACAAGAAATGAAAATTGAGAGTGATAACATGCTCTCAGTGTGCGTAGGAGATCTTGTTTTAATTAGCTAGTTGACTTAAAGAAAACACAGTGTTTGTCAAATTACTCAAACGACTCTTTCTCGCCCTCAGCTTCTGAATCCCTTCACTTAATGAAGTTGAGAATGTAATGAGCTTAAAAACAAATGAAACCGGTTTTATTTTTGTGTCCTCGGGATTGCATCTGCTTGAACAGGCCAGTGAAATGCAGTGTATTGAGGTGAACAATGCAGTACCAGCTTGCGCTTCTCACATTGATATGCCAACTTCGGTGTCTGATAATGACCAGGATGCATTAGGGGGCCCCCATGGATCTGCATTATTTGGTAGACTTGGCTCTTCCCACTACAGTTTTCACCCCGCTTCCTCTTCCAAACCACTTCTCCTGCTTCTTATTCAAAGCAGTAATGGCGTTGAGTCAATTTTGGGTAATCTACGCTATGACACAGGTATGAAAAATGATGTAAAAGCTGGGCATCACCCCAACCCGGCCTATTACAGGCTCCATTTGCTCTCAAAAAACATTCTTTGTAGTCAAGAGTTTTTTATTCTGTAAGGATTTTAGGATCTATGGTGATCATCAGTGTTTTTTATGACTATGTCTTAATTATTTTATTATATTTATTGCTTATGTTTGTATATATTGTCATGGTATATAGCATGTTGTTATTTCATCAGCTTTACATTTACTTTTTGATCTGATTTTATTCTTTGACTTCTTCACATTTGATCTATTTTACAGTATTACACTGCAAGTCTGTGTTATAGCCCGACTGATGCTGAATTTTTTAGGCCGATATTATAGATAATTGGTAGTAAGAAATAAACATGGTAGATAGTAATATTTTTTAAACATAAACAGACAATATAAACAAAAAATCTTGATACTTGATAGATTCTTTTTTTTAAATTGAGAACAGATTTTTTTGGCCACATGGGGGCGGTGGAGACAAGTTGCGAACATTACATTGACATATCATCACCTTTTAAATTGAAAACTTATAAAACAGCTGCTTATTTACACGTCTCCTCATTCATCATTGATTTGAGATTGAAGTTGTGTTTGTGTCCTCCTCTCTTTTAGCTCTGTTTTTGGTCTCCACCATCTCCTGTGGGAAATATCTGGCTCTTTAGCTGCTAAAAGCTCCAATATGTTAACTAGCTAGTTGCTAACTGTGTCTGTCTGCTATTTGATGCATATGATACATTATTATAAAAATATCGATTATAGCCTCTTACAAAATTGTAAGCAAGAAACATGCTAAGCGGGACATTTAAAAGAGTAAAAATCAACTTGTCAGTGCTCTCTGGTAGACAAACTATGTAATTTTAAATGACCTCAAACCTAGTTTGACATTTCTGTACTAGAATTTCATGTTACTTATTGGTCGACATACACCAATACCAGTATATATGCAATAAGCTAATATCGGCTGATGTATCGTCTAGCCCTATAGTCTGTGTTACACGTTTTGTAACGTCTGTGTTGTATGTTCTGTGCACTGCTGCCTCTTTTACTCCTGCAAAATATTTTTTTAGTCTCAGTGAAGCACTTTTCTGGTTAAATTAATATTATCATAATTATTATAAATGATAAAATTATGTGTATTATCATCTTCATAGCCTGACTCTCTAGCTGGAAAATAGAAAAACATAAAAAGTGCACAAAAATAGACACTTACTGCACACCTGCATCTACACACAGCCCAAGTAAATAAAAGAGGATCTGCACTCAAGGCTTGTCGGATTATGTTTTTAATTCCATCATTTGACTGATTCAAAACCCACTCTACTCTGCTTATCAAATCTGATAAGGTCACAAAAACTGACCTCCACACAGCTGACAGAGAAAGATGGCATATTTGGGTAAAAGCCAGCTTATGATAGCTTATATTTATGACATGATTTAATTAGCGTTGACACATTTTAGCGAGTTGTCAAGCATTTTGATGTGGTGGTTACACTTGGAGGAGGTAAATAGACGGGTTATTCCTGTGAGATGGTTCTGTGTATGGATGTGTTTACCCTACAGAACAATATACAAAACCGTATGTGTATTCATGAGAATGGAAATATGCATCATTTTAGTGGTGAACTTTTCACTGGATGCCAAAGGTGAATAAAATAGAGATATGTGTCGATGCTTCTCTGAGTTGGAGCCGTTAGCCATGTTATTACAAAGAGCCTTACATCACTCACTGATATCAACTTTGGGGGTCCCTTGGAAATTAATTTAGATCTTTCAGTTGGCCCCTCCGGCTAGGTTCAAAAACAGTGCCAGATCTACATGAAAGTGGCTGCATTTCTTACATTTCTAAAGATTGCTCCTACTTCCCGTTGTGTGTTACTCCTGAGAAGGAAAGAAACAACAATCTGGAGGTGAGATTTTTAGAGTAAGGGTCCCTTTTTTCCCTTGGCTACCCAATTAGACAGGAATGGTTTTTGACGGGTGCCGCCTTAATGATGCTTTACTGGGGGCAACAGGTTCCATTTGGAGCGCCGTGTTGGAAAGCACAATAAAACCGCACTGATGTGCTGCAACAGTCTATTTCATTTTATTAATAGCCATATTGCAGTACAGTACACAGAGATGATTCATACCTAAATAGCGAGCTGTGTAAAAAAATCCTCTGCCCACCAACATGGTGTTGAGATGCCTCTCACGTCCCACTGAAGCACTTTAAAAAAATTTGAGCGAGAAAGAGTTAATACCTTTGCATGGCCAAACAGCACCTGACTGTGCCTTTGTTTTGTTTTTTCTGTCTTCTCTATGTGCTGGTTCCTCGTGAAATATGCTGGACACAACAACAACAACAAAAAAAAAACAGCAAAAGAAAGTACCTGGAGAGCCTGTTTTTTAAAAGGAAGAAAGGAAAAGAAACAAAGACAGAGAGATTGAAAGCGAGGAGAAAAGAAAGGGGAAAAAAGGAAGCAAAGAAGGGAAAGAAAGCGACAAGAATAGAACGTTAGGATAAAAGGATGACTAAACCCAACTCCTCGGAGGGGGAGAGCCAATCTGAAAAATGATTGGTTGACTTTCCCGGGGCAAAGCTCTCTTTGCTCACATCAATAAAACATAAACATGAATAAATGCACTGCTTTTGGCCTTCCAGGGTCCTTACTTAATTTCATGTATGCAAGTGAGCGATGATACGCATGGAAAATTGTATTTACCTAGAAGGCTCAAAATAATTCTGGGAGCCATTTTGTGTTTGTTTGCTCCCAGTATTTACATAAATGCAGGGCTGCGCCATAAACTCCTAGAATTTGTGCTTAATGCCGCTTCATTTGTCGGGTTCTCTGATGTGCAAGTCATGCGCTCTCCTACAGCATTTGCATGTAGAGTAATAGCTCCCTATTGACTTTAGCCACAGATGCACAGCTATCAATAATGTTGAAGACGTGGGAACACACAGTCCCCCAGTGATGTACTCCTGATGTATCCACTTAGGGACAAATCATCCAAACAGTCATCTGCCTCACTAGTCTGTTGGTCCCTGAGGTACATCTTCACTGACCCAATTCAATGGGTCAGCTTTTGTTAATGAGCCGACCGCACGAACACGTTGACAACATTTAAGACGGAGCTCCTAATGACAGCTTGGGTGCTGAGAGGCTTTTTCTTATCAAGTGTTGCAATTTGGGGCTATTTTTAGACGCCGTTTTACGTCCCCAACTAAATTCGTGAGCATTTGATGAAATTGGATCCACGTGCAAGATGGTGCAAGTGATTGAAACCGATAAAACTGTGAACATTCATTCGTTCTTGCACTCAGTTAATTTGCAGTGCTGTATATTTGAACGCCTTTGGTTGGGAATGAACCGCCTCTAGTTTGACACTGATAAAATCAATTCCAGATTCAATTTACCTCGTAGTATTTGTAATGTCCCATGATGACACAGAGTCATTGTTGTTAGGAAAAGAGAACTGAAGAGACAAACGATCAACAGTTTGGCAGAGTTTTTCTCTTGTATCTATTCTTCAAAGCAGGCAATTAGGCCTAACATCACAGCCACTTAACTAAGTCTGTACACCAAATTGATTCAGACTCCAGCGTTGGACCTTGCAGACATGGTGCATTTAGTTATGCAAATGCTTATCTCTCTGTGTGATTGGTTAATTAACCTGCAACGCAGATAGTCCCAGCCATGCACAGTGGCCATTTGATGGCTAAATTGTGGGTCAATTGGGTTTTTAACATTTTCAAAGCAGGCTTAGAGGCATGTCTTTGTTCCTCCGAGTCTTGTGTGGCTTTTCTCGGTTTAATGACTCGTTCCGTGGGTCCCACAAGGTTAATGTGTTTAAACTCACTGTAATTGAGCTTTTGACATATCTTTCAGGCTTTTTGAAAAAAGTGTCATATTATGCCATGTTCCTGCTCCTTGATTGTTATTATCTCCCATTCCTTCTCCCTCCCTCCGTGGCCAGCTCTAAACTCTCTACCCCAGCCCCCCCCCTTTCTACCCTGAGTTATGAGCATCCCCATGGGAAGTCATTTATAATGCCATTGGAGTGACAATAATTCGTTTGCACACCATTTCACTCTGCCCTCTGTGCCTTGGCAGGCTTTTATGGGCCACATTTTTGTTTCCCCCAGAAACACATTGTCCAACCATCCTCAGAGAACACGCAAAAGCATTTAGCCAAAACCGGAACTGGACGTCTTCCAATAAGTAAGAAATAAGTGACATAACATCTTCCAGAAGCATTTGAGGTCAACGTTTGTTGGTGCTTTCGCAGCTATACTTCACTATTTTGAAAGTAAAAAGCAAGACAGGAGGAAAAAAGGGAAGGAGAGAGGGTTGCGCGGTGCAGCCGCCGACTGCATTTCTTTTCATTGTTCAGTGAACAATTATGTTCAGATTTTGCTGTTATGTAGGTATCATTCCACATGAGATACAGACACAATTCTTGACAGCCCCGCATGGATTTTCTTCAGATCCTGCCACCAGCAGACTGACGTCTCCTGACAACATGAGGATCACTTGTCATTGGGATAACATACTGTATGACTCTGATATTTATTAATAAAGGGATGTAGCAGACGTGTTGTATTCATTCCACGCCATTAGGTGTAGACAGATAATGAGCAAAAGCTTTTTAGTGCAGACGTTGGCATGTAATTAAGCATGTCTGTTGCTGCTATGTTGCAGGTGATCCTGATCTTGACTAAGCTGTATGACTTCAACCTGGGGGCCGTTACCGAGAGCTCACTGTGGAGGTAAGTTTGTTTTTAATCATTGCTATTTTCCATCTAAATGGAAAGGTCATGGCATCATTGCAGGGCTTTTATAAAAATGCAAAAGCGCGGCCCTAAAAACAATAAGGATAATATATTCATAGAGAATGCAGCATAGTGTAAGTGTGATTTATAGTGTTCTCACTTGCTAGGATATGAAAAATCAAGTTACACTGGAAGGCAATATGAAGTATGTTTTAATAAAGCAATCTGAAGTAGTTCAGAATGAAGTACCCTCCCCTTTGCTTCCTTCAGTCCCATAAATAACACAACTGAGAAACAATCTTTTAGGAACCTATTTTCTGTCCATCAGCAGAGACACTTTTTGAAGGGCTATTTTTGAAAGATGAACCGGAAGACTTATCTGAAGGATTCTTTGTGTCTCTTCTCGTCTGACCTAGAAACTTCCTGATGGAGTTTTCTTGATTGATTGCCATCCGTAACCTTTTGTTTCAGAAGCAATTGACATGCAATCGCTACTGTATAGCCGTAGTAATTCCATTCAGTATGTATTGAGAGGTGAGTTACGGTGCCCTGTCGGATCATAAATAAGAATGGAATTCATTAAGGATTATACCACAGAGGCCAATCCAGCCCTCTCATATGCCTTTTTTCTCACCTCTCCCATAGCCTGCAGAGAACTCATTTCATTCTGAAATACATGTGAAAAAGAGACCATCAGTCCGCCAAGCATAGACTTTCAAATTAATATCTGTTTCACCAGAGGCGCCGCTAAGATTTACACCCGACTTGACACATTTTGAAATCCCATATTGTGTACAGGAGGTCTTCCATCATCAAGGTGTCTGCTTAACAAAAGCACCACGAGTAAATTAGAGTGTACCTAGGGGGGCGCACGGAGGCTCTTAGTATGGGTATTAGAAAAGCAGAGATTTGAATGTTATGAGAAGAAACGGGAGTAAATGATTTCTGTGATAACACAATAAATGATTTATGACTACAGCTCCGGGCCACTGTTGGTGGCAGAATGCAATGTGCAGATCAATGGGTGACTCGCAGAGGCTTTCTATACACACATCGTGTCCCTTTGTGTTTACCCTTTCTGCTAACGAAACTTCACATTATAATAACGCCATTTAAGAGGCTTTCTTCCACAGCCTCAATCAAAAGACAGATATGGCGACTGAAAGGAGTACTTAAGCACAAATACAAATGTGTCGAGGGGTAAGTCTTTGTAAACAATGCCGACACCAAATGGGAAGATTCAGATTAATGCACAGACAATGATAGCAGACACTGGGTATCTATCCAATTATGCAGTGAAATTACATTTGGAGGCACGCAGGTAGAACTGAGAGCGTGGATTGGCTGTTTTGTGGCGTGGAGAAATATGAAGATTGGGATGACAAACACATCTGCCCTTGTCATGGGATGCATTGGACTTGTAAGGGACAAGCAGCATCTTAACATTTTGCGACAGACCTACAATAAATGTCTTATTAAATTTAAACACGGGCCATTTAAGTAATGAGGACCAAGAACTGTCTCATTTGTTCTCATTTATTGTTCTCTTTTTATCTGCTTTTTAACTTAAACCTGTCAGCTTTGTGTGCTAATTTGTTGCACTATAGTATCAGAAATACCACACTCCCGTGGTTCCCCTGCTGAAAAGAAAACTGAATACAAGAGGATGAAACTAAATATCTAAGTCAGTTGAAAACAGAGAGAACAAAAGGCCACTAATTTAAGATAAAAAAAGACTGCTTGAAAGGCTTTCACCACTGCTCTTTGAATTTATTCCTCATCGTCTTTAATGTACAAACATCTCCTGGCATGAAAGGAGAGTAATGGCTTATCTGCTGTAAGATAACACTGTTCATCGCTCAGGATGTTGTTATATTTAAGGACTACGCTCATGTTGGATGTTTTTTTTCCTTTCACTGTAATTTGCATTTACTGTATACACTTACCACTCAGCGGCCACTTTATTAGGTACACCTTGCTAGTACCACGTTGGACCCCCTTTTTTTCAGAAATTTTTCGTGGCATAGATTCAACAAGGTGCTGGAAACATTCCTCTGAGATTGTGGTCCGTATTGACATGATAGCGTCACACAGATGCTTGTTGTTCCACCACATCCTAAAGGTGCTCTATTGGATTGAGGTCTGGTGACTGTGGAGGCCATAGAGAGGTGAAGTCACTCCCCTTCCGGTGGACCCCATGAGACCTTATTTCGGAAAAAATATTAACGGTGGTCAATGGCGAGAGACAAATATTTTTTTTGATCTCATTTGAATTGCGCCATGAATCACACATATGTTTGTCAATTTAAAACGTAATTTTGCAAGTCAAGAAAGTCTGTTTCACGTAGTATCATTTATTTTTGTGTGTAACCACTCCGTGAACTACATCTCTCGTCTCGCACGATATACGGTACCAACACTAGCTAGCCAGCTAACTGCTGTGTTCCACGCACAAATGTATAACGTTATCTTACCTGATGTGTTTTATCCAGTAACTCCTGGTCTTTGTATCGGCCGGGAAGCGAAAGAACGAGCGAGACCGGTTGCTTGTGTGAGTACATTTCAGTACGAAACACACAGGCATTGTAATTTCAGCGAGAGAGACGTCACTTACGCAACTTTTGGGTGCGTCGTCTTTCTAATTACGTATTTTCACAGTCTGATACTTCAACAGTTTTACGACAAACTGCGACTTTCTTGACTTGCAAAATTATGTTTTAAATTGACATTGACATTCAAACGGGATCAAAAAATTATTTGTCTCTCGCCATGACTACCGTTTATATTTTTTCCCAAGTAAGGTCCCATGGTGGTTCACCGGAACGGGAGGGACTTCACCTCTATATTTGAGTACAGTAAATTCATTGTCATGTTCAAGAAACCAGTTTGAAATGATTGGAGCTTTGTGACATGGCATGTTGTCCTGCTGGAAGTAGTCATTAGAAGATGGGTACACTATGGTCAAAAAGGGATGGACATGGGCAGCAACAATACTCAGGTTAGGCTGTGGCGTTTAAACTTGGGCTGTCCTCAACCAAAGAAATTCTTAGTCGACTAACACTCGTGCGATTTTGCCGACTAATCGATTAGTGGATTTAATCGACAGATCTGTGAGTTTCTCCACAAAGAATCACACAAAAGCACCACTTTAAATTGAGATATGTGCTCATAAGTTTCTTGGAAATAAGTCATTCAGCATGAAAAAAAGCATAAAAAATTGACTAAAGAAATCTTAGTCGACTGAGACCAAAACAACCGAATGGTCTACTTATCGACTAAGACAGGGCAGCCCTAGTTTAAACGATGCTCAATTACAAAGGGGACCTACACTTTCATGTTGTTAACGCCAAATTCTGACCCCACTATCTGAATGTCGCAGAAGAAATCTAGACTCATCAGACCACCCTGTTTCAATTGTAGCCTCAATTTCCTTTTGTTAGCTGACAGGAGTGGCACCCGGTGTGGTCTCCTGCAGCTGTAGAACATCTGCTTCAAGGTTAGACATGTTGTGCATTCAGAGATGCTCTTCTGCATGCCTTGGTTGTAACGAGTGGTTATTCAAGATACTGTTACCTTTGTATCAGTTCAAACCAGTCTGGCCATTCACCTCTGACCTCTGCCATCAACAATGCATCTTCGCCCAGAGAACTGCCGCTCACTGGATATTTCCTCTTTCTCAGACTGTTCTCTGTAAACCCTAGAGATGGTACGTGGAATATCCCAGTGGATCAGCAATTTCTGAAATGCTCAATACAACCATGCCACGTTCAGAGTCACTTAAATCCCCTTTCTTTACCATTCTGATGCTTGGTTTGAACTTCAGCAGATCATCTTGACCTCATGCCTAAATGTATTTGAGTTGCTGTCATATGGTTGGCTGATTAGATATTTGCACTATTGAGAAGTTGAAGAGGTGTACCTAATAGAGTGGCCAGTGAGTACGTGATTGTTGACCATTTTCCAAAGCATACCTGAGGTTCATAAATTGATTTCCTACCTTGCAGGCAGCCGCTTGTTTCATTACATGTCAGTGTAGCATGCTTGCAAAGACGTGCTTGACACGTGCCAAGTGGATATTTAGCACAATGTGTCTATCAAAGCTACATTTTCCTGAATGGTTTTGCGAGTAGGAAATGCCTAATCAATATGACAACATTTTTAATGCAGAAAGCTACCAAACTGGCCTTGTCCTTCTCTTGATATCCATATTTTCTCTTTTGTTGTCAAAAAATGTGATTGCAACTCTCTGTGAATGCATTTTTGTTGTTAGAGCTTCCTTTTAATGCAGTGGTAAGGAGGAGTTTTCAGATTATCTCCTGTAATGCATTAAAAACTCAATAGGCTAAAGGTACCCTGTCAAGTTTTCTCGTGAACACAGTTATGTTGACATTCAGTTTTGTTCGCTGTGTGTATCTATGAGGCCTAATAAACCTGTTGAATGCATTTCCTTCATAATTTGCATTTGCAAAGTTGATTTAATTGTCTATTTTTAAATCTGCATTGTTAAATCCATACTCATTTGTTAGCAGTCTTCTATTTCCTGTCTTTTGCTGATGCGTCGCTACATTTCTTCTTGGGTTATTGTTACCAACTGATCATTTCATTTGACAGACATGGCCATTTTTTCAGTAAATGTATTTATTTTATTTGACTGCTGCTTCAACTCCACCCGTTGACATTGTCATTCTCTGTATCTTACCATATTCCACTAGTTCATCTTATTTTTAAGCATTGTATAGCTTGCATGCACAATTGCACATGCAAAACATTTGCATTAATGTCTTAGCAACTTTCTCGCTTTCGATTCGGTAACTTTTAAAAAAGCACCTAGCAACAATAGCGGGTTTTGGACAGACCATAACTCCTCAAAATTGAGGGGTCGCCAGTATGTTTCAGTGAATGTGCAGTTGGCCACTCTTCAGTCTGACAAATGTAAATATAAATGTGTGTAAAATTATCAATTACTGATCTCCATTGTTTGACCGGGGAACTCCTTCTCCTTTGTCTTTGTTGTAAATGATTTACTTGACTATAAGTTTCATTTTGTCTCAAAATACACAGAGTTAACATGACAGTGTTTATTCCAGTGTCTGGATCCTCTCTATTCATGATATTTATACAACATCCTACATATAGCCTAAGGCTTTCAAAATTAGAGGTAGATTTAGATGCATATTAATGAGATGATAGCAGCTTGAAAAATAATGATGACTAATGTTAAAGTTGCTAAATTTGATATCCAGAGCATTAATACAGCAGCAAACAACTATTTTAAGTAAAGATATGGAGTAATGTCTACCTGAGCAGAGAATGAGGTCACTCTGCTTCTGTGTGTTGTAACCTGAGTTTCTCCTTGCTGTGTTGACATCCCCAGGCCTCAATATTACAAATCCTACTATAGCGAAGGCATGACCTGCCCTAGTCTGCCTCTGATTGGCTTTTGTGCTTTTAGTGTATGTGAGCATGCCCCACATGGCTAGCTCATGGCCACCGTTGTTTGCATCGTTAGCGCTGTTTGCATCGTTAGATGTGAGCCGCCGGCTCATTGTCGCCATGTTGAGAGATGTTGAGAGCTGTTGAGAGGCTACAGATATGCTCCTAATCCTGTATTCAGCACTTTTTAAGCCAGTTACTATCAGTTACTGTCAGACAGGGTTTTCAATCGATTAAAATATTGAATAGTGATTAATTGCATGATTGTCCATTGTTAATTACGATTAATCGCAAATTAATCAAATATTTTGTTATCTGTTGAAAATGTACCTTAAAGGGAGATTTTTTTCAAGTATTTAATACTCTTAACATAGGAGTGGGCAAATATGCTTGGTTTATGCTAATGTATGTATATATTAGTTATTGGAAATCAATTAGCAACACAAAACAATGACAAATATTGTCCAGAAACCCTCACAGGTACTGCATTTAGCATAAAATATATGCTCAAATTATAACATGGCAAACTGCAGCCCAATAGGCAACAACAGCTGTCAGTGTGTCAGTGTGCTGACTTGACTATGACTTGCCCCAAACTGCATGTGATTATCATAAAGTGGGCATGTCTGTAAAGGGGAGACTCGTGGGTACCCATAGAACCCATTTTCATTCACATATCTTGAGGTCAGAGGTCAAGGGACCCCTTTGAAAATGGCCATGCCAGTTTTTCCTCGCCAAAATTTAGCACAAGTTTGGAGCATTATTTAGCCTCCTTTGCGACTTGGTACCAATGGATTCCTTAGGTTTTCTAGTTTCATACGATGCAAGTATCTTCACTCTAGCTTTAAGGCTGCTACAACCTGAAAAATGCAAGTTGGGTTAATGAATAAAAGAAATTATTGTCGTTAAAACAAATTTGCACACATTATTGCATTAACTTTGACAGCCCCCCATGTAAATATATGCATAATGACGTTACAGATATGCACATTAGTTTGTGACGTAATCTTGCGACATCCAGCAACATTCTGAGCAGACTTGAGCTACTTTCAATCGAAAATAGTTGGCAACGCTGCTAGTAGAGCACAAGATATAAAGAAAATGGGTACATACTCATCAAAACAGTTCTCACTTGTGGTCAAAACCTCCACAGGGTTCCTTCAACAGTCATTCACTTAATCAGTCTGTTTGCACAGCACATCTCTGTAAAACATGATCTCTGCAATACTGACTGACTACTTGAAAGCTCTGTTTTTTATTCAACTGCCACCCATGTACTGAAGCATGCTGGCTGAATAAAGAGCAGACTCTTCCATTAGTGAGTCTGTTTTCATGTGTTATTTTTTTCCAATTTGGTCCTTTTATAATTTGAGTACCTACATCAGTGGAGTAATGAGAGCACACTTTTTTTCAGTATGGCACATTTCTTTCACGATCTCAGAAGTGCTTTATAAGAGCAACAAAAACAAAAAGAACACATTAGCATGGAGCTAGTCTCTCTCTCTCTCTCTCTCTCTCTCTCTCTCTCTCTCTCTCTCTCTCTCTCTCTCTCTCTCTCTCTCTCTCTCTCTCTCTCTCTCTCTCTCTCTCTCTCTCTCTCTCAAGCAAGCTGATTTTCGTTCCATAAAGCAAAAGGCTGCCTGAGAGGTAGAAAAATCTATCTGAAAACGTACGGTATACTTTTGAGATGCAGTCACGCGAAGGATAACTGATTTGCAGTTAATGGCCTAAAACATACCAAACCACTGGAATGGCGCTTTAAAGTCTGTCCAAGGCAGGTCTCTAATGGATTTTTCATCACACATACAACATGTTGTTTCTGTTTCTGTCCAGATCCTCAGATTATGGAAGCACCTACACCAAACTCAACGACAAAGTGGGCGCAAGGACGGTTTTGAGTTACCTGTACGTCTGCCCTACCAACAAACAGAAGGTCAGCATTTCCCCGTTGCTTTTATCTCTCCGTCTGATCTCTCACAAGCCTAGTCGTGACATCAAATTACAGATTTTCTTTTTTTAAATTGCTGCCAAATGACGGTATCTCTGTCTTTCTCTCTCCCTCTTCTAATACCGTATCCCTCGTCTGGCCCTCTGTACTTTAGATAATGATGCTTAGCGACCCAGAGGTAGAGAGCGCTGTTCTCATCAGTTCAGATGAAGGGGCAAGCTTTGAGAAGCATCCCATTAACTTCAATATCCTGAGCCTGCTTTTCCACCCTGCACAGGAGAACTGGATACTGGCTTACAGTCATGACAGCAAGGTATAGCTTCTGAGTGAATCCAGAAATGTGATTCTTCCGCGGATGTGATGATATGGCTGCTCATTAACAATGTCTTCCTACTAAAACTTGTGAGATGAAGCTCGGCCTAATTTTATCTTACAGCTGTACAGTTCAATGGACTTCGGGAGGAAATGGCAGCTCGTTCACGACAACGTGATGCCAGGCCGATTCTACTGGTATGATTACGTGGATCCTATTTTTTGCACAGTGATTGATTGTAATTTGCATAATGATAGTGTTCATGACCCTATATGCTGCCAGACGGATCCAGTGACCTCTTGTCTCGAAACGGACCCCCCACCCCCCACCCCATGGCAGTCAAGCACAAAACTGATTACATCCACATCACGTAGACCTGAAGGAATATTGTGCTTCTTTTTTCCATAGCACAAACATGACATGCTGTTTTTGTTGTCGCTGTCATTTAGTAATCTCGACTGCTCGAGCGCAAGGCGGTGAATATTGATGGGAGCCCGTTTATCCCTGTTTGTCATGGTACGTGTCAAACCCAAGAGTGTTTTTTTAGCCGTGAAAGAAAGGACATCGGTTGGAGGACATCCTCTCCACATGCGTGAACAGCGAGTCGTTAGATGAATAAGAACAGCGCAGCGGGTACGGCGGCACTCAAAACAATGCATTATTTGTGCTCTTGAAAACCATTCCTTCATGCACATTATGTCAGATAGTTATTTTTCAAAATGGTTTTGCAGCAACCTACAATTTCATAACAACACACATTTGCTATGGTAGATATTTCTGGGAATAGCGGATGTCTGTTGTTGTTTCCTGTGTTGATGCTTTGGTGAATTGAGATTAATTGCCGCTGGTGGCGGCGATTCTACACTGACTGGTTCACAGGAGATAAAAAAAACATCTTTCTATGGGTTTCACAGAATAGGGATGTTCATCGACAGCTGTGATACTCAACCTGGCCTCCCGCTCTTTTTTTATCTCATTCTCATTTTCTCTTTTTCTCCCCCATCTCCACTTCTCTCTGCTCCTCTCTATCTTCTCCTCCTCGCGCTCTCTCAAGGGCGGTAATGGGGCTGGACAGAGAATCAGATGTGGTCCACATCGAGACGCGCATCGCAAAAGGCCGTGAGTGCTGCACTCCAGTCCACCGCAATAGCGAGACCCACGGGGACCCCACTGCCTCTCATTTAGAGCGAGGTCACGGGGAAGATGAGACCCGTTCTGTTGTTCAGATTGGTCCCTGAAGTCTAGTAAAGCAGAATAGGTGTCTTCTGACAAAAACGGAGAGTTTTAGTGGGTTGATGGATGTTTCTTCTCTTTAATCTATCCCCTGCGTCTCATAGACAAACCTCAACTCCCCCCCAGCTCTAAACAGCATGGTATATTCTGTCAAAGCAATTATAGGGGTTTCCTGCATTGGAAAATATACTCATATTCCTCCTGTGGTGAGAAAATCTGTCTCTGAATTAACTTTTTTTTTGTTGCAGTGTGATGCACTGCAAGTGCATTGTAGTCTTGAATCTCAGCATATTTGAATTGCAAAAGGGCCGACTGTCCACTGGAGTATTACTTAAAGCAGCAGTAGGTAGCATTGGAGCAAATATGATTAAAAAAGTTATTCTTATAAAACTGTCACTATATGCTGACAGTAGTGCATGAGACAGGTAACCTGAAAAAAAATCATGAGCCTCCGGTGGCCTCCGGTGTCCTCCGGTACTCCTATGGCATCTGCAAGATTTCACAGACCGGAGGAAAACAACCAATCAGAGCTGAGCTGGAGCCTTGCCATCTCTGAGCAACTGTCAGTCACTCGCAAACTCTGATTAAACGGTCAAACTAGGCAGCGCTGATCAAATATGAATCAAGTTTGTGACCTGGCTGCCATGTTGGGATCAGTTGAGGAAATACCAAGCACCGCCCAACAGCCGGAGCACAGTTTCTCACTTTACAGGTAAACAGTACACTACAAGATGTTTCTGATGACATTTTATGCGAGAAATAGGCATTACAGTAACAGAATATTAATTCATATTTGATCAGCGCTGCCTAGTTTGACCGTTTGATCAGAGTTTGCGAATGATTGACAGCTGCCGCCGTTGAATGAACAGCCAATAGGAACGCTCTCTCTCTCTGAAATGACCTGTGATTGGCCAAAAGATTTTTGAAAGCCTGAAAACAGATCCGTAAGGAGGTGCAGAGGTCTAGTTTTCTCTCTTGAATTTCAATATGCTGAAAGGTTATTATAGAATTTTTGCCCAATGATGCCAAAAACATTCTGCCTACTGCAGATTTAATGAATATTTTTTCATTATTTCATTATTTCTACATTGCTTCAGAACTGTGAACTTAAAGTATGTTTAGCATTCGCATACTGTATAGCAGCTGCCTACAAAGTACCGTTTGAAGATGTAAACGGTTGTAATTTAGTCCTCATTGATTTCCTTTCGACTCTTTCCAGGCGCCCAGTACGTGAAGTGCAGAGCCCAACGATGCACAGAAGGCAACAAACTGTACCTCTTTCCGGGACATGTAGACACCAACTCACTGGTGGTGCAGGATGAATACGTTTTCACACAGGTTTGCGTAGTAACAGATTACTTTTCTTCTCTATCTTGTCACCCGACGGCTTCTGTCTCTGTGAACTTTGATTTTCTTTTCTTTTTTTTATTTTGCTCTGTTGTGCATCCAGTTCATGCTTTTCCATCAAAACCCACATAATGGCTTTCCCCGACACACCTGTTCCCCACTTGCCCAATGTGTGTTTTGATTATGTTTTGTCTCGTTCATGTGAAGGCACGCTCAGTGTTTGAGTTTCCGCACAGACATACCTCCATGCCCTGAAAAATGTGTTTGCTAGCCGAGATCACACGGCAAAGGAACTGTGAATAGACAGGTTGGTGGTCCTTATTACCATTCCCTCTGACTTTGACTCCAATTAGACAGCGGCAGTCAGGGTCATTATTAGAAAATTTAATTTTCAAATGCCCTCGGCTGTCATTGATTTCCATCCACAGCTAAGTAATTTTCTCTCTGCTGGTCAGCCTTGGCACATTTGGTCATCCTTGTTAGACTCCTGCTAAGTTTCAGGAAAATCAAAAATCAAATGATACAGTTATAGAGCTCAGTGTTTGCAATGAATCACCCTGCACTCTTCCATTTTGAATAAACGCCCTTAAATGTTTGCTGTTCATATTTTTATTTATTTATCCACAGATTTAATCTTTTGATATGATATGATATTGCAGCAGCAATACTTTAGCGGTGACCCAGTTTCACTTTCAACACACTTAATCCACAGACTTGATTGAAATGGCTGCGATGTAAGAATGAAAATGTGTGAAAAAAAAAAATATCACAGCATGATTCAGAAATGGTGATTCAATAAAATGCCCAAATTGCATTTAGCTGAGATGAGATTGACCGTCAAGGCAGAGGCAGACATGAGGAAGATGTCTGGTGAAAATAACTGGGCACAGAAGAGTGTCTGCGCGGCGCTGTGGTGCCACAGATGACTTTCTTGTGACTTTCATTGCTCGGGGCAGTTGGATTTAACTTGACAAAGAGTAATGAGGTTATCGATTGGGCTACAACGAAATAAGCAGTCTTCAACACCTCCAAAGTCTCTTGGGAGAGAAAGAACAGCCAAGTGCAACATCCTCAAAAATGTGGCCTGGGAAAATGCAGCTCATTGATTTTCGATAGATTATTCCATTAGAGCCCTAATGTAGTGTGTTGGGGGACAAACACCATCCTTCTAGTTGATTAGAAAATAAGCAATCAAGTAGTGTTGCCCTGCCTGTAAGTGGACGGGAAAGTGGTAGTGCATTAAGATCTTCAAGACATACTGTAGATAAAGCCAACACAATTTTCAGTGCCTCTTAGCTTTGGACTAATTGAGATAATTATAATAATTTCTGTTGTGCTTGTAATTTTAGTCCGCTTTTGACACTGTGGAGTAAAATTGCGAGCGTTTTTATCAAACCAGTCATGTGTTGCAAATTAATACACCTCCTTCAGGAGAAGCTTTATGTCCTCATTTCACATTAGGGATGTGACTCTATCTTGTAAATTTCCTCCCATCCCATTTTTAAAATCCATTTTCCGGACAGTCTACATAGCTCTCTCTATGTAGGAAGAACCCATGGCATCAATCAAAATGCATACAAAAGAGTTGCTGACCTAAAATGGGGAAAAACAAGGTGTTATTTGAAGCGGCACTAAAATATGTATAATGTGGTCTATTTAAAGAATGACAAAGCCTCTTTGACTTCATTGCAAAGGTAACCAAGTCAGGACGAGCTAGCTACTTTGTCTCCTACATGAGAGAGTCCTTCAAGCGGATGAAATTGCCCAAATATTGTCTACCAAAGGTAAGCTGCAAAGACACCAAATAACTGTCAGATAATAAAAGATGTATTATCATAAAGACACATGATTGTTGTTTTAGAATACACATTTTGTGAAGAAATGTCCCACTATATTCAAAATATCCTGGACAGTTATGGTCCTCTCTTTTAAGCCTCTTTTGTGTTTGCTCGCTCTCATTCTCACCCATTCTCTCTCTCTTTCCCTCCGTCTCACTTTCTCTCACCAACGCCTCCCTGCAGGACATGCACATTATCAGTACAGATGAGAAGCAGGTATTCGCTGCAGTCCAGGAGTGGAATCAGAACAACACTTACAGCCTGTATATCTCAGACTCCCCTGGGGTCTACTTTACCCTTTCATTAGAGAACCTGAGAACCAGCAGAGGACCCGCCGGTAACCTACTGGTTGACTTTTATAAGGTGCGTAGTTGGTCTTGTTCATGGGCTGCTGCTGTCAGTGCACCACTAATGCCCCTTCCAGTCATTTCACAAAGTAGTAGAAAACATTTATCAGTTTACTAACCTGTGATTGTAATTAAACTGGGGCAGCAACTACCAATTATTTTCATTATCACTTATATTTTCTCCATTAATTGATTAGTCATTTTGTCTATAAAATGTTGCATACATTTTTTTCAGATCCCGAGGGGACGTATTCAAATTGCTTGTTTTATCTGATCCCAGTATAAAATCCAATGATATACATTTAACAGTGATATAAAACAGAGAAAAGCTGCAAATCCTCACATTTAAGAAACTCAAACGCAGTGGTGGAATGTACATTTACTCAAATACTGTACGTAAAGTGGCAAACCCTTAAGATTTCAGTCCTGGTTGATTTAGAATTTCTATTGGAGTGAAAACAATGGATTTGTGCTTAGAATGTAGCAGTGTGGAGTCTTTTTGTTGATACATGAGCATATTTCTATTAGTTTTGTGTGCCAATGTAGTTCCATTTTAAATACACATACAATTATTGTCCAGAAACCCTCACAGATACTGCATTTAAAAAAAATAATCATAACATGGAAAACTCAAGCCCGACATTCAACAACAGCTGTCAGTGTGTCAGTGTGCTGACTTGACTATAACTTGCCCCAAACTGCATGTGATTATCATAAAGTGGGCATGTCTGTAAAGGGGAGACTTGTGGGTACCCATAGAACCCATTTTCATTCACATATCTTTAGGTCAAAGATCAAGGAACCCCTTTGAAAATGGCCTTGACAGTTTTTCTTCGCCAAAATTTAGCATAACTTTATTATTTAAACTCCTTCACAACAAGCTAGTATGAGATGGTTGGTACCAATGGATTCCTTAGGTTTTCTATCTTCGTATGATGTCAGTGTCTTCACTCTAGCTTAGTTCTAACTCTGAGCCCGCTACAACCTCTGAAAGATCGATTGTGTTAATGCGTTAAAGAAATTAGTGGCGTTAAAACGATTTTGCATTTAGATAATACATATACATCCGTACATGTACATACAGTATTGATAATACTTCTGTACTTTTACTAACATTTTGAAAGGAGTATTTTTACACTGAGGTATTGCTTATTCTACTTAAGGGTCTAAATACTTCTTCCACCACTGCTCAAACAATGAATTGATCATTATTTGTTAATTTTCTGTTGATCAATTAATCAAATAATGAAAGTATCTTAGATGACAATGCACCTTTACTTGTTTTCTTTCGTAGGTTGAGGGGATAAATGGCATGTATCTTGCCAACAAACTGCTGGACAGCCTCGTCAAGACTTTCATCACATACAACAAGGGACAAACGTGGGACCTGCTGCCAGCTCCTGCCGCTGATGTGGCTGGGAATAACCTTCACTGCATTCTGGTGAGCCTGAGCCTTTGGGCAGGGAGTGAATTTATGCTCTTACTCATGCGAAATGAAGCTTATGACATATATCATTCATCAAATGTTTCAACCTCATCAGCTGTGCTCTGGATGTTCTTTGATTCAGAGCCATATGCGCGGGGCGAGGCGCCAGCTTCAGCATCATCCTCCTAAATGGCAGAGGAGATGCTCGGCTGGAATATTCCTATTATCAGTGTAAAGCACAGGGTGTCATCGTGTATAGTTTCAGGGGTCCAGACTTTCCATTAACCTCTGTGATTTCAATTTACTACCTGTAGTCACACCGGACTAATGAATGTTAGATTACACTGAATTACATTATGCGGCCGTGTTGTTATTCAGCAGCTATAATATTAATCTAATCCAGTCAGTATGTTCTTTAGAGTCTATGAAATATTGGAAATTGCTCAGTTAATAGCAGGTTATAGTATTTCTTTGTCATACAGATGACCATCATGCTCTTGCCTGCTTTCTGACCCCCCTCCAACCTCTGCTGTTTGAAAAGCCGTATTGATGTTTTTCAATGTGCTTTAGTCTGAGAGATGAGTGAAAATGATTTGAATCAATTTTGCCAGTTTTATCAGTGCATCTTGGGGAATTTTAATTACATGCCTTGTTTGCTTTAGAATGAAACAATTCAAATGCCCTCGGTGTCCTCTCAGCCATTTTCTGCCTCTTTTTTTCCCAGGCAAAGGGAGATGAGAGGAACAAAGTATCTTTGTTTTATAAATGGTATCTGAAAGTGCTAGCACTTTCCTCTCAACGGGAAGCATAGTTTGAAGGCAAAGCTAATTATAATTGCTTTTGTGAAGATCCGTCTCAATGCATATTGTCTCCAACCTGTGCTCCATCGGAATCCGTTTTTGTTGACAGCCATTTTGTTCGCTGCACCTTCATCTGGAGATGTCGGAGAATCCCTACACGTCTGGACCCATCACCAGCAAAAAGTCTGTGCCAGGAATCATTGTGGCTACAGGTAGGAGTTACCTAAAGGACGTGCATTTGATTCATAGATTAAACTGCATCCCTACTCTCTCAGATAAATGCGTTGTAGCAGTGCAACTGCAAATATACACAAAACTAATCACACAGTGCCCTCTTTCTGTCATTGAAATCAGATACTGAAACTCCTAAATCTCATATTTGGGGTGAGATGATTAGGTTGCAGTAAGTCATAGACGTGTCCTCCAGTGGAAAATGAGGACATGCACAGATTCACAAAATAACTCTTAACGACTTTATCCAACCAGGTGATTGTGCATATAGGTGTGTTATGGAGTCTTTGCTATGTAAATACACACCGAGTGAAATTATTCATGTTTTTGTGCTCAGGGAATATCGGAACAGAGCTGTCCTCCACTAACCTTGGGATGTTTATAACATCTGATGCAGGGAATAGCTGGAGACAGGTGGGTCTACACACTGCACGCGTTTACCTTAAACAGATTATGGATTCATGTTGGAAGCGTGTCTGTCATGAGTGGAGTAAATGTGTTTTTTTTCTCTGTGCACCAATACAGATTTTTGACGAAGAGCACAACGTTTGGTTTCTTGACAACGGTGGGGCTTTGCTGGCGGTCTTACACGCAGCGACGCCTATTCGGCACTTATGGTAGGTGTAGCTACTGTGCAACAATTGCTGACATCATAATTACTGTATGTAGGTGTTGGACTTTTAGTGGGAAATCATCTGGGTATAATTTTTTTTTTCTGGGTTTGATGCAGCATATGATTACATTTAATGTTTTGAAATGCTGATGGGCCAAGTTTGCATGATTATTGTATCGGCACTGCAGCTTCAGAACTGTCAGAATCATTTCCAACATAAGAGAGTCTGTTACAGCTTTGTACTCCTGGTTAGATATGATGGTTTGAGTGCTTTTATGTAAATGTAAAGTGGAGCAGGGTGGAAATATGAGACTGAGAATGCCCCCATAAGTCCCTCATATTGTGGGCGCTTTGTAACACTATCTACTTTGATGTCCCTGCACATTACAGCCTGTCAAAAGTGATTAAGCTCGAGGAAAGGTGATTTCAAAGCCCCCCCGAAATCTATTTCTAATGTTGCAACCTGAGTCATATCTCCCTTTTCTGTTGTTTTGTCACCTTCAAAAATTTCCCTGGGCCACGGAACATTTGTTCTGTTTTTCAGCTCGGTGTCGAGATAATTTTTCACATTGAAGAGAATCTGAGGTGCTTCATTTTTCAACTGTGGCAAACGCTAAATCACCTGATCATATTTCTTTGTAGCTTGTTTTTCACTGCTTAACCTCTGTGCCCGTGATGTTTAATGTCATATGCATAGAGAAAACAATATATTAAGCCAACGTAGGGAGTTAAACATGGATGGATAGACAGAAAGATAGATGTTCATGCGTTGACAGCTGTTGTTTTTTTGTTTTTCCTGAAGGATCAGTCTAGACGAAGGAAAAAAATGGGACCGTCACAGTTTCTCCTTGGCACCTCTGTATGTGGACGGAGTTTTAATGGAGCCGGAATCTGACAATCACATTGTCACGTAAGCAGAGACACGCACAAGTACAGTCCAGCAGGAATAACACAAATATTATCAGGCTTGAAGAATTAGCTCTTCTGTGGGTGTAAACAAAGAAAGGTCCACCTGATGTTCCTATCTCGTCTGTCAGCATAAATGACAGATTTCAGATTTGCAGGTGCTGTTATTACACCATCATATCAGAAACTCGTCTATCTGTATCTCAGGATGGTCTCATCTGAAATTTTCATTTTGGTGAATCACCTTCCAGTTTCTTTGGACACTTCAGTCATCGGTCAGAGTGGCAGCTGATCAAGATCGACTACAAGGGCCTCTTTAGCAGGAGATGCATGGATGGAGATTATCAAACATGGCACCTGCACAACAAGGTAACAGGCATATTAAGCGTTATTGATTTATTGTCAGCTTAAAGAGATGCATGTTTGTCCTTCGTCACTGTAAACGGCACACTCGCTTAAAGCAGCAGTAGGCAGATGGTTTATGGCATCATTGGGCAATAAATCCATAATAACCTTTCAGCATATTGTAATTCAAGTGTTCTGAGAGAAAACTAGACTTCTGCACCTCCTCATGGCTCTGTTTTCAGGCTTTAGAAAATCTAGCCCGTGACGGGAGACTTTGGCCAATCACAGGTCATTTCAGAGAGAGAGTGTTCCTCTATTGGCTGCTCTTTCAACGAAGGCAGCTGTCAATCACTTGCAAAATCAGATGTAAAATGTTTTCAGAAACATCTTGTGGTATACTGTTTAGCTGTAAGATGAGAAAGTTTGCTCCGGCTGGTGGGCGGTGCTTGGTGTTTCCTCAACTTATCTCAACATGGCTGCCGGGTTACAATCTTTCTAATTTTACAGCTAAACAGTACGCTACAAGATGATTCTGAAAACATTTGAGGAGAGAAGTAGGCATTACAGTAACAGAATATTGATTCATATTGATCAGCTTTGCCTAGTTTGACCGTTTGATCGGAGTACGCGAGTGATTGACAGCTGCTCAGAGACGGCAAGGCTCCAGCTCGGATCTGATTGGTTGTTTTCCTCCGGTCTGTGAAATCTTGCAGATGCCATTAGGAGCACCGGGGACACAGAGGCACATGATTTTTTTCAGATTACCTGTCTCATGCACTACTGTCAGGATATAGTCACCATTTCAAAAATCTTTTTTTAACCATATTTGCTCCAATCTTACCTACTGCTGCTTTAATGCATGAACAAAAATCTTTATTTCCGTCTCTCTTTCCAGATTTTCTTTTCAGTCTTGTGAAAAACTAAATAATCCTTTTCTTTGTTTGATAGGGAGAGCTGTGTGTGATGGGCGAGAAGCAGATCTATATGAAGCGCAGGCCAGGCAACCGTTGCATGCTGGCCCAGGACTATTCGAGGATCTATTCCTCAGAGCCATGCCTCTGCACAGCCTATGATTTTGAATGGTAATGACTTATTCTCTCAGCTTTCCCAACTGGAATCATACTGTAACTGAGACTTTTATCCTCAGTGATCCTTAATTTCTTTCATTATGTGTTTACCAAACAGCCCCTCTCCTTTGAACATCTAATTCACTAGTACGTAATTACGGCTGTTTGTAGGCAATCTGAAACAGAAGTATCAGTTTGCAGGACTTCAAATACTTTAATATCCATCTTACATTGCCCATGTTCTGGAAAACCAATATGACTGTTATTCATTGAATCTAATTATAGTTTTGAAATTGTAGATGAGAGTTAGGAACTTTTCATTGTGCCACTGCAATTTGCATAATGTCAAGTGACTTATTAGAATTCAATTAATAATGAATCACTAAATGAATTTTAAATATCTTTTATCCATCTGTCTGAAATTCTGTTTGATCCTGCTTGTCTGACAATCATGTTGCTAGTTATGGTCTTAAAATATGCCATGAAGCCCCAACTGCGAAGCATTTGCCCCACAACAAAAGCTTGTAGAAGCTAGATTATTCGAGGTGCAGTGTTTATCATTTTATGAAATGTCATGTTTTTTTTGGCAGTGATTATGGGTGGGAACGCCAGGCGGACGGGAAGTGCTCCCCTGCTTTTTGGTTTAATCCAAATGGTGCAGCTAAAAGCTGCAGCACCAGCCAAAGCTTTCTTAACAGCACAGGGTAAGTGGCCCCCAATGTTCGATCCATCACAAAACAATATTATTCCATTCCAGCTTATTTGTCACGTTGTCTCGAACACAAACAGAAAATAATGGTTCACTTCCTCAGTGGTTCAGAGAAAAAGCCTCTGTGTAGAGCTGACAAAAGCAAACTAGACTGTGTCCTGATTCCATAATACATAATGACGCTGATCCGTTCTTGAGTAGACACTCAAACACGCAATTATGGTCTGTATGGTGGCGAAACAGCTCCAAACACACGTACACTGTATAGTTGTATACTATTATAGTATATAGTATATAATAGTATGCAATACAGGATTATGACACTTTTATAAAAACTTTATGCTTCAAAGGTATCGGAAGGTTTTGTCCAATAACTGTAAGGAGGGAGGGAGGAACGTGTACTCGCCCAAGAGGCAGGCGTGTCGTCCCAGACCACCCCGAGGCCTCCGTCTGTCCACCAGTCAAGGAGAACTCAGTGCCACCGTTGGAAGCAACGTTACTTTCATGATCTACCTCGACGATGTGAGTCATATGTGTGAGTCAGTAGCTGTTGTTTTAGTAGCTGTTTTAAAGGGTCAGTTCAACTAAATTTCAACAAGACTAGCGTGACTGAAGGCTCCGTGAGCAAATTATGTAAAATTCATAGTATAGTATGTCATAAAAAAAATCCGTATAATTCATAGTATAATCTGTAAAAAAAAAAATCATAAAAAGTCATAGTAGAGTATGTAATAGAAAATGTCATAAAAAAAGTCATAATGTAGTATGTCATAAAAATAGGGCTGTCAAAGTTAATAATAATGCCTTAACGCAAATTTCTTTAATGCATTAATGCGACATGTGATTATTAGGTTGTAGCTGGCTCAGTTTTAAAGCTAGAGTGGAGTTACTGTTATCATATGAAACTAAAAAAAACAAAGGAATCCATTGGTACCAACCATGTCATACTAGCTTGTTGCGAAGGAGGCTAAATAATGTTCCAAATGCATACATTTTTTTTTCCAGAAACCCTCACAGGTACTGCCTTTAGCATAAAAAAATATGCTCAAATCATAACAGGGCAAACTGAAGCCCAACGGGCTACAACAGCTGTCAGTGTGTCAATGTGCTGACTTGACTATGACTTGCCCAAAACTGCATGTGATTATCATAAACTGGGCATGTGTGTGAAGGGGAGACTCGTGGATACCCATAGAACCCATTTTCATTCACATATCTTGAGGTCAGAGGTCAAGGGACCCCTTTGAAAATGCCAAATTTTAGCGCATGTTTGGAGCGTTATTTAACCTCCTTTGTGAGAAGCTAGTATGACATGGTTGGTACCAATGGATTCCTTAGGTTTTTCTAGTTTCACATGATACCAGCTTCACTCTAGCTTAAAAACTGAAATTAGTGGCGTTAAAACAAATTTGTGTTAATTGTTATTATTGCGTTAACTTTGACAGCACTAATTTTTTAATATATTGTAAGCACCTGTTGACCTTTTAGAATAGTGTGACAGAAATACAGATATCTCAAAGTAGTAGTAAATAAAACCAAAGCTATCTGCGTGGCTGGATGCCACATCATTTTTTTTGTAATTTAGGTGAGAACACTTTAATAATGGGAATAAAAGTTGGCATGATGGCACCAGACAATAAACTAATCCTTGGGACACTTTCATGTCCTCTGGAGCTCTCTTTTTTACTTTTCCTCTTCTTGTCTCAGTTGAGTTTCTGTCTCCTCCCATTCATATTCACCTGCAAAATGTTTGTGACACAACATATAGGACGTCTCAGCCCAAGCACTTTAGAAGTGGACTGTGGTTACTTCACGTGTATGTGGTCTAGTTGAAATATCCTGACCTAAGCTGTTGTGACAGATGCTATGTCTTAACGCCTGTCCACAGGGAGACTCGCTGAAGACCAGCATCCAGCTAGACTTCGGGGACGGCATCAAGATCACATACTCTAACCTGAGCAGGACCGATGATGGCATCAACCACATCTACAGAACGACTGGGATTTACCGAGTGACAGCTTCTGCTGAAAACAACCAGGGATCTGACAGCAGCACGCTGTTTTTACACATCACCAGTATGTGAATAAGAAACATCATTACTCATTCCTGCGGCAGTGCATATAGCATGAATCTCGTCTCTTTCATGGATAGTCACGTCCCCCACTCTGCTGAATTTCATTTCAGTCATGGCTGTATTACTTTTCTGCATTTTAGCCTTGGAAAATGGAAAAACACACACCTGGAGCTAAACGTACATCGGCTGTGATCGCAGTCATATTTTGTGTTTCATGAATTTGTGTGTGTTTTACGTGTTTCTGCATTTATTTGTATGCACACGTGTGTAATGAATGTACGGATGGATTGTGCGGTGGTGTATGTGTTGCTGCCTCAGGTCCAGTGGAGCGTATATATCTCTCCGCTCCTATCGTAGCCGTCAGGGGGAAGGAGGTTAATCTGACTGCGGTGGTCTGGCCGAGTCACACCAGAACATTGACCTTCTTCTGGTGGTTTGACAACAGCTCAGAGGTGAGACGCTTTTCCTCCCACTCCCGCTATTGTTCCACTCACACTTTTTTGTCCTTTTTTACTGCAGTCTTTTCCATCTTCTCTTGATGTCCTTGTGTTGCTGTTTACAAAGTGTAAATCTACAGAGCTTTCACACAAATCATGCAAAATGACTGCACGTGACTGCGCTGTGTCTTTCTGAAGGATCCAGCTAGGATGGCTGGTCATATTTATTTATCACGTTGATTGTGTTCACTGCAGCACCCCCCTCATTATACAGTATGTCAAGGGCTGCATGTTTCGTAGTATTCTATATACGCCTGGGAGGATGCAGGGTTTTCTGTGAAATCCTCTGTGTTTTTCCTTTTTAAATCCAGCCCATTATAACCTTGGAGGGAAGCATCTCATACACGTTTCAGAGAGAAGGAAAAAACAAGGTCACGGTCCAGGTTGCTTCTGGAAGCACCATAATGCAGGATTCAAAAGTTATAACTGTTAAAGGTGAGTGGGGGAGACAGTCTTCAAAGCACTTTAATTGGTGTGATGTACGTTACATGAATATGCAATACGCTTTCTCGGGGAAAGTCTGATGCCTCTCGGTCCACGCTGCAAGCAACGCCACGTTGTTGTCAACGTGGACTTATCTAATGAATAAAATGTCACGGCGGGCGAACACGAAATCTTGTGGAGCAATTAACTTCAAGGCGTATGTTGCCAAATGAGAAAAGACAAAACTGCACATCAGATTAATCAAAAATGAAACCGGTAGTAACATTCATATTCTAACACACATCACTTCGCCTTTTTTTTTTACCCCAGAGTTCTTCAGGTCGCTGCTGTTGTCCTTCTCGCCAGCTCTTGATGAGCACAATCCTGACATCCCAGAGTGGAGGGAGGACATAGGCCGTGTGGTGCGGACAGCTCTGTCACAGGTACATCGCGACCATATCGCTCTGAGGTCTCTCCTGGAGCTAACATCAGCCACCAGTGGCTTTCAGGGTCATTACTATTTCATACCTGTATGCAGTATTGATACTGCAGTCATGATGTTTTATGGTCCATGTGTGAAACTTGGTCTTTTTTTACCTTACCTTTGACGATAGTAACTAAACACGATTATCTAGTGTCAATTTCAATTGACGCTGATGTCAAAATGTGGATGTTTGGTGATTTTGACTGTAGTGTTCAAAGTTTAGAATCAGTCCGAACTTTATACCTGACTGTTGTGTTGTCCTGTCGCTGCAGGTGTCTGGGGTTCCTGAAGATCAGCTGCTTGTGTCTTTGTACCCTGGACTTCCATCTACAGCAGAGCTGTTTATTCTGCCTGATGAGCATACATCAAGTGAGCACAAGAGAGGGAGTGAGGAGGCTCTAGAGACGGTAAGAACCATCCTATCTCGAAATATTGGGTTTGGTTATCATGTCAACTATCAAGAATGGGCGTTTCTCTTCTACTGATATGACACATGAAATTATATGATTAGGTATGAAGAAAGTATATGAAGGCTGTTACCACCAGTTAAAAATTGGATTAGCTTTAATTTATAAACCGAAAGACGCTTGAAGTTATAGTTCAACGTTTCTTAATTCACTTTTTTGCAGAGAGTTAGATGAGTTAGAGCTAAAGATCTACTGTAACTGATCCACATATTATATCTTGTTTGGGTAACACTTTATATGAAGGTCATGTCTCTAAAGCATTATAAGCACAATCATAAGACATCATAATGCAATTATAAGGCTTTATAAAACACTTTGTAAATGTTTATGATCTTGTATGAAGGTTTATAAAGTATTATAAGTTCAGCATTCATTATTTCTCCAAGCCAAAGTGACAACAGTGTTTAAAAAAATAATCTGAGTCCTGGTTACACAGCACATTATAATACCATAACTTTAGCCAGTTATGAAGACACATAACTGTGTGAATGTGTGTGTGAATGGGTGATTGCTGACATGTTGTGTAAAGCACTTTGAGTGGTCGGAAGACTAGAAAAGCGCTATATAAATGCAAGTCCATTTACCATTTAAATAGGCCACGGTCAATGCGACTTTTGTCTTCCGATCATCCCAGAACGCATTAACTGTCAAGTCTGTAAGCTCCGAGGTCAGATCTTGCTCGCATTGGATGCAATCAGCCAGACCACATGCTGAATTGGACTGACTCGCATTGAGTTCGGATCTCACATTATGACATTTTATGAAATTTTTTGACATACTATGCTATGACTTTGTATGACTTTTTAGACAAACTATACTATGACATGTTTTATGACGTTATACTACGGCTTTTTAATGACAAACTGTACTATACTATGATTTTTTTATGACATTTCTATGAAATGCTATACCATGAAATTATTTATTTAATACTATGTTTTTTTTTATATACTATACGATGACTTTTTTATGACATAGTAATATCACTGGTGACATTTTTATGACAGGACATACTATGACTTTTTTTGACGTACTGTACTATGACTTTTTTCGAGATGTGATATTTTTTAGGACTTTTTCCAGCACACTATACTAAGACATATTTTATGGCATATTATACTACGACATTTTTATAACATACTATACTGTGACATTTTTTATGACATGCTATACAATCACTTTTTTAATTTTTTTCAACATTCTATACTATGACTTTTTGTTATTTTTTTCAATATACTATAGTATGACTTATTCTATTTTTTTACATACTATACTATGACTTTTTTTTCACATACTATATACTATGACTTTGTTTCGACATACTATAGCATGACTTTTTTTTTTTTTTTTTACACAATATATTATGGATTTTTGTTATTGTTTTAACATATTAAGACTTTTTAATCATGATCAAATTTTTCGACATACTATAGAATGATTTTTTTTTCAAAATACTATACTATGACCTTTTTATGTACGTACTATAATATGACTTATTTTTTTTACATACTGTACTATGATTTTTTTTATTTTTTGACATAGTATACTATGCCTTTTTTTCGACATAATATACTATGACATTTAAAATATTTTTGACATACTATACTATGATTTTTTTTATTTTTTCAACATACTATTCTATGACTTTATTTTCGACATACTATACTATAACTGTTAGTTAATTTTTTTGACATACAATACTATGACTTTTTTTGACTTACTAGACAATGACTTTTTTTTATATACTATACCATCACCTTTTTTTAACATACTATACTTTGACTTTTTTTTCCATCATACTATGACTCCAACAAACTATGCTATTCCTTTTATTTTTGGTCATATTTTATTGTAACTTTTTTATTTTTCGACATACTATACTATGACTTATTTTTTGGACATATTATGACTTTTTTCATATTTTCGACTACTACTATTCATATTTAGAAAAATTGACACACTATACTATGACTTTTTTTATCATACTATACTATGACGTTTTTATTTTTTCAACATACTATAGTATTACTTTTTTTTAGTAAATACTTTACTATGACTTTTTTTAATCTTTTTCGACATACCATAATATGACTTTTTTTCGACATACTATACTATAACTGTTTGTAATTTTTTTGACATACAATACTATGACTTTTTTTTGACTTAATAAACAATGACTTATGTTGAAAAAATAAAAAAGTCATAGTATAGTATTTAGAAAAAATAAAAAGGTCATAGTATAGTTAGAAAAAATGGAAAAAGTCATAGTATAGTATGTAAAAAAAATAAGTCATACCATAGTATGTTGAAATAAGTCACTGTATAGTATGTAAAAAAGAAATCAGGGTATAATACGTAAAAAAAAAAGTAATTTAAGTCATATGACTATGCTATGCTATGTTTTTTTTCAACATACTATGACTTTTTTAATAACATTTTTATGGAATGCTATAATAGGACTTTTTGACATACTATACTATGACATTTTGTATGGCATATTATACTGTGCCATATTCAATGACATTTTTATTGCATACTATGCTATGACTTTTTCATGACATTTTTTAATGAAACTTCAAATATGAGGAAAACATGATGGGATTTTCAAAAACAACGAGTCACTTGATGACAAACGACGTTCTTCAAAAAGACTGAGACACCCCCACGAAATTACAAATAGCCCTGCCAGGGAAAAGAGGAGAGAAATTGTCAGTTTTGGAAAATATATTTCTCATAATTGTGTTATAGTAGGCCGATATAATATATCATTGTTATATATTGTACCATGTGTGCACTTTTTTTGATGTAGATGGGCATGTGCAATCGATGGATGAATGCATCTGTTGTATTTTTTTTTTAATGTTGTTTTTTTGCTGTGTTTTTATATTTCAGACACTGTGACATTCAAGGCAAATTTCTCACTGGGAATAAAGTCTATCTGATCTTATCTATCATACAATTGCTACTAACTGTAGCTTAGCGTGTTATTGATGTTTATAAGACATTATTCCATTTTAGAAACTTAGAATTAATATTTTGTTATGAAATATTCGAGCAGTTCTCTATGTGTCTTTATGGTAGTTATAAAGTGCTGATTAACACACAGGACTCAGATTCTTCTTTCAAACACTTGTCACTTTGGCATTGAGGCATGGAGAAACGTTATAAGTTATCATGCATGATTATAAACATCAATAAATAGTATTATAAAGCCTCTTAAATGCATTATACCATCTTATGAATGTGCTTATCATGCATTATAGACATGACCTTCATATAAAATATTACCCTTGTTTGTTTATTCTGTACACAATAAAAATGTAAAAATGACAAGTTGTGGTTTTACAGGGTGCAAAATGCTGTAACATATTTATTAGTAAAAACAAAATGTTGGGGGGGGGGTTAGAACCAGGCTAGCTGTTTCCCCGTGCTTACAGTCATTATGCTAAACTAAGATAATCCCCTCCTGCTTAAGCTCCATACTCAATATTCTCATCTAACTCTTGAAAGAAACATATTTGTTAAACCGTTCTTTTAATGAAGTGTTATAAATTACCAGTTCATAATATGGTTAGAACAAATGATATTAAACCTTAGAGATTTTATTTAATGAAGCATAATATATAATTCTGTTTTTGTGTTTTTGTTAAATACCTAAAACAGATATCAGATATTTTTGTCACTGCCCTGAACCAAGGCCTGATCCAGTTTGAGCTGAAAGCAGATATTCGCATTATTGTGTACATGACTCAGCAAACTTTGGGTAAGTTTGTTTATTTTCTGCACTTGGACCAATGTAATTGTTGCATTTAAAAAAAACGTTTTGCAGGTACATCAAAAAGCGTTCAAATAGATCTTTGTCTTAATTTATGTTAGTTTAGTACAGTATGTCTACAGTGCATCCACAGTGCATTTGTTCTGCTTGCAGATGTGCAAAAGATAAGCCACGTGTCATTCTTGAGATGATTTGACATTGAGTTCTACCCAAACACTGAAACAATAAGACAAAGACAAGAGTATTCCCTGAATGAGATTTATATGATACTGTATATCACAGGATTTAAATATATTTCACAGTGCATCAGTTTTTGCACCTGAGGCTGAGATACAGTACTTCTCTTTTTAAATTAGCCAATCAATGACGTGATTGACAAAGAACGCATTTGGTATGCACCGAGGAAATCGGCAGGGTCACCGGGTCGTTAGCATATCGCAAAAACGTGTCGATCAACCCTGCTTGGCTTTACCCTTTTCATCCACCAACGGATCTGTCTTCATTTGTGTCTGCATACAAAGGTCTGAGTTGCCTTTTAAAATTATCCAGAAAGGTCATAGACTTCATAGGCTTCTCTCTGAAGGAGAGAAAGATGGGAGGTGAGGGGAAATACTTTGAATATTGCATCTCAGCATTTAAAAAGCCATGACTATGCATAAGCTACCTGCATGACGGACCCCAGAGAGAGGCAGTAGACCTCCTAAAGGTTCCTTTTAATACCCTGAGGGGATAACATGCAGAGAGCAGCTCTCCAAACTGTACCTGCACTTGTTACATGACATGGGGTGATGAAAGTAATCTCCTTGAAATAAGACATGGTTAAGGAAAAGAAAAAGAAAGCATCTGTCTCGGTCAAAATGTGACTCATTTGATCCGTTTGTCTTTCAGCACCACTAGTGGATTCAAACTCCATCCACAGTGGGTCGGCCATGCTGATGCTGCTCACTGTGGTGTTTGTTGGTTTAGCAGCATTCTTCATCTACAAATTCAAAAGGTGTGTTCACAGGAAATTGTGTTGAAAAATAAATTACAATTTACATTTGTTGTTGGTGAAAATCTTCACACAGCTGCTCTGCTATCTCCTTGTTGTTAGGAAAATCCCCTGGATCCACGTTCAGACCGAGGACAGTCATGAGAAGGACCCGGAGGTGATCAGCACAGTTGGTCAGAATGACAACATGTCGAAGGTCAAGCTCAGTGAGTTTCCCTCTCCGAAAGAACTCATGGAAAAGGAGCTGGAGGCCAGGAGCAGAGGTGCGTTAGCTACACATTTACTACTCACCACCATTATCAATGATTATGTGTTGTACAGAATATACTCTATTTTAAGCAATATCACAATTTAAAATTCTCTGTTACAAATAATAGAAAATGTAGTTAAAGTATGAAAGTTAAAGTACTTACAATGCAGACAAAATGCATTACATTTCACAATTAGATTATTATTATTGATGCAGTAACATATATATATATATATAGCATTTCGATGAGGCCAGCGCAGTAGATAACATTCACATCCCCATTACGCTTGTTCTTTGCTCTTATAGTAGGACATTTAGCTTTCCAGTGCCCCTTTTCCTTACAATAATTGCATACTTTGGCATCAGATTGTCCCCCTGACAACCGTTCTGGTCTAGCAGCCCAATCGTCTGACCACTTCCCTGAAACGCATTTTAACATCATCACAGACAATGGGACTCAAAGTCAATCTTGTGCGTCAGGACATACTCATCTGCAAGCGCAGCAGTTTTGACTTTACATTCATAAATGTAGGTAGCAACGTTGCTCGGCAGAGAATTTATAAAGTGCTCCAAAACCATTAAATTACACAGGTCGTCAAAAGTTTTAACTTCAAGAGCCGTACACCACAGATTAAAGGGAGTACCCAACTCCCTGGCATACTCCATATGAGTTTGCTTACCCGACTTTTCCCACGTTCTGAACCTTTGCCTGTAAGCTTCTGGCACCAACTCATATGGTTTTAACACTGCAGCCTTGACCGAAGAGTAATTTTGGCTTTCACACACAGGAAGGGAACAATACGCTACTTGAGCATTGCCAGTTAACAAACATTGCAGCAGCAGTGTATGCTCTGAATCAGGCCAATTTCTGCTGTCAGCTACCCACTTAAACGGTGAACACTCTGAAGACACAAGGGCAACATTGAAAACCAAGTCCGCCGGGACCCGACCATTCTGAATCAAACTTAGCTTGTGCTGTTCCAACTCAAGCGTTTTAAGTTCCGACTCGTGTTTTACTTTTTCCTACAGCCAATTTCTCCTTTTCAACTTGCTGCTGAAGCTCCATCTGTAACAACAGCAGCTCCTGTTGTTGCTCAAAAGTTAAGCCAGGACTTAAATCAGCAACATCAGGGGGCTATTTCACAAAAGCAGAAAGAAGAAATCCAGGATAACAGAGAAAGGGAGGCTAGTCTAGTCAGTGCATCCTGGCTTAATACGTTTCAAGTCGGCCAAGCCGGGCTGATGAGGTGCGACTAGGTTGAGCCAGGTGCAAGAGTCGTGGAAGTTAATGTTATTCAGGAAATTTACCATGAAGATTAATTACAACCACTAATCCACAATGCTAGAATATTAAGACCATTATACATATACAATATAATGTTTAATACATTGTGTTACATACATGCTTACAGTGTGCATTGGATTGATCACTTCTCTTTCTAATTTCCTCAGTGTCTTTCTTTTTATCTCCATATCTAGGTCCAAGTCCTGTAGGACTCTTTTTTAAATAAATCAATGCAGAGGTGATAAGTGTATGCGGGAATGGACCTTGATTCTCACATCTGCAAACTATTTGTTTTTTATAAATATGTGCTCTACAGACATCTGACTGTTTGTGAATTCTGTAAAACACACATCAAATCTATCTATTTATCTGTCTGTCTATCCATCTATCTAAAAATACATTAATAAATAAAGGAAGAAGGCTGTACTTGTCAATCTTATGTAAATACTTATTTAGTCCATAATGGATAAGAAGTCAGTGATGTGGTGCTTATAGAAATATCATATTTGTAACAGGACCCAGACACTGTACAGCCTGGCAATGTAGTGAGTGTTACCTGTAGGACATCCACATCACGCACAGTTCCTGCTGTGCTAATTGATATGTGTTTTACAGAATTCACAAACTATCAGATGTCTGTACAGCACATCTGAGGGGATTAGAGAGAGAAGTGATACTTTCAGTGTACGCCATAATAAGCATGTCTGTAACATAATGTATTAATCATTGTTGTTTTTTCTCTCTCCAGCAGACCAGTGATCCCAGTGAAATAAAAGGTCAAAAAGCATTGTGGTGTCCTCTCCCTGTTGTTTCATGAATACAGTACATTACATAGTTACTGGTCCAGTGAACTTTATCAGCCATTTCTAATCATCTCAACAACTGCAGTAATATATTCATCAAACCTCTGAGAACAATATGAACAGCAGTCTTCATAAACACAATATAACAGCAGCAATGACTATCACATGAATAATTATACAAATAAAAATGAATGGTCACACTGTTAAAATAATAACCATTCATAACTGAATGACAATATGTATTCAGTTAAGTACTTATTTTTATTAGCCTGCAAGCCTAAAATATGTTGCAGGCTAATGAAAATGCAACTTATGTGCCACTGTTTTCAAGAAACCGAGTCACAGCTAAATTCAGCCAGGATAACTGGAAAATCTTGGTTTAATCAGCTATCTAGGTTTTGTGAAACAGGCCCCAGGAGCAGACAACTCAGCTAAACCAGGAACAGACGCTGTTACTCTGTTGGTCACCAACGTCCACTCCAAAATGCTCCACAATTTTCCAACAGCTGTTCTCGAACTACAGCGCTCCAAAACTTCCTCTGATGGTGCTTTCAGAAAATCCTCAACACCTCTGCCATATCCAAACCAAGAAGCTTAACACGATGAGAACGAAACACAGTCTTACTAATCCATGAGCCAGGTGGTTGGTCGTGCCACTTTGGAGGGACCAGGTCTCATAGGGATTTTTTTAAAAGGTCTATGTCCCTAGTGTTGGCTAATGCATGATAGCGTTGCAGCAATGGTAGGTTTCTATGTGCTATCACTCCTTTTTTCATCCCTCCATCATTAAATTTGTTCCATCTTTTTTTGCCATTTTACACCTAGATCCAGTATAAAAGAGGGTAACCAACACACAATATCATGAAGTTCTATATCGTTGTGAAGCTTAGACTATAATCTAACCATCGGTCACATTGTCATGACAACTGAGGTCAAGAGAATTTGACCTTTGACCTCTAATGCTGCAATTGGGCAAATTCTGAATGCCCCTCCAAAAATGCCCTTATAAGTAACTTCATATTGATCTGATGTGCCCATGGATAGTTCCAACATAAAGAGCATAAACATAGCTTTAAAATTATATATTATATGACTAACAACAATAACAGAATTTCTTATGAGAATAAACGTAACTTTGTGCAGTTTGTATCTGATAGAATGTCAGAACTTTGCAATGAATTTTGTTATTGGGGCAGTTTGTTAATGTCTTTCTAAGCAGCTGAAACAAAAAATAATACAAAAACTCAAAAAACTTTATTAAGAAATTAATTCTCTATCCATTATTTTATGTTTTCCCACTCTTGCCTCATTGTCAATATAAACATGTTCCAACTGATGAGGCCCCTACTCGGTAGCAATGGGTTATATTCCATGTGAAAATGATGTTCACTTTTTTATAAAGGCATGAAACTTGGTACACTTGAACAGTTTGGAGCCCTGAACATTTTCAGATATGGAGCCATCGCAAAAACGCCTTGTGGCAGCCATGGTGGTCATTTTACTTTCCACCATAACCAAATTATTATAAAATGATTATTTTGCATCATATCTCCTGTAAATAGTTAATGGTGAATTCAATGATGTTGTATGAAGCAAATCACAATATCTGAGAACCTAGGCTATACTACTACTACTTAACTAGACTATAATATCATGTCTGTTATGTGCATGTATGTTGTATAGAGTTTTAAAAGCGTAATCCTTTTGTTCATTAACCCTGACAATACAGTGACTGTAAAGAGTAGAGCAATATTCAATATGACCATAAAAACTTAAAGCTTAAAAAGAATGTGTCAAACACAAAAGATGAAAGATACATCCTGCAGATGTGCTGAGACGCATCATCAGCGATGGAACTTGGGGTCATTGGGTATTTCGGGTCTTTCAGCATCAGACACTCTCGCCCAGGCAACTCAGCCAAGGTTGATCAGACCCCAGCTTGCGTCCCAGCAGCAGTCGCCCATGGATCTAGCCTCTTGGTATATACCCACAGCCAAACAATTCCACGCACGATTACGCACTAGCACAGGAGCGCACAGACAGCCAAATGCACATTAACAAACCAAAAACAGAGCCATTACCTCTAATTGCCTAGCCAGAACTTAGCTAAACTCCTCCCTAGTCTTCAGGTAGCTACTTGCAGTGGGTAGCCTACTGTACTTACGCACTAACAGCCCGACGAGACGGCGAGGCAACCAGACAACAATGGACAGCCTGTACTTATACCCATTGTGTGCCTCACAATTGCAACACAGGCACGACTTGACAAGAAACAAGTCCAACACTTTTCTACCCAAAACCCCCACACACCTACAGTGTCAAAAAAACAAAACCACAACACTTGACAACTTATACTCACTTAAAGCATAATTCCCGTTCAAAAGTGTCTCCTTGCAGCGCTTTTACAATTCAGTTTACAAACTCTGGACACGTGGTACTGACTCACCTGAGACAAATTCCACTGATTACACACTTCATTCACAAATTACTAACCCCGCCCACGGAGGCCATGATCACACATTTCATTCACACTGACCTTACCAACTCTGCCTGCTAAGGTCCTGAGTAATAAGTGTGGAAAAATGCACTACTCCAAGTTACCTGGAACATGACAAAGGCCGAAAAAGAAGAATTGGACGAGCTCCTATTTGTCACAGCCCTGCTCTATAGGGACTGTGACAAAAACAGGAGACCCATGGGTGTACTGAACAAAATAAAAGTGATTTATTAACCAAAAAGTATGTAGAAAAGGAAGTCAAAAGAATGTATGGGAGGAATCTGTAGAGTCAGTAGTGGATGTGTGGAAATGTGCTGCATGGATGTGCTGTAACAACAAGGAAAAGGAACCAAAAACCTTGGAACATAGGTGTATGGTGTGTGAGGAGATCTGCCAGCACAGACTGCTGCATGCTCAGGCTTTAAAGCGTTGAGTGCTCCATGCCGCTGATTACCCTCATCAGGTCTGCAGCCCTTGAGAGAAAAAGCAGACACAGCAGAGCATCCAAACACAAAGGGGTCATTCAAAGTAACTAGCAACTGCAGCTGCCAAATAAAATGTAGTGGAGTAACAAGTACAGGCACAATATTTCCCTCTAAGTATGAATTAGTATAGAATAAAAATACTCAAGTAAAGTTGCATTTGAGTAAATGTACTTACTTTCCAATAGAACACAAGTGAATGTATTTTAGGGTGTAGAAAACTATAGTATGCCAGCTGTGTAATACAGAATATTAATAATATCTGTGTACTGCTCGGACACATTCATACAGGATTTAAATAATAACTTTCCCTGTAGGAGACTGATACTGATTAACATTTTATTGCATTATTTATCACATCACTGAGCATCTGTTTTGAATATTTTGTAACTTTATTTTGGTGTTGACACAAAAATACATAGTTTCAGTCTCATTTAAATGACACTGCACATTGAAGTGCAGCGCACATCTGAGGTGCTGGAACGTCTTTATCGATGCAGTGTGTCATATTTTTGCAAACTGCACACCACAAGCACAACTGCATCACAGTAACCAGATATCACGATGACAAGTTAACTTTCTGATTGCCATGGCTGACATCCACCGTGATGTCTTTTAGATGAGAACCATTCAGTCCCTGCAGACACTGTGGATTATTTGACAAAAGTAGCATTGCAGTGCTCCTGACAAAGACATGTGGGCTGCAGGCTGTTTTTCTGGTCACTCAGCACTTTGGCTATTCTTCATTTCTCAGCTGTTTCTACCTTTCCCAAGTCCTTGCTGATCTGAAACAAATGAACTCCTTTATGGGTTGCTTTCGAAAGTGTTTAGTTACAAAAGGGCAGAGCAGCATGGGACCTTTTGATTTGGGGCTCGCTAGATTAAATGAATTTACAACCAGCTGTTTAATTAATACTCAGAAGCTTGGTTTGATTCTCATGCTGTCTGATTTTGGCTGGGCATACAAATATCCATTGTATAACAACATAAGATCAAAAGCTCAATCATCTGCTAGTGCAGGCAGTAATCATTCATTTTGAATATTGTCTTCATTATTCACTATTACATTGTTAATAATCCCTACAAGTAGATTTAATTGCATTTAAAATATGCCTTGTATAAACAAAATATCCCTCCGAAATATATTTTAAGTACAGAATTTTCAATTGCCTGCAAGGTAGGTCTCGCACAAGCCAGCAGAGAACATACCCCCTACCAGAGGAAAAACATTAACCAGCTTTAATTTAATTAATGTCTGAGTTCAGTGATTTTATGTGTTCTCATTTTAGTCCTAATGGCTTGAAAAGCTCTGAGAAGAAGGAGATTCTGCTAGTCATCGATAGTTTTCACAGTGCAGCAGGAGCTATTAAGTCAAATCTAAATTCATAAAAAGTTGAAACGATTTGAACATTTAAAATAGGATTTGACAGATTAAAATGAAAATTTGAAAGTAATGATGTAATGATTTATATTACGACAGATTGGTTCTGAATGATTAACATGACAGCTCACATGGCCTCATGTTTCGTAGAGATTTGCAGTTCAGTTGAAATAAGAACTTATTGAGCTATAAAAGACATTCAGGATGAGGTTGTCAGAACAGGTCTTCTTAGCAATCTAGTCAGTATTTCCCAATGTGAGAGACACAAAATTAATGCTATAAGAAAACGTTTTATTTACATAACCACAGCTCTCTGATGGACATGAATCCGTCTCTTGCTAGACCACCCTGGATGCTCATGTACTGTAAGGGAGCAGTACACTTTTTTGAATGAATGGTCGTTTGACGCAAGTATTTATCAAACCTCTAAGAATTACACTTAAAGTTTAAAGTTTTACATTAATGAGCCACCTTAGGAGTAAAAAAAGGTTCGTAGCTGCGTGTGAAGAATAAAACACATTTATCAAGCGACTTACAGTAGAGGATAACCTTTAACAGCAACTCTCAAGTAATCACATCATTAATCACACATATTATTAGCCAATCAGAGACAAGCATTTATGCCTACATCTTCTCCACTGTTTATTCCTTTAAAAAAAATCCTTACATTTTACTCAGTGATGTGTTATTCAAAACATTTGTAATTTACATTTTTATTTGTCTGAAATCCTTGAAGCGGCTATAATTGATATTTTTATAATAACAATGTATGAAATGACAATGTGAAAGGGGTCGCTCGTAGTGATGAACCTACAGAGAATAATCACATGAATCTGCAGCTCCCCTCGGCTTTCCAGAGCTTTAAAGCAACTTTTGTTTAAATTTTGCGGCCGGCAACTTAAATGTTTTCTTATACTGTTGTTTTCAGCCAAAAAAGCTTCAAAAATCTGAGTACATTAGCTGTTCAGCAACAAACAGAAGACAGACAAAGGTAGCGACTATAGCTGGTGAAGCTAGTGGAGCATTTAGCAGCTAAAGAACCTGATATATCCCTCAGGAGTTGGTGGAGACCAAAAACAGAGCTAAAATTGATTAGGCTAAAAATTGGACCTACATTCATCAGGTGGCCAGAAGCACGACTCTGAATGAATGATAATGTTGACCTGTGACTGCTAGGTGTGTAAATAAACAACTATTTCCTAGTTCGCCATATCAACTTAAAAGGGGATAATATGTTAATGTTGTTTTCACAACTTATTTCTGCTGCCCTCAAGTGGCCAAAAATCCAGTTATCTTCAGACCTCTTGAGCTCTCTTAAATTTAAGAGCATTTTTAAGTTGTAATAATTGATAAATTATTTTATTATTATTTTATTTTTAAAGGTGCTAAATGCGAGATTGGGAGCATTCTGCACGGCTCTCGACATGGCGACGGCTGAGCCAGCGGTTCTCAGTTAACGGCACTAACAGTGCAAACAACTACAACAGTGCTGACAGAGCTAGCAGTGTTTACCTGAGGGGTGACAGGGTGCTACACTTCCGTGACAATGCCTTCGCTCGGAACGGCGTTATAAGCTTTAACCGCTGTATGAGTGCAGTGCAGAGCAGCAGCCATGAGCTAGCCAATGGGGCACGCTCACATGCACAAACATGCACTAAAAGGCAGACTCGCCCAGCCCGGCTATGTCAACAAAGCACAGCAAAACTCAGATTGCAACACACACAGCAGGAGAGCGACTTCATTCTCTGCTCAGGTAGACATTACGCCTCTATATCTTTACATAGCAACTAGTTGTTGCTGCTTTATTAATGCTCTGAAATGCTTAATAAATACGGCACCAGGCCTCTTACATCAGCTCTGTGTGTGATACAGTAACTTCTGTTGAGGACTATAAAATGTTAAAATCTTAGATTTAACCTTTCAGATCTTAATTTTAAATGCTATCTTATCCCTTTCCTTACATATTTTGCTACAGACTACTAATACATTTTAGTCTTAAAATATGCTCCACGTAAAAGCAATTTGAATCTAATTAATCATATGTTCTTTAGCAAATCTAAACTGACTGCAGGATCTTTTCCTTGATGAATTTACTGCCAGGTTATTAGTTATATGGGCGAACGCGAAATTGGCTTCACGCAGCTTTATACAAATCGCTGAATTTAAACTACTGACACAGTTGAGAGATAAAAGTACCACCTTTGAATAAGCCAGTGTCTGCACAATCTGAACGACCCCACTTGTCACAGCGATCCTATCTTATCAGCCCTCCATCACCAGCTCAGCCCTGCTCGGAGAGGCCATGTTCCTTTGAGACAACAGTGGGCTTTTCAACAAATATGCATGGCTGATGAATTTATAATTACATGTAAAAGCTTGTACAAACCATTTGATCTTCAAGTAGAAAGATTACAGAGAAAGCAAGATGAAACCTTGAGTTGTTTGGTTGATGTTGAAGGCAATTATTCCTTCACCCCAAAATCAATGTCACGTAGATAAAGCAGAAATTGTGTTTGTAAAGTTTCTCTTTCATTATCATATCCTCAAAACAAACAACTTGTTATGTCAAAGCAGTTGACTGTCCCTGTATTTAGTCTATTTTTTGTTTGCATGTTTTCAGGAGGAATTGGAAGAAATATGGAGAGAGTTGTAACAAGGGAATTTCCAAACTGTACTAACGTCTAAGACTCTGTTACTGAGTAAGTACGGATTGTTGTGTTACAATTGTGCTGATATTGTTTGCTTTGTTTTGTTTGTTTTTTTAAATCATTTCAAGGTGATAGCTGCTATCGTTCAAAGTCATGTTTTTAACCCACATGGATAGAATAAGTATCTACTTTTAAATACTTGATGAAGATCAATCCACAGAGCCAGACTCTAAGGCCTCTAGTTTGAGGGCGGTTGAATTGCTGAAATCAGCTGATGACGTAAGCCAGCACAAAATGTCCAATTAGCATCAGGATCCCCTCACTCTACATCAACGCCATGCTTGTATTGCTAATGAGTATTTTATGAATATTCAGCTGTCATTTTGTCCTTTTGATGAATGCTTTACTGCCTGTGACATATCATCATTTTTCTTAATTAAGAGAAGAATAGGATCGTAAAAACAGACAGAGTTGCTGAATTAATATACCTCAAAAGCTATAAGAAACATGAGAAAAGTACCATTAACTTAAAGCTTTAAGTAGGCAGACTGGAGCAAATATGATTAAAAAAAAAGTTGTTTTTATAAAACGGTCACTATATGCTGATAGTAGTGCATGAGACAGGTAATCTGAAAAAAATCATGTCCTCCGGTGCTCCTAATGGCATCTGCAAGATTTCACAGACCGGAGGAAAACGATCAAACTAGGCAGCGCTGATCAAATATGAATCAATATTCTGTTACTGTAATGCCTATTTTCTCACATAGAAACATCTTGTAGTGTACTGTTTAGCTGGAAAATGCGAAAGTTTGTGACCTGGCCGCCATGTTGAGATCAGCTGAGGAAATACCAAGCACTGCCCACCAGCTGGAACAAACTTATTCATTTTACAGCTAAACAGTACACTACAGGATGTTTCTGCAACATTTGAAGCGAGAAATAGGCATTACAGTAACAGAATATTAATTCATACTTGATCAGCGCTGCCTAGTTTGACCGTTTGGTCGGAGTTTGCGAGTGATTGGCAGCTGCTCCGTTGAATGAACAGCCAATAGGAACGCTCTCTGAAATGACATGTGATTTGCCAAAGTCTCTCGTCACAGGATTTGTAAAGCCTGAAAACAGAGCAATGAGGAGGTGCAGAAGTCTTCTCTCAGAACACTTAAATTACAATTTGCTGAAAGGTTATGATGGTATTTTTGCCCAATGATGCCAAAACTATGCTCCCTACTGCCCCTTTAATGGGTCAATACAAGAGAAAGAATGTACAGTATAGGCTTTACTGTATATGAGTAAAAGTTTGATAAAGGTACTTTAAATTCTGCATTGAATGACAGAGAATGATCATGACTTGACTATAAGGACGTTTAAGCCCTTAAGGAATATTATAATACAGGACTTAAAATGACAAACTAATTTAATGTAATAAAAATGAAATCTTACAGTACTTGTTGATAATGTTTCCCTCTAACACACAAATTGATCCAGCATGCTATAAAATTTCTCAAGTGTAACCTTTTTATTTTGTTTTTATAACTTTATATCCAGAATAGATAATACAACCGCAACAACAAAAGAGTTGTTAGTTTAAGACAGAACACATCTTGCTCTGCCACCCCACCACAGAAATATTTAGTCATCATTACGTTTTGTTAAATAAGCCACTTTAACTTTACGCTCTGGATAAACATGAACATTTACCGCCCTATAACTAGAGGTCTTTGAGTTGTAAATATACACTGATGAATATCTATATAAAAATGTCAAAGTTTGACTGTTGTGAATGCTTGCCAGAAAGAAATATGTAGTTGGTTTTTGCTCTGTAAGATAACACGGTGCTTTCAATGACTGTTTCTCAGATGATGGTACACATGAATTGAACATGAACGTCGGGCCTTAGAAGGGGAAATACTGTAAACTTGTACATAGAGGAAGATGGAATGTAAATCTATACAGTAGCGTCATCCTACTTTATTGTAAAGTCAACTCACTGAGCAGGCAGTAGTATGTTTCTATGACCTTCGGTCTCACAACAAGCTGTATATCCTCCTTTTTTATTTATCTGATTTTTTTTACAGTGGCATGCCCTAATTATCTGTGATCAAAGATATAATACTATATTAGGGTGAGCGAGTACTGTATATAAATATATATCATGGTTGGTTTTAAAGTTTACACATTAATCAACTTATTAAACACCGTGTCTAATAGTCTAGTTGTGCAAAAGTTGTGCATGATCTATGATATTGTTCATTTTTGTCTGATATATAAATCGTCTTGTTTTGAATCATATTTCTTACTGTGAACAAATTGCCATTTTAAAATTGTTCAAAATAAATGTATTTTTATATGGAATTATGTTTTTCTATCATGCATGCACCCACAGTATGTATGTTGTAATAGAAGATTATAATACCTTTTACACTCTTTTGATTCCTGGCGAAAGTATGCAAAGACAGACTTTGTGGCTGACGGTGAATGAGAAATGTCCGCATTGTCATGACATAAACCTGAAAACAAGGTTCATGACGCGTTGCTTTATCTGTAACTCAAAGCAGCCAGCATATCAGTCTAAGCATTACACTTAATGATCCCTCAGAGGCTCTGAAGTTGGCTTTAATGGGCAGAAGTGTGATAACACCTATGTGAAGATTTCCATCTGACACTCTGACTAAGCTTCACTTTACCTCCATCACTCCAGTTGCCAGTTACAGAGGGTTTCTATTTAATAGGAACAATTACTAAGGCTGTTGTTGAATGATGAGAAACAGATTTTGCAAAGAAGAACTACTGGGGGTTAGTGTTGCTCATTCTCCGTCCTCAGGATTTAGAGAAAAAAACATCCTTTCACATTAAAATGGCAAAGGGGCTGAAAGGTTTGGAGGACAGAGCTGTGTGGCTGATTGGCTGAAACGATTCTTCACGCACAAAGATGCAGCAACATGGTCCTTGTTCCGCTGTTTTGCATTTTGTTTGCCACCTCAACAGCCTCATATCGCACACCAATCTTCATCACTCCAACGGCCATCAGCACCCCGAGAGTCTTATTCTCGCTCCTGCTCTCAGTCTGAATTAACACCAAGGCCTTTCTCTAACTGCCCTGGGATGTTCGGCGGTGCACAATCAAATTGAACGGTGACAATCCCTAATGGATGATTCGCTGCAGCCAGACACTAATGTAGCACTCAATGAAAGGAAACATGCTCATCAATTTCACACTGTGGCTAACACAATATTGCTGTGGGTTATTGTTGTGGGACATTTTTCATTCAAGGTGCTGCCCAGTCTGGGAAAATCTTCCTTGATTGTGTGCGTACGTGTGTCGATTTCCTGGAGAGGGGATAATTAATTTGCTGCACAGTGGGAGAGCCGAGGAACTGGCCCATTAGAATCACTCCAGGCTACTTGGTGCTTTTCATTGTCCTCCCGCTCGGCCCTATTGTATCATGCAAATGGATGCACTGAAACTTTGAGTGTGCTAAGCAACACTTGTTAGAGGCAAAGCAGAAAAAAGCACCATATTCGACAAAGTGAGAGTGCCCGTCGATCAAAACTCCCAATTTGAATCATAGTTAAGCCCGTTGATTGACTAAATCAAAGGTCAAACCCAACTAAATGCTGCATGGATTTTAACAGATCGAAGACAGCAGAAATAAGCTGTTCATGCTTCTGGGAAATTACTTTCACAACCAGCCACACTGCATTAATGCTGTGTTTCTGCTTTATTACGCAACCATGGTTACTTCAGCAAGATCAAATGAAAAAAAGTAACAACCCACTGAGTAATTAAGTCACTTGTAATGAATGAGTTTAACCTTTTGAGAAACGGAAAACACTGCAGTTCACATTTTTAACAATTTTTTTTTTTTTTCCTCATTAAGACGTATTTTTAATATTTTGAAAGAGGGGGAAAAAAAACATCATGCAATTATGTTCACAATCATATTCACAGGTTGATTATTGGGACTTGACAAAAACTGCCTTCTGATGGTCGGTGTGGAGAGACGGCGTTCGCCTGATGACGAGTACGAGTTTATTTATGCTTCAGGCTCAATCGCAGGATTGGAAGGAAAGAAGTATGGAGAAGCCTCCAGTCAATTTGTCTTACTGACATATGATGCTGACAACACTTAAAAAGAAAAGTTGGATGAAGAAGAACTTCAGTACTTATCCCAAAGAGACAGCGGCTGACCAAAGCTCTGTGCGTAGGCTGAGCCTTGTTGACAGGAGATACGTCTTCTCTATCTCTGTGTCCCTCGCAGCGAAGGAGATGAACAAATCCGCAGCCTTTTGTCCGCCGAGTCCTTGGGGGCAAACCTAGAACAGACTGCAGGCTCCTCCGCGGTAACTGTAAACTGAGGAGATGCCATGTGGAGATGCTGGTATCATAGTGGTAGATAAACAGTCCAGAATAAATTAAAAAATGAGCAAAATGAGAACATGTTTCTGTTGAAACCTGGTGTAGTTCCAGCGTCGTCACACTTCCTGTGAGAAGGCACGGCGACCTTCACAGTGAGATCAGTTGAAAGAAAAACAACAAAAACAGGAGAAATGTTTTGTAACTGTGTCAAGGAGTCTTTTAACTTCATGGCGGTGAATCTCGAACACAAACGAATAGCTAATAAATCTTGAACTGAATAAATTAAATACAGATGTAGCACTTTTTTTATACTGCATTACAGCAAGTGTTTTGCGGCTGCTTCTTTTGTTTACAAGAAGATTTACATTTAGCTCTATTTATAGAAACCAGAATGTACAAGAAATGCTCTGGGCGACAAATAAGTACGAAGCACAAGTTTAAAAGTCATTGCATTGTTTAACAGCCAAAATTGACTGTAAAACAATCAAATATAAAATTTGCCGCTGCAATAATAATCCATATGCATGATTTAGATTACACAGAAGATTTGTGTATAATCTTTTTCTAAGTAGGTTTAACATTTTTCATGTTAGCACTCATTCCAGTGTCGCTAACATGACTTATTTGAGTCTCCTAAGCAAGAGGGATTGCTCAGTTTCTCATCTACTGTATACACCTATCCACTTTAATCTTCTGTTCTTATTTCTGTTATGACATATATAACATTTTGAGCGGCAAAGCGACAGCTTGATGGAATACACAGATCTGGGACTAGGAGCCCTCCTTCATCTCCTGGATATTGCAAGCTTTCATTTGATGAGAATCGGGCGATAAGATTTACTGATTGTACAGAGCTTAATGAATCTGCTTCCCTCACTGTCTTAATCAGATAAGCTATTTCCACATAGTTAAACAAAGTAAACTTCACAAACACAAGCCCAAAAAACAGAAATAGGAGCATATTTTTTTTGAGATATTATTATACATCACTTCTGTCCCGCTGTGTGATATTTTCATATTTGAGCAGTCGCGAGCTGTAACCAGCTGAGACAAAGAACTTTTACTTCTTCCATTATGGATGTACATTATTTACATAAAAAGATCAATGTCCTTGCAAAAATACAAGTATTTTCAGTCAAAAAGTGTCCCCTTTTTTTCAAGAAGCAAGTATAAATCTGTACAGTCTCCTCAGAGGGATTAGGCAGCACAGTGTGAACTGGTCCATCCATGCATGGGTAGCAAAACACTCGAGACCATTCATTGTGACCGTGGTTTCATAGCTTGCTGGAAGTAACTGCCAAAGAAGATGTATTGCTTTCGAGTTGGTCATAGACTCCCAACATTAAAACACATGGGGTGCTTCATCAGAGAGCTTGATGTCTGTGTGAGATGGCAGGTAGCCTGACGAGGGAGAAGAAAGGAAAGAGACAAGAGGGGGAATTTTATGTGGCCATTTGCATACGGTTGTATTTTTTTGCAGGCGACACACATTTATCTTGGATGGGTCGATTGTTTAGAAGTAAATCAACTGGAACCTCGTAGATATTTCTTGATGAAAATGCTTTCACCACTCCGCTACTTTCCTGATGCACTAATTATTTTATTGGGTCAAATAATTCACCAAGACATTCTCATCACTCTGGCTCTACCTGTGAATACTAATACCTTGCTGTAGCAAACTCACGTTCACAAATACATAAATATACTGCACATAATAATAACTGTATCTTGGCAACTCCTGTATGATAATACAGGTGGGAGGGAGAACAGCATCAGCACTTAACAATAAGTGAATATCACTTTCCTTCCATTGTTGCCGCTGCAGTTTTTAATATACTGCCACAACTTTATTTGCTGTACTAAAGGGTCAGTTCGCACAATTTACAAAAAAAAAACATTTTCTCACTCAACACTTTTGATATGTAACTATGTGTATAACTATCTAGATACTTTGGGGTTTATGTACTGAGGTTGTGGGATATCTGTTGCTGTGATTTACCCCACAACTCAAACACAAAGGAGGTGAATTAAATGTTGTTTGTGGTGTTCATAGCATTAAAAGAACTACATTTTAAAAATTCAACAGCAACACGTCTTTCCAGGAACGATGTTCTGGTTAAGGTACGGTCACATTAGCCTTCTGTTCAACCAACCTGCCCCACACTCAGCCCTTAAACAAGGATCTGATGTCGCAATTTTGGCGCGGTGACGAACATTTTCAGAGCAATCGTCGAACTGTAAGTGGTTTATGAGAGCGATGCGGCAGTTTGTAGTCTGGTAGAGTATTATTGAGCAATACAAGTTGATTGCATGTTGCTAGGTAATTTGTTTTTTATTCCTATGTTATGCCAAACATTTGGCCCACCCAACATAACACACTTTTGATTAAATCATAGACAAATCACAAAGAAAAAAATCAGTTGTAGCATTATGTACTCACAAATAACATACAGTATGTTTATCGGTATGTGTAAAACTGCAAACAAGTTGTGCACCAAACAGCAGAGAAAAGAAAAAAACTGCTACGAGCTTAAAGTTTGTCCTGGTAAAAGGCTTTTTTCCTCATTTCCCAGGCTTTCTCCAAGTTTTGTATGTGAATGGCCAACTCAGGTCTTCTGTACTAATTAATAGGGCTGTCAAAGTTAACGCAATAATAACACAAATTTGTTTTAACGCCACAATTTGTTGACTGTATTAACACGACTTGCGGTTTTTAGGTTGTAGCAGAAAGCTAGAGTGAAGATACTGGCATCATATGCAACTAAAAAATCTAAGGAATCCATTGGTACCAACCATGTCATACTAGCTTGTCGTGAATGAGGTGAAATAATGCTCCAAACTTGCGCTGAGTTGTCATGGCCATTTTCAAAGGGGTCCCTTGACATCTGACCTCAAGATATGTGAATGAAAATGGGTTCTATGGGTACCCACGAGTCTCCCCTTTACAGACATGCCCACTTTATGATAATCACATGCAGTTTGGGGCAAGTCATAGTCAAGTCAGCACACTGACAGCTGTTGTTGTCTGTTGGGCTTGAGTTTGCCAAATTATGATTTGAGCATATTTTTATGCTAAATGCAGTACCTGTGAGGGTTTCTGGACAATATTTGTCATTGTTTTGTGTTGTTAATTGATTTCCAGTAATAAATATATACATACATTTGCATAAAGCAAGCATATTTGTCCACTCCCATGTTGATAAGAGTATTAAATACTTGAAAAATCTCCCTTTAAGGTAGATTTTGAACAGATAAAAAATGTGCGATTAAATAGTTTAATTGATTGACAGCCCTACTAATTAACTCATGATTACATTCCTAAACACAGTGCATCATTGTTTTTTGCAAATTTGTGAGGAAAAGTTCAAGAAAAGTGGCCAGGAGATTGCAAAGGAAGAGGAAAAGTGTTCTTGTATTAGTCACACGTACAATAGAGGCTTCAATTGAAATGATGGAAATGTAATGTCACCGTACCTTCACAGCTTTACTGTTCATAGGTGTTGCTGTGAACAGTTTTTAGGAACGTTGGATATGTCAAAACCTGGACAAAAAAAAACGCCGCCACCAGATACCACTGAATGTAATGAAGAAAAGGTTTTTTGTCATTAGGATGAATTGACCCTGATAGTAATTCTGCAGTATTTATGACCAGCGAACCAACATTTTGGAAACTGCCCCTTTTGTTGCATTGAAAACAATGCAGGTGGTGATTACCAGACCTCCTTTACAGGTGTAATAATTATATTCCCCTTTCACTCTTATACCTTCTTATCTTATATGTTCTTTTTTATACTGTATGTTTTTGTCATATATGATCTTTGCCTGTTTTTTTGTTTTTGAAGCACATTGAGTTTCTGCCTGTCGTATGAAATGTGCTATATAAATGAAATTTGATTGATTGATTGATTGATTGATAACATCACAGACTGAATACTTATTTTGACAAGTGATAGAATAAAACACTACATAAAGAAAAGACCCTCCTTGTCCAACATAAGAATCTAAAATAATGTGAATAAACCGTGTATATTCTTGAGGACTGACTGTAGCTTGAAGGAAGACACATTAATACCTCTGCCTTTTGAGTCCGACTGCACATCCACATGATCCAGAGAGGTCAGCTTGTCCCCCTCAGGGTTTGGAACGACTATGGAGGTCACTGTCGGGATGACCTCTTGTTCTTTGTCAGGCTGCTCCGCTGTGTATGTGTTGATGCCCGGGATCTTCCTGTAGGTCATGCAGAGGGGGTGGGAGACATATATATATATATTTCAACAAAAAAAGGCAAGCTAATGGAAACCTGGTCTGTTTCACTAATGCTTCCACTAAGCATAATGTGTCACACACTATTTTTAACTGTTAAGGATGGGAGAGGATTGCTTGAAAGCTGGAAACTAGGGCATTTGGCATTCCACTGGGCATTGCTCTCTCACTTTCATATTGTTCACCTCCGTTTTCAATCAATTTTTCATCCCCTCAGATGCACCCCCAATTCTGCTTAAAACTAACATCTTGCAATTCTAATTTCAGAGTCTCCCCTCGTGATTTTTGTGCCGCAGCTGGTGCGCTGACATTTTGAGGCAGCATCAGAGACCATAAGAGTTGATTTCTTAATGTGGTAATTAAGATCTTGAAAGTAAAAGTTAAGTAATGATTTATTTTCTAATGAGTAAAATTCTACAAACTACGGAGGAACTAAACCGTTCCTCTATGATTGGCATGGGATTACCTGCAGCAGAGGATGCTATTTACTGTATGTCTCTCACTGTATAATATATGTTGTCTCAGGGCTTATCTCCTCAACCTTTCCTGCCATTCGGCAGAGTGTGCCTCACCTTGGATGGCTGTGTTTAGCATTTCCGAAAGGTCAACCCTCACATTGTCAGATAGATGAATATTGATAACTGCAGGACTCTGACACCCATTCAGCACTCTGGGGGAATTGATTAGTCTGTCATTCCCTGTAATATTCTGCAGATTGAGACAGAGGGGAATTGTCTTATTCCTCGAGCTATTATTGCGTCGCGGGTGTCCATAACTCAGAGATATATGGAGTCTGAATACTTCTGGAAAGTTTTTAGGAGTTCAGCAGTGAGGTGCTCGCATGTAGATAATGGGGCCGACTCTGAACAGGGTCATTATGCAAACACAAGCGCACGCACACGCACACGCACACACAAAACAATAACATCCATCTTATCGTAGATATCTGCAATGATGGAAATCTCCGGATTGATCTTCACGCATTCTTTCACACAGTTTTCCTGTGCCTTGTTTGTGGTTATAATATATTATATGCAGAATACTGTACCTTTTAAATTTATATATTACAAAGACAGCCAAGCCCATCAGTACGACTGACACGAGCATGATGACTGCGGTGCCGCTGTGGCCACTGTCACTGCTGTCCACCAGAGGAGCTTTGAAGGAGAAAGAATGGAAGAGAAATTGAGCGCACATGCTGGCCGAATGAGGATAAAAGCATATTTTTTATCTCATATGAATATAAATAATATGACAATGGAGATCACCGCTGTCTTGTTATTCTGACTGAGATAGCTAATGATATTTTTCACCATAGTTTAGTTTATCCAGGATAATCCACTCACTATCAATACTGCTCTCCAGTGAGTTTAGATATATTAAAAACAAACAATACACCAATACGACATTTAAAACACATAAAACAGTTGAGATTTAATTTAGATTTGAAAGCCTGTGGGCTTACTATTCTTCTTTACCTCCAAACTGGAAGCAAAAATATAAAACAGTAGATGTGACATTGCCAGAGAGTATAGAAGCAGAGAGACGAAACTCTTCAACCTCTCTTCTCAGCATCAAAACAAGCCCCATGCCGGTTGACCGGGGAAAAAACCCCAGCAAAACAGGAAGTGACTGATTGTAACTGCCTGCCTATAATACCCATAGAGCTGAATCTATTTAGGGTCGCTACATAAAAAATATTGCTTAATGTAGTATATTAGTCATTCAGAATACCAAAGACAGTTCTTACATATTACGTTTAGGCTAAATTGAAAAAATAAAATCATTGTCTGCAACATAAATACACAATTATGAGATTATCTTCATGATTGAAAGCATGCTTTGTTCTCTTGGAGCTATAATAATCAACCAAAATCTATGTTTTTTTGGTTCATTCTAGACAGACACAGTTGTCTTACACTCATTACTTTGAATAAAAAACAGTATTGGAGTATCGTTAGAAAAACAATACAAGGATTATAAGAGCAACATAAGCCTCTTTCACCATAGGGTCCAATTACAGTAAAACCCAGGTAAGAAGGCCGCCATGTGCTTCCATCCTGGAAAGGCAAGTCATTAGTACTACTGTTTTATTACTGGAAGGACTGCACAAAGTCTGTCCTCATATCAGAGAGACAACCACAGGAAATGCACCTCTCTCTCCCAAAAATAGATGTGACAACCGTTTGTTCAGGTAGGTGTGTGGCAGAGGTAGCGGACTCACCTGGAGACAGCTGCGTGGCGTACACGTTCACCTGCACCCCCGGTTTGAGTGTGAACTGGATGAGGTCTTGGTTCAAAGCACTTAGCAGAACTTGAGAAAGCTATGAGGAGGAGTGACGGAGCAGAGAAGACTCGGTTAGCGGCGGCTGCACGGCAATATTCCACAGTCATCAATATTTCAGCCGCAGTCATTTCATCTAACAGCCTGAATTATGGATCAGAATTTTTGCTTCCTTCTAAAGAGGAGCAAACGTTGATATGACACGGAAAACCAAACCTGCTGCAGAGAAAAACGCGGGCAGGCTTTTAATGGCGATGGAAACCCTATCAGGTAAAAGGGAGGCCTGCCTATGTGGTGTGGCAGTGACATTTAAGAAAAACAAACCTTTTGCTGTTTCGATCAAAACGGTGATTTCTCACATGTTTTTTGTTCAGTGTACCTGTTTTCAAGAAGACAAGCTATTGGAAATCAAAGTATGTTCTAATATCATGAAATTACTGTTTAAATTTCGCACCCTGAAGTGCCTCAAGTTCCCCTGCTTTTCACACCTAGATGAAGCACTCATTTAACAGGAGACCAAAATGCCTTCCCGGAGCCCATTTGAGTCCTTAGCCATGCCTCACTAATTCCATCTTGCGCTTTCTAAAATATTTCCACTGGTTAAAATTAGACTGCTCTACACAGTATGAATAATTACTTTTTGTTCTAGTGGCATATCAGGGTCAGTAAATCTATTACACATTTTAATAAGCTGCACCACACATACACTCGCCATGTGTGTGTGTGGGCACACGCTCGCTTTAATGCATCCACATTGCAAAGTCACTCAGTGGAGATGAGAGCGGTGAACTGAAGATTTATTACCCTATTGTCTGTGAGGTTCTGCCAGGTAATCAGACAGGCTTTAGATAAATACATCTCTTTAATTCCCAATCCAGGCCGCCTGCCCCAGTTTGTCTCTTTTCTCCGTGCTGCCAATTATATGATGCATCAATGTAATTAAATACCTATTAACTTAGTTCAAGACTGACTGTGAGCCAGCAAAATTATGTTTACTTGTGATACATCGAGGTCCCATCCGTTATGATGAATAAATGAGCTTTGGTTTTAGCTGGCGCTTGAAAGACAGCGCCGTTTTATTGTTTTGTTTACATATTTAATAGCTTTCTATAACACGATAAGAGATTCGTTTTGATGAATCTTATTTCGCCATGAGAAAACAATAACAACCGTGAAGCATGGGGGCTTGAAATGCTTTTGGTTGTGTTGTTATTATCTCAAGGTTTAGTCTTCAAACTTCTAAAAATGTGGCAGTGAGTCAACAACATGTACTGAGATGCTTTGTGAGTATTATTTCAGTGCGCTGATGGATGCTGCTTCGGTGCTTTTACATGGGAAGACATTGCCCTCTAGTGTTAACATTATGCATTACTCTTCAGGAGGGATTGAAATACAATGTGCGTGTGGGAACATTAAATCATTTAGGACTGGAGCAAGACTCAAAATCTCATTTTTTAAAGCTTAAGCCTTGGTGATACAATAAGTGCAATCACATTTTCTTTTGTGTAGTGGCAAAGAAAACAAACAATGTATGTGTCGCATGATGAAACCATCATAAAACCACAAATACACTACAATTGACAAGCAGTTCTTCGACTGAATGACTCCGCAGGGAATCAAAGGAGTTTGCTCTAACACTAAATGAGGTGGATGTCTTATGGAGCTATTTGAGATGAGATTGTTCTCTGTGTGTGTTTTCACTTAATGAACCACGCCAGAGTTTGGGGGATTTTTTACCCCAATTACTACAAAACATGTCCACTCTTCATTACTGCTGACCTTTTCCAAAGAATAACACGGTGCTTTTCCTACCTACCAGCCAGTGGTGTCATCATTTCACCGTGGTATCAGAATACTTTTGGAGAGACTTTAAACTTGGTTGACTTCGGTGATCCGTCACAATGAGCATCATGTCTGCATTTATTTCTGTCAAACTTAACCTTATTGTTGCGTGGCGACGGGGTGCAGACTTCCCAAATCGAGCTGCACTTAAAACTGTGTTACCATGCAACAATAATGTAACTTTGACAAGAATAAATGCGGACATGATGCTCATTGTGATGTATTGCCTCACGGAAAAAGACGTTTTAAGTCTCTGCAAGTTCTCATACTGGACTGAAATTTATAGAAACCAATGGCTGCCTTCAAGGTATAGGAAAAAGGATTCAAAGAACTGGAGAATAATCAGCGATAATGTAAAGTTCATTTGACTTTTAGCTTCTTGTGTAAGATATTTTATATCTCAAACAAATAAAGGAAAAGAGTAGAGATAAGAGGGAAGCTATCTGTGCAAGTACTGTACAAGTATCTGTTCACTGTATTTTGATTACAGTGCACACATACCGTTTCTTTGAAATACCTCTGTTCTTCAGATATCCTTAGGTCAGACACTACTTTAGTAAAGAAATTAAGCAAGCTAAGGATAGTGGACCTAATGTGGTCGGAGATAACTGAGGATGATTGCTGTATTAAATGTGAAAGGCACACGATGACTACCAAAATTGAAAATAACTTTTTCACATTGGCATGGATTGTAATGGATTGTAATGGATTGTAATGGATTGTAATGGATTGTAAAAAATGACTTTTGTCACATTATAGGACGAAATCCTGGATAAACTCATAGCACAGGATACTTTTGACTACAAGCAAGAAAGCTATTATGCAAAATGGCTGCTGGCAAATCCTCCAAAAAAGGAAGACTGGACTACAACTGTCAATGAAATAAATTGTAAGAAGAAATTGACCTTTATCTCAGGCCTACAATGCAAACAAGTATAAAATACTGGAAACAATTGATTCTAAATGTATTAGGGCTGTCAAAATGAATACGATAATAACTCATTAACGCAAATTTGTTTTAACGTCACTTATTTCTTTAACGCAACTTGCGATTTTTAGGTTGTAGCGAGCTCAGTTCTAAAGCTAGCGTGAAGATACTGGTATCATATGAAAATAGAAAAGCTAACGACCGTGTCATACTAGCTTGTCGCGAAGGAGGTTAAATAACGCTCCAAACTTGTGCTAAATTTTGGCGGGAAAAAATGTTCCAAGGGGTCCCTTGACCTGTGACCTCAAAATATCCAAATGAAAATGGGCTCTATGAGTACCCACGAATCTCTCCTTTACAGACATGCCCACTTTATGATAATCACATGCAGTTTGGGGCAAGTCATAGTCAAGTCAGCATACTGACACACTGACAGCTGTTGTTGCCTGTTGGGCTGCAGTTTGCCATGTTATGATTTGAGCATATTTTTTATGCTAAATGCAGTACCTGTGAGGGTTTCTGCACAATATTTAACATTGTTTTGTCAATAATAAATATATACATACATTTTCATAAAGCAAGCATATTTGCCCACTCCCATGTTGATTAGAGTATTAAATACTTGACAAATCTCCCTTTAAGATACATTTTGAACAGATAAAAAATGTGCAATTAATAGCGAGTAAATATTTTAATCGTTTGACAGCCCTAATTGTAACAGGACAAAATCCTGGATAAACTCATGGCACGGGATACTTTTAATTATGAGGAAGAAAGCTATTATGCAAAATGGCTGCAGGCAAATCCTTCAACAAAGGAAGACTGGACTACAACTGTCGATGAAATAAATTATAAGGAGACTTTTATCTTACGCCTGCAATGTGAAAAATATGTGAAATACTGGAAATAATTGATTTTACATGTATATGTGCCTATACTAGAAGACCATGCTTCTGTAATCTGTTGCACGTGTCGACCCACTTAAAGGAGATGTAACCTTCTGGTGAGAGAAATGTCCAAACATTATTAAATAGCTCAAACTGAAAACTCAATAGTGTTGTATGGCACTCTAAATGTAAAAGACAGAATCCTCCAGGCATTTCCTCTCTAGAGACAGTCTTTTGACTCCTTAGCTTACTTTTGTGCAGTTTTAATTATCACAGAAAACCACATTGTAGTGAGCATCTGCCGGGGGGAGGGGGGGCATTAAAATGATTTGATGAGACAGTACCTGATCCAGGTGGGCCCACTTTTCATCCATGGCTCCGTCTCTTGGCCTCTTCTGAGGCACGATGAAAATCTCTGCTGTTGTTGGCAAACCTGGGAGCACGGTGACCAGGAGCTGATCCTCGTTGATTCCTGTGACCTTTAATAATAACAACAAAAGCTCATTAAAAGGGTTTTTTAATTGACAGTGTTTCGTGGGTGATATTCCATGCTTTGGCCCAGTATTAATGAGTAAATACTCCTGGCTCTCTGCTTCATATATCATTTGCCTAAGTACCAGTCACTGTCAAGATATAATGCACGGATCAACTGAAACACGCAAGCTCAATTTGACAGTCTTTGGTAAAGGCTAGGGCTTTTAGTGCATTTATGCCATAACCAGAGGTCTCCTGTCAGTTTCCTGGTGTAAACCATGGTAATATCTGACAAGACAGAAGGTCAAAGTGAATGTTTCATACTGAGGGCTACTGTAGGATATATATAGAGCTCAGTATCCAGGTCTTTTACATAACCTGCTGCTTTTTTTGACATCCCCACAGTGTCTGAGAGGGGAAGCCAGACGCACTTAACCACAGTTAGGCTCTTTTTACTTGAGGTTTTGGTGTTCTCTCGAGGCAATGGCATTCAGCAAATGGCAACCGTGCTTTTACTGCCCTTTAGTGTTTTTGACAAGTTCAGTTGAAAGCTTGTACTGGCAATGATGATTTCAGGTGCTGCGCCATGTCAGCGTGTAGAGGTTAACAACTAATTACACAGCAAGTGAGGTTAAAGACACTGCGAGTAGTGGAGTGCAACGCTTGACACAAGACCACATGCATACATTACAGACGCAGCATAACCAAGAATGGAAATGTCACAGGCTCACTAGACAGAGACTTGAGTTTTTCTCTCCAGGCTATAGTGCAAAGCTGCTTATTGCCAGAATCTAAATGAGGAGCTCAGTTCATTCCTGATTGCATTACGGTTTTTAACTGAAGAACTGACCTGAACCATGGAGCTCTTCACCACTCTGCCGATGTCCTCTCTCCACTCAGACACTCCGGGGTTCAGATCGTCCAAATTAGAAGAAAAGGCCAAAACGTGCGACCAGAAATAATCTGAAATGTAGACAGAAATCAGACCTAATGTACGTCTTCCGTCTAACTTTAAAGAGGACCTATTATGCTTTTTTTTCAGGTGCATACTTGAATTACGGCTTTCTACTAGAACATTTTTACATGCTTTAATGTTCAAAAAACACTTTATTTTTCTCATACCGGCTGCAGTACCTCTGTCTGAAACGCTCTGTTTGAGCTTGCCCTCCATCGCCCGAAAAAGCTGCCCAACTGTTGTGATTGGTCAACCGAACCAAACTCTTCGGACTCCACTTCAGCTCCACTCCAACTAGCTTTGTTTGAGGGCGTGCCAAACTAGCTGTTAGGCAGGTATTATGCAAATGTGTTACTTGGTGACATCACCACGTTACGGAAGAAAAGGCAGGACTTCAAGCAAGGCGTTTCAGGCAGTTCGGGAGCAGTGTGTCTGTAGGGGAAAGTAACTCCCTTTGGAGTGGATTTTGAGCTTCATAACTGTGCAGACCTTTTACATGCACAAAGAAATATATAACACACTAAAGGAAAGGGAAAAAGCACAAAAGCATAATAGGTCCTCTTTAATGATAAAGAATCCCTTTTTACACTAATCCACCTCAGATACTTCATATAACAGAGTACTATACAGAGTCAATTCTGTATTTTCAGCAGAAAATATGGAGTCTAGGCTTAAATGGCAACGTGACTGACCAAATTCAAATTGATGAAGAGAACTGAACATATTTCTGTCTCAAAGATCATGATGTTGATATGATTTACGACTTCAGTTAATTCTTTTTAAGATGCTGCATATTATACATAAGATAAATGGTGAAATGTCAATCTTGGCGTTGTAAGAAGCAAAGAGATTCTTGCAAATATATCTTGTTGTTGATACTTTATCCCTGTGCATCATGTATCATTATATATCTCTAAATCCTCTACTCTGTTTAATAGGTTTGACTAGACAAGACGGTTAGAGTTCCTGTCTCTGTTCCCATGATAAAATATATTGATCTCCCACTATTGGCAGCTAGGACATGCATTGCTAGTCCCTGGAGATCTAATATATATCCAACTCCTTCATCAACATCAAACAGAAGCCTTGGGAATTTTACAAAATTTGTCATTTTCATATGAATTTTGGAAAAAATTTGGAAGTATTTAAAACTGAAACAAAAGAAATCAATTATCTTTGTAAGTGTGTGTGTATACTTTCTAAATTTTGGTGCTACCCACTTAAGAATTCCCTTTTTCAGACTCAGTTTATTGTACGGTCCATGTTTTATGTGCTTTTGTTTGGATGGTTCAATGTTGATGTAATTTCTTAAACCAGCAGTAGGCAGAATATTTTTGGCATCATTGGGCAAAATCTAGCCCGTGACGGTAGACTCACAGGTCATTTCAGAGAGAGCATTCCTCTGTTATTTTATCCCAATTATTTCTGTCGTCTAACAAAAGTAGTTATCGTGACAGACCTAGGAATGAATAAACAAACAGGTTCATTCTCGACCTTGGAAACAGTAGCTTAACAAAAACAGTTCTTATTACAAAGTGCACTTACTTTAGCTTTCAGCTACATCTCATGGCCTTAATCAGCGATTTGTTTGCTTCACATAGAGTACAACCATCTGCTATCACGTGGCCCATTCCCATACTTTTAAGTCATGTGATAACAACTAAACCATCACCATGACAACTAAGCAAACACCATCCACTGATAAAGGCTACAAAAGCTCCCGAAAAACCAAGTAAGCATCCTTGTGGTAAGATGTCAAAAGGCTTTGAAGATTTTAGAACTTTTATTGATTCACTCTCAATTTGAAGACACAAACCTGACTCCATAGTTTTCACTTTTTAATTATATTAAGAGGCTGTCTAAGTGATTAATATTGAGTTTACCATAAACGGCCAGAGTCATTTGGTCCTGATAGACAGTATTGCCAACTGAAGCTTGGACAGTGACGGTGTGACTTCCCTCCTTGGAGAAAGCGAAGGACGTCGCTCCGTCCAGAGTCACAACAGGCTGACAGGCAAAGAGACAGAGAGAGATGTACTGTGGTGACTTGTGAATCTATCATGTCATTCAGTAAATAGGCTGCATGGTAGAGAATGAGAAAGTAAGACTTACCTCCGTTTTGTTATCAAACCACCAGAAATAGCTGACTGTTCCCACATTGCTGGGGCGTAACACGGTCGTGAGGTTTACTGCTTTGTTCTTGACGGCCACCGAAGGAGCCAAGAGCTGGACGTGTTCAAGTTGACCTTTAGAGAGAAAACATTAACACTATAAATTAAAAGCTTTTGTCAAAATTCGGCTAAATACTGCTTTTATGATGCTCAAAATTCCAACAGAATGCATTTAGCCATATTTTGGCACAACAATGAAGGCCTGGAACACACTGAGCATATACTGTAGTGGAGAAATTGATTGCACTGCGGGAGTGTTTTGACAAGTGTCTGTGGATGTTTTGATCGTTTTTGGCGCCATGAAAATGTCACCATTGGAAACCATTACAATGAGCTGAAATCAAACTGACCACAGCTGCTCTTCTCTTTCAACGAGGGGACAACAAACAGCCGTCTTTTACGCCTACACGGGGTGAGTGACACTCAGAACTTTGGATGGAGATTTTGGATGTAGTCTCGTTTTAATGAGCCAATTTGAAGTTACAGAAGAGCCGTGACCATGTTTTCCCAAGTGTTTGAATTATTTTGCTTTGTAAAGGCTAACAAGTTGAAGTGTTTTGAGCTATTTGAAGGCTGTTGGATCTTTTGTTGGATAGTCTATAGGTTCTCCATCTATTTCCAGCCACGGACCCCTTACAAGATAGAGAATATACTGCGGACCCTCTCATGTATTTGACATATAGCCTATTTTTTACACTTCTATAGTCTTAGTTATGTGAAAGAACAACAAAAGAGAAATGTACCAGAAAGATATTAGACATGTATTTAACATATTTGCAGATTCTAAGAGTTATAGGTCTGTTAGATTAGAACGTAATTTATGATCTATTAAACAGTAGATTGACTCTAAAATTGCCCGTAGGTGTGAATATGAATGGTTGTCTGTCTCTATGTGTCAGCCCTGACAATCTGAATCTGCAACCCCATTGCTAAATGCCACCAAATCCTACACAGTGTACCTGTAAAGTGGAGTACGTTCCTAACAAGTTCACCTTATCATGTATGCAGATGATGAGAGGAAGTAAAAAGGTATTACGCAACTGATTAAAATGGTGCAGACATTAACTTAAAGGTAAACTACGCCCATTTTCAAAATTCATACATGTTATTCCTATGGTCTAAGACAGTCCAAAAATATTAGTAAACATGAACAACTTTATCCCAAATTTAAAAACTAGAGTGCTAAAACTGATGTCATTGGGTATAAAGTGTGTAGCTCCATAGACAATGAATAGGGAGAGATGTTATAGATGACACTGAGAGCATCCAGAGGAATGTTCTGACTATATGGGAACATTTTCTGTTTCATGACCGAGAACACCACAGTAGAATAAAGCTCATTTGGGTATAAGAAAGAAGACTTTATACCATATAACATCACAAGTTTGAGACTTACTTCTCTGGCTTCTGGCTTTGAGAGAGAGGAGCTCATGTTCACAAATATTGATTGAACTTTCCCAGGTCATGAAAATAACATGGTGGAATTCATAATTTAGGTGGTGTTCCCCTTTAAAGAGTATTCTAGAGGAAAAAAGGGCCAGTTTTCACATTCAAGAATAACCATACAATTGTTTATGTTCTCGCAGCCACTTTTAAATGACGACATATTTGACTCACAGGAGACGTGGAGATAGAGTATCACCCTGTCAGAGCCCAGGATGTTGGTTGCTGTAGCAGAAACTTGGTAGATGCCAACTTTATTGTAGATATGCTTGACCCCGTCGTCTATGGAGCTTATGTTAACGTACGATATGGCTGTCCCGTCGCCAAAGTCCACTGTTATACTTGTCATGGAGCCGAGACCCTTCAAAAAGAAAACAAAATACTGTCACTCACACTGTAGCCTCCGTTGTTTTGTCAGTGTCCTCGCTGACACATAACAGAGAGCATTTACCATAATATCTACAAGAACAAGGTCAAGTGGTAACTCACGTCACTGCATATTTATTTGATATGCTGGTGTTCCAGCCTCTCTGACAGCATCTTGATATACAGATAAAACACTAAAGAAAAAGCATGCAGCCTACGAGTATCACCCTGTAAAACACACTACTGTTGCTTTGATAAAGTGAAGTCAGCACCTCTTCCAGAAAGACCAAGAAAGTGACATTCCTCTCCAGTGTTGCCACCAGTGTTCCCTCACTGGTGAGGAGCTGGAGGCCCCTGGGGGCCTGACTGGGACACTTCTGTCGCCTGGGGCTGTACTTCAACCGTGTTCCCTCAGTGCAGTTGTTAGACAAAGCCCGGCGATATCTGGAATTATTTAAAGACCCCCAAAAGACACAGATGAGCACCACATGAGTGTAAAAGAAGACAGAATATATGTATAACAACACATGCACTCACAGGGAGACATTCATAAGAGATTTATAACAGTGGTTTCCAACCTTTTTTTTGTCTACCATAACCACACAGCTCTATCAGATTAGCTCTTTATCTATGGAGGACGGAACCTGCCAAAATAAAATAAAATAAATAAATGGCTCGATAAAAAATATATATATGCCATTAAATGTACCAAAAGAAATATAAAAAAACAACGTAAGCATTATTTAATTGATAAAATGTGACATAAATTGATATTTGATAATTAATTGAAAAGTTAATGAAAATAAATAAATAAATAAAAGGGAAAACTAAATAGAAGAGTAAATGGATAGGGGAAACAATGCAAAGGTAAATAAATAAAGAAGCAAATCAAAACAGAAATATCAATTTATGTCACATTTTATCAATTAATTAATGCCTACATTTATTTTCAATATTATTTTTGATACATTTAATGACAAATTTATTTATTTATCGCATCATTTATTTTTTATTTTGGCAGGTTCCGTCCTCCATCTTTATCAAAACCAGCCATCGGTTACAATTGTGTCCATTTGTTACATGTTATTTAACACTATTAATGATACAAAAAATAAATTGTTACAATATTTGTATCATATAAAACAACGTGAAACCGTTTCAACTATTTATCCATTACTTTTAGCCAGAGTATTTTGAATTCTCTACTCGCTTGCTAACTAGTTTTCAAGCAATCGCAATTACAGCATGTGTTGTTCAGGTGCAGTCTGCTTATTGTGGCTGCTAGTTCATTGGTTATTTTAGCAATAAATATGATGAAGATTTTTAATCCTATTTGTGTTCTGATTGTCCTCCAACCTTCCTCATATCTGTTCTGAAGGTTAAGAATCTTTCATGTATAATACAAAGAAACAACCACACACAGAATCGCAGGTGATTTTTAAGAATGTTAACCTTGAATGTAACAGGAGACATTCTTACACCCACTACTCCCTTCGCTCGTGGTAATACAAAGGAATCAGGTGTACCCTGTGGTGTTAAGGAAGCTTGTCCCCGTGATGCAGTCTCTAGATGTCGCTGAAGGAACGAACCAGAAAGCCGGAGCACAGCTCCCGTCAATCTGCCTCTCAAACCCGTAGTCGCTGTTTCAGTTGGATAAACAAACACAGAAAGAGATGCACTGAGGAGTTATTGAGATTAGTTATCATTCATTTAAAATACCAAATATAATTACTCAGCTCAAATGGAATCATACACAATAAGTACATGTCTACTGTGAATAGAAGTGTTTTAGGCTCAAGAAGACTTTTCACAACACAGCAGCTCAGTATTTTAGTTTTATGTATCAAACTTCTGAAGCAGAAAAAAGGATTGTGCGTGTTTACACAGACTATAATTATACCTTGAGAGAGTCAGAGGGATCTGTCAGAGTTGGAAAGTTTAATAAGCCTTTTAAAGTGGTGTTACGCTTGTTTAATATAATGGTAGGTGCTGTTCATGTAGCACCAGTGAGATCAGAAAGGAAGAAAGTCAAGTGATGCAGAAGTACAAGAAGTCGTGACTTGAAGTGACACTTGTTAATCATACAGAAGTATCTAATAATAGACTCAAGAGTGAGGCGTTAGTTTTATTAATTATGCAAATATATTCAAGCGCCCTTGATATAAGTAGAAAGATGTAGAAATGTACTGCTATCACATGTTTGACTGTTAAGGTCAATATTTTCAGTCATCTTCTGTCAGTTAAATTGTGTTGTGATGATGTGACCATGATGATGTGTTACTGTTTTATAAAATGATGTGGTCCAAATGAATATTCCATGCAAATTGTAGTAGTTTATGTGTAACACAGAACACAGTTCATTGCAATAATGACCAGTCATTTTGCACATATTTGCTATGTTGTAATACTGTATATATCAAAATCAGATTTTTTTAATATATTTATATTAGGGCTGTCAAAGTTAACGTGATAATAACACGCACATTTGTTTTAATGCCATTAATTCCTTTAAAGCGTTAACGCAATTTGCGATTTTTAGGTTGCAGTGAAAATATATTGGCATCATATCATAATCCAGTGGTACCAATAATATTATACCAGCTTGTTGGGAAGGAGGCTAAATAATGCTCCAAACTTAACTTAACTTAAAAACTGGCATGGCCATTTTCAAAAGGGTCCCTTGACCTCTGACATGAATACATGTGAATGAAAATGGGTTCTATGGGTCTCCCCTTTAGATGCCCACTTTATGATAATCACATTCAGTTTGGGGCAAGTCATAGTCAAGTCAACACACTGACACACTGACAGCTGTTGTTGCCTGTTGGGCTTGAGTTTGTTATGATTTATGCATATTTTCTTATGCTAAATGAAGTACCTGTGAGGGTATCTGGAATTCGATCTGGATTTATTAATTTATTTTATGTATTTATTTGCACAATAAAACAAAAGGAGCAGAGACACAACAACAAAAGAAAATAAGCAAGTTGTGCAGGTGAGATTAAAAAAACAACCTCAAGGCTTACAGAGGGAATCTCACCTCAATAGACATTATATGCCAAGGGTCAATTATAGTCAGATATGATATGATGATCAGTTTTTATAGTTTGGTTCATAAGCCTATATTTGAAATTATTGAGTGAGGTAGATTGAAATGCAATATGAATATAACTGTTCTATAGCTGAGTCGCCTTATATCTAATGGAGAACTGACAGAGCCCAGTGCAAAACATTGGGAGGTGTCACCATTTGGCATGTCTCGTATTATAGTTACATACATAACAGTTAGGCTGGAAAAATGTTTTACAAGGCATGAGAAGCGAAGCAGGCTGATGACAAATTTTATAAATGAAAAAACAAGTTTGATATAAATTTGCTGCTTGAAGAGAAAGGTGTTATGCCCTGCTGCTAAAAGTGGCAATTCTGCAAAACCGTTTTTGTGAAATATAAAGGTTATGAAGGTGAGTGGGAAACTGATTACAAACAACCTTAAAGAAAAAAAATATTTATACCTAAGGGTTATTATTATTCATACCTTAGTTTCTAAAACAACTGATGGCATGTTTTTAAATCATAGTACTAACTAACATCATCAGTCAATAGAAATATAACAGAAATAACAATAACAAGTTGTAAATCATAAAATATAACTCTCCAAACACTCCTCTTGTTGTTTGCTTCACAGACTCTGCCTCTGGAGATTAATAAAGGGTTGTGCATTGGATTTAATGAAGTGAGAAGAGGAGCTGCAGAGCAGGGAACTCACCACTCAAAATCTGCCTCTGTGCATGGGCAGGAGTCTGACATCTGGGAAATATACTGATTTCTGGCCTTGACACAACGAACGTTTGCTTTCAGTTTTTGGAAGATTCTCTTCATTCCCATGATACACACTTCGCCCTGTGATGAATAATGCATCATTAACATTTCAGAGGTCCTTTTTCCTTTTTTTTTGTCTTGTACCATCTTGCTTTTATTGTGTGACTGAATCAAAGAGATTCACTTGGGTTTGATCAGCGAGTAGCAGCAAGATCCTCTTACCTCATTGTGTAACTGCCATGTCATGTAATCTTCAGATGTGCATCGTTGTTGGAAAATGGACCGGAAGTCAATTTTGACAAGTTGCCACTCGGATCGATGACTGAAATGACCAAATATTCTGCACAAACAAGCAAGAAATACAAGGTCAAAAACATTTGGTATATGGGGCAGATAAAAAAAAAAAAGCTAACTAAACTTTTGGGTAATTTCAGTACACTGAATTTAATCCATATTCCTCTGTGGGTTGAGAAACCCCTCTACAACTTGGCTTATGAAACCCGTTGAAAACCACATTAAATAGATTTATGTACACCTCTAACTTTTCATTGGAGTAATACATAATTACCCAGTGCGATAATTAACACATGAGCTCTTTTTGGTTCCTTCATATCTTACGTCATTATGAGGGTGTCCTCTCCAGGCTCCCCCAGCACCCCATCAACATAGAGCGGAGAGGAGGTGAAGCTATATTTGTCCCAGTTTCTGCCCTCATCAAAACTCAGCCTGAGGGAGAGAACAATGGTTGGATCACAGACAGACCAGCCACAAATAGAGTTGAGTTCTGTAAGAAAATCCTCAGCAGAAAAGCAGCCTCAGTCCCTGTTTTGAAGATTGAGTATAGTCTCTAAAAAAGATGTGTTACACCCTTAGAGAACCTTACCAAATGTGCCTAATTGGCAGAGGTGTGTGTCGGATGGCCACCAGAGATCCTCCTTGATTCAGGAAAAACACGCTGTACTCTTCCTGGAAAACCTGCAGACAAGACCAGCTGCGCTTTATAACACCAGAGGAAAAATTCTAAGTCTACACAAAGTGCGCACAGATGACAACATAAGGAACATGCACGCTTCCACCTACACACGAAACAAGTCGAAACCACAACTGTTCTTTACACAAAGGTGTCTCAGTTGTGTGAATAAACAAAGGCGTCAAGCAAGTGTTGCTCTCTTTGCTGATTTTTGTTGTCTTAAGCCGATGGCAAAAAAAAAATCTGTACGCTCCTTTCTGGTTTATTTGTTTTACAGATCAGAGATGCACATGTCTTCACAAGGCTGGGTGTCAAAACCTCAATTCTTTATTTCTTTGCAATTGTGTCTGTAACACCAAGAACTGAAAAGCGAGAAGTGAAAGTTGGATCAGTCAGATTCCTATTCTTTATTCAGATAATGCCTGACTAAAGTTGTATTTATTTCATTTTGTTCTGTATTATATTGAGGGAAAGTTCAGGGGAAAGACAACAGCTATCACAGAAGCTTTTAAGAAGTTCAGCAAAGTAATGTATATAACGAGTATTGGTGCAGAAATGCAGGTACCAGTCTACAGTTATCATACTGTACCTCTCTCCAGCTGTTTCCAGCATCAGATGTGATGAAAATACTGACATTATTACTGGTCAGCTCAGGTCCAGCCACACCTGAATACAAAAGGTAGAAGAGCACTATTTTCAGTACAGTATTGAATATTCATTCAGACAAGACAAAAGCATGTTTTTGTTCTTCTTTCCACTGATGTAACATGGAATAGATGTGCAGGAAAGATTGATTTCATTTCAGTTTGTTGTCGGCTGAGAAAGACAGCGCTGGGAAGAGAGCTAAAGAACAGATCTGAGTGCTGAGGGATACTATCGACAACCATCATTAAGAACAAACAACAGTATGGACGTGCAAATCAAATAATCTCCTCACCTGACGCTATTATAATTCCTGGAGCGGAATCTTTGCTGACAATGTTTCCCGAGGTGTAAGGATTCTCTGACACGTGGAGGTGTAGATGTAAGGAACAGTAAGGCTGCGAAACACAAACACAAGGAAATTAGTTTGCTGAAGTCAACATGTGAAATTGAAAGGTTTGATACAGAGCTGGTTCACGTACAATAATAGGTGTCATAATAATTACTGACAGAAAACTAACATTATTTTACATTAAATTAATCCTTTTCATTTTAACTCTGAGACCCATAATTGATTTGTTTTTGTCTTTTTTTAGGGGGATACAGGGGATCTTTAGGGGGAGATAGCAGGTAAACAGTATACGTCACATAGAAGTGGTGTACATCATCTGAAAACTGGGAACCTGAAGATTAATTTGAGCTCAATGCAGCTCAGCACTGTGTGTCAAGTTATTCTAGTCATAAATCTGACATAAACATGAATTAATGAATTCATTTTAACAAATTGTGAAAGAGTATAAGGCCTTAGAACATTATGATAGAAGTATATGATGGCCATTCTCATGCTCTATTATGTCTCATACCTTGTTGCAGCAATTCAGGGGTTGATATAATTTGTTACATAGATTTGGTGCTAAATTTAACCATTTGTTACCACTCAAGAATAATAAAAAGTGATCAATAATCCCTCCAAAATACCACATGACCTTGAGGAACACCATAGAAAAGGCCATTCTGTGATTTGGTATCAAAACCTTTTGACATTTGGAGATTCTCACTATATGAAATGGCTACTATGGGGACCTGCATCATCACACATGAATACAGTTGGGCTCATTGGATCCATAAGAGTCTCAGCTTTACAGTGATACCCAATGTATGTAATTCCAAGACTGTTTATGGACCCCAGTATGCAGAAATAATCAAACACATAATTTTAAGAATAGGCAAAAATAACACATTTTTACTGCATGTAAAAGACTGCATCGCTTTGCCCCAAACTACATGTGATTATCATAAAGTGGGCATATCTGTAAAGGGGAGACTCGTGGGTACCCATAGAACCCATTTTCATTCACATATCTTGAGGTCAGAGGTCAAGGGACCCCTTTGAAAATGACCATGACAGTTTTTCCTCGCCAAAATTTAGGCTAATCTTGGAGCATTATTAAGCCCGAATTTAGCCTGAATCTGCTACAGCCTCTGAAAGTCAGTAAAGTCAGTCGGGATCACGAGTCTCGCAGAATTTGAACATGAAAAACATTTTTGTCACAATGTGGTAAATATGTTATAGAATTAAAAACACGTTCACAATGCAAAACATTACATAGATATAAGTCTCCACAGAATGAAACAGAGTAGGGGTAATTTATGATGGAAGCTCAATATGGAGGAACCTTTGACTTCTGATGTTGTTCTGATGTTTACTCAAAAACCCAATACATCAAAATGTATATTTTGCATTATTATTACGGTTGGTTTATTACAGCTAAAATATCATCTAATGAGAGTATGCACAGCAGATTAAAAGTCTGTTTGGATGATGCAATTTTTCATATGACCTTAATTGGACTCATAAAAAGTGCCTGTTAAGATTATATTAACGGCAAAGAATGACCTATGTATAGGATTGTATTAATTTTAATTTTATTTAATTGTTGACTGACCTTTGTGCTCCTTAATTATTGTGTTTCTCCTACTTTCTACACCATGTCTTTTATCCCATCTTCTCCCGTGATGATGTGAAAATAGAAAGCTTTTTCTTTGCTGCCATGAATCAAAACTTACATTTAAAATGTATAAAAACCCCAAAAATCTGTCTTGTACTGAATAATGAATGGTAACATAACGGTCTGTCTGACATGATTCATTAAATGATTTATTAAATAACATGTTGAAAGAAGTGCTTCTGTACTGCACTTCAGTGCATTAAAACTATCCCTACACGCGTTCTTTTGGTTATCATCACTTCCGGTAATTGACACAGGGGTGTGGTTTCACCTATTATTACCTGTTCACTGTGACTACGGGAGTCAGACAAAGAGGGTGAGATAGGCTCGGATATTTTCTGTTGACCATCACTTCACGTTTAGTTATTCCAGTCAGCGTTATTGTTTGTATTCCTTTAATTTAATAAACAGTAAAACACATCTGGAATTTTGGACTTTTTGGAGCGAGTCACACAGTATAGAGCCTATTTCAGCCTCTTAGCGGCTTTTAAACCGATAGTATACAGTACGCTACAGTAATAAATACGGGATTGGGAGCATTTCTATTGCCTCTCTACAGCTCTCAACATGGTGACAACATGCCGGCGGCTTGCAGCTAACGGTGCTAACAACACTAACACTGCAAACAATGACGTGACAATGAAAGTGCTGACAATTAGCCTCAGGGGGAATCGGAGGGTGGGTGCTACGCTTCCATGATGACGCCGTCGGTCATGAGAGCAGTGCAGAGCAGGGCGTCGTGGGCCGTGATTTTGATTTAGGGTATGATTACAGGGGTTTGGTTTCTCTTGTTTTTGTCTTCTCATGATGGTTTAAGAGTTTTGTTTTTCTTATGTAGTTAATTATTTGGTTTTATTTTATTTTTCTGGGGTTTTGAGTTTACTTGGTTGATACTAAGTACTATTAGTTTCAATTATTGGTTTCTAATTTTGGGGTTCGTTTTATTTTGAGTACATTAATTTAAGGGGATTGATTTTTTGTTTGTGTTATAAGCTTGTGGGTGGGTTTATTTTTCAGTTGTGGTATATTTTGGTTAATTTATTTCTTCAGCACATTTTGGGATTGTTGATTTGATTGTTGAATGTCTGTTTATATTGTATTTAGATTTGATTGTGAAAATAATATATTTTTGATGATTGAAGATAAAAAAGTGTTACCTTACAGACCTTACCTAATATAGATATAAATTGGACAAAATTGTGAGTGACAGTATGTTAAATCAATCGAAAGGTCTCTTCAGTTACTGACATATTCTGAGCTGTGTTGATGTGATTCGCATTTATTTGCACTCTTTGACCACAGCATGGCATGATCCAGTGTAGTATTTTTTGAGAACATAATGGAAATCCAAATAACCGAATCTATCTCTTGTCAGTGGCCCACTTACTTGTTCACAATAAACCTTGTTTCCCTGGAGATCGGTTGTTGGAGCCTGAAGAAGACGCCAGTCTCTCCCCTTGTTGTATGTGATATAAGTTTTCACTTGGTTCTCAACAACTTTATTTGACAGGAACACCCCTTTAATCCCGGCAACCTGCGAACATGAGAGACGGAGAGCGGTAGGGGGAAAAATAACAAAAAAGGGAGGAAAAAAAAATAACCGTAAATTATTCAGGCTTAAGTAAAGCTGAAGGCCTAGATCGGAGAGGAAGAGATGTCTTAAAGTGCTAGTTTTTCTGACAGGGAGCACTATTTTGGACCATCTGTAGGACTCTGCTGAATCAAAACAACATATGGCGCAGCCCTGAGATATTTCTTCTTCTGTGCACAGAGATGCAGACTCTCATGTGCAGCTATTCACATTTTTCTTCCTTTTAAAGAGCACACATCTTTGTGAAAAGAGGAATCACCATTTCATGTCTTCTGCTGGTCATTGCAGATAAATACTTCTGGACATAGGTGAGTAAAAAAAACATCTTGTGATGCTGCTGGAGACATGGGATCATCGGGTGTTTCAACATCATACTCCCTCCCTCGGGCGACCCAGCAGAGGCTGATCAGATCCCTTCTTGTGTCCAGCTGGCAACAACAAACCACTTCGCACCCAGGGTTGTTCTCTCTTCAGCCATGTAGAGGCTCTTCCCGCTGCGCTGGTGGTCCCCTCAGTCCTCTTTTTCCCCTTCAAAGCCCAGTGTGCTGAGGGCTCTGGCCAGTGAACGGGCAGCAACTCCTCGACATCCAACCTCTATCGTCAAACACCTCCCCTTCCATCCCGATTCTCTGAACCGGCTTATAAGTTCTCCATATTAAACATTACACATAATATGTGTGTGTGGAGGTCAGTGAGCAGCGAGAGTAACCAATGCTGACGGCTATCTTAGGTGTGTGTTTGTAACAATGTGATGCTTTTACTGCTGGCTGCAGATGAGGATAATCTAAAGTGATGCATACATGTGCAGTCACTGCGAACTTCATAGCACATCTGTCAACACAGATACAACATGTTCAGGGCACAAGCTTATGCTGTTATTTCGCCTGCATTGTGACTATGGGCTTTAGGTGACATTAAACTTGTATATACATGGTCCGCTATCTGAAGACTGAACCTCAATGTTTATTTGTGCAATAATGTCCCATGAATAAGATAATAAAAGCAGGCAGGAAGTGGATATGAGGGCGACACTAAGATGCAGCAGAATGAAATGCAATGTACCAACATCTGTTCCATTATGGTGAGGACATCCAAGACATCTGAGCACAGCGGGGTACACTTAAGGAAAGCACGGAAGAAAGTCGAGATTAACTCCGAGCAAAGTTTTAGGCTTTCTGTTGGTACTTTACTTGTCAGAGTCTCTTTGTTATTGTTCAAGCTCCCAAATCAGGAATTTAAATTTGTATGGTGCTCTTATAGACACAGTTTCAAGTTTCTTCATGGTTAAAGACAAGAAAGTTAGGTGGACTAGAGACTCTAAATTGTGAATGTGAGAGAATTGATGAATAAAGCTAAGTGTATAACTGAGTATTATATCCGTTATTGTAATATTCTGTCCAATATTTTACAGTTTCAGAACTAGGGCTACCCCAAATACCATTTTCTACGAAGCTACGGTGAGAAATATTCAAAGGTATTCAAAGCTTCACGGCGCGGCGCAGCAGGCTGACATGTTCTTCTGTCTGTCGGTCTTTATCTCCCCCGTTTCAGTAATAATTATATGATTATATTATTAAAAACAAAAAACAAAAGAAGCATTCAAATACTGATTTGGAGGCCGATTACCATGGCAACAGTCAAAGCTGTGAAGCTTCGGAGCATTCGGGTCAGCCCTAGTCAGAACATAGTTAAAAATGTGCATTAAATCCTAAGAACATAATGTCAGCTCTTCCAAGTTTCTTCTCTCGTTTAGACCTGAAACAATTAGTCGACCGACAGAAAATTAAAGCAGCAACTATATTGATAATCAATTAATTGTTTAAGTCATTTATCAAGCAACAATAACATAAAAAAGCTTCTCAAATGTGAGGATTTGCTGCTTGTCCTTGTCTTAACGTTATTGTAAACTGAACAATTTGGGGTTTTGGACTGATAAAACAAGTGGGTTGGATAAAACAAGGCATCTTTTGACCTGATCACATTCGACTCTAGGAAATTACAATGGGCAACTTCCACTATTTTCTGACATTTTATAGACATAACGATTAATCAATAAATAAAAAAAAAATATTTGAATGAAAATAATCGTTGGTTGCAGCCCCACTCTTGTCTTGACAATAGACGGAAATATTATAGTCAGGTAATCAATTTGCAACGATACAAATCAGATAAAAAAGCAAATCCTCAACTTTGAGCAGCAAATCTGAGAACTTGGACCAAGCGAATGGTTGGCATTTTTGTTTGATTTGTGATTTAAATGATTACTTGATTATCAAAAATATCGCTGATTGATTTGTTAGTTGATTAAATGTAAAATAAATTAATCCAAGATTATGTTCCAGCACTCATACAGAAGAATATGTAGGCATGAGTATAGAATTGCACTTAATGGAAAATAATTTTGCATGTATAATTGCACTGATTATTATGTTGCATGGCAACCGATTGATTAGATAGTAAACATTAGTGAACACAACACATTGTCCTAGAAACTGCAGCAGTTCTAAACCCAGGCCAGTGATTTGAGTTGGTCCAGCATGCCTGAATAACATGAAAACATGTAAAAGGATGACCGTCGCTGCCTACCTCATAGAGGTCTACCATGATGTTCCCCTCCGGTCCTCCGCTGCTCACAACGTCCTCCAGCATCAAGGTGAAGAACAGCCCTCTGGACTCAGACATGTACAGGTTGTAGGAGTCGTTCTGGTGCCAGTCCTGAATCGCCGCCACCACCTGGCTGTCATCTGTGCTGATTATCTGCAAATCCTAAATACATGAAATTCATGAGTACTCTGGATGCCCACAAGGTTTTAAGAATGGATTCAACAAAAAAGTGTGAATCTGCATATTAATGTGCCCTTAGTGGCCACAGAGCTCAAGCAGCGAAGCTAACGATTCATCACTTCTGGACATCATTCAGTCCGGATCAGCAGCGATTAGACCTCCAGAGCTACCCCCCTTAGTGGATTAGTCGACCAATCGGTTGTTTTGGTTTGTTTCTTTCTTCCTTTCTTTATTTACACATATAAAAAAATAAAAAGATACAATCTATAATATTGGTATAACCCAGCTTATATAGGCAGTCCGTATGGAAAATATTGGTTGGTTAGAAGAAGTGATAACAGGATTTCTTTTAAATGCTGTGGATTCCTTTAGTGAGATTTTTTCATGCTGAATGACTAATTTCCTAAGTTTCACAGATCTGTCAATTAAATCAAATAATAGATTAGTGTTAGTCGACAAAGAATTTCTTTGGTCGAGGAAGTCCTAAAATGAAGACATGCTCCATTTACTTTTACAAAATCCCTTCTCCAGAATGAGGCGAGGTAACGGATGTGTGTCCTTCTCAAGGAGATTTTGACCCGTACATGGATGGATGGATGGATAGGCTGATCGAAACAACACACTGCAGGCACTAAATCTCTCCTGTTGTTGTGACACGGTCTCTAAAACCACTAAGCCACCCCGCTGTGCTTTTAGCAAATGGGATTCAGTGCAGCACATTGTTTTTGTGCAAATGCAAATGGACTTTTCTGCTTCAAAAAGTTCCCTTTGGAGTTGTGGGGGGAAACTGTGCAACTCCACATTTAATTTTTTAAAGTAAATATCTGTTGATGCAGACAAGAGGGCAACTGATTAAAAACTATGCACGGGTCTTAAATAAACACAAGATCTAAAGATGTAATTATGCATAACTGAATGAATTTTCAGGAGGATAATAATGTGGGGAAAACAATTTAATGGATTTGTCAGCAAACATTATGACTAACTGGGAACAGCAGTACTTAAAATCTACCCTCACCAAGTCATTATGATACCCCAAAACAGCCTGAAGAAGTAAACAAAGTGTTTCACAGTGATATGAATGCTGCACTTGTTCTGCTGCTTGTTCCTCTGCGTGTGCTCAACTCACCAAACACTGCGTCCCTTTCCTCCAGCGGTCTTACCTTCGGCAGAGTGTACTTGGGAAGCTTCATTGGGTAGAAAGCGCTCCTTTTATAAGACACATAATGGACAGACTGGCCACCTACTGGCACCTGGAAAAGCAATATAACGCAATTTGCAGTTCAATCACATTGCAGGTAAATATTCATAAACTTCACTGTGCCCACTGATTGCTAGCAGCATGTATCAAACAATTTAAGCCACCATCAAAAACCTCTCTGGGTTTGCTACTAATTAGGATATTGTGCATTACGGCAGAGTGGAATTGTAGTATAATACAAAACATCGTGATTTCAATTTCATGCCATCCTTTCCCAGGATAATGGCCCCTTTTAGTTAATGAAAAACATGACTGTACATTAAGATGCGATTGAATGCAGTGGTTTTACAGCTTTTAATTGTCCTTTAATGAAGCCAGACCTTGTAATAAAAAACCCACCTGGATGAAAACGTATTCATCCTGAACCACCAGGGAATTGGGGATGATAAATCCAGGGAAAGGCTTGCCCTTGTTTCCATCAGAGCAATTCTGAAGTTTACAAGTTATGTACTGTGACCCTGTGGGTAAGCAAGAAATGAGTGCTAAGAATATAACAAAGAGAAAAACAAACAACCTTCTGAAGTCCACGATCAAGGTTTAGCTTGTGCTTATGGTATTAAGTGAGCCATAGAGGCAAAATTTTGGAGGCCAATCCTTATTCTCACTAATAGACAAAGTAGAGAGAGAGAGCTGTCCCAGTGTGTTAGCATCAGCCAAATGAGGCAGTCTCCCCAGGGACAGGGCATTAACACACAAGGCCTTATGGAAGTTCCCCCTCTCTGCACCGTGGCCAATAAAAAGAGCCAAGTCACAGCCCGGCCCTTGAAAAATGAATTAGCTTAATCGTATGAGGAGTCTCCATGCAGCCAATTCAGATGAGGAGGCAAGTTTTAGTACAGCAAAAAGGAAAAAAGCTCTCTCTCATTTTTGGGGTTTAGGAATTACAGCAAATGTTGCAAAACTTGATGTGAAATCTGTTTAAAATGTTGACAAATCTACATTTCTGTGTTGCCAAGGTAACACCATTATATTACTCACGTCCGTCAGAGACGATGATCTCCAGGTGAATCATTCCTTGCTCTTTGTCTAAACCTAGTCTGGACCTGTAACATTATAACAAACATGGAGGAAATATTAGGTTTCTGCTTCAGGCAAAGTGTCCGTTAATGATATTAATGACATTGTGTGTATTAACAATTACTATGTGTGCATTAATAATAACTTTGTGTGCATTAATAATGACATTGTGTGCATTGATAATGACATTGTGTGCATAAATAATGACATTGTGTGCATTCATAATGACATTGTGTGCATATATAATTACAATGTAGGCATTAATAATTACAATGTGTCCATTAATAATAGCAGTGTTTGCATTAATGATGATATTGTGTGCATTAATAATGACATTGTGTGCGTTAATAATTGCAATATTTGCATTAATGATGATATTGTGTGCATTAATAATGACATTGTGTGCATTAATAATTGCAATGTGTGCATTAATGATGATATTGTGCGCATTAATAATGACATTGTGTGCATTAATAATTGCAATGTGTGCATTAATGATGATATTGTGTAAATTAATAATGACAATGTGTCCATTAATAATTGCAATATTTGCATTAATGATGATATTGTGTGCATTAATAATTGCAATATTTGCATTAATAATGACATTGTGTACATAAATATGGACTTTGTGTACATTAATAATGAGATTGCGTACATTAATAATAACGACATTGCATACATTAATAATAACACTGCATGCATTAATAATGACTTTGTGTACATTAATAATAACACTGTGTGCATTACTAATGATATTGTGTGCATTAATAATGACATAGTGTTCGTTAATAATTAAAATGTTTGCATTAATACTGACAATGTGTCCATTAATAATTGCAATGTGTGCATTAACGATGATATTGTGTGCATTAATAATGACATTGTGCGCATGAGTAATGACATGTGCATTAATAATTACAATGTGTGCACTAATACTAACATTGTGTACATTAATAATGACTTTGTGTGCATTATTGATGATATTGTGTACATTAATAATTATATCACATGCCCATATTTAGATCAGTGGTTCCCAACCTTCTTGTTTGTTAAACGTTATCACAGCTAATGGCATGTTCAAAACATGAGTTTTAATATAAATTATTTAACCAAAGACTGATGTTTTTCCATCTTGGATAGCTCTTTTATAATTTTTTATTTTTAAATTTTTTAGAAGGCCTTTTAAAAACCTTTCCACCTCAAGGAGATGGTTGCAGCTCTTCATAGGGTCAAACTTAACCCAGTTATAATGCAAGTGGAGATTTATGCATTTAAATTTAAATGGGGTGCATAGAGATTAGCTGTTTCTAAAAATGGACACACAGTAGTTAACTGCCAGCTGTGACTGCTGCGTGTCTAACTGAATTAACTGATAAAACTAACGTTGTATTAGCCATGTAGATTGAAGAGTAATATGAAATATGGTCGATATATCTGACATTTGCAAAAGGCTGTTACTATAGGGAGGACTTAATTTAATTTATGAATAGCTGGTGCAACCCAGTCCTGGAGGGGTTAAAGTATCTGGTATTTTACTAATAATGAAAGAAAATGTAGAGTAATTATTTTTTGTAAAACAGAATCGTATGTTTTGCTTTCTTTTTTTTTTTTTTTTTTTAAAGTTATTTTTTTAAATTTTTTTTAATGAGGACAGTGGATAGAGTCTTGAAAGGGGGGAGAGAGAGAGAGTGGATGCGGAAAGGGCCACAGGCCGGATTCGAACCCGGGCCGCCGCGGTCAGGACCAAGCCTTGATACATGGACGCCCGCTCTACCAACTGAGTTAACCCAGGCGCCCGTGTTTTGCTTTCTTATCCATTTTATCATCTTGTGATCCTTCAGATTTATAGGGACGGTAGGTTGGGAGTTATGGTTATGCAGTATGCAGTGCCTGTGCATATACTGTAGTAGGCTTGGTTACAAAGCATTTGTCTTGTAATTTTATCTTTCTTGTTATTTATGTTGAATCAGGTGGCTTAATAAGGCATCGAGGCGAAACGCTTTATCAACCATTTTGCTGTTATCCCAAGGCATATTTCATAAAGTGATGCTGTGTAAATAATTATAACAAAAACAAAGAAAATTGAGAAAACTGTTCACATTATAAATGCATTTAGCTCGCAGCACTAGTTTCTGTTTTTCTGTTATCAGAAGTGTAATATTTGTGGCTTACATTAGATTTTCATTTTGAATTTGTAAGAGGGTATGGGAAATACAGATGTGATCTTTACGGTTCTCTCAGAAGCGTTAATACAACAACCTTATCTATAAATATTGGCCTGACGGACATTTGACCTGTACTGCACTTTATGGGTAAGGTGCACTTAGCCATTTCATTCACTTCCAATAGAGATTCTTCATGACGTACCGAGCGACAGGAGTGACCACTTGTTGTATTAATAGCAGCTGTTGTGACAGAAGATGGGTTTCTTCTCATTTTCCATACCGTGTCTGAACTATAATATAAAAAGCCCCCATCTTGCTTCCCTCAGCACTCTGTAATTGCCTCACAGCTCCATCTCTTTTAATGGACTTTCTGTCAAATACTTCATCCAATTCTATCAGTGAACAGCAGCGCTTGCTCTTAAATAAACCCCTGCAATGTTACACAGTGTTCTCCCATAACTAACACATACCAGCACGTCTGCCTAGCGAGGGTGGCTGTTAACATGCTTTTGTAAATCATGTTTGTCAGATTTTTTCACATAAGATGAGCAGTGCAGGAGGTGATGAAAGAAATTTCTTTCATACTTGATCTCTAATGGCGTGGGGAGCGGGGGTTTTTAGGTTATTTTTTCTGGCATGTTTTGGTTGACTTATTTCCTCGAAGATAAAAAGGAAGTGCATATGGGAACATCAAAAATTAGGTTTTTGATTGATCATCTAGTAACTTCAGGATGATGCAAAAGAAATCTCAGACGCCATTGTCCTCAATTAGCATATAGACTCAAACTGTAAATATTATAGATGACTTGTGAATATGCCTTAACCCTAAGAGACTCACCATAGACCAGTTTTTGTCTCTTTTATGGTGGGGTACAGGGGGTCTTTAGGCAGAGACAGCAGGTCAAGAGTATATGCCACATAGAAGTGATATACACCATCTGAAAGCTGGACACCTAAAGATTAATTTGAGAGATGCAGCACTGTGTGTCAAGTTGTTTTAGTCATACATCTGTAATAAATATGAATTAATAATTAAGTAATTAAGTTATTCATTAAAAGACATTGTGAAAGTGTAAAAGGGCTTAGAACATTATGATGGAAATATATGATGGCCATTCCCATGCTTATGTCTCATAAGATGTTGCAGCAAATTTTGTGTTGATATCATTTGTTAACAGATTTGGTGCTAAATTTAACCATTTTTTACCGCTCAAGAATTTATCAAAATACCATAGAAAAAGCCATGCTGTTATTTGGTATCAAAAACTTTTGACATTTGGAGATTTCTGCAAGAATTGCATTTGACTAACAGCATCACACATGGATACTGTTGAGCTCATTGGATCCACAAGAGTCTCAGCTTTCCAGTCATACCCAATTTTATGCAATTCCAAGACTGTTGAGGGACCCCAGTATGCAGAAATATTCAAATACACCATTTTTAGAATAGGCATGGGATTAGCATAAAGTGGGCATGTCTTTAAAGGGGAGACTCGTGGGTACCCATAGAACCCATTATCATTCACATATCTTGAAGTCAGAGGTGAAGGGACCCGTGTGAATATGGCCATGTCAGTTTTGGTTGGTACCAATGGATTCCTTAGGTTTTTCTAGTTGCATAGCTTCACTCTAGCTTTAAAACTGAGCCCGATACAGCCTCTTAAACGCAGTAATCAGCTCTCAGCTCTCAGAGGGCATCATTTCACTAGAAAGATATTTTTGCATTGACATCCCTGGGTTAGCGAGGTAAAATATTTATTTGGTATGATTCATTTATTTTCAAAACAGGTTTCAGCTTAATAGTTATGAAGCTCAGTGCAGATTGTTCCTTACTCCTAAATTAAGAACATATTCTCTCACAGTGTGGAGCCTTATGCCAAGCAGAATTGAACTGAAAGTCAAAGATCTCTGTGTGCACAGGCTCGGATGCATTACCATTAGCTACAGAGAAAAGTTTAATTGTTTCCCTGAAGAGAAAGGGCTTTGTTTGTTACGTGATTTAGGTGAGACTGAAGATGATTGATCATGTTTTATTGCCCATTATGTGATGATTGAGGGGCTAAACTTTTTTACTAATGTGTCCTTCATTTCGGATTAGTTTTTTTCACATTTGTATATGCATGACAGAATAAATAACATAACTAACCATACATAAGTAGAGAGTCACTAACTCTTGTGGAGGTTATAGATTACTCCCCAACCCCATGAGATATGTGTCATACATCTGCCTTCCCTTTGATGATAAAAAACATCAGCCTCATTAAACAAGAGTTAGCCTTTGTTTTGTCTACTTAGTCATCACCGCTTCACTAATGTGATTTTTATTTACTGTAATATTGTTGTTAATGTGTTGGGTCATTGTATTTTCCCAGACCAATGCAAAAGCTGCACAACCATGTACTGTAGGTCACTGCAACCTCCTTGATTAATCGGTGGTTCTGCTTCTTTAGTTCTATGTGTGAAAGGCCTTCTGGAGCCAACAACCATAAAAACCATTATAAATTAAACATTTATCCTGGGCCATAAGCCCTGTAGCAGCAGCCGGCAGCTAATATACCACTAAAGCACTCTGAAAGACACCTAGAAGCTCTCTGACACACCATTAGAGCTGGTTTTGTGCATTATACATCAGGTATCATACTAAATACATTACAAACTGATGTGATTGGGTATGATTCGATTTGTAACGCTGTATTATTTAATTCAATAAATATTCAATATTTCATGAGCAGTATCCATTCAGCAGATGAAATATTAATCAGTATATGTAAACGAGATGCTTAGTGTATAATGTTAAAATTGATAAAGAAAAGAAAAAAGATATTCCTCCCTAAAAACATAGCTTAGTTTGGCATTCAATAATAAAAGCAATGAGATTAAAATGTGCCATGTCATTTAATACATTTTTACTGTAATCAGTGGTGGAAAGTTACTAAGTTAATTTACTCAAGTACTGTACTTAAGTCCAATTCTAAGGTATTTGCACTTTACTTGGGTACTTCCATTTTATGCTACTTAATACGCCTACTCCATTATCATCCCGACCGACGGCGCCATCGTGGAAGCGTAACACCCGACCTCCGGTTCCCCTTCAGGTTAACACTGTTTGCTCTGTCAGCAGTGTTGCCTTTGTTTTCACTGTTAGCCCCGTTAGCTATGAGCTGCCGGCTCAGCTGTCGCAATGTTGAGAGCCACGCGGAGGCAATAGAATAGGCTCCCAATCTCGCATTTAGCGTCTTTAAAACTTCATATTTCTTAAAAGTACACTTGACACTCAACTTGTTACTAAGTTCAAATCTGACGCAATAACATGAATGTTTGTGTTGATGTTACTGCAAATAAGCTGCTGACTGATCAGCAACATGCAATATTAATGCAGTAGGAGTCAGTACTCGTGTTTCTACCATGTCAGTATCCAGAATCTGCAAAAACTTGTTAACAAGTTCAGCAAAACTATACATGTAAATGAACATATTGCATGTAAATATGTACAGTGAAGGCGTTTCCCCTTCTGTTCTACTGCTGTGAACAGAATGCCAAAAATGCATACATTTTAATTAATTAATGTATAATTGTTCTGTTGCTCGTCTATTATTCATAGTGTTGTTGGAGCATATCAAAATATGTGGCGATATTGCAGCATATCTCTCCCAGAAAGACAAACCCTCTGCAAATGACTGATTATTGATCTCACCAGTAGAATCTGTTGGGGACGACGGCGTCGTGCACAAGCTGCCATCTCCTCCCAAATTCGACGGAGACGTAGAGCTGAAAAATGAGAGGAATGCATTAACCAAATGAGTTACAGCATAAAGAATAATGTTCTAAGTCTGAATATCCAAGAGAATTGTTTCCTGATGTATGTCTAACTGTATTATCAAGCAGCTGTCAAGATTTGTTGACTTTGTGGCGCCAATGTGTTGATGTTGTTTTGAATATTGCGCTACTGAGTGCATACTTGCTGAACATGCATCAGTGATGAGAAAATCCATCAGTTCCTGTAAAAATACAGCGATACTGTGAAGCCAGAAAAAAATAAAAAATGAAAACAGTGAAGATTATTCGTTCTGATGCCTGGGAAAAGAGGGAAGGGGGGAGAGGGTGGGGGGCAGACAAATGGTGTCTCCTTCGTAACTCAGCAGGATATCAGCCTAATTGGTGTTATAAAATCACTCATTTAACTGTCATTGTAGTCTTTTTATTCCATAAAGCCATTAGACTTCTTTTTTTACTGCAAAGCTGGACTTATGTCCAAGTATTCAGAAGGCCTGTCATCTTGCCATAATGATCGAGCTGCAAGCATCTTAAGCTCGGAGCTTTACAAGGATAAGCAACATCATTTTCACTTATCTAAGAGCTTTAAACTTTTAAAAAGACATGACAGACAATCAATAAATGTAAAATGAAACCTACGTAAGATTAATTTCGGCAGTTAAAAGGGAAAAAACCGATTAAATTTAGTTTTACAAAGACGTACAGAATGACCTGAAGGCAAACTTCTCTACAGCGTCTCTATTTTGACCCGTCGACGGTCCTCAGCTAAGCTTTCATCTTCCTCCCTGCACCATTTATCTCACTTCTCAGACCTTGACTGTTTTTCTCTCGGAAAATCAAGTCTTGCAATAGCAGCCTGGGAAGGCCGAGTTTGATGTCTGTGGTGTTGAGTAAAGCAGACAGCAGGGCTCTCACACGGCGTAATGGAGGGTGCGTGTTTATGCTCGCAATTGTGTGTTTGCGTGTGAGCTTGTGGATTTTGTGTGCGTGTCTTCCTTGTTAACTTTCCCCCTGTGTTGTCTGGGACATCATCCATTCAGAGTAAGAGTCTGCAGCGAGACCTTATGACTTGTTTAGGGGGAGCAGGTGATCAGCTGCCTCTATTTCGGCAACTGCAGCCTTGGCTTAAGTGGCAGATGTCTCTGCTCATAAAGGCCGTGTCCTGAAAGCTAGCCGCTATTATCAAAATGAATGCTTTTGACCGTGACAACCGCCTATGTTTTGTATCATTTTATAGAAGTATTAATTTTGTTGTGACCCAACAGGCTGGTGATATATAATGGGATAGAGCAACAATCTGGCAGAACACTCGCAGCGAGCGAACGTGTGCATGATAAGCAGCAAGTGAACCCTGCACAACAGCCCTTATTCAGCAGCCAGAGATTTTTTTATTTTTTCCTGTCACTGTTTCAGTTTTTATTCCAACTATTTCATGCCACCTGACAGCTACACGTTACCTTTTGGTCGTGGCTGTAAGCCAGGATCCAGTCCTCCTGCTCGGGGTGAAAAAGCAGGCTGAGGATATCAAAGGCTAAGCTGTGTTTCTGATAGGTCGCCCCCTCGTCAAGGCTAATGAGCAGGCTGTTCTCCACCTCCGGGTCGGTAAGTAACATGATCTGAGACGAGATAAGAAAGGAGACGGGGGAATCAGTGGCCCACCTTGACAGCATCCATTCCACAGGGCTTATGTGTACTTGTGCGAGGCGCCGCTTGGAACAGACACACGCTGCAGACTTCTGTAGAGCTGCTATGTCGGGAAAATGATAAAAACTCTGCTACACAGCGATAATAATTGACAGATTTATTCAATACGGGCAGGATTTTTTCACGAGATGCATCTGGAGACTTACCTTCCTTTTGTTGTTCGGACTCACGTACAAGTAGCTCAGGATGGTTTTTGGCCCGACTTTCTCGTTAAGTTTCTCGTATGTGGTCCCATAATCAGTTGACCTAAAATTCAATTATAAGGACAAAGTAAACAGGCTGCGGAGGAGAGCAAAGTAGAGTGGAGAAACACCTACTAGTTAAGATGCTGATGGTATCATTAAGCATATCAGGCAAGCAGAAAATTGCAACAGCAGAAGTCATGAAGCAATTTGCTAGATGAATGGAGATTTGTTTAATTATCAAAATAAACAAGAGTATCCTGTGTGGCATACATGGAGAGGGGATTATCATCATTATTATTATTGATGCTTTGGGCTGAAAACGTAATTTAATGTTTGTGATTTTCGTGTTTTTGAAATCACGTGGAGGATTGGAGGGCATATTTGTCTGGTGGCTGAAAAAAAAGCTACTAATACTCAAAAATATCAAATGTCCTCCAAAAATGTCACTTCATTTTGGATGTCTTTATATGAATTGTCACCTAAATAGATGTTGGTCTCAAATGCTTGGTGACATTTCAGAAACAAGCAGCACTTAAATGTTTTATACTGCATGAAATAAAATAAAAAATTGTGGATTCCTGGATTTTTATATATTTTTATTGGATCTTTTGTTTTCAGAGTGTTAAAGAGCATTCAGGAAATATGTCATTATTCATTATTTGTGAATTGATGACATTGGATCTACTTCCTTGATGTTTGGAGACCCACAGGCCCCAATGCTGTTTGTGTAAAATGAATAATAATAACTGCAAAATCAACCCCATGTTTTTCTTTTGTTATGACCTTATTAAAACCCAGAAAAGTATTTAAGATGCAGTCATTTCCCTTTGCCAGAAATTGGGTTTGCAAATTGCAACAACAGATTTTTTTGGCCGCTTGGGGACAGTGGAACCAATTTGTAAACCCAACATTGACATATCATCACCTTTTGAGTTAAAGGTAAGGTTGGTAATGTTGTTCAAATAAATGTTTTGTTATATTTGTTGAAATTATATTTACATCCCAACAGCAATTAATAAAACAAATGCTCTGACAAAAAGAAGAAAGAAAAAATTCCAGTATCTATGGCTGTAGCAGAACTGTAATAAGCCCGTACAATCATTTCATTCGGCCCGAGTGAAATGATTGGACGGGCTAACTACCTGCCTGCCTACCTACCTGCGCGCACACTGCCCGTGCACTCATTACAAGTCACTGGAGTCTTCCACAAGCTTCTTGCTTGACAGCTTGAGTACTAACAATAGCCATGATAATGACAATTTTTGGGGGAGTGGCTTTGGAGGGAGACGTGAATGTACAGGCTGCCAGTGTAGCCGACTTGGCAACGTTCTCGCTAGATTTAGTGACTCCTTTTTAAAATCTAGTGTACTCTTGCTAGTTTCTCGGCATTATCTAACCTTTAATATGGCAAACTTGTTAGCAAACAGTTGTTTTATTTACATGTCCAGCAGTTATTGAGCAAAATCATCATTCGTTTAGAGTTGTGTCATGCATGGAAAAAGTCCAATATTTACTGTCTTGTAGCTCTGTTTTTGGTCTCTACCAACTCCTGAGGGGAATGTCTGGCTCTTTCGCTGCTAAATGCTCCACTATGTTCACCAGCTAGTCACTAACTGTGTCTGTCTGCCGTTTGGTGTTGAGCAGGTTGTGTACAGTGAGTACAGTGGGTTGTGTACAATAGAGTGCTGCAGGAGTCCTAAAAGGAGTTAGCATTCAGCACTTCCTGTTTCCTCGTTTGAAAGTCGTTTTTTTGAATGGGTTTTTGGTTAGATGCCTGAAATAAGGTCTGTGGTTAAAACAAGCTTAAGAGATTTTAACGTTTTGTTCTATGATATAAAATACATCATAGCGGGGCAGTTAAGCACAACAACTGTGCATTTTGTAATACATTTGGCACAGATTTAGGTAATATGTTTTGCAAAGATATAGATATCAGGGCACTACTAATTAGGGGCCTGAGGGCCATGGCAGCCATTTTTCAGATGGCGGCTAAATAGGCACTTAATATTCCAAAGTGTTAAAGAAAAATGATTTTATGACTCTTGGTGATTTCCAAGGTGTGTTCAAGCTGATTAGATCAGATGTCAAAAGATCAGAGACATGTTTTTTCCCTCTTTATTTTTTAAGGGTGCTTTTTAAAAACCTGAGAAATAAAACCTGACATAAAAGAGCATGGGAATGGCCATCACAAACTCATATCATCATAAGACCTGATTCACTTTCACAATTTATTTGAATTAATTAATTCATGTTTATTTCTGATTTATGATTAGAACAACTTGACACACAGTGCCGAGCTGCACCTCTAATTAATCTTCAGGTTCCCAGCTTTCAGATGATGTGGCAAAAAAAAAAGAGTCTGGAATGGCAAGGTGTTAAGTTATGTATTTTCATGAAGCTATGTGTTGCTATGAAGCAACGTGTTGTTGTGTTTTTTATTTAAGCTATCTATTGTTATGAAGCTGTGTTGTTATGCGTTGCAGCTACAGTATGTGTTGTTTTGATGTGTTATGAAGCTCTGTAGGGCCCTGTGATTTCCGCGTTGAGGAAAACATGGACTGAATCGCAGAATTTGATAATAAAAATGGAATCAATTGTAAACTGCGGAATATTGTGGAATTTGCCAAAATGTGTATTCAACTAAGAAACATCAGGGTTTTCCCTGCCATTATAAGCGTGTCCTTCACAGCGCCTTAGCTAAATGAACAGAAAAACATTATGCTGCTTTGTTTTGGTGTCATTTATAGGCAAGCTGCTTCTGGCCTCTACTCTCCGTGTTAGTGTTTCATCGAGAGCGGGGCTCAACTCCTCACCCACACACACACACACACACACACACACACACACACACACACACACTGGTGGCTACTCAGCGCAAGACCGAACTTTATCCAGCGATATCTCTGTCAATTTCTTTTTTGTCAATTTGCTAAAGAAAACAGAAATATAGCGATGGAAAGCTGAAGCTCTGAAGATCTTACCGCCTCTATAGGTGTATTGGTTATCATTCTACCATGAAGGTACCATGCTACCATAATCCTTTTATTTGGTTTCCACATTTTTCTCAGGTTAAAAAGCATCCTTAAAAAATTAAGATGTAAAAAGAATTGTCTGTGATCTTCTGACATCTGATCTAATCAGCTTGAACACACCTTTGAAATCATCAAGACTCACAAAATCAGTTTTTTTTATAACATCTTTGAATATTTAGCGCTTATTTGGCAGCAATTTTGAAAAATGCACAATTGTTATGAATATTTCAGCTTCGCTGCCCCGCTATCAATAAATACCCCACTAGTGAATTTTGAAGCTTTTACGTGTTTTAAAAAAAGGCAGTTGCTAACAAGTGGCTAAATGAAGCTAATAATCGTCAATGAGCCGACTTGTCCGCCTTTACAGTCTCGTTGTGTAAACTCGCGCTCATGTGACCGTGGTGTAGTTCGTCTATAGCATAACGTTGGCTTTTTACTTCTGGAGATTGCATTCACACTACAAAAATCATAAAAGTGGTGTTCATTTGTGGAGGTCATATTACGGCACAAAACGTGTAAGTATCATAAATATTGTTTGCCACAGAGTTTATTTTCCGCATTACTCCAAAACCCAATAGAAAAATCCTATTGGCTTTTTGTCGAGGGAAAGTCCTGTTTGCCTACAAAAATACGTCATCCCTGGAGCACCCTATGAGCTGAAAACTCACTATAAACATCTGTCACTTTCACTTTGTCATTTGATACTTTGTTATTATAAAAATATTTTTCATAACTGCTTTAATGAAGGCAACAACATAAGACAATAACCACAATATTTCATTTTTTACATGTTATATGGGCCAAATATATAATCCTTTTGTCTGCCAAAAAGTCAGTCAAAATAAATGTATACTATGTTATCTTACGCACAGTAGTGACGTTACTTATGTTTAGGTTTAAACTACTGTTAGAGTTCTTATAAATATACTGTTATTAAAGTCCAAATAATGTAAAAAATAATCCAAATGAACTTATTTGGAATTCAGTGATGCATAAAAAGTGCTATAAATATTAGTCACAGACATAAAGCATATAAAAAAGCATTGTATTCAACCATTTTTTACAGATCCCTGAGACCCCAAACAGAAGTAATGTGTCATTTTCTGTGGCAGATTTCTAAAACAATCAATTTGAAATCATGTGTAAAAATACCAGACAGAAGATCTTACCTCCATAAAGAACTCTCTGTTACTCTGCCAGAGTTGAAGTCGTAGTACTTTGTCAACATGAGGATCACCTACGAAACAGATGAAACAGATGAAACAGATTACTAACTTCGAAGGAGTGTTTTGTCAACAGCAGCAGTAAAGTGTCACATGGTGAAACAAAAGAGCCGAGCCGTCCGCGCACATTTCTTTTAAGCCGCCTGACAGACGCGGCTTCATTAAAAAACAAACAAAACTGTGATGGCATGTCAACCCATTGCTTTGTTTGTCGTAACGCTTTAAACCCCGTGTATATTCCCTGAGGAAAAGCTGACCACATATGCGTGCTATAATGGTTTCTCAGACCCAGTAGACTACCAGCAAATGCTACCGCTGGTAAACTATGAATAAATAAGTCAACGCTATAATTCATTCCAGGCACAGAGAGAGAGACCGTCTTTTTTGAAAAAGGATCATAAAAAGTGTCATAGTCATATGTGGTTTACAATAAACAGACCTTTACTTAAAAGCTGTAGATTTACTTATGTCTTGTAAATTACCACAGATATAGATTCATGTGGACATTAATCTGTCGCTGTTTAATTTTTCCTCGGCGAATATCAGAACCTAAATCAAAGCCTGTGGGTTTGTATATGCATGATGCATAAAGCCATTCTTATGTACATTTAACTTGTAATTTCCTTTTTTTCTCAGCTAGGCAATAATAAGAGGAAAAACTGCAATTACTATAATACTAACTGCCATCCAAAAGAATGCATTTCTCCGCAATGGTGATTTATAAAATGTCAACATTGCTTTACACTATAACAGTTGTTCACATTGTGCCTTTCGTCCTCTACACAAACGCATAGTACAGTGCCCCGCCTGCACTGTACCATCGTAAAATGTGCAGATCATATAGCTCTCTTGGGAACCCTCTCTGGGCATCTTTTCATAGCTATCCTCTAATTATCCAGTGTTATGGGCGTTTGGGGTAACATTCTCTGTAACGAGTAAGAACTCCATCATGTAAACAAGAAATTTGAACTTTTTAACACCTTGCTCACGCAGTTTGTGGAAATTCCAAATAGCAGTTATTCTCTAGGCTTTCGCCTCATATCGAGCGAGTCAATCGTCCTCATCTCTGCTAAATCAAAGCCTGCCCCTTCTTGAAGCTAACTGACAGACACACGCTGTGCACACATGAGACACTTCCAGGTCCCTTATGTACAGTCGACTACAGCCTTTAGGCATAAAATCTATTAAAATAATGATAGCATTTCAGGATTTTTAAAGCCAAATTGTCCGTCGATATACTTTACTTGTGCAACACCACAAAACACAAAAACAGTAACTCTGATTTAAAACCAAAGCCAATGAAATCGAATAAGGAATCCTCTCACTTTTTGTTGGTACATACAGAAACTCCTGTTATGTTATTATGGTTTTTAGTTTCCCAGAGTCTGAGACAACACCCTTAAATGCCTCGTTTTGTCCGACCAAAAGTCTAAAACCGAAATATATTCTATTGACAATTATATAAAACAATGAAAAGCAGCAAATCCTCACAAATGAGAAGCTAGAAACAGATGTAATCTATTTTTCCTTCAAAAATTACTGAAATGATCAAACAAGTTATTAATAGTTGCTGATTAATTCTCTGTTGATCTGACTGATGAATCTACTAATTGTTTCACCTCCAACATGAACTATTCAGTAATATATGCATGATCCTGAAATGTCTTACATGTCCTGCACATTTATCATGTTTTTAATCATAAACATGTCTTTACCTGCACGATGTCTTAAGTTTTATGTTGTGAATATTAAATAATGTACCACAAGTGTCTAAATAACCTCTTGCTGTTAATGCAATGAATTTAAACTTCACAGTTTTGCTGTATTTCCTAATTATTTGCCCTCTTTGTGAAAACTCTGACTCTGCTTTTACTTTGTGCTGTATTTCCTTTATATGTGCGCTAGTTCAGAGATAATCCATGTAGCTTGTTATAACTATGGTACCAAGTGTCCAGGCTGGGTTGCAGAGATTTATGGTCTTCCAATAAAATGGCCTTTATACCTTCCAAAAGTCATACCCTCATGGACACTGTCATAGGCAATAAAACAACCCGCAGCAGTCTGAAAATTAGGACAAAAAATATGCCCCATTCTCTATGGCAATTAACTTTATGCATTTGCTTGGGAAGGATCCAGGATTACAGTCAGATATAATTTGCATCCAACTTTGCCGGCTGGGAAAAAGTTTCCGTTGTTCTGAGGGATGTTGAAAGTGAAAGGTAAAGCCCCATGGCTGCAGTTAACGCATCGATACAGTGATACTGTATTCACTTTGTAGATATTTCTGTGTGAAACAGGTGTTTGAAGTTCAGCATGTCACATAAGCCATTAAATTGCTATTTGAAATCACTGGACGAAGGCTACTTCTTTTAATGCTTACAACATACACTGGATAATGGCAGAACTTACCCTCTGGATTTAAATAATAATGACATATATTAGCATATCTTTGCCTTTGAATTTCAACAAAGGTGTCACATTTGATGCCAGCTACCATGTAGTGCACAGCCCATTAGACTGCAGTGGCGCCAACATATCTCCAAACTGGATTACTTGACATCCAAGAGCAAGCAAATTGATTTTTCAACCTCTAATCCTTTGTAAATCTTAAACCTTGGAGGTAAATGGACTGGGATGAATTTGATCATTATGTAAGAATGAATAGAGGCTTAATGGTGACTTAAAGGGCTTTGGGTGAAGAGATTACTGTTGAGGAATGAAGGTGTGGTATGAAGAGGAGAAGGGGTGGGGGTTTCAAGAAAGCAGACGGGGAGAGTTCTGTTATTGAAGGGTGAACACCTGAGACAAATGAAAGGAGCCACCGAATACACATTACAATTCATTCCCACTCTCACCAACTCGTTGATCCGGCCTCATCAGCTGTTGGAATTAAGTTGCCTCATCAATAACACTGTCATCACATTTAGCCACTGCAATTAAACAGATGGATGATTCCATAAAAGCAATTGTTACAGGAGTTACTGACTGGAATATTAATAATAAAGACAAATATGACATTTCAAAAACTGGTGAAGAGTGTCTGAGGTGTTTCCCTGCCTTTTGCCCAGTGCATGATGGGATGGGCTTCAGCTCACTGTTGGCCCTGAACAAGAGTAAGCAATGACAAGTACAAAAGTTGACATGTTTTTCTTTTGGGGATAATTTCTGATGCTCTACATTTAAACATTTAAAGGGTCAGTCCACCCAAAAAATATTCAACTTAGAGATGTTCCGATACCATTTTCAGTTCATACCTGAACAATTTATATACACATTAGGGCTGTCAAAGTTCATTTTAACGCCACTAATTTCTTTAACGCATTAACTCAATCGATCTTTCAGAGGTTGTAGCGGGCTCAGTATTAAAGAAGCTATCATCATATGAAACTAGAAAAACGTAAGGAATCCATTGATACCAACCATGTCATGCCATCGTCACGAAAGAGGTTTAATATCGCTCCAAACTTGCGCTAAATTTTGGCGAGGAAAAACTGGCATGGCCATTTTCAAAGGGGTCCCTTGACCTCTGATCTCAAGATATGTGAATGAAAATGGGTTCTCTGGGTACCCACGAGTCTCCCCTTTACAGACATGCCCACTTTATGATAATAACATGCAGTTTGGGGCAAGTCATAGTCAAGTCAGCACACTGACACACTGACAGCTGTTGTTGTCTGGTGGGCTGCAGTTTGCCATGCTATTATTTGAGCATATTTTTGTGCTAAATGCAGTACCTGTGAGGGTTTCTGGATAATACTTGTCATTGTTTTGTGTTGTTAATTGATTTCCTATACATACATTTGCATAAAGCAAGCATATTTGCCCACTCCCATGTAAATACTTGACAAATCTCCTTTAAGGTACATTTTGAACAGATAATAAGCTATGGACAACCATGCGATTAATCAAGATTAAATATTTTAATCAACTGACAGCCCTTAAATTGTTAAAGTGCAGCCACAATTTAATAAATAATAGTACAGTAACAGTATAAAACACTAGCGCAACCGTTTGTTTCCAGAGCTGATGATGGAAACAAGCATCTTTCTCATCTCTGTTAGAGTTGCACATGCGTAATACCGATCAGGCAGGTTGTACGGATCGGGTAAGGGGTGATGTGTTGTTTTTGTTCTTGTGTAGAGCAAATGAGCTGATAAATGATATCATAATGTGATATCGGATTCGGTGCAGAGACTCACGTACTCATCGATACCCAATTCAGCATTTTAGGCTGTAACGGAGGCATTTTCGATTCTGGTATCTCTATCGGAACAACTGTACTGTAGTTACATCTAGCATTAAAGTAGCAGGGATGTAAAACCAAAACAATGAGTTAAAAGATGCCAGAACCAGGACCTGAGGGGAACTGCAAAATTGGGTGGTAATTATCTGTCAGTTTATCACAATGCGCGACACATTTCACATACACGTAGTCATGTGATCCAGTGTCGATAGAAATAAAATAGCTATTTTCATAAGACAGAGCAGATTTTGTCTGATGCTGGTAATCAAATTCGTGATAACGGGTGACATTAAATGTCACAACTACGACAGACTAATTGGAAGGAGAAGAGTGTGAACACCTGCTTAACAAGCTATTAATACCACAGAAGTGTTAACAATGTGGCAACAAATGCCCTTCAAGGAATAAAAAAATCACAGCTTAGCGAGAAAGCTCAAAAAACCCCAGGGGCCGGTATAGCATAAACTGCACTTTATAAAATCACCACATTAAACTGCATCATTTAACACCTTTAAAAAAGAAATAAACTGTCTATTTCTATTACATTGTTTATGACCCTGCAACTCACTCCGCAGCAACACAAGCCTGCAGGAAAGCATTTCCTCGTATACTTCAATACCACCTCAGTGAAACGCGTAATGTACAGAGGCTTTTGCCTGCCACTTCAAATTATATCACTTCGTTAACAAAGGCAACATTTCCTCGTAGACCAGATGTTGTGCCGAAGCTAGGTTGTTTGAAGTCGGAGCTGTTGGCTCTCACATGGATAGCAGGTCACTGCAATCATGAATTATAAAGCGACTTCACAATATCACTTTGCACAAAAAAGACTATTGGTGTCCTCATAAAACCTGATATACAAACATAAGGAGTTAAATCAGAGTGAATAAAACATCTTCTGTCATTGCTTTAAGCACTTTAAAGGTATTAATATGAATAGAATTCTTTTAAATATGTTATTCTTAAGGTATTAAAGTTCAGCTCCAATGTGACTGATGGCAACATACTGTTACCTTGGCAGACGGTAATGCCATTGATCTGTGAACATCAAATAACCGGTATTTTAAATGGACAGAGAACAGATACTCCATGCTACAGCTATGGCTTTCAAGCAGAACAGAAAGAGTCTGACTCGTGTCGAGACAACAGCCCTGTGTGGAAGTAGCAGCTTGGTTGACAAGTCATCTGAAACGGCTTTCCTTCGGGCTTCTGCTCTCGCATCATTTGCTTCTTCACCATAAATGAAAGTCAAGGCTAGTCCAGCAGCTAGGCTACGGCGGCCTGCTGAGCTTGGAAGCTTCAGTGTGCACGAGGAGGGGGTCTGATCAATGCAGGCAAGATTAGAAAGCAAGAGGGTAGGATTTTTTCTACCCAACCGAAAAGTTGTTTTTTTCCAATCTACTTTTTAACTCTTCAGCACTCCGTTTGAAAGTGCTGAGTGCGACGGTAGAAGATTGGTTGCATGTTGACAAACTAAAAGCTCCCTGGACTCTTTAATAAATTACATTTTTCTCTGACATAAATAAAGTAAAACAGCTGATTAGATTAATATGCTGGGTAAAGATTTCTCTCACCCATATGTCTCCTTATAAACTCACCAACAGTGTTTGAAACCTCTTGTTTTTGCATCACTGTGAATCTAAAAAGGAAACTTCAGTGAGTAAATCAAAGTTATGGTTTTGAATGTGAGGCTTTTCTTACAGGAGCCAGATGGTGTAACTCATAATGTATGAATGAGTAATGCAGGTGGCCACTGTAAAATGAAAGAGTTTTGAAATACAAAATGAGGAGACGACTGAGCAGTTGCCAAAAACAGTATATCGACGACAACAACAACAGCAGCCAACGACTGTTTCTTATTCATAGATGGAGCACTGAGGCGCTAACTGTATTGGTTTTAATTAGGGCTATTAATCGATTAAAATAGTTAATCGCGAATAATCTTGAATTAATCACACATTTTTTTTCTGTTCAAAATGTACCCTAAAAGGGAGATATGTCAAGTATTTAATACTCTTATCAACATGGGATTGGGAAAATATGCTTGTTTTATGCAAATGTATGTATATATTTATTATTGCAAATCAAGTAACAACACAAAACAATGACAAATATTGTCCAGAAACCCTCACAGGTACTGCATTCAGCGTAAAAAATATGCTCAAATCATAACAAACTCAAGCCCAACAGGCAACAACAGCTGTCGGTGTGTCAGTGTGCTGACTTGACTATGACTTGCCCCAAACTGCATGTGATTATCAAAAAGTGGGCATGTCTGTAAAGGGGAGACTCGTGGGTACCAATAGAACCCATTTTCATTCACATATCTTGAGGTCAGAGGTCAAGGGACCCCTTTGAAAATGGCCATGCTAGTTTTTCCTCTGCAAAATGTAGCGAAAGTTTGGAGCGTTATTTAACCTCCTTCACAAGCCAGTAAGACGTGGTCGGTACCAATGACTTCCTTAGGTTTTCTAGTTTCATATGATGCCAGCATAGCACAAGCTTTAAAATTTAAATTGAAACTGAGATTTGAAAATAAATTTAAAAAAGATACTGCAGTAATTTTAATTTGAAATATTGTGAAACACTAAAAACAGGCAGAGCACATAATATAACAAAAATATGGGCCTGCACAACATAAGTTTGATTTAAGCGAATACAAAAGAGTGGAAACACTAAGACGTCTCTACGACAAAATAGATAAATAAATAAAATGTAAGATCTCATTATGCATTATGCATTGTTACAGCTCATTATGCATTGTTACAGAGAGGGGGGGGACACACCCTGCAGGAATTCACAACACGTTCTCATTCCAACTCCTCACATACCGCTTCTTGGCGTCACTTTATTTTTGGACCCTTGGCATCCCTTTAGGATTAGGCAACAAAACCACTATAGCTAGGTTTAGAAAAGAACTACATGGTTGGGCTTAAAACTTCTACGTCTGAATAGTGAAAATTACACTGAATGTTGTGAACACAGGACACGAACAGCGGTCTTCTGGATGAAAGCCTCGTGTTTGTTGGACCCATCCAATTTCCCTTCCGCCCAACTGGTGTGTCTCTTTCACTCTTTAAACTATGTCACCACACTCCCGGCGCACTTTCTCGGAGCATTTACTGTTGCCACGGATGGGTTTACATTACAGTTAAGTCGAATCATACCGGCGGTACCAAGCGCCGACATGACGAAGCCTCGCTATTTAACGCCCGGGGAATGAGAACGGGCTGGATTTCAAGGCGTTAGAGATCCTCACCACAGGAAGGCTTGGTGGCTTGGCTGAGCCAGTAGTTTCTGCGCAGTGCTGAGCCTTAAATACCAGACCCTCTGTTTATCCATGCAATGTAGGCAATGCCACATCCTGGAATTTGTGAGGAAAAATTTATTCTTTGTCTTTGGTTGTGTCGTGGTGTTACAATTCTTATCAATATGCATTAAATGAATTTATTTATGTTTCTTTAGCAGGACGTGTGATGTTAACTCCCTGCTACAACGCTACAGCAACCCTTCCCCCTCAGCAGCCTGTCCATCACAGCCACCCCAGGAGAGAGGGGAGCTGGTGGGCGTCCACACTGACAGCAGCGGCCACAGGGTTGTCGGAGCATGTCGACATGCTATGTGCAGGAAGCTACATGCACCAATGTGTCCAGATCAGGGCTGTTTATGATGGTATGCTGAGGAGGCAGAATCAATGCGGGGGAGTTTGGCGAGATAAAATGGTTAAAAGATGTTAAGAACTAAATTGAATTGAATCATTGATTATCATAAGTCTCCTGTTCCTCCCCCTAAGGTACAACATGGAGAGCCAGGGCTCAACAGGTATGATTACTGACGTAATAGACGTTGCTGTAGTCGGGCAAGCTGCAATTTCTGTAGTAATTGTTATATGTTCATTGAAAACAGTATACTGTGTGTATTCAACACATAAATATGCAAATACATATATGTTTGTGTACCGCAGGTTTCGATTTTCACAGAGTGCAGTGTTAGTTGAGCAAACATGGTCATAATCGTGTTACTAACTCACCCAGAAACCAAAGGGCTGCCAGTCAAATTAAATGTTAATGTGGTTCCGCATTTGGCTCTGGTATATTCAGGTACAGAACATTTTTATGAATAAAAATATATTTTGTATATATACAAATTGCTTATATTACAGTTATTGTTAAGTATTGATAAACTGATGAGGCCGACTTTTTTGACAGGGTCGAGGTAAATCCTTGTAATTAGCATCGCAAAGTGAGCTAGAATCTAATTTGCCTCCATGCTGAAATAACCCTCACTGGGTTTGATGCTTAGCCAATATTTTACCCCCTTTTTTGCCTTAGTCAAATGATATTGGCCTTCACAAACTTAACTGTCTCTCTGGATGACTTTTACCCTTTTTCCATCAAAATTAGCAATAGGCGATAGACTCCTTTCCCATTGCCAGAAGACGAGTTTGCTTTTTTTTTTTTCTCTGGTGTGTCATGTTCGAGGTCACGAACACACCGGAAAACACGGTTAGTAAACAGTTAAAATGTTACAGTGGTTTTTTTTCTATCTTATTCAGTGTCTCTTTCGAACTCTCAAATCAGAGTTGGTGCTTGTTGGAACTGTGGTTCTGTCGAGTTTGAATAAAGTCTGTTTACAACAATCAGCGAAGGTAAAATTTATGTTTCTGTCAATGGAGTCTGGTAGCTTTTTTTCTTTTCTGTGAATTAAGGGTCTGCTTCGACCAAACCAGAGTTGGTGATTGTTAGAACATTAGAAAGACGGATTTAATGAATTTTATTTTGTTTCTGTCTTGTTTGAATTAAGTGTGTTTCAATGATCAGCAGGGTGAAATTATGTTGTCTAACTGGAATCTGGTGGCTTTGAGAAAAGCATATTAATTGTATGTTTTGTACGTTAATGTATTTTAATTATTGTCCAAATCCCCGTTGATTGTATCTATTATATATTCACTTCAATGTGTGTCAATGCGTGTGGGAAAGATTTGCTCCGATAGCGATACCAGTATCGGAAATGCCTCCGATACAGCCTAAAATGTTGGATCGGGTATTGCGAGTATGCAACTTTACGTACCGATCCAATATCAGATTATCATATAACTCATCAGCTCATTTACACTACACAGGAACAACAACAACACGTGTCACTCTCTACCCGTACATCTGCCCGATTGGTACTGTGCATATGCAACTCTCAACAGAGATGAGAAAGAAGCGAGATGGCTCCCTTGTTAGCTACTTCCATCATCAGCTCCGCTCGCTGCGTCCGAAATCGATCATGGAAGTAGATATTGAGTGAGCCATCTCACTTCTTTCTCATCTCTGTTGAGTTGAACATGCATAGTACCGATCGGGCAGGTGCTTACGGAGAGTGTAACGTTAGCCAGAGATAGCTAGCAAAATGTCAGCAGTTTGGCTGTATCCTAAATTTATTTATTTAAGTTCTTTTTCAGTTATGACTGACAGTCAAACTAGATAATAAAAGATAGTTCTATGGCATTCATTCTCTGTATGTATTTTTTAATGTTTTACCAAGGGTTTAACCTAAGCCAGGCCATAAAACAATGATAGCAATCATATCATATCCATATAGGATTAGTAGTATGCAGTGGTTAAAACACAATAAAACATATATTTTTGTTTTTAACGCACTGATATCAGATCTGTTCTCAGTATCGGCAGATACGCAAGTTCATGTATTGGAATCGGTATCAGGAAGAAAAAAATGGTATCGGAACATCTCTAGTAGCACCAAAGTGTTATCTTTCTTGGACTTTTTCTCAAGTACGTGCAGTTGAGGTAGTGTATGGCAGTCTGTCGCTCTCCACAGGACAGTGAAGATTAACGATTGAATGAAGCCAAATTATTTCAGGTAGAATAAGATAGCCGTTTGCATTGAATGGACTGACAGCAGATACTCCAGCAATGCTCAGATAAGTTGGTTTTAAAAGTGGAACTGGAGAATGCCACTGGACACAGTATTTTATTCACCGTTCAGTCATAGAAGTAAGCAACCAAGAAATAGGATGAAACTACTGCTTACTTGGCCCGCCTCCAATTTGAAGAGGCAGATGAGGAGGAGAATGTCACAATTTCGGTGAGCTCTGCACCAGGCTATCAGGCAAAGGTGAAGAGGTCGAGGCCCTCTACTAGAAAATGGAGGAGCTGAAAATGCTACAAAGCATGGACTTGAGTACCCATGAGCAGGGCATAAACATTCAATGGCTGCAAGATGGAGGAGGCATTTCAACAATTGAGAAGCTGTTCCTCGAGGTCGCTCAAGGCACAGAAAATGGTATTATTTCCAAGAGAAGAAAGCCCTTTGCCGAAGATGGAGAAACTCAACAAATGCACCAGACACAGAAGGTGTTGAGTACAGAGAAGCAGCCATTCAGTAGAGAAAGATTATGAGGCTCCCCCAAGAAATGGAGAGTCCTAAGGAAAAAGTTACTCAGACTAAATACCTGAAGCTCAAGGCCAGTGAGATGTAGGCAAAGACTCTCTACCAACAACTTGATTATTTTAGGACAAAAACTCCCAAGAAATGTCCTGGATGCTGTAGGGATCTCCATTGTCTTGACCCCAACACAGAGGAAGAAGAAGAAAAAGAGGAGGAAGATGGTGTCCACTTCAAACTTTGACGACTTCATGCTTCTGAACACAAGTTCAGATTTAAGTACCATTTAATTTTGTTATCTATCACCTGTGATATCTAATAAATAATACAGTGTGCTGCCTGTAACTCCTCTGTGGAGAATTTTAAGTGATTAATATTATACGCGTGGCATTTAAAACAGCTGGATAGAGCGGAAACAAAATAGGACAGATGTGTTCAAGGTCGTGAGGGGCCGGAGCCTATCCCAGCATGCACTGGGCAACACCCAGGACAGTTTGACAGTCTCACAGGGCTAACGCAGAATGACAAACACATTCACGCCTACGGGCAATGTAGACTTTCTGATTCACCTTACCTGTATGTGTTTGGGACTGTGAGAGGAAACTAGAGCACCTGAATAAAAGCCAAACATGCTAAAGGGGGCTATCAAGTTCAAAGGTCATAGTTCATTCATTCATATTAATTTAAAAGCAACCCACGTAGCCTAATCCTAAAATATGTTGAAGAATTAATATTGTTCTGCCCATTTGCGGTGCCTCCTCATCCTCGGTCTTACTTAAGTGACAAGCTAAAGTTACTGTAAAGCAGAGCAGACACTGTACGGATTAAGTACAATTTTAACCAGAGATGCACAATATGGATATTTTCAGCTGATATGACAGCTGATAATTACCTGCTTCTCAAGGCCGACACTGATAAGATAACCGAAAATGTCCCATTTTTGTATTTTAAAAAGAAGTTCACAACATGCATTTCATTATGTTTATTGTGCTCTCGGCTGACTGCTAATAAAGGCCCAGTGGATCTTTAATTAACATCCTCTGCAACACAAGTTGATTGAAATTATGTATGTACCGTCCTGGCTCCTGTAGATGAACCATTCAAGGCTATGGCAGCATGGATGCTACATTAGAGTTCTGAATAAAGCAAATGCATCTTCTTAGTAATATTGTAGGCTTACTAAATTATACATATGTTTATTACAATTTATATCATTGTAATCAAATCCTTAAAGGGACAGTGTGTAGGGTTTGGCGGCATCTAGTGGTGTGGTTGCAGATTGCAACCAAATGAATACCCTTCCGCTCACTCCTTCCTTTCCAAGACTGCCGTAACGTGAGCTGCAGAGTGCAACGCCCTGGTAACGCCATTCGCCTCGCTCAGAGGCCATCCTTACCATAATAACACTACTTTAGGAACAACGGAAGTCAGGCTGGAGGTACCACGGTTTTGCACTCTATGGCTCATGCTACAGCAGTTTCACAAGCGTTTCAGAGAACTACAGATTTCAGGTAATGTAAAAACGCAAAAGGCGCTCGCTAGAGTCAGTGTGTGGTTTGTCCGTTCTGGGCTACTGTAGAAACATGGCGGTACAACATGTCGGACTCCATGAAGAGGACCCGCTCCCTATGTAGATATGAAGGGCTCATTCTAAGCTAATGGAAACACAACAATTCTTAGTTTCAGATGATTATACACTAATGAATACATGTGAATATTATATTCCATTTCTGCTAATAGATCTCCCGAAATGTTACACACTGCTCCTTTAAAGCATGCTGGTAAATTCTGGTATTGAAATGTTGCATGAGACAGACCCGTTCCAGGTTGTGTTGCTCATGTATTAACATAAATTCAGGTCTGTTTTCCTATCCAGGTAGCAGACAGGCTGTCATCGTTGTTTTGATTCAGAAACAGAGGTGCAACTTGAGAAACAAGTTCAAAATCGCTTTTGTCATTCAGCAGATGGAATATATTTTCATCTAGATGTTTAGAGGAGTCTTTGAGGATGCTGTAAAGCAGTTTTTCAAACATCGCAGCTTATTATCTTTTAGAGAAACTGATGATTACCTCTGTGACCCGAATATATACTAATACACGAGAGGCACAAACTCGGGCTAGTGATGGACAATAACCACATGAATCAGTGTGGTAGCAGCAATGGACTGAGCTCCCTTTTACATTTTCCTTGGCTCTCGTGTTGTTTGAAAAGCCGAAATGGCACTGCAGCTTATCAAACCGTCATAATTGGACAAATGATAAAAGAACAGTAACATCCAACAACTAGGCTTTAGCAGCAAATGACTGGCAAAATAAAAATCTGGAATTGGACAGGAAAGCTAAATATCAAAGTCAATAACAAGCTCAGACAATGTGTCTCACAAACTGCATGCACACATTGGCTGATGTTCTGTAGACCCACAACTAAACCAATTATCAGATTTCAGAATTTGCAACAAACACATCACAGTAGGCTGCGCGGTATAGATAACAAATGTCGGAATTTTGGAGTTTAAGTGTGAAAACTTGATTTCATGTAGTCAACATGTAGGAACTGCCCCGAAGTGTCAAAACACAGCAGCACTTTCCCAAACACACTGAGTCACATTAACAAGCCAGAGGAGATATTACGTATATGAAGACTGCAAGCATTCACCAGCCTTAAACCCTTTCTTCTTTCTTTGTATTTGTTGGCCAATTTATCTATTTAAACATTTTACTAATTGTCTCCCTCTCCTTATTCGGCCTGTAAAATAAGGTTGCCTATTGATGTGTGCCTGGCTGCTAAACCTCTTTTCAAATCTTCTCATACACCCAGGGAAGCTGATTGCAGCCATTATGACTGAACTGTAACTGTTAACAAGTTGAACAATGATGTTTAAAGGAAATTGGCCACTTTTTAAATCATTTACTACTTTAAATAGATTTCTAAAGAGTACACCAGCTGGAAAATCTGCAAGCTTCCATGGTGACCACCTGGCCTGCACCTACACAGAGAGAGAGGGTGTGGCAGGTTGCAGAAGTGGGAACACATGCACAATATCACATTGTTAGTAGGCGGGATGAGACTCTGTGTCATCAAGGGGTTAATTTCTCAGAGAAGGACTAGAAAGTTCATCATGTAACTTTGTAAAAGATGATGCCAAATTCTTATTAATGTTGTATGACTTGCTTATACAGTACCCCCAGGGTACTACCACACTTGGTTTGCGATATTTTCATTACAAGTTAATTATTTTAATCAAAGAAATAGATTGACATTTTGGATAATACGCCTACTATCTTTGTTGCCGAGAGTTAGACGAGAAGATCGATACCACTCTCATGTCTCTATGCTAAATAAGCTAAAGGTAGCAGGTGATTAGTTTATAGCTTATCTTAACGAATGGAAACAGCTAAGAAAGCCAATTAATAGTTCCTTTGTTTGTATAGATTAAACAATCAGGAGATAACATGTTAATTAGTACAATTTAGGACTAATTTTGGACACAGTAAGGCTAGCTGTTTCCCCCACGCTTCCAGTCTTAATACTAAGCTAAAATAATCCCCTGCTGGCTGTAGCTTCAGATTCATATTTAAGGGAGATTGGGGACAATTGCAACAAGGGACGGTTGCAGCAAGTCTTTTTCCTCAAATCCATAGACTGTATATAAGAAGTGAACGTAGTCACCGTGACGTCACCAATTGTTTTTTGGACTGCGGTTTTGAAGCCTCGTGTTCGGCATTTTGGCCATTGCCATCTTGGTTTTTGCCTGTCTTTTGCAAACAGAAGTGACATGGCAGGCCGGAGCTAAGCACAACTGAATGCTGAATAAGACATTTACAGGCAACCAAAAAGGTAATAATTAACTTTCATTGACTGAAAACACACTGTGATTAAAGTTCTAAAATGAAAACGCGAACAACACCCAAACCGGACAACGCCGTGGTAGTGACCTGTCAATCACAAGGTAGCCACGCCCTAAAGCATCCCCTGATTTATGGTCTATTTGACTCTAAATGGGACTATAATTTACTAAATGAACATCATGCTGTATTGAAGAAGACTTGAAACTAGCGATTGAGACCATAAACTCATGTTTGCAATGTTTACTGAGGTAATAAATCAAGTGAGAAGTAGGCTCATTTTCTCATAGACTTCTATACAATCAGACTTCTTTTTGCAACCAGAGAAGTCGCCCCCTGCTGGCTGTTAGACAGAATGCAAGTTTAAGGCACTTCCTCATTGGCTTCACTTTTCAGACCCGGAGGTAACCCACTGCTCCGGGTTACCTCCCCCCCCACCAGGAAGAAAGAAGGCACATTCAACATCTGCTGCTACATTTATAGAAAAAAAAATGTTTTGGAGGAATTAAAGTATTTTTTTTATGAGTTGTATTTTTGTCATTGGGTACAGTTAATTAATGAAATTTAATGTAATTTTTAATATGTTGCAGACATTCCTGATCGTGTTGCAACTGTCCCCAGAGTTGGGGTCAGTTGCAACATCTGACATCTTCCATTCAAATAAATATTGTGAATGATATGTAATATGCAATCATCTTTAAACTGTATGGGTAATTAGCAGACATATGTAATTTTAATATATTAAAATCTGGCTGGTCTAGTCCAAATAGTCTCTGAGTAACAAAGAAATGCAAAAAATTGTTGCAACCGTCCCCAGTCTCCCCTACTGTACTGTGTATTTCCCCAAATGTTGAACTATTCCTTTAAGGAGGCAATAGATTTAAAAAACACACCTTGACTCACTGTTGGGGTTTATTTTGGTGCCTTTTTTTTGCCTTTTACTATTTATGTGCATCTGTTTTACAAACTAACAGTCAGATTTGATATGTTTATAAAGCAATAACTGAGGTTGAATGTAAAAATATTTCAAATTCCGTTCTGGTGGGCTGCATTTGACTGCAGCATTGTTATAACTCCCCTTGTGAAATGGGCTGCTGGTCTTGCTGAATGTGTTTTAAATCATTAATACATGACTTGGTCTCATGCTCTTCTCAGTCTACATCCTGCCCTAAGATGATGTCATCATAACGTCAATTTCCACAGCTACGCCGATGACCCACATATACATATCTGCAGAGCCAAATGATACAACTGGCTCACAGCCCGTCTGCATTTAATACATAGATGAGAAATAACTTTCTAAAGACAAGCAAGACATAAATAGTCTTTTTAAGCCCCGAGGTCAAAAGAGATGCACCATCCAAGAATCTTGGATCTCCAGCTCCGCACATCAAACCTAGGCCCTCTTTGACAATATGTTAGACGTTGCCTTTAGTATTAAATCACACCTCTAAATCAGCTCCTTTCATCTCAGAAAATATCGCCAGGGTGCAATTTAAGCCAGCCAGATGTCAAAAAACTAATTCATGCCTACATCTCAAGCAGGCTGGAGTACAACACGTTTCACTGGTCTTGCTGAAATGTATACAAATAAATCAAACTCTGCAGCTTGACTCCTGATCAAAACAAGAATAAAGAGAGCATGTGAGCGTGGGTTTTTGGCTGAACTGTGCATGGCTGCGAGTATCCTTTAGAATTAAATTGAAAGTCCCTCTGCTTGTGTATAGAGTAAAGCTCTAAATGGTTTACATCGAAGACTCCCTGTTGTTTTGAGTGCCTTCAGATTCACTCACATCCAAAACTGTGGGTTGTTAAGATGTTCAAAACCACAGATATAAGAAAATTGGATGCTTGTTCCCACTCCCAAACTGGGTTGGCTAGAGGTTAAAACACATCTTTTTTGTTTGCTTTTTATTTGTCTGTTATCTCTCGCTGTACCTATAATTACTGTTTTACAATATTAGGCTGCTATGATGCTATTTTGTACATTTTGCTCCCCATTTTTTCTTTTTTTTGTAAAAAGCACTTCAAGTTCTTTGTGTAGAGTATTATCATCTCAACCTGTATACGGGCTTTCACATTTAGCCTTCAGTATCTTGTGTTCAGTGAGCTGTATCTATACTTAACCTTTAGTAGCATCACCCATCTCTCTATTTTTAAGCAAGGCGGAATAAGGCTCTAACAAGGAGACAGAGAGGTTTATTGATCTCATATATATATAGCAGGAAATATGCCAAAACTAAAATCAGTGATAGAGAAAACCGAAACGTGTACAACCCATAATGCAGAATATTACAAATATTATTTTACCCTATTTTATTCGTTTAAAGTTCAGCCTATACCTGCCAAGTCAGCTAATCAATAAACAATAGCATTGATGGTGTGTGCATATGTGTGCCAGAAAGAGAGAGAGAGAGAGAGAGAGAGAGAGAGAGAGAGAAAGAAGCAAGACAAGACTGATTCCCTCAAACTCTGCAACCTCTCAGCAGCCACACATTTGAATCTCTATTAGGTCTCATATGCTCTGTCACTCTCAGTCCAAACTACTGCTTTAATAATATGACTCATATTATACTATCACTATCTACCTTTAAACATGCACTATCACCAACCATCTTGGACTCTAACCACTGGCACACTTTACTTTACACTATACATCCTATATACCACTTTATAGACTACACATACTACATTTATTTATTGACGAACTGCACACACTATGTTCACCCATTCACTCTGTATCTTTTATATCTCTATTTATTGTTTTTATAATTGTTGTACACCTTTATACCTCTCCTGTGTTTCACTCTGTTTGCTGATGTTGCTGCTTTTGACACCTGAATTTCCCTCAGGGGATTAATAAAGGTTCATCTTATCTTATCTTATCTTATATAGCCATGCCAAAGATCTGTGAGTGACCACACTGCGTCAAAAGCAGGTCCCGTGCGTAAAATGTGTCCAGAGCACATCATCATCTACTACTTACGCTGCTGTTTTGTCCAGACCAGTGCACCATCGCCTGGTTGTGAGCAGTGTCTCCGGTGAGTGCGAATGTGGAACTCGTGAGTTCAAACTCCTCCTGGTCCGAAAACGCAGCGTCCTCCTCCGCGTCGTCGGGTCTGAATCCTCCGGACCAAGTCTCTGATGCGCTCCTCGCACCGCGTGTTCGCCTCCAACTGGACGCGTCCTCCTCGTTGTTTACTGTCACATCAACATCAACCTGCGACCCATCATTTTCTGCAGAAAAGCTGTTATTTTCTGCATCATTTATGCTATTTTCGGTGGGTGAAGCACTTCCTCCAGGAGTATCTTTGGAGTGTGAAAGTTTTGGCTGACCGTCCTGGAGACAACTTGCATTATTCCCTTCTAACAGTGCATGCACTTTGGACGAACTTTCTTCGCTCGCGGGTAATTCCGCAACGTTGTGCGTAAATCCAACAACATCTTCTTCATCTGGTGCCTCGCCAACATCAGTCGAGAGTTCCGGTGGAAATGCTGTAATTAGCGGCAGCTGGCACGAGGGAATGCACCTCAGCTCCGCTTTTGTTCCGCCCAGGATTGAAGTTAAGGTGAAGAGCCAAATCCACTCAGAGAAAACGATCAAAAGCCAGTGACCGAGGCGCGTCTCCATTCTACCTTAATTCCGTGTTTAAAAACATATCATGTTCACTGTTGAGCGTCGCTCTTTGTCTGTCATCACCTGGTTAAAGTGGAGTCCGTTGAATGAATGCATGCACTGTGCTGTGGGGAAGGTGCGGTAGCAGCGCGCGGACAAGTGTTCCTCCAAGTACTGATGCAAAAACGATGCATCAGAGGAGGAGCTGGAGGCTGAATCCTGGACGAGAGGGGAGAGGGGCCCAAACCCCCGCATCCTCATCTCAACCTGCATGAGTGAAAAAACAAAACAGCAAACTGGGCGTACTCTTTATGAAGTTATATTTCTGTAGAGGCACGTGTTCCCATGGGTTTTTTATTCTGTTTTTTTAATCAGCAGTGTGCCAGATACTATCCCTGACTGGATCATCATCCTTTAGGTTATTACACATTTGGATTAAAACAATCTGAAAGGTGTTGGGGTCCCTGGGGGGAAATAATCTAGAAACATTATTGGGTCTGCCTCTTGGTAGTCTTTTAGTCTAGGTAGTCTCTTCTTGGAAATGTTCCTGACAGCGGCTTTATGGAAGATACAATGAGGCTTTGCATTCATTGTATTTTCCATCTACTGTTTTTGATCAGCAGTGTGCCAGATACTATCCCTGACTGGATCATCATCCTTTAGGTAATTACGCATTGGATTAAAACAATCTGAAAGGTTTTGGGGTGCCTGGGGGGAAAAAATCTAGAAACATTATTGGGTCTGCCTCTTGGTAGTCTTTGTGTGGAAATGTTCCAGACAGGGGCTTTATGGAAGATACAATGAGGCTTTGCATTCCCCATTAGCAAAAGGCCTATGTAATCAATTAACAGGATTGCCTGTGTTCACTGTCAATTATGCCATGCAGGTAATGACTGTTGTGACCCGCCTGCAAAAATGGCTTGGAAATGGTTTGCACTCCTGTATTATCCATTCAACACAGCTTTGAGTGGAGAAAATGCATATTCCACAAATGTTAGCTTTTTGTGCCATTTTCTCAGGTTTAATGTAGAAGGGGTGGTGCAACATACAATAATGAGAAGGATTCAAACAAGAGGTGAGTATCATTTTCTCTATCAAACACCTCTCGTTCTCTGCTGCCATGGTAATAACCGAGAACCCATTATTGCCATGCAATGCAGGCCACCCTGGAATATAATGTTATATCTCTCTATACTTTTGGGCTTTGTTCCAGTCAGCTAATGGTAAACCATTAGGAGAACTAGAGCCTGTCCAAACCCCGTGATTAGATTCTATTTCTAGGCAACGTTTAGTCAATAGGATGAGGAGATGCTGTTGACTGGTGACTGATGCCGAAGAGACTCCCTGTATTGAGCTGTGTTCTCCCCATCGCTCCGAGCTGCGACGTGATCCTGTTCCACACACGGGTCAACTGCACAGAGACGTCTTTCATTGGCAGCCATTAGTGATGCAGTGAGCAAGAGCTGTCCCAATCTGTTTCAGTTAGCCCCCACCAGACAAGAGGAAACCAGTCTATAATGCAGATTGATGGCTGACTGAGAATTTCAATCACGGAGCACATTGGCTAAAACGCTCAAGTCTTGACTGTAATGCAAACCTAAATGCATGACTCCAACTATTACAATGCAGGCATGACTTGCTCTTAAAGCAAGTCATGCCTGTGTGTGTGGCACCTGTATGACTTTTTAAAATGTATTTTTTTACTTGGTCTGGCTTTGTCTGGGATACATCTGCAGTGACATTGGGGAGTGATCATAATGGATTTTTGCCTGACCTGCCTGCTGAGTTTAGACACGGATGGTTGTGCACACACTGGCTTTGTGTATGCCCCGTTTTTTGGTACTTTGTCCTGTTTGGCTTGTAATATTTCTGTGCTAAAAATAATTTCCCAAAGATGGATTCAACTAACAGATAGATGGATATCGATTAATCTACTGATTATTTTCCCGATTAACCAGTTAATCGTTTAAATGTCAGAAAATAATGAAAAAGGCCTCCCATCATAATTTCCTGGGACTAAAGTGACATTTTCAAATCGCTTGCTTTATCTGGAAAAACAGCCCCGAATCCAAAGATATTCAATTTCCAATGATCTAAATCAGTGAACAGCAGAAAAATGCCACATTTTAGGTGCTGTACCTAAAGAACGTTTGGCATTTGTGCTTCAAAAATGACTTAAACGATCAAAACAGTTGCAGACTAATCGAGTAGCAGACTTAGTGTTTAAGCTCTACTTCTTGTTATTTATAATGTAGATTTCTCTTTGAAGCCAGAGTGGGAGGGTGAAGCTGGGTAAATGTCACATGTCAAATGAATAATTGATCCTCAAAAACTAAACTGAGGATTTAGAAATCACATGTTAAAATAAAACCTGTGTAGGCAAATGAAAGTACGAGCAGACGTCGGGAGGGTGCGCATTCAAAATCAAACATCCGCGGAGGATCTTTTTTGACTCGTTCACAGACTTCAAACTTCACCGTGCGGGGTGACAGATTTCGGGACTGATGTTTGTAGCGCATTTGTGTGCACAACATGGCAGCTGAGTGGAATCATTGTCTTTCGACAGACAAGATTGCTGCTTTGCCGCCTGTCACACAGACTGAATACAAACTGCGTTATGCTCCCCGAGCTCATACTTCTGTGATGGAAACTTGTGAGCCGACAGTGTGAAAAGCACACAAAGGACGAGGCGACAGCGATTCCATGTTGTTGGGTTATTCTATGTTTTTTTAATTAAACAGATTTCAGTGGAAGAAGAAAAGAGCACAGTAGAGCCCATCTCTGAAATTAGACCTGTTCCTCTCTGATGTCTGGTTCGCTTTCACAACTGTCCTAATGACTCTGGTGCTCGTAACAATAATAAAAAAGAGGAGCAAAGACATTCAGGACATTAGTCATGCACAGTACATTGTCTCGCCCTTCTGCTCCAACTAAAAAGCTAACATCTGCCTGCAGTGCTGCATTGAATATAAGCAGTGTGTATAGGACAAAAGCCACACACAGTTGCCATATGAAAAGTGATCTCTCTTTTCAGCATTCAATAATAATGTAGCCCTCTTCTCTTATAAAAGAAATGTGTGAAACATCTGTGCAAGTTTTTGCCGTCATGCAGGTGTGTTACAGAACCATTCGTGCTGAGATAGAAGGTGTTGAGGTAGCTATAGACACCTGAGACATCCACTTCAATTAGTGCTGAACACACCTCCGGGACACCCACGGAGAAAATCGCCTTTTCAAATAATGATTTCAATTACATTATTGAGAGATACGGTGAAATGCAATACAGGCAGCAGGTTAAGTGCTCTGACCCCGGTGAAATGCTGCGATACCACAAATCCTTTAGTTACTCGTTCTAATATGTGATGTAAGGTTTATAGTCTGAAATGTTGTCAGTGAAGTGAAACGGTGAAATGATACTTTGCTATTCACAGATCTGTACATATACATAGAAATATACCGTGTGGATAGTTTTCTACTGCCGTCCACTTCTGCTTATTTTATTGTACAGATGATGCAGTTTTAATTCATTAACCTCCAGCTCTTACATATGAGGTCTGATTCAAAACCATCATTTATTCAGCACAGATTTAGTAATCAGTGAGGCGGATTTTCCCATTAAAGTGCCCCCTTCACCATTAACGTTCATTTTCATTCTTCCATATTTTTTTTTTTTTGCTCAACCTTCAGAATTCGCCTCGATGCACCTCGGGACAACAACAGCAGCAGCCTTATATGATCACAAAGTTATATTAATCCGCATTTAAAAGAGTAAATTTTGATAGGAGATAAGAAATTCATGTTTTCAGCTACAGGACATACATTTCTCCTCATTTCACTCCTGCCAAGAAGCCAAATTGCACTGAAGTTGCATGACCTTAACTCATCTACAAATTAGTGTGATAGGTCCGAGACAATTGTTGGCCTGACCTGTTTGTAAGATTAGAAGAAACTAGTGCAGTGCCCGTTTGGAACGAAAAAGTTCTGCTTGCAGCATTGTCGAGAACCTGCTTGTACCCGCCAAGTGTGAAGTTGATTGGATGAACGTTCTCTAGATATGCGAAGGGCAGTCATACACAGACAGACAGACAGACAGAGAATACTTCCTTTATAGTTAGATGATGCTGCTACAGCGCCACCTATTGGCCAAATGGCACCACATTTTTGCCATGGTTACTCAGACATCATATCTACACACGTCCACCAACTGTGGTTGAAATAGTACAAAGCGTTCAGGAGATATGTAATTTTTTTGTAATATAAACCTGTGCCCATACAGCATTTGAGCAAATTTTGAGGGCCAGCTATAGCAAAACTATATGGAACATCAAAAATTTGACAAAGTAACTTTTTCCGGCTTGGTCCAGAGATATTCTGTACCAAATTTGGTGATGATTGCTCAAAATTTGTAGGACGAGCAGCAAAAAAAACAGATTTCGACAAAATTCTAAATGGTGGAAAATCATTCTAGACGCAAATGGGTGTGGCTTATATAGATAGATTCATCAGGACCCACAAAATCAAGGGAAAAAGAATTTTGAACATAAAGTTCATTATTATGGTGCCACCATTTGGCCAAATTGCACCACATTCGACACTCTACTCCCCTTGGAAATTGAGCAAACCCGCCAAGTGTGAAGTCGATCGGATGCGTTCACAAGATATGTGAATAACACACAGAGGGACAGACAGAAATTACTGGCTTTACAGTTAGATGAAACTATAGCCTAGGGCACCAGGAATTACCATTTTTTACCATGAGCAGAATAATGGTAAAATATAGCCAATTATGTATGTTGGACCAAATTTTCACAAGTGGTTTTGGTTGTTTGATATGAAATTAGTCTCAAACAACAAAGTCTCACGGCAGATCATGAAATAGTCATGAAATTTAATCCATTTGATTCGTGTGCATAGACACGAATATCCCTTTTTTTCGTGACGCTCAGCACGACTTTCAACAATGTATTTTTCGTGCGTTTTCCTTCAAATGCCCAGCAAGCTATGACGCACGAGTCAATTTCTGCTCCAGTCTTTTCAAAATAAAACTACTTAGTTAGATTCAGGAAATGATCAACTTGGTTAGGCTTAGGCAATAAACTACTTATTTAGCTTTAGGAAAAGACCGCAGTTTGGGTTAAAATAACACTGGAAGTGGCGTAAGTACGAAAGTTACTTGACAAATAAATCAACTTTGACTTGTGGCTTCACACTGACATGAACACCGGTCTCCTGGGCGAAAGTCTGGTATTTTTTTGACCCACCCATCGCCCCTGACCCTACGCAGCTTTCGCCACTCTCCCGGTTCACAATTACGGGGATTACATACAAATTGGTTTCGTGCTGACCATCACAAAAAAAAAGTGAAATTTATGTCTGTGTACACGAATCAATACATTACATTTCGGGACTACTCCCAAACTGCTGTACGACCGGGGTGTCTCAAATGGTACCTGTATAAATCCTTACAGTAAAATAGTAAACTAGTAGGACTACACAGCGTACATTAAGCTATCTCAGCTGATTAACATATATCTGTGATGATCATTTTATAGATTCTACACTTCCCTATCTTGTTTACAGCTGCACTAAATGTTCTTCCGAGATATTTTTGGATCATATTAAAGGTTTTCACATTATGCATCCAAACTACTTTATTCTGGTTTGATAACCAGCAAATATTAGAGCTAATGCAGGCCCTAATAAGCACGTGGCACTTTGGAACAAATGTAGATTGTTCCATATTCATTATCCACAGTGCTTTGGTAGTGAAAATGTGTTTACATTCACGTCTGCTAGCGTTGCCAACAAGCTAAAATCCATTTAGACACACACTCACTAAGTTGTACTGTATCTGTAGTGTTTGACTGTCGAAGCGGTTATAGATAAACAAGGTTCAGCGGGGAATAAAACCACGATCTTCACTTGATCTGGTCTCTCACAAAACATGACATTCGTTCTATTATGCATATTTCGATGACAAGTTTTTTTTGTGCCAGACCAAGTATGCAGAGAACATAATGAAAAGCTCGTTAAGTAAAGAATAAAGTGCTCCGGAGCAAATTTAATATTTCCTAGTCCCCACTAAATGAAAATGACTTCTTTAATTTTATTTTCCATGTCATAATATGAAGTTATTTCACAACTAAATGCCATTACTTTTGCTCTCTGGGAGACAATGTTCTTAAAACAGGTACAGTGAAACCACCAGGCTTGACTAAAACAAATAATACCATCATAGATGTTTGAGCCCATCTGTACCTTCCATTAAAATAAAACAGCCTCTTTAATTAATATCCCACTAGTATGGATTGATCTTTCTTTTCTTTATGTACCAGCCTAATATCTTGTCTCAAAAGGAAATGTGTCAATTTTCAGAAATTGAAAATTAAGTGTTTTTGTGGCCCTGTATAGTACATCAGAGTTAGATGAGATGTTATTGCTGATAGCTTTCTCTATGTGAGTGTACATTGTTGTTTTACTAATGTAATTGTTATGTGGTGTGTTATTTGTGCTTCTAAACTCAAGGTAAAGTTCATTTTAAGGTAACAAATTCACACAAGTTTGCAGATAATGGCCCTGTTCTTATTGTTCTTTATAAAAATTGACCTTCTGGGAAATGATGGCAAGGTGATTCATCCCTTTATTAGATCAGCAAATTTGATTCCTGACGGATGGCTTCAAGTGGTCAGAGTTAGCCCCGAGAGTGCAAAATGAAAAACAACATGTAATTGAAGACACCCTGGCTGTAAACATTAATATCTGAGAGAAATATTGAAATATAGGCACAGCGGGCCAAAGTTCTCCTGAGCTTGTAATTAAAACTTTTAAAAAGTCTATCGTGTCCACTTAAAGGCTGTGTGGTATAAGTCCGGGCACCCCGCTGAAGATGTCCTCATTAAAGTGATATCCTTTTCCTTTTTGACCGACTCACTCAGAGATTATTAACAGCAGTTTGTAACTGGAGAGAGAAATCTTTGAAATCCTTAGTAATAATTACAGAAATGGTTATTATAAATGAACTGGATAAACATTAGGAAGGGAGTTCCTGGGTCGTGTTTAAGAGATATGCAGGACAAACCTGATCCTAATCCCTCAGCTGGACAAGTAAAACTATTTTTTCAGCACAGTCCGAGTTACAGTTTATATCAACTCGCCATTAACCCGCAGCAGCACAACCATGATTGTAATTATCAATTATAGATGTCTCCATTCAAACTGTCTCCTCAATTTGCAAATGACAAGACAAGAGCCATAAAACCCAGTGCTATGTGGTACTATTGATTACAGTTGCAGTTGCTATTGTAACATACATATTCATCAGATGCAAATCCATTCATTCCATTTTCATCTATCTATCCATCCATCCATCCATCCATCCATCCATCCATAACAGTAACCGATGAGAACTGAGGAATAATCTGACATTTCAGCAACTCCACCACATTAAACAACAATATATACCAAAGATTGTCCATGCCCTCTCCAATGACACATAGAAGCATTTTCTGATATGATGGCAACTATTGGGAGATCATTTGTCTCTGCCTTCCAAAATTGTAACAAATCATTGTTGAAAACTAAATCCCTTTTATGATGTGACATTGCAATGGTTAAGGTTTGGTAAGGTTTAGGCACAAAAACGATTTGGTGAGGTTCAGGGAAAGATTAAAGATGGGTTAAATAAATACCTTGTTAATGTTAAGGGACCTTTGCTGTCATGGTTACAGGAATAACCACGTGGTTAAAGCTATGGTAGGTAATGTATTCCAGAAACCTGTTTTGTTATATATGTTGAAATTTTCTTTACTTCCCGACAGCAATCAATAAATCATATGCTGACAAAAAACAGAAAAATATGGTACCTGTGGGTGTCGCAGGATTGTAATAAGTCCATCCAATCGATTTCATTCTGAAATGATATAGCTACTTTTGGAGCTGGTGCTGCTATCTCATTTCATTGGAAAAGAGTTGGCAACACTGGGCTGGGTTTTTCGGTTGGATACTTTCAAAATCCAGCTTACTCTTGCTGGTTTTCCAATGTTGCCGACTCCAGCTTTAGGTTGGTTTAATAAAAATGAACCAGAAGTGACAGGAGAGGGTGCGAACGCTGAATAAGACATTTTCAAGAGACCAAAAGGGTTATAATTAACTTTCATGAACTGAAAACACACTATGATTAAAGGTCTAAGACGAAAACACAGAACAGACAATGCCGTGGTAGCGACCTGTCAATCACAAGATAGCCACGCCCTAAAGCATACCCTGCTTTATGGTCTATTTGACTCTAAATGGGACCATAATTTACTAAATGAACATCATGCTGTATTAAAGAAGACTTGAAACTAGCGATTGAGACCATAAACTCATGTTTGCATGTTTACTGAGGTAATAAATCAAGTGAGAAGTAGGGTCGTTTTCTCATAGACATAGACAAGTTCAAGGCACTTTCGGACTTTGGAAATAGCTAGGCTGTCTCTGTCCAGAGAGCCAGGCTAGCTAATAGATGTTTCCAGTCCCCCTGCTTCCAGTGTTTACGCTAAGCTAAGCTAACCAAACCAGCTGCTGGGTGTAGCTTCATATTTACTGACCAGACACAAGAGTGGTATCAATGTTTAATTTATTAATTTTGTATTTATTTAACCTTTATTTAACCAGGAGGTCCCTTGAGATTAAAATCTCTTTTTCGAAGGAGACCTGGCCAAGAAGGCACAGCATTACAAAGTTACAAAAATGATAAAATGTAGCATGTTAAAACAGACCAAAGACAACAGATACATAATACAAAAATCCAGTTTAAGAATAGCAATTGCACTCTTCAGTTACACAGTTTTTTATCAGATGTTCTTATATCACTATCAGAAAGAAAGCGAATAAATTGAAGTAGCCGATTTGTGAATTTTGAACAGAAAGGACCTGCAAGTATAGCGAACCGCCCCATAGATGACTCTTTTTGCTATATAGCTATATAGTTTAGAGAATATTATAGATCCAAGAAGAAACAGACACAAGGGCGGGACTCAGAGAAAAAGTCACAATTACAAATCCATCTGCTACTTCAGCACCACGGACAGTGCCATGGATTTATCAATACACAGCACAGGGTATACTGATATTTCAGAGCCGTGGTCGGGGCCATAGACTCTAACTTGCACAAACCTCAGTCAGATACAAGATCAATGAGTCAGGCAGACTAGACTAACATATTCACCTCAACAGCCCCTCTGCCCTCAGTCTGCACTCCCTCTGCTACCAGGGGATGAAGAGGGGAAATGGCAGGTTAACAAGGGGCATGCATTTTGGTCATTTTGCTAACAATCATCCCTCATCCCGTCTCAAATCACCTACTGTGAATAAGCGTAAATGATTCCCTCTAAACTTGGCTCACACACCCTGTAGTAGCAGCTTAGCCTTGGCAGCGACATGCTGTTTCTCATGTTCCTCCTTTCAAAGCAGTCGTCTTCTGGTTCCCTTTCCCCTAACTTAATTAGTCATGGAGAGACACATGTGAGAAAAAGAGAAGGTCATTTTTGTTGTAAAGCATATGGAGAGAAACTTCAGGACACAGATCACTAGCTTCACATGATAGCCAGTGAGCACTAATGAGGTCAGCGCTGCCTTTCCTTACTGGTCTAAATGCCATGGCAAACTTAAAAACACTGAACTTTGCACAATAACAAGGGAGCAAAGAAGGGGGTGGGAACTCCCACATGGGACATCAGTAATTCACAAAGTGAAATATTTCATCCTGCAGAAGACCCCTCTCATTTTCAGGAATGTCATTTTTGAGTCGTATGAAGGAGCTGGAAAGAGACCTCCTTCCAGACATCAATTATTAACCAAAGCTTATATCACAACCTCGTAGATCAAAACAGCAAGCTTGTAAGATACTAGAGGGCATCTCATATATTTAGCGCTGCCAGAGAAACACAAACCTAAGACGGAAAGGTTAGGCGTTTGAAATCTGACGCGAACTCACGAGTCTTTGTAATTTCCCTGACAGGTACACGATATGGCACAGGAAGACTGTAGGGTATATGTGAGTCTATCTTTGTACTTCTCCATCAGACGCAGAGGATTTTGCACCACCACAGAATAGGGTTCCTGTGAAAATGAATATTTTATGATATTGCTACCAGGCTATGATTGGTAGTATGAGAGTAGATTTGCATTCCAAACTGCCTGTTGTGCAAAAAAATTCATCATTACCAACCTTAGATAACTCTTAATGTACCCAGCAGTCCAAAAACATGTGGCACGGTGTTTTTCTATTGTCTCCCCTGAGGTTAAAAACCACAAGGCAGGTAAAAATATTTACCCTAGGTTAAAAGCCCACAATTCCCTGACTCATTAGAGACACATTTAGCACTGGGAAGACTAGATTTCAGCTTACGCCCTGTTTCATTCTGCTGCTACCAGTGATGATAAAAGGACTTTTCCCCTCCTTCTGGGTGCTTTTAATAATGATGAGATAGAGTTGCCATAGAGCCTTTTATTGTATATTTTCAGCTGACAAAAAAAAAAAAAAAAAAATCTATTTTTAGATTTTCTTTAATGCACTGAGTGAACTTTTATCTCATGATTTTGGCAGCTTCCCATTGGTAGTTAGGCATCTCAGAGTTAGTGGTCCGGCTGTGTTTTAAGCGCTGTTGCAAAACAAAGACATTAGAGGTGAAATGAATAATGTAGTCATTTCTCAGTAAGAAGTCTGGACACTTGCCTCAAGGGGGGCTGCGTCACTCTCCAAGCCCCTGTAACCTATATTTGTTTGAGTCGGTTTTAACAGCCCATCGGGGAGCTGAGCTTTCCAATACAACGAGCTTGCAACGTTGAAACAGATGATTCATCTTTGTCCTGTGCTGTGATGCGTAAATGTGATACAGTAAGTTTGCCCGCACAACATACCTCTGAAGTTATTTAAAAATGCATTTTTATAGGATTTTGGGTGCTGTCACAGATATAGAAAGTGCTTTGTAACAGAATCCGGGAGAAGCAAAGCCGATGCATTCGTACGTGTTAGAAAGTCGAAACAAAAAATAGCCTCGCTGCCTCTGCATTCCCAAGCCTACTCCATCCTGATCCAAAGAACCTGTCACTCTCCACCTTGTGACACAAACAAACTGGAACCACCTCTGGTACTCGATGCTGATTTACATTTTGTATCAAGTTCCTTGGTCCGACGCCAGCGCAAGCATAAAAAAGCTCTGCTCCCCAGATATGGAGGTCCTGATTGAAACTGTAGGCAGAGTGGAGGCTCTCGCTGCGCGCTCTCTATATAGAGAGCTCATTAGTTGGAGAGACCTGTGTGCATTGTTCCAAGTCTGCAGAGTCAGCGAGGGAGCCACACATCACTCCGCACCATCCAGACTCCTGCACATCTGGTCTGGCAGCTTCAGGGTGACCTGCACGCGCACACACGAACACGCACACATGCAAATGTTGGCATCGAAGCAAACATAAACATTCACCGGCGCACAAAGAGTACTGAATGCGTAATCTCCTGGCTGATCATGCATGCATTGTGTCGAACAGAGCTCTGAGGATGAACGGTATTGAAATGTAAAAGATTGAACACGTATTCTGGCCCCCCACGCACACACACACAACTCCACACAAGCACCGGCCTGTATCGCCTGTGATTTACTGGCCATTTTACACCCAGCTGAGGTGGCCACCTCCAGCGCTGACCCTGCACTGCAGCTCAGGGACGCAGGTACAGCATTTGGCAGCACTTCCCCGAGAATCCCCAAGCACAGAAGGCAACTGTGCTGTCAATCTCCACTTATGAAGGTTTTAATTTAGTGGCTTGAAGGTCTAAAATGCACAACTCCTTTCATATAGGTCAGTCGCTTCACTGCTATTCCCGGTTCTCGGTTATACAGCGAGCTGGTCTGCACTGCAGCATGCGTTACCGAGCTGTAGCTGCAACTGTGTGTGCTCATATTTACAATGCTTTTTGCATTGAGAATCTCTGAGAGGAAGGAAGTCATCAGCATGCAGGTGACTGTCATGAATGGCATATGAATAAAGAGAAAATGAAATAAATCTATTCCACAGCAAGGGAGAGGGTAAGCCTCTATTGAGAGCATGTCAGTGTTCATTCTATTGACAGAGCCGTTTTATCTCGGCTGCGTCATTTCCAAGACACGCTGAGCTGTGGGGGGAAAAGTTGATTGAGAACAATAAAGCCACATATTGACTCTGTATCAGTATAAAAGAAATATACTTACTGAACTCACGGCTGCCATTTCAAAAGAAAAAAAGAATCAATGGAGTTCATTGGAGCAGCTTTCACACAATGGCACTCACAGAGAGCTGTCATTTAAGACTAAAGCTGCCATTAGAAATCAATGCTTTTCCGCTTCCGATGCCAGTGGCGAGACTCGATAGCGGCTGCCTCACAGTGTGACCCGGGAGGTACGGATGAGATCACCTTCATGATTCAGACGTGGTGTGAGTGGAAGATAAGGCAGAGGTATGGTATATATATATATATATATATATATATTTAGAAAAAGTTTGACATTTTGGTAAATACACTTATTCTTGCCGAAAGTTAGATGAGAAGATCGACACCAATCTCTGTCTGAACCAGTGGGCAACCTCTGGGTCTGAGAAGGGAAGCCAATGTGGAAGTGCCTTAAACGTGCATTCTTTCTAATAGCCAGCAGGGGGCGACTCCTCTGGTTGCAAAAAGAAGTCTGATTGTATAGAAGTCTATGAGAAAATGAGCCTACTTCTCACTTGATTTATTACCTCAGTAAACATTGTAAACATTAGTTTATGGTCTCAATCACTAGTTTCAAGTCTTCTTCAATACAGCATGATGTTCATTTAGTAAATTATGGTCCCATTCAGAGTCAAATAGACCATAAAGCAGGGGATGCTTCAGGGAGTGGCTACCTTGTGACTGACAGGTCGCTAACACTGTGTTGTTCGGTCTGGGAGTTGTCTGTGTTTTCATCTTCTTTCATCTTGTGTTTTCAGTTCATGAAAGTTGATTATAGCACGTGATTCGACTGTTATCAGGCCATTAAATAGGCGTGATCAGTGACTATAAGCACCATAGATGTGGGACATTAGGGGCCTACTACTTCTACTACGTTGTAAAAGTGAGAATGAAACTTAAAAGCAACAAGTTCTAACATGTTGTAAAACCGAATGAAACGTCACGTTTTGAACACAAACAAAAAGGCTTCTTTTGGTTTAAGCAACAAAAATACAACTTCTTTAGGTTTAGGCAACAAAAAAAAACACTTAGTTAAGTTAAGGGAAAAACAACATGTTTTGGGTTAAAGTAAGTACGAACACAAAGACAACTACACATTGTTGGTTTCACATGGGATGCGAATTCCAGTCTCCTGGGTGAAAACCCTGTGTTTTCTGTCACATCCATTGTCCCCAACCTCCACCCCATGTGGAGTTTCACACTGTCTATACTACAACGCCTGACTTCTGCTTCTGCTCCTGTCATAATTATTATGGTCGCTAGAGGTGGCTGTCGTGTTCTTTTATATCTTCTTTTGGTGATCTACCATGTGAATAGATGATGCAACCCACTAGTGGGGTCACCCACTTTGGTCACCTGTAAATACCTTATTCAGCGTTCAGTTGTGCTAAGCTCCACCTTCTCGTGTCACTTCTGGTTGCAAAAAAACAAGATGGCGACGACCAAAATGCCAAACTCAAGGCTTCAAAACAGCAGTCCACAAATGGGTGGCGTCACAGTGACTACGTCCAATTCTTACAGTCTATGGTCTGTTCGTTAGCTAGATATGAAGCCACAGTCAGCAGCTGGCTAACTTAGCTTAGCACAAAGGCTGGAAACAGAAGAAAAAGCTAGCCCGGCTCAGTCCAAAGGTAACACAATCTGTGTTGTATCTTGTTTGGATAGCGCGGTTTGTTTTGTTAGTGAAATAAAAACAAGTATGATGAACATATTTCTAGTGAAGATCCGTTCCATTTCTCATCCACACATTGCTCATTGTCTCTGTCTGTCAGATCATAATAAATAGAGCCACAGCACAGCACTTCTAGGAAACAACAGCACCAATGTAACAATTCTTTTCTCAGTCTCCCCATTGTAAACTTTCTTCCTGCTTTCAGCTAAGCTGTGCAGGTCTTCCACCAGCTTACAATAGGCAGGGGGTGATTTGCGACTGGTCTACATTATCTGGCAGCAGACTGCAGTTTCAGGAGCGGTGTTTAAGCGGCTTGGACAGATGTGCTGTAAGGATTAGACCACCTTTGATCCATACATGTACAATCAATCATCGTAGTGCTTTACTTCATATGGTTTTCTGGATTATTATCAAGCTTAATATTATCTTTGTTAGGCACTGACAACGACTTCAGATAGGCTTTAACAACTGTAAATTGTATTCCCTGGCTGTCACAACACCTCTTCAGAAAGCTGCTAATTGGGAAGACTCAGCCTATTCTCAGTAGCCAAGGAAGGGAAAAAAAGAAAGATAAAGAAAAGAAGAAAAAGTGCGAGACTTCGACGTCCCAGGCTCGACTGTCATAGCACAACGTAGCACTGCTCCTCTGAGATTTGCCTCTGTGAAAAGCAAACACAAAGGCTTGCAGACTCCTCAGTTGAGTTTTATCGGAGGTGTGAGAGAAGAGAGAGTTGTCAAGACCATCAGAAATGTATTCACGAACCTTGTGTAGGTTCAAATTAATCCGTGTGAGGAGTCGTGCGGTGACGTCAATAGGCTATATTTATGGAAGCATCAGTATTCGGCGTTAGGGTGATGACACTGATACTTTATTTAACTGCATGACCTCATCATTATCCGGCTTCACTCCTTATACTTTGTTGTGAAAGACTGAAATAAGAGACAAGTCACAAATGAGGTACAAGCATCTCACATGGGAGACTATCAGAGTTCAGTGGCTTCTCAGAACATTTTTGATGTGACGGCATTGGAAATATTGCTGGCATCAAAGCAACAAATTTTGGGGCAAACTCTTCCTAATGATGAATTTCAGTGATATCGTCTTTCCACAAATTTCCCAGTCCATACATTTGTGGACACTAAAACTACACAAAAGCTCATGCGACACAAAGGTGAGACTTTAAGTGTATCCCTAAATAACAAATACATACAGATGCATCCATTTCCATTAGGTTCTTAATTCAAATCTGAAATCCAGACACCTGTTAGCTGCAAGTTTTTGCCACTAATTGTTGTGTGACTTTGAAGTAGCCGTTTGCCCCTGCAGTGAAAATACTAGTATTTTTTTTTGCATTTGCAGGAAATATACACTGTGAAAGAAGTTTGAGAAGTTAGCATGTATAAGTTCGCTTACATCAGATTCACCCAAACATAAATAAAATCTCAGAGAAAAGCCAGTCAGATATGGTTACTTGAGACAACGTTTCTCATGTTTTATGAATGGAGATGGAAGGCATCTATTGTTTTTCCAACCTTCTTTAGATGAAACCACGTCGATTTCCATATGACAAAAGCCTCAACGGCTGGGCTTCCATGGATACCGCGCTCAAGCGCTTCCTGCAAAATATGACAGCTATGGAAAATAGTGATATGGGGCACTGAATTCGATGAATTTCCGGTTTATCAGACCACAAATGAGACAATAATTAGCGACAGGGTCGAGACGCCATATGAGTCCAACAGGTAGCCAGGACCACCCTTTTCTTCGCAACTGGCGCCCGCAATGTCCACTAGTCCAAAGCGAGCTGCCTCCCATTAAAATGTCCAAACCCGCCCCCGTGAACACATGAACTACAACTACTTACCGCCTCGTGGTTGTATGCCTTCGCCAACCAGTCAATTTGTAGTTCACATCCATTTCTGTCCAAAATGTCATAATTTTATTCTATTAGACATTTGTGTGAAATTGTCATGATTAGCATATGAATTGTTGAGTCACAGCCGAAAATGTGTTTTATGAGGTCACAGTGAACCTTGACCACCAAATTCTAATCAGTTCATCCTTGAGTCCAGGTGTAAATTTGAAGAAATTCCCTCCAGGCGTACATGACATATCGTGTTCACGATAATGGGACAGACAGACAGACGGACGGACGGACGGACGGACGGACGGACGGACGGACGGACGGACGGACGGACGGACAACCCGAAAACATAATGCCTCTGGCCACAGCTATTGCCGGCGCGGAGGCATAAAAATGTATCATCTCTGTTATGGCCAAAAGAGAAACGGATACCGGAGTATCAGGCATCAGCTGAGTGAGCCAGCTGTCAGACAATTAACCTGTAAAACTCCACCAGCAAGGATCCGTAACGTTTCTCTTGTGGCCATAATGGGGGAGATACATTTTTCATGTGTGCACTGGGGCGGGTTTTGACATTTTAATAGGAGGCGGGTGGACAATACAGGCGCTAGACCCTGGCGCTAATTGTTGTCTCATTTGTAGTCTGATAAACTGTAAACTCATCATATTCAGTGCTCCATATCTCTATTGTAGCTGTCATATTTCGCCGTGGTTTCAATGGGAATGCAGCCGTCGAGGCTTTCGTCATACAGAAGTTGGAAAAATGATAGTTGCGTCCAGAAGGAGTTACCCTCAGAATGCACCCAGAAATATTCCCATTTTTGGGATATGGAGTGAATGTTTTCAAACTTTTAATGTGAAATGAAATAATTAAAGACAGCATGTCTAAACGACATGGAGCTGAAACTTTTATGAGCCCCATCCACTTTTTTGAAGCCTGACGTAGGAAGCCGAGCCTTCTCTGTGGCACACTTTTCAGACTTTATAAATAAAATATGACGTTCACATGGGTGTGCTTAAGCAACAAAAAGGAACACTGTCTGGGTTGTTCTACAATGATTTCAAATAGGTCTTTTGTGAAGAAAAAAAAAAGCCACACAATGTCATCGTCACTTTAAATATGTCTTTTCACGATCAAAGCATCTGGGAGTATATTGCCCAGTATTAAAGAAATCAATCAAAAGAGAGGTTTGTTAAGGTTCTGATCTCATTATTTCTGTAAATTAGAGCCCTAACGATGCTTTAATTGCATTGTGATGCAGTCAAAATTGATTCATTTGTTTGTTAAATTCCAGGCCCATGGTGGCTTTGATAGTCATTTAAAGATGGGTAACCCATTAATTCTGCTCATAAAGTTATCGGTCACAGCAGCTGTCACACACTGTAAGTCATGACGGACAATAACGAGGCTAACACAATGCTAATTCAGCGCCACTTTAAAAGACCAAATTGCAAAGTCAAGGTGAGCCTGCTATTGTGTGTGTCTTCTGCATGGGTAACAATAACATTGATAAGACTGCTTCATCTTTATAATCTCCTACGTTACATTCATATGTTATAGTGATTGGTCTGTTTAATTAAAATAGAAAAACTCCAGGCCTTCTCTGCTGCATTGTTAGGGTGATATGTGGCTTCCTTTCATGCAAAATGGGGTTGAAAATGGAAAATTCGCAAATAAAAACGTCAAACAATATCTAGCTAGAAATGATGTCTGTACTACTAATTTGCAACAGCTAATACGTTTTTTTTTAAAATGGTAAATGCAACTATAAAGCGCTTTTATCATACACACACACACCAATGGGAACAAGCTACCATGCAGTCAGTCAGTGTCTTGCCCATGGACACTTCAATACATGGACACGAGGAGCTGTCCCACAGCCACCTCATAGGTACTTTAGCCACACTAATGGTTCTAGCAATGGTAAATGTTGGCAGCATAGACTGTATATAAGAAGTGGACGTAGTCACCGCGACGTCACCCATTGGTTTGTGGACTGACGTTTTGAAGCCTCGAGTTCGGCATTTTGTCCTTCGCCATGTTGTTTTTTGCAACCAGAAGTGACACGAGAGGGTGGAGATAAGTACAACCGAACGCTGAATAATACATTTTCAGGGGACCAAAAGGTTATGATTAAACTTTTATGAACAGAAAACACACCATGAAAGGGTTAAAGTTGGCCTAGTCTTGTTGTGGTTATATTTAGGATTGCAAAGCACTCGGTTGAGGTTAAGGAAAGCTCATGGTCTTGGTTAAATATTGAAAAAGTTGACAGTGACTTGGAGACAGAAAAACTTTACTTTATTAACATTTAACCAAAACCTTGGTCCTCACATTAACCAAAGTGCTTTTGTTGCAATCACACACAGGACTCAGGATGTGAACCCTAATCTCTGTTGTCAAGGTCCTGCTCTGTCTACGCCCACCATCCACCCAAACACTTCCCTTGGACTTTCAATACAAATACTTACTTTTTGCACTGGAAAAATGTTGCTTGTGAACATAATCCATGCAGCATTATGCTGCTTGACAAATTGTATTTAGCAAAACAAATACGTATAGCCTACATTTGGAAACAGGGTTGATATACTGCTGAGTTCATGTAGTTTGTTTCAGACTCCACATAGGATGATTAAATCCATGTGGAACAGAGCATTGTTTTGGTGATATTACAGTACATTGTGACAAGTGCATGATTTTCTCTACCTTTAACCTATAGAGCAGCGCAGTGTTTGAGCACCACTGGGGATCATACTGTATATGTGTCACTTTTTTGATTGCCTCGGAGGAGCAACGGGGAGACTTGGCTCATTAAAAATGAATGTATCAGAGGAAAAAAAAAAAATCAATGGATACAACAATGGAATACATTTAGTGCGGACCCTGCAGTGACATCAGGGACATCTCCGTCAGCAGCGATATGATGAACTCATTAAAATGATTGAAGTTGGTCTACAAAAAGCTGCAGTTCAAATCCCAGGACAGCTGACTAACATGAATCACAGCCAAGATGCTGAAGTCATGACCTTAATTCTTTCATTTAACCATGTTGCTCTTTGATAATGACAATGATAACTAAAAGCACCAGGTACGGCACCCAACCCTCGGCTATATTTCATGAACCAAACGGGCTTTTATTTCCATCTATTGCATTCATTATTATGAATTATAGGTAACGATCCCCTCGGGTTTCTGTAGAATCTTTTTTACGCCTTTCCTGTAGCTTTGATGCCACCTTTCCAGTTTTTACAAAGAAGAGTGCAGTAGGAGACTATGTGTGTGTAAGGTGGGGTAAAGTTAAGGTTTAACTCATTTCTACTTCCTAGAGTGTGAATAATGAGTCAATGAAAGGAAATGCAGAGACAGGCAGACACACTACACACAGAGCAGCACACAACAAGACAATAAAAGCCCAGTGTGTAAAAACAGGCTTTCGGATGTCAGTTAAAAACAATCCACATTGCTGACCAACTCAAAATAGGTCTTGAATTTGCTGTTTTTTCAACTTCAATTGTATCATTACTGTCCTGAAGAAAGTTTTATCTGCAGCCAGACATTAAAACATTAGATGACAGAAATGTACCAATGATTACAAACATCAACAATCCATTGTCAAAAACAAAAATATGTGTAAATAAAATAATAAAAATAGTCAGTAAACCCTGGTCGTGACCACAGACTGTATATAAGAAGTGGATGTAGTCACTGTGATGTCACTAATTGGTTTGTGAACTGCCGTTTTGAAGCCTCGAGTTGGCCATTGCAATCTTTGTTTTTGGCTGACGCCATGTTGGCTATTTGCCACCAGAAGTAACATGAACGGGTAGCACTAAGTACAACTGAACGCTGAATAAGACATTTTTAGGCGACCAAAAAAGGTATAATTAACTTTCATGAACTGAAAACACACTGTGAAAGGGTTAAATTTCTAAGACGAAAACAGGAACAGCTCCCAGACTGGACATCGCCGCGGCAGCCACGCCCTAAAGCATGCCCTGCTTTATGGTCTATTTGACTGTAAATGGGACCATAATTTACTAAATGAACATCATGCTGTATTGAAGAGGACCTGAAACTAGCGATTGAGACCATAAACTCATGTTTACAATGTTTACTGAGGTAATATATCAAGTGAGAAGTAGGTTCATTTTCTTATAGACTTTTATACAATCAGACTTCTTTTTGCAACCAGAGGAGTCACTCCCTGTTATCCATTAGATAAATAGAATGCACATTTAAGGTACTTCAGCATTGGCTTCACTTTTCAGTCGCTGGAGTTGCCCACTGAGAGACTAACTAATAAGGTGAGATACACCAGGGGAGAAGAATAAAAGAACTGGCTGTAATATCTTTTAGATCAGCACTATAAGCTTGCAAAAAAGACTAGCAGATGTTATGTGGATTACTGCTGCATGAATTAGAATCCCGCTCTTTGACACAGCTTTTAAATTAAATACCTGAATGTTTTGGGTTTTTTCCCCCCAGCATTTAGGCAAGGCAAGTTCATTTGTATAGCATCTTTCGAAAATAAGAGGATTCAAAGTGTTAAAACAAGACAAAAACAAAAAGTAGAAAAAGACGTGAAAGAAAAAGTCAGAGGATCACTAAAGTCATTAGAATGAAACCTCTATGGGCCTTGAATATCTGTAGCAAATTGCAAGGCAATCTATGAAATAGTTGTCGAGATATTTCCCTCTGAACCACAAACGTCAACCTCATGGTGGTGCTAGAGGTAAAGTCATAGGATCACCAAAACCAGCAGGAATCCTCCTCTGGGGATCATGACTGTCTGCACAAAATGCCTTGGCTATCCATCTTATAGTTGTTGAGATATTTCAGTCTTTTTCATTCCAAAGCGGTGGACAGACTGGTGGACGTTGCCATCCCTAGATGGCTTTCTCTAAAAAGGCAGCAGCAAACAGAAACATTTTAGGCTTTGATTTAAAAGAACTGCGAGTTGGAGCAGACCTCAAATTTCCAGATATGTGGATGAATGCTACTAAAAACTGAATGCTTCCTCTCCATGTTTAGTTTAGGCTCCGGGGACAGAAAGCAAACCTGCCCCACAGACAACCTGAGAGGTCTGGACGTTTCATAACACAGCTACAGATCTGACATGAATTTTGGCCAAACCATCCAGCGCTTTAAAAAAATCGATAGTAGTATTTTAAAATCAATTTTTTTGACAAACAGGAAGCAAGGATCTGAGAACCGGAGAGATGTGCTGTCTTGTGAGGACTCCAAGTTTTGAATAAGCTGCAGCTTTTTAGAGAGACCTCCGGCACTTGTACTTTTGCATTTGAAAAAGTATGCGATGTATAGTTTTTATCGACTGCATGAAATTGTTGAGATAGTCGGAACTGTCACAATACAGATAACAAATATCCATGACAGTCATGCACACATGGCCCGACTTTGCCAGCAGTGCATACAGCTGTGACAGGATTTCATTATATGTTGAAATGCTGAAAAATGATAGCATAGCCTATAAAAAAAAAATCTTATTTTTGCTGTTGCTGTCTTGAAACACAATACCTGCAATACTGATGTACACAACGGCACTAATGTCCCTGAGGGCAGGAAGAGTTTTCTGAAAGATGATTGAGCATTGTCTGATAATGCATCCGACAAATCTATTCACAATGTGGTTTAATTCGCTGCTTTGTGTCTGGTGAAAAATACCCCGGAATGAATTTCTTGTCATTGTGATAATAACCTCATGTCCAGTTCTTTATCCTCTGTCAAAACGCAGTTCCTCAACACACAGCTGCATCAACAATTGCCTCGTGAATAATGAAAACCTCCCGAATATTGATATTGAATGCTTTCACACTTGGTTTAACAATCCTTTCAACATAAGAGAAAATCATTAAGCCTATTCTCTCATTTCCTCTTGAGTGTGTTGCCAGACATGAATTGTATCTGGGGATCTAAACTGTCAGCTGTGGCCAAAGTTAAGTGAAGTTTCAACTCAGGAGACTGTGTTTGCTGTGATCTGCATTGATGGTCCTATTCTCTATCCTAAAAACAGTACGTGACTCCCTCTCTGCTTTCATCTTTAATGATGCATAGGCACCAGCAGTACACAAGTCTCAATTCGATCACAGAGGCCTGCTGGCAGCTCCTCTCCACCAGTGGAGCTCTCGTTGGTCAGAACAAAAGCACCTGCAGGGGAGAACAGCAACTTGTCTCTAAGTGACTCACACTTTCTGCTAGTGTTGCAACCACAAATCAGCTCAGACTCCAGCGTGATGGAGGGTTCACACAGAAAGTAATTATGTTTTTTAGAAATAACGTCCTATATATCTCTGTCGGTCAGTCCACCACTTCCGTCCACACTGAAGTATCTCAAGAACTATTAGATCAATTGCCATGACGTTTTGTACAGACATTCACGGTCTCTCCAGAGGATGAATCCTGATGACTTTGTTCATCCCCTCACTTTTCATGTAGCACCACCAGCGGGTCAATATTTTTCTCTTTTCCAAGTAAAATATCTCAACATCTACAAGATGGATTGGCATAAAATGTGTACAGATATTCATGGTCCTGCAGCACATTCTCATCTCATCTCATCACAGACCGCCGCTGCTTCGTCATGCACCTTGGCGTCACTTTATTTTTGGCATCAAAACCACTATAGTTACCCTTGCTGTCATTTTAGGTTTAGGCAACAAAACCACTTAATTATGTTTAGGAAAAAAAACTACATGGTTGGGCTTAAAACTATACCACGTTTGAAAAGTGAAAATGAAACTGAACATTGTGAACACGGGACATGAACGAACAGCTGATTGTAATGTGAAAGTGAAACTTAACGCACGGGACACGAACAGTGGTCTCGTGGATGGAGGCCTTGTGTTTGTTGGACCCATCCACCTCTCCTCACGCCCGCCCTTAGTGTGTCTTTTCGCTCTTTACACTAACGTCACCACAGTCACTCCCGGCCCACTTTCTCTGACCGTTTGCTGTTGCCGCGGATGGGTTACCGTCAAGTGTTTGCAAACTGTATTATTTCACCGGAAATAGTATGTAATTCGCATATTATTGGTTTCATACTAAGGTTTCGGACGTACTAAAAAATCGCACATACTGTTTTAGCGTACTAAATAGCATGTTAGTATGAAATTTTGGAAGAAACTTTTGCCTTGTTAAATCAAAGACACGAAAGAAGGAAAATGTGACAAAAGCAAAGTCAGCTTCAACAGACTTAATATTTTCTTAACAGCTGTCCTCACTTGACACCCAATAATGAAAAGTGTTGGCTCCTTGAACATGAACCAGCCTGATGAGGGGCAGCAAAACACAGCATTAAATTAAGGTTAGATAAACCATTTATGTCCCTGCCCACTCCCACTCCTCACTAAACGCTACCCAGAGCTAAATGGTTCTGCTACAGTACAGTAATGCAACGTCTTCTCGCGCAGTGAAAACCCTCAAGAATTCAATGATAATCACATCAAGAGCCACCCCGGGATCAAGCTCAGGTGCTAGTTGGACATGTGCTGCCGCCGCACATTATAGCTGAGTAGTCTGAACACTCTCCTCAAGGATTTTTGAGAGAAAATAACCAGGAGACATATGCGCTTACATTTTTTTAGTAATTACATCCTCCTTAAAGAAGGAGACGTGTTTATTCAAAACGTGGATGTTGAGAGGACACTGTGCTGCAAACCAGTCTAAAATATTCCTTTTCTTACAGCTGAAACAACGTCAAAAACAGTTTTTGATCTCTCAAATATGAATCCAAATGACCAGGTATGTTGCGTGAAAAACTCAGCGTGGTATTTCAGATCACAAACACTTTTGTTCCTTTGAAAAAGCCCAGGAAGATCAAACAAATAATTGGGCACTCTGGGGACGATAAAAAGGTAACAAATTGCGCTGTCTGTGAGAAAATGGGCTTCACACATCCTAACATTAAATTCCTTCTCAACATTGTTTTACATTACAAAGTTCTTGCATCACTCTCACTTATATGGCATATCAAAGTATTACGGCCCTCAGAGGAGTGATCATCCACATCATCATCTCAGTCATTAAAAGTCGGCGAAAGTAACTTTTAATGACATGTTCCCTTGTTATTCGACTAGAAATAACTAGAAAATAATTACGTTTTAAAACCCTATGATAGAAACCCTTCGCTGACCTAGAAAACATAGAAAGTTTCTCAGCATGTGTTAAATATTTATCTCAAACCAGCTCTTTTATTACCTACACTCACGGGGTTATGTCTTTGCCTCTTAGTTATTATGTTCAAGTAAATATCTCAAAACGTATAAATGGATTTACATGATATTATCTGAGATAAAGGTAGGCCTTGAGCCAGAGAACAATTGATTACATTTGGGCAGTGCTCCAGATCTGGGATTTCCACCATTAGACAGTTATTGTTTCTAATCCATAACTATGAATTTAAGGCAGATAGAGGCTTGATTCCAAATGCTGAGGGTATATGTTTGCAGGGTTGAGGAATCAATTTAAGTTATAAAATGACACGACAGGAATGATGTCTCCGAGTGTGGTTGTTGGTGCGGGCAGGTTTTGGCGGAGCTTTGCAGTCTCAAAGTCCCTCTCAGTTTGATACCACCGAGTCTGATGCCTCTGTGAGTCTGGGTTTCGGCCAGGTTTAGAGAACTGCAGGACAAGAAAATGATGAACACAGGAGGGGATATGCTTTTAATGTTTTCCATTTTAATGAAGTTTGCTTTCCTTTCTTTACCCCTGCCTCCTCATTCTTTACAGAAGTAGTAATTGCCTTACAGGGATTCTGCAGCGCGGTACTCAGTGAGACTCTGTCTTAGATATCCATCTATGCCTCTGTTCCTGGGGTAATTAAGGTTCGGAGTCACCTCAGGAGATATTGTGGCTCCTCAAACTAGCAGGCTTTAGCAATCTGTGTCGCAGTGTAGGGGGTAATTCAACGACAGACTAAGCCAGAGTGCTAGAGAGAGGGAAAAGTGCCTCATGTCCTCTTGAGTGAACCTGTCTGAGTCCATTGCTATTGTTTGGGATGACAGAGGCATAATTGTTTAAAGAAAGAGGCTATTTTTGTCTTTATTATGGTGCTGCAGAAGGAAATTACATTACATCTGCAACAACCATTAGGCTACCTTGGGTCATTTTAGGAGTGAGTCCTCTTCTATTCAAATATTAATGCTATAGTGCTGTCTGTTGTCAGGCAAATTACCTGGCTGGAGCACACCGCTAATGAATGCCATTATAGAAGTGAATAGCTTTTTTCCCCATTTTTCCAGATATCGTGAGGCTAAACATAATATGCACAGTAAAAAATTATAGAAAATGAGGGCTAAGAATTATGCTATCAGTTAGGGTACATCAATGAAGGACTAAATCTATCTATAATTAAGGCAGCGGCGCATCCCAGTTGGCTCCATCGCAACCACAACAACAGTTAATTGCTTTGTGCCTTAGACAGCCTCTTCAAGTACTTGGGAATATGGTCTGACAGCACCCTGTCCTTCCAACATAAAGTGAAACCCCAGTTGGGGCTTTGCCTTTTAGATCAGAGCCCTTCTTCTTTCGCTCTGCATGTGGCGAGCGGGGCGGACGCTGAGCTCTGGTTAGTGGGGTGCGGGGAGCCAAGAGCAGTCCAGCCAGTCAATAAAGGGAGTCTGATTAACATTTTCACCCTATCTGTGTGTTTCTGTCGAAAGGAGCTTGTGGTGTAAGTGACCAAAGAAGCAAACGTCTTGGCGAGTGCTCGAATGACGAGAGCACAACACAAGAATGGCAAGCTGCAAAGACTCTTGAATACAAAGACCGTAGCCCTGCAGCCCCAAGGGAGAAGCTTTGATTTATTTACAAAACTGTTGTGGCTCTGTGATAAGTTAACAGCATCAGAGTCAAACATGCATGCTGGTGTTGTTGCCTACATGAAAGCAGCTCGAGAAAAGAACCAGAGCTCTCATCTCCAGCGTTTCTTTCCTGACAAGAGGCACCTCATCTGTCTCAGACTCTCTCTGCCACTGCCGTCAGATGATCAGCCTTCCGCTGCTAGATTAAGGTGATGCGCTGCACGTATCAGCCTTTCAAAGGTGATGTGCGATTGGTTACATGTTAAGGTGATGTTCAGGGTTTGATGCAAGTGCTTCTGACAAGTCACAGTCACTAGTACAAATGCGTTCCTCTACAAAATATCTGCTGAAAAATCTCTTAACATGTGTCACTCTTTAGCTTCAGAGCCAGCTTGTTGTCAGTGATGAATACCTCATTGAAACACACGCAATATTCTCCTCAAGAGGGCAAAATCCATTTTTTAACTTATCGCTTTGTAGGATTCAGATCTGAGAATTAGACCCACATCATAGCCGAATATGTATTTGATCCAATTTTAATAACTCCTTGAAAAGTTCAGCTCATTGCCGCTCATTGGTTCCATTCATGCATTTCAAAGTCGAGCTTATATAACAGTCTATGACAGATGAAACCGAGTTATTTTTGCCGTTTCTGTCACATCCGTTACATCAACATACCTGACATGTTCCTTCATATTCTACGTGATGTCCCGCTGAAGCCAATTTTTGTGATTATGTCACCACTTTTCCTCTGTGACCTGAAGAAGATCCTTCATATATTGAAGCCATGATTATGCTTAAATACTCATGAATCTGATATTCACATAAAGGTTGCCGGAGGGGGAAAAAAATCTATTTGCTATGAACAAGTTGCTATGAAAACTGATGCAAAATATAGTTGAAGGATTGACTTCTTTGACCTCTAATATGTACGATTCATAGTGCATATTTGAATAACTTCATATAACAATCTAATAGATTCCCGTCACATTTAAATTAGGGCTGTCAAAGTTAACGTCATAACGCATTAACGCCACTAATTTCTCTAATGCATTAGTGCAATTTGCGATTTTTAGGTTGTAGCGGGCTCAGTTTTAAAGCTATACTGGCATCATATAAAACTAGCTTGTCAGGAAGGGGGTTAAATAACGCTCCAAACGTACGCTAAATTTTGGCGAGGAAAAACTGGCATGGCCATTTTCAAAGGGGTCCCTTGACCTCTGACCTCAAGATATGTGAATGAAAATGGGTTCTATGGGTACCCACGACTCTCCCCTTTACAGACATGCCACCTTTATGATAATCACATGCAGTTTGGGGCAAGTCATAGTCAAGTCAGCACACTGACAGCTGTTGTTGTCTGTTGGGCTTGAGTTTGCCATGTTATGATTTGAGCATATTTTTTATGCTAAATGCAGTACCTGTGAGGGTTTCTGGATGATAATTGTCATTGTTTTGTGTTGATAATTGATTTCCAATCATAAATATATACATACATTTGCATAAAGCAGCATATTTGCCCACTCCCATGTTGATAAGAGTATTAAATACTTGACAAATTTCTCTTTAAGGTACATTTTGAACAGATAAATAATGTGTGATTAATTCGCACTTAATCGCAATTAAATATGGACAATCATGTGATTGATCGATTGACAGCCTAATTGGAATTGCTAGTGGAATTGTGCCATTTTTTAGCCTAAAATGCCAACTCAGTCCTGGCCAAACAATAAAATGAATTTAACAAAGACAAATTGCCGCGAAGCAGAACACAAATGGAGGACTACAAAACGTCCCATTCATCTTGAAAGGCTGAAGGATCTCAGGAAAAAAATTTAACTTGGAAGTTAAAAGTGCACGTTCTAATCATTTTTCGGATCTTATAGCTAAACAGAAACATGACTCCAGGCGCCTCTTCGATATTACACCACAAAACCACTTTTTATTGAGCCTTCAGTTGAGAAATGTGAAGAATTTTTATTATTTGTCTCTAATAAGGTTTTAACTGTTAGGAATACAATTATCTCTCCCTCTCAAACTCTCCCTGACCTTTGCTTTATAACACCCTTCACCCTGCTAGCATTCAAGTCAGTCACTGTCACTACTGTCACATCTAACCAATGTCTTTACTAAAATCAAATTATTCTCCTTTTCACTAAACATTCTTCCAACTCAACCTTGCCAACCCTTGCCCTAGCCATTATTAATTCCTCACTTTTATCTGGTCAAGTGCCTGATTTTAAAAAAAATCATGTACAGTTCAACCTCTTCTCAAAAAACTTTTCATCCGTTTTGAATAACTTCCACCGAGTATCTAAACTTTATTTCTGGCTAAGGTCTTGGAAAAAATAGTTGCTGGGCAGCTCTTGGATCATATGAATGGCAACGGGCTCTAAACTAATGTTTATATACTATGCACATTATAAACTGGAATTTGGATTCCCAGTCACTTCCACACAGTGAGGCATACGGACTGAAAAAGTTGGATCGGTGCATCCCTACTATCCTGCTGCATCCCAAATCTGGGTGCTATCTTTGATAACAAACTTAAAGTTGGCCAACAGCTGAGGTCAGTCATTCAATCATGCTTTGTGCAACTTCGTAATATCTCGAAAATGTTATCTTTTTTATCTGCTAAGAATCTAGAAAACTGTCATCCACGCTTTCATTACATCCCACTTAGACTGCTGTAACTCGCTGTATTCCTGTCTCACCCTATATAACCTCTCCAAACTAGTTCAAAACGCTGCAGCAAGACTACTCACAAAATCCATCAGAAGAGTCCAAATAGCGTCTCTTTTATCATCTCTACACTGGTTACCTGTACGTTTCAGAATGGATTTTTAAATTTTAAAGCACGGTTGGCGTTTGGAGTCTGAGCCCCCGGGAGTCTGGAACGACCTGCCGGAGGAGATCAGGCAGGCTATAGCTCTGTTTCGTTTTTCAAACCTCTCTTAAAAACGCACTTTTTCAGAATTGCTTTCTCTTAAAAGGTGCAGTGTGTACGATCTGACGGCATCCAACTAGACTAGATGGCCGACGTGAAAATGCAAATGTCTCTCTCTAGAGCCAGTGTTTGGTTTGTCCGTTCTGGGCTACTGGGGAAACATGGCAGCTGCACCCTATGTAGATATAAACGGCTCATTCTAAGGTAACAAAAACACAACGATTCTTATTTTCAGGTGATTATACACTAAAGAAAACATACTTATTAATATTATATTCCATTTCTGCCAATAGATCCCCCTAATTGGTACACACAGTTCTTTAAATCGGTTATTCTTCTGCTTTTGCTCTACTTCTTAATGTGTTTTAGTAATTCATACCTCGCTTGTCATTTTGACGCTTCTATTTTTATTTATTACTATCTGTTAATTGATCTTGCTTTCTATGTCTTTGTAAAGCATTTTGTTTTTGATAAGTGCTATATAAATAAAGTTATTATTATTATTTCTGGTCTTGTTTTCTCATTAAACTGATTCAAGTATCTTAATCACACAAAATGTAGTGATTGAAATAAGTTAAAAGTAAAAATGAACACACTCGCAGTTGCAGTTTGACTCTCCTCGGCACGTCAGCAACACAGAGCATCTGACTGGCAGTCCTCACAGAAAACACACTGAAGTATGTTTTACCCAAATCTGAAGCACGAAACCTCACCGCCCAGGGCTACTAACCAGCCACAGAGTGACGTTCCCCGCCTCCACTGCCCTGAGCTTCTTATTTTCTCGATTTTCCAGATAGCTGGTTCAGCCTGTCCAAAAACCAAATGAGACAGAGAGCACGAGATAGTTTGTGACAGGAGGAGACTCAGGAGGAGAAGTGACATCTTTTACTGTCATTATGTTTGCAGAGTCCTCACTAGATGGCAGTGTAGTGTAGGAATATTGTTTGACAAGTTTCACCAGACATGGCATCATTTTAGAAACTTTCTCTGAGTGTGTCAGTGTCTCAGTGTGTGTGTGTGTGTGTGTGTGTGTGTGTGTAGGTGTGTGTGTCTGTGTGTTGGTTGGTATAACAAAAATGCAATAACTGCTCAAAGTTATGGTGGTATGGAGGAAGTGTCTGAGCCTCGCCATTTGGATGTTTATTTTAATAACTACTCGTCATCTGACTGTGACCTTTGACCTCGCCGGGTGCACTCTTTGGCTGTGGGTGTGGTTCAGTAGCTACAGAAAGCTCAGGAAATGAATGTTTTATCAGCCTGTGCAAAGACAACAACAACAACAGCGTGGTGGGGAGGAAAAGAGAAAACGTCTAAATTTAACTCATCAGCTGCTGCCAACTCAAATAAAATCAACAGAGGGCGGTTTCCTGTCGGTTTCTCTCCCAAAACATCTGGATATCCATTAGATGGATAATATCTATGTTTATCGAGAACATAAATATTATAGATATCATATCGTAGATATCACAGCAGAGCCTTGTCGAGCTGGAATCCACACAAGAATCTAACATATTTCCCTCTCTTGGTGTTTCCTGATGGGTTTTTAAGTGCTCTTGTTTTTTTGATAAGACCAAATGCATCCAGACCGACCTATCATGGGTATGCATCCCACATATATACCGCCTGATGTATTCAGGAGGTGCAGTAAAGAGGGAGAGCAGCACATCCTACTCACTCACTCACTGTTAGAGAGTATGTGGGAGGAGGTGATAGCGGGCAAGCATTCACTGTGTGCAATGTCCTCCTCGACAGCGAAATTTAGAAACATGAAGCATGCTCAATATGCAGAGGGAAATATGCCTGGCAGGAGATTGCTGCAGTTTTCCTCCATTTATGGTTAGATACAGATTTTCGAGTAATTCCTGCTTAATAAAATATTTAGTATGATCATCAAAAAAAAATTTTTTGAAGTGCTTTAAGTCATGTGATTTAGGGATATTAGCCAGCATTACAGCAAGGAAGGATAAAGTATATATAGTTATATGTTGGGGGTGGAAGTTTGTCCCTCCCATTTTTTTCAGTCCAGTCCAGTCCCATCTAAAAGCTTGGTCTCCAGAACCTCCTCTGACAAGTTTCCTTGCTTTCCTGTGAGACTAGGCAGCCGCCGTCACAGAGGAGCTGAGGGGAGTTCAGGAGATCAGAGGCAAAGCAGCAGTTGCCTCTCTTCTGGGAAAACCAGATGACCCCCTTCAAAGTGATAATGTAAACAGCTAGCAACTGCTGGAACCGTGGGAGTTAGAAGTAAAACCTGAAGAATTCTCCTGCAGGATAAGTGTAAAAACGACCAACGCTGTAAGTTGTATTTTTATACCTATTTTACCCATTGAAGCAGGCATTTGCTGGAGCTTAAAACAAAGCATTTACATTATCATGGTGTGATTTTATGATTTGTGGGCTTTGAAGCTTTGGGAGAGGTTATTTTCAATGCGCTGATAGCAGATAAAAGGATACTTTATGATGATACATGTTTTTGTGGAACAATTTCTAAGACATTGTGACACTTTGTTTTGCCTTAAGACTTGATTACGTCTATTTTTTACAGCATTTTCTAACTCTAACATTGTAGATCTTCATTGCTAAACCGGCCTGTCTGCAGCTGCTCTGTCAACTCCAGCTGCAGAGGCTTCAAACAGCTGCTTTCAATTAATGTCATCCCCTCTTGAAACATGAACAAGCATTTGTTGACTTTAGATGTGGAGCTCGGGCAGAAACAGGATTTCATAATATGTGTGCCTGGTGATGTGAGTTATAGACAGCCATAAAACTGAAAAGGCAGGTCGTGACCCAAAACCCTCTCACCCGTGCGATGGATTGTTCCTGTTCGCATTTTAACACAGTTTCCATTTTATTAATTTTACGTTAGATTAAGTTTTATGATGTCATCAACTTGTCGCTCAGTGATTTTCATAATAAAAGGCGTTCTTTTATCGCACTTAATTTGGATATTTTTGTAGTTTGTATTAAATGTCAGTTTTTTTATATAAATGTTAGTGGTTCACAGGAACATTTTTTTATAGCATTACTAAATTGAAAATGAACACTTAATTTTCCCAGTGTTCGTTACAATGTGACACATAGGAGGGAACTGTTAGCCAGACCGTTACCTCAGCCCTGAGTTAAAGTGAACCACACACTAAACACTAGATCTCCAACATGGAGGCCATCCAAAGACAACCACAGCAGGGACTACAGCCAGCTCCTCCACTTCTGTAAACAGTCTGTCTCTTTCCACACCACTGCAATGTGTGTGTGTGTGTGTGATTACGTGCATGTGTGTGTGCCGGTGCGGGTTCTACACCCAAAAGCAGCGACGGCACCGATCCAACTGTAACAATGTAAATTGTTTCAGGTTCAAAGTGTGCTCTGTTGTTGCCACCCACCCTGCTGTGGGAGTGTAGCAGGACCATTTTTAGCAAGTTGCGATATATTCTGTGTGAAGTTATCAAAACAATGGCATTGTTTTGTAGCAGAGATATAAAAAAAACCTCTGTGGTACAAGTTCTCTTCTCTCTCTCTCAACCTTCTCCGCAAGGTTGATGCAAAAGCTCTGTGTGCAAGTTTGCCTTAATGCAAATGTGTATTTTAACGTACAGTATTCCTGGAAAACTACAGAGAAGCTTTTGTTTCTAGTCAAGGATGTGCAGCTACATCCCTCTATGCAACTTTTGATTGTGCTTTTTGGAAATAGACCGTTCCCAGGAGTTTGACATTATGGATGTTTACATAATGCTCTGATAAGTCATTTCTCCAAATGTCCATTAAGTTAGACAGTGCCTTTCATAAACACCAATCTAAGCAAAATGATATCAACTTAATTATATTGTCTGCATGACAGAATGACTGGAGAGTAGCACAGATAACTGGGTAAAAACAAGGGTGCTGTAATATATCAATACAATGTCCACGTCCTTTTTGTGAAATAATTAGTGAACTGTTCGTCATAACTTCTTTTTATTTGTGAACAAATGTAATTATTGAAACATTATCTAAAAGCTTTCTGAATCTGCTCTTTTAGAGCAAACATTTCCAAAAGAATGACATGTTCAGACGAAGGCTGTGATATGTGTAAATAATAAAATAATAATTGAACTAGTAATGATAATGGTCCAAAATTATGTACTTTTAGTTTTAAGTAAAAAAAATCTTCAAATTTGAATAGGGGAGGACCCAATATATCCTAGTATCTTTTATTTACTGTAGAAATTCAGAATGTGTCTCTTTATCCTGCTGTATAATATGTAGGAGCATCCTGACTGGGACACAGGCTACAAATAACACGGGAAAGAACTTTAACACTGTGGGTAAATGCACAAACTCACAAGCTCAACCTTATAATGTTCCTATTGAAATATCATTGGAGTATTATAGGCCTATAATAGAAGATGCATAGCCCAAGAATAATAAACGCAATAAAAAAAACAGCAGATTATGACTGACACAGTATAACATGCTTAAAGAAATAATGAATAAATAGGAATAAGTCGACATGTGAGTAAGAGAGTACTGCCACTTATTTTTTTTTCCACTTCAAGCGCTGCTCACAGACTACTTGAAGAGTCGGCCACCTCAGTTAAAAATTCCTAGAACCGCCACTGTGACTATGAGCATGGTGAATGGCATAGGCATAGTTGCTTTCTAACTGTCTAAAAAGGCTCTTGTCCCAACCGACCCCGCTCTCCCCTATTACAGGCATGTAATATGTGGTCTACAACTCTTTGTGCTCCACAATCACATTCAGGTTTTTGAGGGCGGAAGACTACTGGTGAAATTATATTTAAATATTTGGATCTGGAAACAAATCTCAAGCTTCCCAGATAACTGTGCTGCCACATGGCTCTAAACGATCAGTCATTTAGCTTGCACTCGGGGTCAGGGGTCAGGTTGAGTTGATAAAGAAGGTGCCCTGCAGTGACCGAAGTATAATCACCAGAAATGATTATCAGGGAGGCGGCTGGCAAGACTCTCAAATGGCCAATATTTCAAATATGTCTGTAGTTGGAAGGGAAACAGTTGTGATTTCAATCTTGTAGGAAATCAATAGAGAATGGCTTTGGTTAATGAGGGAATACAATGACCCCTTCCCTCGTGCTCTAATTACAAGGAAGAACAATCAGTCAAGGAGGCAGAATAAACTGGTGTTATATTTGCTTCTCCTCATTGTATTTCTATGAACTGCTGGAGTTCCTTTTCTTTTTTTTTTCATGCATTTTGCAGAGAACATCCTCTTGTCTGTAAAAGTGGACGTTATCTGGCAGCCATTCACTCTTCGCCTAATTCAGCCTCAGAAAAGAGACAACATAAGCATTGGTTACCGTGGCAACCGCGCTGGGAACAGGCCTGAGACAAAGTTGTCTTCTTTTTTCTCCCGCTCCACATCAATCATGATAAAAACGTACGTCTGTTGCTCTGAATGTATTTTCTGAGTGGTCCCAATAAACCTGGATGATGATTTAGTCTTTTCATACATAATTTCCATAACAAAGATTCTCTGAAAGCAGGCTTTGACATGTATTATTCTTGTCCTGCAGTACTTTGGTGACATCTGCGGTACCCGAGAGTACAGGCTGAATTTAGACCATCCTTCGTCAGCTTGAAGACGAGACTGCAGCTTCCAGAGAAAGAGACAAACTGTTTCTTTTCATTCCACAAAATTCTACAGCTGTAAGAGAGGCTGTTTAATTTAACTAAGTCATTGCAATAATATCCAGTGAGCCAAACACTGTCACCTAAAGTCTGCTTTGATGTAGTCCAGTATTAATACAAATCATCAGTGTTGAAATTATTATTAATGACCTGAGAATAAAACAGTCCACAGCTATCTATCAAAGAATCGTGGGGGAAAAAATGAGGCATGAAAATTAATGAATGCTGTTTGCGTTTTGCATCGAGCTAGCAATATTTTCTGTGCCGACCTAACAATGATCACAGATGAACCGGTAGATTAAAGGTCTAACAGATAACATTTTTTATGTAGATGAATGATTTCTTTTAAATAATACCTCCACGGAGCATTTAGAAAGGTGCTGAATAAAAGTACTGCTTTTCCTAAAAAAGATTATTATAAGTGTGAATTAATCATTTTAAATATTTTGGCGGGTCCAACAAATTAATGTTTTGTTTTTATCTATGGAAGATATGTTTGGTTCCCACTGCTAACAAGAGTTGTGAGCCAATAGTATAACTACGTTGGTGGTATCTCTGTGTTGACAGCGATCAAGTTGCCAGTTAGTGTGGAAAAAGCTGATAAATGGCTGAGTTTGATGGTAAGCGCCCGGCTTTACTCCGGTACCGATCTCAAGTGCTCAGCGATAAAAGGAGGCTGCCTCTGCCTCTGCCATGCCTGGCCGCACTGACACTGGTGTCTCCGTCAGGCTGCAGAATACTTGAATATATACCATGGCAACCAGTGACAACTGACGTTAGCACATATTAGCTGTCTTTGCTTAATCGCTGTACAACAACAACCAATAAAATTATAATTCGGCATATTTAGACACACCAATCAACAAAAACCAACAGCCCTCACAACCTTAAATAACGTGCTGTCATCAGTTAGATTGACAAAATGAGAAAAATACAGCTTCAATCACTGAAGAAGCTGGCAAAGTACTCAAAACCAGCTCTGTGGTATTTCCCACTACAGTAGGTGTCTCCAGGACCACGTTTTGCCATGATGACTCACACACTGACTCACAAGGTGAAAACAATACCACATACGCTGTTGCTGCTGGTAACAAAACATTTAAAGGGAGACTTCACCAATTTAACACACAAAGATCAGTTTGTTTGTCACAAGAGGAGCACTATTTTACTCAAACTGTGAATACAGTTGTAGAATGTCTTCTGTGGCTCTGAAGGAGCTTTTGTCAAATTTGAGAAAATGACCCCGATGATGTCAGTCTCAGCTGGGCTTGGAGAAAACAAATGTATAACAAAGTATACAAAGTCTGAGTTTCAAATTAGGGATGAGGACTTTGAAAGACATGCATCGTTACCAGGCAAGGAGGGTCTAATGAAACACACTATTGAGTTGCATTATGGGGGAAGTGTAGGGACGATACGATCGTATGGCCATTTTAAACATTTTGTGATATGCGACCAGATATATTGCAATATATTGCCATTTATTACCTTTTTTCAACTGCAAATTACGTAGTTTGTCAACATCTGTTTTATCTAATAAGATACAGATTTAAGATATACTTTTACTTTTATTGTCCCAGTGGGGAAATTTTTCCTGGACTCCGTCCAACTGCAGTTACAAGCACTCAGTACATCTCAGAGTTTTCATTCACATATCTTGAGGTGAGAGATCAAGAAATCCCTTTGAAAATGGCTATACCATCTTTTTTTCTTGCCAAAATTTTGCGTTACTTTGGAGCATTATTTAACGTTCTTCCCAACAAGCTAACATGACATGTTTGCAATCGATTCCTTAGGTTTTCTAGTTTCATGTGATAACTTTAATACTGAGCCCGCCAGCCCAACCTCTGAAAAACAGAATAGTGGCCGGTCCTGTCGGCGGGCCTTCAGATTGTTAAGAGGTTAATAGTTTATATAATAAAAGGTCGATACTTGACGTCTGTGTATTGATACAATATTGCCACGTAAAATATATATATATACTATGCTGCATCGATTTTACCCCACCCCTACTGCTTATTCGCCGTTCTACTTATTTACCATTTACATTGCATGCACTCCCATACAATATTAATATGTTACTCTACCAATTTGTTGACAAAAGCGCAGACCTTATCGTGAGCCTTCAGTGGCCTCCTCTGCAGTCTGTAGGCTATATCATGTAAGATCCCTCAGCTTCACAGAAACCAGATAAAGCACCAGCCTCATAAACCTCACCTCACACCCATGAGCAGCAGAGATGAGACTGAAACTATGAGAGAGAGAGAGTCTGCAGGTCAAAAGGTGGCTTCATGCTTCCCTGCGTATTTCACTACAGCGTCGGACTACTTCCTTAAGCTCAAACAAAGTTCAACCACAACACGGTACTGCTCGTTATACTGATGTTTCTCTCCAAAGTTTTTACTGTGGATCCAGGCAGCATTTGTGTGTCTGCATGTGGAGGTTGTTTCCAGCAGAGTGGCCGGTCTGTGACAAGACAAAGGTGCGCTTTTATCTGCGGACATCATTATCCTCGGCCGTAATCTGTATGAATGAGACGTCGACTAATAACACCTGACATTTGGTCAATGCTTCCGAGATAGACTGCCCTCGCTGAAAAGTTCAAATAGTCAGCAAGAATGCGGGGGCTGGCTGGTGGGAGGATGTTGCGTGTGTGTTTAGTACGTGTGTGTGTGTGTGTGTGTGTGTGTGTGGGGAGACATTTAAGCTTGTATGTGGTTTCGGTGGGAGCTCTGCCAGAAACGGGGAGGCAGGGTTTCAGGGTTCACACAGCTCTGGAGTGAGAAAGTTCTGCTTTTCATTACATCAAGCCATATGTCCACATATCTGCTCCGCCTCCCAGACTCCACTGTTTCCTGGCATTGTTATGTCAGTCAGTGATCCAATCCTTCTCTCTCTTACTCCTAAAATCTAGATATTTGTGTGTCTGATTGTGCGTGATTAAAGGGGTAATAACTCTGTGGGCTGGCGGGAGCAGGGCGCTGAGAAGATTAGAGATTCCAGAGTTGCCTTCACTTAATATGGAGTGCATTTGAATATCGCTACAATGCTCTCCGGAGAGACCGGCCAGCACGGCAGAAAAAGACTTGAGAGGTGGCGAAGAAGAGAGGAGGCTCTTTTATAGCGAGATAAATCTGCACAGCTTCGCATTCTTGCTTTAATCTTGATCTTATTTACAGTAAGAGAGACAATTTAATTTGCTTGAAGACAAGCAGCGTGTAAGTGTTTTCTGAAACGACCTAGCACGAGGCTCCATAGGCTGGTGTTATTATCGCTATGTAATCATTAGATGACCTTATGTGCTATATGACTTCTAAGACGGCAAAGCCAGCACATTTAGTGATACTGTTAAAAGTGACCAAGAAGTGGAAAAATGTACTGTATATGTGATATAGTTCAGTGTGATGCACATACTAAAATAATTCAAATCATATGCATTAAAGGGGTTATATGTAAAATTGCTGACAGCTGTGGCTGTTAAGTCAACGACAGTCAGCGTCCTGCTGCTCGCGATTGTGCTCGCACCACATAGACGCGAGCGAGCATCAGTCAACATAGTGAGGCAACACATACAAGACTGAATGTGATTGACAGCTAAAACCACAATATCACTATATATTTCCCTTGTAATGTTAGCTTACCTGTCCAATAGGAATTTTGCTCGTTCTGGGTCCGTTTTGATACCCAGAACCAAACGAAGGTCCCTCCATGAATCGAAGGCCCGGCCGATGTTGATCCCAGTTTTCCCCCGATGTCGGTCACATTCCTGTTTTGCAAGACGGGCTTCACTAGATAAAACTTAGTTTTTTTGTGCTTCCTTGGAGTTTGTGTTGGAGTCGGAGTTGTGATGGGGGCTGGTCGTTTGTTGGCGTTAGCGGACTCCATTTCTAACCGAACGTTAGCAATCGTTGCACACTATTAGCCCTGTAGCGGAGCTGAAGAAAGTAAAGGCACTCGCGAGTGTGCATGACGTCACAGAAAGACCTTCGTCTGGTCAGCTAACATTACTGCCTAGCAGGTGAAATATAGAGTGATATTGTGGTTTTCGCTGACGCGCGTCGCCTCACTGTTTTGATCAATGCTCGTTCATGTCTATTTAGAGCGAGCAAGCGAGAGCCCGACGCTGACTTTCGTTGACTTAACGGCCACAGGTGTCGCTGTTAACAAGCATTTCTGATTCTTACAAACAGTCCCTTTAACCATTACACCAAAGTGTTACAAATATCTGGTCAATCTATCTATGTAATGTTTATAGATATTTTGCAAACAATGTCTTACACGTATACAAATCATTTCATAATCATTAATAAATACTTATATATAGTAGATAAAATGTTATAATACGTGCAACGATAAACTGTTAAAATAGCATAAATTATAGCATTACTAATAATTAGTAAACATTATTATTATTTCATTGTTTGTGCGGTTAATTTATCCCGATTAACTTTGGATAATCACGCAATTAATCCCGATTAAATATTTTAATCGATTGACAGCCCTTTTAATGGATTTGGCATATGAAAGTGATCAGAATATATGAATAAAAGAATCAGAAATAGTATAGTCTTTCCTTCCTAGAGAGAACATCTGTGTCTCATTGCTTGTTGAGGGCAAACATCCTATATTTTGGGGAAACTTTTTTTGTCTGGTGGAGGCAGGCGCTCACTTTTTGAGGGAATCACTTGTTCTGGCTTTGAAGTGCTCTGTTTTGTTATGGCTGGGCCATATAAGCTTTGATGAATCCCCTCTACTGAGAGGGGCTGTGGCAAACACAGGAGCCTCAGTTATTTATGAAATGAAGTGGTAGGAGTTAATGAATCAGAGAGACACACAGACACACAGAAAGATGAAGACTAATCAAAAAAAAAAATAATCCCAAACTCTGCTTCAAACAGTCGCAATGTATAACAAGTTCCTGGAGGAATACACAGTGAAATGTGGTCGCAAAACTACAAGCCAGCCCTGTGTAGTGTAGGAATAATAAGCGACAGTGCTGGTTGTAAAAAGAAGAGCTGAGCTGATCCTGAGTGGCCATTCCTTTGTCCCGCTGCATACATAACATAAGGACCGCTGGTGGGTGGATAAGTGAAGTCACATGGTCACTTTTCCTTTTTCCCACACAAACACACCCACATCCTCCTTCCTCCATGCAGCCACTCTTCTTCTTCTTCATCTCTCACTATACTCACCCGCAGCAGGCTGCAGTCTGCTCCGTCTGGATTAATACTGTAGCAGCACCAACTTGTTTCCACACAATGTATCCGAACCGGGAATGATACATTCGTCTGCTTTTACGCACATTTCTGCAGCCTGTGTCGGAGAAGAAACATCCTCCAGAAGCTGAGCACTTTTGTTTCAGGTAATTGTCAACTTACAGTTAACAGTTTTCTCCTCGTGTTCGCTTTGGTTTTTTTTACTCGCTCAAGTCTCAAAGTGTACCTTTAGGCTAATATGTCCTACTTTTCCTACTATAAACTGTCTAAAGTTGTTATTTTGACGCCATTTACACAGCTGTGGATATAACAGGCTGCAGCCAAACCAGCGGTAAAAGTTAACAATTGGTTTTGTTTGGTGTAGTGATACTACTTCATTTTGCAGCAGGCCTGATGTAATGTAGTTCCTGTAGGCACAATCCTGTATCCCTCCACCTCCACCCCCACATATGCAGGTACCACTGCAGCACTATAAAGGTGCTAACTGCTATTCAAACTTGCTAATTTGCTGAGGCCTATACCTTTTGTTTACTGGTGACAATGCTTTAGCAGTGGGGAGGCTTCTTCTTTCTGCTTTCATCTCTGTAGAGAAGAAAAGAGACTGTGAACTTTTCAGCTAAAAAAATAGAGCCAGTGAGAATGAGAGTTGTTGGGTCTGTAAGGGTGTCCACATTCATTGCTGTGTTATTGAACTGTACTTGTGTAAAAAAATAAATAAATGCTTGCATTATGTTTAGTGACTAACTCATCCTTTTTGCACATCAACAGCTTCACAAAAAGCAGCATCAATCATATAACAATGTCCTCCTCGCTTGTGTCTCCATCCCTGTAATTACATGAGTCACTGCCAGCACCCATACAGTATCTTTTTCTGTAAAAACAACACCCGTTGCCTTGACAGCCTGAATGCGAAGTGATGATTTCATCCTCTCTTTTTTTACAGATCTCAGAGGAAGAGTAGGAGGAGGAGGAGGAGGAGGCCCGCACAGCGAAGAAGACATGAGTCTGGTGGAGGTGAGGCAGACGGCGGGGTCTCTCACCCTGTCCCTGTCCGGCAACGACCCCAAGGAGAGCTACTTTGACCGCGTGGACGAGACTGACCCCGAGTACCTCCGCAGCAGGAACATGTCCCCGGACCTGAAGCAGGACTTCAACATGATGGAGCAGAAGAAGAGGGTCACCCAGATCTTGCAGAGTCCAGTACGTAGCCTGCAGGTCCTCCCACACACAAGCTTTCAGCGTGGATGAGTAATAACAGCAGTGCTTTTAAAGCCGGAGAGGCATACTGATCTTCGCTCGAGACTGACTGAAATGCATTGTTTTCTATCTTGTTTATGTGAAGGTCATTTCGTGCAGTCTGCTGTGCTTAGATATGGGTTTAGCTTGAGTTTACGCTTCAGCTGTAATGAAATACTGTCACAGGTACACTTCCATCTGTATGTGTGTTTAAATAGTGACATATCATGTCTTTGGTGTACCAGTGTTATTACAGATTATGTGTAGGAACCAATTATTTTCAATGGTAGAGGAGGATGCATATTCTATTCTACATACTTAAAGACATAGTTTGGGTGTTTTGAAGTAGGGGTTGTATGAGGTACTTATCCGTAGTAGGTGTATTACTTACAGTAGGTGACGGTCGGCACGCCTCCAGCTTGGAGAAACAGACAGGAGTTACCGGCACTGGAGCAAAGCAATACAGTGCTGTGGACGGGGACAGCAGAAAAAAACTTATTTTAACCACCTAAAAGAAAGGCTCACCTAAAAAAAAAAAAAACGATATCTGTCTAAGTGTACACTATATTTCGAATATTTTCACCACTTTATCTTGCCGTCAGACGGCCCCTTTCCTTCTCCTTTCCGATGTAAGAAATACACCTACTATGGATAAGTACCTCATGCAACAACACTTCAAAACACCCTAACTATCCCTTTAAAGGAATAGTGTTTTGAAGAGGGGTTGTATATTATACACAATATCTGTATCTGTATTATAAGCTAGAGGTGAAACCGCTACTCGATTAAAAGATTAGTCGATTGACAGCGAATTAGCGGCTACCAATTTTGATAATCAATTACAACTTTATGTAATTTTTCAAGCAAAAAGCCAAACGTTCTCTGGTTTAGGCCTCTCAGATATGAGTATTTGCCGACCGTCTTTGTCTTTGCACAAATTTAAACTGCAAGATATTTGGGTGTTGGCCAAAGCACGCAATTTAAATGGGTTTATAGCTTTAAACCATTAACCGATAATGAAAACGTTCTGTGGTTGTAGCCCTAAATGTAGCATTTTTCCTTTCATTCTGCACCCACATACAGCAGCAGACATTATCTCAGAAACAGAGCAGTGCAATCTGGTTTGATGAAGTACAAGGAGGCGCAATAAACACATGGCAATGAAGTGCATGGAAATAAGAAATAAGAGCCCACACTCATCTACAATTGCATAACAGGCCCAACAAGTGGAGCTCATCTCATCACCATGGGAACCATGGTCGGATGAAGCAGAATGCTGGAGCTTAGCCGTGGCACACAGGAGGAAGAAAAAAAAGTGCTGTTTCAAGACTCGCAGGCTACTCTTGGAGGCAAAAATTGATTGTGAGCTTTAATGTGATCCCCCTGCTTCTAGTCAAGCCCTTTTCACAGACATACAAAGAGGTTTCTAGTAGTCTTTGGTGATTTGTGCACCGACGTAATAAGCACGCTGTGCTCCTGAATGAGGTTGAGGTTAGGTTGCGTATCTAGTGTTGCTGGGTTAATTGAGCTTTACGAAAAACTCTTTCGTTTTTGTCTGCAGGTGTTTAAGGATGAGTTGGAAGGCCTGATTCAGGACCAGATGACGAAGGGCAACACCCCTACGGGTCTCCTGGCTCTGAGACAGATTGCTGACCTGGTCATGGCCAGCACCTTGGGAGGGGCTGGCCCCCTGACTTCGCCCATCAGTGAGTAGCAGTGTTTGTGTGTGAATGTCTCCATCTATCTCCCTTCGGGCTCGATTGTCATTCAGTGTGTTCGCTCTATGTGCATTACGCAGGCTGAATATCTTCATTGTCAGAGGCTGAATTGTCAGACTCCTGTGACACTGAACAACAACCCTGAAACAGCAGAAAGATGTCGACTCTTCATTGTCAGTGTTTCTATTAAGTAGCACTCATGACCAGTTTTGGTAATGACTAACAGCGGTTTTCAATGCTGATTAGGTTAGCGTAACCTCTTTGCTTTGTGTTTTTGTCGAGGTCACGGAGCACTCTGACCCTGAAAAGATCAATTTGAAAAAAGGTTTGACTATCAAAACTGTAGATGTTTGGGAAAATGTCACTGTGGGAAACGGCTAGGAAGTTGCAGAGGCAGAGCTGCCCTTTTAAAAAGCTAAAGTGGCCGTAAAAGATAGGGTCCTGTATCATTAAGTGCCCTTATATGGTGTTACAGCCCCAAAATACCCTTCAGTTTCTCTTTGGGAATTCTGCGAAAGACCTTTTTTAAGCTTCAGCTGTAGAGACTCCCAGTATTTTTATATACTGTGGAAGCAAACCATGTAAACATCCTTGTTTTTGTTGTTTGAAAGAAATCTGGTAACACCTTATAATAACCACCATTTATAAATGGTAAATTGATAGTTAATTAATTAAACTTAGTTAACAGTTATTTTACTGTTAATAAACAATGGAATGATAATTAATAATGCTTACTAATTATTAGTAATGCTATCATTTCTCTTATTTTTATAATAAGTTTGTGTAATGTGAAATTATTAGTTTATAAATTATATATTGTATCATAGCTGATAACAAACGAAGACAATTACATTAGTAAAGTATTTATCAGTTTATTGTTGCAAGCATTATAACATTTTATATACTGTATTAAGTATTTGATTAATTGCAAATTTTTTTATCTGTTCAAAATGTACCTTAAAGGGAGATTTGTCAAGTTTTTAATACTGTCAATCAACATGGGAGTGGGCAACTAAGCTTGCTTTATGCAAATGTGTATATATATATTTATTATTCGAAATCAATTCACAACACAAAACTGCATTTAGCATAAAAAAAATGCCCAAATCATAACATGGCAAACTGCAGCCCAACAGGCAACAACAGCTGTCAGTGTGTCAGTGTGCTGACTTGACTATGACTTGCCCCAAACTGCATGTGATTATCATAAAGTGGGCATGTCTGTAAAGGGGAGACTCGTGGGTACCCATAGAACCCATTTTCATTCACATATCTTGAGGTCAGAGTTCAAGGGACCCCTTTGAAAATGGCCATGCCAGTTTTTCCTCGCCAAAATTTAGCGTGACTTTGGGACGTTATTTAGCCTCCTTCGCGACGAGTTTGGTACCAATGGATTCCTTAGGTTTTCTAGTGTCATATGATACCAGTATTTTCTCTCTAGCTTTAAACCTACAATCTAAAAATGAATTTGCGTCAACACGTTATTATCTCGTTAACTTGGACAGCCCTAATATATAGTATATAAAATGTTATATGTGCAACAATAAACTGTAAAAATAACATCAATTATAGGATTACTAATATTAGTAAACATAATCATTTCACTGTTTGTTAACAGTAAAATAACTATTGACTATGTTTAAATCATCTTACCATTTATAAATGAGGGTTATTATAAAATGTTACCAAAAAGGCTAATTTGAATGTTGTCGGTGTATCACAAGTTACTGATGATGTTTTGTTTTGTGGCAGGCGTTGGTATGGTGACTCCAGTCAATGACTTGTACGGCATCGAGTCTCCCTCCTTTACCAAAGGGGAGAAACAGAGTCGCTGCAGGCTGGCCAGTCTCTACAGGCTTGTTGACCTCTTCAGCTGGGCTCGTTTTACAAGCTCCTACATTACTGTGAGTACAACTCCACTCACAACGTCTTGCCGCTCCGGCGCACATTCTGCTTATGTATGCCGCTCAAGGTTTGTGTATCTTTATGTGTGCCTCATGTTTGGCTGGCTACTGGGAGGCTTAAAGGGAAATAACTCTTTATTTTCAGAGCCCATATATTATTTATGGTTTGGAAAAGTCAGATTTGTGAATATGTACGGCTCCCCAACAGCAAGAATTCAAGCTGAAATATGTGATGAACACCTGCGATGTCGAGATGTAATGCTCAGATTTTCCCCAAAGACAAAAGCCTAGAAAGTCAGATTTATCAACCCACACACCGATTTTTGAGTTTTTCAGAGTGAAGAGGGCTTTCCTTTGTGGTTCAGAGTTTCCTCTACCCTTGAATCTGTGAAATGGTTCTCCCTGCTCTGTTAACCCAGCTTGAAGAACTTTTTTTAAGAGTAGAGATTTGGTCTCCTGTGGCGTGACTGCTTTTTTGACCCTGACAAGAATGAATTTATGGGGGAAACACTCCTGCAGAGGCATCATAAGGGTCAAAAATACCTATATATCTCACTCTTAGATTCTCCTGTACGAGCTTAGCGAACACTGTAGTAACATTATGTTATTCATTTCACTGTAACCTAGATACACTTTGGATTTTAATAATGTTTATTTTGTTTCAGGTTCGTGTCAGTAAAGAGCAAGACCATGTTCTTATTAGTCCACGAGGTCTGTCTTTCCCTGAGGTGACGGCAGCTAATTTGGTAAGCACAATGAACTGTTTGTTTGATGTCATTTTCCAATCATGAGTGCTGACTGCTATGTCATGAAAACATGCACTGGGCAAAATATTTTTGGTGGAATCACAATTAATGCCATTGATAGTCCACTGAATGAAGATCCTGAAATGTTTAAGTAAGGAATAGGTTGTATAAGTGCAGTAAGAATTTTTGTTGTTTTTCTATTCTAATGGGAATGCTACAGTACCTCTGGTGGTAATACTGGATGTGTGTTTTGAACATACATTATGTCTGCCACGCCTGTTTCTGCCAGAGTTCCTAGAGATTTCTAGATGTATCTAACAGTATAAGCTACAGTGCTCAAAAACAATTAGTCTCTCTCGAGTACAGTTTATTATTCAACATACATAATAATAGCTATTAACTTTAATTTTTTTCTGCTGTGAGTCATCATTTGTCTCCAAAAATAACTACTGTGTTTAGTGTATCCTACTGAAGATGAAAAGCTTTGTATTGAAGGACATAGAATAGAATATAAATAGAAAGCTTTATTGTCATTGTATTAAATACAACGAGATTCATAGTTGCCACTTCTGGTCAGTGCTTTAAAACAAATACTTGACAAGACCAAACGAGGCAGATAAAACATAGAACAGGTAAAACACACACACAGTTATAAAGCAAATAAAACAGGTAAAGTAGATGTAATAAATAAATATAAACAGATGTGTTACACTAGAAGTATAAAATATAAAAATAAATGTAATGTAAACAGAGGTACTGCACTTGTAAAACAGGTAGGGTAGACGTAATAAATAAATAAATGTAAATATTTGTATTCATATATATATATATATATATATATTTATTCATATTTATTGCCATGTGCTCAGAACCCAATTGGACTCTTTACTTTACTTTATTAAACATAAGCAAAGCAATACAGTGCTTACATCAACTCTGTACGACAGATACTTGTATATAATCTGATAAGATCAATAATTTTTAATTGCATCAAAGTAATTTACAATGAAATAGACGGTGATACATATATATTTTTAATTTCAGGATGTTTAAAATGAATTTACGTTTTGATGATTGTTGATAAAATATAGGATAAATATATGCCCCATAAAACTGCCCCAGTGTGTGATTTTAGATAGCATGCCGGCATCACGGGAGAAAAAGGGGCGTGACGTTAAACACAACAGTGTCAGCGTCTAATGTGTGTGTGTGTGTGTGTGTGTGTGTGTGTGATTGAAGTGCGTGTGGCTCAGCGGCAGAACAAACCCGATTCTGTCTCTGTACCTTTTAATACAGAACCGCAAGGGGGAATAACAGCGCAACAGTCCCGCCTTGGAACAAGCTGTGTGAAAGGGGCTAGTGTTTGTTATTAAGTAAATTAAATCAACAGAGATGCTAGTGCAGGGTCATGTGTGTTGAAGGTACATGATGAGGCACTAATCTGACTACTGATAGCGCTATGGAGCAATCTTTTCACGTGTCTATTTGTATGTCATGCAGGCCCACAAGGGATGCATGACATACAAATCCCAGCTAGGATCTATTCCCATCAGTATAGTGAGCTGCATGCACACACACAAGCAAATGGATGAGGCCATACACATACACATAGTTAATGCTCCAGCAAAAAGGCGGCGGAAGAAGCTAGCTAGCTAATAAACATGGATGGAAACGATGCAGGTTCCAAAAATACACATATGAAAAAACTACTTTGCAAATGTTTTACGAGGAGATAAATACATTCAACACTTTGTAGGCCTCAAGGATAAACATGTGTTTTTGTGAGAAATTATGTAATGTAAACATAGCTGTGTTTGTTTACAAGAAAGCTCCGCAGGGTACCTTTTAATGGTTCAGTCATACTGTATGTAATTACTCACAGGTTTAGTATTTAACATTGGTATGTTCTGAAATTCTTTTTTTTTTCTGCCATGTGCAGGTGAAAGTAAACATCATCGGTGAGGTGGTGGATCAGGGTTCTTCTGATCTGGGTATCGACCACTTTGGGTTCGCTCCTCACGCCGCCATTTACTCCATGCGCCCCGACGTGAGATGCATCATCCACATACATACCCCCGCCACAGCTGCTGTAAGTACGCTCCAGGCCCATATTAAATGAGCGTCATCTTAATCAAAGCATGAAAACATGCTGCTAAATGCTTATTTTTGCACCACAGGAAATAGGCTGAATTAAAAGCAGCCCCCCCGCTACTTATTTTCGATGCAGACACCCTGTAACACGCTTTTACCATTTCCTTTGAAGCTGGGCTGTAAAATGCACAGCACATGATGATCATCGCTGTGTAAAGTTTTTATTTGTGCCTGATAGCAAAAAAAAGAAGGAGAAAAAAAGCGCTTCTATTTATATGTTGGTGCGTCACAGTCTCACTTGCTTTTATCCCATGTTAACAGGTGTCCTCGATGAAATGTGGAATCCTGCCCATTTCCCAGGAGGCTTTGCTTCTGGGAGACGTGAGCTGCTTCGGTTACCATGGCAGCCTGGATAATAAAGAGGAGAAGGTGGAGTTTCAGAAAGCTCTGGGCCCTACTGCCAAGGTACTGTCAAACCAAGGGACTCCATTAGTGACAGGCTCCCTTTCTCATGGGATAGAGCCGCCTTTCAGCTACTCATGAGTTATTATATTATTATTATGTATATGAGGTTATTCCTACGTGTTGGTTAGTGAATAGAAATGAATGAATACACAATATAAAATAGGGAACTGAAGGATGTCACACAAATGCAATGTTACTAAAATATAATTTCTTTTATTAACTAACTTCAACCAGAAGCATTTAGTCTAAAATAGAGATTTTTCTTCAATTACTTAACCAGTGACGTACATGAAGGGAACAGAATATTTAATGGAATAGTTTGACATTTGGGGGAAATACGCTTTTTTGCTCTAATTGCTAAAAGTTAGATGAGAAGATTGATACTACTTTTATATCTGTCTGCTAAATATGATGCTAAAGCCAGGAGATGATTAGCTTAGCATAAAGACTGGGAGCAGGGGGATGCAGCTAGCCTAGCACTGTCCAAAGGTAAACAAAACAAAAGAAATAACTGCCTGGGGTTTGTGCTGAACAATTTCTTGGCTGGATGCAGCGACCCTGGAGTCTTGTCATCATTATTATATTAATATATAATATTATAACGTTTTTCTTAAGGGGTTAAGATGTTGCCAGGCAACCAGTGAGCGAACACTCCAGGAAGTCACCGCTCCCCGCCAACCAATAGTCCGCTACATAACCCCCCTGTAAAACTACAAACTTCACTTTTTGTACAAATTAACACTAAAGACCACTATGCTCTTTTGGGGTACTATTTTCTCTAATTCCCAAATGCGTCTGTATCCTTTTGATGGGCCAGTAACGCCTCATCAGTCTCCATCTCTTTAGCGCATTGCGACGACTCGGGCTGTGCAGCTGTGTTTCCATAGCGCAGCAATGACATCAGTCCATACGCAGCCCCCACACACACCATACACAGCCAGATAGCGTATCTAACAGTTAGAACCTGCATTTAACTGGTATGTATACTCTTAGCAGTGTAAAATGTGCTATCTTCATATGATATCTATTTTTAGAAAAAACTATTTTCATGCTGCCACCCGATGCAGTAATAGTCCATGGCGAAGCAAAAGTACAGTAGCATATGGAACAAATCATTGTTTTTGAAAGGCTAAAAGCCAACAAATATGCTTTGAAGCAGAATATTTCATTAGATAAAAATGTGAGTTTTGGAAATGATTACATCTATTTATTTTTTTCAATACATTTTGACTTTTGGACTGAAGACTGAGACAATTCAAATGTGTGAGAGAGAGAGAGAAGGTGGTTGCACGCAATGTTTCTATAAGTTATTGATAGTAATAATTAAAATGTCAACATTATGAATGAAGCATCAGACTATTCGGTAAAGCCTAATTACTTAAACGTATAGTGCATACGAGGGGCACAACTTTTATAGTTAGACAAAAAGTGTGATTATATTTTCATTTTCATTTCTGATATTTCCCACATATGACATGATATATGAACACTGTGGGCCTACATACCTTGTGTGTGATTATAAGTGCATGTGAGTGACTATTGGCGTGCATTAGATGTCCTGTTCATTTCCTCAATGCGCTTATACGGCCATTATGCAAATGCATCAATTCGAGGAGAGTACCAACGTTATTCAGCGATACTCCTGCCGACTAAAGGGACTTTTGTCATGAAAAAAAACATCTATTTGGTTTTCTAAATGTTATTCTATCATCATGACAATACAGCCATGTGCAGAATAGGCATTTAGGAAAAGTCAGGGCGTGAGGAAAACATATACACAATGAAGGCATGATTCAAATTTTCTAACCACAGCGTTTAATGGCGTCGGCTACAGCGGTCCCAGTGTCAAACAAACAAGTTATAAGTTGAATTGGGGAGCTTCAGAGGTACTGATAGCTACCAGTCTTTATGCTAAGCTAACCAGATGCTGGCCTCAGGCTTATATTTAATGGACAGATATGGGCGTGGCATCGATCTTCTCATCTAACACTCCACCAGAAAGCAAATAAGCGAATTAGTCATTTGCATACATGACGGGGACAGAATATTAGAAACACACGTCGACAGCATCTATTCAGCTCTTGATGCTCATATTTTCAGCTTAGTTGATTGTGTTAATTATTATTTGGATTTCACAGTCCAAAATTACCAGAAGGGCACAATGAACATGTACATTTTGTTTCATTCTCGTTTTTAGATGCATGCAGGGATTGTATCAGTACTACACGTGTCATGTATGTTGATATATTGTTGCATATTTGCTTAATAATGCACACATTGATTAATGTAATTAATGTACATTAGCATTAGGGCTGTCAAAGTTAACACGATAAAAACATGTCCACGCAAATTTGTTTTAACGCCACTAATTTGTTTAACGCATTAACACAACTTGCAACCATCGGGCCCGGCCGCTATTCGATCTTCCGGAGGTTGTAGCGTGCTCAGATTGCTGAATGCTGAATAGCATTCCAAACTTATGCAAAATTTTGGTGAGAAAAAACTGGCATGGCGATATTCAAAGGGGTCCCTTGACCTCTGACCTCAAGATAGGTTAATGAAAATGGGATCTATAATAAGAACATTAGGTACTTGACAAATCTCCCTTTAAGGTACATTTTTGAACAGATATAAAAGGTGTGATTAATTTGCGTTTAACTATGGACAATCCGATTGACGGCTCTAATTAGCATATTTGGATACTGCTGGGAAGTATCCAGATAACTTTCACCATATGTGGATATGCTAATGTATCAGCTGGATTTGTTTAGTGTTTCATGGTGATTATGGAGGGCCATGAGGCAGCTCAAGTGTTTGCTGTGTTTTTTAGGTGATGATCCTGAGGAACCATGGGCTGCTCGCTTTGGGAGAAACAGCAGAAGAGGCTTTCCACTACGTGTACCACTCACAGCAAGCGTGTGAAATCCAGGTATAAAAAAAGCTTGATTTCTATTCCTGATACTACCTCTTCCTGGTAATGACGTGCAATTGCAATATTCAAGTCAGAGCAATTTCAGAACTTGGACATGGCCTTGATGCACTTTGACACAATCATAAGCTAACTACATGTGTATAAATCACTTTTTCCCATTTCAGCTGTAGCAATCATTTTCATTTTCTTCTACGAATCACGAGTCAGACTTGGTTTCAAATAGCAAAGCATTACCGCAGTGCTTTAGATGGAAGCAAAGCTGATGTCTAACATACAGAATGTTTGAACAAAGCAAAGTCAAATATGTGCGAGAGAGCACTGTTCAGTCAGAGCCGGGTGGAACCCTGCGGTGTTTCTGAGAAGCTCCTGTTGCTTTGTATCGGGGAGGCAGTTGCGTTGTTTTTTCATCATCCCGCTGTGTCTGGACTGTATTTGTTTTTCTATTGTTTCTGACACATATTGACAGCCCAGCTGACGTATAATTACAATCCTACCATATCTTAGAAGGGAAAATATAATGTTCTCTATGTAAGTTTTGACATTGCAGAATTATAATTAATGCATGATGGGAAATCGTCGGTAACTTTTGCACACAATAATAAGTTGGCTTGTAACTCCAAAAGAAAAAAATTGTGTATATCAGAATCATTTCTTTTGTTTAGGTGCATGCTTTGGGGAGTTCGGGCGGCGTGCACAACCTGGTGCTCCTGGACAGAGAGAAGTTTAAACCCCTGACCCAGAGAGTGGCCGCTGCCGGTTTGGTGATGGACAATGAGGTCAAGTGGAAAGTGGGCGAGGCCGAGCTCGAGTCCCTCATGAGGATGCTGGACAACCTGGTGAGTGAACCCTGACCTGTGCCTTTTTACCCATGATGCTTTGAGTTTCCTGTCTCGGGCGCTTCCTCGGGAAGTGTCTGATTAGAGGACACAATGAAACTAGATACGTTTTTGTTAAATCTAATCCGAAAAAAATATTTGTGTAATTGGATCATAGCGTTTTTTATGACAGCTGTCGACATTTTTTCACTACAATTACAGATAGGTATTATTGACAGACCATTTTTTTTGTCTGTGGCTAACATGCTGTCTACAGGTTCTTGTTTCACCTTGAGGATTTTTGGTGCTGTGCTGCACTTGTGTCAATTTAAACCCCGCTAGTCTAACCACACTGCTAATGACCAGGCCCTGACATGTTCTGTGGGCACAGAAAATGTCAGACTGTGTCTGTTTGAGTGTGCGTCTCGCTAACAACTGTGGCTGGAGTGGGCTGCAGCTGTGTTAGCTCTGTGTGATCATACAGCCCGCCCACCCCTCTCAATCATAGCTTCCAGATGGTGAGGCTGGCTGTGGGCACATAGACCACACAATCACTTGTATGTGTATGAGGGTGTGTGTGGGTGTGTGTGTAAGCACTCTAGTGTACTCAATTTAGAAATTGGATTTGGCATTTCCTTCAAGACTGTTGAATATGACGCTGGGTGCAAATGCCAGCACACTGCAACAGGAGGTCTGTCTGTCCCATAGACTGTAAATAAGAAACAGATGTAGTCACCGGGACGTCACCCATTGGTTTGTGGACTACCGTCAAAGAACGTACGTATATTGATAAGAAATGAAAATCAATTGTTTGTTCCATTTCAACATCAGCGCTCAGCAGTAAATCTACGCTTCCGCCATTCTGGACTGAAAGCGACTACCTGACGCCAGTAAAATATCCGCTTACAAAGTGCTGCACAAAAGTAAAAAAAAATTATTTCTATTCTATTATCATATTTAATGTCTCTACCGAAATGGCCTGTGTTGAACAATACAAATATTATAAACATTCATACTATTATAACGCTTTATTTATTAATTAAACTTGTTTGACACTTCCCAGAGGAGCATAAAGTGAGCGATGGACATAAATAGAAGTTAGAAAATTCCAGCACAAAGATTTTGAGAGCAATCTCAAACTGTTTCATGTCAAGGACCTCTAGAATGGATGTCCAATTGACCACAGATGTATAAGAGGTTTTGTCCAGTGCTTTTGCCCTACGTGTTAGTAAATAGCCCACAACTACATTAAATTATGTTTATGTCGTGCTACTAGCTACTGGCCGATAGCCGGTTGTTTGAGAACAGAGACGTTAATTCATCCACCTCAGTACAGGCTTACAGCATACAGCCCATGAGTGTATTATAAGATAATAAAAGTGATGAATTACAGCCAAATATCCATTATTACAGCCACATACAGCTAGCAGGAAGCTGGCAGAATGTCATATAAGCGTGCAGGGCAGTGCATTCCTGTACGTCGGATGCACGGTCATTATGCCGAGGAAAATAACTCTGGATTTGGCCATTAGTAACCTTTACAACTTCTAGAACAAAATGATTTAAATGAGGGATATGTAAGTGTTCGTACTGGGAAGTTGATTTACCTCAAAAAATATTATCTTCTGATTTACAGACGTCTCTTTGTACATCCACAGACCCATTAGCGTTTTCAGTCCAAAAAAGCGGCAGCGCTACCGCAAGGCCATGAAGGCAGCTGTTGTCAAAAAAGTACCAGAGTTTTGTTTCTCTGCTTCTGTACTATTTGCTGCAGTTTTGTAGCCTCAAGTCCGGCATTTTGGCTGTCGCCCTCTTGGTTTTTGGCCGTCACCATCTTGGTTTTTTGCAACCAGAAGTAACATGAGAGGGTTGGGCTAAGCACAACCGAATGATGAATGACATTTTTAGATAACTAAAATGTTACAGTTAACTTTCATGAACTGAAAACACACTGTGAAAGGGTTAAAGTTGTAAGATGAAAGTGTGGACAACACCCAAAATGGAAAACGTCATTGTAGCGACCTGTCAATCACAAGGTGGCCACGCCCTAAAGCTCTTGTGACTCCAAATGGGACCATAATTTACTAGATGAACATCATGCTGTACTGAAGAAGACTTGAAACTAGCGATTGAGACCATAAACTCATGTTTACAATGTTTACTGAGGTAATAAATCAAGTGAGAAGTAGGGACATTTTCTCGCAGACTTCTATACAATCAGACTTCTTTTTGCAACCAGAGGAGTCGCCCCCTGCTGGCTATTAGAGAGAATGCAAGTTTAAGGCACTTCAGCATTGGCTTCACTTTTCAGAACCCGGAGGTTGCCCACTGATCCGTCCATGCCACAGGGTTGGAGTTTGCTAGTTGTGATGAAGCATGTTTAACTTGATCACCAGTATGTCTTCCCTAATCTGAGATACCTGAAAGGTGGTAACAGATACTGACCAGGTGCTTTCTGCTATTGTTCTTAACAAAAGATATGCTAATCAAGCCTATACTACTAATCACAACATTTTGAAACTGTGGCGTGGCAGTGAACAATGCTGTGAATAAATGATGGCTTGCTCGCACTGTAGCGATCAAAGCCCAAAGCAGGGATCGTTTTCAGTGGCAAACTTGTCACATTGCCTGCGAGAAAATGCCAATTTTGATTTGGATTGTAGTGTTGTTCAGACTGCACTCTGCACCCACTGCGAGTTCCCATCGGTTTTCTAGTTGTCTCTCTCGTCTTTGATGTATTAACAACACACTGCTTTAAACCAAAGTGTATATACAGCGTTGTTTAAATATTTAGAAGCATTGTGTAAGTGGATCTTGGGTGGCCTGTGCATCCTTTTGAGTTTTATATCTTTTGTAGTTATTTCTTATTTAATGGTGAAGAGCAGTACAGCAAACTGCAAACAGTTTCACCTCTGGCGAAGGAAAACTGTTCAGTATGTTAGAATAATGTCTCCTCTTTTGCGTGACCTTCTAGGGATACAGAACAGGCCACTCTTACAGGAACCCCATCGTCCGTGAAAAGCCTCGCTCTAAGAACGACGTGGAGACCCCCGCCACGGTGTCATCCGTGCCACCGGAGGACGATGAGCTGGGTCTGCGTAGCCCCTTCAAGTTTATGGCGCAGAAACAGCAGAGAGAAAGGACCCGGTGGCTCAACTCGCCCAACAGCTACTTGAGGGTCAACGTTCCTGAACATTCACCCAGCGGAGATGTCAGCCCCAGGACCAAGACCATGGTGCGTTGGTTTTCATGTCAAACTGTAACAAGAAATGTAATATATCAGCCCTTACTGTTTTGGCCTCTGAAGGAAAAAGTGATCTGGGGAGCTGCCATTACTTTGTATTAGCCTGCCCTCTTGTGGCCAGTTTGATAAATACAGGTTTTAAATCTTATTTTTCCCCAATTTGTACTTATTCTTTTTCTCAGTGGATGAAGTCTTCACAGCCAGGCTATAGCATCGGCACACCAATAAAGATCGAGGACCCCAACCAGTTTGTTCCACTCAACACTGATCCCACAGAGGTTTTGGATAAGAGGAACCGGGTCAGTTGAAACGACACATTTTCCACACAACATGCATGCGCACAAAGACTTGATTTGATTCATTCCTATTGCCTGCATTATATCATGGTTAGAGCTGGTATTTAAAAAAAACACCCAGATTTAAGCTGAGATGTACTATTTAATCATTGTATCTCTATGATATAGGGCAAAGAAATTGGTACAATACTTGTTTTTCAATAGATTGATGCTGATCCATGCAAATCTGTCATTTACTTTCTCAATTAATTATTTTGTCTCTATTATAATTGTTGATGTTGCCAAATTGGTTGTTGTATTCAACCAAAAGTCCAAAAGTTTACGGTCATATAAGACAAAGAAAACCATCACTTTCTTACATTTGAGAAGCTGGAACCAGCGAATGTTGTTTTTTTGACCAACTAAACGATTAATCGACTAATCGTTGCGGCTCTACTGACAACTAATCTTGATACATGGAGGCTGCATTCCATACACAATCAATCACAAAGCTGGTTGATCGATGATCCATAGAAGAACTGTACTGGTATTTGCTGTGTTGTTGAGTGTATCTCTGACACACTTCATGTTGGCAGGTGGTGTGGTATGGTGGTATGGTAAGATTCCTGAACCAAGTTTAAAATGATTTTCTTACATACATTTGTTCAGATTAAAGAACAGCACAGAGGTGACCTGATGACTTCTGGACCAAAATCTCAGTTACTATCAGGCATTGTTGTGGACACCATAAAAGGCCCAGTGAGTATATTTACCATTTTTATTTTTCTCAGTTGCCTAAGCACATTTTCTAAAACACTGCTGCAGTTCTCAAAACACAATCACCATTTTAAACTGAGCACTACAACACTACGGTGGCTCACTCAAGACATTTAACTCAAAAGTATATAACTTCACCAACGAGTTCATCACTGCCCCAAAAGTGAAAAAAAAAAAAACATTGCGCTCCACTGAAGACAGAGAGCCAGCGTCAGATTCCATCAAGTACAAAAAGAGTTTGCACACACAATTCAATGATGTTCCTATTATTTAGTTATATACGTGAATCTTGACCGGCCTCACAATACGATTCGACTACGATTCACCTGTCAACGATTCAAATGCAAAATGATTATCGATGCATCTCAAGTGTGCATTACACACTTCTGCAGTGCATTACAAGTGTGCTCTAATCTACAAAAAGAAGATTTTCACATAGCAGCTCTTAGACAGGGTACTTCATGAATGCCTATGGCATTTTACACTGCATGAATTAGCCTAGCGGCTGGCAGACTTTTTTCTTACTCAGAGCTCTTCTACTCTTACTTGGTTTAAATCACTGCATCTAAACGCACACGGAGTGTGAACAAAGCTCCGCCCTCAGTGAAACAGAGCGATCAGAGGAGAGAGAAAGAGGAGAGAAACAAGCGCGACAGTAATACACAGTAAAGACTCACTCTGAGCTGAAATGGAACCAAACTCCTGATTATGTTCCGTCACTGAATCGATTCAGAATCGTTCACGTCCGCATCGCGATGCATCTTAGAATCCATTCACAAAAATATACTATACTATACTATTCATAGTCAATGTATTACCTACAGTAGATGACAGTCAGCACGCCCCCAGCTTGGAGAAACAGACAGGAGTTACCACACGGAAGCAAGGCAATGTACTGTTGTGGAAGGGGCCGCCAACAAAATGTATTTTAGACTACTCAAAGAAAGGTTCACCTAAAAAAAATCAATACCAGTTTAAGTGTACGCTATATTTAGAATATTTTCACCACTTTATCTTATCGTCAGACAGCCCTCTCCGATGGGGAACTGAACTGAAAGTGAAACTTATCTATGCTCTCTTCAAAGCAGCCACACTCACTCTCACTCTCAGTTCAATTCCCCCTCGGAAAATATTCTAAATATAGCGTATACTTAACCAATCATCATCTACTGTAGGTATATGGATAAGTACCTCATACAATACAACCCCACTTTAAAACACCCGGAAATCCCTGTAAGACAAGTCAAGATGTCTACAGTAAACAACTTTTTCAGTGGGACAGAAGAAGACACTGGAATCGTATCTCTTTATGTCGTTTCTTTCATTGAGACTTACATACAGTAACCTAATAATAATAATTGATAATAATATGTCAAATATCCTGTTGCTGAAAAATAGCTGCCTGCTACAACTGGAACGGGTTTAATCGATTATGATGACAGAGGCAAACTCAGTGCATCATTGGATCAAATGAAGATATCTGCACTTCTACATTTGATTTCTATATGAAAACAACCAGAAAATGTGCATACCGTTGTATACCGTTATAGATGTGAGAATTGCACACAGGATAATTGTGCCAAAGCAACTGGGAAAAACTGCAAACATAAATGTTTACCCAGTCGTCATTGTTCCCCAGGAGCAATTACTTCTATTCACTTAAAAAATGTATTACATCAGGTGTCCATAATGTCTTTTTATTCTCTCTCGTCAATCAGGCTTTCATCATGGAGGACGAGGAGCAGACTCGCTCTCTTCCCCCCAACCCTTTCAACGAGCTCACGGAGAGGGTGCTGGAGGAATACAAGAGCTTGGTGGAGAGAAAGCAGCAAGGCCAAGAAGGTAGTCAAACGGTTTCTTTACCATTACAAAGCCCTTAAGTGCACCGTTGCTCTTCGGAGGCACAGAAAACCTTGACTTAATTTAATCCGACTTGGGTTTACACCATCTCATATATCTGACATCATCCCATGTAGATTATGAGCGTATGACGTTTTGAAGTTAATCCTTCGCGGTCACTGAGGTCATGAAAGGAATTGAGATGAAGAGTCAAAGTTAATCTCGAAGCTTAACTGCAATCTCTGACTTCACCGAGCAAGGCCAAAAAGGAAATAGTTCAAACTAAAGTTTAGGACCCATTAAATGCAGATTTCTGAAGAATTATGAAATCAATTTGAACTTGTTTGACTTTTATAATTAAGGAAGACACATTACACATTATTGCATGAATTACTTGATGTCTTGATGATTATTTGGGTGTGACGTGGGGTTGGGGGAAAAATGTATAGAGCATATTATTGCGATATTTTGCGTGGCAATATTGTATCGATACACGACGTCAAGTATCAATCTTTTATTATATAAACTAACACTAGCCGCAATTCTGTCTTCCAGAGGTTGTAATGGGCTCGGTCTTAAAGCTAGAGTGAAGATACTGCTTTCATATGGAACTAGAAAACATAAGGAATCCATTGGTACCACCACATGTTAGCTTGTCGGGAAGAATTCTAAATAACGCTCTAAAGTTATGCTAAATTTTGGTGAGGAAAAAGCATGGCCATTTTCAAAAGGGGTCCCTTGACCTCTGACCTCAAGATATGTGAATGAAAACTCTGAGATGATCAGAGTGAAAACTATCTTATTAGATAAAACAGATGTTGACAAACTGCATAATTTGCATTTGAATAAAGGTAATAAACCGCTATATATCGCAATAGATCTTATCGCAATACTCAGCATATCGCAACATTTTTTTAAATTGCAATAAGATCGTATCGTGACTTAAAGGGGAACAGCGGCCATTTCTTAAACATTGATATTATTATTCTGGAGGCTATGTAACATGATGGAAAAAATACTGCAACTTGCTCATGTACACGCTTATTGCGAAGGCGTGCCGGGGAAACCACAAGGTGGCAGCGTGCCCGTCAGTGACGATATATAAATGGAGTATAGAATTTCAAAAACACGTACAATATTTTCTGACTTATTTTATCTTCTAGTAGTTATAGTTTATGCAAGTGCTGTCCATGTCAACAGAGCAATCCACTGGAACGGGAGATCCATGGATTCAGGGCCTGTTGTGACCGCTATCCCGCGGCTAGCGACCATGCTAGTGACACGCACGGTATATTAGTAGCTAGCTAGTTAGACCGTAAAATAACATTAGCTATAGCTAATTCCATAAATACAGTACGAGACTTTTGTTGACAAAGTAGAGCGCGGAAACTGTGGAAACCCCGAGCTAGCTGCTGCCCAAATCCTGTCACGGATCTCTCCGCTCCAGTGGATTTCTCTGTTCCAGAGGACAGCACTTGCATAAACTATAACTACTAGAAGACAAAAGAAGTCAGAAAAGTATGACACAGTTTCCCTGTCGTATGAGTGTGTATTGTTAACATAGAATATATTCAAAAAGTGACAGCATGTTTATTTATATTGTAAATGTTGTTGAAATTCTATACTCCATTAAAGTCGCCACTGAGAGACAGTTTGCTGTTTACCGTGACGACACTGCCACCTTGTGGTTTTCCCGGAGTGCCCTCACAATATGCTCGTACATGAGCAAGTTGCAGTGTTTTTTACATCATGTTATATAGCCTCCAGGATAATATCAATGTTTTAAAAGTGGCCCCTTTAAGTATCGTGACAACATTGTATCATGGGGCCTCTGGTGATTCCCACCCCTAGTGTAGTGTTAATATTGTAGTTTTATATGTTCCAAAAGTTTGCTGTACTTCTTGCCAGCTACATAAAAGCAGTCTCATTAGGCTGTAGTCCATGCAATTAATTAGTCCAGTCAGAGTGCGTGGTTCCTGCCCGGAGGAAATGTTGGAACTACGTTCACTGAAATGAGGATATTGCTGCAAAAGTGCCTGAAGGAGAAAAAACGTCAGTCCGCGGTTTCACTCTTCCTCTAAGCTGTGAAGTCAGCTCACAGGGATGGTGAGAGATGAGCCGCGGAGACATCGGTCTCGTCAAATTACTCATGTCTCAGTTACGACTGCAGACGAGGAAAGATGTGTGTGCAGGATGGGAAACATCTCTATAGCTGTGTATTAAAGGGAGCACCTTTTATTTCCCCCCCCCCTATCATAATAATGAGTCGGCTAATAGAGATTAATAAAATGTTGCAACATTGTTTAAGGAGTTAAATCTTTACTTGCAACCTTTTCTCTAGCACCATCATGAGGCTTGGATTTAAAATGTCTTGGATTGGACTGCTACGAAATTTGCTCCAGACATTCATGTCCCCTTCTGGATGAATTGTAATCACTTTGGCGATCCCTTAACTTCTCATGTAGCGCTATCGTCAGGTCAAATATTTCATTTGTCTGGTACTTTTTGAGCTTTTATGAGCAAATACCTGCAAAGAAATAATGATATTCACATCAGCCTCAGCTGTACTGTGGCTGCATCCGAAATCACATACTATGCACTACATACTCAATATGTGTACTATCGTTCAACATACCTTTGTGTGAACAAATAGTAATATGTATCTTTTCAAACGCACTGAACTGTAACTATCACTTCCTGAGAGCCTGCAAACACTACATTAAGAAGAACACGTTAGCATGCTGACTTTAAGATTAAGCTCAAAGCACCGTTGTGTCAAAGTACAGCCTCACAAAGCTGCTAGCCTGGCTGTAGACTCTCCGGTTACGTTCCAAATCGCATACTTTTTCTTTTTACTTTTAGTTCATACTGCAGCGGCCCTTACAAAGTATGAACTATTGCATGCAGTATGCATACAATCTGGACATACTACTTCGTCATAACTAACTGAACTTTGACCCTCTCGGTCATATGGTGCCTTCAAATGGGGTCGTATTTACCGTGGCGTGTTCACGAGAAGAGTTGTGACGTGTTTGTTGACGTTGTCAGAAATGGAGGAGGCCATGGAAGCTCATTTTTTGGCGCATAATAAGTTAATATATTGTTATTTTAGTCGTATATTGTTTTTCTTCATAATTTACAAAATATGTCTGAGGAAAATGTTGATATTCCCAACGGCCTCTTCTTTTTCCTCTGTCATTATGCCTTTGCATTTCCTGCATTATGTTACCCGCTTGCTAATATTGCAGTTGCTAAGCAGCGGTGTTCTCATGTCTTAACCACTTGAACGCCGAGCATATTGTGTAAACGACTTCCCATGTTGTAAACACAAGCTCACAAGTTTCATTTGAAGGCACCAATTTATCCACCGTGCAGAGGATTGTGGGTCAGGATAGCCAGAAAAGCGTGCTGGCTTTCATACTGCATAACACCACCGGATTTAGTGGGACATTCTGGTATTTTTGTCATACTGCATTTGGTATACTATGTATCGGGACATACTAAATCTTTTTCTGGCATACTCAATAGTGTGGTAGTATGGGTACTCGAACGCACAGATATAGTCTTGTTAAAAAAAACAATTCTGAGCGACATAAATTTGTTCATCTAATACGCCTCACTCACATGAATATACCGGCTTTAATGAACGACTGACCTGTGATGGATTTAATCCTTTTACAGAAGATGATGATGCCACTGATGCAGATGAGATGACAACATTCGATGGCTCTACTATCTCCCTCTCCCTCTCTCCCATAATGACGCCAGCTAAACAAGGTAATTCGCTAGTCAATAGGCATTGAAATTCTTATTATTTGAACTTGTTAGTAATAGCTGCTTGTTTTTTTTTTCCTGTATTTTATATCCATCTGGTGTAAAATCTGTAAAAAGACAAACCTCGAATGAAATGGATACTTAAATGTATCATTACAGCCTTGTGTGTGTGTGACTGCACTTCTTATCCACATCCTTCACCACTGACTTGATTTCATCTTTTGACAGACACAATACCCAACGGGAAAGACCACTTGGATGAGACGGACGAGGATCTGAGCATGGAGGTATCCAAGATGAGCGTGAGCACTTCGGAAACGGCGGATATCTCCATTACATCTAATGAGAAGGCGGGGGAGGCTCAGACCCCGGAGAGCCAGACCCAGTCCCCCAAGAAGAAGAAAAAGAAGTTCCGCACACCTTCATTCTTGAGAAAGAGCAAGAAAAAGAAGGATGAGAAAGAGAAAGAGAAAGAGATAGCAGAAGCCTGAGGGCATTTACTGTATAAAAAAAAAACAAATTAAGTGTTTTGTTGTGAAAACATCTGAATTGCCTTCTTAATTTTCAGCTTGTTGAAGGGAAATGAAATAAGAGAATAGACTATAATTTAGTCCGAAAGTCTCTCGGGACTGTGTTGTTTTTTTACACATCTTCCCTCATTCACAGCTATTACCTGTGAACGTTTCGGCTAATACAAAGTTGTGATTGACCGTTCCTGAAGGGCTCAGTAAAAATCCAATCAAACGAAAAGTGAAGGCAAAAACTGCATATTTGTGGTTTGTTATTACCCATATTTTTAATGGGGTTTAAAAAATGGATATGAAAGGTTATGAAAACACCAGATTACAGTTCCGCATTTGCGATTTTCTTTTTGCACAAGTTCATTGTTGAATGTATACTGAAAGCTAAGAAAACTGTTTTAACAATTTAACAATCACACTATTAGTGTAACAGTGGCTGAACATTATTCAGATTATACGACGTTCGGCCCGATAAGAAGTACGATTTGTATCCGAACGTCTTCATAGTTATACTATCTTGTAATAATATATGTTGGTTTATATTATAGATATTATAATATAGTGTTTGATAGTTAATGATTTACTTTCCATACTAACTCTTATACTAAACATGCTGTGATTGACGAATTCAGTAATAATTCACATTTTTACATTTATGTCAGTGGTATTGTCCCCATGGTTGCTGCTTTTATTGTAATTGTGACAAGGAATTGACTGTGACTAACAGAAAGAAACCCCCGCAAAGTGATGAGTCACGCTTATTGATGTTTATGAGTGATGAAGTTTGACTTTTACTGAACTGACAGAAAGTGCCGAGCCCGAATCGCAGGAAAGTTGAAAGTGATTGATGTTTTTTTGACTCATTTCGTCAGTTGATGGCAATATGCTGTGGAAAGCTCGTCTTCATAGCCACTGTTAAGAGTTTGATATAAAGTATATTAGAGGACCATTATATTTACATCCCAGTCAATAATGTGAATGACTTGTTTTGACCCAAAGGGAGTGAACTCTTTGCCTTTGTAAATAAGTTTGTTCTTGTGAAGTTCTCTTTTGTTACGCTAAACCAAATGTTGAAGCAATGAAATAGAAATGAAATGTGACAGTACAATCTAATAACAATATTTTAACACTTCTTTTATCATATTTTTTATTCACCTTAATTAAGCTCCCTATTTAGTGAACATGTGCACAGCGCGTTGTGTTTAAAATTGTGCTACTTTGTAATTTGTGTGCCTAGTGCTTGTATCTTCCTGCGTTGTTTACATTGCTATTTGTGTCGCCTGGGTTTTTTCTCCATGGTGCTTTACCTTGCAGTCACCTTCCCTCAAAGTCAGTCCCTTTAAAGTTGCCTTCCACCTGATGTAATAAAAGCTTGGATATGTTTCCAAAACTGTTTTCTTACTCCATTGCTTATTGACTTAAAGGTATATGTGAAGTTATCATTTCTTAACTTTTAGGGATGGGGGACAAAATCGATACAACATAGTATCGCGGTATTTTGCGCGGCAATATTGTATTTATATTGGACGTGAAGTATCAATCTTTTAATATTAGGTCTGTCAATCGATAAAATTTTTTAATCTCAATTAATCCCATGATTGTCCATAGTTAATCGAAATTAATCGCACATTTTTGATCTGTTCAAAATGTATTGTAAAGGGAGATTTGTAAAGTATTTAATACTCTTTTCAACATGGGAGTGGGCAAATATGCTTGCTTTATACAAATGTATGTATATATTTATTATTGGAAATCAATTAACAACACAAAACAATGACAAATATTGTCCAGAAACCCTCACAGGTACTGCATTTAGCATAAAAAATATGCTCAAATCATAACATGGTAAACTCAAGCCCAACAGGCAACAACAGCTGTCAGTGTGTCAGTGTGCTGACTTGACTATGACTTGCCCCAGACTGCATGTGATTATCATAAAGTGGGCATGTCTGTAAAGGGGAGACTCGTGGGTACCCATAGAACCCATTTTCATTCACATATCTTGAGGTCAGAGGTCAAGGGACCCCTTTGAAAATGGCCATGCCAGTTTTTTTGGAGCGTTATACGTACATACTGTTAGCCTCTTAACCATTCGATGGCATACCGGCATGCCAGGACGTCATTCTGTCTTTCAGAGGTTGTAGTTTTAAAGCTAGAGTGAAGATACTGGTATCATTTGAAACCTAAGGAATCTCTTGGTACCAAGCAAATCATGTTAGCTTGTCAGGAATAGTGTGAAATAACTCTCCAAAGTTACGCTAGATTTTGGCGAGGAAAGACCAGCATGGCCATTTTCAAAGGGGTCCCTTGACCTCTGACCTTAAGACAGGTGAACAGAGTGAAAACTGTATCTTATTAGATAAAACAGATGTTGATAAACTGTAATTTGCAGTTGAAAAAATCTGAATATACTGTATCTTATCGCAATACTCAGCATATCACAAAATGTTTAAAATCAAAATAAGATTGTATCGTGAGTAAGTATAACATCTGGTGATTCCCAACCCTATTACTTTAATTCAAATACAGTTCCAAACATGAAGAGGGATTCTTTTTATGTTGTTGGATACTTAACCATTTATTTCAGTCTGGTATGGTGTGAAACTCCAGCTAATTCTCTCCAGACTACACGACACCTCAAGTACACAATACAGCTTTCTAGAAAACTATTTACTTAGCCTCCGCCTTTAAAAAAAAAAAAAAGCAGCGTCCCCCTAAAACAATGCACTCTGTTCAGTGATAATTGACCGTGTGAAGCTGTATAATCAGCCTTCAGCCATGTTATGAATGGGCGTTGTCATGGTAATCCACTGAGAGGGGTCTGCAGTGGAGACAAAGAGGGGATTTTGTGTCTCCAACAGGTGTTCGTGTTGGGAGGGGGAGTTACAGGATCTATACCTACACCACCCCCACCCTAAACACACACCTCGACAAGGAGATGACATACAGACGAGAAGACGAGGTCAAAGAGAGGAGCATTTAATTAAATATAAATACGACCAAACTAAGAAAAAACTACAGCTGTCAACCAATTAAAATAGTCAATCGCGACTAATTGCAAATTACTGACACATGGGAGTGGACAAATATGCTTGCTTTATGTAAATGTATGTATATATTTGATACTGGGAATCAATTAAAAACACAAAACAATTTGCCCCAAACTGAATGTGATTATCATAAAGTGGGCATGTCTGTAAAGGGGAGACTCGTGGGTACCCATAGAACCCTTTTTCATTCACATATCTTGAGGTCAGAGGTCAAGGGACCACTTTGAAAATGGCCATGACAGTTTTTCAGTTTTTTTAAAACTAAGCCAGCTATAACCTAAAAAATCGCAAGTTGTGTTAATGCGTTATCGCGTTAACTTTGACATCCCTAGAAAAAAACAATTCATTTTGAAGTATGACATTCTTGCTTAGGGAATAAATTGCTAGTGGGAATTAATTTTCTCTAATCATGGGAATAATAAACAAGCTTTTTTTAAAAAACTTTTTTCTTATCTAAAATGCATGAATGCACCGCCAGGCTCCAAACATGTTATCCGAACAATCCCTTCCAATGTGTGGATGACAAAGCTTAGCGCTGAGCTCTTCCGTGCACTGACAGTGCTAAGGAGAAGGACGGAGCAGGTGACACGCGTCTGGCCTGCTGGAGCGTCCTTCTGCTGTGACCTCAGGGCAAAGGGCAGCTATTGTTTTAAAACAACAGGGGACTGCTGCTGAACAATGCTTCATCCGAGACCGACGTCTTAGAGACCTACCGCTGAGATCAGAGCATCAGATCGATAATAGCTTTCAATAAAAAAAGATATATATTTTCCCTTTCAACAACATCCCAAATGCCTTATTACTCCCTGCTGCTGTGTGAGACCAGCGTGGGATGTTTGGCACATTCTTTCATAAACACACTCACACACACACACACACGCCAACAGCGCCGTGTGACTTTGCCTTCCTCTGTGACAGCCGAGCCACTGGTGTAATCCTCAGGCTTTTCAGATTACTCCAGTTGGGGTCACATTCTACACCAACCTACAGCGGGTCAGCTTTCCACACCGCCGCTGTCGGTCGGTCAGCCTGCTGCACACGAGCCTCGCGGCACTGATGAGCCATTTCCTGGTCAAATGCTGTCAGTCTCCACCTCTCTGTCGACGTCTGACTCTATTTATCTGTTCTTTTGACACGTGTACGATGATGTCTGACTTTTTACATTTGCATTGGTGTTATTCTGCTACAAAGAGGCCTTAATTATATGGAGGAACAAAAAAGCATATTAGCAGAGAAAGTATTCCAAAACAGGTTGGGATTTTATTGCATCTTTCCAAATTTGTAGCCTGTTTGTGCAACTCAAAGAGTGCGTCTCTGCTTCAGTGCTCAGATCAGGACCGTCTGTCTGTGTGTGTGTGTGTGTCAGGCCTTGCTGCCAGGCAGCTGAAATAGACTCCATGGGAGGGGTGTGCTCTCTCTCACAGGCGTCCGTTACAGGCCTGGCCACATCTGCAGCGGGCCAGCCATCTGCACCCATTGTCTCAGAGGCACAACACAGCCCTGCACGCATGGCTAGCCTCGTAAAGGCAGGCCCTTTCCCCTCTGTCCTCCTCCTCCTCCATCCCTCGCCGTGCGGGGGGGAAAAAAATGACTTCTTAATCAGTCATAAGGGACAGCAGAAGTGGAAAATCAAACAAAAATGTGAGAGTTTGTTTTTTCCAAAGGATAGGAAACTTTAAAGATTAAGAAAAAGTATGGTCGCTTTCACTTTCATGTGAATTCTGTTGTCCACTGAACTGAAGCAGCCCGAGAAGAAGAAGCACATTCTGACAAAATGATGGGCCGATACCAATGTTGAAAATAAAAATTTGTCAGAAACCAATACCAATGTTTTGCTGCTGTTTATTTTGTTGTTATTTTGTGCCATGGAAACAAAGACATCATCAAAAAAAAAAAAAAACTGAACTGTCTTCACTCTCATATCTTGAATGAACACAAATGAAGTCATACAAATTTATGAAAATAACCTTCTTTCACATGAAAAATAACTGCTTCAAAAGCCCCTTTTAGCCTGTATACAACTACCTACTCAATGAGAGGAATTCATCACCTAGCCAAGCAAAAACATTTTGTGAAACATAAATTAAATGTAATTAAATCAGCAGCAAACCACACAACATTTAGCCCGCACAAAATTAATTCAACCCAACACATAAACATGGGCCACTGCCATCTGTGAATGTCATCATTATAGTTTCTGTCTCAACCACACTCCATTCTGTTCTAGTCTGTAATAATCTTGCACATGTTGAAATTTGCACATCTATTTTGCACATCATGTGCACATTTACTACCTCAATTATTTTTTTTATTAAAGAACAAAACATTGTAACTTGCACACTTTGCTAACGTACTGTATATAGTATGTTATTGCACACTTGCTAATGTATATAGTGGGTTATTTTATGTTTATAAATTAGATTGTGTTATGCTAGTTGTAGTAGTCAGGTATATTTATAGTGTATTCCAATATTCTTTATATTTTGTATTCTATGAATATATTTCTTTAGTGTTGACATTTGCATTTCATACACTGTGCATTGCTTGGATAACCTACTGCTGTAACACAATCATTTCCCAATTTGGGATCAATAAAGTACATCTATCTATCTATCTATACAGTAGATCTTATTTGCCGATAGGCTGATTGCAGTCAACAAGGCGAATATAGGCCGATACCGATGTTCGGATGATAAATCGGTGCATCCCTAGTTTATTACTTTCTTGTTTTATGTGAGTTTAGTTTGTTTTAGAACTAACCCACCCAGAGGAGCTGAGGGGTTAGACAAAGCTAGGGGGGAAACAGAGGGATTATCAAAGACAAATAACCTCAAACTACCTCTAAAATGATATGAATGTATTGCATTCACACCCAGGGGGGAAACTCCTGAACACTTCTTCTACACCTTTGGGATGCAGTGAGGTGCAAATCACCTTAAAGTCAGAACACCAACCCTCTTTCCCTAGGCAGGGTCTGATATAAACTTTTCCACTTTTTGTCACTGAACATTTCTACCGGCCACTCAGTTTTTTTGTCTGCCACTTCTGAAATCTACAGTAGGTAGAAGAACACTTTAAAATTGTAAACACTGAGTCAGTGGTACCAGACCGTAGAGCTATGGAATATATCATGTAACCTTAATCCCTGACTATATTTAATTTAGGAATTGCTTTTTACAAATAATATTTCTTAATATAAGGAAAACCTGTCTGCCATGGTGGGAGGTGACCTGCATTTTTTACCTGCCACAGCCAACATTTACCCTGTATCTGGCAGGTGGCAGGTGCTAATTTCATTCCCTGAACGTGGATATTAGAGACCTATGTAGGGAAAGAGGGGTTGGTGTTCTGACTTTAAGGTGATTTTACTCCTCACTGCATCCCAAAGGTGTTAGAAATGTTCAGGAGTTTCCACCCTGGGTGTGAATGCAATACATAAAAAAAAAAATTGAGTGGCCGGTAGAAATGTTCAGTGACCTGCTACAGTGGCAGGTGAGGAAATAGGTTAATTTCAGACCCTGACCAGGTTACACTATTGATCACCCCTGCTTGTGTCTAACACCATGTGGTCTTAATGCTTTTCACTTTTAAGGTACATACATTTAGACAAAAACTGTAAATGCACAAGAAAATGCAGCTCGATTATTGTGTGTTATTTGTTCTACTCTCCTGCAGTATTGATAATGAGGATTTATTATGGCACGGTTGACAATGAATGCAATGTCAAAGGCAAACAGTAAAAAGTCAGACACCAACCCCTTTCCCTAGGTCTCTAATATCCAGGTTACACTATTGATCACCCCTGCTACTGTCTAACACCATGTGGTCTTAATGCTTTTCACTTTTTTAAAGTCTGTTTTACATAAATTTAGACAAAACTCTATGCACAAGAAAATGCAGCTCGATTATTGGTCATAATTATGATGTCAAGTGAAAATAAAGCAGCCCAAATGAAAGCAGTGCTTTTCATGCCTGTTATTTTGTCCTACTCTCCTGCAGTATTGATAATGAGGATTTATTATGGCACAAGGTTGACAATGAATGCAATGTGCATGCGTTAGTGGGAGGGATTATCCACCAAGTAGGGCAAGTGGCTGAGGGAGGCTAAGGACTGCAATTCCATCGAGCCTGGTTCATTTCAGTCATCCGCTCAGTTTGCACACAGACAGACAGACAGAGGAGAGCACATTCAGCCGCTGCTGCTTTATCTCTCAAAGCTCTCTCCCTCTTCCTCCTCCAAAACAAAAAAACACAAAAAGTACAAAATGGTAAAGTACATGCGACAGCACAGCAGCGAGCAGAAACCCGAGGAAGAAGAAGAGGTCCTGTGGGAGTCTGACGACGCGTCCATGGACCAGCAGGGTGATTTGGGAGAATTGTCCGACTATTCTCTCAGCGACGTTTTATACTCCAAATGTTCCGCAATGGACCGAATCGGCACTTTCATGAAGAACGTGCAGGTGCTGCTCGACGCGGCCAATTACATAGAAAATGTCGAGAAGAACAACGGAAGTAAGTAAACACAAAGCTATAGGAGCAGTAGTGTGAGAGAGAGGGGATATTATTAACACGTAATGCGCCGAGCAGACAACAATAGAGGCGACAAGAGACGCGCAGCGGACAGATGAGAGCTGGTCCAGCAGCAGCAGCAGCAGCAGCAGCAGCCAATGATATTTCACCTGCTACTGCAAAAAACTGTAGTCTAATAGACCTCACACTTATTCAGTAGTATCAATTGAAAAGAGGTTTTAAAATTGCATACATTTTTAATTCAGAATGAAACAGATTTTTATTGCAACAATCAGCTAAATCATCATGCTCCCATTAAAACTGCTTTTTTTGCAGGCGTCATTGAACGCACCATTCCTTTAATATTTGCCTTGCATGTGTGCACATTTTGCTTAAATCATGTAGATGTGTATGCACGTTTGAGACTCTTAATCTTTCGATTTCATCTTTTATCTCAGCTCATTTCTTATCCCATTAATAAATGTCGCATTCAGGGCCCTTTTGCATATAGGACAAACTGGAGATTCTTTAGAGTTTCATTCCTCTTAAAACATTTTGCAGCCCTCCTATCGTTTCCAGAAGAAGCAGCTGCTGCTTCCTTGTATGTGTTGTTCACATGGTTTCCACATGGAACAAATTGTAAAGTTGCCATTGGTCGGCACGCATGTTCCCAGCAGCGAGAGTCACTGCAGACAGCCAATCACACCAAAGGAAGCACGTCTGACGTCATATGTTACTGGGAAGGGAGGGTTCATGGGAACTGTAGGCGTTTTTTTAAGCAACAGTGAGAAAACCAGGATAGAAATGTGTCTTATATAAAACTATACTGCATGTGTTGTATTGATATTAACATCTTCTAAGAAGGGTTATTGTCTATTTGACTCAGATTTTAAGTTTAATTCTGTGGACGTGTCGCCACAGGCCACATCATGTCAAATAAGGTCACATGCATGTATGCAAATCCGTGAGCCCTCCTGAAGCCTTTTGCTTGTAGCACATTTGTAAAAAAACTGTAATCCTCTTGTTCTTTTTTCATCACCAGAATGTGAGCATGGTTATGCTTCAACATACCCCGCAACCCAGACAGCACACCAACAGAAACAGAGGAAGTTCAAGAACAGGAAATTGGACAATATTCACAATAGGTAGGTTAAAAAAAGGAATTCAAATTAAATATAGATGTGATTCTTTGTCTTCATTAATGTGTGAATTACAAAAGACATTTTGAATCCTTTTCCTGATAAACAATCATCGTTAATAAAATCATTATTAACATCATATTGTCAGTATGGTAAAGTAGAGCATGCAGTGCTGCAGGAATGAGTCCTAAAACCAGGAAATGAGGTAGCATTTTAGCACATCTGGTTCCCTCGTCTGGAAGTCAATGGGTTTTTTGAATGGGTTGTTATTTAGATGCCTGAAATAAGATCTGTGGTTTAACACAAGCTGAAGAGATTTTAATGTTTTGTTCTACAATATAAAATGCATCAGTAAATACCCCACTCGTGAATTTTGAAGCCTTTATTATGTCTTAAAAAAGGCAGTTGCTAACAAGTGGCTAAATGAGACTACAAAACGTCATCATGCCGACTCGTCCGCCTTTACAGCCTCGTTGCGTATACTCAAGTTCATTAGCTTTTTACTTCTGCCGATTGCATTTACGCTTCAAAAATCATAAAAGTGGTGTTCGATTGTGAAGATTATCTTGCTGAACAAAACGTGTAAGTATTATAAACATCTGTTTGCCACAGAGCTGATTTTCTGCAATAATCCAAAACCAAAAAGGAAAAATCCCATTGGCTTTTTGTCGAGAGAACCAGGGCGATGCTAACTTCCTGGTTGGACTACAAAAATACGTCATCCCTGGAGCACTCTATGTGTTGTATTTTGCATCATTTGCATCATTAAGACATGTATAACAATTTTGTTTATATATTTGTAATTTCAACAGATCAGCACACAATGAACTGGAAAAAAATAGGTGAGTACAACAAGATTGAAGAGGTCATTTGTATGCATGTTTATGACAAAAACCGGCAGTACTGAAAGGTGAAGAATGCACAAGGGGATGTTAAGAGACATGAAACAGGAACATGATGAGGAATAGGAAATGTAATAACTGTAGGTAGTCCTCTATTGCCATCTTACTTCAAAGAACATTGTTATATATGCACAAAGTGTTAAAAGTGCACACAGAAAGAGGGAGAAAGACATTTCTTTAGCAAATGAGGTACACAGGGAGACTATCTCAAGAGCCAGCTGTCTCAAAATGGAGCTTCAAGCTGATAAACCACAAGCTTTCTCCATTCTGCCACGTTTGCATATCTTTGGTGTTGTACCATTTCAAACCGAGATGGCCTATAAATCAGCTCATTATCATCACAGGACATATAAAAAAAATAATTTTTATCCACAACTTGGACCTTCACCTATTGTGCACGACGGCAGCGTTGCATTTTTGCAAGGCAAATAAAAAAAGGGAGGTGTAATGCAGCCTCAGTAGCAGCAGCACTGTTCCTGGAGGACATGCAGACATTTCCCCAGTCAGCAAACGGGAACCGTCTGTTTCCAGACAACAGGGCTCCTTCCTGAGAGATACTCAGCTGCAAAAATCTAACAGCAGCTTGCTTCTATTGCTCCAGGATGAGGCAGGCCTCTGCTTTTGAGCAGGACACAAATGTCAGGACACGTTTATATTAAAAATTAAAAAGGCCAGTTAATCAAAAAGCAAGCCACGTGTGTGTGAGAATCCTGCTTTGAGATAGTGATGAGGAAAAAATGCCATCTCTAAGAGCATGTCGGGGCTATTTTATATTACAAAATGGTGGCCAATGCAGAGAGGAGAGATGACATCACGACTTGACCTACATTTTACTCCGGTTATTTGAAAGGAGAGTGAGTGTCCTTTGCCAGTTTCTGCATTCGTTCAGACCACAGGCCCCAGAGGCGTCGGTGGATCAGAAACAGTATTGAGCTGACCTCAGCAGCTTTTTAAATCTGGGGCCAGACAGATCCATATGTAATTGCAAAAGGAGTCAGATGGTGTGGCTAACTAGCAGAATGGATAAACAGATAAATCAAGTGCCTGAATATCTACATTGCTATTTTACATTGCTCATCACGCATGGATTAATGCCATCGTAATTACAATTGATCAAATCGGGGGGTTTGCCTTAACTATTACAACGCTAATCAAATTGGATAAGGAGGAAACATTATAATCTGACTTAATCAGGATCAGTAGCAGAGGACAATAATACATTAGTCTGGAAATTTCGTCCTTCTGTCATGTATAATTGTTGTATAATGTCTCTGAAGAGGAATGACCCGTCTCGATTGTGTCTCCTCCCACAGACGAGCACATCTCCGCCTGTGTTTGGAGAGGTTGAAGTCCCTCATCCCTCTGGGACCAGACTGCAGTCGGCACACCACACTGGGACTGCTCAACAAGGCCAAAACACATATCAAGGTGTGTAGTATGGTACCATCATGGGATTAAAAGGGCTAAATTCTGGTCATTTGTGTGCGATGACGTAAACATATTTGCATACCCACTGCTTCCTTTTTACTCTTTAGCAGTGGTGGAAAGTACCGTACTTAAGTACAATTTTGAGGTACTTGTACTTTACCTGTGTATTTCCATTCTATGCTACTTTATACTTATACTCTCAGAGGGAAATATTGTACTTTTTACTTCCCTACATTTATCTTACAGCTGTGGTTACTAGTTACTTTGATTTTTACAAACAAAACATATGATCAACTTATTAAATATAATGCATTGTTCTATGTTAAAGGCCCACTTCCCTGTGAAAGCCCCTGAAGTCCCTAATTAAACAATCTGAAAGGGGCCTTTTTGCATATTGAGGACTTTTACTTTTGCTACTGAAAGTACATTTTGCTGGTAATACTCTAGTACTTTTACTCAAGTAGAGTTTTGAATGCAGGACTTTAACTTGTAACTGAGTACTTCTTCCACCACTGCTCTGGAGTAAAAAACGGCTGACGTCATATTGACAGCAAATAGAGATCTACAGTACTACAGAGGATGACTTTGATGTACAAAGGGAGGCTCCTTGCACCCATTTGATCACTTTGTAAGACCCAATGTGAATCCATAGTGATGGTTTACAAAAGCCTTACCAGTCAATAGACTGATCCTGTTTTTATTTTTAGAATCCAAATTGCATTTTAGTCATTTAGCTCTCACTCTTGGTGGCCGACAGTCTCTGGTTTCTTCTCGATGTACAAGCTGTGGTGATACTTTACTGTCCATCAGGTGTGATACCGGTGCAGCTCCGCTGTGTACAGAGGCAGCTCAATATTTAGACTGAAATGAATTTAAACTTTGATATTCTATACATTCCTAGGTGCGTTAGTTATAGACATAATAGAGTGCTGCAGGGATGACTTATTTTTGTAGGCCAACCAGGAAGTTAGCACCACCCCGGGGTCCCTCGACAAAAAGCCAATGGAATATTTTCATTTTGGATTACTGCAGAAAATAAGCTCTGTGGTAAACACGAGTTTAAGATACTTACACGTTTTGTTCAGCAAGATAATCTTTAAAAATGAACACCCCTTTTATGATTTGAGAAGTGTGAATGCAATCACCAGAAGTAAAAAGCTAACGTTAGGCTATAAACAAACTACATTACGGTCGCATGAGCGCGAGTATGCACAATGAGGCTGTAAAGGCGGACGAGTCAGGGTGATGATGTTTAGTAGTCTCATTTAGCCACTTGTTAGCAACCGCCTTTTTTAAGACACGTAAACGCTTCAAAATTCACAAGTGGGATATTTACTGATGTATTTTATATCGTAGAACAAAACGTTAAAATCTCTTCAGCTTGTGTTAAACACAGACTTTATTTCAGGCAGCTAACTAAAAACCCATAAAAAAACATTGAATTCCAGACGAGAGAACCGGAAGTGCTAAAATGCTAACTCATTTCCGTGTTTTAGGACTCATTCCTGCGGCACTCTATTAGACATAACAGCGCTCATACTTGATTTGTAATCATAGCCGACACGGTATAAACACCAGGAAAAGAGGAGAAAGGTCTGGATTTTCTACTGCTTCTTTGAACTTTTTGGCTCAGTTCCAATGTCTAATATAAAGGTTAAAGGTACAGTGTGTAGGATTTGGTGGCATCTAGTGGTGTGGTTGCAGATTGCAACCAGATGAGTACCCCTCCGTTCACAAAACTGCGGCAGTTGAGCCGCCAAGTGCAAAACCACGGTAACGCCGTTCGCCTTGCTCAGAGGCCATCCTCACCGTAATAACACAATCTTCGGAAAAAACGGAAGTCAGACGGCAGCTGGCGGTACCACAGTTTTGTACTCTGCGGCTCACGTTCTCACAGTTTTACAAGCGTGTCCGAGAACTACGGTGGCCTTCGATACCGTTCTGTGTTACTGTAGAAACATGGTGCAGCAACATGGCAGACGCCATGAAGAGGACCTTCTTCCTATGTAGATATGAAGGGTTCATTCTAAGCTAAGGAAAACACGATTCTTATTTTCAGGTGATAATACACTACTGAAAACATACGATAGTTATGGATATTATATTACATTTCTGTTAATAGATCCCCCGACATGTTACACACTGTTCTTCTAAGGACAGCACACACATCATTTATGGCAAACTGACACCAGTTTGGTGCTAAACTGTCACTCACTCTCCTCACATTAGAAGTGCTTGAAATGAGATATTGACTATGTACAGCAACAGAGAAGTTGGAGGTTTTCCCCAGGCACTTCCATACAGTCAGTTTCCTCAGAACCATTAGATGGACTGCACTTTAAGGCACTTTGGCCGCAGCAAATAGGCCTTATGGTTGCTGCTTGTTTATTTCTTCCCCCTTTGAACAAATCTCTCTTTGGCTGTTGCCAGGACTGCCCTTTGTAGGACTTTGAGCCTTGTTGTGTCTTTGATAAGGTCATGTGTCTTTCACACCACAGGATAATGTCAATAATATACTGACCATTAGTCTTAAGAGCACCAGATCTGTCCTGTTGTTAGAGCTACCTGCCTGAATGGGCCACTCATAGGATGTATATAAGAAGTGGACGTATTCACCATGACATCACCCATTGGTTTGTGGACTAACGTTTTTGAACTGAAGCCTCAAGTTCAGCATTTTGGCCGATTGAGACCATAAACTCATGTTTACAGTGTTTACTGAGGTGATAAAATAAAGTGAGAAGTAGGGTAATTTTTTCAAACTTCTATACAATCAAACTTCTTTTTGCAACCAGAGGAAGTCATCCCCTGCTGGCTATTAGAAAGAATGCAAGTTTAAGGCACTACTACTACTACTATTGGATTTTCTTGAGCCCAGTCTGTGCAGGCTCCAGCAGTGTGGGGAGCCGTTGAGAGATGATTGAGGACTGCAATATGAAAGCTTTCCTGGCAACAATCTGCGGGAGTATATTAAAGCGGTGGGGGGAATGGATAAACTGTATGATGTCAACTGTCGACTCTGTAACGTGCCTGTTTAAAGTCTAGGAAATGTGACCCCTGAATGCTGCTGTGTTGTATTTTTGGAACCAGAGGTTGTGTAGGAGTGTATGTAAAAAGAGTGGAGCAGGTGTAGGCAGCATGAAGCCCACGGCTTGCAGGAAGCAAACATTTAAAAAAAAAAACCTGTATTGTGTGACAGGAAAAGCATGAATATGTGCTCCTCTCACTTGCATCACTGTACCAAACTCCATTCAAATTTTACTGCATTTTGGATCATACAAGCCTCTTCAAAACATCGCCCTGTGCCTTCATGCAAAGATCTCCCGTATGGTACAGTAATTTAGAGAATCAACATGGGAGACATTAGAGGAAATGAACCGTGCATGGCAACTGATACAATACAGCATGTGTCACTGTGAAATACTACAATATGTCTTTTGTTTTAATTGAATCAGTAAATCAGTATTCATTTTATAAATATCTCTATTTGTCAGACATTTCTGCAACTTATAATTAGTCTTTATTTGTGTTGGTATGTACAGCTGTACAAACACCACAACAGTGGCTTATGTTTTTTTTCCACCAGCGGTAAATCTTTATAGTAGCATGAATCATTTTTATATTTATGGCACGATCAGATGTGATGATTGGTGTGAAGTGATTGGATTAATGAGGTTCATAGTGCATCTTTGGTTATTTGTTAGCTTGTTAGACATTTAAAGGAGTAGTGTGTAACAATAAGGGGGACCTATTGGCAGAAATGGAGTGTAATATTAATTATTGTTATTAATATGTATTATTAAGTATGTTTTCTTTAGAGTATTATCACCTGATAATAAGATAATCGGGTTTTCATTACCGTAGAATGAGCCGTTTATATCTACATAGGGAGCGGGTCCCTTCTCCATGTTGCACCGCCATGTTTCCACAGTAGCCCAGAGCGGACAAACCAAACTCGGTTAACGTTTCCTGCTTGGACTGGAGTCTATAACGTGACTCACTCCCGTCGCCGCCATCTCTCTCTCTCTCTTGCTTCACCACTCACTCATGCCATGAACACACACACTACGCACTGGCTCTGCTCCAAATGGCTCTACAGAGGGCCATTCGCGTTTTCTCGTCAGCCAGCGTAGCTCTCCATCACGCTTGGCACACGGGAGAGACTTCCCTTGGTTGCAATCTCGTCACCTCACCGCTAGATACCGTCAGATCCTACACACTGGAACTTTAAGTGAGTGGTTTGAAATGAACCAAAATCACTGTCAAGCTTAAACAAATAAATTAGAGCCAAGACGGCAAAGAATGAGTGTTTCTTCTAAACACAGGACAAGACGACCTTTATATCAATTTGTATACCCCATAAAGCAATTACTCTGCCTTTTGCATCCAGTCATCTTTCACTTATATCCACCTCACACAGAGACACCAGCTATTCCTCTGGAATCCAAACTAGTGACAACTAACATATTAACATCACCTCACTGTACACAAGTTTGCCATCCTTTCATGCATATACTATGTTAATCACAAGGAACATGTAGAGATGTAGTCACAACTGTGTGGTGATCCAATGCTAAATAATTCATGTAAACACCAATGTGGCTCATTGGATCCACACACGTACTGGTCGTTTTGATTATCTTTGCATAACAACAACACAATAATTATGAATTTTCCTCTTATTCAGAAACTTGAAGAGGCGGACCGGAGGAGTGTGCACCAGCTGGAGAACTTAGAGCGGGAGCAGAGGCACCTGCAGAGGCAGCTATCCCAGCTGCAGCCTCATGGAGATAGGGAGAGGGTCCGTACGGACAGCCAGGGATCCCATATGGACTCAGACCGCTCAGAGTCTGACAGAGGTCAGTGTCTGAATCAAAGCCTTCATCCAAGGGAAAACTTTCTATCATTAGTTTTTCACCATATTCACTTCACAAGCACAATTTCAAACATTTGGACTTACACGATTCAGGTAATTAATCTGTATTCATTTGTTTTTTTGTGCAGAGGAGATCGAAGTCGATGTGGAAAGCACTGAGTTCTCCCATGGAGAAATGGACAGTGTAAGCACCAGTGGTGCAAGTGACCTGGATGACCACAGCAGCCGGCAGAGCACAGCCAGCGACGAGGGCTACTCCACATGCAGTCTAAAACTGGCCTTCTCTGCTTAAAAAGCACCAGCCTATACTTTCACTTTTCAGCTGCAGTCTTTTATGGCTTTCACCTTTCAAAAAAGTACCAGCCTACAGCTCCATTCTCCCTTTGCAGTTTAGGTTAACCGTCTTCAGAAGAACCAGCCTCGATCCCACCTTTTACCTGACTAATGAAACTCCACCCTGAGAACCAGCCTTAAGTTCAACTCAGCGTAAAAGTTTAAAATGTCTCCTTCCAAAAGCCATGGTGGCGGGCTCCTCTACCATCAGTCTGAAACATTTTACAAAACAGCCTCAAATTGAAAACTTCTCTGGCAATATACAGTTTCCTCCTTTTCAGAGTTGACTTAACCAATCACCTGAATGTCCCTTAACTCATTACCAGCTTGAATCAGCCATACCTGCACTCAATACTGACCCTGTAGAGGACCCATGATTGCACCAGTGTCCAACACTCAAGAGGGAACTCTACATTTAGTCAACTTGATCCTCTGAAACCAGCAAAAAAACACTAAAAACCCAATACCAGCTAGAAGCTCACCATTGGGAACGTTTGCTCCATTTGCCTTGTGATAACATTGCCCCTTTTCTTTGGATAAGATATCCAGACGGCACTTCTTGTCAATGTACAAGCCAGTGGCAAGGGCTACAATGTCTGCATTCCAAAATGTTTATTACACTCCTATAACCTCTGCTTTAGGACCCACAACCATCACTGATCCACGTGGCGTCCCTTCTCCTGACTGAAATACAAGTCGTATCCAAACAGGTGGTGCAGTCCACCCTTGTTATTCTAATTTATTTTGCATATTATTATAGTATTTATTTTTGGTATATTTAATTTTACTGTAGCTAGGTTTTGGTCATGCTTGAAAGAAGAAAAAAATGTTTTTTTTTATGTTTACCAAATTACTTGACATGAAACTAACCCCAACAGAGGCATTTGCAGTGCTAAAAGTTTAATGCATTACTCAACGTTTGGTTGAAAGAATGACAGATCTCTTTCACACTGTGCACAAACCCATTTTATTTAGACAGTAATAAGCTATCCCACACTTGTCCAAGCACAAGGCTGAAAGCAATAAAGCGTCTAGTTTTTATCATATCTTTAATGTTGGCTGTGTTTGGCACACTATTCTGTCCGTCCAACACCAAAATTGCTAGTTTTCCACTTGCTCCAGTAGTGGTATCAGTTTTAATATTCAACAGTAAACATGATTGTAATTGATTTTTGAAAAAAAGCTATGGTGCATGTGTATTGAATGTAGCTTGTCTAATCATGTTGTAATGTGCTTTGGATTGACAAGTCTTAAAAAAAATGTCTGTAGCATGAACAACATAAATACTACAGAATACTAATTTTGGTTTATACTTCAATGTTTAATACTGTATCTTTTATGTATTGTAGCAGAAACTGAACAAGTTGAAATTTGGAGACTTCCCATTAATAATTCAATGTATATTTGACACATAGAATTGCACTGCTGACCTGTTAGAATCCATGAAACCAAATAAGACATTTCAATATGACCATTTATCTGCATTCTTCTGGTCCAAGTCCTAAGGAGATCACCACCAAATTGTGTCTTAACATGGGTATACGACTATTGCACAAAGTTCCTTGTTACAGGTCTTTTCCCCCCCCAAACCTGTTTGGGAAACTATAAAATGCACTATGAAAAAGACTTTTGTTAAGGAAGTATGTCAAAGCACACCCCAGAATGTTTTCTCTTGTGCTTAATCAGCCATCCAAGGTGACTTTTTTGCAAAACGTGCTGCTGGTCCCCTGCTAGTACTCTGTTACAGTTCCTGATAACTGTCCCTGGAATCTTAATAAACCTCTACCACCCAGACATAAATCAATGTTGTCTTTTTTTTTTTGGTGAAGTCTACAATTATTGCTCAAATAATCGACATGGGTGTCTTGTATTAGAATATAATCTTTAAACAAGTATCACATAAATCGATCAAGTCTGTAGTTAACAGCGTCCATTAAGAAGTCCAACATGTCAAACAAAAAAAACTGACTTTAATTGTGTTTAAATTGGGTTTGTATTGACAGTTGCAGCATGCTGCTGGATTTATGAATATTGCTACAAATCTTTACTGCCACCTACAGGACCTGACAGAGCCACAATGAAAAAAATATGTATAAACAGTCACAATGAGGTGGAGGCAGTTATTTAAAAAACTGAAAACAAAACAATGTTTATTTCACTGTTATATACACAAATTAAAACGGAAATTCAGCCATGTCAAATCAACACCATTATTGACGTTCAGACTCCCCCCACAATGGGTCAGTGTTTAAAATCCAGCTTCAAAGTTACAAAAACCAAATCCGCGGGTGTATATTCATACTCATCTTAGCAGGTATTTGGCCTCAGTGGAACCTGGACACAAACTCTACAGCTTTTCTACAACACCACTTCCCGTTTTTACATAACAGGTGACTTTGTTCCAGTGTGGGGAAAATCCCCTCCGTTTGAATTTTTTTTTGTTGTTGTACCTACATAATATATAAGAAAACTACATCAATAGTTCAAACAATGGTGTGCAAGCAATACCTTTCTTTACTTGGGAAACGTAAATCTTGTATAAACACAATGGAAAGCACTGATACAGCTGGTATACAGTGTATTATTATATACAGAATATATCAGGTCATTGTGGCATAAGATGTCTGACATTGTATTTTGACGTGTCATGGTACTGGGTCATTGGCTTGTCTGCAATACCACATGTTCCCACTCCCACCTTTCCGTTGACGCTTTCTGGAGATGCAAATATGCTCCTCTTTACCTAAAGAAACACAAACAGAAAAGCCATCATTAATGATTCAACATATATAACAATGGATTATTGGATAACTTTTACTATATACAATAGACACAATATACCCTACTTATCTTTCCACAGCAATTCATGGACAGTGTGCAACTAGTTTCAAATTACCTAGCCCTCCAGTCCTGTACCACGCTGCAGTATGCAATGCAGGGTGAAGGACAAGGGCTGGATGAGCCACTGGGTGAAATGGCTCAAATACTGTTCTGATGTCTGGCAACATTTTTATTTATTTTTTAATCAAATTTCTAGTGCTGTCAATCGATTGAAATATTTAATTCTGATTAATCGCATGATTGTCTATATTTAATGACACATTTTTAACAAAATGTACTTTAAAGGGAGATTTGATAAGTAATTAATACTCTTATCAACATGGGAGTGGGCAAATATGCTTGCTTTATGCAAATCTATGCATATATGTATTATTTGAAATCAATTAACAACACAAAACAATGACAAATATTGTCCAGAAATCCTCACAGGTACTGCATTTAGCATGAAAAATCAAAACTCAAGCCCAACAGGCAACAACAGCTGTCAGTGTGCTGACTTGACTATGACTTGCCCCAAACTGAATGTGATTATCATAAAGTGGGCATGTCTGTAAAGTAGAGATTTGTGGGTACCCATAGAACCCATTTTCATTCACATATCTTGAGGTCAGAGGTCAAGGGACCCCTTTGAAAATGGCCATGACATTTTTTCCTGACAAATTTAGCATAAGTTTGAAGTGTTTTTTAGCCTCCTTCACGACGATCTAGTTGGTTGGTACCAATGGATTCCTTAGGTTTTCTAGTTTCATATGATATCATTATTTTCACAACTGAACCCACTACAACCTAAAAATCGCAAGTTGCATTAATGCGTTTAAGAGATCAGTGGCGTTAAAAGGAATTTGAATTAACATGTTATTAGCGTTGTAACTTTGACAGCCCAACAAATATCACATCATGTTCATTTGAAGAGATCCATGCAACAAAAGTAATTCTTTGTTAAATTGATGTACTTAATTTTGATGCTAGAAAGCATAAAGGGGGCAGACATCTACATTAAATAACCATTGTCCGTTGCACCATAGGTTTCCCAGCACTCTCAAATCAATTCAGGTACAAGGTTCAGGTTCAAGTACCTGTCCTTTCTTGTTCTTTGAGTAGGCTTTGTTGTTGAACATTTGCCACTTTGACTTTTGTTCCTCCCTCTCTTGCTCCAATTCCTTCATCCTCGCGACCTTCTTCTGGGCTTTCTTCTTCTTGTACTCTCTCTGCTCTGCTATTTGCTCTTTCCTAGAAAGACAGACAAGGAAGAGAAACATTTAAACCCTGTCGGTGATAGACAAATAAAATCACAAACATGATATTAGAAATATAAATAGTGATTCAAACATGCAGTATAACATCAAGGAAAACTGCATTAATGGAACCACAGGACCGTAAACTAAATATATGCAGCTATAGTATTGTATAAACTGAACTATTATATATGAACTGTTTATGTTAAGGAAATCTATGTTTAAAGAGCACACAGTAGGGGTCTCATTCCTTTGTATGTGCATAGAAAGATGACACAGGGTGCTCATTTTTATATCAGTCAACTAGAGAAATAAAAAAGTCAACAGAGTTGGTGTTGCATACTAAATGTTTATTTGGGGTTATAGGGCGCAGATGTAATTTCCAACCAGCAAGGACTAATAAAGCTAGGTATTGTAGATGTCTGTATGATTCTGAAACTGCACTGCAAATTTGTTAACTCAAAGTTTACAGGCTCTGGTTTTGGTGGATAGTTTAAGAGATGCTTCCACAATCCCCACAATGTTTTCTGTGTTTAAATATCAAATTCAGGTACCAATCAAAAATCAGCATGGGATTTATTTGATCAACCAGGCCTGGAAATGGTTTGTTTTGATGTCTATATGAAGGTGATAGCTGCCAATAATCTACTGTGAAGCTACTCCATCAATTTCACAAAGCAACATGAGGACGGCACAGTAGAGTGTTTACTGAATACTGCTCCAATCACTGGTGCCAATTTTCTAGAATTATAGTCATACAATTTAAAAAGGGAGCTTTTCACAATTATATATCAAGATCTACAAGATAACTAATCAAAAAAATGGGTGGCAGTTGCACAGTGTAATGCGAATTCCAATATTTTCCTTGAAATATGAATAAGCAGCAGGATATAAGCAAAAGTTTATGTGTATGCACATTAAGTGAGTGAGACATACAAGTTTCTTGTCCATACCTTGATTTTGGCTTTAGATTCCCATCCTCGTCCGAACGTTTCCCCTCCTCTACGGCTTTGAGGTTCTGCAGAGGAATCACTTCAGCGTTCCCGTACCCAGCGAAGGTAACAGCTGCAGTGCCGTTCTCTCGGTCTATCTCCTCAATCTCAGCCTCATACACCCTGCCAAAGAATCACGTCTGTAAGCAGGTGAGTACGAGCCGAATACTCAAGCTCTACTTCATATGCAACGTTTAAACCAATATACACAACTTAATGATAAGTAAATCAGTGCAATATGTGACTATAGGATATTCTTTGATTGGATTGGATTTTCTGTGGTAATTTGCGTCAAGTATATACATTTTCCACTAAGTTACTTTTGCTCCCCTTTAAGTCAAACATGCATGAAACTGAAATTACAGCTGCTTGTCTGTGCTCTTGTTTTGGGCAAATACATTGAGGGGGGAAAAAAACCTAGTCCTTATTTAAAAAGGTACAGTCGTCGCTTTGAACAAATATGATTAAAAAAAAGTTATTTAAATAAAACGTCTCTATATCCTGACAGTGTGTATAAGACAGGTAATCTGAAAAAAAAAAATCATATTCCTCTGTGTCTGTTGAAATGTAATTGTAAAATTTAGTTTTTGGCAAGAAACATGAGGCGGATCATCTGGAATTAATAATAAATACGCAAAAAGGTGTATCCAAACGGTAATTAAAAGTATGTTTAAGTACATGTGATTTATTGTTTTGTTTTTGTACGTCAATATCTAACTGGGTATCAAAAAATCATGGAATTTCACTAGTATTGACTACTACATTTCTGGTATCGTGACATCTTTAGTCACAACGCATGTTAATGTTTGCTATGAAAATAAAAGCTTACCGCAAGCTTGTATCGACACATTTGCCAAGGAGCTATTTTATCCTCACCCCCATTAAAGAAAAAAAAAAACTCTTTGGATCTACACGATACACGTGGATGACTTATTTTGAATTCAAAAAAGGGAATTTTACCAAAAAGCGACAAGTTTGCGGGTATGCAATAACTACATGTCAATTGAATGGGAAATATACAATTTTTGCGCTATTAGAAAGATTGACTGACAGCTCCTGAATTATCAGCCACTGTGAAATAACGTCAAGACACAGAAAAAAAAATGTACGGGTTGCGGTGTGGATAATCTGGGTTAGGGTAATTTCTCAGTGGGTGAAATATTTTTTATATTGTGCAAAAATAAGCAGCAAAAATATGGTTTCATCTCAAGGGACAAAATTCACTTATTATCTTACATTATATTTAGTAAGATACTGTTGTCCATACGATTGACATACAAATGACAATCCTATGGACCAAAGATAAACAAATAACATGGATGAACACAGCCTAATCCATTAAACCACTCCAATTCAGATTAAGAACTCAAATTGTAGTGTTACAAGGCATGCAGTTGCATGTAATGTTTTCATGAGAAGAGGCTGGTGATACTCACTGTCCGTCCTGATTCCACACAGCCAAACAGCTGTCCCCTACTTTCCAGCCATGCTTCAGGGGTACTGTGTCTGAGCCATTGGTACTGGAAGCACTTTCAGCGGGCTGTGAGGTCAGCAAGTCTTTTGTCAAATCTATGACTTCCTGTAGAAGAAATGCAATCAAACGTTCATGTTTACTTTATAAGATAAGATAAGATGAACCTTTATTAATCCCCGGAGGGAAATTCAGGGGTCAAAGCAGCAACATCAGCAAACAGAGTGAAACACAGGAGAGGTAAAGGTATACAAAAATTATAAAAACAATAATAGATATAAAAGATACAGAGTGAATGGGTGAACATAGTGTGTACGGTTTCAATAAATAAATGTAGTACGTACAATAAAGATACAATAAAGATGCCAAAGAAAATTCCTAGTGTATACCTCTTACACCTGGCAATAAACACCTTTCTGATTCTGATAAATAAATGTAATATGTACATATGTGCAGTCTATAAAGTGGTATATAGGATGTATAGTGTAAAGTAAGTGTAAAGTAAGTGTAAAGGGCACCAGTGGTTAAAGTCCAGGATGGTTGCAGATAGTGCATGTTTAAAGTTTATGTTTCTATTGTAGTTGCAAAATCAGAAATAACATATTTAAAATTTTAAACGATATTTTAGTTTAGAGCAAAACATTTCAATGCTATAATTAAGTGACATTTAGTTGGGTTCAGTGGTGGTTAAATATAACAATAAGGTATTCAGTTGCTTATAACAAATGACATCATTACAGCCTTTATTTGTGCAAATCACTTAAATATACATCACATTCACACCCACCTGTAAGTCTTTCTGTAGTTTCAGGAGGTCTTCATTGTCTTGGTCGGTAGATAAGGCGACTTCTACTTGCTGTAGCTGCGCTTTGTAGCTGCTCAGCTGTTTCACCAAGTCGTCCGACATCTGTGTTCACAACAAAACAAAGATGTTAGGTCCACTTAGCTCAGCTGGATTAGCACCTAGCCACATCTTAAATCAGCACACTATCTCACATTAGCAGTCATTTAAATCACACTAATTACGTGTGTAGTGTATTGAATGTAACTCAAAATGTACCGTTAAAAGGAAACACATTATATAACGTCAACATTCATTTAGCTTGAGGCTAACGAGGTTAGCATCATCCCTCGGCCCTGTTTCGTCGACGTAGATGTTACGTACGTCGGTTAACGTTTCGCCTAGCAACGAGGGGGCAACCGCAAGAAGAGAGAGCTGGTGTGTAATCTTACCTCAGTATAAATGCTCCTGACTGATAAATACCGCAAGCATTCAGGTCTCAAGTCGACGATTAGACCAAAACCAGGCCGCTGAAAAGAACAGTTTCCTTCCTACCGGACACAAATAGACAACCGGAAGTGACCGCGAGTTAAGTTCTCGCGATAACAAGTGAGATCAGCTCAAGCACAAAGAAGAGCGGCTCGTTAGCGCCCCCAGCGGCACCCTGGAGGTATTACAGCGGCACCCTGGAGGTATTACAGCGGCACCCTGGAGGTGTTACAGCGGCACCCTGGAGGTGTTACAGCGGCACCCTGGAGGTATAACTGTGGATGTATAACTATAGTAGATTTAGTCTGCTGTTCATTTTCCCATACTGGTATGTATTAGCTATAATTAACTTCCAAGTGTGGGACACTACTGTCTGTAATGCGACTATAGTAGTGTCCCACACTACTATTAGAGACAGTAATGTGGGACACTATACTGTCTGTAATGCGACTATAGTAGTGTCCCACACTACTATTAGAGACAGTAATGTGGGACACTATACTGTCTGTAATGCGACTATAGTAGTGTCCCACACTACTATTAGAGACAGTAATGTGGGACACTATACTGTCTGTAATGCGACTATAGTAGTGTCCCACACTACTATAGAGACAGTAGTGTCCCACACTACTGTCTCAATAGTAGTGTGGGACACTACTGTTTCTAATAGTAGTGTGGGACACTACTGTCTCTAGTGCGGGACACTACTATTAGAGAAAGTAGTGTCCCACAATACTGTCTCTAATAGTAGTGTCCCACACTACTATAGTCGCATTAAGGCAGGAGTGTCCCACACTACTGTCTCTAATAGTAGTGTGGGACACTACTATAGTCGCATTAGAGACAGTAGTGTCCCACACTACTGTCTCTAATAGTAGTGTGGGACACTACTATAGTCGCATTAGAGACAGTAGTGTCCCACACTACTGTCTCTAATAGTAGTGTGGGACACTACTATAGTCGCATTAGAGACAGTAGTGTCCCACAATACTATAGTCACATTAGAGACAGTAGTGTCCCACACTACTGTCTCTAATAGTAGTGTGGGACACTACTGTCTCTAGTGCAGGACACTACTATTAGAGAAAGTAGTGTCCCACAATACTGTCTCTAATAGTAGTGTCCCACACTACTATAGTCGCATTAGAGACAGTAGTGTCCCACACTACTGTCTCTAATAGTAGTGTGGGACACTACTATAGTCGCATTAGAGACAGTAGTGTCCCACACTACTGTCTCTAATAGTAGTGTGGGACACTACTATAGTCGCATTAGAGACAGTAGTGTCCCACACTACTATTAGAAACAGTAGTGTCCCACACTACTATTAGAGACAGTAGTGTCCCACACTACTATTAGAGACAGTAGTGTCCCACACTACTGTCTCTAATAGTAGTGTGGGACACTACTATAGTCGCATTAGAGACAGTAGTGTCCCACAATACTATAGTCACATTAGAGACAGTAGTGTCCCACACTACTGTCTCTAATAGTAGTGTGGGACACTACTGTTTCTAATAGTAGTGTGGGACACTACTGTCTCTAGTGCGGGACACTACTATTAGAGAAAGTAGTGTCCCACAATACTGTCTCTAATAGTAGTGTCCCACACTACTATAGTCGCATTAAGGCAGGAGTGTCCCACACTACTGTCTCTAATAGTAGTGTGGGACACTACTATGGTCGCATTAGAGACAGTAGTATCCCACAGTACTGTCTCTATTGGAGTGTGGGACACTACTATAGTCGCATTAGAGACAGTAGTGTCCCACACTACTATTAGAGACAGTAGTGTGGGACACTACTGTCTCTAATGCGACTATAGCCATGCCATATGATTTATGGTTGGTGTTGTGTCCGACTGTGGGATCAAAATAAAGTTTTTATAATATTTTTACATTAAGACAAAGGCTACTTATTGACCTCAATCCTGATTTCAGGATCTAAAGGGGTCATAAGATCATGACTGGACTAAAGAACTAAAACGTGTCTCGAATAATGGGCATTTCCAGAATCAGAATCAGGTTTTTGTAAAAATAAAATAAAAAATAAGCGGCACAGTGGAGGTATTACAGTGGCACTGCTCACAATAGTATATTTAGTCTGCTGTTCATTTTCCCATACTGATATGTAATAGCTATAATAATAACATTCAAGTGTGGGACACTACTGTCTCTAATGCGACTATAGCTATGCCATATGATTTATGGTTGGTTTTGTGTCCGACTGTGGGATAAAAATAAAGTTTTTATAATATTTTTACATAAAGAAGAACTTTATTGATCCCCGAGGGGAAATTCAATTTTTCACTCTGTTATATACAGGAAACACACACATGCACAAACAGGACCTATATACATGCGTTAAGGAGAGAGTTGTCAGAGCGAGGGGCCTGCCCCTGCCCCTGAGCAGATGGGGGTTTGGTGGGCAGTGCCCAAGAGGCAAACTGGCATCTCTCCAGCGACCAGTTCACGCTCAGTACTTGGTCCATGTGGGGAATTGAACCGGCAACCCTCCGGTTCCCAAGCCAAGTCCCTATGGACTAAGCTACTGACGCCCCAGAGAGATGTAAGAGCGAGGGGGCTGCCGCTGACAGGCGCCAAAAGCATATATACATTTATAAGACAATCCTGATTTCAGGATCTAAGGTGTCATAAGATCATGACTGGACTAAAGAACTAAAAAAATGTCTCTAATAATGGGCATTTTCAGAATCAGAATCAGAAAGGCTCATTGATTCACGTGTTCAATAGAAGAGCTACTGTAGCTCAAATTGTTGAAAAAGTTAATGCTGGTTCCAATAGAAAGGTGTCAGAACACACAGTGCATCGCAGTTTGTTGCGTATGGGGCTGCGTAGCCGCAGGCCAGTCAGGTTGCCCATGCTGACCTAATGTTATGGCTGATCGGTGTATATACAAGTAGACATAGTCACAAGTAGACATGGCTATGTGTCAAGCAGTAACAAGCAAAAAAAGGTTGGGAACCACTGCCATAAATCACCCTACTAGATTGTGCTTCTCTCTTCAAACAATACATGTACAGCTGTGCTACAACAAAACATACAAGACTTTGTACTTTAGTATCGAGGTCAGATGAGTAGGGTGTAGCATAGAGATGCCTCAGAACACCAACACTTTTATAATATATCTCTTGATAGAAACCATTTTATTACTCCTAATAAATAAACATCATTAAGTCATTATAGTAAAACATGTGTCCGGAGTCCTAAAACAAAATCAAATAACAATCCTAAAGTAGATAACTAGCAATGCATGCTTGAAATTACTTTCAATAAAGCAGCACACATTGGTAGAAGGCAAAACAATGCAATGGAAATATCTAGTTGGAGTACTCCAGAAATAATAACAAAAAAAACATTATTAAAAAATAGTTTTTCCCCTTTTAGGCATGTTATCACAAGCATCACAAGCTACCACACTCAAACTCCTTGACCTCAGCGTGTCCTATGATCTGGCACACATACAGTATTGCAAATACTTTACAGTAAATCTTGCTTACAGACGTCATACAGCAGCATGTTTTTGCATAGTAGTTGACAAGAAAAATGATTATATGCGTGTATCAAATATCTCAGTGCATTCACTTTGATTTATTCTACTTTATCAGCGAATTTTTATCCCTGTAAATGTACTGCTCTTATTCTGGCACTGCTAGTGACTGATCTCTTCAGTAAGTGGCTCCGATCCTCTCCGCAGATTCAGGTGTTATTTCCAGTGATTTTTCTTTCAGGATATATACGAACATTTTGTTCATGAAGTAGAACTGCAAAAAACCATAAAGAGTGTACTCTTAATCCATTAGAATTTAATAAACTACAGATATTACTTCTATCAATCAAAAAATTGTTGTTAATGTCATAATCAGCCAGTGGTTTCAGGGTCTGGGAGTAAATTGCTTTTAAATCTCCGGCAGCAGATGAACTCCGCCCATTACTGATCTCACTGAAGGGGAGCCGGCATCACAGATCCTCAGCGTCAGATCAAGCCCATATAAAAAAGACATACTCTCCACTTCAGCCACAACAGATGACGGGATCTCCCTGAGCCAGCACTATCTGCAATGTAAGTCTGCTTTATGAAATGTCTTCCAAGGGACTTTACTGTAAGATTTTATCCTAAAATGTTGGTGGATGAAGAATTATTTTTTAAAGAATAGATTTATCTTTAAAATCATCTCATGTGGGAAACTATATTCCTTTACATTTTTTGTCTTTTTAATACAAAGAAACATTTCTCATCATTTTTTCTCTGGTGTTTATGTTCTCACTGACAAAGAGGAAAGAAGATTTCTTTCAACAAAATCTTCCAGTGAACAAAATGAACTCAATTCTCTGATGCTGTGTTCTTGAATGGATGATATTAATAGACTGCTGGGAAGCACAGAAAAGCACTGTTGTTTGGACAATATCACTGACAGCGCAGCTCATCCTGATGGGCTGTCTTAACTTCACCGGTGGTAATGAGACTTTGCCTGGCAGGCACCCTTATACTGTGCAGACCTCTGTGCCTTTAACGATCCTGGTGGGCATCCTCATCCTGCTCACCGTGTTTGGCAATGTCATGGTGGTAATCGCTGTGATCACGAGCCGAGCCCTGAGAGCACCTCAGAACTTGTTTTTAGTCTCTCTGGCGTGTGCGGACATCCTGGTTGCCACCTCTGTGATGCCTTTCTCTTTGGCGAATGAACTGATGGGTTACTGGTACTTCGGTAAAGTGTGGTGTGAAATCTACCTGGCGTTGGATGTGCTCTTCTGCACCTCGTCCATCGTTCACCTGTGCGCCATCAGCCTGGACAGGTACTGGTCCGTCTCTCGTGCGATTGAGTACAACCTGAGAAGGACGCCGCGCAGGATTAAATGCACGGTCTTCATAGTTTGGGTGCTGGCGGCTATCATTTCATTCCCTCCGCTCATCACGATGAAAAAGGACGAGGGTAAAGAGGACAGACCTGAATGTAAAATAAACGAGGAGAAATGGTATATAATATTCTCCAGCACCGCCTCTTTCTTTGCGCCCTGCGTCATCATGATTATGGTGTATGTTCGAATATATCAGATTGCCAAGAGAAGAACGAGAGCCCCGCCGGGTGAGAGGCAGAGAGGATATGGCAATCCAGAAGACACAAAGTGTGGTTTGGACCCCCTGGAGGGAAAAGACAGAGAAGGGAGGGAGGTGGAAGAGGGGGACGGTGGAGAGATCAACGGGCTGGACGCGGAGGAAGAACCCTCCTCGTCTGATGGGAATGAAACCATCCTGTGTTCCCTGAAGAAGAAGAGGGGTATGAGAACAACCAAAGTGGCTCAGCTGAAGCCTGGAGAAACCTCTCCAAAGCCAGAGGCGCAGCCCTGCGTGAGAGTAAGCAAGTGGAAAGGGAGGCAGAACAGAGAGAGGCGCTTCACATTTGTTCTGGCCGTGGTCATGGGAGTGTTTGTTCTTTGCTGGTTCCCCTTTTTCTTCACATACACGCTCACCGCTGTGTGTGACGCCTGCTGTGTCCCAGAGACATTGTTCAAAATGTTTTTCTGGTTTGGTTACTGCAATAGCTCGCTAAATCCTGTTATATACACTATATTCAACAATGACTTCAGGAGGTCTTTTAAAAAGATCCTTTGTAAAAGGGACAGAAGAGGGTTATAAATACGATTTTATATGTATGCATTTCAAAAACAGCATTTTTAGTCATCTATATTAAGGCTCCTATCAGTGCAAATATTACATTAAAAAGATATTTATTGAATAAAAATGAGAAAAAAAATGTAGCATGTTTTTGCTTTTGTGTTTTAACATGTGTGCTTCCACATCAGTAAATGTTTATAATATTAAATCATGCAAAAAAATAATGTGCAGTTTGTTTTACAGCTAGTATTACACTGTGACAACCTGTGAGTTTACATTGTACAATTGTGACAACATGAATGATACATTTTCTACCTGTATGTGTTCATTTGTAACAGTATTTAAATGTATCAGATATCATCTCTCATTGTTTGGGTCCTCATGCTTTGAACTTTAAAGGCTTTAAAGACTGTGATTTAGACCACTGGTTCCCAACCTGGGGGTCCCGACCCCCACTAGGGGTCACCAAAGCTTAATGTGGGTCGTGAGGCCTTCTTGATTTTAAGACAACCTTAAAAAACCTATAGTATACAGTGGCCTAAATTTCAGCATTGCATTCATTTTTGTAAAAAATAAATAAATAAATTGTTCTTTTTAAAGTTTGGATTGTTATTTAAAGGGACTATTTGTAACTTGCGCTTGCTCGCTCTCAATATACCTGAACGAGCATCACTCAAAACAGTGAGGCGACACAAGTCAGCTAAAACCACAATATCACTCTATATTTCAGCTGCTTGGCAGTAATGTTAGCTGACCAGACGAAGGTCTCTCCATGAACATGATTTAGATCTGATCCTAGCGTTGGCTTTTCCTGCCTAAGTGCAGGCTGAGGCAGCGGGGCTCTGCAGCATGTCTCCTCTGCTCTCTCCGCCCGCAGCAGGAGAGAGTAGAGGAGACACCGGCACCCGGTCGGTAACGAGAAGACTACGTAAATCTCTGTAGAGCTCCGTCACTTCACAAGACACGAAAAACCTCTGTTGGTCTGGAGGAGCTGCAGTAGTTATTTCTGCACAAACGTCCCCTGTACATTCACTAGATATTCTCAGAGCTAAACTAACTCTTCTGCAGTGTGTAGTGAACGCGCGTTCACGTCTAGAGGTGGAGCGAGCTGAGCTGTCTGAGTGAAGGCGAGCAGGCAGAGGAGGAGGGTACAGCGGCTAAACGCGAACGCGCATATGCGAGCGCGCATGTGTGACGACCCGCTACATTTATGCGCGTACAAAGTTACAAATACTCCCTTTAAGGTATAAACTTATGAAAATAAAAATATATTACGGGATAAGGGCACAGCGAAGAACTGAACACTAGCTACAGTATATTCACAGAGCATTCCCTCTCTGCTAAACAACCTCATCCTGCATTAGAAAAGTGTGCAGTTAAAACAACCAAAAAGCGGATAGAACAGCGGCCAAGCGCCAGGGAGAAGAAAACATTAAATTTGTCTAAAAAGAAGCCTATTAAGTATGTATGATTGTTGAAATTTTAAAAAAAGTACATATTACAGAGAGAGAATTGTATTAAAAGTTCCTAAAAATAACAGGAAAACTCATCTCTGATGCAATATTCACAGGAAATAATCGGCTCAAAATTTCTCATTTTACACAAACTTCCTGCAGTTATTGTGTTTACTGTTATTCCAAATTTCGGGTTAATTGTACAGTTTATAAGTTGTTCTGTACTGTTATTGTTATGCATTGAATATAATATGAAATATACATTGAATATGTCACTTAGTCTGGGGTCGTCAGTTTAAGATAAAAGGTTGGGAAGCACTGATTTAGACATAGAAAAGGGAAAGATTACTCCTGCACATTACCTCTGAGAGAAAACTGTGACAGTGAAAATAATCATGTTAGTAACATAAAGGCAGACAGCACATGCAAACTTCATTTATCAACTTTTCAAATTGACAGACCATATTGTAGTGCAAGAAATACTTGTGTTTGTTGTGCTACAAATATGCATAAAATACTGTAATCCACTGAAATGTGTATAGTTTGTAAACAAACATGGCCAATAATTTCATTATGACTGAAAACGGAATCATGCGCTCATGACAGTAATTATTCTGCAAGAGGAATGAAGTGCGCGAATGAAGCACAAGAACATGACAATTATATGAAGAGCAAATTACGCCTTGGAGGTTCAACGGGTGGCACAACAATATTGAAAGGAATTTATCATGAAATATTGCCCTTCATATCAGGATATTATTAAATCATCCTCTGGAGTCAAACAAAAATCATGCAGTGGCTGCTGCAAATTACACTCCTGAGGTCGATATCCACACAAGCTTAGGGTGTTACAGTTGCACTTGTATAAACATAAAGAAATGTAAGAAAATAGAAAATAAAGCAGTATGTAACATGTAAATTGTTTACATAATGCTACAATATTGTACATAATACTACAATATAAACACAATATATGTAAAGAAATATAAGTAAATACTGACATTAAAAATAAGAATATAAGAAATATATGAAATATGTACAAATATTTGCATTGACGTGCAATATATAACAAATGACCACAGTCCAAATAAGTAAAAACAAAATGCTGAGAAGTGGGATCTATTAAGTGTGTTAAATATAAATGCCAGAATGGTATAAATAAGAAATTAATAAGAATATTTCTTGAATGTACCGTATAAATGCACTATTAATGACAGTATTGTTAAGTCAGTATTATATATAGCAGCTGATAGGTGACATAAGTCCAGGTCCAGAGTGTCTGACACTCAGAGGGAGGAGTTGTAAAGTTTGATGGACACAGGCAGGGATAACTTCCTTTCTTTATATAGATCAACTTTTCCTTAACAAATAGACTTTTGGACCGCTATCAGCCTGTGAACCTGAAATAAAGTAACTGCACCATCCATAATTGCTTTACCTTAGCAAACATTTCCACCCACCACCTCTCATATATACAGTAAATAACAGAGTGATTCCCATGACTTGCTCTCTGGGACTCTCTGGTGTTTTGAGATTCCTGTGGTACACATGTTTTGGGTTCAACCACGTCTTAAAATACTCACCACAAATGGTAAACTATAGACCTACTGTATTGCAGATAGAGTTCCCACGAACAATCTGACAAGAGAAATATTAGAAAACATTGAGGCCTTGTGGCAATGAGAGTTTATAGATAAAGCTATTTCCGCAAGGTTGTTTAATCAGTGCGAGGCTTTGTTAGGACTGATGCTCACAATATGTTTAAACTGTACAGGAAAAAGCCCCGCCATAATAGCACTTATGAAGACTGAAAATAAACATACTCAAAAACAGATTATTATAGTTGTTGGAATATTCAAACAGAAGTAGCTGTTTACACCAATACTGTAGCATTTAGTACATTCAAATATTTGTAAGACAAAATATGTCTACTTGGCTCTGATCCACGGCACATTAATGTGTCTCTGAAAGATTAAAGTGCAGCCGTTGCAAACTGAATGCATTCTTTAATTAAAATGACAACTGTAATGGAGTCCGTCGCTATGCTTGAGCAGCGGCATGCATACATTACATTTTTAAAGCACAATATCTCCATGCAATAGAGATTAAATGCCAATTACATTACTTGCCCGCGAAGAATAATGAAACAGCGGAAATCATAGAAATTCATCAAGAGTTGACTTGGATATGTCTTGTAATTAGTTTGTTAAATGTAAACCACAAAAACATTGGTGACACATTGAATTAATGGCTTGTTACTGACGGTTTCAGTGAAATTTAAATCTTCCATGCCTCACTCCACATCACTATGAATTATGGGTGGTTACAAACTGTAAGCGGTCGGTTACTATTGCTATTCTCAGCGTCACACACGTCCACTTTCTCTGTCTGCCGAGAATGATTTATCCCCCCCTCTAAAGGCCACTTCAGAGCATCACAATTTATGCTTGTGACACCACAGCTTATAAAACTACACTTTATAAGCTGCTTCTGGCAGGCGTTCCCACAACTCTCACACAGCTCCCCAGTCAGTCAGACTTCTCCATTTCCTTCTTATTTCTCCCGCCTACAGCTCAATAAGTGCTTTTTAAAGCTGCTAGTCATGTATCTCGAAGAGGCCGGTGAATTAAAGACCAAAGGAGAAGAGACTGCGTCCCAGACAGAGATTGTCAGGGCGGGATCGCACAGAGTCAGACAGAGGCAACGAGGCCATACTAACAAGTTTAAATCATAGCTGGTGATGAATAGAGTGTTTTTAATTGAATGTGGGGTCATTCATTATGAATTGGGAACAATGCATCTGGCACACTGGGGCATACAATACTTCCTCCCTCTTGGATTGATAAGGATGTGAGATAATCAAATAACATTGTGAGGGATGGAAGCAGCAGGAAGATCCTGTATAATTCGCCTGATGCAATCTCTGTTACTTTCTCTACTCATTCTGCTCACTATCGCATCTGTAATGGAAATTTGATTCAATGAAATGTCTTATTTGAACCCTTTGTTTTTGAATGTGTAATGTGTAAGGCATCCATCGGTACCAACCATGTTATACTAGCTTGTCACGAAAGAGGCTAACGCTCCACACTTGCACTAAATTTTGGAGAGGAAAAACCGGCATGGCTATTTACAAAGGGGTCCCTTGACCTCTGACCTCAAGATATGTGAATGAACATGGGTTCTATGGGTACCCACGAGTCTCCCCTTTACAGACATGCCCACTTTATGATAATCACATGCAGTTTGGGGCAAGTCATAGTCAAGTCAGCACACTGACACACTGACAGCTGTTGTTGCCTGTGTTGTACCTGTGAAGGTTTCTGGACAATATTTGTCATTGTTTTGTGTTGTTAATTGATTTCCAATAATAAATATATACATACATTTGTATAAAGCAGCATATCTGTTCACTCCCAAGTTGATAAGAGTATGAAATACTTGACAAATCTGCGTTTAAGGTGCATTTTGAACAGTTAAAAATGTGTAATTAATTTGCGATTAATCGCAATTAACAATAGGCTATTAACTATCATACGATAAAATATTTTAATCGAATGGCAGCCTCATTTAATTACAATATTTCTAGCTGTTTAAGTATGCAAAAGATGACTGCATTTAAAAAACTAAATAAATGACCAACCATTAGTACGTATTTTCTGAATGACTTGCAAGGCCATTTTTTTCCTGCTTGCTAAGATTAGACCCATTAGAGGCCGCTTTTGATCTCCAGTCCTTGAGAAAGAGATTTTTGTTATTAGTATTTTCTTAGGATTAAAAAAAAAGGTCAGCTTCAGCTCGAAGGTTCTTATATTTTCTTAGCCCATCAACATGCTCGTCTGGAAGGGGCTCAAGAAAACCCCGGGGGAATGAGGACCCCACAGGGAGTTAAGAGAACCAAAGTGCATTGGGATGTTGTGGAATTTACTAAATATATCAAATGTATCAACAAACGGAAGTTCATTCTTTGGGACAGCCAATCTTTACTCAATAATGCATTCAATTAATCCCATTTGACCTCCTCTTTGTTTCTAGATACAGATATTATCTTTTCATTTTGAGCATATTAAAAACAATCCTTGACATTTTATTTCATAAACAACAAAGTCGGTTTTACGGGATATTCTGAACTCCTCTGGTTTTCTTGTAGCAACAAGTGCCTTTGGGTATATATATATATATATATATATAAATGTGTATGTGTGTGAGACAGAGAGAAGAAAAGAGAAGGGGCAATGGGGTGAAAAGGTTAAAGGCTGAGCCGTTAAATATGGGTCTTACTCATTTGTCTTGAGTGACAATGGCCTTAAAAATCTGTCAGACCGAGTTGAAATTGAATAAAAACTCCAATGAGTTTCTAGAACAATGATTCCTCTTGCTCATCGCCATCAAAAGCAGAGATATTTGCCCTTTGTGAAACTCCATGCACCATCTACAGCAATGCTTTCCATGTTCTGCAGTGAATCCTCATTGATACCACATTAAGCTCTGGCAAATCTCCTGCTCCGGACACCATAATTCTTCCTTTGCCGTCTTGTCCTGTCCGTGCTATCGATCGTATCCAATTCCAGTCTGGCCTACTCTCCTCCTCCTCCTCCTCCTCCTCCTCCTCCTCATGCACAAGCTTCTGCACAGCACCCCCACCCCACCCATGACATGCTCCTGGATGATGTCGGGCTACACACACATGCACACAGAAAGTAAACAGCTACTCCTGATAAAGCTTGCTATGATTGCACTTTATCTGTCTTCACCAGCCAGCTGCTGTGGACAACAATCCATCCGTCAGTAGGCTGTCAGTTAACACACACCTACACACAGAAAGAGCAAGCTGTATCACTCTATCAACTGGGACGTCTCTTTGGGCGCTCCGCTTTTCCTTTTCACCCTTGTCATCTACTGCAATGGTGTCAACATTGTCTGTTTTACTTCTTTTTGAAGGGTCTCAAGGGTCTCAAGCAACAAGGCAAACTGACTACTGTTGTGGAATCATAAGTCACAATATATGATTAACATTTGAAATGAGAACATGACATGACTACATCATTCAGATAGAGTGGAATCAAGATCTGACGTTATTACTTGCACCAAAATATATTTCTAAGGGTGTCAGAGACGATTGCAAATGATTTTCTGCATATTTGCAGATGATATCCAGGAAAGATAATATACTGTGTGTTTGTAAATAAAAGATTAAAAGACAAAATTGATTGTGTGTTGCTACATTTCGAAAACTCAATAACATACGAAGCAATCTAAGCAAGAGTAAAGCACCCTCTGCATACATGCATTTATTTTTGACATGATTTTGATTATGCTGACTTAAATATTATGCTAAATATAATATATTAATTTGAATTTTTCTGGGTATAGTTTCACCTTTAGAGACAGTTTAGTGAAACGTTTTTTGTGTTCCAGTTTTTATGGGTATTTAATAGCTATTCCAAGTTTTTTTTCAAGCATAGAAGTGAATGGTGGAGTGGTCCTGCTTTGGCACAATAGCCTGTGACTAAATTACAATTATGAAAAGTAGCTAGTGGTTGCAATCTGTCTAAATAGTAAATGATCCTTCTTTTTGACACATGTATGATTAGCCTACTACTACATTGCCATACTTCAGAGTAATGCCAGTTGATCTGTGGATTCAGAAGAGTGTGTTGTGGCACTTACCTCTACTGTCTGCAGATGTGTGGCTGCATTGTGGATATTTTCCAGATGATCCCTTTACCTCAAATGCAAAAAGTACTCTTTCGACTCCTGAAATGGTAAATCATCATTTAAAAAAGTATTGCATGAAGTGCATTTGTGTTTAAGATGTTGCTAGAAACGACTGAACTTAGTAGCTATGTAGATAGCTAAATGGGATTAGCTATCTACATGTTGGTTCGTTGATAACTTAATTTTAAACGAGGACCAATTATGTTGAAACATTGATGACAATGTTATTGGTTAGAGAAAATGTGGGCTAAATAACACTTGACTTATTTAGATTACAATGTTTGTTACAATGGACGAATAGCCAATATTATATAAAATGATTATTTACTTACTTATTATACCATTTTACCATTATACCCTAGAGTTTGGAGAGTTTTAGTTTGTTCTTGTGAAACGTACCATGATTACTGACCTCTTGTTTCTGCAGTGGCATCCCTGAATCCTGTGGTACCTGTGGTAGATTTTCTTATAACGTTATGGTTTTACTTTATTAATTCTTTCTTTATCTTGCTGATGCAAAACAGGATGTGACTTTCTTCTGCTCTAAGACATTACCTCTGATCATGGTAGATTATCTGCAGTGATCGCTGATAGATTTCCAGATGGTAATTTCTGGTTTAATTTAATGGCCTGAAGGGAGGGGGCTTCCTTCCTGGGGGGCTTTGGACAGTATTTTATATTTTGGGACTGTGAATGTCAAATATCACCTTCCTACTTTTTATTCTTGGTTTGAACCGATACAGTTTCCCATGTTTGAGCTGCTTTGAGTTTTTTCATCTCAAACTATATCACAGGTTATCAGTATCACAGGATGTGTGAATTCAGTGGTGGCCAGTGCTCATACTGTATATTACTCATCAGATTCCGTGTTGAACTCTGAATAAAGCTTAAAGCCATGTGGTACACGTGAAATAGCAAATAGCTCAATGTAGCATGTGGAGAGGTATCATAACACTGTACAATGCATCCATTCTGGTACATACGCCATCTGGTGAGAGCGTTTTTGTAATGAGAGCTGGGATGCGGAGCGGAACACAACATTCATAACACTTAACAAAATTACAGCGAATATTGCATCCGTCATAAATTCTGACAGCACTACATGAAAATCTTAACAACTCGCACCAACAGAATATCATATTATTTGAGATATTACCTGTGATAAATTCTTTATCGCTTATGTTTCCATAAATGTTTATTTAGTGGTTATTGAGCACCATGTATGTATGCATTGTTGATTGAATCACTGACATTTTTTCATATTGTATGTTATACTGAAAATAAATAGTGCTACCCTCAAGAGGCTTGGTTATTAGAATATATAGGCATTGCTTTTAGAATGTAGAAAATCATGTGATTTCTTAGCACTGACTCGAATAATGGGAAGTTCTGTGATTACTTGTCCTCACGATGCCACCGCCACTTAATATGTCTCCTCTGAATGATCTATCTGTCTGGGTTACAAGTGAAATCCCAGTTATTCCCAAGAGCAGTGTGGCAAAAGGCATGTTTTCTCCATTGCTGGAGTGAGCAGAGTTTAAAATGTGTGTCTCCTTGAGACTGTCAGTATGAGTCTTAAGTCACTGCTCTCTCATACTGTGACAAAATACAAAAAAATTTACTTGCTGATTACAGTAACTACACTGTAAACAATTACTTTCTGTTTAAAACAAACAGCTTACCGAAAATTAAAAAAAGATTAATTGCAAAACAAAACCCTGATGCAACACCAAAGGGGATTTAATTAATAGGCTACTGCTCATTTGGGCTGGCTTGTTTTTTAAGGAAGAAAACTGCAGTAAGAAGTTTTTTAAGTAACTTATCGCTTGTGGTTCGTGGTTTGCCAGGAAGGAGAACCCACTCCAGAATAATAAGCCCCCTCTATTGTAGAAATAATTTAATTTTGCGAGAATAATCAATCATATTAATCTCCATGGTAGCAAACATAATTAAATTTGCCAGCCTCAAATTTGGAGTTGCCTCTTCAAGAAATCATGTTTTGCATTGTCAAAGTACAGCACATTGTGCAGTCACTGGTGGAAAAGTTAATTAAAAGAAGTCAGGAGAGACTTAGTAGTAGTTTTTTCTTTAGTAAATAATCCCTCTGTGCTCCTCAGATAAGGGTGCAAACAACTCTAAAAACCAGAAAGCATTCATTTAATTGTAGAATTGTAGACACAGTGACAGAAAGTGCATGTGTAATATGGTACAGTGGTTCACAACCTGGGGTCCGGGCCTCCCTTAGGGGGCCCCTGAGATCACAGGGGGTGTGCCAGGATTTGTCTGCTCTGACGCTGTCAAAATTAGATTTGCATATGTATAAATAAAATCATAGTAACACTCTTACTGGATAATTTATACAAAAGTATATGTAAAACTATTTAAAAAAGATATATTTATTACAACTTAGTAGGCCACATTCTGTTTAAACCCATGCACGGTTGCACACAAAGGGAGGCCCGCATCTGTATGATGGGGCGGTCTAGCAGCAACCTAACAACACCATAAATTACATTCGTTTAACCACAATAGCAAAACATTTTTGGCTGTAACACTATTATAGTGAATTAATTAAGTTGTTACAAAGAATATCACATTGTGTATCTGATTGCAAATCTGTCAAGACATCATCACTTTATTTATGTTCATTAAACTAGCGACATTAAAGAAAGTTGATTCCATAAAAATATACTAATTTAATACATTGATTCACCTTATTCAGAATGAGGATTTTGTTCAAAGATTTGTAATATTTTTTTTAGGGGTGATGATGTCAGAAAATATTCGGGGGAGGGAGAAAATAGGTTGGGAACCACTGATATAGTATGTACATATTGACTACTGTATTTTTAATATTGAACTTGATTTTTTGAAATTTGTTGGCCAAATAATTGCACAGTATGCAGTTACATAGTTAGAGATGTGTGGCCTATATACTGTATGATGGGTATGAAGCCATTGAGAGAGAGGGGGGGAGTGATGGGCAATGACTGCCATCTGCAGACAGGTGTGTGGAACTGCTGTAATAAGTAAAGTTCAACCAAAGTGTCAAATAAACTAACATGAGCAAAAGCTCTATTTCAGTTGTAAACAATATCGTAATCGTAAATTCCTGAGCCTGGTTTGATAGCTGAGGGCTTATGCCTTTTTCTATTCACAGGCAATCATTGGAGGGAGGAGAGAGGAGATGGAGGAGGAGACCAGTTGGTGTTAAGGCAGCCCATGCCCGGCCAGTTGAGGAGTTTATTATTTTTTTATTTTTTCATATATATATATATATATTTCTTTTTTTTCTTCTTTTCCTCATAACAAAATAAAATAAAATGAAATATGGATAAAACAAAATGGAGAGAAAAATTAATAAAAAAGAAAAGAAAAAGAAAAAGAAATAAAGAAATAAAGAAATAAAACTTTAAAAAAGCCAATATAACTGGGCAAGATCAATATCATGTGACTGTGTACAGTGGGGGTGGCTTGCTGTCAGTCAGGGTGCAAATCAAATTAAGGCAAGATTAAAAAGAACAAGATAAAATAAAGTAAAATAAATAGAAATAGGTAGATAGATTGTAAACAATATGTTATATAACAAAGCTAATACATCAGACCTGCCAATCATGTTTGTTATTGAGGTCTTTCAGGAAGAGTGTCCTGTCCGCGCATGCGCACTCTGCGTGCTGTACGAGCCAATCACATTTCAGATAAACACAAAATTGCATCATCGTTATTTTGGCACTTGGTGCTCCAGCTGTTTACATAGATTTCACCACCACGCTTCTATTTAGGCCTCTAAAACCACATTAACGAGTGGACCCGCAACATTACACGAGGACAATGTCGCTCCAGAAGGACGTTTCACCAGCCGAGAGTCTGCAAGGTAAATTATAAAGGATTATTGTGTCGATTTAAGACGTAGAGAGACCAAAGAGGACAGCAGTGCCCTAGTTAGTTAATGAGGCATATGTGCAATATTACAAAATGCCTTCATGGACAAGGACAGTCTTCAACGTTATCTGTTCATTGTGCTATCGTTGTCTGGCAAATCCAAGCCTATTTATAGGCCATTGATACCATACTGGGTATACCCACCAGATTTAATGTGTTAATAAGACTGCATTTTGATTTAAGGTTCCTTTTAATGTTTTTTTTTTTTTTTATAATATGTTTATTGGGTTTTCTTATTTTCACAAACACAATAAGAATATAAAAAAAAATAAAACAAAACAAAACGACAACAAACAAACAAACAAACACTGGTACAGCTCAGATCAAAACAATGTATATAAGAGGTCATAGGAAATAGTCCATATTGCAGGGAAGTCACAGGATATATGACTTCATTTTCAAGAGACTCATTGTGAGATAATGGAGGACAGATCACGTCCAATATAATAGATTTAATGTGTTAATAAGACTATATGCATTTTGATTTAAGGTTCCTGGGTTGAGCTGCATTTCTGTGGCTCTCAGTGTAGTCATCATGGAAGCCAGGAGCAAATGGGTGACGTGGAGAAAATGCTGCTTGACGCACAGCGCGAGTCAGGCAAGAACAGCTCCAAAGGAAGCTCCCTGTGCAACAGGTTTGTGGGGCAAAAGGGGGAAGCACAGTTTGTTTTTCTTATAGCCTACGTTGTGTAATACATAGCCTGTAATACATGTGTCTTAAAGTGTCTTTAAGAACTTTAAACATGCACTATCTGCAACCATCTTGGACTCTAACCACTGGCTTTACACTATACATCCTATATACCACTTTATAGACTGCACATATGTACATATTACATTTATTTATTGTACATACTACATTTATTTATTGACGGACTGTACACACTATGTTCACCCATTCACTCTGTATCTTTTAAATCTCTATTATTGTTTTTATAATTTTTGTATACCTTTACCTCTCCTGTGTTTCACTCTGTTTACTGATGTTGCTGCTTTGACACCTGAATTTCCCTCCAGGGATTAATAAAAATTCATCTTATCTTATCTTATCTTATCTTAAGTGACCCCTTATTGTTTGTCTTCTTCACAACAGCCCACTTAGGGCCCAGACCCCCCTTCTTCTGTGGAGAGGAGGCTCAGATGCAAACAGCTTACAGGTATATTTGTCACTAACCTGTATCCAAATCTGTTATCCAAGTCTAATCAAAGTGGTAGTAGGCAGAATGTTTTTGACATCATTGGGCAAAAATTCCATAATAACCTTTCAGCATGTTGTAATTCAAGTATTCTGAGAGACAACTAGACTTCTGCACCTCCTCATGGCTCTGTTTTTAGGCTTTAAAAAATCTAAGACTTTGGCCAATCACAGGTCATTTCACAGAAAGAAAGCGTTCCCATTGGCTGTTCGTTCAACGGAGGCAGCTGTCAATCACTCGCAAACTCCGATCTAACTGTCAAACTAGGCAGCGCTGATCAAATATGAATTCATATTCTGTTACTGTAATGCCTATTTCATGCTTCAAATGTTTTCAGAAACATCTTGTAGTGTACTGTTTAGCTGTAAAATGAGAAAGTTTGCTGGGCGGTGCTTGGTATTTCCTTAACTTATCTCAACCTGGCTGCCGGGTCACAAACTCTCTCATTTTACAGCTAAAAAGTACACTACAAGATGTTTCTGAAAACATATGAGGTAAGAATTAGAAACATAATATTAATTCATATTTGATCAGTGCAGCCTAGTTTGACCGTTTGATCGGAGTTCGCGAGTGATTGACAGCTGCTCAGAGACGGCAAGGCTCCAGCCCGGCTCTGATTGGTTGTTTTCCTCCGGTCTTTGAAATCTTACAGATGCCATTAGGAGCACTGGAGGACACCGAGGAACATGATTTTTTTTTTTACAGATTATCTGTCTCAGTATATAGTGACCATTTTATAAAAAATAACTTTTTAAAATCATAATTGCTCCAATTCTACCCACTGCTGCTTTAATTAAGTGTTTTTTTATTTTTTATTAAATTGTTCTAATGATGTTTCGCAGCATATTGTTTTTTTTTTTAAATATCAGTGATGGACAAGTTAATTGCTTGATTATCCACAATTGGTGTTTTTAGTCAGATGAAGACTTCCAAGAAAGAAGACAGGAAGTAGAGAACGTGATGAAGAAAAATGCTGACTGGATCTGGGACTGGTCTAGTCGACCCGAGAACCATCCACGCAAGTATGTAGCCACCAACACTGATTTGGTAACTCTTAGTATTAGGAAGGATTTTTTTTTTGTCATTTCAGTGGCATTATCTTAGTTCACATAACTATACCAAGGTTTAAGACAAATGGGCCTAAAATAATTGATGATTATGAACCATTTGGATGCACAAGTAATCTCTACCAATAGGAAACATGGTAGTGTAAACAGTGATGGTAGAGCTAAAAGGAATATGTCCTAATCTTTTACACATATTAGCCTAAGTGTATTTATTTTACGCCATGATTTGTTATTCATAGAATAGAAAAAAAAGATGTCTGTGTGAGCAGAGGTATCGGTATGACATTAGACTGGCACTCATTGAGTTTAATGTATTCAAAAACCGTGAAAAATTAATGTGCTCCTCCGTAGGGAGTTCCTGCTGAAGTACCCTAAGCGCTCGACCCCTCTCAGCATCAGGAACACCAGCGTCATGAAGAAGGGAGGCGTTCTCTCCGCTGACTTTTTGAAGCTTTTCCTCCCTTCATTAATCATTTCTCACATACTTGCTGTTGGCCTAGGGTAAGCAGTATCATTTACTATCTAACTCTGGCAATATTACAGTACAGTATCTCAAAATATTCAATTGGAACCTCTAGAGGAAATTGCAGAGGGGTCCTTAAAAGGATGTTTAAATCCCAGCTTTTTGACCACATTCAGTTGATGCATCTTCACATAAATAATGGAGTAAGTTGACATTCAGATTAAAAATGTATTTGGTATTTTTTCAAATAATCATACATGAAAATATAGACCTACTGTTTAGAAACAGCGCTGATGCAAACAGACCTTTAACTGCACCAACACAACATGAATAATTTAGTGGTTGTCTGGTGTTAGTCTCTGCATTAAATGGCCTGTCAGTCAATTTGAGAGTGATAGATTCCAAGCTTGTGTTTCGATTTTCAGTGGTGGGACAACAGTTTTATTTACTTTTGTGACATTCATAAACCTTGACCTTTACCATTTGTAGAATAGGAGAGAACAGTATTATCGCTACAAAAAAACAGCAGTTCCAAAAAAACAAATATCCAGTAGCCTGAGGCAACCTCATGTTTAGCGTCTCAGATTTAGTAGGTGAAAAGTAACAGTAACCTACTAGTATGCTCAGGGCTTTGCTCCTAGCCCTGAGAGTATACAGGTCACTCAGTTTGGTCTGGTGTGTCCCAACTCTTTGGGCTTAAAAATGCAGAAAATATAACTTGCTTTATTAGGAAATTCTGTTTAGCACTAGTAGTGATCTGTCTCATCTCAACAAACTTACTTAAATGTCTTATTGATAACAATTTTATGTAGACAAATCATTTTCAAAATAATATACCCACATCATTTTCAAAGTTTCGACGGGTCCAAAATGACTGTTTCGTTTATCTCCGTGGAAGATATCTGGCGTTCGGTTCCCACTTCTAACAAGGCTTGTGAGCCAATAGTATAACGACGTTGGTTATGACGTGGTATCTCTGAATTTTGAGGCAGCAAAGTAACATAAATCTATAGCTAATAAAGGACTGTCAATCGATTCAAATATTTAATCGTGATTAATAGCATGATTGTCTATAGTTAATGGCGATTAATAGCAAATTAATCACACATTTTTGTATCTGTTTAAAAATGTACCTTAAAGGGAGATTTGTCAAGTATTTAATACTCTTAACAACATGGGAGTGGGCAAATATGCTTGCTTTACGCAAATGTATGTATAGATTTATTATTGGAAATCAATTAACACAAAACAATGACACATTGGATTTTTACTGCATTTAGCGTAAAAATATGCTCAAATCATAACATGGCAAATCATAACATGTTTTTCCTTGCCAAATTTTAGCGTAACTTTATAGTGTTATTTAGCCTCCTTTGCGACAAGCTAGTATGACATGGTTGGTACCAATGGATTCCTTAGGTTTTTTCTAGTTTCATGTGATACCAGTATCTTCACACCAGCTTTAAAACCGAGTACAGCCTTAAACATCGCAAGTTGTGTTAATGCGTTAAAGAAATTAGTGGCGTTAACTTTGACAGCTAATGTATAGCTACATGTTGCAAAATTACTTCATTAGTCTACCACGAAAAATTCATCACTTGACATGACTGTCTGTCTGAGTCTAACTCCACTCGACCATAAAATATGCAGGTTGTACAACAACCTGGCAACCACTTGTTGTGAAGTGAATGCAATGGAACGGGGGAGGGAGTGTGACATCTAGTGGCTGAATGTTATCAATAGCGCCCTTTAAAAAAACGAAAAAAAACATATGGCACATATATTTTTTTTAGTGACAAACCTATGGTGATGAGGCATCAGTGTATTTATAGTAATAAATATTTTTGGAAAATTTGAAAATGTACCTATTTTTTGTATATTTTGCTCTCAGCAGCGTCTTATTTTACATGTTTGTCTCTCTTCTTTTAGGATATATTTTGGGAAGCGTCTAACCTCCCACAACACCTACTAAGTAGGCGGGCGGCGTGTCGACACCCCGTCACCTCGACGTGACCATCTTGGCATGCCTTAAAGCGGGACCTTCTGGTGATCGAGGGAGATGTGGCCATGTGACACGGTCCAATTTGATTGAGTTTGCTCATGCCAGCGTGGAGAGTTCAGGATTGGTCATTGCTGTTTCATGGTGAACACAACAGTGACCAATCCTGTGCTCCGTGCTGTAGTCTCTGTCCTGGCCTGGAGATGACTGTTTTGCTGCTTCCTGCTCCTTAAATCTGCATGTTAGGGAACTGATATATTGTGTACGCCATTGCCTTTTTTCGTTTTGCAATGAGAAATCACTTCTGATTTAAAATGATACTGTATACTATCATTTTTTTTTTAGATCAGCTATGAGTTGAAGCTATGAAAAGAAATTGTTTTGACTTGTAAATTTGTATTTTTTTTGTCCACGGGATCATTAGCTTAGTGATTGCATCTATTACTGATTGCTTGATTTGTGCAATTGTAAATTGTGATTATAAGAAAGCATTATTAAAGACTGAGTATGGTCCATTTTGTTCATCCTACTCAAAATAAAAAAGTTGGAAATACACATACGGCCCTCATGGATTTTCTTAACAAGACACATGGATTTGTGAAAGGAAAGGACCACATGCAGAAGAACACAATTAAAATTTTATTGAACTTTGGTCAAAATAATAAACAAGTGAATACATTGCCACCATGTTAGGAATCAATGGACAAAGACAATGCATTATTATGTGTTTTGTTTTAATGTCATCAGTATATGTTGTGTGGTCAACCTTCATTTCTGCATTCACAACTACGGAGATAAAAGATCCACATTTGCAATACGCGGTTCAAATTTGGGTGACATCCCTAATAAATGAATAAGGGCACATGTACGAGGCCTGTCTGAATTTCCTACTTATTACATGATTAGGAGGCACTCTTCTCACATAAACTGTATGGTGTGCAATTTTCCTCCTCTGTGTTTTTCATAGACGGCCACATGTAGCAGCAGTATATGAGGACATAACTCTATAAAATAGGATTTACAAATAATGCACATGAGGTTTGTAAAACGTTTGGGGACATAACTTGTAGCTGTCACTGATAGAAGTAGATATTAAGGCTGCAGATTCCCTTTGTCCTGGGCCCCATCTTGTGCCGTGTAGTTTTTCCAGCCTGCATCCTAAAAACATGGTCCAAAAAACTAGAAATTAATCTCTTGACACAAACATCGGTTGTCTCCAACAGTGGTTTCTGAAACCGGTAGCCCCGAATAGTTATTTCCATAACAAGTTAGCTTGAGATCTGCTCAAAGACAGTGGTGTGACTGGACATTTTTCCACCTCTCTACAACATAAAAACATGCAAAGCAATAAAACATGTTTTAATACATACTTCTAAATTTAAAAACACATCTGTAGTTTTAGTTTCTTTTATTATGTGGATGACAAGGTGTACTTGAGTAGATACAGTCAGTGAAATTATGTCACCGTATTGACTGGGGGTAAAGTAAGAGGAGGGGAGGAGGGGAAGGGGGGAGAAAAGAAACAAGTCCACTTTCCAAATTCAGGGCCTCTTCCACCAGGAGTTTGGCCTGAATACGTGGCCAATGGGGGAATGTTACAGTTAGGCTTATTGGCCATTAATCCGTGCTTCAGAGGGCCCAGAAATCTTTGAGATGATGTTACAACTTTGACAAGACGTCATTTTAAGGGCTTCCAAGAGTTCTGTCGTTAAATCATGAAATGAAGGCTTAAAATGTCAACACAAACACCAACGTTCAAGAGTTTGACCTCTAGGGAGTGCCATTCCGTCAATTAGACCCGAATTGGGCTTTCTGGGTCAGGGGGGGCATGTTGATTGCCCTGGTGCCAAAGGCAAAAACAACCTAAGCTCAGACTCAAAATAAAACAGGCCTATGGATCAACCTCCTGTGGCAAAAAAAGTAGACACGTGCTTTCGAATTCTTCACCAGGAGGACAACGAGGCTGTTTTTCTTCTTATACAGATAGACAAGTAGTAGGCTTAACTACACAGGTACGGTAAAAGCCCTATCCTCTGGAGCCCCCGAAATCTTCTAGTTGATTTTGTCCTGGAAAATGTACAAGTTGTTGGTGGCTGCCACGGCTATCACGTTATCTTTGGGGTGCCAGGCAGTGTGGAGGATCTTCTTGTTGAAGTCCAGGCTGTCCACGCTGATCTCGTCCTTCTTCCTCTTGCCGCCGGTGGACACTTTGCGCGGCTTGAGCGTGGCCCGCGGTTTGCTGCTCTCCCGGGACGCCTCCAGTGTGATGTCCCGCCTGGTGTTGCGGTCGAACATTCGGAAGAAGTTGTTGTAGGAGCCGGTCATGATGGCACTGATGAAGAGAAAAAATTGTTAGTCTAAATTAACTTGTAAAAAAAAACAACACATCACCAGTGATTGATATTTCAAATCTATAATTCAGGAACACAAAATGAGTGCTAAAAATGCTATCCTATGCAAGAGCAAGCACACATACCTGTCACTGCCATTCCAGCAGCACTCGAACTTGTCAAAGATGCAGTCATTTTCATACAAGGAGCAGAGCTTACTGCGAAGGTATTCATGGACCTGAAACAAAACACACATCACTTGACCCTCACATCTGTGCAATATCAATATTCTGTGCAATATCAGCATTTCACATTCATATGTGCAATAATAACCCAACCACTCATTCAGTCTATTTATTTTGTATCTTGTTTTTTACTGTTTACTTACTTATTATATCTTTATTGTTTACTTGCTATTAGATCTTGTTTTTTTTCCCCCTTTGCTGCTGTAATCCTGCAAATTTCCCCGCTGTGGGACTAATAAAAGGATTATCTTATAGGTGAAATGTAAAAGGGCTCATGCAGCTAACACAATACTTGAAAAATGTATGTGAATATTTTGGATTTAAATGTTCTCTATACGATATTCAGAGCATTAATATAGCAGCAAACAGCTATTTGTTATGTGAAGATATAGTGGAGTAATGAAGTCGCTCTCCCTCTATGTGTGTATTAATCAGTTTCTCTGTGCTTTGTTGACATAGCCGGGTCGGCTGTGCGTGCTTTTAGTGCATATTTGTGCGTGTGAGCGCGCCCGAACTGGCTAGCTCACAGCCTCTGCTCTGTGCTCATATGGTGGTTACAGCTGATAACGCTGTCATCGCGGAAGCGTAGCCCCCACCCTGTGATTCCCTCTCAGGTAAACACTGTTATCTCTGTCAGGTTTGCCATTGTTTGCAATGTTGCGCTGTTAGCACCGTTAGCTGCGAGCTACTGGCTCGCCGTCCGCCATATGTTGAGTCGTTGAGAGGCAATAGAAATGTCACCAATCTCGTATTGAGCTTCTTTAAATAAACATTGAGTAGCAGGTGAGGGCTACACAGCAGCACAACAGGCCTATTGTTATATTCTTTTGGGGAAAATCCAGACGTATTATGAAAATTACACAGTTTGAGGCCTTGAACACACAAAGACTATTTAGTGCTTTTAAGTCTATGTGAGAAATATCTCATGCGAGGCCCGATTTAAGCAGTCACTTGGATCGGAGATCATTTTTAAAACGCTGTAGTAGGGCAGGGCAGAATGGCCAAAATCTTCTATCCCGATATAGGTCATTTCGTATCTCGATAACGATATATATATCACAATATAGCATGTTTTCTGGTAATTAAATAAATAAATAAATAAATAAATAGTTGCTATGAAATAACAACATGGTAAAGCCAATTTGTGTATACTCCTGTGTGAATTAAATACATGGCATATGAAAAGTACAATATTTTTTTATAAAATTAATCTAACAATTTTAGGTGAAACTATATGGCTTAGCCTAAATCGCAATAAAACAATTGACAATAGACAAATTTATCCGATAGGCCTTGTTACGTAATTTTGACGATATATATTGTCATATTGCCCGGCCCTACGCCGTTGTGCTCACATTGCTTTCACACGGGGTTAATTTACATTTGAAGTCACTAGATAAGTAGGTTTACGCACCTGATACGTCTCCACTGGCCTGTTCTCCATGTTGAGGTCCCAAACTTTGACGGAGAGGTAGTCACGTGTCATCATATAGCGTCCGCTGTGACTGAACTTCACGTCCGAGATGGAGGAGATGATCTCAGAGAAAAAGGATCGGCTGCTTGGATCCTCGGGCTCCTCAAAGACTGAAAAAGAAAATATGTCCATTTCTAAAATTACTACCAGCATGTCTTATTGATTTATCAAAAAGAAAAAAAAACTATCTGGAACATGTCAAACAATGAATACCAATCACAATTTATCAGATTTCGAAGTGATCACAATCTTTAAATGTATAAATTAAACATGATAAATGTATAGTAATATACATAATGTAGAATAGCAGGAAATCTAAATATTAGATAAACTGTTAAACAAATGTCTATTCTTTTTTCATAAAGCACTTAGTCTATTAACATTTTGATCAATTCATTTTCCACTGACAGCCTAAGTGATCGACCAAACATTGTAGTAATACAGTGGAGGTACTTACACTTTGAGTGCCGATCGCAGAGCGCCGCTGCTCGCATGTCACACAGGCGGATGGTGCCTTTGCTACTGCTGTACACAAATACATTGCATTGGTGTGGATGGCACTCAGCAGCTGTGATTACTTCTGTCAGTTCCTCCATGTTGGCGGGCTTGATGTCTACAATATCTGGGAGCACACTGTTAAGGAACTAGCAGTCTTATTATTAATATTCATTATGATACAATGCAGAGACTATTTGGCCTATAAGCCACATATCTAATATCTGTCTTCTGAAGAAGAAAAAGGATACTAAAACTTCTGTCTGTGATTTCCATGTGCCATAGATTTATTCTTAGGTCATCTGCGGAGAGGTACGTTTCATGATCACTATTTACAGAAATGGAATTAATGTGATAGGTGTGCGCATTTGCAAAGATCCTCCGTGGGCTCGCTTCTACCATGAGATCCATTGGCATCAGCACAGGTACCTGAAACATACAACATGCAATTGTAGACAAGATTATGTATATATAAAAAAAAAAAGCCATAAAAAGCCATGTTCAGAAATGACACACGTGATTAAACATACCCGTAAAGAGGTGATTCTAAAGGGGTCTCGGAGTCGTCCATCTTCATCTTTCAGGTTGTACCCTTCTGCTCGTTTATCTCTTTCACTTATTTTCCACAATTTGATAGTTTTATCTGACAAAAACAGAAGAAAGTCACACAGTAAGGTGAAGAACAATTATCCGACAGGGATCCAGTTTAGCTAGCATGTCAAATTATATCACCAAACAGTCAAAATAGTCTTACCATTTGTCGAAAGTAGAAAGTGAGCAGCATTTTGTTGGGGTAGCCATCTTATTTTATTTATTTTTTCCTCGATTTCTAAACTTTTCAAATAGTCAAATTCTGGCTCGTGACTCTGAAAAGTGCTATAGACGTTGTACTCCCCGCGCAGGTGTGGACGATTCTTGGACTGGAAAACAAATATTGACAAGTCACAAACAGTACATTGCGACACAGAGTAAGTAAGTAAGCATGTACCTTCTGACAAAGAAGATTCTCCTCTTGTCACTCTCCATATGAATCTTACCTCCTGTTCATGTTGAAATATCACTACTCTGCCTCCTTTATCTCCAGTTGCAAGCAATTCTCCAGAATAGTTGAACTCAACTGTTGAGATTATGTCAGCTGCAAAAAAAATGGACACAAAAATCAGAGTGAATCACAATAAACAGCCTCTTTCTCTCTCAGCTAGAACCATGCTAACTGTGCTAGACTGCACAATACAATCTGGATTACTTAAATAAAAGCATCACACACACACTGACAGCAAACAACATGTACACCCATTCATGTGTGAATGCATTCAATGTGTGAAGTCACTTCCAGGCAATATTCAAAAAAAGTTTTGTGACAGGGAGGGAGGTTATAATTTAAGAGGAAAATTGAATTTTAAAAAGCATTGTGTTCGTACAACAAAGAAGAGCATGTGTATTTCAGTCTGTGGGATGGATTTGTGGAAAGGTTTGGGTGATGGGTTGAAGCGGAGCACAAATATAAATCACTTTAAAAAGCTATACAAAAAAGATATTTTTGGGAGGTACAGTATATGGTCGAGGAAGAGTTGTGATAAGGGTTCCGTTAAGGGTTGGTTTATATCTACTTTTTGAACTCTGGATGGATATGTGGGTTGTAAATAAACTTTAGGATGCTGTTCATATATTTAATTTGGGATGTAAATACATCTGGGATAGTTTACTCTTGTTTTGTTTGTTATTATTTTGTAACTGTTTTTATTTATTTGTATGTTCGAAATTAAGTTTTTCATTCATTCAAGATAAATGTGAATTTTCAGCTTTTCCTGCAAAAAAACCCAGTAATAAGTAAGAGGAAAATAGTTTACATGACATAATGAAGAAGATCTATGCTACCTGTGATCTTCATCTGCTTGCCAGCTTTTATATTTGTCAGATTGGGGTGAGGCAAACACTGGATAATAAAAAGCACTTTGTGCCACGCAGCTGGTTGGGAGCTCTGTTGTGTTGCAGAAGACAACAACACAACTAGTGGTGTGTAATCACAACTAGATTGCCTGCTACACTATATAACCCTGCTCTCAATTTTGGCTCAAGTGGATTTAAAAAAAAAAAAAAAAATCTAATTTACAGCCCTTATTTCAGTTAGCTGGAGAGTAATCTCAAGACAAGTCAATAGGGAAATATAAGTTTTACTTCTATACCTACTCCTTTTCGGACACTATTACTCGTTTTGTTTGTTATTATTTTGTATCTGTTTTTATTTATTTTTATGTTCGAAATAAAGTCTTTCATTCATTCAAGATAAGTGTGAATTTTAGGAGAAGATGTGGGGCCATAAATGTAGACCACTCTCATATATTTTGGCTTTGGGATGTAAATAAATCTGGGATAGTTTATATATTATATTATCATTCTATGATTTATGAGTTATTATAGGAGAAGTGAGAAAGGGGAGTAGGGAAATACAAGTTTTACTTCTATACCTACTCCTTTTCGGACACTATTACTATTGTTTTGTATCTGTTTTTATTTATTTTTATGTTCAAAATAAAGTCATTCATTCATTCAAGATAAGTGTGAATTTTAGGAGAAGATTTGGGGCCATAAATGTAGACCATTCTCATATATTTTGGCTTTGCGATGTAAATAAATCTGGGATAGTTTATATATTATATTATATAAATATTCTATATATATATTACATATGATATATTAAAGGACTCTCACCAGCAGACTGAGGAACAGTTTTTCCCCCCAGGCCATCAGACTTTTAAATATATAATTCATACGACACCTTCTCACACAAAAATATATCTTATACTGTATATGTTCTTAATATGCCCTTGTACAAAATATTTCCTTTTATAATTGTAATGTAAATTAAATTGTAATGTAAATGTAATATAACTTATTACTTTAATGGAGCTTCCCAGCAAAAAGTATTTCACACGTTTGTACCTGTACAACCGGCGTGACAATAAACATCTTGAATCTTGAATGAGTTATTAGAGGAGAAGTGAGAAAGGGGTATAGGGAAATATAAGTTTTACTTCTATACCTACTCCTTTTTGGACACTATTACTCTTGTTTTGTTTGTTATTACTTTATATCTGTTTTTTTAATTTATTTTTATATTCGAAATTAAGTTTTTCATTCATTCAAGATAAGTGTGAATTTTCAGCTTTTCCTGCAAAAAACAAAACAATAGTAAGTAAGAAGAAAATAGTTTACATGACATAATGAAGAAGATCTATGCTACATGTGATCTTCATCTGCTTGCCAGCTTTTATATTTGTCAGATTGGGGTGAGGCAAACACTGGATAATAAAAAGCACTTTGTGCCACGCTCTGTTGTGTTACAGAAGACAACAACACAACTAGTGGTATGTAATCATAACTAACTAGATTGACTGCTACACTATATATTATATACTATATAAAGCGCTATATAAATGCAAGTCCATTTACTATAACCCTGCTCTCAACTTTGGCTCAAGAATCTAATTTACAGCCCTTATTTAAGTTAGCTGGAGAGTAATCTCAAGACAAGTCAACAGGGAAATATAAGTTTTACTTCTATACCTACTCCTTTTTGGACACTATTACTCTTGTTTTGTTTGTTATTATTTTGTATCTGTTTTTATTTATTTTTATGTTCGAAATTAAGTCTTTCATTCATTCAAGGAGAAGATGTTGACCATTTTCATATATTTTGGCTTTGGGATGTAAATAAATCTGGGATAGTTTATATATTATATTATCATTCCATGATATATGAGTTATTAGAGGAGAAGTGAGAAAGGGGTATAGGGAAATACAAGTTTTACTTCTATACCTACTCCTTTTTGGACACTATTACTCTTGTTTTGTTTGTTATTATTTTGCATCTATTTCTATTTATTTTTATATTCGAAATTATATCTTTCATTCATTCAAGATAAGTGTGAATTTTCGGCTTTCCCTGCAAAAAACAACAACAACAGAGTAGTAAGTAATAGGAAAATGGTTTACATGACATAATGAAGAAGAACTATGCTACCTGTGATCTTCATCTGCTTGCCAGCTTTTATATTTGTCAGATTGGGATGAGGCAAACACTGGATAATAAAAAGCACTTTGTAGGGAAATAGGGAATAAGGAAATATAAGTTTTACTACTCCTTTTCGGACACTATTACTCTTGTTTTGTTTGTTATTATTTAGTATCTATTTTTATATATTTTTATTCTCAAAATAAACTCATTCATTCATGTGTGAATGAATGAAAACAAGCATGATGTCACTCAACACACAATTTATGGACGCAGCACATTGACGTCATGGGACACGGTCGCTCCCCTTTAATATAGCTTAGCATCCAGCTAGCATCCAGTTAGCTAGCTATCCACATACAGTCATTAACAGAGGAGTAAAAACACATTAATGCAACTGTTCCACAAACACACCAATCACAACAGCCTCCTTTATGCGTGCGACCAACCCTAGCTACCGTGCATCCTCATGCATGAACAGAGCATCATCATGTAGCTAAGCTAGCCTAGCCTAGCCTAGCCTAGCCTCGCCATGCTACATACCTTCCGCAACATCTTCATCTATGGCTCCTTTCACTTGAGAGAAACACCACTGGAAATCATTTCCTCCTGCAACTCCTGCAAGGAAAGAGCACATGTGTTAGTGAGTGTGTGGTTTCCTCTGGCTGGTGGTGAGATAATGACACAACTGGTAGCTTGTAGTTAGCTCTCAGATTGAGGCCATCGCTCCAGCAGCTCAGAGAGGAGAGGAGAGGAGAGGAGAGGAGAGGCTGCTCTTCTCCTCTTCCTAAAGTAGCTTACCCGCCATTGCTTCATGTAGCAGCTCCTGCTGTACACGGCCCGCCAGTGCTTAGTCAACCAGTGCGGCTTGCGAGAGGGGGGGGATTAGATATAGATAGCATCCACAGTCAGTGTGTTGAAGACTCGGGCTCCAGGTCTGTCAGAGAGAGAGGAGGAAGGAGGACCACGGAAATTATCCGAGATTTTTTTTTTTTTTTTTTTTTCTTCCTCCAAAATGGCGCACAGTAACATGGAGAAATGACGTCATGCACACATGCCACATCCTGCTGGCTCTCCATCTCCATCCATCCATCCATCCATCCATCCTCCTGACTGACTGACTGAGCATCATGTTGTTATTATTATTATTAACAGGCATTCAAGTCTTTATTTTTATATATGCATTCAGCTACATTTTTATTACATTACATAAAAGAGACAAAAGGAGGACGGTCTGCAGGACGGATAATAATGCACTATATTCACTTTTAACAGTCTCTTATATACTATATTCATTTTTAACAGTCTGTTCTGCACTATATTCACTTTAACAGTCTCTTATATACTATATTCATTTTTAACAGTCTGTTCTGCACTATACTCATTTTTAACAGTCTCTTATGCACTATATTCACTTTTAACAGTCTGTTCTGCACTATATTCACTTTAACAGTCTCTTTTGCACTATATTCACTTTAACAGTCTCTTATGCACTATATTCACTTTTAACAGTCTCTTTTGCACTATATTCACTTTTAACAGTCTCTTTTGCACTATATTCATTTTTAACAGTCTCTTATACACTATATTCACTTTAACAGTCTCTTTTGCACTATATTCACTTTAACAGTCTCTTATACACTATATTCACTTTAACAGTCTGTTCTGCACTATATTCACTTTAACAGTCTCTTTTGCACTATATTCACTTTAACAGTCTCTTATGCACTATATTCACTTTTAACAGTCTCTTCTGCACTATATTCACTTTTAACAGTCTCTTTTGCACTATATTCATTTTTAACAGTCTCTTTTGCACTATATTCATTTTTAACAGTCTCTTATGCACTATATTCACTTTTAACAGTCTCTTATACACTATATTCACTTTTAACAGTCTCTTATACACTATATTCACTTTTAACAGTCTCTTTTGCACTATATTCATTTTTAACAGTCTCTTATGCACTATATTCACTTTTAACAGTCTCTTATACACTATATTCACTTTTAACAGTCTCTTATACACTATATTCACTTTTAACAGTCTCTTTTGCACTATATTCATTTTTAACAGTCTCTTTTGCACTATATTCACTTTTAACAGTCTCTTATACACTATATTCACTTTTAACAGTCTCTTCTGCACTATATTCATTTTTAACAGTCTCTTCTGCACTATATTCACTTTTAACAGTCTCTTCTGCACTATATTCACTTTTAACAACCTCTTCTGCACTATACTCACTTTTAACAGTCTCTTCTGCTCTATATTCATTTTTAATAGTCTCTTCTGCACTATACTCACTTTTAACAGTCTCTTATACACTATATTCACTTTTAACAATCTCTTATACACTATATTCATTTTTAACAGTCTCTTCTGCACTATACTCATTTTAACAGTCTGTTCTGCACTATATTCACTTTTAACAATCTCTTATACACTATATTCACTTTTAACAGTCTCTTCTGCACTATACTCACGTTTAACAGTCTCTTATACACTATATTCACTTTTAACAGTCTCTTCTGCACTATATTCATTTTTAACAGTCTCTTCTGCACTATATTCACTTTTAACAGTCTCGTTTGCACTATATTCACTTTTAACAGTCTCTTCTGCACTATATTCACTTTTAACAGTCTCTTCTGCACTATACTCATTTTAACAGTCTGTTCTGCACTATATTCACTTTTAACAGTCTCTTTTGCACTATATTCACTTTTAACAGTCTCTTCTGCACTATATTCACTTTTAACAGCCTCTTCTGCACTATATTCACTTTTAACAGTCTCTTATACGCTATATTCATTTTAATAGTCTCTTCTGCACTATACTCACTTTTAACAGTCTCTTATACACTATATTCACTTTTAATAGTCTCTTCTGCACTATACTCACTTTTAACAGTCTCTTATACACTATATTCACTTTTAACAATCTCTTATACACTATATTCACTTTTAACAGTCTCTTCTGCACTATTTTCACTTTTAACAGTCTCTTCTGCACTATACTCACTTTTAACAGTCTCTTCTGCACTATATTCACTTTTAACAGTCTCTTATACGCTATATTCATTTTTAATAGTCTCTTCTGCACTATACTCACTTTTAACAGTCTCTTATACGCTATATTCATTTTTAATAGTCTCTTCTGCACTATACTCACTTTTAACAGTCTCTTCTGCACTATATTCACTTTTAACAGTCTCTTATACGCTATATTCATTTTTAATAGTCTCTTTTGCACTATATTCACTTTTAACAGTCTCTTTTGCACTATATTCATTTTTAACAGTCTCTTATACACTATATTCACTTTAACAGTCTCTTTTGCACTATATTCACTTTAACAGTCTCTTATACACTATATTCACTTTAACAGTCTGTTCTGCACTATATTCACTTTAACAGTCTCTTTTGCACTATATTCACTTTAACAGTCTCTTATGCACTATATTCACTTTTAACAGTCTCTTCTGCACTATATTCACTTTTAACAGTCTCTTTTGCACTATATTCATTTTTAACAGTCTCTTTTGCACTATATTCATTTTTAACAGTCTCTTATGCACTATATTCACTTTTAACAGTCTCTTATACACTATATTCACTTTTAACAGTCTCTTATACACTATATTCACTTTTAACAGTCTCTTTTGCACTATATTCATTTTTAACAGTCTCTTATGCACTATATTCACTTTTAACAGTCTCTTATACACTATATTCACTTTTAACAGTCTCTTATACACTATATTCACTTTTAACAGTCTCTTTTGCACTATATTCATTTTTAACAGTCTCTTTTGCACTATATTCACTTTTAACAGTCTCTTCTGCACTATATTCATTTTTAACAGTCTCTTCTGCACTATATTCACTTTTAACAGTCTCTTCTGCACTATATTCACTTTTAACAACCTCTTCTGCACTATACTCACTTTTAACAGTCTCTTCTGCTCTATATTCATTTTTAATAGTCTCTTCTGCACTATACTCACTTTTAACAGTCTCTTATACACTATATTCACTTTTAACAATCTCTTATACACTATATTCATTTTTAACAGTCTCTTCTGCACTATACTCATTTTAACAGTCTGTTCTGCACTATATTCACTTTTAACAATCTCTTATACACTATATTCACTTTTAACAGTCTCTTCTGCACTATACTCACGTTTAACAGTCTCTTATACACTATATTCACTTTTAACAGTCTCTTCTGCACTATATTCATTTTTAACAGTCTCTTCTGCACTATATTCACTTTTAACAGTCTCGTTTGCACTATATTCACTTTTAACAGTCTCTTCTGCACTATATTCACTTTTAACAGTCTCTTCTGCACTATACTCATTTTAACAGTCTGTTCTGCACTATATTCACTTTTAACAGTCTCTTTTGCACTATATTCACTTTTAACAGTCTCTTCTGCACTATATTCACTTTTAACAGCCTCTTCTGCACTATATTCACTTTTAACAGTCTCTTATACGCTATATTCATTTTAATAGTCTCTTCTGCACTATACTCACTTTTAACAGTCTCTTATACACTATATTCACTTTTAATAGTCTCTTCTGCACTATACTCACTTTTAACAGTCTCTTATACACTATATTCACTTTTAACAATCTCTTATACACTATATTCACTTTTAACAGTCTCTTCTGCACTATTTTCACTTTTAACAGTCTCTTCTGCACTATACTCACTTTTAACAGTCTCTTCTGCACTATATTCACTTTTAACAGTCTCTTATACGCTATATTCATTTTTAATAGTCTCTTCTGCACTATACTCACTTTTAACAGTCTCTTATACGCTATATTCATTTTTAATAGTCTCTTCTGCACTATACTCACTTTTAACAGTCTCTTCTGCACTATATTCACTTTTAACAGTCTCTTATACGCTATATTCATTTTTAATAGTCTCTTCTGCACTATACTCACTTTTAACAGTCTCTTATACACTATATTCGTTTTTAACAGTCTCTTATACACTATATTCACTTTTAACAGTCTCTTATACACTATATTCACTTTTAATAGTCTCTTCTGCACTATATTCACTTTTAACAGTCTCTTCTGCACTATACTCACTTTTAACAGTCTTATACACTATATTCACTTTTATCAGTCTCTTCTGCACTATATTCGTTTTTAACAGTCTCTTCTGCACTATATTCACTTTTAACAGTCTCTTCTGCACTATACTCACTTTTATCAGTCTCTTATACACTATATTCACTTTTTACAGTCTCTTATACACTATATTAATTTTTAACAGTCTCTTCTGCACTATATTCACTTTTTACAGTCTCTTCTGCACTATACTCATTTTAACAGTCTGTTCTGCACTATATTCACTTTTAACAGTCTCTTCTGCACTATATTCACTTTTAACAGTCTCTTATACACTATATTCATTTTTAACAGTCTCTTCTGCACTATATTCACTTTTAACAGTCTCTTCTGCACTATACTCACTTTTTTAGTAGTCGTGTATCACACAGCTGTTACCCTGTACTATATTCAGTTTTAACAGTTTTCTTCATCTCCTGGTATTTTTATATCTGGTATATTTTTTTGTACTTTGCACTACTAACTTTTTTACTGCCTTTTTACTAACATGTTTTTGCACTATGGAACTGTGATGCTGGAAACTTGAATTTCCCTCGGGATCAATAAAGTTACTATCTATCTATCTATCTATCTATCTATCTATCTATCTATCTATCTATCTATCTATCTATCTATCTCTCTCTCTCTCTCTCTCTCTCTCTCTCTCTCTCTATCTATCTATCTATCTATCTATCTATCTATCTATCTATCTATCTATCTATCTATCTATCTATCTATCTATCTATCTATCTATCTATCTATCTATCTATTAATATCTGCTCATACAGTCTGTTCAAGCCAATACAGCTGCCATCTGATGGGAGGAACAAATTGCATGTATGTACACATCTGGATGTGTTGCAAACAAAACCCAAATAAAATTAACCAAAAATAGCCAGCATGAATATTTTTCTATTTTTCTATTATTTGCATAATATAAGTACCTGCTAAAGTTCTTGTAGAGATAAAAAAACAAAACACAAACTTATATTAACAAATCATATTACTCATGATAAATCTTTTTTTCATACAGTCTGTTCAAGCCAATACAGACTTTAAGAACTTTAAACATGCACTATCTGCAACCATCTTGGACTCTAACCACTGGCGCACTTTACACTATATACCACTTTATAGACTGCACATATGTACATATTACATTTATTTATTGTACATACTACATTTATTTATTGACGGACTGTATACACTATGTTCACCCATTCACTCTGTATCTGTTTGCCACACCCTGGCTCCATCATCCATCCTCCTGACTGAGCATCATATTATTATTAAGTGTGCATTCAAGTCTTTATTTTCTATGCATTCAGCTAAATTTCATTACATTACATAATTAATATCTGCTAATACAGTCTGCTCAAGCCAATACAGCTGCCATCTGATGGGAGGAACAAAATGCATGTACACAATCCAATCCAATATCAGTCCTACAGCTAATCTTTGACCGGAATATGACTTTTGACCATCATGTCACTAAACTTTTACAATTAATTCACACTTTCATATTCTCCCGTCTAGACTATTGTAATTCCCTCTACACCTGCCTCAGTCAATCTGCTTTAAATCGCCTAGAGGTGGTTCATAATGCATCGGCCAGGTTATTAACCAGAATTAGCCGTCGGTCTCACATCACCCCTGTTCTGGCATCCCTCCATTTGCTCCCTGTAAAATTCAGAATCAACTTTAAGATCTTGCTAATTACATTTAAGGCACTGCATGACCTCGCCCCCAGTTACATTTCTGATCTCTTAGTTCCATATTCGACCCGTCGAACACTTCGATCCTCTAATCTCGGCCTTTTATCCATCCTCCGCTCAAACTGCAAAACAAAAGGTGATCCGACCTTTTAAGTGTGCATTCAAGTCTTTATTTTCTATGCATTCATCTAAATTTCATTACATTTACATATTTATTAACTCATCCCCCCTCAGCACAACACAAAGCGCCTGGCTCAGTCCTTCATGCTGGTAGCCATCCGGCTCCACAACCAAGGCTGACCCCCATAGCAGAACTATGAGGACTTTAAAACTGCACATATGTACATACTACATTTATTTATTGACGGACTGTACACACTATGTTCACCCATTCACTCTGTATCTTTTATATCTCTATTATTGTTTTTATAATTTTTGTATACCTTTACCTCTCTGTGTTTCACTCTGTTTGCTGATGTTGCTGCTTTGACACCTGAATTTCCCTCCGGGGATTAATAAAGGTTCATCTTATCTTATCTTATCTTATCTTATCTTATCTTATCTTATCTTATCTTATCGTATCTTAATATCTGCTCACACAGTCTGTTCAAGCCAATACAGCTGCCATCTGATGGGAGGAACAAATTGTACATGTACACATCTGGATGTGTAGCAAACAAAACCAAATAAAATTAATCAAAAATAGCCAGCAATGAACAGCATGAATATTTTTCTAGTCTTATTCATTGGCCAGGTAGATTTCATTAGTGGTATTTGCATAATATAAGTACATGCTAAATTTCTTGTAGAGATAAATGAGAAATTGTCCGTCCAACTGGGGGAGGACACTAGGAGCTGTGAGCTGGTAGCAGTCTATGTTGCTGCCTGCCATAAACTGGGGGACAGGGACAGCAGTCTGCACCTTGTTGTTGTTTGATTGTTTGTTAATTTGCTTCGTTTCCTGTTTATATCGTTGTTCCAGTTGATTGATTTTAAAATTATTTTTATTTTATTTTATTGATGTTAATGAAATGTAACTATCATACATTTTTATAATATGCTTTGACAATATGTACAGTGTTACGTCATGCCAATAAAGCCATTTGAATTTAATTGAATTGAATTGATAAAAGAAAAACACACACAACTTATATTAACAAATCATACTATTCATGATAATTTTTTTATTATTGACTGGGTCGTTGTTGATGTTGGATATGAAGTGTGTCCTAACTAAAAAATTGTATGACACCTTACTGTACAAGTACCTCAGCTTGTATTGTGTGGTCAGTGGGTGACATCTAGTGGCGAGATGATGAAATTCTAGGTAATCTTTATTTGGTATGCTGCACCTCTATATGGGAAATCATTTTCAATTAATTTCAGGCCCTATTTCAAAGATGCCAACCTTTTGTATTTTTGTTTTTCACTACTACTACTACTACTAATAACATATTTTATTTGGTGGAACCTTTCAGGACACCCAAGGACACCTTACAATGCATAAAAGAAATATTCGAACAGATAAAAACAGCAAAACGTGACGAAAACATCAGCAGAGCAAACATAGCAAGAGACATTTAGGCAGATATGTAATAGGGGGAATACAACTGTAACGCTGTTAAGGGAAGCACACAGAGTGACGGACACTAGTGGCTTGACCTGGAAAACCTGACTAATCAAACAAGTCCACTCAAAACAAATACAAGTAGTGTTAAAATGTTAAAATGCATCATTTTAGTTTCAGAGTTTGAATTTTTGGCTTGTAAGAATAAGGAATAATGACTCTTATCGGCTTGACCTCTACCGCACATTATTCCCTATAACCATCACTAGGTCTGCTATAGAGATGCCATGCATATATCCAATAAGTTATTACAGTAATTACAGGAAAGTTTGTGATTTTACAGAATTCAGAAAGCCATTATTGTTTCCCCTTGAGGGTGTCACAGTGGACAGTGGAATTTTAATGGTTTTTTTCCCACATTTCCAAAATGGAAAATGCTAGGGATGACCTGATGACATGATTTGATGTATGAAATCAGTGTTATGGCTTCATATGATATAGAAATACCTTATATTACTATCTATCTATCTATCTATCTATCTATCTATCTATCTATCTATCTATCTATCTATCTATCTATCTATCTATCTATCTATCTATCTATTTTCAAACACATTGGAAATGGTTATGTTTTTCTTCTCCCTAATGTACAAAACAACCCGAACCAACACCAAAACCATGACCCAAAAAAACACAGTATAAACCGAACTGTGGGCTTACTGAACTGTTGTACCAAAATACATATTTATTTTGGTTGATTCAGACTGTCAACCAAACTACTTTATTGCATGCTATCAATCATAATGTTTAGATTTCTTCAAACGGTGGATATTACATTAGGGAACAAACTTTTCAAACTCTGCTCAACCCGAGACTGTTCAGAATCCTTCAAAAAGTATGCCACTTCTATCTCTATTTTTGTGAGCATAATATGCTCAAAACCACGGTGCAAAATATATACAAACAAAAATAGACGTTAGAGCTGTGGTAGTTAGTTGTTTTTAGTTTTATGCTTATTTCTCTGTAAACAGCACTCTCTGAAGGGTTGGGGTTGTCAAGAATTGGGAGGAGAATGATAGCCCATAGGGGCTGATGGTGCAATAAAACAAATCCCCAAAAAATAAAGAAACAGCAAATGCTGATGAAGTGTGAGAATATGTAATATCTGGGCCACATTTCAGTAGATAAAATAGAATAAACAGAGATATGTTCTTTTTAGCACACACCAGTTGATAGAAACACACTATTCTAACATAAAGTAATAATTCTGCTGAAATAAGGTAAGGGATAAGGAAATAAGGTCTTTCTGTTTCCCTATTTCCAAATATATTCTTGTTTAACTAAAATAGCATGGTGGCCCGAAAGTGGCCACATGTTTTTGAAGCTGTAGCCAATCACATTACACTGACTTGTGATCATGGGCTCTGGATAACTACTGTTTCCATAGTGCTTTTGAACTTTGTGTTTGCTGCATCTGCAGATTGTCCTGGAGGTGGCAAGTGAACAAATAGGGATGCACCCAGGAAGACCTGGACCAAATCTCACCAAAACCTTCTCCCCGGCATCTCCCGAGCTCCACAACCCTCTCATCGCTCACACAGCGTCCCTTGGGGAGAAGCACAGCAGAGGCCTGGAGGTTAGGAAGACTATATATATATAAAGGTGGACCGACCTGTACATGCAGTATAAGTACAAGTTGATGATATAAGACTATTCCTAGAAATGAAAGAGCATACATAGAAATATGACATAAAAATGTGACATTATACAAGCTCACAAGGCTCACATTTTAATTAGTGTAGATTATACATTTTACAGATGTTCTCAACAATGCTGCTAAAAAACGATGAATGATGTCTTTAATTAACCACAGTAAGCATTTAACACCTACTTGCATATTGATCCCATTTGCAGATGTGGGGATGTTCGCTTTCAATTAAAAACAGATGGTTCACCAGTGTTTTGTAAAACCATCATCATCATTATTTTTTTGAGCTGCAGTGGGTAGAAATGGAGCAACTATGATTGAAAAAAGTTATTTTTATGAAATGGTCACTATATCCTGACAGTAGAACATGAGACAGGTAATCTCCGGTGTCCTCCGGTGCTCCTAACGGCATCTGCAAGATTGAACAGACCGGATGAAAACAACCAATCAGAGCCGAGCTGGAGCCTGCCATCTGTGAGCAGCTGTCCACCACTTGCGAACTCCGATCAAACAGTCAATCTAGGCAGCGTTGATCAAATATGAATCAATATTCTGTTACTCTAATGTCTATTTCTTGCCTCAAATGTTTTCAGAAATATCTTGTAGTGTACTGTTTAGCTGTAAAATGAGAAAGTTTGCGACCCTGCAGCCATGTTGAGATCAGTTGAGGAAATACCAAGCACCGCCCACCAGCCAGACCATAGCCAATAGGAACACTCTCTCTCTGAAATGACTTGGGATTGGTCAAGTCTTCTGTCACAGGCTAGATTTTTTAAAAAGCCTGAAAACAGAGCCATGAGGAAGTGCAGAAATCTAGTTTTCTCTCAGAACACTTGAATTATAATATGCTGAAAGGTTATTATGGAATTTTTGCCCAATGATGCCAAAAACTTGTTGCCTACTGAAGCTTTAAAAACCACTTGGACCTCTGAAACAGCCTGGACATGCAGTTGTTTTTACTTTAAAGGTGCAGTATGTAGGATCTGGCGCCATCTAGCAGTGAGGTTACAGATGGAATATTGTAAACTGAAACTTCTCCGGTGTACCAAGCGTGTGGTAGAACTACGGTGGCGGACACAAAAACGCGAATGGCCCTATCTAGAGCCCGTGTTTGGTTTGTTTGTTCTGGGCCGCTGTAGAAACATGGTGGCTGGCTCCGTGAAGAGGACCCGCTCCCTATGTAGGTATAAACGACTCATTTTAAGGTAATGAAAACTCAACGACTCTTATTTTCAGGTGACTATACAGTAATGAAAACATAATATTATATTCCATTTCTGCCAATAGATCCCCCGAAATGCTACACACTGTTCCTTTAATAGCTTTTACCTCTGACTCAATGCAGCAAATTGTGTAGCTGTCTGATAAGGCCCAGCAGATATTTTGTGTTGTGTACAGTAAATACGAACACTTGATTTTAAAGCATTAAGAAGTGTGCGTATAGAGTGCTACAGAAATGAGCCTTGAGTTAGCATTTTAGCACTTCCGGTTCCCTCATCTCAAAGTTAATGGGTTTTTTGAACGGGCTTTTAGTTAGATGCCTGAAGTAAGGTCTGTGGTTAACACAAGCTTAATTTAACGTTTTGATCTACGATATAAAATCATGTCAGTAAATATCCCACTTGTGAATTTTTAAGCTTTTACGTGTCTTATAAAAGGTGGTTGCTAACAAGTGGCTAAATGAGACTACTAAACGTCATCACGGCAACATGTCCACCTTTACAGCCTCGTTGTGTATACTCAAGTTCACGCAACCGTAATGTGTTCGCTTGTAGCCTAATGTTAGCTTTTTACTTCTGGTGATTGCATTCACACTTAGATAATCATAAAAGTGGTGTTCATTTGTGGAGATTATATTTTACGGAACAAAACGTGTAAGTATCATAAACGCGTGTTTGCCACAGAGTTTATTTTCTGCAATAATCCAAAATCCAATGGAAAAATCCCATTGGCTTTTTGTCGAGGGAACCCAGGGCGATGCTAACTTCCTGGTTGGCCTACAAAAATACGCCATCCCTGGAGCACTCTATTGATACTACACTAATGGCCGAGTCAAAATAAGGAAAGCTAAATACAGCTTTTTAAATTCTCATAAATGATTGAAACAAGTGTTTTTGAATTGTACTTGCATTCTAAAATGTGTCTTTACTGTATAAAATAGAGTGAAAAAACATAGCTGCCTAGATTAATAGCACACTATTAAAAACATAATAGGCTCTTTGTATTCACCATCACAGTGTGAAGGAGAAACATTTGATTTAGGCCTAATTTGCGATTTAATAAACCGTCCAGCTTAATTGTTGTGTACATTCGATTTTTCACATTTTTACAAGTTCAGTGTTGTGGCTGTGACTGTGTGTGTGTGTGTGTGTGTATGTGTGTGTGTGTGTGTGTGTGTGTGCTGCCGTGCCGTAGCTTCATCAGGTATAAGGAGAGGTGTTGACTTTATTCCGAGCCTCCAGTAACACCACTGACTCTGATAGTTCCCCGTCCCCGTGGGAATTCATTATAAGACAGCTAGAGGCTGCTTGTGGATGGTTACTGTGCTGCCCGTATGTTAACTTGTCGCTATCGCGCAAGGCAAACATGTGGTGCAGCTGCTTTCTCTGGCTGTGGGCAACCTGGAGAGATTGATTGGTGAGCCTTCTGTTTTATCCAGGATCAGGGCCACATTCAGTAGACATGGTGCCTCCGGAGAAGCAGCCATTTTCCACAGAAAATATGGCTCATTACCAGCACAGACAAAATGAAGGTGTATTGACTTTTTAACATCTTACAACGTACCTATTCCTGAGCCGTTTAACAACGAGCATTTGTCTCCTGGAAATCTTTTTATTCTCGTGTAACTGCAAAAAAACAGTCCGGATTTTTTTAAAATATGTCTCTTTTGACAAACACTGCTTCTGTCCTCATCTGTTTCAATTTGAATTTACACTCACAGGCTATGCACGTAAATACCCATACACATACAAACATACCCTTCCCCCCACATTTGGTCCATCAGACAGCTTTTAACACAAACCATTGGCCAGTGGATGTGTCTGCTCTGCTCAGGGGCATACGCTCTGTCCAGACCCTCAGTCTTAACTCTCTCTCTCTCTCTCACACACACACACACACACACACACACACACACACACACACACACACACACACACACACACACAGCAAAGACAAACACAATCAATTATTCAAGACTCTTGTTTTGGCTCATGTGTGTTTTTTTTTCTCTTATTATTTCTGTTCTGTTGTTTCTATAGCATCCTCTGGCAACCTAACAGCCAGGAGGGCCCGATGAGTGAGATACGAGGCCTGATGACTTGAGGTCTGTGTACGTCTTTGTAATTTAGATGGCAGCGAGTGTGATTTGCATGCACAGCCTTCAACATTGTCTCATTGTCTGAAGGAGATTATCCTCGCAGGCTCTCCACAACTGAGGGTTGTCAAAGACCTGGGCTTGGAAGACAAACCTTTGTCTCCTTGTTTATTTCCCCCATGAGTGGAAATTTTCAGCGTGGTCATTTTGGTGCAGTTAAAACCTCACATTGAAGCAGAGTAAATAGCACTCTGTCCTTTAGTTTGTGTTGTTTCTCGATCAGTTGTACCTCTACATATGCAAGGTACAGTTCATATTTTACATACAGGGTCTGTCATTCTTCAGTGTGCAGATTTGTGCACTAGATGGCACTATGGCACTTATTATTCAATGCCAATAGATAATTTCCATTTTGGAGGATTAAGTGTGTGCTGCTGACACAAGTGATGATCACAAACTGCTTGTTTTCCCCGAGCTGATGTTGATACTATCACGAAGAGCTCCGTAGCCGCTCGCATTTATTAATGAACCGCTTTGACCTTTAAAAGCGAAAGCAATGGTTTTGATTTGGACCGTTTCAAGTGAGATATATATGAATTTGGAGTCGTGTTAGTGGATCACTAAAGTTTATCTCCAAGTGTACATCTATCTTGACGGATTCAGAGATTATTATTTTTAAAGGCTCGAGTGAACATCAAACAAAATACTCTCCCGAATCAATGAAAACAGAAAAGAATCACATTGTGGTGGATATATTAGATGTGAATCCTTTGCAGCAGTGATGCCCTTGTAGCAGATCATATTGTAAATAAGATGGGTTAAATTGCACTTGTAGCTTCCCTTCAAACAGTCAGGCCGTATTCTCAAGGGGGGGACGAGAGAGTGCTGCAGACTCTTCCTCTAATAACGCAAGACAATGAGATCCCGGCTCATAACGTAGGCCTCCACTATATAGAACAAGTATTGGGGGCTTAGCAGCTAATAAAGTGGCAAGTCTTCAAATCCATGTCAGAAGAGCAGAGCGCCACGGGGACCTTTCATAACACGTGTATGTGCAGGTTCAACTGCAGTGTAAAGGTTACACATCCACATTGCACTGATCTAACCTGATGAGTTGCCTTAAGCCCCACAAATTTCAAGGCTGTGTTTCTTATTTAAAGAAGCAGAACTGAATAATTATCTTCGCTCTCTGCAGGATGACGGGCAAAGACAGGAGGGTGGAATGAATGTTTGAGATGCAATACAAAATACTACTGTGTGTCCTCTTTTCAATTATGTGGGCATGAAGCATTGACAGCATTTAAATCTGATTTTGTTTTACCACATATTTTGTACGGGTAATTTTATTTTGGTGTGTAATATAAGTGTAATACTAGGGCTGTCAAAGTTAATGTGATAACAACGCAAATGTGTTTTAACGTCACTAATTTCTTTAACACATTAACGCACCTTGTGATTTTTAGGTTGTAGCGGGCTCAGTTAAAGTGAACATCCTGGTATCATATGAAACTAGGAAACCTAAGGAATCCATTGGTATCAACCATGTCATACTGGATTGTCATAAAGGAGGCTAAATAATGCTCCAAACTTTGGTTTGGTTTACATTTTTGTCATTTTCAAAGGGGTCCCTTGACCTCTGACCTCTCAAGATATGTGAATGAAAATGGGTTCTATTGGTACCCACGAGTCTCCCCTTTACAGACATGCCCACTTTATGATAATCACATGCAGTTTGGGGCAAGGCAGCACACTGACACTCTGACAGCTGTTGCCATGTTATGATTTAAGCATGTCTTTTTATGCTAAATGCAGTACCTGTGACGGTTTCTGGACAATATTTGTCATTGTTTTGTGTTGTTAATTGATTTCCAATAATAAATATATAAATACATTTGCATAAAGCAAGCATATTTGCCCACTCCCATGTTATGTATAATAGGATTAAATACTTGACAAATCTCCTTTTAATGTACATTTTGAACAGATAAAAAATGTGTGATTAATTTGCGATTAATCAGGATTAAATATTTTAATCGATTGACAGCCCTATATAATACACATCAATTTTGTTAATTAAATCATGCTGCCCTTTGAGTTCACAATACACAGTCTCAGTAATTAGCCCTGATTGCCCGGTCTGTGCTTCATAAATGGTCTCTCCCCGCTTTCTCTCCAGTGAACCTGTCCTTCACTTGAACACTGACACTCCTCCAGCATTTCCACCCACTTTGTTTGTGACTCTTTGATCCACAGTATTCCAGTTAAAGTTACACCCATGCGCTGCAAGTTGAAACTTTCAGCATTGTTGCTCAGGGGAACCTTATACCCGTGGCGCCTTCTGCTTTTGTCCTTCCCTTTAGCAACAGAACTCTCCTATGGTCCCGGACAAAAGACTACTCACGACACCATTTTATGATCTCTGTGATGATACCGTTTCCTTCTCCTGCTCGCATGTTACCTTGGGTCTGCTCCTCTGATACAAAATGTTAATGTCAAAATAAAAAAAAAACATCATTAGGTGGTTCTCCCTTGAGACAATTGTTGATTTGACGAAAATCCTTTATCCTCAGATTTTAACTGCAAACAAGAAAACCAATTTAAATCAGTACTTTTTCCTATATGGTGCACAATAACATAAAAGTGTACAAACAGATGCCACCGAGTTGATAATAGAATCATAAAACCAAAACTCTAATTTGAGTTTTTTTCAATTAAATTGATGTGCAGCCGGACTACACTCATAATGCTCATTGTTTTCAGTGATTGTGTGCTTGTGCACATGTATTCATAATGTGCCTTTAAATTTGCATGTGTACACTAGAATTGAACATGCTTGTTAAGCCCAATTGAAGCCACAATTATAGCCATTTTATACGACAACAATATAATCCGGTGCGTGAGACACTTAAAGGCAAGAACAACAAATACAGTGTATTAAAGCAGAGTGTAAAGTGCTGCAATGTCTTGCCTCTCCAGTCTGTCTAATCACTATGTGAGTGAAACATTCATGGTACACTAGATCAGTTCAATATTTAATTTCTCAACAAAGACTACATGATGGAACAGATGCTCAAACTTTGTATGTTCCTCAGGAGAGCAAAACTCACTTTCATGGAAGCTATTGAGCACAGAGATTGTGATTGTGTACAAGCAACTTCTTTGGGGCTCTTCACCTATGCACTAAACGCACAGTCGTGGATGAAAAAAAGAAAGATGTTCAAACAAACTAAGTGTGCATAGTGAGTCAGTGCTCAAACCGCGGACTGAATACATCAATTGTTTACATCCAGGGGCACTGAAGACTCATGTGCGGAACCACATTAGTGATGCACCAGGGTTGGCCTTTGCCTCCATGTCACATTTCGAGTGAAAATTTGACTTGGCATGTTTACATAGGATTTCTTCATCTCCCTTTTAAACCCCTATGGGCAAACTGAAGGTGAGGGGAACTAAGATTATTATCCCCCGTTTCTCTGAGGAGCTTTTCTTTATGCACACCCTCGCAGATGTCGACATTTGGTTAGGCGGTGTACATAGAAGCCCCAGATTATCTGGCGCTTCAGGAAGTCTGTTTAGCTGAAGTTAGGAGTGGTTACTTTCCTGCACCTTCCCTAATTTACCCTTGTGTTTTGCAACCTGGAGACCTCCCGCGCTTAGTCATGCAGCTGTGTTAAAGTGTGTAAAAGAAAGAAAAATACTGGTGATTGAATATTACTGTCCATTCAAGGTCTTAGCTGTAATGATCAATAGGATCCACTTGTGCAGACCTAGTCACAGGAAGCGTAACAGATGGTGTACTATATGTCATAATGCTATGAAATCCAACAGGAATTGACAATTGAAATCCCACCCCGGAGTTTGCCTCTTTTAGCTTTGGCATAATCTTCTCAGGATTTCAATTGCAAAGTCAAAGAGAATAGTCGAGCACATGGGGACTAGTTATCTGGGGCAAATGCGGTCTAAGGTTGACAATGCAAAGGCTATGTTTATGTGCATCACACTTGCTATACTGAATGTTTCCCAGAGTGCAAGAACATCCTCCCCTGAATTATATTCCTCTTCCCACGTCCCAGCGCTGCCGTGGAAAGTAGGCCAAGTGAGCACCAGGGCGTTGCTTTTTTAAGATGATCAGTTTGTCAGTGTGGTTTTTTTTGTGTGTGCTCAGGACGGCTATTCATGTGGCTTGACTCTGTAGAACAAAGACCAGCATTATACAATTTGCAGCACTTCCAATAGCAAGGAAAAGGGAGAGGTTGGAAAAATAGGGACAGGACAAGTGTGGATGAAACAAAGACAAAAACACTGGCTTGTACTCTAATTCATTTACTTCCTCTTTTCCACCTCTTTGTTGCAGCAAAAAGGTCCCTTGCCAGTAACACTCCTCTGCAGGATCACACTGTACTCGGGCTGGCATGGATTATTTTTAGCTATTGCTGTGCAGCTTTTCACCTTGACTCTCTCTCTCTCCATCTTGACATCATAATTAACATTTCTGTTAATAGTAACACAGTTCAATATTAATAAGGATCTGTGGCTAAAATCAAAAATGCAGCTGTGGAGCGATAATGAATTTGCATTGCTCATATGTGAGCCACCTTGCCACAATCACCACCACATTTTGAGGATGAGGTTAAATTAGATGCACTTATGCAACATGTAGAAAATATACATTTTGATGTGATTGGACTCCTGCAGGTTGGTTGGGGCAGTATCACTACAAGTTGGCAATAGCTCCATCACAGGGGTCAACAGGCAAATTAAAGTTCTCTTGAGTATTGAAGGAAAGGCTGCTGCCTGTGTGGTCATGCACACACACACATAATAAAAAAAACAAGGTTAAAGCTGATGCCTCGTTTTGGAGACCACTTTTGCCAGGATGCAACATGTGCCCATACTTACTGATGAGGTTTTTTTAAATGACCTTTAAAGTCAGGTTTTTTCCTGAGTGTCACAGTCAGTTTGGTATTATATTATAATAATATGTTCCAATTTAGAGCTGAATAATCACATTTACCTCACTTCCATCAATGCCACTGAGAAATGTGAGGCGGCTGTGTGATAACTTTTTTTTTTTTTTTAAATATAAATAAAGAATTTTTTTTGACAGGCCTTGATGGACACAATCAAGACGGAGCCCCTTATAAGAGCGAAGGTATTTGGTCATGTGTATTTTTGGTCTAAATTTCCAGGGGATATTTTAGATGTTAATAGCCCTGAAGTGGTCTCGGTTTCTTATTTAATTTCTCTCGCCTTCTTTAAATGTAATTCGCCCACAGACTGCGCCGCGAGGCTCTAAACCGCGCAGAAAACTCTCTCATCATTTCCACAGCAGAATGGAAATGCAAATTGTGCGCGCGGGCAATGCCCTTGACAGAACTCACCACTGCACACAATTAACGTGAGCACTCTGACAGAAGTTAGTGACGAAATGTGAGGTTACAGCACATAATGTAGCACATAATGGACACAATGTTACATTAAACACACCAACATATATATATACAACTATAATCTACTACTACTAATAATAGTAATACTAATAATATTAATAATATGAGCACTCTGACAGAAGTTAGTGACGAAATGTGAGGTCACAGCAAATAATTTGCTCGTGTTTATTTGGACACAATGTTACTTTAAACACACCAAAAATATATATATATATATATACAACCAGCCTACTAGATTGACACCTTTCAACCTTGCACAGATTTTGTATTATTATATTTTTTATTGTGCAACATAAAGCAGGTTTAGTTTGATCTATCTGTTAATCATTATGATTTCATGGATAATTACATAAGACGCTGTGTTTCTGAATATTAGTTGTACATGTTTTATAATGTGTGTTATGTTTATTACCTTAATTTATGTACAATATAATTGTTGTTATGAGGTGTAAGAGCTCTGCCTCCCTTATGTCTCATACAAAATGCCTTAAGAAATCTGTATTTACTAATAATAGTAATAATAATAATATTAATGATGTGGCTTATGTGACAATTTAATTGTAAGATATTTTCTCCTCTCCTCAATCTTTTGGCTCTATAAATATGTATTTTAATTTATAATTTTGTTGTATTGTGGTCAGTAATTTTTTTTTTTTAATAATTATCTTGTTGTTTTTATTATTTAAGATAATTTATCCTGGACATAAACAAGCCTTTTTGGTCCGCTCTGTGGGGGGCTGTGGAGGGTGTTAGATAAACCTATGTTGAGATTTAGCTATCTTGTCACTGAGGAACACAGCTGCCTCATATCGACACAATGATCTCAAGTGTAACCAACGAGGGGCGCTGTCCGTCTATCAGCTATAAACTACTTGACACGAACAGCACCACATGATTGATCTCATCACTCTTGGCCATTTTGTGTTTTTACCCCCCTATAATTAAAAATAACGCTCAAACTGTATTTTAATATGATATTTGAATATGTCACATCGAATATAGCATGCGCATTTATTATAAGGCCTATAAAAGCTTCTTTAAAAATTTGGCTGATTGTGATTTTTTTCTTCTTCTAATTTTACTACTTCCATTTTACTAATTTCATTTTTTTTTTTATAATTATAATACATTTTTGTCTATTTCTCCCCACTTATGAGAAAATCACAACACAAGTACAGGCTATATAAAAGTTGATATTTTTTTAAATAAAGCTACAAGTGATGTGAATTTTTCAAACAAAAGGTTGTACATCTGTACTTAAATGTGATTTTTATTTTTGCGCAGTATAGCACATGGCAAACCTATAGGCTTAAAAATAAATAAAAAAGTAAACAATAAATATTAAGTTCAACTCTATACACAAAATATGATATGTATAAACAATGGAATAACATATAGGCTGGTTTGCTGTAAACAATAAGTGGGCTGGCTGCCTGTTTGTTCCATATGGAGTTTGGAGTGATGCGTAACTGTAGGCGTATTTGATTAATATTTAATCGAATAAAAAAAGATCACTTTAAAACAACCTCTGTGATAAACCCAAGCCGTGAGCGAACTTTGCTTGCTGAGTGCTAATAAGATTTTTTTTTCTTCTTTTTTTTTTTTGGCAATCAATTCATTAGGAAACAATGCAGGTGAGCATAATGGAAGTGTTGTCCCAATAAAGTGCATCGATGGACAGCTGGGCAGCGGCCGGCTGATTGACTTTGCCTTTTGACATCTGGGAGGCCCGCTGGCCCCTGGCACGCGTACAGGCTGATGTCGCCATTTACATGCAAATTTAAAGGAGATCATGAGGGGCCTCGCGACGTAAATTCACACAAAAAAAAAGAAGAAGACGTCACCCTCAATACGGAAGAGGCTCGAGACGCGGGAGGTCTTTGGAGTCACCGTGGACAGTTTTTTATTGAGGAGTTTTGGGTTTTTATATCAATGGTCAGGCACCAAAATCTGCAGGGTGTTCATTCATTGTGGCCACTGAATAGAAGAATGAGATAACAGGCCTCCGTGTCATCAAACGGTCATTTAAACGATGCATGGCAAAAAGATGCTGAAACAGTTTGTTTCCCTGCTTGTCATGCACCGCTTACCTTAAGAAAAAAGATTTTTCTTTATTAAAAAAATTAGAAAATGTGACCAAATATTAGAAAATGTGACTAAGATCCTCTAAACGAGCGTGGCCAAAGATGCTGAAACAGTTTGCACTTGTTTCCCTGCTTGTCATGCACCACTTACCTCCAAAAAAAGCTTTTTTTTAATTAAAAAAAATTAAAAAATGTGACTAAGATCCTCCTGCATGGCCAAAGATCCTGAAACAGTTTGTTTCCCTGCTTCTCATGCACCACTTACCTTAAGAAAAAAGCTTTTTTTATTATTAAAAAAAATTTAAAATGTGACTAAGATCCTCTAAACGAGCATCCTGCATGGCCAAAGATGCTGAAACAGTTTGCACTTGTTTCCCTGCTTGTCATGCACCACTTACCCTTTTTGTTTTATTAAAAAAAATAGTAAAATGTGACTTAAAATCCTCTAATTCCAAGCCAAAGTTTGCATGCACGCAGCCACTAAAACAAACTGTGGTGGGGGTGATGGGGGGATCAATAATTCTTTTATTTCTGATGCTACTAACATTTCCACCTAATGATGGAGAGGCGCATTTTCCACGGAATAAGCCCCACACACCACGCAGATGATCCCACAGAATGAGCTGAGACGGATTCCGGCTCCTGCGCCTCTCAGTCAGTGTGCGGAGCAGCAGCTGACTCCTCTCTCTCTCTCTCCACGTCCAGATGGCTCCTGCACACAGATTTGCATTCATTTTCCCCTCTAATATCTTCTGAAATAGCAGGGGCAGCTGCATTTGTTGTCAAATACGGTTTAAAAGTCCCTTTCAGGACAGCATCGTTACCTACGTGACGGGTGTGGAGATCCATTTTCCTTCTCCAGTCAACAGTATCAGATCTAAGAGGATTTGTCTCAAAGTCTCCTAATTTGATAATCAGATTTAAATCGCCTCGGTGCGTGTAATCAGGGGTTAAGTTCTAATAAGCGACTTGAAACTGTGTGCAACAAAAAAAAAAGAGCTTCTGTGCAAAAAAAAAGATATTTTGCAATCTGGGTAGAACAGACAAAACATTTACAACATTTGTTTCAACTAAGAGAATAAAAAAAGATTTATTTTTTTGTTTTTATACAAAGGGCCCCTTTTGAGTTTTTCATGATATTTCTTTCCAAAAATCTGAATTTATATTTCTCTTAAATAATAAAAAAGTTAAAAAAAAAATCCACACCCTCATATTGTGACTGGGCAATTTGGCAATAGATTGTGTAGAGGTGAAAGCAACAGCTTATAATTCACTTATCTTTGGCAGCAGCTATTAACCCTCAGCACCAGCTAGATAGATTGCTCAGGATATAGCACACATCTCTCTTCCTCGCACCCTCCCTCTCTCTCTCCCTCCATCCTCTCCTCCTTTTCACCACTAATGAACCGAATTGCTTGCTTGCCCCTCTCGGACAGAGTCAGACATGGAGGCAGTTGGCTCTTTAAAAATGATTAAGATGTTTCTGATTATTACTGATTTCAAACGGGGACGTGCATGAAATAAAAGAAGACACAGAACCACTAGGGTTTCCTGAAGTTTGTTTAATGTCATAAGACACTGGATTTTTTTTAGCCCATAAAAAAGAGGTCATAAAGATCTGACTTTCTGTAAATGGCACATGCGGTGATTTTATTATAATAATAATAATAATAATATGGATGCTCAGAAACGGATTTTCAAACTTTGCTCATATTGTATATCAATATAGCAATAAATAAAGAAATCTGTTCCGCCATACAAAACAATTAATCTGTTGTTAAAAAAAAAAAAAAATCCTAAATGAAAAGTTAATGCAAATTAATAGATTTATAATCATGTCTGATTCTATGAAAATCAGCGTTTGGATTAATTACATTTTAATTACAATAAAATAACCCCGCAGCGTATATGGAGTTAAAAAAAAAATGCACAAATGCATCTATCAAGTCATATGAAGAGAAACATGATCTGCCATTATTGAAATATGATTTATGGCCGTGCAGCTATTGAGATGCTTTCGATACATTATAGTGAGCAAAACAAATCTCATCACGTTCAATTTGTAATAATAATAACAAATATCAAATACTATTAATCCAATATAATAAAAAAAACATAACACGGAAATTGCAATCATTAAGGCCAGGCTACAAAAAATAAATAATAATAAGCAATGAGTTATTATTATTATTATTTCTCATTATGTGTCATGGTTACACCCGGTTGAATTTTTTTTTTCCCATATCATTATAATAAAAAAAAAAAAAAAAAAAAAAAATGAAACTCACCACATATAGGGGCCTAAGCAAGAGGAAAAAGTGGAGCGAATGAGAGTTTCTCAGGCTGCTGCACTATTGGGCTGGACGCGTCTACAGAGGAGCGCCTCTGCTGCTCTGACAGGAAGCGTCACAGCTCCATATTTGGGCAAAGCCACGCCCCTTACGCGTCATATTCTGACAGCGCCTCTCCCGTGGGTTTAGAGTTTTGGCTCCCGGGAAAGATTTCAGTCCTCTGGGAAAGAGGGCTTAGTTTTGCATGTTCCCATCCATCCTGCACGACGCGAAAGGGCCCCTTATCCACCTCTCCTGTGTACTAGGAACACCTCCACTGGTGATCAGCCCTTTTGCCTGTGTGTTTGTCTTGTGTGGAGAGGAGAGAAGCAGCAGCAGCAGCAGAAGCACCTTTTTTTCAGGGGAGTGGGTTTTTTATTCCAACAAGAAGAAGAAGAAGAAGTCCTGAAGGTTTTGGATGCGGTGCTTCAGGGATGTGGGCACTTTGAGAGCACTATAGCAGCATCATCACCCAACAAACACAAACCATCGATTTTTCTGTGAATAGCACAAAAAAAAAAAGAAAAGAAAAAAAAGAAAAAGAGGAACAATAGCAACACACAAAAAAAAACAATTCACTTTTTTTGCAGTCTGTGGATAACGCGCTCTCTAACTAAGTGCAGCACTTTGAGAATTGTTTCACATCGGACGGACTGAAGAGGGAGGCAAGACCTGTGGACCGGGTTTTCCCTTCGCAAGTGTGTCTCTGAATAAAAAAAAGCAACCCTGAAGGATAACGCGCTTGGACGTTTTTTTATTTCCACTTAATTTTTCTCGCAAAAGGAGGCATCTCTTTTTTTTGCACGCAAAAATTGTCCTAAATGTTTGGAATTCAGGAAACTATACCGCGCGGTGGGACGACGATGAAGGAGGAACCGCTCGGTGGACTGAACTCAGTCCGCTCCTGGATGCACACAGCTGGGGTGGTGGATGCGAACACAGCCGCCCAAAGGTACGGTACTAATGCACGAATGCATGCATGCCAACAAAAAAAAAAACCGCATCTGATTTTTTCTCACGCATTCCCCTTTCCTTCTCCCTCATCATATCGACCCCTCAATCCCCTGAATACTCTGTATCAATTACGGTCTCCCAATAAAAAAAATGCCCCCCCTTCGGCTTCTTTCATTACATCAGATTACCCATTATTGTGACAAATCAAGAAATCTCCAAAGCGTGCTTTCTTCTTCTTCTGCATCTCCAATGTTTTCCATCATCTTCTTCTCCATCATCTCCTATATTCTCCCCGGTGTCCGGTGCTTAACCGAGATGGTCTCTTGTTTTCTCCCCGCAGCGGTGTCGGCTTGGCACGGGCACATTATGAAAAGCAGCCCCCATCCAACCTCAGAAAATCCAATTTTTTCCATTTCGTCCTGGCTCTGTATGACAGACAGGGTCAGCCCGTGGAGATCGAAAGGACAGCTTTTGTGGACTTTGTGGAGAAAGACAAAGTAAGCTGTGTATTTTTGGATTTAAAAATAAAAAACAACCCTCTGTACATATAATCAGCACATGTATCGAAATTATGTTATCTGAAATGGCAATGGGTTACTAAAAGGGGTTGGAGTCACGTGTATAATATTGATTTCTTTTTTTTAGAAAAATAACTCAATTCGTTGATGACAGAGAGTCGTTTTTTTTTTACAACTTAAAGCTGTTTCTCTTCTTTTTGCACAGATATTGTCAACACAGACATGTGCTGGTGTTGTTGGTGGTTTTATTTATATGCAGTTGTTCTATTGATGTTTGATTTTCACCAAAAAACTGTTGTCTTCTGCAGGAACCAACCAGTGAAAAAACTAACAATGGGATACATTACAAACTACAGTTATTGTACAGCAACGGTGAGTTCATATTTCTTTTTGCAAACACACGTGTGCAAATATATCAGTTTGTCTGTCTGCGTAAAAACACATCATGATAATAATAATAATAATAAAAGCATGTCTGATAATTTTATAAATGCAACCACTGTCTTTTTATTTATTACATGTTGCTAAACTTTTGTTTTTTAATTTATTACCCCACAATATCTCAAAACTCACAAGTGCTTCTTCTTCTTCTTCCTCCTCTTCTTCTTCTTTTTCTTCTTCTTCTTCTTCTTCTTCTCTCTCCAGGCGTCAGAACAGAACAGGATCTTTACATTCGGTTAATCGATTCCATGACGAAGCAGGTAAGCTGCTGTTACACTTTGTTTTTACGCACACCCAGCATGCATGGTTTCACTTGTGCAAAAAAAAAAACTTAACACGCCGTGCAAATCATCACCCCAGAGATCCTTCATGCACCACACGGTTTCCCACACCAAAAAAAAAATTAAATAAAGAAATGTGCTTGCAAAAACAATAAAAAAAGTTGTGGCACAAAATAAATTAACAAGAAAACACAGCTTTCCATTTGGACTGTTTATGTTTGTGGCTATATATCATATTGCAAAATAATCTGTAGCCTAAAGTCAACTGAACTCTGGCAGGGTTCTTTGTAGGCTCACATTAAAATTTAACATCTGCTCCAAAATCATCTGATTTGACTTTTCCTGCAAAGAGTCAGAGGTGACGCTCCAAACATTTAAAAAAAATAATGCAAAAGTATTATATCTAAAATATAAATATTCATATTTTTGCTGAGGTGCATTTCACTTTTCTTCACCCACAACCATATTCGAGTGACTTTTAACCCAGAGCACCAAAATGTAATTTTCGTGTCTTAATGCGCATTTTAAGCCAACGCAAAGATTTGCAAAGTGAATTATAATTTGGGGGATAAAATCAGACGTCCTTATTTCGACTCCCCGCCTCGTGTTTCTGTATTAAATGGAGGGTTTAAGGCAGATCTTTCTGAATAGAGCCGTGCAAAAGGAGCCACTGGTCACAGACAACATTCCTGTGCGAATGATCCGAGTCAATGACGCAGAACAAGCAATTTATGGATTTCTGTTTCTACAGCTGCAAACAGCCACATAAATCAAACCAATATAGATAATCGCCCAGTTCCTATAATAATAAAAGAAGAGAAAAAAAAATACACATCAGGTCAAATAGCACAGCATTTAAAAGTGATGATCAGATATGTCACCTTTTCACTCTCATATTTGGCTTTTACGCGTGCCAAAAAAAATATGAATGGTATATAAACATGAAAGAAAAACCACGCTTTTTTAATTTAATTATATTTTTAGTTTTTATTATTATTATTGGTTTTTTTTAAAGTATTTTATTCAATAATGTGGTGCTTTTTTTGCCTGCATGCACTTGGTGCCGGTTCAGCTATACGAGGGAGTGAAGTGTCTATCCTTAGAAATAGAAGGAGGAGGAGGGAGGAGAAGAGAAGAGCTGCAGAACTGATAGCTCCACGCCATCTGTTTCAGCCAATGCTCAAAAATTACTCAACCGTACCGCCAGACACCGCTTTTTATCCACAGAAAGATCATTGTTAGCGGCTCAAAATAAACAACAGATTGCCCATTAACACTTTCCCCCAAATATCCCCAGATTATAAGCATATTGATGACACTTCTATTGGATCTCTCCTTATGAAAATCTCACTGTCTCCCTCTCTGTCTCTCTCTCTCTGAGCCACAGGATATTATCTAGATTACTAAAAATAAAAAAATAATATATTTTTTTTAATTATTATTATCACCATTCATTTTATAAGTAGATTTTTTATTATCACTGCCACTAGAAATATTGTTGTTGGTGTTATTATCATTTTGTAATTGTCATTGATGTTTTTATGAATTAATATAATTTACAACAGTGATTATCTTAACCATGTTTCCTTACTTAACCTTTGCACTCCTCTAATATATTCTGTTGTCCTATAACAATCATGTGTATTCATGCCCCTGATTTATTCTATTAAGTGCAAAAAATAGCAGTCTAATTATTTGTGAATTTATGTGAATTAATATGTGTTTAAGAGGTGACTGTGTTTTCACTTTTATTTCCATCTCATCTCTTTTCAAAGGCCATAATTTATGAGGGTCAAGACAAGAATCCAGAAATGTGCAGAGTTCTCCTTACCCATGAAATTATGTGCAGGTAAGCATTATTTTTTTCTTTTTTTTAGCTCTGTCCATTTTGCAGATCCAGGCAAAAAGTAATTCCCTCCCCTTCAATAAGTTTTGACACTCATGATGTGATGCAGCAATCCAGACTGTCCTGTGGTCCTTCAGCAAACCACAGAGAGATGCTGTCAATTCTAACTTTGATAGGATTCAACTTTGATATGAATATGCCAGTGAGAAAATGAACTGACTGTCTTTTTCAGTGAAGGGAAATTGAATATATAATAAAAGGGTCAGTGACACAGTACATAAGTTATGTTTTTTAATTCCCAGCTTATTTATTTTTTTATTCCAAGAATTGTATGTCATCATTTAAGCCTGCCAGAGACAATGTGTTTCCTGTTAACTTATGCATAGGCATTGCATGCCATGTATCAGTTTTTTTCTTTTTAACACAGAGTCAGTTGCTAGGTTGATCCCACCTGTCAACAATGATCAGCCAGCCTTTTAGCGTCATTTAACCACATAAATCTCAACCTCTCATATTGCTTCTGCTATTCAGCGGTGTCACTGATACTAAAAGGGAAAAACGCCTTTTGTTGTTATTGTCGAGCTCAGCATGAGCTTTGTGAACATTGAATTCGGATACTGTCGGTTAACCTCTCCTTTGTTGCACCGGTGCATTGTTCAAGTTGCTGGTTGGGAAAGCAAGTGCAGCATGAGAGCTGAGAATGATTTGTCTTGTTCCATGCATAAACTCATCACTCACGCTCAATTTATACATGCATCCATCACTTATTTGTGACACATTGAATATGCTGCGTGCTCTAGAGGTAATATTTTTTTTTGTCAAGAGGAAGTGTGTTTTGCTGCTGAATAAAAGAACTACTTTAACTGCTGCCTATTATCAGATAAGAAGATCTACATAATAAGAGCACTCCTAATAGGAATTATCTTTTGATATCTTCTCTTATTATATCTTATTTTGTAGGGCATGTCATACATTTTGAATTATATTTTTGCTCTAATACACCGCAGCGTCTTAAAGCCATAAAACACATCTTTATTACTGCTGCTGGGAAGTCATGTAAATCACACATATTTAAATAACGTGTGCTTGACTGACAGTAGCTTTGCACAAAATCTTTGTTTTTCTCCCCTGCACCATATGGCATAAATCAATCTTATTCATATATGTTTTCATTTCTTCTGGAAGCTAGGATGATGTATTTGTTTATTTTTGCACTTTTTGATTCAAGTCCCAATCAAAGAAGTGAAAGGCAGCTAGCTATAGGCTTTGGGAGGGAGGGGTACAGGAGGGGGAGATGGCTGAAACATGTGGTGGAAGATAGATTAGTGCTTTTGAGGCCATAATTGATAAATGCCCTGCAGAAATATTGGTTGAGGGTGGCACCTTGCATCTCCCTCAGAAATAGCAGCTTGGCAATTAGAGGTAAACAAAAGCTGAAGCTGTGAAAAGTGACTCCCCTGCCTCCTGGCCCAATCCCCACTCCCCTCCCCTCCAACACTAAGCCAAACAACACAACATGTTGTTTTCACCATTTTTTATCAGCCATCAGCATCAATGGAATGGATAGATTGAGTGAAGGAAATCTCGTGGTGATTTTTCCCCCCCCACCATAATCAAAACCACTCCGAGGCACTTAATAAATGTATGTGGTTTTGTGTGCATTATTTATTTATTTTTATTTATTCAGCAAAGTGTTTGCCTGCTCTGAAACCTCGCTGTCTGTCTGTGTCCCTACAGCCGATGCTGTGACAAGAAAAGCTGTGGAAACAGGAACGAGACTCCGTCAGACCCTGTGATCATTGACAGGTAGGGTTTGTGTGCACGCTTCCTCCAGTGCTTGTGAACGAGTGAGTGTCTTAAATGGATGAGTGAGTGGATGAGTGGATGCATGAGCTCGTGAACAAATGAGCTGCCTCCCGGTGTGCCAGACGGCCCAGTTGGGCTGACTTGCATCTCACACGGCTCCACAGTGTGGGAACTGTGGGTGATTCTTGTGTGAGCGGCTGAGGGGCGTCTTTCCCAGGTACCTGTGCACCGAGGGGCGGTCACCACCTGGATAGGGTTTGTTCAATCACAGGTGGTTCAATCACTAGAGGATCATGCTGGGAATACACCTAATTAGCTTAGGCAACTTCACATTTATTTGGCTGGCTTCCCCTCTTTGTTTACGACAGTGATGCTTGCACTGTCAATATTTTTTTTTTTTTCATTGACTGTTTCCCTTCTCTAGCTGTGAGCGAGACGCCATTAAAGTTTGCGTTTTAAAAAGGGATAAACATTTTATGTCTGCTGTTTTGTTCGGCACCTTCGGGGAAGTTGCATTTATATCACCTTCATCACCTTCTTAAAGAGGGAGAATAAATGGTCTCCTCTCAGGCATTGACATTTTTCTCACACTCTGTGAAACTAGACTGTATGTCCTGGTCAGTGCACTGTTAAGAATTTCCCAGTAAAATAACAGTACAGAACTGGCAGCAGGGTTGCCTTTATGTTACTGTAAAATTAACATTATTATACAGTCTGTGTATACTATACATTATTTTTTGCCTAGATGAATAGACTTAGCAGGTTACGGACATAGGATAGTCACACTAAATACAATTAAAGGCACTTGTTAGGAAAAAGGCTATAATAGACTTGTTGACACTTTTCCCAAAAATGTGTGTCTATAGCTGGCTACAAGCACAGAATGAAAACCAGAACAACATGTGAGTGAAGAACAGAGCTAATTCATTGATTTTACAATCATGTACAATGTACAAGCCTCACAGATCAGGTCCCAGAATTAAAAAAATACTGCATTAAAAAGTGTTACTTATGATACTTTAGACAGTTGATCAGCGGTAAAGTGCTGTTTTTTTAAGAATGCATTGAGCGTAATTTAACAGGTTTCCTTTTGTATTAACAGTAAAGCACTGTTTTTAGCAATAACAGGTTAATACTGTTGAAATCCTGCTGTAAATTAACAGCAATTGTTTACAGTGTGTGACTATGTTTAGGTAGTTCAGTGTAGTGTGTGTGTGTGGTGGATATAGGGGGTGAGGCGGGGGGTGTCGTTTGGAACGTCGATCTCAATGTAACTCTCACCACGTAGTAGGGAGAGACAGCAATGCTAATGTTTGACTAGCCGGAATCACTGTTTGCTTAGTGGAGAATGCCTGGTATCTGACAGAGGGGACAACTCTCTTATTAGTAATCAAATAGGGCTGAGCAGTTGTTGCTGCCACTCCACTCCAGCGGCTTCTCATGCATCAGGAAGTAGGAGCTGGCTGCCCTGGGAGCCTGGATGGATTACCAGAGCTACTGCTGTCTGAACTCAAACTCACACAGACACACGTAGAGACGAGGACACAAACACACACACACACACACATACACGCACGCATGTATGTTGTTTATGCTCGACAGTCACAGTGCATGCACAGAACTGAGGTGTTTAATGTCAGGATTTTTTTTTGCTGTATCTGCTACCTGCTTAATTCATTAGTCAAGTGCATTTGCTAGTGAAGGGAACATTAACATATAACTTGAGACGTCTACTTTGCCTAATTTCCGCCGCTTTCATGTTTGCTTTGTGTCGCTCTGCTGCCTTTTTTACTGCTTAGAGTTTCGCACACCATTGTTCTTCAATCTGCGGGTACAAAACATGTAACATAAGTACAATAAGCAAAATGAACGCATAGAGAATTAAAGTCAAGAAAGAGGGGTGGGAAAGAAAAAAAAAAGAACAGGGGGGGGGAAAAAGAAGCGGATGGATATTGTAAGCTCAACCGGCTCAGGGAGGGCTCGGATTTTCATTGTGACGAGCCTGAATGGGAGCAGAGTATCCCTTTCCTTGCACAATGAGCGGCTCTGTTGAAACACAAAAGCATATGTTCCTCATTAGACCCTCCCATTGTCTCCATGTCGTAACTATGAGCCCGTCAGCTCACCCTAACAGACCCACACAGGTTCCCAGTGACTGGAGGAGGCTCGCGGAGAGGGGTGCCGGTGAAAGGTTGCAGGGTTTAGCTTTAGAGTTACGGACACACACGGCCAGAGCAACACTGGCTATTTACCTACAATTAGTTCCCGCTGTGCATACGGGTAAGCTTTTAGTTAAAGCTTCCATGTTTTACAGCCGTCCCTGTTACATCTGTCATTTTCTCATGCACATCATTACAGGCACCTGTGCTGCGGTCGCTGCTGGCAGAAACTGATTATTTCCAATTGAGTAGAACATAGTTGAGTGACATAAACCTAGAGGAGAGGTTTGATTGTTGAATCAGGCATGTCTCATCTGTCTACAATTACAGCGTGAAAACCGGCTCGCACTGCCACATTTCCTAGAGAAACAGTAGCATGGCCGAACCTTAAGAAACAGATTTGGAGTGAATCATTGATGGCGTTCATTCGCTGTAACATTTTCCCAGATGGTAAGAGGGGGGAAAGCGCGCACAGCTAGCTGGCATCTAGCAAGACATTAACTGGCGTTCCCATGGATCTGGCATATCCAACGGAGTTTGGGAAACTTATCATTCCAAATGTGTCCTATTTTCCTGCGGTCAAGCCAGACATCTGTTTACCCTATTTTCTCTCAGAGTTTTGATACAGATTTTCACTCAGATTTTTTGAAGAGGAAGGATTCTCTTTAAAAAAAAAAAAAAAAAAGAAAAAGTTCGTTAGATATAGGCCCAACAGCTGTCACAAAGTTTCAGCACTGCTTGGTGTTTAAATATTTCAGCACTTACATTTGATGCCCTTGCATTATTCATACGCCTTTTTTGGATGAAGAAAGGCCCTATTTCTGTTACATTTGGGTGTGTTGTGACTCAAATTTCAACATCGTTTAAGGAAAGTCAGCACATATTTCGCTCTACAGAAAAAAGTCTATTGTCTTTCAATAGTGCGCGCATGTGCTTTTTCAAGAAGTCAGTTACATTAAATAAAAGAAACATTTATATCGTGTCTAATTGCAGCACTTTTGCCATGACCGCATCACTTTGCAGCATAATCATCTCTCCCCTTTATAAATCCAGCAGTGCTACAGATGTCACATTTATAAGTTAATGGTGCCTTAAAGTAAGTGGGGGTGTAGGTTTATTCAGTCAGTAATTTGAGTCTTTAGAATTATAGTGATGAGGTACCCAATATCTGATTAGATGGCTTCCCCATTTACAGTGCATGTAGTGTTTAGCCAAACATAACTCAATTTGCGATGACTCTCCTGGTGTGGTATCTGTCTTCGCTCTCTCGCATATTGACTTTGTCTTCTCTTGTGTGAAAGATTAGATACATTGTTCCGGCTTACACATGGATTTTGTAATAAAGGCAGCACATGTTGTTGAAAGAGGAGAGAAAATGACTCATTCTGCATGTCAGGGTTCAAAGGTCACGCTTTACTCTGAAGAAGCTGGAGCAATTTATGCAAGACAGACACAGAGAGAGAGAGAGAGAGAGAGAAGGATGTGTTATCAATGTGTATTCTGCCCATATATGAATTTTGAATTTAATGTATGTTCATACAGTTTAACATCTCGTGTCAATTTGCGCCGCCATTCACAAACAGATCTCGGACCAGATCTAAACATGTCAGCTCCGTTTTTATTCCAGCGGCTACGGCACTCCCTTTCACTTCCTGTCACAAAGGTCAAAGAGCACTGACCTTTGGAGCGCAGCCCAGCCGCTGAATAATTCATGACATTGACTTGTTTTTTTCCTCTTATTTTTTCCCCTTGTCTGTTTTTTTTTTTTTGGTCAGCACACATGGTTGTGCTGTGGGAGGCTTTTATTCATTTAGCTCATTTATAAAGGCCTCACCGCACCTGTTCGTGTGTTAATGCGATTAAATTTTGGCCTAATGTAAATTTTGCTTAGCTCTCCGTTATGTCCCTCATTAGTGCGCCTGTATTTTCCAAATGACTTTGCGTTATCGTTCATTTGCGGAACACCTACGAGGTCATTTCCCAGAGTGCACTTGACTTGTTGTCAAGTTGTTTACCAGGAAAACAAAAGACCGCAAGCCTTAGGACGTCTCGCGCGCGGTTCCCTCGGCCTTCTAAGAAATAAATCGGGGGAAATTTGTGTGCTCCCATCTGGTTTTTGCAAAACCGTGATTACCTCCAAAAGCTGAACAAATGCCAGTATTTATAAGGTCAGCCCTTTATGTGGAAATGTGATGTAAATGAGAATCAGCGAAAGGGGACATTAAACAAAATTAAATTCATTGTCTCCTTTAATGTCATTTACATTTTTGGCTAAGCCCCGGACTGTCAAAGAGGATTTCTAAAACCATTTTAATTGCACATCAGCATTGGAAAGGAGGGTGTGTTTTCACAGAGCGGCTGTCTTGATAACCTGCGAAGAGAAGTCTGTTTATGAAGTACCTAAATGGCGTGTTTTCACCGCATCTGTAGAGGGGCAATTAAGATGGCACTCGGAAGGTAGTGTTAATCTAGCATTGTGCTCCCACCATCCATAATGAATGCAGTGGATGGGGGTCACTGTTGTGATAGAGAGTTGATTGCTGCAGGTGTTGCTTCTGGATTTTTTTACATTGAGCTGTGGGACCTGCACTGCAATGTGTTTTTTAGGCTTCCCAGTGAGTCATTTAAAGCTGTTAATGTGTGTGGGAAATGCTCTCTTTCTGTGTTTACATGCACATCTTTTTATTTGGGGCTTATAAATATCTCAGCGTTTTGCTCATTGGTGCAATTCGTGCGACAGATGCGAGCTTTTGACGCCCATTGAGAAATTGGAGAGCGAACTGGCCACCCCTGCCTGAGCCGACGTGATGTTTGAGTGAAGCCTGTCTCCTCCTGAGCCAGAGTAGGAAGAGCAGGAAGTGTTGAGAGCGAAAGCTGTACTTGGCAGCTCTCCTTTGGCTTGCACTTGCCGAAAAATGAAACCCAGACCCCTCTCCGCAGCCCCCCGAGCCAGAACCTTCCTTCCCCAGCGCTCCAACATCCAGGATTGGGTAATACTGTTCACTAAGCAAAACATTACCTCAAATTATTCTCGCCCTGTTTTCTATTCCCTCCTCCCTCATGTCGGTTTTATCGCAGTTTGTAAATGTCAAGACACGTACAAAGACGCACAGTATAAATGATATTTTCCAAATTATGCTCACATGTTTGGGTTCACATGAGTGGCGGCTGAACGTAACGCGGTGCCTGGCGCTCCCGTGGGAGACCCACCTCACTAGGGTAGGATTCCCCAGTGGCATCAGCTAATGGCAAGACTTGACAACAGCAGAGAAGCCGGGGGTGTTGTGTTTTACTAGCGCTGAGCAGGGGTGATGACTTTAACATGTGTGCAGAGAAAGACTGAGATGTTTGTGCGGTGTGTGCGTGCGTTGCGCGCGCGCTTGTGTGTCCCTGCGCGTGTGCACATGCACGTGTGTGTGTTCGTTGTGTGTGTGTTAGTGTGTGCGTGCTGTGCTAAAGAGAGAGGTGTGCAGCACGAAAAGAGTGGCGCGGGCCAACAGAGCGACGGATTCGGCTCCAGCTTGACGGCAGTGAAAGACGAAACATGGTTCCACATGTGTTGAGAAAGAGCAGTCCATCTGTCCATGGAGACAACCCCTCCCCCCTTCACCACCCCCTTCTCTTTCCCTCTTTCCTTCTCCTCTTCTCCTTCTCTTGCTCACCTCCCCTCCCCACCACCACCACTCTTTACTCCCCTGGTTCACTGCTGACAGAAACAAGGCCAGAGCTGGGGTGATGTGATGAATGCTGGGCCAAGAGCAACACTGGACGTTATACATACACACACACACACACTGAAGAGAAATAAGAAAAGGTTATCAAAGATTTTTTTTTCCGGTGTATATGATGTTAAAGTTTCAGTTGCATTCACTGACTTGGTTTTAACGCCGCGTTCATGTGATTTAAATCCAGCTGTGGCGCAATGGAAGTGATTTATTTTTGATATTATGAAAGAAAACTATTAAGATTTATTCACCTCGTCTTCTTCTTCCTGACACGCTGTCGCAATGAGCCACCACGGTGAAAATCGTACATTATTGAAATTAAATCCGAAGTAAATAAAACATGCCACTCTTTCTCAAATATTTAGCAAGCGCTCCTTTATAATTCAACTTTGTGTCTGTTTTGAAGACGCTGTTTGGTTTCTTAAAGCATTAATGACGCGAGAAAGAGCTTTTGTCGAACAGCTCCCGATTCTGTGAATCGCATTCAGGTCACTCGGACCTTTTTCTTTTCTTTTTTTTAGCCATTTTTTCTTTTTGAAAAAGGGTCTCCTTTCTTTCTCTTGGCATGTTCTCACTCCCATTCAATCCTTATTAGGTTTCCCCTAATTGTCAAACAAACTGTTGGGTCAACCTCAGTCGTATCTGGCCGTAAAACAGCACATTAGGCCCTGGTGAGGGATATATGTGGTATTTCATCGGAGACGGAGTAATGCTGGGGTTTTATGGTTAAGTACCAGTTCACGCCCACGCCATTTGTTTCGCATTAGAGTGGAGGTTTTGTAAATCAGATCAATATGTTCGCTGAGATGTGATTCCTCGTCGGGATCTCCCGAGTCGTTCTTTCCTCAAGTATTTTTCTTAGGGGACTGGTTGTCGATGCGCGCTCCTCTGCCCCCTCCCAGCCTTCCCCTTTTTCTCCCCTACCTCCGTCACTCCCTCCCTCCATCTCCACCTCAATCTATTTCCATTTTCTGAATGTAGCAATTTGTAGTGTGACACGGGCAAGATTAGGATGGGAAGCAGTCTGAAGATTTCATCGGACATGGTCCTGCTCCCGCTGGCGTGAGGTCACAGGACAAAGATGGGGCTGGGGGGGCGGTGGGGGGGGGGGGACTCGAGGAGAGGGTCATCAGTTACCTCGGGGAAACGAGCTGGTCCGCTGGCTGCTCTGTTGGCCCCAGGGGTGCCTGGGATGTATCGGAGGAGAAGCCCCAGAGAAAGAGCCCTGAACCAGTGTCATTTATTAAAAGTGACAAGTTATTTCTAACTATAGCTCTGTTTTTATTGTTTTACAATGCTGTCGTTTGGAACGGTGCCTCCCCCTTCTCTCTCTCTTCAGGAATCACAAACAAGTGACAAATGAACGAGGTGACCTGCTTTTTTTTAAACACACATGCTCGACGGCCACACATGTTAAATTGTTGTAAATTAAAAAAACGTGCGGGTTTAATAGAGATCGAGCGTATGATAAGCGTAATGAAAATATTTCACCATTCACCAGTTTTTCTCCAGGACATTTGTTCAGTAAATGAATAACAGCTTTACAGTATGAATCTGGAGCTGACCTCCGCATAATCAGTACCAGAAGTTCCGCAGAACATGACCACACCACGATGTGTGTGTGTGTGTGTGTGTGTGTGTGTGTGTGTGTGTAGAGAGGAGAGCTTCAGCGTCTATTTTAGAGACTTTTTTTAGTTTCTTTATTAAAAAAAATACATTCATGCTAATATTCATGCTAATAATGGAGTATTTATTCAATGTTTGAGCTCTTCATTTAGGGTCACTGAGGTACTCTGCTCCCCCTCTTTTTTTTTTTTTACTGCCTGCCCCAACTGCGTTAATGATATATGACAGAAATTTCCTTGAGCTGGTTCAGTGGCAAGAAAGGTCCTGGCTAGTCTATATCAATCCATCTGACTTATGTTCCCATGTCTTGAATTACCGCTTGATGGAAACCTGCTGCGGGCTTCTCTTGCCAATTGAAATCAGATCTCCTCCACAGCCTGGTGTGATATTGATCCATATTCAACACCCAGGCAGCCGATCGATCAGTATTGATTTACAATAAAAAACACTCCTGTGCTTGTTCAGCACTGCGATCGATACTTTAAAGCAAAAGAGGGGGAAAAAAATATTTTAAAAGAAGAAAAAAAAACGGGATTGTGCTTTTTTACCACACGGTGACCAGCTGGAATGTATAAAAATGGGATGTTTCATTTTCATTAGAGGGGTTTAAGTGACCAAACCTTGACCACACCGGCGACCGGCGACCACGTCCACAGTGAGCGATGATCCTCTCCCGCCATGTGAGACGAGCCAATAAAAAATGGTTTAACGGGATGACACTTCTATAAGGACTCATTTATTGAAGGAGGTGTGTCTGTTCCTGAATTAGTGGCACATCTGCACGGCAACGGGGAGCGCTAAAACTGTCATATCAAATCTATGTGGAAATTGAAACGGAATGCTAAAAGTGGCGGATCAAGCCCGAGCACTTTAGCTTGATTTCGCCGTGTTAACAGGATGACATGATTTCCTGTGGTTTTGATATTAATTTGTCCCATTCTTTTTTCCCGCCTGCACACATGCCGGGGCCTCCCGCCTCCCACACGGCCATCATTAGGGCCCGGTACAAACTGGAACCGACTAAGGCGACCCACTCAGCTCCAGTCCAGATCCACTTTCCTCCCTGTCACATCTTAGTCCTAATCTCTCGGACTTCCTCCCCTCTGCCAAATAACCGTTCCCATCCAGCAGGTCCCAGCACTGGCCCGGGCTGCCAACATCTGAAAGTTATTATCCCCAATCTCTGACATCCAGGAGTTTACAGTTATATAATGATGGGGAAAACCACATGTCCCCAGAGGCAGAGAACATTTTTGAGATGCCTCCCCATCTGTTTTGGGGGAGCTGCCCATTTTGGGCCAAACTCAGAATGGCAGGCAGATTTTTTTTGTTGTTGTAATTTTTATTTTCTACCACTGGAACAGGCCAGTCTGGGAATCATTATATGGGGTGATAAAGCAAATCCAATTGGGTCAGGTTCCCCTCCACACAGCGCTGGTGGCACCAGCTCTCCCTGCCTCGCTGCTCGTCCCTGACTGTGTAAGTGGCGGTTGTTTGTTTGTCCTAGAGAGGCTGGGCTGGGGGGACTAATGCAAGCCCGGGGGCCAGCCAGGTCGGAGGCGACGGTAAACCCGAGCCGCCTGGTGTATCGCAGCGCTCCCCTCGCTGCTGGCTCGGCCTTGTTTGGACTGCAGCTCCGGTTTGCTTTCTTAGAGGGAAGCTGAGCCTCCGTAATCATTGAGCCTTTTGCTCGGGTGGGGAGCACAGCCGGGACCAGAGGGAGTGATGACATAGGTCCGCAGAGGCCTGGCCCGGTCCACCCCTGCTGCTCTTAGCCTATTTATTTTCTCTTCTCATTGTATGGTTTCAGTCACACCATATTATGTTCGGACCTTATGCACGTGCACTCCGATGTGATGAGGTGCATGGCGTAAAGCTGTAGGCTTTGTTTTTACTAATAACGCCGGGGATTAGTGACTTGCTGACCTCAGTGTAATCTTTATTAGTCTGTTAACTATATACCCTAACTGATGTGAGTGCAGTGACACAGACGTGCAGCTCAGGACAACGCAAAGTGGGAAACTAACCAGATTACATGCTATTATTAAACCAATATGTAACAGATTATGTTAGATGGAGATGGGAGATGAATCTATGTTTCTGCTAAAGTGTTCCAAAATCTTACAGATTTAGATAATTTAAAAACCCCCCATCTCGCCCCCTGGGCACTCCTCAAAAATGTTTTATTCAACATCACCACTCTGTTCTGTTTTGTTACGTTATTGAAATGGGTTGTCGATTCGAATAGAGTCAACCTGGTGGGCCAATCTCATTGTAGCCAGTGGAGAGTGAAAGCCATCTCTGCGGCGTAACCTCACCAGAACACACACAGAGATTGGACGAGGGGGGCAGTGAGAGCGAGAGTGCCTTCTCCAGATGGAGATCCCAGATATGGCGGGAGGAGGGTGTGGGGGGGGGAATGTCCGGGCTATTTTCCAGCGTTTCCATAATGGGAATCTACCCCTTGCTTGCTTATTAAGTTGTGCACACAAGGAGGAGTGAGGAGAGGGAGATGGAGAGGAGAGGAGATAAGGGCAGGCGAGGCGAGAGATGGACAACCTGCGCGCCGTCACCTCTCTGTTGTAAGTGTCAAGCAGACCCTGTCGGAGAAATCACAGGTCATGTGGATAGATGATTGTCAAAGCGCTGCGTTGATATAAGGGCTTTCTTTTCTTTCCCGCTTTGAGCCGCGGCGGCGCATGATAAGATTTGTTTTTGTTTTCTGTTGGAGAGGGAGAAAGTATGACGCTCGGGTCAGGGAGGTCGACTCGGTGGGGTCACGGGGTCACGGCCTTTTTGGTACCTGAGTAACCTCACATGGCTAAGCCATTTCTCAGGCTCCCTGAAATGATGGCGGGGTGCGCAGGGGAGGGGGTTCGGGTGAAGGGGTGGGCAGGAGAGTGATCTATCAGCGGCAGCGGCAGACATGCAGACAGAATGGCAGCTACTGCAGCTAAACAGAGTGAGACAGATAGGCAGAAGTCTCTCATACGTAACACCGGGAGCTTTAAGACGACAGCGCTGAGTGTTATGGATGCTTGACATTGACCTCTTATACAGACATGGAGTATTTATCAAGATTGTAGGACAATAGTGTATTTGTTTGTAAATTATTTAGTTCACTGGGTGAGATGCTACTTTCCTCGCCACTTTTGAAAGATAAGAGCGAATCCGTTTTGCGCGTCTCGTTAGATGTTCTTCACAAGAATTTAGGTGATCATATTTTGAAGAGTGTCAGTTCTATCAATTCAAATCTACTTTAAAAAGAGAGAGAGAGAGAGAAAAAAAGCTCTGAAGCTTACATTTCTCTCGAAGAGAAATATTTGTGTACAGATAGGCCTGTCATCCCGCGAAACAACATTCATGATTCTTTTATTGGTGCTCAGCCATCACCCCCCCCCCTTCTCTCTTCCTCTGTGGGAAAAAAAGGGCTAGTCTACAAAGTGGCTTTTTGCCGTTTGAGAGGAGTAAACTTCATCAGGTCGACGGCGAGGTGTGCTTCACATGTCACTCAGTCGAGCTCCCTCCTAATGAAATGCTGCATACAGATTTCTGCCTGCGGGCTCGGGGGGATAAGACCGTGGTAACAGAATGAAACAAACCCCTTCCCATTCCCTTCACTCACACACGCGAAAGCACACAAACACACACTCACACACACACACACACACACACTCTTGCTGGAGAGCATCCATGTGAGGAGATCCAAATCTGCAATTTATTCAAATATTGATATTTCTACTTGTCAGGAGAAAGGTGCCTTGAAATTTCCTCTGAGTACTCCTGTCAAAAAAATAGCAGGAAATATGTCAGATAATTCATAAATGGAGTTCAGCGCTGCAAAGTCAGTTGGGAACAGCAAAAAATATATATGCTTGTCAATGAAGAATAGGGGCAATATTACAGAGCCTGCTGCTCATTCTTCCATCATGTCAAGCAAACAGCTTTTCGCAGGCCCATAAGTGTATGTTTCAGTCTGCGTGTGTGTATTTGTGTATACGCGTGTATATTTGTCTATGTCCCTGTGTATGTACATGTGTATGTATATTTATGCATGCGAATGTGTGTGTGTGTGCTTTGGCTGTGTTGTGACTCCTACTTAGATGTGTTTGTTATCTTTTTCCATCAAGACACCCCATTTCCCATCTTGAAGCAGCCAATGGGAATGTGTCCTTTTTTTTTTTATGCGCAGAGGTCCGTAACCGGACGCTGGCCTCCATGTGGTTTGCATTAGGGCCCCCGAAACTGTGAAGGACGCCTCGAATGACGTGAGGCACTTGCAGACCAAATTCCATTCTGCTGAATGGTGGAGAAAAAGAGCTCTCCGGAATCCTCCGAGATTTTTTGGCCCGGGCCCGCCAGCGATTAAAACAGGGCGGAAACCAATAACTCAATGAATCATGGGGCAACGTCCCATGAAATCTCTCACTGCTCTGTCACACCCTCATTGCGAACCCAAATCAACTCCAACTCCGCTGATTAGTCTTTTTTCCAAAGTGGAAAAAAAAAAGGAATCGGACAAAAGTCTTTTCTCCTGTTTTGTCGAACAGAACTTTCAACACAGAAAAAGACACTTTCTCCCCTTGCCTCCTCCTCCCCCCCTGCGTTAGTCACCTCCATTTTTTGACAAAGTGCGGGCTTCCTGATGATGCATCGCTTGACCACGTCGTGCCAAGGCGAGGCAGAATAGGACTCCACATATCTCCAGCGGTCATGTGATGCCATAGTTCATAGCCGTTGATGAGATGCAGTTTGGCACAGCTTGGGACCCATCTGGGAGATGCAGATACGCAGACAGGAGAAGTATTTTACAGCAATGCATCTGCGCGCTTGAAGAGCTATTTAGCATATGCTGCTATACGAGAGAATTCGCCTCGCCGCTGCCAGCTGCAGATTAGTCTTCATTTCTCCGAAATCCGACAGAACAGCTGATCCATAGTCAAGTACGGCTATAGCATTGGCGGCAATAACGTTTCATGCATGTTATTTCATATTTTACTTAATTACCTCTGCATTACGTCGAATTATTCTGTTAAAATAACACAGGAAAAAAGCAATTCCAGTTTTTCTTGTATCAACAATAACAGTGTCAAGCGGTGCAGTAATGCTGCTGCCAGCGCTGGCCGGTTTGTTTCTGTTAGCTCCAGCAGAAGTCAAAGCCCATGCTGCTGCTCTAACTCAAGTGGCTGATATGTTAGGCCATCTAGGGCATGGCAGGCGGTTGACAGTCCATGCAGCCTGTCTACCCACAGGACATCTCCACACAGTGTGTCCACAGCGGGGCCAGCCGCTGTCATCTGGGCCCACTATGGACCACTGCTCTGCTGACAGTGAGAGGGTAAACGTTTACCACCTCAATCCCCCATTAACTCGGTGAAGGCGCTTCGATCCTCTGTGAAAATAATGATATTGATTGGAGCTCGGCTCTACAAACGAAACGGTTGCAACTAAAAGAGGGATGGGCCTTTGCATTAGAATATGGGATTTTCGAGGATAAAAGAGTGTCTTGTTATATTTTTCCTCTCCTCCGTCTCCCCCCTAGCTCCCCACCACCACCACCACCACCATCCACCTCCACCACCTCCTTGTCTCGTCTCCTTCTGCATTTTTATGTGCGAGAGCCCGCATGTCTCCTAAGATTACCCTCCGCTATCCCCCGCAATCAAACAACAAATGACAACATCATTGCTCAGGCCTTTCAAAATACGACACACAAAAAAGTGTGTTGTAGCTACATTAACTTGCAACAACCCCCTAATAGACCCTTGTGGGTTTTGTATCACTCCACCCCCCCCCACCCTCTCTCTCTCCTCTCTTCTCTCTGCTGGGCTGTCACATATCCACCCCCCCCTCCCTCACAGCGCGAGCCTCCGAGCCTCGGTGGAGATCAGGAGCTCCCTGTCGGAGGTGCTTTGTCACGTAGCCCAGGGAGCGTGGAACTCACCCAGAGCTGTTGAACAAACACAAGCACAGGGGCTGTCAATAGCAGCTCCGCAAACTAATTGCCTGTCAAATGAACCACCCTCGTTAAGCTGCCCTCACACACACACACACACTCGTGCGTGCACTGTGACATTCATACGCTCACACACACACACACACACGCAGAGAGACGATCTGATTCAAAGAGTAGTGATACCTTGTTAGAAGAAAAGACACACGAGTGGCACTCCTCTGTTCGCCGCCTTGTTTCTGCAATCGTTACCGGCGTGTGTAGTGCAGTCACCGTGAGATTGCCATTTTGTTATTATTAAGGGGAACATAGCATGGTATAGCTGATGTAATCCAAACACACATCCCACACACACCCTACACTACATCAGCTGGCGTCATATTTCAGTTTTTAAAACCACTCATTAGATGGTAGCAGAGCTCCATACGCCAAATGTTATTGTTTTTGTGTTTGTTTTGCCGTTTTTTTTTTTCTGTAGTCATTAGGCGGTAGCAGTGGAGTGCCCAGCGCCTTGTCTGGGTGCCTGTAACAGTGCTGTCGGATTGACACAGCTGGGGAGAGCAGCTTGAGGCTGCACGCTCAGGAATACACAGGGGTGTTCAAAGCCCCTCTCTGAATCCTGATCAGAGCGCTGCCCCGGCCAACTGATGGCCTATTAAATATACATGCGCAGAGGTCAGAGCTGGAGGTCCCGGCTTCCTCCCAGCCATGTGCACTTAAGCGGAAGGGCTGGGCAACAATAAAACCTCCTCTCGCTCCAGCGAGCTCTCCCCTGACACCCTCACCTCCAGTGTGTACGTCAAGTACAGTGCTCACCTAGCGCTATATTACAACTGCCTTTGTGAAAAGGCCAAATGATGCATTTTTTACATGGTTATTATATATTTATATTCAATAACACCAAGGACCACTCTTGTCTGTCTCCTGTTTTTTTTTCTTTTCTCTATTGTCACTGATAAATAGCCTTGCTCGACACGAGCGTACACACGGTTTGAAGTCTTTGTAGTTCGCCACAGATTGAGACGAGGACATAAGAGGGAAGAGCCCCATAATGGCCAGTCATGATTAACATATTCAGAGTGACACTCTCTCCGTGTTCGTTCGTTAAGCCCGGTCTGTCTGACTAATGAAGTGGAGCGGCAGTTTATCAATTAACCCAGCTCTGAGCCGTTCGTGCTGGGGATAACACTCGCACCGGTGATCCAGTTTGGTGCCCTTTAACCCCCCGCGAGTGTCCGACAACAACGATGACAGCAAGACACACAAGTCCACAACTGGAGATCCACTAAACAGGATTTGTGCCCGGCGAAACGCAGAGAAAAGGGGTGTGGAGTGATTGGGTAATAGGATCATGAAAAAAAAAAAAGAGCTCTACAAACTAACATTGGGGGTTTTCAGCATTCTCAGACTTGGCATAGATCATAGCAAACAACTTAGTGCTGTCTCTATTAAAACAAGCCCTCCCCTGCCATTATCTTTCCCCCCACTGCTCCTTCCCTCCATTTCACATTGTTTGTGTTCATTAAGACATGGGCGACCTGCCTTATCCACACATCAGACCCAGCTCTCAAGAGTAATTGCGATGGTCTCGCCGAGGATAATGTGGTTTAAACTCAGTATAGCCTGTCTATTAGGAGAGACATGATGGCAACCACAAATAATAAAGAACTATTTATTCCTCTCTCTGTGACGCTAACTAGGTAACATATCAAGCCGGCACCGCTAAGGGTCTCTCTTACTGTCAGATATGGCACCCTTCATCCATTCCCAATGGCCCTCGCCTCGACATCCCTGCTCTTCATTTTCCACATGAGCGTGGTCATAAATGCACACACACCTCATATATATTTGATAGTTAATATTTATCCTCGCTGGGGAAGTGCACTTTACATGTGGTAACATACGATTACCTGCAATTCTTATAGCAAAGAAACAAAATCGATATGGATATATAATTCATGACGGAGGGGCTATCAGTTTTTATGGCTCTCTATCCAGCCTCATTAAAGTTTTATCGTAATTGACTGCAAGCAGGAGTTTTTTAAGGCATGTTTCTCCCTCACTTTCTACCTTTAATAATTAAGTAAAGTTTAATTGGTTGTATTTTGAAGCACCTAGTGGATGATAGGAGTCTCCCAAATTCAGGAGCATGAATTATACAGCGATATGTTATGCATTAACCTGTCAGTTTGTTCGTTTGTTAAGGCAGAAAAGTATGGCCCCCGACCCCCCAAAATCACATCCAGAAATCGAATAACTGGCCAGCAAAAAAATCCCTTTTACGTCTCTCATTGCTGTGTTAATGTAGTGACATGACGCTGTCACTCACAACGCTCCCATCAACCGCCAGGGCCCGAATCGACTCCGCTGATTGGTGGTCAACTTGTTCTCTTGAAGGGAGATTGACAGACAGAAAATTGCACTCTCAGATTTCACCCTTCATTCGTTGCAGTTGTTCTTCCACTCGTCAACTCTCCGCCACGCCTGAGACAGACAGAGGCTTTATCCATTAGCTGCCGGCTTGGCGGGTGGGTGGGCAGATTGAGGCGGGATGGAGGAGGAGATGGGGGTAGGAAGACAATCCTACATTTGAGCACTCTGAGGGAAAATCAATCATGTCATCATAAGTGAGAAGTATGGATGAATTTCATCAGCTGGTTCCTGTCCTGTTCACGCCGCTGGCTTTCTGACTGGCCTGTCCCTCTGATTGGCATCCTCAATGACCCTTAAATCCGAAAAGGGAGACGATTTTGAAAACACTTTAATAAGAGAAATCGGACAGTAGTTTCAGGGTCACAGTTTTCCCACTTTGCCTGCTGCTACGCTGCGGGAAACCTCAAGTGGTTTCTCTTGACAAAGTGGTAATAGATTTACCATATGATACTGTGCCAAACCAGCATTAGGCAGTTTTGTAAGAAAATGTTTCTCAACTATTTTTCCGTCCACGGCGAGATATGATGAAGTGTTATAAAGGGCAGCAGCTCTCTGCCACTGAAAATTTATTTTTATAATTTTCCCCATCATCTCACAAGGTCACCGATGAGCACTAAAAGCATCAGAGGTATAGGGTGTGAAGCAATCAAAAATGGATGAAAGTGAAGACATGGAAATCACAGATGAGAAATTGACAGCCGTTTACAGCCTTGTTGTTGATGTGAGTGACGGAGCGAGGGGGGAAAGTGAGAGGGAACGAGCGAGAGAGGAGGGGAAAAAAGAAGGCAGGAGTTAAAGTGGTGATAAATTTAATGGAAAAATCAAATACAAAACAAATTCATTCCTCTAAACTTGATGCTCCAGTCGCTCTTTTCTTGGCCCGTGCTAAGCCTTAGAATAAACTGTCACTCCTTATCGATCGCATCTGAATTGTTACCGAGATTTCTGAAAAGTAGTCTTGACACACACCCCGCGAATAGTAATCTGAGGAGATGAGAACATCCAGACTGAACAGCTAACACCCCTGACTTAAAATAAAAGAGGCTTTTCTTTTCTCCCTTTTTGTTAAATCCGAGCTAACACACTTTGGTGAATTACAAATTCGGTGATAAATATGTTGCGCTGAGAGTTGGATTTGCTGGGGTAACTGTGAATGGATGGTGCAGGGGATGGATTAGCATTTTGTCACGGGGAATGTTTATAAACAGCAACTGAGCATGAAATGTTTGTACACGATTTGCTCGCCATTTGTGATGGAGATGACATGATCAAAAAATCAATTCACTTCACGTTTGATTTCCAGCGAGCGCTTAAACGACCGGCGTCGACGGCGCCCGCTGAAATGCATGCATCACGGTATGGTTCATTATATTCCGATGGTGTATTAATTATGGCTATAGATAGAGAGCTCTGCTGTGAGCGGTAGCCTAGCTGCTGTGTGCCAGGGGGAGCTAGCCTGAGGAGGAAAGCTCTGCTTGTATCCACTCATCCCTCAGCTGACAGGCTTGCTCCAGGAGAAAAGGATTTCTCCGGATTGAGTGCCATTTTCTCTTCTTTAACAAGGAAATTAGTGTGTAAAGGAGATCTGTCAGGATAAAGTGCAGCTTGACTGCTGCTGCCCTCCCCTCCTCTCTGTCTTTCTTTCCCGCCCTTCCCTCCCTTCCCTCATCCTGTAACTCGCTCTCCACCTCTCTCTTGCTTTCTCTCCCCCTATCTGCCTCCCTCTTTCTCCCCCCCCACTCAATGGCTCCCTCAGGGGATCTTCCTTGAGCATTAGCAGAACACATCCAATGTCCCAGCTACATGATTTCATGATATGATTTGTACCGGGGATTTGCAATAATCCGCAAATAAAGTTGAAAGTGAATGACTCTCAATAAGAGACGCAGACAAGCAAAACCGAACCTTTTAAGATTTCCTTTATCTTTAATGGCATGAAAAATGAATTTGTTTTGCATTAGATCACAACAATTTAGCAATGGCCTGAGCATGTTGTTTTGTCTTTGGCTTTTATGATCATGATTAATTCCTGCACAGGAACCTCTGTGATATACATAATGCATCATTGGCTCATTTAAATGTTCAGTTCCTCTGCAGTTGCAGGGAGCATTGGGTAGCTCATTACACATTACCCATGTGTGCCTGGGAGTTGGAGTGTGCCAGCCATACTCACTTGTAGTCAAAGATACAGTATGTGCTGCTTTAGCAGGATGTCACGGATTGACGACGCGATTAAACTTGTTCGCCTTCGTGTTAGTCGCCTTTATTTTTGTTCCAGCGGTTAGGGAGAACTAACTTTTCACCTCAAGTAGATAGACAGGGATGAGACCCACTGGCACATTTTAATAAGTCTGCTTCAAAGGTGTAGAAAAAAATCAAAACATTCTGGGTTAATTTGAAATGTACTCTGCATCTGTGATGGGAAACAGCCTCACAGGTAAGTAAGGGAGACAATTAGGGAATATCCGTAAGTGCAGGAGCTGCATACTAAAAAAAAAAACGCAAATCACTATTTCCCCATCTGGCCCCCACTGTGCCGAGGACTGCAGCTGAGGTCCGATTTCACCCGTCAATCACGGCCGCCTCGCTGTGGGGTGTGTGTCCTGGTGAGAGAGCCTACCCCCAAGTCATTAGCACACACAGTCAAAACTGCACCGAGAACTGCCCTGCGCCGCTCCGCTCTGCACCACGGTTTAAATATCCCCAGCCTGTGACAGGATCAGTTTAGCGATCTGTAGGATTGATCTCCTCTTTAAAGTTTTGCCTGAGGCGACTCTAATTGGGAACGAGGCTGCCTCCCACTCCCCTCACTCCCTTAACTGTCAGTCTTGGCTTTGTTTACTGAGGACATGCCCAAACCTATTTACTCAATAATGAGGAGACGTGGTGGGGATGCTGCTGATCACATTGAGGCCCCCAGCGGGACTTCTGCATGCTGGGTAGGGCGGGAACATCATTTTCAGACTTTTAGGCTGGTGAAAGTTAGCCTACAACGCCGTCGCTATAATGTATGAGTTGTGCATATTTTTCCCTCCTTGTTTTCTCATATGGCTCTTGATTTGCACAACACTCGTCTACCTCGGGGAATTTATTGTTTTTTCTCTGTCATGCCATGCTAAAATAGAACAGCATTTAAAAGACAAAGCACATAAGTAGGAGCATTTTACACTTGTAAAAATGCCCTCCATATGTTTTATCTAGAAGGAGCCCACTTCAAACATGTGAGGTATGTCTTGCTGTGAAGTGGACTATTCATGACTGGAGTGCTTTGGCCTATTGGGCCACTTCCTTTTTCCTCCCCTCTCATATAGTGAATTCCTCATATTCTCCCTCTCATTTAGGGTTGTTTTCATTTGCGCTGACTGACAAAGCCTTTGGTGTGGATAGCCAGGCTACAGAGTCCATTGATGCCCATTGGGATTATGAATGATGAAGTGGAGAAGCTTGCCGCTATCAGAGGGACACAACACTGCTCTTAATAGAAAAGCATTTAGAAAGGCAGCGGGGAGGGGGGGGCGGCAGTGCTGGGGGGGGCTTTCTGACACTCGACTGATAAGAGGCAGCTCTTCAGAGGTGGTAGTGTGTACAATGAGACACGCTGATGGGGATACAATGACACACATGTTGCGTCTGACAGGCGGTGATTTAGACGTGGGGAAAAAACAAAAACCTGGACCACACAACAGAGAGTTTCGATGCAGAATTTTCTCGCGAGGGCCGCCGCATGTTTCTACTTATTGGTTTGATTTGCGGGAAAACGCATTGTCATTACTCATATCCGGCCGTGACAGATTGAAGAGGGGCAGGGAGAGAAGAGGGAGAGACAGAGGAGTTAGTATAGTGTAGTGGCACGGGAGTGAGAGAGAGAGATATGCAGAGAGGGAGAGCTGTCAGTTTGAGGAATGAGCCTGATAAGAGGAAGGGACTCGGCAGATGGGCACAAGAAACCGGCAGCACACTTCTCAATTAAACATGTAAATACCAAAAGCATGGCAGCGATGGAGATGAGAAAGTTAAATAAACACAGCACCGCGCTGTGATTACAAGCTCAAAACACCACCACCTTTGCCACTTTTTTTTCCCTGCAACTTCCAAGGAACTCTTTAATCCAGCTAAACTTCTGCTGTAACATATTATATTTTTTTTCCTCTTCTTGTTTTTCTTAATCTCCTGTGGCTAAATCAATTCATGCGGAGTCTTTGGGAAGTTGCACGCCCACCCGGAAATCTTGATATGGATCCAATTGAGCTATTCATCCATTCACTTTGTCCTTTCTCTATTGTAATATTTTTTTTTGTAATAATTGTTGTCCATCATTTTTACATACGTGGCCCCCCTCCATGGACACCCCGCTGTGAACTACAGGGAGTATCTTAAATACTTCTGTAGGCAGTGTCCCTGACATTAATAACAATGAGCTTGGCATAACCACAGTGCATTCTTAGGGAAGATTCACAGTTTGACATTCAGCCCAGATGCTATCGCGGAGCCTCGGCGTTTAAGACCGGCAGAGGAGACAGACATCTGTCACTTGTTACCTTTGAAGTGAATGAGAGAGGGACGCGCAAAAACACGGTGGACAAAAGGCCATTCTGACCACAGACCCTCAGTGTTTACAAACGGAAGAGGGGAGAGTGACAGGAGAAACTCAAGATGAATGGATCACCGCTGTTGATCTCGCCGTCTCATTCCATGTGCTAAGTTATTCCGTGGCTGCTGCCCCAGTGGGGGGCGGAGGGAAACAGGAAGTTGAGAGAGGCAGGCAGAACGCCTCAAGGACTCTGGAGGAGCAGAGCACTGCAGCCTGCATGGGAAAAAAAAGAACTCCCTTACAACTTACTGTACACTTCTCTAACCGGAGGTACCAAACATTACAAATGTGAACATAATCCACATTTTAATGAGTAGATGATGCTATATTAAGGCAATATTTGCAATAGTGTTGATAACAGGATCTGTTGCGTTAGCTGTTATTCTTGCAGAGTGTGGATTTAAGTGTAGGGTCTGTCAAAGTTAATGCGATAATGACTCTAATTCACTTTAACGCCACTAATTTCTTTAACGCATTAACGCAATCGATCTTTCGGAGGTTGTACCAGGCTCAGTTTTAATGCTAGAGTTAATACACTGGAATCATATCAAACTATAAAAACCTAAATCCATTGGTACAAACCATGTCATACTAGCTTGTGGCAAAGGAGGCTAAATAACGCTCTGAAATTGGGCTACATTTTGGCGAGGAAAAACTGTCATGGCCATTTTCAAAGGAGTACCTTGACCTCTGACCTCAAGATATCTGAATAAAAATGGGTTCTATGGGTACCCACGAGTCTCCCCTTCACAGACATGCCCACTTTATGATAATCACATGCAGTTTGGGGCAAGTCATAGTCAAGTCAGCACACTGACACACTGACAGCTGTTGTTGCCTGTTGGGCTGCAGTTTACCATGTTATGATTTGAGCACATTTTTTATGCTAAATGCAGTACCTGGACAATATTTTGTGTTGTTAATTGATTTCCAATAATAAATATATACATACATTTGCATAAAGCAAGCACATTTGCCCACTCCCATGTTGATAAGAGGATTAAATACTTGACAAATCTCCCTTCAAAGTACATTTTGAACAGATAAAAAATGTGCGATTAACCACGATTGAATATTTTAATCGATTGACAGCCCTAGTATTTTGATATAATTATTAGAACAATGGCCGTATTCATTTGTCTTCTGTCATGTCTCCTCAGACCTGTTTCTATTTCAGGTTGCGCGTCAAGTGAGAGCAGCTATATCTGGCTGGCAATTAAGCTGGTCCTGCCTCCCCTTGATGCTTGATTAGTCCGATTGATGGAGGAGGCCATATGTGGCGGTGTCAAAACTTGGCAGCCTGGCTCCATCCTCTCAAATGAGAGGCAGGCAATAAATAGGCAGGCTGCCCAGAGTGGGTGCACGTATGTGAGGCCTGCAGCGCCACGATCCCCTCCCCACCCCCCTCCTCCTCCGATACGCGGCATTCTCTCAAGGGGGTCTTCGGGGGCGCTGACCACTCCGGCCAAGTTCTCGTCGGGGCAGAGGTGGCCACCGGCTAGGGGGTGTCACTGTGCTGAGCCCTCTGGGGCACGAGCTGCAGGCGAGGCGTGGGGAGTGTGTGGGGGGGTGGAGTGGTAGATGGGGGGGTTGGGAGGTTTAGAAAGCTGAAAGATATGGCCCCCTTCCCAATCTCGCTCGGAGACAACAAAAAGGGAATGCTTGAGAAGGGGAAGCAGCGGGAGGAGAGCACAAAGACAAAGGCGCGGGCAAGGTCAGTCTAGCTAATGGGCCTGAGCCGTAGGCTGCCTGGGGCTAGGCACACTTCTGTTCTCTCTCACACACTGGGCCTTCAAAGACCCTTCAGTCCACCCCTCTCCTTCTCTCCTCTTCTTCCTCCATCTCTTCCACTCCTCTTTTACTCTTTTCCTCTCTTCCACTGGTGACACTTCCTCCCTTCAAAAAAGGCTGCGCGCAGGTGCCTCTAAAAACACATTTTCTACGTCCATTTTTGTCATCAACTGTGGTGTTAATGAATGACATTTCACCAATCAGAAATTATTCCACACAGAATTTCCATAAAAATGGAGGTGTGTTTTTCTTTCTCAAACTACGAGGATTCTTCAGGTTTATGTGCCGTCACCGACCGTCATTAGGTCCAAGGTGGGTTCCCTGGAAGTGCTAAGAGGAACTGTTGGGAACGAGGAGGAGGCGGAGTGTTGTTGTCAGGTTGGCTGGCTGGCGTTGCTTGGCTCCACTCGAGGGCTCCTTTAATGTGCAGCGGAGTAGAATAAGTGAGTGGCTGTGGGCACCAGCTGAGCTCACTCTCGTCTTCGCCTGGTAGCTGAGGGGTGAGCCGCTGCCACCTGACACTGGGCACACGGCTCAGGGCTCCTCTTGGCAACGTAGCACAGCACACATGTCCCCTCATTTGGATGGAGATTCAGACACAACACACAAAAGCTTTACCCCCCCGGTCCTCCTCCTCCTCCTCCTCCTCCTCCGCCCTTCCCTCACTCACTCTCTCTTTTTCCCCTCCTGCTTTTTTCTCCCCTTCCTTTAGTTTTTGACGGCATCATAATAATCTGGGTATCTTCTTGATCATGCCCCATGTTTTTTTTTTTTTCCCTTCCTTTCTTCCTCATCTTCTCGGAGACGAGTTTGAAATTGCCTGCGTCAGGACTTTGCTAATTAAAGTCATACTTTCAAAAATGCCATAATAACTGTTAATTAGCTTGATGCTATTTTCAGCATAATTTGCTAATTAGTGGAAAACCTGTACAGCGTTTCTCTCTAATTACAGTATGGCTCCGCACGGCGCATCTGTGCCTTGACTCCAAATGATACCATTACAAAGTCCCGTATTACGCATTCTCTCAAAACAGTTAATTGCCTCCACAGATAGTGAGATACTTCAGTCAGCTGATTTTTATGGTAATAAATGGACAGGCACAGACACAAACCTCCCCGGTTCATATTTATGAAATATGAAAAAGGAAAACAACCTCCTTATGAGATGCACGGAGTTAGTTTGGAATATAATCTGGCTGGCTCCGTGATGATTTTGTGTGCTCATGCGTTGAGTTGCCGAGACTTTTAATGAAGTTTGATTTATTCTACGTTATAACCTTGTGAGCATGAGCCATTACATTGTAATTAAAGTCAAACATGTAGACAGTGTCAACCTTATAAAAAGGTAAGATGTGATGGAGTGGGGCAGAGATACACCGACACCGGATCGGTACTCAAATACCGCGTGTCAAATCCAAACCGGTGACTCAAATGGCTGGATCGGATATCGGTGACAATGGGGCCGATCTATTCAATTCAATGTTTATATACTATATACATTATATACTGGAATTTGAATTCCTGTTTAAGTTTTGACCAATTTTCTGCTGCATTAAAAAGGTTTACACTTGAATCGTAATTCCTGTTAATTTTAAAGATTTTTTTACCAAGTTGCTGGTGTACAATTTATTATTTTAATAATAAAGAACAATTAAATACATTTATATCTATGTATTTATTTGGTCACATTTTGTTTTACAAAGTTAGGAAAGCAATATTGAAGTCAAGTCTGATGCTGCCTTACACATAAAAGAATGATTCTCCACACAGTGAGGCACACAGCTTATTAACTAAACACTGGTATCGGATCGGTACTCAGTATCGGACAATACCCCAAAGCCGAGGTATCGCTATCGGTATGAAAAACTCAGATCGTGCATCCCTAGATTGAGGTCGTTGCCATGTAAATACAAGTAGCAACATAATGTGACCGTGCCACAGCTTATTACCGAGATGGTAACTACTTTGTCGCCCCGCCACTTATTTTCATGTAGCCTTGCGAGGGGGGAGAGAATTATGGACATGACCACAGGTTGACCCTGATACATGTGTGTACTACACACAAATTATGAGTCATTAAGTGTGGCGAGGAGCGTGATTGGCACGACCTCTGACCCCGGGACGTCAGCTGTGCCCATCCTCCGCTCTGCCCCGCTTTTGACAGCCACCAGTCTGACAGGGCTAGCATCGGCGCCGGCTAATTAATGCGCCACTTCAGAGACCCTTTCATTTATGGCTTCTGAAAGGCATTATTAAATTAATTAAACCACCAAGAGTTAGTCATTATGAAATCAGGAGGTTTACATGGATGACAGCGTTTATGAATTAAACATCCCCAAAGTTCCTCGCAGGAGATACCCCGAGCTGCGTGTGGGTACCTAGCGCGACAGATGTTTGCCCTCCCCCACCCCCTCTTCCTCAAGCTAACCTGTATTGCAAGCGATTTAGGTCTCATTTGGGGGTTTGAAAACTGAAAGCAGGAGAGAAAGAGGTTCAGGATAGCTAATGAGCAGAGAAAGAGAGGGGAAAAGGAGGTCACTAGCTCTGTTCATCTGTAGACAGTACAGATGGTTCGGTTTTATACAATGCAACAATGGCGTACATCAATTTGTTGATCGCTAATAGATAGCTACTCTCAGATGAATTGCAGGCTGGGATCTGTGGGTTTTAGCTGAGAACTCTACATTTATAGCCTCGGAACATTTAGAAGAGCTGTGTGCTGTTTTTAACTCATCATGTGATGTGAGAACTACAAATGGTGCACGAGATAAATCCCATAAACTTGGGCTTAGCTGGAGAGCAGAGGGCAGAGATGAGTAGCTCACTCAGGAGCCTTGACGATAGACTCCTTTTCATCTGCGGACTGAGATTCGCAGATTATCTCAAGAGGCTCTCTATCTCTGTCCTCGTCTCTATTTCTCTTTTTCTGTTTCTCCGCCCTCCCCTCTCTCGCCCCGCGATTCAGGAAGTTTGCCAGCTACTGTCTTTGTTTACAATGCCAAGGGAAAATGTCAGAGCCGTTGAGAAAAATATCCTTAGAATCTTTTTTTTTTCATCTTCTTAATCTAACAGTTTACTGAACTTGATAAGTGTCCTATCAACATGCTAATCAAATTACTTCGGAACCAAAATTGACAGTTTTCATTAATTATACAAGATTATTCTAATTGCAATTCAAATTTATTCATTCCGAACAGAAGGTATTCAGTAATATTTTACAAAATTTGCATATTAAATGGAGGGAGTTGTGCATTATGCATGGTAATGTATGCAGAGTTTCTTATTTTTAACTTCACGGCCATATGTGGTGTCGTTGTAGGAGCAGGTGAAAAGTCTAAGTGTGTTTAATTTGCTTGACAAACATTCGGCTGGAGCTTGTCAAGGGGAGTATTGTGAATGCCAATCTTTATTCCCTCTTTATTGATTACCCCAAACTCTAAACATCTGGAGGTAAATGGCACTGAGAGAGATGAACTGAATCATGGGATTAGTACCTTCAATGACTGAATCACTATCAATTACTTCAATAGCATAATTCAAGTGCACCGCATAAAAGCTACAGTACCTTGGTTTGAGCCAGGATTAATATTGCAATTTAACGTAACAATGGAGGCATGGGAATGATATGGATGGCGTCCAACTTTTTCCACATTGATGTCATAAAGCTAATGCCGTTATCTAAATACGAACGTATTTAATTCCTAATTTAGGCTTTGTTTGTAAAATGAAAAGGCTGAACGCATTAGGCACATGTTTTAAAAGGTAATGGATTCTGTGAGTAAAACAACCTTATTTATTCACTGAGACGCGAAACCCCCCAATTTGCTCTTTGTTTTTATTTCCTAGAGCGGGCAGTGAAGTGCAAACAGCTTACTGGGAAGCTGTTTACTACTGTATATGACAAAAGGGCGTGCGTGCACGGGCGTGCGCGGATGTATGTGTGTGTTTATGGGTAAAAAAGGGGGCGTCTCTTCCAGCTCCACAGGCAAGGTCTTGTGTTGTAATGTAAGCGTAATAATTATCAAACAGCATCAGGGGCTCTGGGTACGGGCTTTAACAGGGGGAGAGCATGTTTGATATGTAGAATCAGCCCATAGTGCATCCATAGAGGGTGACTAAATCGCACGGTTCATGGATCACATTAGTATTGCTCTGCATCTACCCCAGCGCTATAGGTGATTTCCATTTAGACACACATTTCCACATGAAGATAAATATGACTTGAATCGTAATTTCCCTGAAGTAAATATAATACAAATACAACATAATACAGTGTCAGACCAGGCAGGCTAATAGATTACTAGCGTGTTTTCCATTTGTATGGTAAGTGGTGAACCTGGGTGGTGGTCTGGCGAGTAACAAATTGAATGTTTAATCCATCTCAGTGCAGATTGAGGGTATCAGAAAGATCGGTAGTCGTATGAGTTCTCTTGTGACTGGTAGTACATTAGATATTTTTACTCTTTGGGGGTTTGGGGAATGTTGTTGGATTAGCAAGAGGTGCAAAGTGGTAGATAAATGCAATTTCTTATCTTTTCTGAGGTCGTCTGTTATTTTTCAAATAGGTTTGGATTTGACATGCGGTATTTCCAGTCACTCAGTGGTATAATCGCTAATAACATTAGTTCTGTTTTAGTTAGATATTTTATGACTTTTAATTACAGAATTTTATACTATAATATTGAATTATTAACTTGACTCCCTCTCCCACCAGTTACATACGCGCAATTCACTTCATTATGTGCTTCTCCCTCCCCTATGTCAGAGACACCATTGTGGAGAAAACCGTGACAAATATGCAAAAGATATGCTCCCTTAATGTTACCAAACATTCTCTAAGCACATGTTTAATTCTTTAATAAATGTTTGCGCTGACATTTTGGAGAAGCAAGATTAGCGTCGACCGCACAGCATCTCGTATAAAGTGTGACAAATTGATATTTTTATATAGCTTAATCTGTTTACTATGATGTTTATGCGCGGAATTATTACAAACTAATTAAAGAAATCACTTTGATATAATTAGTCAGATTTCAGGAAGCTCATTAGTAGTAATTTGCATGAAAAATAAGCCCTGTAGTGGTGCTCATGGACCCAGCTATCCGATCTGTGTTTTATCTGGTTACACATCAACCCCCATTGTTTGTTGTTTGAGGCTGTGTGAAGTGGCCCCCACAATATTTTTCAGTCGCTGCCCCGAGAAGCGGTGGGGTATCTTTTATCAAATTCCTCCCCTAAAGCAAGTCAACCTGTATGTGGAGGCAGACACATGCCTCTGTGTACATAAGGCGGGAGGAGTGAGCGGCAAAACACTGTCTATTTATCTGTCAGGTTCCTGACAAAGAACTGAGCTGACAAGTAAGGGTTTCCCTCGGCAGAGCAGGGGGGCTTTTATTCGCCGTACTTACATGCCCAGTCTATGCCCAGAGACTCATGTTATTTGCAAATCACATTCTTTGAAAACTCGCAAACGGGGCGAGACATGCCACGCTGCGGGTTTGTCAGCTGCCTTCACAACAGCTAGCTGTATCGCTAACAGCGCGCGGTTTCGGTAAAGGAAGCAGCTTTCTCTTAGCATTTGCCTCGCTGTCACTTTTTTTTTTTTCCAACACATGCGATCTGTGTCTTCATGCTTGGGGTCTCTCCTCCCTCAGAGGGTTGCCATCTTCCCTTTGGACTGACAAATAAAACGCCCACGCTTCCCGCTGAAATAAAAAAGAGGAAGGGGAAAGAAAAAAAAAAAAAAAAGCTCAGGAATTACATCATTCTCTGCTGAAGCGATTCCTTCCAGAAATTGATGTACATATTTTTTCTATGAAGTTATTTTAAATGCTTTTTTTTATCCTCAGGTGTCTCTTAGGCAGAGAGGGGGTTCAAAAACGCAGGGAAAACAGGACCTGTTTATTCTCTATACCCTTTTTCCCACCATGGACGAAATCCGTCCCTAAACATCGGCACAGAGAAGCACTTGTGTGGCGCTGATGTCACAGACCTACCTGGCCTCCCTCTCACAAAAGCTAAGGTATCATTAGCTAGGCCCACACAATGGCCATTCAACCAAGCCACTGCGCTCCTCAGGACCGGGGAACAATGTTATTTTTTGTCTCAGAATTATAAAGACAGAGTTTTGCAGGAAACCTGACAGACAAAACCCTTTAGAGGTAAATGCTCCAGGCGGCTTTTGGGTTTAATCTTTTCCCATTAGCATTTTGGCCCCCCTCCTTTTCCCTCTTGCTCACACACAAAGACCATATTTACAGGGTCAAAAGTAAAGGCTCAGAGTCTCTGGAGACTGCTTTTTGTATAGATCTTTTCTACATATTGACAACACTTGCCTTTTATTTTTATTCTATGCTAATGCATTTCAAATGGGCTATACTGAACAGTTAAAATCTTAAACAGGTATTTTTTTTTTATTCTCCGCAACAGAACAACAAATCCAACACGCTCCTTCACCCTTAACCAAACACAAGCATATTAAAAAATATTAACCCACAACGCAGCGGTGTATATGATAAAATAGTTATATTGTCAACAATACAACACAGCTAAGGGTTCATGTGTGCTACCTTTGTGTGTGTGTGTGTTTGGTGTGCTTACGTGTGTGCACACATTCACTTATGCTTGTGTGTGTGTATGTGTGTGTGACTCCATGTGTGTGATTCATTCCAGGGCAGTTTTAGTCCTTATAAAATATTCATTTTGGTTGTGCAGGGCCCTGTAATTGCCATCTCTCACCCTGAATTATTTATACCTCGCACAGACTGACAAAGCTTTGCCATACGGCCCCAGATGAATCAGAAAGCAGCCATCTCTGCTGCCAACAGCACTGGGCTTTCACACAAATATGGCAGCCACGTCTCTCTGCCTGGCCTCTCTTAATTTGACATTTTCTTTTTCCCCCTGCCTTTGTCCTAGGTGCACAGAAAGGTTACCTGTTAGCTTTAAGCACCGACCCGCTCTCTGTCTTTCTGTCTCTATCCCCCCTCCGCCCCCCACTCCCCTGCCTACATGACAGTCCACAGTGTTTTTTTCCCCCTCCTTCTGAGAGCGCGTTAATGTGGCTGCGATGTCACAGTGGCTGCCTCATGTTTTATGATGACTGACCAGTCCTGACAGCCACTTTGGATGTATGTATTATACATTAGTAATAATATGATGTAGAAAATACACTCGCATACATTTGAGCATGCATGGACAGACAGCAAAACCACTGACTCACCGACCTATATATAACACACACACATGCAAATCAGCCCCCGCTGGATCCAACATGGCTGTCGGTAAACGGTCAAAGCCCCCCTGCTGGCGCTGCCTTTTCCAGCTGCGTTCCTCTGCGTCCCGCCTGGGTCTGATCACTCCGAGGTGCCACGGGAGAGAGACGGCGCTGTATAGCTCTCATTGTAGGCCGGCTGTGGGGCCTTCCAGAGCCCCACGTCCAACACCCTAAATACTACTATTCACCTCGGCCAGTCGCTCCAACATATGCTTATCTTCCATCTCGCCGGCGCAGGGAGGTGCTGACTGGTATTTCCGCAAGGCCCCGAGCTCCAACGCTGACCAGTAATCAAAGCACCATATTTCTCCCCTCCCGCGTGAAAAAATAACCTGGAGACACCTCTCTGCCGTCCAGCTGGCGAGCAGAGTAAATATTCCCCACAACTGCATTGTTGATGTACGTGATTATTTCTGTAAAGTCAGCAACCTCGCGGCCGACATCGTTGAGACTGTCATTATCGGTAATCATCATCTTTTTTTATGGCGCCGATGATGATTCAGTAATATTTATGAGTATTGGACGTAGATGATGTTGGCTCTATGGCGGCAAACCCGTGTTTGATTTTACAACGAGGGCCGCACAAGACAAAACAACGCGGAATTATTTATGTTTTGTGTCTTATTATATTGTGTTCAAAGTCCCTGGTAGAGAGAGAAAAGGCGTATTCGGAGTAAAACAAAGAGCAGCGTGCAACAGTACACAGCCTCAGCAGCGTCTCGATGCGAGGGGATGGGAGAGGCAGAGAGAGAGCTCGGGGCTAAACATGCAGTATGTGGCGGCGGGCTGGAGCTAAAAGCTGCATAAAGCACACAGCCTTAGTCCACTGTTAGCAAGTGATGGATAGTTAGCAGGAGCTCCGAGTGTTCGTCTAATCTGTTACAGTAAACCTGTGCCAAAGCCTGAAGGGAATCAGCGGGGGCTTGCTAGGAGTGGGCTTGACGTGAAACCATTTGTGAAGACGAGCGATTCTCTTAAGTAAGAAACTAACAGTGTCCGGAGAGAGAGAGAGAGAGAAAGACAGAGAGAGAGAGAGGGAGCTGGAGAAAGAGCGAGACAGGAAAGGTGAGGAAAATGAGTGAGAGTACGAGAGAGAGAGAGAAGGAGGAAGAGATACCATAATGAGTCCTGTAGCCATGGAGTAAATGAAGAGGGATTGACAGAGTGAGGGATCCTCAAGTGAAATAATGTCAATGCCACTCTGCCCATTAGAGAGAAAGGGGGATGGTGGAGGAAGAGGGTAAAGAGGGATGAATGGAGGGACACGGCTACATGTTAGTGTGCAGAGGAAGCACATAAATTATTTGTGACACACACGTACACACAAACACACACACACACACACACCACCAACACCACCAACAAAAAATATGAAATATGAAACAACAAAATGAACTGACAATAGCAGCCGGAAAAAATAAAGAAATGAAAAACAAAAAGGAAAGGCCTTGGAAATACCCAATAAATTCCCCGAGACGTGTATTTGATGTCGAACAATAATAATCACGGTGACATCTGCCTTGCTGCTCTCTCCGAGGAGATGGGCAGAGGCCCGTGAGTGGAAGGGGTTAATCTCCCAAACCCAATAAGGTTGGATAGTGAGGCACTTGTTCCCTGATAAAGAAGTGATAGGATCTGTGGGTCCGGTCCCTCGGCGCTTGTACAGGGGTAGAGCAAATATTGTTAATGTGCTGTGGTTTACTTCGGCTGAGGCGAGAAAAAACAGCCCTGCTTGACGAGGGAAGACAGCGGCGAGCCAGAATACGACAGAAACGGCCATGCTGCCCGGCTCTCGGGCCTCCCAGGGACTTAACTGGCGCGTATACCCAGGACCACTCGGTTGCATAAATAAGTGCTCGGGAAGATTAAGATCTATAAGTGTCTCTATTTCTCGTTTTACCTGCTCTCCGCCTTGTCACAACAGGAATCTGAATGCAGTTCAGTGGAGTGCCTAATAACTGGAGCAGTAGGTAGGGGAGGCAGGAGGCTTGACATTAAGACCCCGGCGTTTTGGAAATCCGATACGCTATTGACCCGTGTACTACTATCTCAGCGTAGAGATCTGGTGTCAGCAGATTGTAGTCTGACTCTTACCGATACTGTGGCCATCTGTCAGTGTATTGTGTAACGGCCTAAACAAATAAGGGGAAGCTCTTTTGTACAATAAGGTGTACTATCGGAGGGAGAAAATACACCCTCACGTGTGTAATTTAAGAAACCAGCGAGTGAGAAGAATTTCAAACAGCTCAGACTTCTTATTTCGCACAAGTCATTAAAAATAATACAAATCAGAAAATGTATGCATGAAAAAAATTGACAGGAGAAGCTCCTTAATAATATAACATTATCCTTATTTGCCCTCTTCGCTCAAATCAAAGGGATGGACATTTATGCATGAGTGACATCAACCCTGCAATTAAGTTGGCCATTTAAATGAGAGAAGGCCTTCCTCGCCCTGCCTGTTTGTTTTTTTCCTCTCTCTCTCTCGTCTCTTCTTTTTTTTTTTCCTCTATCCCCTCTCTGTTTGATGATGGTAGAGGGTGAGCTAGAATTAGGGCGATGGGTCTTCCTTTGAGTGTCAGCCTAAAATGATCAGAGTAAAGATAAGAGGGTCTAGCAGCCCTCAAATCAGTCAAAGTGCCAAAGTCGGCCTTTTTCTCCTCAATTACCGGGTCTGTGAAGCCAGGGAGTGGAAGGCACCGAGCCTGCTGCATTACTAAAGAGACAATCTATTTCCCCTTTGACCAGAGGGAGAGAAATCATTATGGCATGATTAGTAGCTTCAGCAGCGGGCGAGCATGGAGGTACTACGGGAGAAATCGTATTAATTGCCTCAGACCGAGGCACGAGCAGGATTGTTTTAACGTTGATTTGTGGACCTGTATGACTGGCTGTCGGGAGATAAAAGCTGATGTCAGGTCTTAGTTATACTGGCAGACTTCGGGCATGCAGACGGAGAGGGCTGATGTCAAAATGAGCTTCCGCGGCTGCCCTGGAAGTCTTTCTCTATATGCCTGTCGATGTCTTCCTCTTTGTCTTTCTTCACACTTCATAGTTTTCCTTTACGCCTCCCACTATCCCTCCCCCCCCTTCCCTCAGATGGACTACACCCCACCCCTTCCCCGCACTCCCTTTCTCTCTCTCCCCTCCAACTGATAGCTGCCTTGGCCGATTATTTCATCCAGTGCGGTCCACTGAGAGCCTCCTCTCCCGGCTTTGGAAGAGCTTTAATTAGCCATGTTAATATCCCCTTCATTGGCCTTAATATCACTCAACACCTTCCTCCATCTCAGCGGCCACCAGGGTCCCCCTGTCCTGTCAGAACGGCTGATTATTGAGAAGGATAGCTTTAATCAAACCTAATTGCAGTTCATTCTTTCTCTCTATCCCCCTTTGCCCTCCATTGCCAACATCTAATGGCAGCGACGACTTGATATCCCATTAAAAAACAATTAAACAACCTCCTTTTGTCTCCGCGCGTGCCAAAACACCAGCACAAACTTCTGTAGATATTTAAGAAGTAAAAGAGAGAGAGCGGGGCCTCGTCTTAATTGCTCTCCTTCTCACCAAGGACCAATTTGCACCGTGCTCATGGAGAATCTTAACCAACTCAAATGTAATGGATGCTATAGCACCGCCACTGCTGCGGACTATGAAAATTAAGCTTATCTTTTTAGTAGAGAAATTGTGCTTAATTGCCTTCATAACAGTAAACATAAAGGAGCCACTTTATGATAGCGTGGGCACTCGGTTCCTTGTGTTTATCGTTTCTTAACTTTTGGTTTCCGCCGTGGTGGAAACAGTGTGTAAAAGTATCCAAGACAAGACTAACTCTGGAAGTAATGTGTTTCTTTTATGAAGTCAACGCATTGCCTAGGAAATGTATTCTATCTCTCGCGTCGACATAAATTGTACCAACGGATGATGCATGCACATGCTCACACATACGCGTGCACACAAACACACACACGCTGGCCTTACCCAATCTGTATGAGAGGCGACAGACAAATAAAAGTCGTATTTCAGGTCTGCTTTCCGCAGATGTCTGCTGCTCTACATTATGACTCTTTGGGGAAATAAAAACAGGGTCAGGGAATTAGAGTACATAATGGTCATTTTGATGATCAGCCAACAGATGCAACCCGAAAACACGGCGAACACAATCAAGCGAAATGCACTAATGACAAGTCAGGTTTTTTATGGCCTAGCCACACACCGACAGGCAATCAGCATTCTGGCATGGGTTAAAACGTCTTTTATTGATGTCCGAGCCAAAGCTCCTTTGGATGTGGAGTGAAAATATTTTCTCACCTCTCCTCTCCCTCCTGGGCCCTCGGTTGAGGCACAAGGCATAGGAGTCTATCGAAGAACGCTTCTAAATGACCGGTGCATGTGTTAATGTGGCCGGGGTTAGAAGGGTCATTTCAGACTCTGATTTATGGCCTGGCCGGGATCCCACTGGGTGAGCGAGAAGTCTTAAGTGTTGTGAAAGCGTCCTCGCAGGCCACACAAGCCACCGTGTTTAGCGGAATGAAATGGCCGTGCAATCTATGGTGCAATCTATGGTAATCCAATGAGCCGCTGTGATTCTGTGAGCCAAGGTGGTATTACAATGGGAACCACAGTATTGCATATAGTAACGCTAGAGCAATGTGATGAAAAATAAATATCTCGGCGCGGTGTTTATAATGAATCGGAGGAAAGCAAAAGGCACAATCAGTCATGATTCTTTGGGGAGAATTTACAAAAAACAAGTCAATTTCATTGTTTACTCTGTGTGGTTGTGCAAGATTTTACACAATAGGCTACATCTGAGACAATTTTTCTCATCGGCCCTGTTGTTGATCTTGCTCTTTTTAACCATTTTTACGTCTGTGAGGCTACATCTGATATAACACGAGGCTTTATCAATACATTTTTGCGAGACCCCGGAGAAGGAGAGGAAGGCGGCTTACAAACTAACCAAGCCCAGATCTCACTCAGACGTGACATTTGTTCAGAGACGATTAGCCAGGTTGTAATTTGTGGCATAATTGCCTCACCCACCCACAAGTGCATGGGTGTGTGTGCGTTGTGTGTCTGCGTGTGTGTGTGTGTGTGTGTGGCATACGGTGGTCCCAGGAGTGTCCGCCTAATTGCCTGACAGGACTATAAGTTTTGTGGCGCGCTCCCACCTTGTTAGGTCCTTTATCCCTGATGCTCTTCAAACAAGACCTGGTCACAGGTGGGCCTCATTTGCTTCCCTATTGAACAGGAGTACTTTAATTGCACAGGGGGTGTCCTGGGATTAAAGAGGTGGGTGGAATATCAAGTGACTTCCTGTATGTTAGTGGCAGATGGGTGTTGGGAAAGACCCGTGAACTCAGGTGAGGGGACGAGACGACAAAGAGACTGACGCGCTTGATTTCGAGGGAACGTCAAACGCCGCGACTTCCCAAACCGAAATAGTGCAATGACGTGTTTGTTTCTGATGAATGGATCAGACGTGGGAGTGTTATGATCATTCTTACTTAAATATGATTTTAAAAAAGGTGTAATTAAAGGTAGAGTTGGTAAAGATTTTAGAAACGTTTTTGTTATATTAGTTGAAATTCTCTTTACATCCTGACAGTGATCAATAAATCAAATGCTGACCAAAAAAAAAGGAAAAGAAATCTAGTATCTGTGGCTGTCGCACGACTGTAATAAACCCGTCCAATCATTTTATTCGGGCCGAATGAAATGATTGGACGGGCTACCTGCCTGTCTACCTACCTACCTGCACTCTTTGTGCATCACCGGAGTTTTCCTCAAGATGCTAGCTTGACAGCTGTGAGTACTAACAACAGCCATGCTTGCCGTTCATGTTCATTATGTTAATATTCATAATGATAATTTTGGAGGAGTGGCTTTGGAGGGAGGCCTAAATATACGGACTGTCAGTGTTGCAGACTTGGTGACTTTCTCTCTAGATTTAGCAACTTTTGGAGCTAGTTAGCAGATAGTGCTGCTAGCTACTTTCATTGGAAAAGAGTTGGCAACACTGGGCCAAAGTATATAAAGCAAAGAGACAACACTCTGGTGGTTTTTTTTGACAACAGCTGCTGCCTCCATTTTGGACTGAAAACACATATTATATTAATAATTAGGGCTGTCAATCGATTGAAGATACTTAATCGCATGATTGTCCATGATTAATCGCAAATTAATCTCATTTTTTTATCTGTTCAAAATGAAACTTAAAGGGAGATTTGTCAAGTATTTAATATCAACATGGGACTGGGCAAATGTGCTTGTTTTATGCAAATGTTTGATTTAATATTTATTATTGGAAATCAAGTAATAACACAAAACAATGACAATTATTGTCCAGAAACCCTCACAGGTACTGCATTTAGCATTAAAAAAATATGCTCAAATCATAACATGGCAAACTGCAGCCCAACAGGCAACAACAGCTGTCAGTGTGTCAGTGTGCTGACTGACTTGATGTTGACTTTCACTTCTTGGCAATATACTTCTTTGACTAGGCTGAGTTTTTCAGTTGGATCATTTTTAAAAATCTAGTGTACTCTTGCTAATTTCTCAGGATCACCGACCCTACCTTTAACAGTTTTCTGCTTCTGTTTTGTGCTCTCTTTCAGATTCTTCCTAAAGTTCTTCCTCAAGTGCAATCAGAACTGTCTGAAGAATGCAGGGAATCCGAGAGATATGCGCAGATTCCAGGTGACTGAAGTCTCACACAGATTCCCCATGTCTTTCTCTGCCTGTCTCTCTTTTTGCAGACATACAGGTGTACAAATGCACAACACTAAGTCACACCGACACACACATAGAATACGCTTCTATTATTTGCACTGAAGGAGGCTAAACCCATAAGAGAGAGATTCCGTGTCCTGGGCGCTCTGGACAGAATATTTATTAGGGAATACCATCTGACACAAATAAGGATGTAGGATTTTAGAGTGCCATCAATTGTGTTCCTGACAGCTTTCTGAGCCTCGGCGCGGAGGGGAGGACGATCCGACCACATGTAACAACAGTGTTAACTCAGGATCTGTCTGGCAGCGGAAACGCATACCTTCTTTATACGCACATATGCACAAGCACGCAGACACACACACATATGGATGGAAGCCTGTACAAGCTAGAAGCGCATATATTTGCTCTCTCATTCTTAGCCACATATGCATATGCTTAAACTCACACAGTTCACTGTACAGCCAATGAAAACTATCTCAAGCCATCTGAAAACCATCGTTATTGCGAGGGCTGACGAAATGCTGCGATTTACACCAGAAGGACATGACCGCTGAGCACTTTTACTGCCTTCTTTAACCCTCTCGCGTCTAATGTGTCAAGTAGTTGAGCCTTGAAATTATTGACCCCCCTACCCCCCACCCCGATCCAACCATCCATCCATTCTACCCAGACACTTTCCCCACAAGCAGCCCACTAGGTCAAGGTGAGAGTTTAGTGTGATTTGTCCTATCAGGGTAGCGACAAACTCCAGGAGGGCGGCCGTCACTGACAGCACTGTTCTGTGATAGACACACAAGCCAGCATCCTCCAGGAGGAAGCCCAGACATGAAACAGACGAGACAGGGTGTCCCCTCCTGATGTCACCACCATCAGACCTCCCCTGCCTCCTCAAATCTTCCCTCAGGGTGAATGTGGACTGATGCATGACAGCCACCGAGGGGCTTTCACCTCTCACTCCCGTGTGTCAAGTTCTTTTTCTGAAACTAAAAACATGTACGTTGAGTCTAAAACAACAAGATTTTTAGTCCAACAGTTAGTATGCCATTTTCCCCTCCAAATAGATTTCCCAGATGCTCCACCATAGGTGTTTCTCTGGGCCAAAGTTGTGTATTCTGCATGCCTTCCACTCCACTTATTACCCCCAAAAACCAGCTGGAGGCCAGAGAGGGCCCAATCCATCATCCTCAGCTTGGCCCAGCTCTGAACCTGCTCACAAGAATGGAGCTCTTTCACTTCCCCTTCTCTCCCCTCCTCCTCCTCATCCCCCTTACACCCCCACCCTTCCCAAACCGAACCAAAAAAAAAAAAAAAAAAAGCGCCCCCCTAAATTCCACTGCTACACCGAGGTCACTTACCGGCGAAAGCAAACCTGAGAGGGGCTCTCTGTTTCCGGCTCAGGAACACTTTGGCCATTCACACGCGGCTCACTGTTTGGCGATGCGGTAGCCAAAAAAACAACAACAAAAATAAGCATTATGAAATATGGAGTGTGGCTTGGAATCCGATCCTAGTAAAATGTTTGCTGAGTGATGGGATGGGAGCACGGTTCGGCTGCTAATGACTCCAGTAATATTTTAAAAGGGAGGCCTTCCATCCTCAAACAGATGGACAAGCTGATCAATAATTCTGAGCTTGGGCTGTGATGACAGCAAACGGAAATGGTATTTTAGCGATTGAAAAAAGTCAATTAGCCGTACACAAATGCGAGACACTAAAAAGCAAAAACAAAAAGGCAGAGACGCAGGGTAACTGTAATGCGATATGACCGAAGAGAACGAGCACTTCAAGAGGTTTGACAATCAATAGCACACAACACAGGCATGTACCTGGACAGTTTCTAAAGCCTCCATGTATCCCCTGTATACCCAAGAGCATTAATAAGTCTGCAAAACTATATTAGATAATTTTTTTTTTAATCTTCTGATGTATTAAATCGCATGTTTCACCTTCACTTCTGTTGCAGGTTGTCGTATCGACGACCGTCAATGTGGATGGCCATGTGCTGGCCGTCTCTGACAACATGTTCGTACACAACAACTCCAAGCATGGGCGAAGGGCTCGCAGACTCGACCCTTCAGAAGGTACGCCTCCTTATCTGGAGAATGGTAGGCACGGTTTTACATCCTATAATTTGCTACGCTCCTTCCTCACTCAGATGTCCACCCATTTTTCCAGCCACGCACCTACAGTAGTTGCTTCTACTAGTAGAATCCTTCATTCCTCCATCACTTTCACTTTTTTAAGTTGCTTTTTTGCCTCCACCATACCTTTTGCTGTGTCTTGACTGGAAACAGTATGCATTACTCGTTGTATTTGTTATGTCGATATCACTAATGATGAGGCTAATTCACGATTTGAGAATGTTAGACTACTTCCAGGCTCCTAATGCACCTACATTTGTCCTAAAAGCCTATGTGAAACATGATCAAATTGCTTAAGAATTTGGCTGTGAGGTCAATTTCCTGTCATTGGGTTCTGCAGATTTAGCTGTGAGTGAGCTAAAACAGGGGGAGGAAGGAGAACGAGAGAAAGGAGGGGGTTGATGGTGTGTGTGTGTGTGTGTGTGTGTGTGTGGAGAGGGGGGCGGCCTATGAGAAAAACAGAACTTACTGTTTTTCTTCCAACTGATTCCATATGATAGACTGATTGCCTGCTCAGCCAAAAAAGAGAGAAAAGAAGGACCACCAAACCATGGGAAATCCAAAAAGTAAAATGCACTAAACATAACCTTATGACCCTCGTGGCCTCCACTCGCAGATGGGAGCACACGCAGCTGAAAGATCGTAAGAAAAAAAGGAGTTCGAGAACTGACTTGGGCCAGTTGTGCAAATTGCTTATCTTCAGATTTCAAGAGCCAATTATGGCTGGGCAAACAGTTTATATACACCACTGACTAAAACAAGCTTCTCTACACATTAATGGGCATTAATGGTTCTATCACCAAAAGCAAATGTAATGTTTAATACAACAACGACTAATAAAAAAAACTAGACAATTAATATATCTCAGTGCTCTCCAGTCCTAGTGGGGGGAAAAGCTAATCTATTTGTTTTTGTCTTTATTAATGACTCCTCTACTGGAGAACAAAATCAAATAATTAAAGTCCTGCCCGGAGCACCAAAGTCATTATGTTCGCTGACGTTCTGTTTGTGTGTTTCACGTTTATGACACGATAGGTGTGGATCGCCTAGCAACCAGTTTCTTAATGAGGGGAGCAATTAAAGAGGTTGAGCCCTCGCCTCCATGTTCCCCCTCTCCCATGGGACCCTGTGTGTTTTGTGCGTGTGTGTGTGTGTGGGTGTGCGCTTGCGTTCTTTACAGGTTACCCCCCCCCCCCCCTCCCCCCCAACCCATCCCCTTTCTTCCTCTCTTCACCGCACTCTTCAAAGCAGCAGAGTGACGCCCCGTAAAGCAAGAGAAGAAGCTATTGTCAACCGCCCAGTTGAACATGTCTTTGTCTAATAACTTTTAATACACCTTCCCTCTGCTTAGCCGCTCGCACAAGTCGGTTTTTTTTTCTCCCTCCCAGGCTCCATAACAAACTAATTTAACATGCATCAACAACGATTGCTTTTGTTTGAGTCACCTTTAACAAACAGAGACGTGAGGAAAAAGGAGGGCCGGTCGTAAAATGTAATTCCATCCATGTCCTCCACGGCGCTCATGACAACTAGCCGGCAGACAGACAGCGTGCTTTAAATTAGCAACACATTCTTCCTCGGGAGTTCACTGGGCGAGAAGCCTCAGATATGTGCCTGCCTGCCTGTGTGGCTGAAACAGAGAAGCATCCTTCCTCCTCTCAGCTGCACTTGTGCCAGACTTGCTCGCATTGATCAAGAGGTGCTGCCCCCTGTTGGCGCACAGACGGGATAGCCTGTGATCTGACACACTGAACCTCGCCGTGTGACATTTTTTTGTGTGTGTACTGTCACACAACAAGCATATTATGCATTCAGACACGAATGCGCTTTGTGGCAGCCTGTCACTCAAACATGTATAGATTCGGGCTCAAAGGTGCATAAACATGCTCACAAATAGCCGAGTCGTTCACACACACACACACACACAGCGGCATCGCCCCCCCACACACACATGCAGACACACACAGACTCTTTCTCTCACACACACACACACACGTTCCTTAGCTCAGTTCCACCATTATAGAGCCCCAGACAATATAGGAGACTCAGCATAGAGCCTGCAGCGCCTGCCTCATTTGCATGCCAAGTGGCTGTAATGCTGTTAGGGTTTATGCAATAAAGACAAGTGAATCCAGACTGCTGGGCCTAAGAGGAAGAAAGAGAGGGAGAAAGGAAGGAAGGAGGGGGGAAAAAGGAGAGGAGGAGAGGAGAAAGAGAAGGAGAGAGTGTGAGAGAGAGAGAGGTTGGGAGTGAGTGAGAGGCAGAGGGAGAGAGAGAGAGAGAGTCAAAGGGAACAGATGGCCCAGGGAGAGGTAAAAGGTATAATCCCATCAGCTGCACTATCAACCGACCATCTGGACATCCCACAGCACAATTACAACACATTTCAGCAGGCAGAACAAAGGACGGCTTCGCGGGGCCACATCAGACCTGTTTGAGTGTCACAATACTAGAGCCGGGACCTCCTCCGCTCAGATCTCGGATCAGTTTTGACGTCCTCCGCGGCTACAACCCTCACCACTGAGGGAAAAGATTAGGACGGATCACAGATCGGCTGCCCGAGGTCATTTCGCAGCAAAGTGGATCTTGAAATAAATTCGAGCACACAAACAAAAAAAACGGATGGGGCGGACAATTCGGCAAACAAAATATGACATATGAATTCAAACGGAGTGAATATCCTCCCCTACTGTAGTGCAAAGTTTGCAAAGACTTAGTGATGCAACACTCAGGCCCGGCGAGCCGGCTCTTTGCATCCTCATCCGTCCACTCCTCGTGATGCCTATCATCTGCTGAGGGGGCATTGTGCGTGTCTGTCATCAGATCGCCTGCGCTGACTGTGTAATCCACTTCGCCACGGTCCCCATTCAGCACATGCTCCCCTCTCTGTCTGCGCATTGAGACATATGCAAATTTTTAGGCAGAAGGGTGGACGGCTTAGGGCCTCAGTCGCTGCCTCTCCATGGGTCCTTCTGTGTGTGTGTGTGTGTGTGTGTGTGTGTGTGTGTGTGTGTGTGTGGGAGGGGGGCATTGGGATTTCCGAGGTGGTGCGTCTGTGTGTGTGTGTGCGTGATTGTGTATGCCTGTCGTAGGTTTCAGGCTGCAGCTGCCCCCCAACAGTCGCCGTCACCATCAGGCCTCCTCCTCCTCCTCCTCCTCCTCCTTCCTGCCCCCCCAACCCCCTCTCTCATCCCCAAAGTCAATTTGTTTACAGTAATTTTGAAGGGTGAATTATTTGCTGTAATCGTCCGCACTGATGAAGGTCAGGCCCTTAGAGGGGGCCCGGCATGCCCATAGAGGGTTGGTCCTCTTTCAGACGCTCCGCTTCGCAATTAAGGAAAGCAAATGTCACTCCTCCAGGCCTCACAAATGAAAATCTGTACGAGGTGATTAGCATGAAGTCAACAGCGCCTGTTAAAGTCAGATTCCCTGTAGTACCGACGTGTGTGTGTGCACTTTATGGGCAGGGAGAGAGAGCAAACATGACCTGAACAGACCCAACAGCAAGGCAAACAAAGGGAGATGTCTTGTCGGAGGTGATCCATACAACAATGGCCGACTGTGATTTACTTACTGGATGGAAAGGATAATAGAGGTGTAGGACTGCAGCATGTAAAGAAAAAAGGAACTTGCTGAAATAGTTGCTCAGGAGCAGAAAAAAAAACATCCACAATTCATAGTGTATTAAAAGATATTGATGGAAATAGATTAAATTTGATATTGCTATTTTATGGCTGGCTGTCATGCTATTTCTGTTGTAAACACGGTGTTGTGCCGAACACCATATTAAGGTAATGCATCAAATGACAGTGAATGTGAGGCACCAGATCACTCAAATTAGATTATAATAACAACCCAGACTGTTGATGAATGGCGGAGCTACGTAGCAGAAGTCATGCCAGATGAAAAGCATTGTAATAAACAATATGAAATGGATTGAATCGATCACAAAAAAAAAACCTCAATCTGAATAATTCATGAGTGCATTTCACGTTATGAAACCTGAAACTCCACTCAGTGCGCCTGCACTGTGCTGCATATGCAGAACAAAGGTAATGAAATAACGTGAACCAGCGAAAGCTTTGGCTTGTCATTTCCACTTTAACGGCCCGTATTCTTGACTCATTTAAGATGTGTTCAACTTTGAAATTTTTACTGTACATGCATGCTTAATCAATTCTGATGGCTGCATTTGCCCTGACACATAATTTGCTCCATCAAATCATTTTCCTGGCGAGCCCGGGCGTTTAGCCTTTGTGAAGTGGACCATTTGAAGGGTCTGCTTAACTACACCACTCCAGCGCGCTGATAAATGATTTTGATTCTCATGCCTTAAAGGACAAATCCATCATTTTTTTTTCTTTCCAGGGGGCAATTTCCATGATATGTCTTTGTGAGAGAGACGCGGAGGTGATCCAGTAATGTGTCTGTGTGGAAAGAGAGACATGGGGACTGAGTGTTCAAGCTGAGGGTGCTAAATTTGCTTTTCTCTTTTTGTCTTGGATAAGCAGCCACCCCGTGCATCAAAGCTATCAGCCCAAGTGAGGGATGGACCACCGGAGGAGCCACCGTCATCATCATAGGGGACAACTTCTTTGACGGCCTACAAGTCGTGTTCGGCACCATGCTCGTATGGAGTGAGGTATGATGTTTGTAGAGTTATAGATTGGACTAAAATTCAGTTATAGTATAAGAAATGTTATTAGTTATTGTATACTTATATATACACTTATATAATATGTATATGTATACTTATAATTGTATAAGTATTGCAATCCAATATTACGATTTATTGCAATTTTTGTTAACTTTTTTAACACTAGACATGGGAAAAAGTTGAATCATACACTTCTAGGGACTTTTACTTTGGAAAATATCTAAATTAATACGGTAAAAAAGTTAGATTTTCAGCATGTATGTTGTCCTGAAGTCAAATATATCAGTCATTGTCAGGCATTATCATTTTTTTTTTTTCCAGCAACCCAATAATCAAAGAATAAAGAAATTTCCCACACAAATTAGTGGCATTTTCTTTTGAATTTATAAGAGGCATGTAATGTTTTATAGTTCTGGTGAATATAATCCAATCAATTATTAATCAATTGTTAATATTTACATATATGTATTTATACAGTTCCCTTAGTTAACACCTTATTTTTTAAAACACCCGTGTATACTTCTGATAACTTTGCCAAGTCCGTTGCTAGCTCTCCCGTTAGCTCCGTTCTCTTTATACATCCGTGGTATATGGGTGCTCTACAGTTGTAGCACCGCTGATGCGACGGCTGGTTTGACCGCATGTTATCGCTTCCTGTCCATGTCAGAGTTAACCTGCAGCTATAGTCGTGATGTCTAGCTCTGGTTTTCCTGGTAATGTGTGAAACCCAAAGTGTTTCCATACTTTCCTGTATGTGTAGTGTTTACCACTTTGAATTTAAAATGTGAGGTTGCAGGTCGTATCCATGCAGACCCTCCGCCGTTTACTACTTTCTCGTTTCGTTACTCAGAGGACAACAATAAAAGCGGTAACTTCCTTCTACCTCTGCATAGACTGATATTAAACAAATATATCAATTCTGGCATTAAAAAATCGAAAAACAATAAGACAGAGGTGAATACATTTTTTCCCACCTCTATGGTTACAGTACAGACTCTTTAGTTTGTTATTACAGAGGGCTCATTATTTCTTTTCTTCTGTAATCCAGCTGATAACTCCCCACGCCATCCGGGTCCAGACTCCACCTCGGCACATCCCCGGCGTTGTGGAAGTCACGCTGTCCTACAAGTCCAAGCAGTTCTGCAAAGGTGCCCCTGGGAGATTTGTCTATACTGGTGAGTCAAAACCTTCTCTTCCTCTCCCACTTTCTACAGGCTTCTCTTGCACCCCCCACGCCTCCCCTCTCTCCTCCTTCCCTCTGTCTGGATGGAGCCCTCAAGTCCAGGCACTAATAATGAACTAACCAGGGCTCTGCCTGCTGAATGTTAAAAGTGTGAGATCTGCACTGCGAAGGGAAAAGGTGTTTCGTGGAGGGGCTCCGACTACAAGTGCAACTCGATCCCCCTCTGACCTGCCATCATACGAGGGCGCTGCCAAGCTCTGTTAAACTCAAGCTGTCAGGATATCTCATTCTGCCAATTCCCTTTATCCGCCCTGTTGCGAGACGGATAATGCTTTCTGCTAATTTGCCGATTTTGTAAAAGCGAAATGCGGCTTCATTTTTTTATGAATCAGATTAGAAGAGCAGTATCCGGGGTAAGTGCGTCTGAAGTTGTTCAATGTGAATGCATGGGAGAGAGAAAGTGTGACGTGAGAGAATGTGTGTGTGTGTGTGTGTGTCACACTATAAGTAAGGGATCTGATTATCTTGGCTAACAGAAGGAAGTGGTGGTCTTATCTGTCATCATTGGTGAGGAGACAGAGGTCGCGGGGGTCAGAGCCTGTCTGACCTGGAAGCCTCTGTCTGTTCTAACTCTGATGGGCAGAATGAAACAGGAGGGGGGCGTCAAAGCACTCTCACTTCCCCCCCCCAGCACCCCGAAGGCCTCCAGCACAGCCCTGGCCTTGAGCGCAGCAGAATTGCAAAGTGTGGGGCTGCTGGACCCCCCCTCCTTCCCCTCGGAAACCCCCATCCAGACCCCTCCATCCTGGGGCAGCTGTTTCTCATCAAGTCCCCCCCCCCCCCTTTCTCTCTCGCTCCCCAAACCACCACTACCACCACCACCACCCCCAGCCATCCGTCCCCTTCTCCTCCAACCGTGCAGTCTGGCCCAGCTCTCCTGCATTTAACCTCCCTAGCAGGAGCGGAGCAGAGGCCAACAAGGCACCGGGATAATGAAACAGGAGTGTAGTGTGGCTGCGTAAGTGCATGTGTGAGAGTGTGAGAGCGAGCGAGGGAAAAGAGGTGTGTGCGCGGGTGTGTACATGTGTTACTGCACTGAGAAGGTGTATAAGTTAAGACATTAATGGCTTCTATAGCACCCTGGTGAAAGTGCCAGGTCCCTTAAGAACAGACCCCATTAGTCACAGAGGCTAAGCGGATTGGGATGATTACCATCAGGTTTTACTGGGGAAACGTGTCCCCTTCTCTCTATCTTTGTTGATTTTTCACCCCCCCCTCCCCGCCCCATTCTTCCTCTCTGTCTTCCCTGGGTTCCTACTCACTTCCAGTTAGTATAAAGATACAATTACCCCTGGAGGCAACGGTGGTACAATTGATTAGTGCGCTGAATTAAAAGAGAAAGTCACGAATAGACAGGTCCGGCTCCTCTGCTCCCGCTATTCCCTGCGTGGCTCACCCTGATTGTACAGGGGTTGACGCTTGAGAGAATGAAGCCGTTAAAGAGAGCAGAATGCATATCGCCACAATTAGGCGCCGCTGATTCCATATGTACAGTAATTGCCAGGTGAAAGGATGTTAGCTACTTCTCTGAGACGTTAAGATGTGAACGAGCTGATGCATCTAGAGTGGATCGTGTATTTAAGAGCGAAACAGCTCGTTTCAAAACCATCCGTGTTACAGCACTTGGAAAAAAAAGAAAGAAATGGCACTACATGGGCAAATAGGTTTGAAATGACCTGGAGTTACAATAGCAAATTACTTGGGACCGAAAAGGGCATGTAGTGACACACACAGTGGCGTCGAAAAGGCACGGAATGTTCCGGTGTCATATTGGAGAGCAACATGTGCATATCAAAGGTCTAGTTATCAAAGCATATGGCTTCAAGCGTGACTTGAGAGCAACGGCTTGAGAGGAGTGCCTTTTTAGACCCTTTTTTTTTTTTTTTTCTTCGTGTTGACTCTTCTTGCACCACCACCCTAATTGTGGAGATTTAACTCGCTCAATTTAAGAAATTATCACAAATTACCAAGAGTCAACACAGAGGAGACTGCAGCCAATTCGAACAGCAGAGGGACACGTCCTCACTCCGGGTTAGTACCCTGGAACGGATCCAAAACTCACAATCCATTCTCAGAAAGAGAGCACCCTGTAATGTATGTCAAATGATCCTGTTGGCATTGACTATTGAAGGTTTAAAACACTAATGAGACAAACAGACAGACTATATAAAACTTTAGTAGACTGTAGTTTACTGCCTGCTTGTATCTGTACTTTAATTGGCACACTTTTAAAAGGCTATTTTTGCTATTTTACAGTCTATTCCTGCTAACAAAACATTGTCCCTTGGAGCTTGCTAGCTTGTCCTCTGTCTAATCCATGTATTGGTTATCCATTGGTCCAACTGTCAGCAAGGTTGTAGAAAATCAAAAGGAGAAACTCCAGGCTGCACCTGAGGTCAATACTTTATTATGCTTTGCACTTTATTAAGCACCGCGGTACAACAGTACATGCTGGTTTGATCGGATGATTTCTTTTAAAAAAAAAAGTCTCAGTTTTCAGCCTCATTTGCAGCCTCTTAACCTTTTTACCGCATAGTTACGGCACCATATGAAAGAGTAAATCATAAATAAAAACTTTGACCGTACAATTCATCCAATTTAAGCTCCTAATTGCATCAGAGCTTTTGGTTTTCCATCTTGGCCAAGTTTCCACGAGAGCTCCCCTCCAGGGGCAACGATGCAGGCCCTTGGTAATACGGTTCTGCAAGCAGTCCTAACACACTCAGCCACTATTTATCCTAATCAGTGACATCCACATAACCAGGATTGCTTAAAATGAACCCCTTCCGCGCCCCAGAAAACGCACATTTACCGGGACCCCATTTGTCATGGGTAAATTGAGGGTCAGTAAACTTCGCCTGTATCCTCCAGTGGGGATCCGGGACATGCATCATAACGTTAGGAGAGAATGATTGGCGAAGGCGAGCTGTCACACATTTGTCAGGGGGAAGGGAACATTATTTGCTAATTTCCCAAGCTGGGCACTGACAGGGTGCTTCGTCTTCAGACCTTTGGTGACCAGCATGGCTTCTCAGCTATTAGTACAAGTCAAGTGTTTTTTTCTTTTCTCCCCCCCCCCCCCCCCGCCCCCCCCCCCGTAAAGCGGCAGTAATAAGAGCCATTGGTTCGACCTCACAAGATCGCGGCACACTGGGTGAAGGATTTTGGATGGAGTAGATGCCCCCATACAGTGAGCAGCTCTTGCCAGGCCTTAGTTGAGGCCAGACAGCCTTGAGGGCTGATGGATCGCAAACTTTCCTCGTCAAGGTGACGCTATCGACTCCACTGCACCAAAATCTGACAAAATGGGTATGAGGCAGTCATTCATCAACATAAGGACAAAGGGGTCATGTGTGCTTCACTCAATACTGGTGGAGATCAAGAAATGTCAGCCCTGTAAGGGATGGAAAAGGAAGATGTTCATGTTGCAGAAGTAGGGTCTCTTTTTTAAGAATAAAAAAATATATATATATCTTAATTCCTATGTTCCTACGTCCACCGAAACTAAACCGACAACTTTTTAGCGCATCAAATCAGACATATAAATAGTGATATCCAGTTTTCAAATCCAAAATTAAACTTGCTTCCTGTTCAACTCTTATGCCGGGTACAAACTACAAGAGAATCAAGCCGATTTTGGGGCCGATTCCCCTCTCTTGACGATTGTCGGCAAAGCCTAGATTTGTTGATAGTTCTAAAGATTATCTTTCCAGATATTCTTGAGGTATGAGATATGTTAAGAGGGTTTTTTACATTCCCCAATTGGCTCGGAAGTCCATCCTTGTCGCACCGATTTAAAATTTTAAATATTAAACATGTTCAATATTTACGATCGGATATCCGGTTGTGTGTGGGGAACCCTGAGGACAACCGATGACGCAGTCACGTGGGAAAGAACCATTTGGGAACAAAGGTGGCTGAAGCATAACGACAACAACCGCCGCCCTTATGGCAGCCACGGCGAATGCATGAGCTAATGCTAAATGTGAAGCATAAAGTCGTAGTAAGATGGACCTCAGAAATGGAGGACCAACTTGTTGATTTGTAGCAACAACACAAGTGTGTATTTAACGTGTCTCAATGACTCCATCCATCCATCCTTTGTGAATTTTCCGGACAAAATAGTGCAAAAACTAACATTGCTAATTCTTCCTGCCCGTCGTCCGCCATGTTTGTTTCCACGAGAGTCATGTTTGATTGCGACAGAGTTTGCGAGATTTCCGTTTTTTTTTAGTTGGTTGTTCATGAATGGAATCTGTTAGTGCTGTTTTGGCCAAGTCGTTGCTCACCACACACTATAGGAGCAAAACTGTTAAATTTAACATAACATGTTGTTATGTGTGAGGTCTCTCACATTTTCAAAATCTGTTAAGATTTTAAAAATCTTTTATAGTGTGGGCCAGCCAACACAGAATGTAATGTGGCCTTGGACCCTCCTCTTCCCCCCCCTCAGAAAACATTAAATAAACAAACAGAGACGTCTTTATCGGAGCACATCAGATAGGGCTCTGTGCCGCTCGGCCTGTGAATCGGGCCTATCCTTACGTCTCCTCTCCGCCCTGCCGTCACTTTGAAGTCCCAGACTCAGAAGCTGATCAGATGGAGAGCTTCCGTTTCATTTCCTGTCCTGCAGGGTTGGGTTTGGTACTCTGTCGGTGGCTGGTCAGTGACGGGGTGTGGCCTACAGCAAAGATATGCTATAATCAAAGGCATTCAAAGAGGTATGTAAACAGATCGGCTCTTAGAGGAGGACTCGCAGACACACACCAAATGCTTCATACGAGCATTGTGGATTTTAAAATTCCTAAATCTACTACAGATCCTTTTTTGTAAATTCACCCTGCAGTATGAACTGCTGCGAGTAAGGATGAAGTAGGCATTTATAAATGTCATCGCCACAGTCAAGTGGGTTGTAACCAGTTGGCACAACAGTTTTAGCATGTGTCAAAGCATGTTATCCACTAGCCATGTCCCCATACCTGCCTGTCTCATTACAACTCTGGTATTTAGCACCGGCTCCACGGGAGTGGAGCAGACACTCGTTGCCAAGTTAGATGGGGCCTGGTTTGAAGGCCTTGTGAGCTTGTGTGGAGCACGACAAGGTTCCACGGAGGAAGGTCCTTGTGTCCAATTAGAGGGCTGACGTGACACGTGCTCGCACTCCCCCACTGTCAGGCAGCTTGTCAGGTAGGCTTTGAGAAGCACACTGTGGCATTATTCCGCAGCGTGTTATCAGCAAGTGACCTGTGAAATCCAGCTCCGGGAAATTGATTGAAATAAGTACTTGCAGTTGAGCATGTATTTTCCCCCATTACACCTCTCCGTGAAACGTATTGTGGATATCTTTCAAGAGAAAAATGAAAGTATGGGTGTGTGTGTTTTTTTTTCCCTCTCCTCCCAGTAAGGACGGTATTCATTGATTTAATTTTAATTGGACCCACTTTTTGTCCCACAGTATCGTTAGAGGTCTGTTTTGTAATGGCTCTTAAAATGGATTGTCCTCAGTAAGTCACAGCATCAGTCCTCTGCCACAGGAAAGATAGACGGAGGAGGCGGGGAGGGGGCTCTTGATAGACGAGGATCTTTCCCCTCCTCCTCCTTCTCTTTTCTCTACCTCCTCTTCTTGCCCCATTTTCAGTATGATCCACACCCAACGGGCTTTAAAAGAACTCCACCCCCCCCCCAACGCTCCTCCTCCACTGGCGCATTTTGATTGAAATTCATCGGCAAGTTTATTGAGAAATGAATGAGGGAGGCAGCACGGTATTGACTTTGAGAGGAAAACACAACTCATCTTGAATGAGGGGGAAAACGCGGCCGTAATTTAGCCGCCATCGATCTGTGCCCCGTCCATGTATTGATCTTCATTTTACAATATTAATTTGCGCTCGCAATCAGCTGTGAAGGGAACCCATTTGATTTCTGTTGGCCGGTAATGTGTGAAAGTCCGCCGGCGTCCTTAGAGAAGTGGCACACATACTTTAGATGTCATCTAAGAGGATTGAACAGGTGTCTCTGGCCCTTTCTAATAATACAACCGATATGAAGGGAGTCTGGAATTATGGATGTGCAATCTGTAACATTGCTCCCTTTTAACCGTGTTAATTACATTTTATCTGTTGCAGGAGCAATATCTGCTGGAGACTGTAACTGTCTAGGTTCTTTTTTTCCATCTGTATTGGCTCAAAGTTCATGAAATTTCAATGAACATTGATCTGTCTCCATTGATTTATCCTAACTGCAGATCTTTGAAATTTTAATTTCCTGTTCATCTCGAGACCGCTGGAGATGGAATCACTCAGTGGTAACTGGCTGCAGTGGATGGAGATGATATGGTCAGTGGTGAAACAGATGAGGTTTGCTTTGCGTGGGTTTGCTGTGAAAATTCCAATTTGGCTTGGTTTGTTTTTTTTAAAAGGTGGTCTCTACATCTGCATGCGTGTTCCCCTATTCTCTCAACACTGGCGAAATATCTATACTGTGGAGCAGCAGCATGACTCTTACCTCCATTGTATGCACAGTATTCTATTTTAACTCCTTACAGTAACACTGAGAGGATATTCACTCTTTAAACGTCTCCAGCAGACAGGAAGAGTGGTGAACGTCAGCGAGACGAGGTCATTATGTGTGCTGATGCCGTTGTGAACTGCATCCGTCTAACAGACCGCAGGTGCCTAGGAGGGCCTCAGCTAGACTGTTTGACAAGTCACAAATGCAATAACACTTGAATGAACTTCTGCCTGCGCTGTTTATCTGTCTCCCCCTTTTCCAACTCCCACTCCACCTCTAATTTGTGTTAAGGGGAAAGAAAAAAATAACTGCTCAATGGTGTAGGAGGAGTGGAGATAAGCTCGAAGCAGTTAAGTATAATTAGCGAAAGTAATAGCTGGCAAATGGCAACAAGGCTAGGTTTTTATCTCCTGGAAAGATAGAGTTATCGTAATAAGCTGTAATGGCTGGCAGGAATGCTAGTACTCTGTGCGAGCTTCCATTCAGGCTCACAGACTTAACAAGGAACAATTTCCCTTAAATTTACTGCTTTGCTCAAACATTTCCCCATGTTTGTACCCAGATACTGTAAGTCAATACACGTGTTCAATCCACTTCCATATAGACCGAGGGCACACGGTAGTGTATTGCCGTGTAAGCACTTCTGGCTGCCAACGTCGGCCATGTTACACTGTTCCTGTAGAGCGGTTACTCATGTCCTATTTCTAGAGAACATGGAGAAGGAGCAGCAGACCACACTCAGATGCCATGTACACGCCATCCACTCTACATTTTAAGTGAAGTGGCTAGCTGGGGCGGCTAAAGGGGGCTCTCGGAGAAAATGTGTTCTAGTGGCGTGAAAAGGACGGGGGAAGATTAAGGCGTCAGATCAAAATAAGATTGGGAAGTGCACATTCCAGGCAGAAGAATTCCACTGAAGCACTGCCACGGGCGCCCGCGCGCATGCGTGATATTGAAAATTGTAAATGATATGGTCACAGCTGCGCACCGAGTCATGCATTCCATTTCTTCATATTCTTGAAACATGATCGTGGTACTCTCTAGAGTGAGAAAATTACTGAAATATTCATAAAAAAAGAAACATCCGTGTGGAAGGGAGCAAGTCTTTGTCAAGAAAATAACTTCCTCGCAATAATTCTTTTGTTACGAAATTTGAAACATATTTGTGTCACTTTGTCTCATTACTTTTGTTAAATTCTAATCAAATCTGAATCAAAACCATGGAAACAAGTCTACGAACAATTATATCTCTGTATATGTACCGCAAGCAGGGAAAAAGATATAAGCGATGTAATTGAACAAAGCATGCAAGCTGTCTAAATCTGAAGCGAAAATGAGAGAAAATGAAAATTCTATTAGTCCATAATGTTCCCTCGCCCCCCCGCCCCTCTTCCCATGTGCTCTTCATCTCTCCTGCAAAGTATTCAAATGCAAGCCCTGCCTTACCTCCCCGTGTCTCTTTTTCTCTAATTATCCATGAGGTCAGTAAGCAAAATGGGGAAGAAGCCAGGAGATCAATACAAATTATCCCTGAGCAAACCAGTGCTGACAGTTTGAATTGCAGCATATGTTTACCCAAAATCAGGCAATTTATCTTAATATCAGGCGAGTAATGCAGCAGGGGTGAGAGGTCACACAATCTCTCCACCTCATAATTACCCGCCTCTAAAACAGGAAAGTGGTATTGATTGGCCGCGAGCCGGGAAGCGGGCGTGACTGGAACGTGCCAGCGACCCCCCCGCCTCCCCTATCATACCTCCCCCCGGTTCCCCCCCCTCCACCTACCTCGGTCCCTCCGCCCCTCGGCTAGACTCCCCACCCAGTGCAGGATTTATGGGATGTGTGTGGAGGGTTTCATGTTTCCTTGCAGCGACTGAGACCCCTTACAGGAGGGGTAAAGGGTGGGGTGAAGTGAGGGGGGGGACACACACACACACACACACACACACGCTCCTTCCACACCCTCACCCCCCTCCCTTTCACCATATTGTGTTGGAAGGACGAGGAGGGCCAAACTAATTTTGGCATGCATGGAGTCATGCAAGGGCAGAGAGGCTATAGATTTGCCTATTATATCTGTAGAGGAGAGTAAAGTTTACGACAGAGTGTGAAGTGGGAACATAATGATGTACCGAAGGATTAAAAAAAGACAAAGCAAAAAAAAAAAAGGATGCTGTCAATGTGTGTGGTGTGAGAAAAAGTAAGACGAGCAGTCCCAATGACTCTCAGCAGATGAAAGAAAATCTTTGCCCGGGAAGAAATAGCGTGCCGGGCGACGCGATGAGCACACACATAACGCATTTATTGTCCGGGATTGAATATAAGTGCTCAGTATATATCATCAGCGGCCCTTACAGGATTATTGACATTGTCTGTGTCTGTCTGCACCATGTGTACATGCTATGACTACAAAACTGTCAACTCATCAACTGACAGCACCGTTTAGCACTAATGCAAGTCTCCATCAGCTGTCAAAAGCATTTGCATGAAATCAATAGCAGATGGCGGTCTGTGTCACCAATTTCATTACGCCAGGGTTGTTACAAAGATCATCTCCATGATAGATGAGATGGCGACACGCGGAGATCATGCCTGGCCGCTCGGACTGCGGCGGCAGAGCTGTGTTTTAAACCTAGTTTTAAAAGTAACACATTTAAATTCCTCCATATGTAGGCATTTATTACTGTGTATAAACTGTAAAAAAACTGCAGCAAAATCAGTTTAAACCGCTCTTTAAGGGTAGCCTACCCTCCAAATCACGTTCGCCATAATTCTTAGGTCCGCATTTACAGTGGGGCATCATTATCATTGGAGAGGCACATCAAACGGAACACCTCTCCCAACCTAGGTCTCGTCCTGTACTGTACGTCTCTCCGGCTGTGTTCCCAGCATGCCTGGCGGGTTGTGTAGGCCCCAGCTGAGGCAGAGGACAGGAGAGCGTGATGTATCACCCTGAGAGAGCCCACTGACAGCCTCTGATGATGGATGGCCTGATTATGGAGTGCTTTTTACACATACACAATTTACATCACACTGAGCAGCGGGGTCTGGCAGGGCTGCCGCGCACATATCTCGGGCCGGGCACGTGCACACACATATATATGCATGCTTGTGAGTGTGTGTGTATACACATGTGCGGGACTGCCAGAGTGCATAGATAAGAAAGGGGGTGGAAATAACAAAAGAAAGGGGGCAAATTCCTCGCTACAGCCTTGTCATGTACGATCAATACGGCAGATCAATCCTTTATTAAGGAGAAGATGGCGTTCCCCCCACATTCCCTAGCAGACCTTTTGTCGTTTCGCGGACGCATGATGACACGTCAAATCAGATTTCCAGCAGTGTATGTTGTCGCGGCGTGGGGTTTATTCAGGTGTGCCTATACAGCCACCAGGGCTGAACACCACTGTATTTTGCAAGCTAGATCCTCGCTATCGATTAGCACCTCGCATTGTCCATGCTTGAACACATAATTGCTCCATTTGATCACGGTCGAGCTGGCAATTACTGTATTCAGGTTTTGGCACAAGTGGTGCATGTGTTTTTCGATTGTGTGTACTGCTAGTACAGTATGTATGCGTGAGTAGGTACAGTATGTGTGTGTGTGTGTGTGTGAGCATGCTTGCATGTGTATTTAGATGCGAGGGAACAAAAGAAAGATACATGAATGTTCGCTTTTTGACTCCCCGGCTTGTGCTTCAGTGGCCCTGCCTGCCTGCTTGTGTGTGTGTGTGTGTGTGTGTGTGTGTGTGTGTGTGGTGGGGGGGTGCGTTCGCTTGCTTTCACATTCTCTGGTGTTCAGCAGGTTCAGCGAGCTGTGCGGTGTTAATGCTGAAATTACATGCTGAGTAATGAGTGATGGGCCAAATTACAGGCTGAACAATGAATAGAGGCAGGCAGCTCTTATTAGTCTCCATAGAAAGCCATTGATTTATGAAGCGCCTTGCTCGGCGGAGTTACTCTCCTGAAAATGATATCTACATTGAGAAGTGATGTTCTCTATTAAGTCGTTCCTTCCCCCTTTACACCGCTCTCCTCCTTTTCCTCCCCTCCTTCTCTCCTCTGCCCTCCCTCCCTCCCCTCCCTTCCTTCCCTCCCGCCCTCGCCGTGTCCTGCCTATGAGTGTGCACATGATTGTTTAGAATCAGGCGGAGCTGTAAGGAAGCCTTCAATTACCCATTAGGACTGTCAGACATAAAACGCCCTGCTCTCACCAAAGTCTGGGTTATGATTCATTTACTTTGTGCCTCTGATTCATCGCCCAATATGCCTCGTGCCCCAGATTACTATTTGAGGGGTGGGAGAGATTAATGGCTCGGCGGGATCCGACGCCGTATTTCACGGGCCCAGTGTTGCAGTACAGTTGGTGCAGAAGGGGTGAAATGACAGCAACTTACACTAGATCAATGTGTGGACAGCCTTTCACAGATTATTAAAGCTCGGTTAGATTAAAAGACCCCCGCTATGTAGTTTGCTGTAGTCAATATTCCCAAGCAGATAAAAAGAGGGAGGGTCCCTCTGAAGGATTCTCAGACCGATGTAGGTCATCGCGGCTGTTAATGGAATAACACTCGGTGACACAAGTGTCAGAGGAGCGGGTGTCAGTTTCCATCACTTCCCTGGATGTTTCATAAAACATCCTCTCACCCCTGGAGGTCTCTTTGAAATTAGGCATTCCGAAATGACTTTTGTTCTGAAAAACTTCGACAGATTTCTCAATTAGTTTCTTCCCGTCTCAAAATTAGCCCTGAACTGGTTCTAATTCTCCTCCCCTTTTTCTTTCTCACTTCCAGCCCTGAACGAGCCAACCATCGACTATGGTTTCCAGAGGCTGCAGAAGGTCATCCCCAGACACCCCGGCGACCCCGAGAGGTTACCAAAGGTCAGTACAGTGTCTCCCTGCAGCACAGACAAACACAGAACAACAAGAGCTGTCTGGGTTGTAATGCCTTTAATACTCCGAACGTGACGAATAAACGAAACAACATTCCCATCAAGGCAGAGCACTGCGACCCCAAACCGTAACAGCTTTGCTTCACATATGTGGCTTACCCACTAACCAGCGTGGTAATGGTATTGGTTTTGTGCGCGGAGAGAGGCGTAAACTCTCTGTGTGGTAAAATAGCTCAATCAGGCGTTTTCCTCTCCAGTAGTCTGTGGAGATGGTAATCTGGTCAGGAGCGACGTCTGCGCCCTCATTACCCCACTCATGTTTTCCTTTCATTTTCTGCGGCTCGATTTGGTTTAATCTTTTGTTTACAGAACCCTGTGCCGTAAACCCCCTCGTCTTACTGCAGCTAATAGACAAAGACTGCATGTTATTATGCTTCGGCTTTCTTATTGTTTTCTTTTGAACCTGGGTGAAGGAGTTGAAAGCCACATCAGTTTTAGACGCACCGGTGTGGCACATAAACGGGGCTGCCATATTGAAAGACCTGAGCATGAAGGTGCACGTGTTTTTTTTTTTTTTTGCTATTTCCCTCCCCTGCAGAAACTCTTTGATTCTTTTACTCTTTGATTCTCTCACTCTCTCCATTTCCTATTGATAAAATCTATCTGTGCGTTTGCACTAATTGCCACCCTGCTAGTAACCATTCCGGTGACTGACGTTCCAGATGTGTCAAGTGTAATAATATAACTGATTAGTACACTCAAAAACCCCTTGGCATGTGGTAAAGTGGAGGCCACCTCAGAGTTTTAATAATACTGTAAAACCTTTAAAGACCTTATCTATTAAATCCCAGCATGCAACACAGCAATATCATTAACGTCCAATGGACAATTTAATAAAGAGCAGACTGTGTGGTAGCCGTAGACGTTTGACCAAGGCAATGTGGAGAAATGGAACATCACAGCTAGTCCCTGGTTCGGTATATGAAGTGTTTCAATTAGACCTGGTCCCCGTGGAGACAGGAAACAACACCTAGACATGAAATGTTGCTCTAATTTCAACTGTAAACGTAGACCAAAAGGTAAAGTACACTTTTACACCTTTAATATCCACCAGCTCCGCAGGCGTCACTGGTCAATCTAGCTGCGCCGTTTCAATTTTTATAAAGTCACGGCGTCTTTGTGAAATCCAGAACAAAGAGAGCAACAATGTTAAACACACTGCTTTATTACAAAGACTTCTATCCTTGAATACCAAAAAGCAGCGTTGTTGGCGGCGAGACAGATTTTGACACTGAACCCGAGATTAGTTTCCTGGGTGTGCATATACTTAATATAGCACGGTCTCCCGGCCCCGTGCATGAAACAATCACAGAGTGAGATGAAACCCTGCACTTCCAATAAACAACATAAATATTTGATTTGCTCTCTAATGGACCCAAATATGGGGTTCAGGGGGCATGTAAATGATCCCGCCGAGTGATTCGTCATTGTTAAGCTTGCCATCTGAGGGTCAGCTCACGGGGTCAAAAGCACATTCCCAATAAAACAGCCCGCGGCGGAGCTGACGCTCGTATGTACATTCGGAATGAGAGCAGAAACGGCATATAGAGAGCAGCCATTACAGGGTGCAGGTGAGGTAGGGAGACTCTATAAAAAGAAGATAAAGCTGGAGGACGCGCGGTGTGCATTAGCAGAAAGGCAAATCGACACCAAGTCCACTCACCGCCTCTACTGCCCCCCCTCCCATGACTTCACCCTCCAGTTGATAATATTACTGCGCTATATTGATTTCCACCAGCCTTCTCCCTGGGACCAGTAAGACACGTGGTAATTGTAAGGAGACAGAAAGCCAATATGGGAGTGCTCATGGATAGCAAGGGATGCACGCTAATATTGTTGCTACACAGAGAAAAAAAAAAAAGAGGGGGAAGCTGCCTCTGATTGAAGTTTACCTCGTAATTCTAAGACAACATCGTAGATGACAGTCTGACCCTGTGGGAGGAGTGGAGATATAAAAATTCAATGCAAAGTCCAGGGTGAATATGAAAGTAATAAGTGTGAGCAGTCAAGTGATGAGAAAGGAGATTGGTTTGCGGGCATCGCGTTAAGTGAAGAGAGACTTTGGAATTCACCCTCCTTTTTAAGATCTTGTTATAAAACAATTTTCTATTCATAATATAAAAAAGACAATTTATAATACCATTTTGTGCCCTCTGGCAGTAATGGACAAATAGACTGGATATCACATTATATCACACTCAATTTCTCTCTTCTGTAACAAATTAGATTCATTATGAAATTAAAAGTGGAAACTCAATATTGTTTTATTATTAAGCTGATTGCTTTGGATTCCTCTCTTTCCTCCCAAAATGAGCATAAGCCCATTCTTTTCCAATTCTTTGTGTAATCCACAAGGAGAAAATATTACAAATGTGTTCATGTCAAGCAATTACCCATGTATTTAAATGAATCTCTCTTCCTGTGCTCTTTGAAGTACCTTCATCTAATGGCCCTATGCTTCTAAATGCATTCATTACCTCAGGCTAGAGCTAACAGAGTAATTGCCTTACAGTTTTATAATGGCATTAGCACTCCAAGCTACATAACCTAGGCCCTCTTTTATTAACTGTGATAATATAAATACAACATCCATGTTAATCTAGTGCTTGAAGAGTCACATTCGGCCCGTCTTAGACCTTATTGTTAGATATTCTTTATAACACATCATTTGTTATGGCTTCCTCTCATTTTTTTATGCGCAATAACAACAAAAAAATTAAAAAAAACGGCCTCTAAATCTTAGGTGATCTGTCATCTGAGCAGCCCCATTTAAACAGTTGTTGAACACGAGACCTTTTATGCAAACGCGAGGCACAACAATAGCAGGAATCTGTCACGCGTTTGTCACAGAACAACAGAAATCATTTGAGGCCTTTAATTGTTCCAATTTAACATGGCGTGTTCTGATATGTCTCCATGACAAGAAAGCCAATTACACTTATGCTGGAGTAGCATTGAGATTTACATGGAAATGCCCTCGGAACACTATTCCGTGTTAATCGTATTCACAGCGTGAGCTGATATGCATGGAAGCGTCTCGTCAGAAGAAAAACAAACTTCTTCCTTGATTGGGTGCAGCACTTCTCATCATCCGCGGATATGACTAGGTTGCACTTAAGCATAGCCTCGCGAGTCGGCTTGGTTAGTTAAGACACCACGCGGTAAACGACAGATTAAGGATGAGAGGCAATATCGTTTCCTCTCCTCCCTTTTTTTTTTCTCCAAGCTGTCCTTATGTCACTGCTGCAAAGTACCATATGGACAAGGAGGGAGAGGACGTTTTACAGAGAATGAAACATGGCTTGCGAACGCGACAGTCTTAATTGCTTTAATTGTTGTTTAAAATTGAGAGCCATGTAGGAGATCTTGAAATATGATAGAATAGATTATTGGTAATTATTAACTGCAGACAAAAAGAAAGAAAACCACTTTATCTCACTCAGCAAGAGAGAGAGAAATCTGTTCTGCCTGATGAGAATACATCAAGACAGCTGGTCCTCTCATTTAGTCTACCTGCCTCACGACAACCATAATTCTTTATTTGTATGCAAACTAGATGCATGCAACGTTGAGCATACACACCAATTTCAGAGGTAAATGCCCATTCTAAGAGCCACCCATCCGGTAACTTGGGGTGGATTAAGCGATATGTTTCTATAAGAGAGCATGGCATACGCTGGAAGTGGCTTCTACAGTGATTCATCTTGATAAATCAAGGACTGGTAGATATGCTCCTCAGGATGAAAGGGCCCATACACACACTCCGTAAACACTACATACGCTGTGCCTTGGAAACGCAGGCCAAGTCTTGGAGGCCGCTGTTTGAAGGCGCGAAGGCTGTGTTTACATTCATTTACGGCAGCTGCCGTCTTAATCCCACACTGCTATTGCCAAGTGATGGAACACTTCAGACAAATTACCGCGGCCCGCAAAAGAAAACACGGCGAATGTGGGAAGAAAACAAGCGCCATCTGAGATGTTTCTGGTGACAGATTTGCATTGCTTTTAACCAGGGTTCTAACAGCGCAGTCGACAAATCTCTGCTCTACAGCAGGTGACAACAAGCGAGCATTTTAAAAAAAAACAACACGCGCAACAGTCATGTCTGCAATTTGCCTTTGTCAGATTAAATGCACTCTAAAAGGAGAAGAGGGTTTTCATAGAGCATATTGCCTTCTGTATTATAGAAAACAAAAGAGAGCAGTCTGGATGCTCGAGAGGGATTTAATTGTAAGTGCTGAATTCAAAGAGCAGATAAAGACACGCGAACGGGCCAAACCCCACCTAGCTGGAAGCCCCAAACAGAGTGGGGGGGAACGGGATCCGGGGCCAACTCATTTTCAGTGTTAAGAGCCACAGCAACACAGCTAATCCGCATTGTCAAGCGGGGGCAAGCATGCAGACATGGATAAGACCACATCCTGAGCATCCGTGTCCCCAAGGCACAAGCACCCAGCTCTTGCTGGATGGGAAGTCATTTGTGAAGTCCTTTGCAACAGCCAGTCAAAGAGGTTAATTGAAAAATTCCTTAATGTCATTACAACAGAACTAGATTAACCCAGAGCTAATTCACTTTATTGTTCTGAAGAGAGGGGACTCGGCGCTGAACTCCAGAGCAAACGTGGAGCCCAGAATCAGGGGTGAGGTGTTGTTTTTAAAGGACCATGCCAGTTTAATTAAGATAGGGAACATTATTCACTGCTCCGCATGGTTGGAAGGAGCAAAGTGGTAGCGCCGTATAAACGCGGCGCCGGTTGCCTCTTAAATCAGGGTGGCTTTTATTTAGCCGGTTGAATATGTAAACATGTCCAAAGCTCTCCACGACCCCGCTGTGTAATGTTGATATTGTTTGTTACTGTGCCGGACCACTGGGGTCTCCAACATAATCTGTTTGGGTCTTAACATTTCCCTGTTTTCCTCATCAGGAGGTGCTACTGAAGAGGGCGGCTGATCTCGTCGAAGCCCTGTATGGAATGCCCCACAACAATCAGGTCTGTATCCACACGCAGCTCTGCTAAATATAAAGGAACCATTGAAAACTTACTGATAGTATGACCAAAGGGTGTGTTTTTACATCACTATATCTGGAACAACGTAGGCTACATGAGTTAACCATACAGCCATGAACCGTGCATCAAAGCGCAGCTATAAAACAAGCCATAAATAACGAAAACCTCTGCTCCTCTCTGCGCTTTCCAGGAGATCATTCTGAAGAGGGCAGCTGACATCGCCGAGGCCCTGTACAGCGTTCCCCGCAACCACAACCAGATCCCCTCTCTCGCTAACACAGCCTCCCACGGCATGATGGGAGTCAACTCCTTCAGCAGCCAGCTAGCAGTCAATGTGTCTGAGTCACAAGGGAATGACCAAGGTATGCGTTTAGGGTATGGCTCCTAGTGTTTCTCAAAAGTAGGGTCCAGGGACATGCTGGGGGTCCTTGAGGGGATTCCGGCAGCAAAATGAGAAATAGTTAAATTTCACTCTTTTTTTTCACTCATTAAAATGGATAGAAATTATGTTTTTGAACACCGGGTTCACTACCCCCATCCTCCCTATAATATAGGCAGTTAAAGGGGCCAATTAAGTGCCAAATTCTTTTCTTATTAAACTGGCATCTGCAGCATGTGCCGATATAAAAATGTTTGATTGCAGCAGTAAATCCCCATTATCATTTACTGTAATCAGTGAACATTTCCCTGGTAAACACTGTACCGAAGGAAAGAAAATGAATGGATTTCCCCTTTTCTATCTCCCGCCCCGTGTTTTTGCAGTGGGCTACAGCCGGAACACCAGCAGCGTGTCCCCCCGGGGCTACATCTCCAGCAGCACCCCGCAGCAGTCGAGCTACAACTCCGTCAGCAACAGCATGAATGGCTACGGCAACGCCGGCATGAACCTGGGAGTGCCAAGCTCCCCTGGGTTCCTCAACGGATCCTCTGCCAACTCCCCATATGGAAGTGAGTAGCTTGCCACTATCGCACGCTGTAGTAGCACTAAGCTGCTGCTGATTTAATTCCAGCTCCCACATTCGTTTTTCACTTCTATGAATCACTTCTGACAGGGTTATAACATTATTGATGGTGATAATATATTACTATTCATTCGCGGGGGCTTGTTTAGTTTTAGCACTTCGGAGAACACACATGTAGTGGCGAAGAGTAGTCGGGGAAAGGAGTCTTCGTTTTTATGTGGATTTCACCGTATGCCACCTGTATTTGTTCAACCGGACAAGATGTTGATGGTAGGGGCCTGTGAGTACTGATCGTGTATCCCCCCTGGCAGTAATACTATCCTAGCCTTACCTTAACTGCCCTCTCCCTCTCCGGCACTACTCACAGCACGTTCTCACTCTCAACCCCCCCCTCCTCCTCTCCTCTCCTTCTCCCTCCCTATCGTCTCTGCAGTTAAACAAAAGAGCGCCTTCGCCCCTGTGGTCCGACCCCAGGCCTCCCCACCCCCCTCCTGCACCAGCGCCAACGGCAACGGACTGCAAGGTGAGCCCCCCTCACCCCCTCATCCCTTCCCTACGGACTACTGGTCAGATACCGCTGCTCAGGCCTCTGTCCGGTTTGGTGAGGGATTAATCATTACAAATATATGCATTTTGACAGGCCAATTTACACCTTTCAGTTCACACTTACACATAGCATGCCTTTACACACACACACACACACACACACACACACACATACACACATACAGAACCGCAAGCGCCGTCCCACGTCTGCGCGAACCTACATCCTCGTTGCCCTTTCATACAAATGATCCCCTCCGATGTCGCAGGAAAAGACCTTCCCCCGAATTGTTTTAGTAATTATGTTTATTAGGTTTTGTGCATGTGTCATGACCAACATGATTACTTTGAAAACAAGCTTAGCCGTAGTGTGTGCCCCAAGATTAATAACATTGGGCTTAATGAAGTGGGAAATTAAAGTTCATCTTGCTACACGTTCATACTTATTAATACATGTTGTGCACAAATTAATGAGCAATGCCTTGCCATCATCTGCGCTGGCAAACTTAAAAGCATTTCAACCATGACTCTACAAATATACTCAGAGCAATATAATAATATATCATCCCGGCACTCCACTAGTCGCCTAATTGTTAAAACGTGTGAAAGTACTGAATATATAAACTCTCAGGATGAGGTACAGTTGCTAATGATATCCTAAGCAGATGGTCTCGGTAAAACAACGGAAGCTACCTTTGATCTCGCCTAATCTCTCTTAGATAATGACGCGGAGGCACGACTTGGGGAATGTAGTTACTAATGCGCCGTACAGTGCTGGAGAGCGGAGGATAAAAAAGAGAGAGACGAGGGGAGAGGAGAGGAATCTGAGGGGAGTCTGAGGAGCGTCTAGTACTGTAGCGTTTGTGGCATTGTGGGAAGTGACCGTGTTGTTGCTCTGCCGTCACCACGGCCGCGTCTCCTGGGAGTCTGGGCCACTGTTTGCCATTACCCCAACGCCAGGAGAAATATCACACATAGCAAGACTGGCATGCTGGGGGCTGAAATGTCAGAGCAGGAGGGAGGTTTTCAAACTCTCTCCCCCCGTTAGGGAGGACGTGCAGCAGCAGCAGCAGCAGGCTGGCGGACACGGCAAACACTCACAGGCACACACGCAAACAGGCACATTAAAGGCACACATTCACGCACTTGTGCACAGATCAGTCAGATGGCTGGACTCACACACACATGCACCCAGACACACACACACACACACACACTAAATTACAAAATGTTAGTAAATGTTTAATATTTATATCCATAATCTGTTTTAGGCAAAATAATCTAATCTTCTTTCTCCTTTTTTTTTTTTTCCAGCCATGTCCGGCCTGGTTGTCCCTCCAATGTAAATGCACTTTCATCATCTCAAGCACCAGTCTACACATTACCACTTCACAGGAGCACACAGCGAAAAACGCTGGTGTAATGTATAGTCAACCGCTTGTTCTGTTTTTAAAGATGAAGAAAAAAAAAGAAAGAAATTCTTTTAAATGACTTTCGCAAAACCTGCAGAAAAAAAAGGATTTCACGAGGAACAATATTTTTTTTTTTCTGTGGGATTTTTTTTTGTTTGTTTATCCTTCCCCCCCCCATACCCCCTAATTTTATCACCCTTGAAGAGGACACGGGATGATGAAGGGTTTATTTTGTATACCTGTCGGGTTGTGCTTCGGCCTTGGACACGTCCAATCAACCACACATTCAATACTGGAAGGGACTCTGTGGACTCACCATCTGGTTGTAAAGTAAAAACACTGATGTACAGTACATTTGCCAATGAACTTCAATTTTTTTTTTTTTTCTGTTTCAACTCTCTTTTAATAGATCCACAGCAGTTGTGTGTCTTTATAATGTGACTTTTTGTATTTTTATGTGTGAGAAAAATACACAGGGGCCAAGACAGTTTGAATTTCAACTGGAAAAATATATGATATATATAATGTAGAAAAATTGATCATAAAAGTACAACAAATACGAGTGAAAAGGGGACGGGGCTGGGTGGGTAAGGTTGTATCATGTTTCATTCCTGCATTTTAACTTAAATTTTGTAATTTATTGTAGCTAGAAAATCATCTTCAAAAGTTAAAAAAAAAAAAAATCCTCTTTGATTCAACAAGCACACTGACGTGTACAAACACTGCTCTGTTGATGAATATGATGTACTTCCATGTCTAGAGCTTCCTTTTAAGCAAGTGTGTTTTGCCATGTTTTTCAACTTTTTTGCTAGCACTGTATATTAATGCATTCCTAGGCTACTGTGAAGTCTGTTTCTTGTTGATGAGGAGCAGTCTCCCCCTTCTAGCTCCAACTCCCTTATGTGTTTTATATGTGGTTAAAAATTGTAGACTATTGTGATATTGCCAAACTTGTGCTAAATATTTATACATCTGTCTTTTTCATGTTCTTTTAGATCGACAAAAAAACATAAAAAAACGAACAAAACAAAATTAAAATCCCATTGAGAATGTAGGAGTATAGTAGTTCATCGTCATCTTTCTGTTCAAACACACACTTGCGCTCACTGAGGGAAATTTTGTAACATATCAACTATAAATAATGTATTTATCTCTGAAATTTTGTATATTGCTTTTCATTATGTATGTATTAATCGTCATGCCCTTAATATAGTGATGCAGCACAGATAATTCAGCCAAGAACTGTTGCCTTCATTTGTTTTCTTTTTGTATTTGATGAAATGCAATGTGCATATATTTCACGTGTATCCTCAAAAAACTTTTGTGTTACTCCGTCAAGACTCTCTGTCCATTTTTTTTAAAGGGGAAGTCAAACTTCATTGTTTATTTTTATATTGATTTTAAATTATCTATACAGACCATTTTTGGAGAAAACTTTGTTGGTTGTATTGTCAAATAAATTGTTTGTGACCCATATGATAGTTGTTAAGATCCAATAGAGACTAATGTGCATGAGGGACAACCTTGGAGATAAAAAAAAAACACTCCATTTGTGGTTGTATCTTTTTTTTTCTGTTTTGTAGAATGTATAGAAGTCATTTTTACTCACCACTTATGACTCTGCCACAGCTTACATGTGTTTACAGGGAAGAAAATTTAAAAATGTCAACATTTGGAATGGAAACAGAAATGAATAAGTGATGTTTTATTAAAATTTTCAGTAAAAACACAATAGCTCCTCAACTGTGGACTTCTTCAGTTTTAAGTACAGTTTGGCTGGCAGACAAACTGACAATCAGAACAAAGAAAAAAAAGACAGTAGAAAACTTCTGAAGACAAAACCTGTGACTCGTCTGTAAGTTGTAGTGTTTAGACTTTGCCATAGAGATAACTGTTTGAAACCTGTGGAAAAGTGTAACATCCATAAAAGATGAAAACTGCTCTACTACTCCAATTCTTTCAGCAAAGCACTCTGACATTGTGACATATTCCTACTGGTCTTTGTATCAGCGTATCCTGCATCTGTGGTGCTTCAAAGGTTCATTGTAGTCATTCATAAACAGTGCAAGCTTTTTATTCAAAGCACCCCAAATGGGGCTCATTCAAATCCCTCATTTCATTGCATTAAGCCACCTAGTTAATAAAGAATCGATACATTGAAAGAGCAAGGTTATCCTTTGTCTATAAGGGCTGGTATCGTTTTGAACCTCTTATAGTTTGAGCGCTGAAAGGGGGGGCCACTGTGAAATCTATACTCATCAAGTGGGTCAAACAGAAGGATAGGAGTGTTTGAGGGAAGAATGGCGCTTCTCCTTAAAAACAACTGAGCATCTTATCTGGCATCCTGAGTGGTCGCCGAGAGCGGGTCACAAAATGTCAATTTCTCATCAAGGCAACATTGTCCGAGGGCCACCTCTGCCTTTAATGCACAATTAAACAACGGCGGCAATCAGCATATCACAGCTTATTATGTCAGCCGGCATGCACAGATCTCACCCGGCAAGCGGTCGGGGAGATAGTCCAGGAGCTGCTGATAGCGCGAAAAGGACGGATGCACTCAAAAGAGCGATTTAATTTTCAGCTGCGATCGCCTTGTGCTTCAAATCAGTCCCTCGATAATCCAATGTGTCTGATAACAATTGCCACACATCTGCCTCCTGACATTGCATTATCTGTTTCAGATACAGGTTTGGATCTATCGCCTTGCTCACTCTCTGCTGCTATTCAGTGACAAAATGTTGCACCAACTCTTTAGTCTTAACTGTCCGATACATGAAACTAAGGAAACTGTCTCTCATTGCAGAAACAATAACCAATACAGCAAAAAAAAAGACACAAAAAGAGGGTAAAAGTACAATAAAAAAACGACAAGTTTGCTCAGTTGTTGCCAGATTTAAGAGCTCTGGCAGAAGCGAGGTACAGTATATTGTCTCAGCAGGTTTCTCTGTACCCAACGACCAGCCGCTAGCTCTGCCACACCACTCAATCATTGTGAGAGCCTCTTTATTGGAGAACTCTAATGGCCACCCTCCACCATGATCTTAATGTGTGCATTAAATATTTATAAATCCTGGGTCAATAATGCCCCATAACCAGAGCCTGACAGACCCCCACCGTACCATGTGGCTGCCTCCCTCTCAAACGCAGGCAAAGGTCACGGGGTCACGCAATCAAAAGGGAGCGAGGCTCGCCACATCCATATGTTGCCACTCTTATCAAGACTTTCCCCAGTACTGGTTATCTGTCAAAGGAAAGAAATATTGAAAGCAATATCGATCTTAACTAGCCTCGCGTTGCCGAGGGCCACGCTTCAAACATCTGCTCGTGCATTGTTATATTTCAAAAACACCTCCTCTCAATAATATAAACCCGAGCGGTAATATTGAACATCTCTGTGTGACGCAGGGCTGCCTGAGCATGACTAATAACCACGTTATTAAAAAAGCATCGCCGGAGATTTAAAAAAAAAAAAAGTTGATACGCAGACTTCTTAATTAGCGGGCGGGTTAATTGTTGCTGCCTGGCGTCCGACTCCGTAGCTTTTACGTGCAACCACATCCAGGCTGCGCTCCTGTGCTGTTCAGGTGAAAGATTGTGCTCCGGTGATAGCAGCACACAAAAGAGCGGCCGGACAATGAGCCAGTCAATGGAGAGCTCCGGTTGAAAGGAGCCACAATGGCCGTGCATGCTGGGAATTGGGCTGGATGATATAAAGGAATGAAACCTTCATTGAGGCCGTGGAGGACAAGCATTCAGAAAAGAGGTTTTGTTTGCTCTTTATCAATCTGCCGTTTCCCATGAGAAAAAACAATTCAATCTGACCTTAAAAAGAGAATATTACCTTACGCATCCACTCCCTATGTATAACTCTCATTGAGGGGCGGGGGCGGAGGGGGGCTTATACATTCACTTTTAATGGACGTTGATGTGATAATACCTTTGTGCAGATATGTGTACAGTATCGAGACAGCAGGCCGTGAAACTAAAAGGTGGATGATATTATCTTCTCTGCTCGATGGGCAGTGCTGAGAAGTACTTTTTAAGGATTTGCTCTCGGACAGACGGGATTTGTGTAACCGCTGAGTGATGTGTTTTGCGATGTGGGGAAGAAAAAAAAAGAAAAGCGACTCTCGTGAAGTTTATACACGAGTGGGATACTGCTGCCGTGACTCGTAAAAACTGCACAACTCCAGATCATAACTTTGAGATGACAACGATTCAAAATAGGGTATGACCTTTTTTTTTTTTTTTTTGTTTCTACAATTCCACATTTTAAAAAACGGTCCCACATTAGCGCAGTCTCCTGCCTGTGAATCGGCACATCAGATAAGACACTGCTCCCCTGCTACTGTACACTGGGAGTCAGCTTTTGCAAGGAAAACTCTAGATCCTCGCAAAAAAGATTTCCACTTCACTCGCCGCAGTCAAGGAGGATGAGCAAAGTATCCCAGTGCTTCAAAATCCATTAAACTTGTATTTGGGTGTCATTTGATACGTCATCAATGTTTCAGTGCATCTCAAACCCACACATGCAGGATTTAACCCCCGGTAGAAATACACTATATTTTCCGTCTATGAACGTCACTTAGTCCAAAAAATTACGCCGTAAAGATCGGCTGGTCAGGGAGTATTAGGCTACGGTGATAAAATAATATCACTTGTATTTTCTGCCACAGTCTCCACCACATAGAGCTCCTTTCATAGCACCCCTCTGTAGTGCTTTGTCCAGTAGTTCTGGATATGATATCATCTATTAATAATGTATTGGCAATGGATTACATAAAAAGGGAGCAGAAATAACATCCAATATTCATGCCCCCTGAGCTTGACTGTGTCCAATCCGTTTGGCCCATAAAACCTTAGCCCCATTTCCATATCCGCTGTGGGTCACGACAGGTCTGCCGCACAAAGGCTCACAGAGCAGCTCGACTCAGGAAAAGGGCAGTAAAAATCGGGTGGATTTCTGAACCCTTATGAAACAGACCCCTTTGGAAAGAAAAAAAAAAAAAAAAGAAGTGAAAAAGCCCTTTTCCGATTTCAGCGCCTGTGAAAAACCTGGTACTGTATTTCCCTCTTTAATTGTGCCACTTGAGAAATTGACGTGCCTCTGAAACATGGCATGAATCTCACAGTTATTGCAGTCCCCTTGGCAGGGAATGTTGATACAACATCTGCATGCTATAGAAAGTAATGGAAGTAGCAGAGGTGGCAGCTGCAACTCTACAGGAAGTGTGCCATTTTCAGGCAGCGCTGCTGTGAGAACCACTAACTGCCAGCCTGGTCTTGCAGGCGGCTCTGATTGCCAGGACACTATGACAAACACGCAGGGGCTGGGAGTGTTGCATCCTGGGGGATGACAGCTTCTGTTTGATTGTCAATAAGGCTCATTAGCAGAAAAAATGGAGAATGCGAAGAGAGATTAAATGGCTTGAGACAGGGTCCCCCTCATGTTTCATTACAGAGGATTTATCAGAGCCTTTATTTCATCAATTCCACCAAAAAAATAAATCATTTATTGCTTCCACCTTAAAAAAAATCTACACATTCCAGATATTATAACAAGCTATTCGGTCAAAACAGACCCAACAAGTGCTAATCAAGCCCTTTCAACATCATCCACACCTTACATAAACCTCTCCCCTCCCGCTCGGAGCTGCTCTCATCTTAAGAACAGTGGCGGATGTTTCCCTCCATCTTAGGGAGGAACGGCCAACAAAGCAGCGTGTAAGGGCCTTTCCCTGAAGAGTCCTTGTCACGCCGCGCCAAACCTCTGTGATTATCGTTGTTTTTGCAGAGAGTGTCCACGCCTGCCAATACCGCTGTTCCATAAATGAATTTGGCCCCTCGTCAACGAATTACCTAACACGCAGAACTGTGTATGTGTCACATCCAATTCCAACTCACCGGCTTTGGTGGTGTGTGTCAGCTGGAGGACTTAATCATCAATCGTCAATCATAATAAGCGAAGCACATTGATAGGGCTCCTTTTTTTTTTTTTTTCTCCCTTCTTCTCCAACACAGTTAAATAAAGTGTAAAGGGAGAAGTTAAAACTGACCTTGTTAAATTGGGACCACAATTTATATTCCTAATTTAGTGTATGGATTAATTAGTCTTGTGTGTGTGTGTGTGTATCAGTTTCCATGTGGCAGAGCTTAGGAGCTATATCCACTTCATCATCAAATCGCTGCTCGCTTTCATAAGGAAACTCTGGAATGATATCTGTCACTCTAATCTTGATGTTTTCGCACAGCACGGGCTTTGCATATTTTTAGCCGCACACTTTTAATTAATGCTTAATTGGACGATTTATAGAGAGGACTTTTTCCAACATGAGTCGCCAATCAATAACCCCTATCTCACATCATGCAAAATTAATCACTGCGACCTGTTATCAGGCCTTAATGCAGGCACATGCGAACTGGCAAAGCATGCATTTTGCACAAGGCTGAGGAATCTGGCTCATATTTTCCCCTCTCCCTGATCCAATCCACTCCTCTCCCCCGTCATATAGATCGGAGTCTGCGGGGGCCAGAGGCGCTGACAGAGCCCAGATGCTCCCAGTCTGTCTGGGGGACTGGGGAGACTGGTGCCATGGGGTCCTGGAGCCTCTGAAGTGCCGCCCCCTCCGTCAACATGACCAAGGCTAGACCTGCACTTTCTCCAGGCCCGAGACACTCTCCTTACCACGCTGACAACCGCGCTGCACAGTCACAGATTGATACACGCAGGGGTACGCGCTCGCTTGGCGCCCGCTCTCACGTAACGCATGGTCGTTCATCAGCCGTTCCTAATTAGGGACCCCCGGACCAACACTCGGGTTCAGAAGGTTACAATGACACACTGATACGAGGTTACCAACGCACACACTCGCATGCTGATACCTCTCAGGGTTTCTTCTACTTTCTCATTTAATCCCGCTCCGTCTCATCACCACTGTCCTAAACTTGCTCATGTGGAAGGGGGGGTATCTCTTTGTTCTAAAGACAACAAAACAAAAAAAAAGGCACCATACGAATCCTCTATCCTCCCGCTTTTCTCTCTCTCAAAACACAAAGATCATTACGAGAGCATCAAAGTATGCCATGTTTGAAATGATATTTCTCTTTGTAGTTGTGGCGTAGCATGGAGTGTGTTGGTATTAGATGCTGCTGTGGCAGCTGTCGTGGCTGGCTGCGTGGTGCCTCGGTGTCAGGGCCTCCGAGGCCAGGCTGTCCCGGCAGACAGACAGAGGGGGGAGGAAACCTGATAGCGCAGCCAAGCCCCAGTCTAATGTCTGTGTATCCAGCTATCTATTCCTGTGTCTATCTGTCTGACTGACTGTTGGACACTGCCTATCTGCATGCCGGATACTCCTCCGGCTTCCAAGCAGCAGTGCACCGCTTGCAGCCGAGTTAATACGATCCAAAAAGTTTCACTGTTATTTTTTTTTTTTTAAGCATACAAACTTCTTAAGGGAAGAATAAAAGCAGCTATTTATGAATCACTGATGTGGCCGCGGGATTCACTTCTGCAAGGGTCCCCACTAAGCTCGCGACTCGTACCAAGGGGTGCACGTTGCGATAACGTTAGAATTACGAGGCGACATGTATGGAGAGCAAGAGATGGAAGCGTGGAGTGAGCTCGTATTTGATGTGGGGGCAGAAAATTGCTCTATAATGAGGAGAGGTGCCAGGATATGAGCTGGGAAGTGGGGAGTTGGAGACAGGATGTAAGTTATGAGAAGGAAACTAATGTTAGGAAATGCAGGGGTTGTTGTTGTTGTGGCTGTATAAGCTAAAATGTATCTCGCTACTATCAGGCCATGATTAATACAGCCCGGCCGGGTCAAAACCCCGCGCTACAACGCTACGGATGCCACCAACCATATCCCCGCTCTTTTCTGGGGCTCAAATGAGTGTGTGTTGTGCGTGAGGGAGTGTGTGTGTGTGAGGGGGTTAATAAATGTTGAATCAAACGCCGCACGAGACACTCACACTCCTTAAGGGTTGCCCATTAGCGGTGTGTGGGTGCATGGGGAGTTTATCAGTGTCTGGGTGATTTATGAAGTCAGACTCAATATCATCCACTTCACCCACACACATATGGACATACACATGTGCACACACCAAAACACGCATGGGCCACATGCTCAAACACACACACTCTCTCTCTCTCTCACGAGCATGCGAGCACGTGCACTCCGTGGAGTCTCTCTCTCTGAAATGGAGGCAGATATTAGGCCAAAATTAAAGGTTTCACAGAGATTAACAGTGCGGATGATGAGATCGTCTCAGCCTCTTTTAATCTAATTCCTTTTTTATCTCCGAGCCAGCGTGATACGGAAGTGGTACACATGGTGAAAATACCGCCGCAAAATAATACAGACATAATAATAATAATAATAATAAGGCTGCTACTAATGCTGATAAATACTAAAATACCATGAAAATGTAGAAATTGAGCAAATAAAAAGGGTTAAATTATCTGTAAGAGATTCCTCGGGCACCTCGGCAATTACATGGCCAATTACTGGCAGCATGTTTGAAGCTTTGAAGCTGGACTTGTTTTTTAACATCAGCCACAGATCTCTACAGACATCACTTTCTCTGGGTGCTAAATTCATAGCATTCCATAGAAATTTACTTAGCCACAAGAAGAAGAAAAAAAAGGAGGGTGCTTACAGTGCACTTCAGAGTGCGCCTGGCTTAAATGGGACCCCTTGTGGCTGTGTCACAGCTCCCTTCGTTAGGGGGCTGACTGTAGCCTGTAGTCACCACAGGCATCATTAGCCCTCTGTGAAACCACAGACTGAGTCTCATTCTTCATCTGCCTGTCTGCTGCCTCAACATATACACCGCGATGGCGCTCCAACGGCAGAGTTAAGTGAGTCCAGCAGCAAGCACGGCAAGAAAGACAGCCACACGGAGCTGATAGGGAACGGATAAGAAATTCAAAAATGCAGCAAAGTTCAAATGTATTCAGCGAGCGGGGCCACTTGAATTGGGTGTGTAAAAGGTTAGAGCCGAGGTTATTTTTGGAGGGTGGATTATTAGGCTACCTGGGCTGAACAGAAGAGGAATAACTATGGGCAAGTAAGGGTCACTCTGGGGCTGCACTTGACTGTTAGAATCGAGAACTTAGGGGAAAAAAAAACCAGACTAAACTGTCAATGTTACAACTCATCATCGGGAGGAAATGTAGAAAATAAAAGCACAGGACATATTCAATTAAAGCAACTGCTATTTCTGAACGCCGCTGCTGCCCTCTCCATATGGTCTTTTTTAAGAGAGAATAATTTATCCCAAAGGGATTAAAACTGGGTTGTGATGGAAATAAAACAACATATAAACATTTAAGTTACAGATTAAATGTGCAGGATGAATCCAAGGTTGAAATGTTGATTTTCTGTTTCCCGTTCTGTACTGCCCTCTAATGGAAAACACTACTCAGAAATAAAAAGCTCTGACATCCAGAGCTGCAGCGAGGAAGAGAAGACATACAGCATAATTAATTATGAGTTGAGATGAGTGAACGCTACACAGGAATCAATTTTTAAATTAAATGCAATTAAAATGATGAAAAGACGGGATTTGTCATTTTTGAAATGTGTTTATTTAAACATGTCCAATGCAACAAAAAAAGTGCAGTATATAATGCATAAGACGTCTCTGCATCTAGGTGGATTGTAAAGGAGAGAGCAAACAATGAGATCTAAATGAAGACAAAACAAATGCTTCACTACAAAGCTTTGTAGCAGTAAAATTCAGAGCCTTTATCACTGGATGTTGAACAAAGCATTCACTTGGCAGGAAATTAAAAAACCAACGAGAGGTACAAAGACTAATTCTGCTTAGGAGAAAAAAAAAAAAACACAACAACAACAACAACAATGCAAGAGACATATTTTTAAGGGAATAATAATTCTTTAGAAAAACCATTCCAGCACTATCTGGCAAACGCAACGGAGGCCCACGGGAGCATATGTTTGTAATTCCTACTGTTCTCTGTTTAAGTTATTTTTGTACATTCTAATTCTGCAACAACTCTGTATCACATTAACTATGCAGCATCTCTATTCTTAGATTTAAAAAAAAAAAAAAAAAGGAGAATAAACTGAATATCTACAAGCAGCTCCAGTTGTTCCACAGAGTGTGCCAAGCACGCTAAACTTTATGGCCCTGTTTTGTGTTCTTAAAAAAATGTTTTTATCCCGGTCTCCTGTGTTTGTGTGTGTCTGTGTACTGAATGAAGGACAGTTGGCCTCTGTCATGCTTTAGCCTTCCTCTTTCTGCCTCTCATGGGTGAGCAGCCATTGTTTGAGATGGTCGCCCCTGCCGCTCATGTACGGCCCACTCCGTCCATTGCTCAAAATGACTCGGTGGCAGGGGATGATGAGAGGAACCTGGCACAGACAGACAGAGAAAAAATTCAACTCTGAGGAAATAAACATGTTGGAAGTTCTGCAAATATTACGCAAGAACATTTCCACACACACACAGAGACTTTTAAAATGTTTGCTTTTACTTTTCCTTTAAACGAACATTGTTTTTTCCAATTTATAAATTCAGAAAGGAGGCTATATTTTCACTATACAAGTTTAAAAATATTGTTACTGTTAACACAAAACTATGATGTATTAGTAAAAAAACTAACATTTGAAAAAGAAATACAGATTGGAGCTTTACTGCTTTCTTATTCTGTGCTTGACATTTATTATCACAGCAACAACAGTTGGAGGTGTTGACAGTAGATATGTATTATGTATGAAAGAATCTCTGATTTACCGCATAAACGGTGCGACTTAAAAGTAACCAACGTGCAGAAAATATGAATCTGCACTTTTTTTTTTTTTTTGCTTTTTATGTTCATGCACTGCATGAACACAAAGTGTCACACCAGAAGTGTCTGGTTTGATCCTGCACGAATCCACATTCGGGGTGATGGCTCAGTCTTTGGGTATAAATGTTTTTTACTCTTTAATAGTGTAAAGCAAAGAAGCAATCAAAAATTAATGGGCAAAAACACCAGCAGGATGAATATTCAATCGAGAGGGTGTCAACATTAAGATCTGATAACCCTGTGATCATTAAAAAGAGGAAGTCGGTGGAGCGTTTACTCTTGTTGCAGACGACTGCCAGGGGGGTCCCGAGTTCTTTGTAAACTAAATGGCTGGAGAAGGATTAAACAAGCAAGCCTAAAACACTTCGATCATTGTGAATTCAGAACAAGAAGAGTGGCAATGGTTGGAATGAATCACAGCAATTATTCCCTTTTAAAATACTCTTAATGTTTCCCTCATTGTCTTGTAGTTATTCTACATACAAAAACATCCCAACTACTGCTGCATTGTGACTATATTTCTCCAATTTAAGCAAGTTCTACCGACTTGCCGGCTGCACCTCCAGCCTTTTATATAAAAGTTGGACGTGCAGTGTGTTTCAGCTCAAATCCATCATTAAACCCGCTCCCATATCAACAGCAATAAAACTTTCCGAGCCCCGGATTAACCTTGCAGACAGAGAAATACTGCTCGAGTATTCGGATCAATACTGTTCCCCGGGTTTGGAGGGAGAGCGGGGTACCCTCAAGGCCTGCGGATCTGCCTCTTCACTTGGGGAACGGGGGGGGGGGGGGGAGAAGGAGCACTACGCCAGGCTTATCAATACTCAAATCCTGGTGAAGAAGAAGTGCCACAGAGAGGCGAGGATCGATTGAGCACACTGAGCTTTTCACAGTTGAAGCCTGAGTGGAGCGGCGCTACTGACAAGTAATTGACACTGACAATCTGACTCTGGATCTGTATCAGGAGCTGAGGGCTCAGGCTCCCAGCCTCCCTGACGAAAGGACGGAAATGTCTTTAAAACACGAAACTGAGAGGTTTTATACAGCCATCCAAAAGCAACGCCGTTGGCTAATGTAATATATAAAAGCATAAAGAAACTAGTGTATAGTTTTAAAATCCTCCTCTTAGTGCAGTGTGCTTCCTCTGACAGTTTTTGTTAAATAAAAGGCGGGAAGAAAAGTCATTTATAATTTAAAAAAGTCAAGAAACAGAAAAAATGCAAATAAAGAAATAGCATTTGTGGTTTATTTGCATTTATTCTGTTTCAAACTACTTTTTTTTTTTTATTGCAAATGACTTCTTCCTGCTTTAATAACAGAAACTGTGTCAGAGAGCAGAACACAGCACTAAGATGAGGATGTACACAAGCTATTTCACTGCACATATGAGGGAGAGCATCTCACTGGCTGCATTTCTCTGCCTCACAGAGCACACCGGTGGTGCCCACAGCACTACATGGGCAGAGCTAAACGGGCTTTGATCAAAGGGTTTGATCAAAAGAAGACACACCACTTGCCCTCTAGCCCTCCATTTTGTACACAGTGGATTCATGGGCGAAGCGGTGCGGGCCAGGTTTCCTACAAGAATCGGAGATTTGCGGCGAACATCTACAGTAAAAAAAAGGTGTGGGCTTAAAAATTGTGCTGTAGGTAGACTTTTACGCGGGGAGGCGTTTTGTTTCGCCGTTGCTCATATTGGAACACACCTACAGTTAGGATTAGATATCCTGCATCACGAGGAGCTTTTAAAACTTGTTTTATTGGAAAACTCAAGTTGTTGTAGGTAGTGCTCTGCAACAAATTAAAACAAAACAGATTGGAAATCTATGTTACCACTTTTTATATGGTTTCATTAAGGGATTATTTGAGCATATGTTTAAATGTATCCACAGAATAGATCAGTATCTATTAATTTTTCTGTATTTCTCTACTTATTTTATCCATTCTTTTAACCTTTTTCCAAATGTTTATATGCTATTACAGCATTACACTTAATAGAACATTTAATTGGCGCTGCAACTGATGATTAGTTTCATTATCGATTAATCTACTGATTATTTTCTGAATTCTATAAAACACTAGAAAACAGTGATAAATATCCATCACAGTTTCCAAGGTGACAATGTCAAATGTCTTGTTTTTGCAACCAACAGTCCAAAACCAACAGATATTTTGTTCACAATGACAGAAAACAGAGAAAAGAAGCGCAAATCTTCACATATTAGAAGCTTTAATCAGAGGATGATTTGGAGGTTTTGCACCGAAGTGACTCAAATGATTAGTAGATTATTAAAATAGCTGCAGATTAATTTTCTGTCAATCGACTAATTGATTAATCGACTAATCGGTGCATCCATCTTTAATACTTCAGTGGAGTACGTTGTTGTAGGTGGAGCTCTTCAACTAATTAAAAGAAAAGAGATGGACTGAAAATCTGTGTGTTAGCAGTTTTTGAGATTTTTTGAGGATATAAGTTTAATGCAACCACAGAATAGATCACATAGTCTATCTATTCATATTTTACTATTTCATTCATTCATTTAACCTTTTTCCAAACTTTTATATGCAATTACAGCTTATCGATGTAAAACCATTAAATTTATTACAACACATGTGGTTGTTTCACATAATCCGAATTACATTTAAGAACATTTAATTGGAGCCGCAACTGATGATTAGTTTCATTATCGATTATTGTCTCGAATAAAGTCTATAACGCCAGAAAACTGTGATAAATATCCATCACAATTTCCAAGGTGAATATGTTCAAAAATATATTCTGTTTGCAATGCCATAAAATAGAGAAAAGAAGCACATTTTAGAAGCTTAAACCAGAGGATGATGGGAGTTTTGCTTAAAAAAGTGATTACTAGATTATTAAAATAGTTGCAGATTAATTTTCTGTCAACCGACTAATCGATTAATCGACTAATCGCTGCAGCTCCATATTTAATACTGGAAGTGATGTCATAATGTCTCCAGCACTACTTGTCAAATTCCTTATTTACTACCCTTATAAAATGACTAATTAACTTTAACTACAACATTCAGGTTCATCAAATCATTAAAAACTAATAGTAATCTGATCTAATGAATACTTTCCCTATCTGACTACATGAAGTAAGCAAGAGAGAAGCCTGTCAATCAATGTCACACTCACCGGGTTGATCACCATGGCCCCTCCCACCGCCCGCGCCGCTCTGGGGTTTCCCGCCATCTCGGCGAGGCGCTTGTACGAGACCGTCTCTCCAAACTTCACATCCTTCAGAAGTAACTGCAGCACGCGGGTTGAGAACGCATCTTCGCCACACACAAAGCAGAGGACAGAGCGAGAGACAGACGGAGAGAACAGATGAAGAGGGAGTTCCTCGTTTAATCAGACAGCTGCCTGAGAGGCTGACGACAACAAGACAAACACTTTTTAGTACAACGCTGATTTCACTCCTTTTGGTGTTTTGAATTTAAAATCAAAAGTTTGAGACATCATTACATTTTGATCCACTTAATAGTTTCTCCATCATGTTTGAGGTCCAATTCCTTTTTCCAAGGGGCTCTGGAGGACTTTTTTCTTTACAGCACTCATTAAACAACTAAATACATAGAAGTCCCTCTATTTGACCTTAGCACTAGTATTAACATGCTACACAAGCCGATGTGAGAAAATTATTTCTATGGCGGAAAAAAAATCTAGGTTATGCTTTGAAAGGTCACAGCTAAAATTAAAAAAGTTCGCTCCTTCATTTAAAAGGATTAAGAGAGGCCAAAAAGACTGCAAATCTGCTCCAGATTTTTAATAATAATAATTTGAATGTTGCACACCATTTGTGGCAGTGGGATGACTTTGAGGTTAATCAGACCAATTTGTCCTTTTAATTGCTTTCTATTCAGAGTAGATTCATTATATCATCTTCACTTAAATGGCGGAATTCTTCAAATCATCCGCAGCTTAACCGACCACATTAACGGCTTTGATTTCATTAGCACTTTAGCGGTAGCATTATCTTTTTTTTCTGGATTACCAGGCAGTGACTGAGAGGCATGTTTGTGTAGCTCTGATTGCTGAAAGAAAAAGGGGAAACGTATTTGAAACATCTTCGAAGACGGTGATGCAGTGTGAGCTTGTGCAGCAAACGAACAACACTTTTTTTTTTTTTTTTTCTTCTTGCACAGAGAACAAGATGGGGAACAATAGTCTCGTTATCAAGAAGGGGGTGAAACTCTTCTAGTACATACATGTACTCAGTCATGAAAATTCAATTAGTGATCTCCCATTCTCTCTCATTTATATGGTCTAAGAGAGCACATGACAAGTGATCTATGAGAAATCCCTCTAAATTGGCATTGTGTGAAAACATGTCACACCCCTGTCTCTCTTCTACAGAGTGAACATCCTTTGCTCCCCAGGCTCCCTCGCTACCTTATAGTCACTCTCCGCTACACAAAGCCACGCGAACAAGGCAATTTGCCTAAACTGGGGGGAATAAGTGTAAAACCTAAAGGGGATATATTTGATTGATGCGCACCCATGTGAGTTCTTTGTCTTGAACAAGGCCCGTAGGTACTGTTTAATAATTTTTCAGGTAATAATCACGCTGTCAACGAGATGACGGGCTCTTACGCAGACAGACTTAATGTTATGAGGAGATAAGATACACCCCTGAAATTTCTTTTATGCATTATTCTCCCCTCGTAAAGCTCGGATTTGGCCACCGCAAATGTGCGCGGTACATATTGGTATCGCTTTGTCACCGGTGGGTGGATGACAACTTGGCCCAGACTGTGGCTATGACAAATCCCCGCTGATGCAATCGTTATTGACAAACAACCAAAGTCACGCCAGCAGACGCGGTCGCCTACAAGCACACCGAGCAACAAGCTACACGGGGGCTGTTTACACCTTTTATAAATCCCGAGCAGCTGTTTCTCCTGGAAAGGTTTTCCGCATCTCCGACTAGTTCTGGACCAAAAAAACAAGTGTCTGCTGCGCTTTTATCTGCCCGCTATCAGAGGTTAAAGAACTTTGCCCTCATCAGTGGTAGTGACAGAGACTTCATGCGGGTCACTCGAGGTGACCGGCAATGATTTGGAGAGCGGTCCCCTAGCCCCATACTTCATAAAGAGCCTAATACGCTGTGTCTGGGGGTCAGGACCCTCTTTAGATCGGGGTGCAGTGGTGTCAATTGTTTAAATAAAAGTTGAGAGGAACCACTTACATGTTTACAGACATCCCATAATTATGTCACAGGTCATTACCTAGCATGAGGCCAGGTGATAGGGCCACTGCAGAAGGCAGAGACGCATTGACCCAGAATAAAATCAAACCGATCTAGTCATTATGAAGGTATCGACATCTATGATTGATTTGCTCATAATTGTGTATATGAGAGCAATTTGAAAGAAGAAAATAATAAATGGAATTTTTATCAGCCCAGCTAATGATAGATTTCAGGGGAGATGACTTCCAGCTGACAGTCACCCTATACACGCTGGTGACAATAAAAAGACAATAGTGGAAATGCAGCTCCCTCATTATCCTTTGTGTCTAATGGGAGGGAAGACTTTGACTCCCAGTCAAAGTGTCTCTTGAGTCTTGAGGGATCCATACTTTTGAAGGCTGACGGGGTGCTGATGATTCTCTGATTATTCGATATTCTGAAAACGTTCATTTCCCTAATTCCTCTCCACATCACAGGGGCGAGTCCTGGTGAGCGTCTCATCTCGCCCTGTGCTGTGCACAGGGGGAGGTTCAGCCTCCTGCAGGAACACAGTCATTTGGGCTTTGAAGAGCGCCCTTCCCCCCCTTTGCCGGGCCCCCTCCCTGCATATTCCCTGTGCCGCTTACCGAGACTAAGATCCTCTCGTCTGTTACATATGGATGTATAATTAATGAGATAAGAATATGCATCGTTTTAAGAACCCATGATGGCGTCTGTGTTTTTCTGAAGGGGGGGGGGGGAGGGGCGAATATGAGTGCACGCACACGCACGCGCACGAATATGCACACGCACGGACGCATACGCACGCGCACTCGCCATTCCTCTACCTCCGACGACTGAACTCGCGTGTGATGTTGCACATGCCAATCAGTCAGACGGTACAGAAACCCGCGCCTCGCCATCTCCTTTCATGTCACCTCTGTTGCTCAGGTATGTCGTGACAGCTAATATGAAAAGTGGCTTGTTTTGTCAGAAATGTGTAAATAAACATGGCGACGCTTCAAGTGAAGGTCACAACTCAATATTACATGACAAGTGCTGCGAGAGCGCTGTCGCGTTTCGGGTTCTCCCACAAGATAAACTGAGCAAACAAAAGTTGGTTGTCACAGATTGTAATGACCTGATTAAACTTGTATTTTTTTTTTTTTTTCCCAAGCAGCCAAGCAGGCAGCGGCTGCATGACTGGATCAAGTAGGAATTTTGTACAGCAGCAAGGCAAAAAAATAATCCTTAATATTTGTGAATTAACAAGCTAAAAAAAAAAAGAAGAAACCTTCTATTTTCCTCTCTCAAAAGACAAATACTCCTGATGCTCACATTTAACATTTTTATACTGGCATGGCCTATGGTTCTGACTACTGAGAGCAATCCAAGCCTAAACCCTGTATTTACTGAGCCCCAAAACAACAGGCGAGGGAGAGAGGTGGAACACAGCACAATCACCTATTCAGATCAGGTACTAATGAAGAATTCCATCTATCCTGAAATTTAATTAAAACCCCAAAGACTTCAGATGAGATGCGATTTGAAAGAGCCTGGGGCTGGTACACAAGCACTTGGTGGCGAAGGGAATCACACTGAAAGTTGATATCGTAATTGGTCCTGATGTATTTCTGCATTGCCTTTGCGGGAGCGGCGGGAGCGTGGGACTCATAGCTGTATACAGGGTCTCGATGGAGTACCTGCTCATTGAAAATGCCATCACTCAAGCACTGCAGATCTGCATGAAATTAGAGAGCAACTAAGGCCTGATTGCAGGGGAAGAGAGGCACAATTGTTAAATGCATATATTAAGAGTTATTTTTTTTCCCTGTGTGGGTGCGCTTCTGGGTCTAAATGAGCACTTCTGAAAATCTTTAAGTTAAAATGCAACGGGCGTCTCGTGTGACAAAGAAATAGCCTGTAATTGTTTTGAAAAACGGCACGGGCGCGATAAGTTTTCAAAAGTGAGTTGTCAGGCTGCGAGTGGTGCTGTTTGTTTCCTCGAAAACAAAAGCGCCAGGGATAATTAATTCCTCATTTTTTTCCTCGGCGCCCTCAATCATTCACTCTGCAGTCGCAACTACCAGTTGAAAGGACGCTAATTGTCCATTTTTTGGGGGTGCTTTCATTTTTTACTCGCCCTAGGTGACTGGTCAAGCCAACAATAAGCTCATTCAAACTTTACCACCATTCACATGTTGTCATTGAAAAAAAAAAAAAAAGCTTCCTGTCTGAAAATGTCAAGAGTGGAATTCGATCAGTTTCAAAGAATGTGCCAAGAATCATGGGAAAGCTTGCCAAGACTAACACGCGTGGTAAGAGCTGCCACAGATTACTGAACCAAGTTACAGCTCTGTGTTCTGTTCTCTCTCCTTTCGCTCACCCACTCGCTCGCTCTTCCTCTGCTCTCGCTCTCAGCCATAAAATACTTCATTATAACACACTGAGCCAGTGAGTGTAAGTGATGTAACTGACAATTAAGAGTGAAAGCCTGATCCCAGTCATGGCTCTGCAAATATTTATCCATGACAGACCTCCTTGCAGGGCGGGGTGGTGAAAGGCGGGGAGCGGGAGACTCCCAGTGGTCTGCGGCTCGTTGAAGTACGCCTGGAGCCATTCGACGCAGCGCTGCAACTCGGGGCTCGTTTCTGCCGGGCTATCGTTGACCACACAGCTCAGGGGGGCCTCGGCGCTCCTGCGAGGGATATAAGGCAGGATGGGGAGTTGAGGTGGGGATCAGAGGAGCAATCATAATACCCAGTTCTTGGTTGAATAGTGCTAAAATATGGCACAAGAGTGTAATAACATGCCACGGGTGACACAGATGCGAGATGGCATAATTCGCTTAGTGAAACTAAAGTCAAGACGTGTTTAAAATCTAAAGTTCAACATGTCGCTCCTGTCACTGGGCTTGTGACAAAATATCAGAGCTGCGAAAATATAAAGACAGTAATCCGGGCATTTGTTACAGTAGATATATATATATTTATATGAAGTGCAGCGTGATAGAGTATGAAAGAAAACATTGTCAGGTCATAAGGAACGGCGCTAACAGTTTATTTCAAACAGCTTAAAGAAAGCAGAACCAGCTTCTGAAAAAAAGAAATAAAGAGTTTTCAAAAAGTCTTGCAGCTGTTTTATGGAGAAAAAAAAGAAGTTAAGAGCGCAGCGTTAACAACAGTCTCAACTCTGCTTGGGTCTAGTTTATAGTTCATGACAAGAATAAATGGATTTTTTGGCCAGAGCGGTGCTGGCCAGCAAAACGCTGCACTTGGACGTGCATCTTAGCATGAGTAGATGCTTGGAGGAATTTGCCGATGGTTGAGTTGGCATCACTTAACAGCTGAATTTCTCTCCGCTGCTGACCACCCCCCAGGTCAATGCAAGCAGACTGACCCATATTTGACACTTAAAGACCCTACTGGGAAGGTCCTCTCTTAGCATGTGCATTACTGCAAAGTGGACCTCAAGCTGTGTTGTGGATCTAAAGCAGGCCGCCAATTCCATTAACTGGTGTACAGGACTTATAAATAAATAATATCACCATTTAAGTGCCCCTTTTTTCAAAATTGGCTTATCCTGTACGGTATTAATAATAGACATTTACTTTGTTAAACACGCGGACCGTCTCTCTCCTGCCCGCCGTAACAACGCGGCCCTAAAGTGTTTTTACACTTCTGCAGGTCACAGTTTGAGCAACGTTTTATATTGGACATGTGAAGCCGAGGTTTACTGGAGTGTTATGACTGAGCAGGTCAGTTCTCAGGGAGCCCTGCTCTGCCTGCTAGTTTGTGGCTGTGCGATGGAAATCTCCCGGGTGCCGTTTAACAGTGGGTGTAAATACAGTAAAAGGTGTAAATACTCTCATTTCTAAATAAACCGCACAGCAGTTTATAGTTGAGTGGTGAAAACTCGGAAACCCACCGGCGGGTCCTGTGCTGAGACCCGCTCAAACAATGGCCATGGCTCATGGCAATCTCTGTCGGCATGGGTGAGTGCCCAGCCAGCCCCTACTTGTCATTGTCTCTCCTTTCCATCCCTCGCCTCGCCTCCCCTCCCTCCCTCCTCATTTCCCCCTCTCTATTTCTCTATCCTCCCACTCCAGCTCTTTTGGCTCCCCACCACCTACACCCACCATCCCCCCACCTCTCTTTCTCTCTGCAAGGATCTTCAGGCCACTGTTCCCTCTCTACACCCTCCCCGCTTCCCCTCCACCCCCAGTGCGCCTCCTCCCACCACCTCCACCACCACCACCACTACCCCTCCACAGCCCCTCTTTCTCTCTGAGAGGATGTTCCAGCCGCTGCACACTGACAGCTCGGGGATATTGTGTGTGGAAATGTTCCTGTTGGACCCGCAGGCCCTTACAATCTACCGGACAAAGGCTAGAGCACCTTTGCTTAAGGCTCGGCACCTTTGACCTCCAGCTCACACTTCAGACTTGTCACCGTGGCTAATTTTCCTTCCTCCCCTCAGCCCCCTTCCGTTACGGATGCGCCGGCTTCAAAGGTGCTTTTGAGTGATACAACATTGACAGTAGTGAAAGTTAATGCAATGCAGTACATGTTATGGCCGGTAAACAACACCCGAAAAATAAATAAATAAAAGTGGAACAACATCAGTCGAGCTGAAGTCTGTCACCTCGAGGTGCAATGGGGGATTGTTTTTAAAGAGCATGTGGGCAGTGGAGATGTAGCTCCTGCGCTCGGGCAACATTTCCAGTCGCTTCAATGAATTACAAATCAAGCAGCATCATATGATCTTTATAGTGTCCAGACTGGCACGTTAGAAAACTCTGCCCTTCAAATGAGAGATTAGAGATGTGCGATAAATGTTGGGCTTATTACAAAAGAAACTCTCAGAGGAGGAGCAATCTTCATATTGTCTTAAAGGGACCTGCCATACCCTTTATATAAAAACAAAGAATTATAATTAATAGTGATCATAAACAGTATTTCAATACCTGTGTTTAACAAGTTTGAATAAACACATCAAATTTGGTTAAAGCAAAATTGTTATTTATTATCTTTTTGACTAGTTAAAATCATATATTTTCTTTCCCAATGTCCTTCAGGCGTTTATTATTTCATCACAGGTAAGGAAATAAGAAACTAATTCCAAACTAGCCAGGATCTGCCGCACTAAAAAGAATATTTCCCCTGATAGAAGATTGTGATTTGAGAAAATTTCTAATATTGTGCTCCTGTCACAATCAATTTCCAATTACCATAAATCATTGCTGCGTAAAGTGGGAGTCATTTGGAGTTCTACCTATTCTCCAACTCTAATATAAAGAATGAATTGAGCATTTATATAAATGTTGGGAGGTTATTCCATTCATCCTGGAGGAAACAATCAAAGGAGACAAAGGAACCAAAAAAAAAAAAAAAGACATTAAATTTGTCAATTTCCTTTGGCATATTCCGTATCTCTAGTTGCACAAGACTTCAGTAAGACTTTTTCTATCAGCAGCAGACGTTAAGAATGAAACAGGTTAACCACAGGATCTAATTGAAAGGAATCTGGCGAAGGGTGTAATGGTATATTGCACAAAAAGGGGGAAAAACTCAGAACTCATGCCTCCATCCTGTGAAGCGTGATGGCGCTCATCCCGACTCGATCGGCTGTCACTTTTGACACAGCCTGCCAGAGTTCTCCTTCACCGATCATGGGTAACATGGCGGGTCAGAGGATGAAATAGAAAAGGCCAAGAGCAGTCCAATATTTTCCTCAAGCTTTATAGCCGCAGATACTTAACTCAGAGACGTCAAAGACTCAAGAGAGCATGAAAAAAGCCTAAAATGACTGTCTAAAAAGGGAAAAAAATACAGCATGTCTCTATGAATGTCAAGATCCTGATGGTCTCTGAGCCAAAGGCTGTGATACAATTGTAAGCCACTTGCTCAATGCGGCTCGTTCAACCATTTGAAGATCATTCAGATGCCTATCTAGCTACTGCGCCGCTAAAGTGGAGAGCTTTTGGAGTGGTAAGCTGTAAGGAATGCTTCCTATTCTGTTTAGGAGGGGCGCACGTTTTTGTGCTCAAAATAAAAACAACTCGGCCGGATAAACTGCTCTCCAGATATCCAACAGCTCTTATTAGCGAATGTCCACCAAAGAGGCCGCGGCGCTCAATCCAATACATAAAGGTGGTGGTAAAATACTGCAGAGTAGGCAACAAAGCACACAACAATTAGGTCTTCTCCCAACTGGCTAGCCACAGGAGTCAGTGAAGGCATGTATTACCAGAGCCTTAACTCTTACTCCATTATGTAGTGTATCCACACCCCGACGCTGCAATGTTTATCTACAACAGACTACTGAGCAGTTTCAAATAGTGTTTTTAGCCTCTATTCTCAAGTGCCATAGTAAGAGATTCCAATTACCCGAATGGTAAGGAGCCAGTGAGGGAGGCATAAAGTACATTAGGGATCCCCTGTAACTGCAGGGACCTTTTAGAGCCTCGACTGAAGAGGGCCGGGAGACTGGAGGGACAGTGACCCTGCATGGATAGCCTCTGTCAAAATTTGACCACGTCAAGCACAAAGGCATTATGGGAATCCAGTGTCACCAAGTCCTAATTACTGTCTGTGTTCAGAGCAAATTACTGCCTTGTTCCTCTGATTAGCGAGGAGGCTAATCTTCACCTGTGTACGCCAGCACTGCTGAGGGCCCTTGAGTGTTAGCGCTTCGTCTTCTGTAATTTATTTTTAAATCAGTGCCCGCTCCCAGGAGTTTTGAGTGTTTTGTTGTGAACCGCTTACCATGATCCCCACCACCGCCCCCTCACCCCTAAATCCTTGACTAAATCCTTGTTTGGTGCCGCAGGAAGATAAGCAAGAACAACACTTGGGCATAATTGACTCGTACTCCTCTCCAAGATGTCAGAGCGGAATCATCTCTCTGCATATTGCCTCAGTATGTCACACACTGTACACTTCTGCATGTTGCAGATATAGAATCCAATCAAGTTCTAAAACAAACCAGCGCGAACCCTCGCGCCGGGGAAAAAACTTCCCGGTCGACAGCAGGGGGAAAAAAAGAAAGAAAAAAAAACTGCAGGAGCTGCTTTTAGCTGCGTCTCTACAGCGAAGGGTAACTCTCGCTCCTCACCCTGGAGGTTCTGCTTTAGAAACCACAACATTTGCAGATTTTCGTCCGAGGCGAACGTCGGCGTCTCGTCTGCGCGGGGGCGGTTTACAGGTAGTGTGTTACACAGGTGTTGGTTTACACAGGAAATGGCACATGCAGCCTGATTGGGACGGTCCCGAGAGACGGGAGGCATAAACGTAGAGCACAGATGGGTCCAAGGGCCAGTGGGAGCAGCACCTTAATGAATACGCAGCTGAGTACTGCACTTCACAACATGCAAAACAATATTCTAAGGCCGCAGTAAAAAATAGCACAAAAATGATCTGAATATCATTACGCGATGAATTATTCATGCCATTTCTAAAGGGACCACGTCAAAAAGTCTCCCCCTTTGCTTTATTGATGATTTCATTCAATATCTCAGCAGATCGCCGTTTGTATGACAAAGCATTTTAGCTACAAATGTAAGCAGTTTATTTATCTAGCAAAAATAATAATTTAAATTATGTGTCAGACTAAATACAAGAGAGAAGGTGAGAGAGACGGAGAAAGAAATTATAGTGGGGGAAAAAAAAAAAAAAATTGTTGATATGGTTCCCGGTGTGTGAGCACATCATGTAAACAGGCCCCACACAGGGAACACATTTACCATACTGCTATTCAGTGTGAACCAGGACATTGATTCACAACACTACACGAGTGTGAGAAAAACGATAAATGCATCACCTCAGATATTTCACACTAGCGTCGGTAGTGTGTAAAAGCTGTTGTGACAGCTTGGGTATTAGGGCTAGATAGATGGAAAATGGCTGGCTGCTTATGAATGCCAATGTGACTGGGGGTGACGGGTTCGACACAAAAACACTCCACCTCCGAACAATTAGGCTGTTCTCAGGCCCCATCCAGTGTTGTCAGTGATAATGGAAAGCTGTGAGGATAACTGGTGATAAATAGACTTTAACACCCTCCTCCTTAAGACCAATGCAGTCCTGCAGTCCCCTCATATGCTTAACTAATCATGAGCATGGCCGGCAAAATTCATACAAAAGACTAATTACTGTTGTACTTCACTTCAGTCTCAAAGGCCTCTTATATAAGGACTTGGGGGTTCTCGTGCCTCTTTTCTCCTCTTGATGGGTATTTTTTTACAAGTAGGCCTCGTGCTAGACAAAAGCGTTTAAAAATCGGTGATTGCTTTCATCCGCTTTAATTACATTCAGAAATGGCATTTCTGCCACATAATACACCCCTATTGTTTCAGAATTATCTGGCTTGGGGAGTAAAATCTACAATATTTGACGATGCTCCCGAGCTAAATCGCCTCTTGAAATTGAAATATGCAGGCGAAATACAAAATAAAACGCCTGCCTTTGCTGCTGATATACTGGAAGCTCCTTGGCTTTCTGCAGAATGCTATTATTATGCATATCCAGGTAGAAAGTTAATTAACCCAAAGCTTAAGCTAATTATGGTAGCAGAATGCTATCAACCAAACGCTTTCAGTCAGACAGCTGTCCAGAATTTCATTTGCTAATCATTTGTCTTTTGCCGGAGCATATGGTACATTTCCCCACTATCACAGCAACAACAAACAGATGAAAATCATTAACTAAAAACAATGTGCAATGTGAAAAATCAGACACAGATTTATAAGGCTTTGTGTCAGGGAAAAAAAAAAGGCGGATTTATGGTCTGGGAAATATAATGATAATCTTTTTTTTTTTTTGGTTTTAGCCACTTAGGATTTTAGGCACACCACGTGACTCAAGTGTGCTGGGAATTCAGATGCACAAATATATTGTTTATATCTATATGCAAATGAGACTGAGAATGAGAATGTTTATCCGTGTAAAATTAATTACAGTTTTCTATAGGAGCGTATGCAAAGAGTTTGTTCTTAGCAATTTTTAGCTTCTAGCACATTTTGTGCCTATTTTTTTTCCAACACAATATTTTTATGTTGTTAAAAGTAGAAATCCCTCAGCTCAGAATTAAATCAATTATTTTCCAAGAAATGCTTTCGTGCATTATTATTTTTTTTCTCTCTCTTCTTTTCATAAAACACATCATACCGGCTGTTAAAGGGTGATTGATATCAGCATTGCCTCGCGACATTATCAGGCAATAAAGGCTACTCAGGTTCTAATGCAACATGTCATACACAGGCTCCTGTAGTACATTTCTATTGAGGACCTCACAAGCTAAATTGCTTTTTTCCTGCTCCCCCACATCTCAGCCAGCTTGACAGACAAATTGATCAAAGCATTGTAAAATAATATGCTCACAAAATGTCTCGGGGCAGGAGTCCAGCCCTTTTTTTTTTCATTTTTCACCCTAATAAAAAAGTACTCTATGATTTCCTCTGTATTATGTGTCTGTGCTCTGTGCGAAAGAGGCAAGAAGCATCATATTTCAGATAATAGTAATCTCCTGTAAACAAAATGCGGATCATTTTTTTCTGCGAACGCTGAGGCCATGCTAAAAAACTAAAAGGGGGGGAGAAAAAAAAAAAGCTGGTTAACAGGGAGGCTGGTGCGTAGGGCCCCAACAGGGGTTGTTGAGATGTAATGAATTTGTTCATCTGATGGTGCCTTCAGGGCTGTCGTTAGACTGGCAGAGGAGGTTGATTTTAGGAAATGTTCCTAAGATCAGTTAGGAAGCAAAAGGGGCTTGAGACGTTTCTATTAGAAAGAGCTGACGGTCATGGTGTGTAAGCAATACTTCAAGGGCGTTTATGTAGCTATAATGGCATTTATCAATAACTATCTATCAATGCCACGAATGCTTTTGTTGCCGCACCGGCTGTTCAACACCAACCAATTCTGGAAAAAAAAACAAACATAGAAAGCAAACACAGTCGCATAAGCCCCGCAAAAGCTTTGACTCGCTCGCAAATATACTACTGTAGGTCTTACTTTATGCCATGCATAGATGCTATCTATTTCCCTTATCCAAAATATGCTCTTAGAGATCATTTATCACACTGACTTCCTAAGCCTGCACCACACCACATCCAAAGCTGGAGAGAGCCTTGTTTAGTATGTCATAAATAAATCAATGGAAATGGCTGATTTGAACTATTACTGCTACAGGCGGGCTTTTGTGAGATCTACATGTAAAGCCGGTTGCAAAGATAAGCCCATATTTTGTCACTTTATCTCGCCTCCCTTAATGCCTGTTTACATTGTGCTGCTCCATATATCTGAGGTGGCTCTAGTTCCCCTGTCCTATGACAATAACGTTGCATTCAACTGGTCGTGATAGAATCTAAACATTTAGTTTAATGATTCCTTGCTCACACCTTTGAGAACGTACAGACGGGCGATGGGATCGAGGCATCACTTATGACCGACATAGCAAATGATATTAAACTGAGAAATGATCTAGTGATGCGAATCATTAAATTCATTTGCATATTCCTACTGAACCCGAACACACAAATTAAACCCTGTTCACAAGGAGACGGAGAAAGGTGCTTGCGCATGGTTACAGGACATCTTCCATAATCAAAATTCCATATTATTAATTTTCTCACTTCAACTCATTAACAACAAGTGGAATGTTTTTACTGCTTGATGAATTTTAGGAAATAGCAGACAGTCGAGAAGGAAACACATGTTGAGGTATAATATACAAGGTCATTAATGGGTTTTCCATAAATTAGAATTTGAACATACATTTGCTAAAGGATAACTTCCTATCCGGGTGCATTCGGAAAACGGTTTAATTTCCCAAACCATTCAAGTTTATCAAATGCGAATCTGCGATACATGGATATTTAATTTCAATCTAATCAAAACTAATCTGAGATGTAGGATGTGGACCTGTAAAAATAAGGAATAAGTACTTATTAACGCCGAGTTTAATCAGTTTCAATCGCTTCAGTAAGGCTGTCAACATTCTCACAATTTTGAGGGATGGGCAGGGCATGAAATGCAATCACATATTACATTTCTGAGTGCCGGTCGACACTCCAAACTACTGCATGCAACTTGGAGGGGAACATAAATAAACAGGAGCGAACAGTCCATGCTCCCCATGGCCTCTGCTGACCCTACAGACATCAGCTCTAATAAACTCCCCGGTGGGTAATAAACAAGTTATTTTTCGGAAATTTCAAATATACTGCGGGAAGAATCACAACCACATGCCATCAGAAATCTAATTTCAAGCCCAACTGTATTCTAGTGCCCCTCATATTTCTAGTGCCGGCTCATATTTGCCCAACTTTCTCCCGGATATTTCTTGTGGGATCTACAAAAATGCCCTGCTTCCAATGAGGAATGGTGGCACTCCATCACAGGAGTGGATTCTGTCCGCCTGTAAATTTCACACCTTTGTTTATCACGTCACCAGCCCGGCTGTTGTACAGTACCTTTCAGCAGGTGCGACATCCATTAGGATCTGGATGGTGTGCACACCATTCTCACATCCACTGACTCGGATCGTCCCCAGGGGGCTCAGCAATGAGATGGTCTTCTGAGTGCACTGGCTCTCCCTTTGCTTCTTCATCTTGCTGCCCTGCTAAGGAAGCACAAATTACACTCCGTTCATTGACATATTCATGTGGCAACTTGCACAATTTCCCACACATATTTGCATTGAATGATCTATTGGAAACCTAGCGGGCCACCAACGGATGATGACTTACATATTTGAACACCTAGCCTCCAAACAATGTCATGATGTGACTTGATCTCGACATTACTATCCAATATTTCTTTTGTGCATGGAAAAGAATACGCCTATCTAACCAATAAATCGCCCATTTTTTCCCCTCTTTCTGTTCTATATATCACATAAATGAGAAAAACAATGCAGTCTGTTCCCTTGTCTGGTGGGGGATTCCCAAGATAGCTCGACATTATTTTCAATCCGTCATTTTTGGTTGATGGTCGGGATGTTTTTCTAGCATTAAATTTGTTCCTTAGGGTGCAACTCCGATGGGATTCTGGTTTCCAGCCCTTAACAACAGCAAAAACGTGCAGCTTTTCTGACGACTGAGATGGATACTGGCAATAACCAGACAGCAGTTCCTTTTTTATTTTTACTTTGAGGGAAGGAGAGATGATTGACTATGTTATATGTGAGTTTTTGAGAGATGGGGGTTATAATAAATAAAGGTCACATTGATTGTAAGTTTCAACCAAGGAAACCTTTCCTTCCAGGAACCTTGATCTGAAAAGTGTCTAAAGGGTACAAACGCAATATGTCTCGCTCTCTCTCTTTCATTTTTAATAGTGCATGTAATTCATATCCATATATTTCAACTCATGTGTTTGTTGTGTGATGTGGCGCAACTAATAATTATTTTCATTATGGATTATTCTGCTGATTGTTTTCTTGATTCATTAACAAATTGTTTAGTTTATCAGCAAATACTAAAAATAAATGTGCATCACAGTTTTCCAGAGCCTGAGGTGACATTTTCACGTTGTTTTGTCCGACCAAAAGTCCAAAACCAAAAGATATTTAGTTTACAAATATATAAAACAGAGAAAAGTAGCAAATCCTCAAATTTATCAAGCTGTAACCAGAGATAATAACTTCAGTTTAAAAATGCACCTACTAGATGCAGTCCTGTAAACTAGTAAATCAAGCAACAAAAACCAAACTACAGCTGAAACAATTAACAGATTAATTGCAAGTGGAAACTACTCTGATAACCAATTTATCATTTACTGTATTTATTCTATAGTGAAAATACTAGATTAGTTCCAGCTTCTCAAATGTGAGGAATTGCTGCTTTTCTTTATCTTGTGTGATAGTAGAGAGATTTTCTTTGGGGGGGTTTTGGGTTGTAAGTCAGACAAAAAATGATGGAAATAATGGACATTTTAACTATTCTCTCATATTTTACACCAATCTATAATTCAAATAATCTTAGTTGCAGCCCTAAAACAAAAATAAATAAAAAATACTCAATTCAGCCTGTACTTTTAATAATTATTTTTTAAAAGAATATATATATATTTTTAGATTAAACAAAGGTTATGTGATATAAAAAAAAAAAAAAAAAAAGTAGTCATGCATTTACAGTATTTCATTTAGACTTCCAGTTGCACCCCCCTCTTCAGATACACACACCACCACATCTGTCATGGTATGCGATCACAAATGCGTCTGCTTCAACTTTCTTGTTTCTACTCTTGCAGCTCTCACTGTATTCATCGGGGGTTTGCCTGAACTGACAATAAAGGCGAGGAGAAAATTTTCTGAGCCAAAAACAATGGTACAGTGCACTTTGGATAAGCGCTGAACATACTGCCTGCTGCCATTTAGCAAGCTGGTAATAGACTCATAGATAGAATAATGGACTTTGGCAATAATGGCCTTGGCTAATAGTCTGGTGCTGATTAAAAATAATGCGTTCATGTTTTTGTGCTGGTTTTTCGCACACAACCAGTCTAAGTGACTATATACTCTGGATGTGTTTGGATGTTTACCCACCCAGCTCTTCACGGTGAGGAACAACAAACAATACGCAGCACTGGCAGCATCCTGGTGCTCGTCAATCATTGGACTGTTGTCTCATTACACTAGTTCCTGGTCAAACCTGCGTGCGTAATTGGGTAGAAAGAAACGCAACACGTGTCTTTATAGTGCGATTAAAATTAAGGAAAGTCATGCCGAAACGTACACAAAGGTGCCTGCGTTTGTTTGAGGTTATAAGTACATTAAAAACGAGTTAAAAAACACGTTTTACACTAAGTGCGCACTTAAAATGTCTAAAAGATGAACACAGTCTGGTAACTTGAAGGCCTTACTCAAAGATAGTCCTGGTTAGTATGATAACACGTGAACTGCAGGTTTATTAGAGTAACTTTAACATCGTGAATTAGCTCTGTAGCTTACAGTGAAGGTTTTTGTATCCGCAGGGTGTCTGAGAGACGTCCGCTTCCTCATCATGTCTCTCTGCAAAAACAAGCGTGACAGAAAAAAAGTCTCTTCCTGATTCTCCAGACTGCGTTGGTCGCGTCGACCAATCAGAAGAGGCCAAAGTCAACTCGAGCTCTGTGATTGGTCGGTATGAGTCTTCGCTCCTCCCACCTTGCCAGGGACAGACACAGAAGGCTTGTCTAATGGGTCTCAAATTGGGATTTGGGGTCCTTCAGGGGGGTCTCTCCAGTACCCCGAAGACTAGTAATGGTAGTGATTTAGATATTTGATTTGCTTGATATTTTTTTTTTTTACAGCAGGAAAAAAAAAAAATGATAATGCATATTTTGAACATTAATTTCAAACACTTGTTATTTATCCACTTATAGCTGAGACATTTATCCAATTCGGTGTCTCCGATGACAGTGAGGTCTTCAGGGTCCCATGTTTAAAAAACACCTATGTGATGCCAACAACCAATAACGTCTTATGTATTACCGACTAATAAAGTCAGCGTGTTATTATGAACAACACATGGGGCAACATCCTTTTATTAGAGTTTTATGCAGTTTAAAGGAGAGAGGGAGTTGCCTTATGTTGCCTGGAGCAGTCACTGATTTAACTGGAGCATATATTTCAGTCATTATGACCAAGTGTGTGGCATCAGTCATGTATTGTTTAAAAGTGTCTGTTGTCCTCTGCAGCTTTATTTTTATTTCCGTGGTGCCTTCAGCTCTCTGCATGCCTCCGTTTGGAATGTGTAGGCCGGCGTGGGCCTGTGGCCCACACCCCATCTCAGCGGTGAGGGTGGGAGCGGGGGAGAAAACGCCACCCCTGCAGAGACCATTTTGAAATCTGTGAGGATTTCCGTGCCATCTGGACCCGCTGCCAGTCTGCCCCAGATAGTAAGGGTTGGCAACGGTACCCGACGGTGCAATATGGCTCTCTCTTTAATGAACTACTAACTGTCCCCCGTTTTAATTGATGTGACATTTGAGCCATTTATCTCTGACATTTCAATGAAGGATGATTCTCAGCCTTGCCATTTACTTTTTTTGTGCTATTTTCTAAGAGTCATTTGCATTTTTCTGCTCTAAACCTGCTTTTTGTCTCTCATTAGCTAATTAGAGAGAAACATGCACAATTAATAAAAATGAACATAACCTAGTTTGATATAGGCTTGATGAAGGATAATCAGAAAATCACTGTTTTCTTAATATTCATCAAAAATGATGTGAGGGGCTACCTGTGGTAAAAGGTGACTTCGATAAAGCCTCGTGACCTTTACCCACATACCAACATGTAGCCTACAGTGTGGGACAACTTATGTTCGCAGCATGGGGAGAATCAAGCTCAATTAATCAGCATATGATTGCAGTAAGCAGCCCCCTCTGCTGGATCTTCTGAGCCATACTGTTTGAAATCATTTTAATGCTGCATTCAGTGGCCAGACAATTATCATATGTGGCAGTCACAGTGGATGTTTTTGCGTTTGCTTTATTACATTTAGAGAAGGAAAAAAAAAGTCTCAAATGTGCAAATTCAAAATGATTTAAAGGCAACTTTTGCCTTTTTTTGTCATCCTATATTTATTGTATATTAATTTTAATGACTGCTGGCACATCAAAGTTGTTTTGCACATTTTATATTTTGTTTGTACATTCATGTATATTTATTCTGATAAGTGCAAATTTTTAAAAAACAGGAAATACTTAGCTGTGGTGTGTTGAAATAAACAGCCCTGAAGTGCGTGTGATAACCTGATACACTAAAGGCTCCAGCCTCGATTGTTTTCCACAGTGACACATATTTTCAATCTTTTTAAGATATCCTTTAAAAACACGGCTGCACTGATGACGACTGTTCCTTTGATTGTGAGCGGCATCGTTGCCAAGGTGTGGTGCCCTGTCTGTGTTGGCAGCCGGGCTGATATCTTTTGTTTGAGACTCAAAGAGCTCTTTTTCCTGTTCAGTTTCCCTCACTATTTTTGTTTGCGTGAGGTGTTGATAGACTTATACGTTGCAGTTTCCTTTTAGTGTACAGCACCAGATGTTTGTGAGAATAACAACCCTAACCCCTTTTTTTTGACATCATGACAGAAATTGTTTATTAGCAGTTTTGTCCATCCGGTAATGTATGATCGCCATAGCTCAGTCATACACTGCCTGTCTGTGTCTTGCTCTCTTTTCCTGTGTTCGCAGTCTCACTCTCATGTTGGCATGGGAGGAGTTGAAGTCATTTATGATATCAGATATTCTCTAGGAGAGCAGGAAAAGTCCTGTCAGACTGAACAACTGCCGTCCTCTCACACAGTTCCGTGTGTGAGTGTGCATTTTAATCAGGAGAAATGGCTCTGTGGGCCTCACATTGCACGTCGAGGAGGTCTGGGTGTTCTCATTGTGTGTACCCAGTGTACAGTAGATGTTATGTCTATGTTCCTCTAAATCAAACCATGAAGCAGGCATGGAAAAGGGCGACCTGTTTTTTTTTTTTATACTTTGACACTTTGTCATTCCACTCCTCTCAAAAGAATTAGCCTGATCACCACATAAGCAATGCCGCAATCACAGAGACGTGACAAAATGTCCCTGTACCCTCTGGTGCCCACTTATTTAGTGTGCCTGTGTGCCTCCGTCCCTCCATCTCTGATATGATGCGGCTTCTCTATTTTACTGTTGACACAGTGCTATGAATGTCTGAGCACTTTGCAAATGAAGAGGCTTGAACTCCTGACAGGCAGTGTCGCCGGCACCATGACACACTGGCCCGCACATGCTGTGCGGCATAATGATGACATTAGGATCCAGTGATAATATCAGGACGCACTTCAGATAAATGACTGATAAACCAGGGGTTGTGCCTCTCGTATTACACGCTTGACAGAGCAGCTAATCAGTGTCCAAGTGACTGCTATTACATAAATCATGAGCTCGACTTTGATGCATATTCCATCAGTGTTCCCTATTCATCACGTCATCTGGGGGAGACTCTCTGGATGACTGGCTGCCGGGCCAGCACACATTTTAAGAGCACATTATGTTTTCATTAGAATTTGATATGATCCATTCCAGTGTTGATTTGATTTTACGTGCTCGGGTCATTTGATAGGAAACTACCAAGGAGGGGGAGTGTATTGTTACACTGTGCAAGCTGTTCGGGGTGTCATTTTACTCTCGCTGGCCACATTTACAGTAAAGATGCTTGTTGATAAACAGGATTGTTTTCTTCATATCCGATTTTATTGAAATTGTCAAAAATATCTTTGTATTTTTTTATCTAATTGCATTAATTCTCAGTTAATTTACAGAATTGTTTTAAAAATAAAGTGCATTATTGTTTTACTTATAAAATCAAACCCATCCAGAGATGAAGTTGGAAGGGAGATGTGGGGTGCTGAAGTGAGTCACCATGTATGTTTTATTCTCCAGTATTGGGGTCAGAGGATGTGAAGGTGGGGGTGTTAATTTAATCCCCATTCTTACCCAGAGCATGGCCACACTCTCTAAGGAGCTTTATCTCTGACAACTGTGTCAAATTAGAGAGGCCACGAGCCCCTCATAAAGAATATGTCTGTCAGACTACATTGTTCCTGGTCTCTGAAATATACGGCCGAGAGAGACAAAAATAGAAGATAACACCGTAGTCCCACAGTTGGACTCGAACATGATGAAATAATTTTCGAGCCATGTGATCCTGTCAGCGAGACAAACCGCTAATAAAACTGACGTCCGTGTATTATTCTGCACCTCTGGTGCTTTGCTATTCATAGATTTCAATAAGTATTGTTGTAGTCACAAAGCACTACCTGCTCTGGTATTATTTGTGTGGTCTAATTCTTCTTTTTTTAAAAATCTTTTATGCTTGTAAAATGCTTAAACAGAGAAAACTTTATTGGACATGAATTCATTGTAATTCAGCCTTGCAGCGTGTAATTGATGGGAGTGTTACATTCCATTAGCCATGGTACATAACTCTAGGTCAGTCCAGTCTGATAAGTGCCCATCATTTATCTCCCTGGTATCATCGCTGTCCCACAGTCAAACATGTAAAACAACTCTTAATGTTCTCCCCAGTCCCCTATGGGTGTTTCTCCCTGTTATCATCATTGCTTCTATCCTAGGGGGACTTCCTCCAGAGACAACATTTTCATAGACCTTTGACCTAAACCATATTTTCCATTTGAATGGTCCTACTAGTGAATATTTACAAGCGCGTTTAATGTATAATAGATCTCATCTGTGAGTATCAGCAGTCATTTTCTGCTCAGTCAGGTTCTGGTGTTGGCCTTGGCCCCTTGCTTGAGGTAATATTGACCCCTCTTAAAAACAAAATGACCCTGTGCCTCATTTAGGCCAAGTAGTATGCATACATATTGTGCTAAGTCCTAAGGGCATACATGTTTATAACAAGGAAAGCTAGCGGTCTCGAATGTAAACATCTTAGCACTGTAATATTATTGTATCAGGAAAGTCCCAGAAGGTGGTAGATTTAATAATGTGGGTGGATTATATAAGAGAGAGAAATAAAGCAGTAATTTGAAATTGTTTGGGGACCTTTTGTGTCAATGGTTATGGAGGCTAAGGGACAATTCCATTCCCTCAGGCCACCGTTAAAAAGGCAATGACTTTCTTGTACATGCACAGCATTTTGGAATCTACATGCTTTACTAGCACCACAGGCTTTTATCATGTGATTAGTAATACATAATACATTTGATTCTATTATCACGCATGGAGGAAGAAAAAAAAAAAAAATGAATGAAAATGGTGAAAGGAAGAACACGTTGATGATGACTAACGTCCGCAGCGAGGTGCTTGAATATACATTTAATAGTGAAACAGATCTCGGGGTTTGCTTCTCGGGCGCTTATACAACCACGGGGTTTTTAATCTCTTTCTTGCCGATGAAAGTCCCAGTAATTGCTATATTTCCCTTTTTGTTTCAAGGACCTTTGATGATCCCTTGGCTTGCATCAGAGGGCAAAGTCATTAGTGGAGAAATGAGCTCAAGTGAAGAGAAAGAGATTGCGGGGCTCCCAGCATGATTGGAAACTTTGCCTCACATTGCATCCTAATTTGAATTCAATTTTCAATGTATATGTGATAGATAAGGACAATTAGAAAATGTGTACTTAGAAAAATTATTGACTTTAGCCCCCAACCTATTTAGCATTTATATGCAGTACATAAGCATGTAATAAATGGTTTATAACAGAGATATATGGACATTTTTTGTTTATTACTATACAGCAATTATAGCTTCCTCTATGAAGACATATTTCATACTATTAGAAATGTGTTTTACAATGACGTTATCTGTTTATACAACAGCATCCACTTAAGGATACCCACAAATTAATTTATTAATAAACATTTATATCTGCTTACAACTAGTGTGTTATAAACTGTTTATTATATGTTTATATACAGCCTGCAAATGCAGTACAAAACAACAACTATTACATGTATATGTATATAACTCCTCCTGTGGGCATCCATAAGTGGATGCTGTTGTATAAATAGAAAATGAAAAAAAATAGTTTGTAATAATATAAAATATGTCTTCTTAGAGGAAGTTTTAATTGTTGACAAATACTGTATATTAATAAACACTTTAAAATGTCCTTATATCTGCTTACAACTAGTGTGTTATAAACCGTTTATTGTAAGCTTATATACAGCCTACAAACGCAGTAGGCTATATAACAACTATAACTCCACATGGGCAATCCATAACGCTGTTGTATAACAGATAATGAATGACAACATTGTAAAACACATTTGTAATAATATAAAATATGTCTATAGAGGAAGTTATGATTGTTGAGTCATACTGTATATTAATAAACACTTACAAATGTCAGCTTACAACTACATTATAGTGTGTTATAAACCATTTACATACAGCCTACAAATGCAGTATATAACAACAACTATAACTCCTCCCATTGGCACCCATAAATGTATGCTGTAGATAATTAATGAAAATATAGTTGAACACATTTGTAATAATATAAAACATGTCTTCATAGAGGAAGTTTTGATTATTGACAAATACTGTATATGAAACACTTTAAAATATCTTTATATCTGCTTACAGCCAGTGTGTTATAGACCACTTATGTCTTCACAGAGGAAGTTATGATTGTTGACAAATACTGTATATTAATAAACACTTAAAAATATATACTTACTGTACATACTACAACCATGTTGTAGTATGTTATAAACCATTCATTACATTTATATACTGCTATATAAAAGCTAAATAGGGGGTATGTGTCACCAATAAAAATCTAGTTTTGCTTGTCTATTCCTCTTCACATAAGATTAATATTTGAAAAAAAAGAACCACAGGATGTCATTTAATCCTAAATGTGATTTAAATGCACACCAACTGTTAATTATTTATATTACATTTTAGATTTGACATGCTGTAACAGACAAAAATTGCCATCCATATGACATGCTAAATATATAAATAGAGGAGTTACATTTCACAGCAGCTAAACCTGCAATATGTTCTATGTTATAATGCTGCAATCATCATCAAGTTGTACGGGGGAGGGAGCAGAGAGGGGGGTGCAGGGACACGTGAAATATGAAATGCTGTCAATCAAACTGCGGTGTACAACACACTGTTGCGGTTGGGTGACAGTGGTTCTTTCATGTAAATCACAGACATTAGAAATAAAAGACAGGCCTGTTGACTTGTTTCATGCTGGGAATCGGTGGCCCAGCATGTGTTGCTCTGTCTGTGCTTCACTCTCCTGTGGAACTGCTGTCCCCTGGGTCCTAGCACTGCTCCCTGGGGTGCACTGCATATAATTACCCACAATCCACCCTGAAACAGCTCTCATTTACAGTAATCAACAGTCTGCACTTCAAAGGATTCATGTGGCATCAGACACCAAGAGCCAGTGTGTGTTATTACAAATTGTTATTATTGCCTCACAGTTACCTTTATATACTAGACGCTGATGACTGTAACTAAGATGAGATTCATGCATGTTATTATTATTATCATCATTTGTTTGGCCCATTAAGGGCTGATGAGGGCAAAGATGATATCCTATATGCTGTTAACAACTTCAAAAGCAGCCTCAGTTCAATATAAGGTCTGAACAACAGCAGCACAAGCATCAGATGTCTAATATTATACAGGAGAAACAGGGGGTGAGCTTCATCAAGGGCTTAAATTTACATGACTAACGAATTCAGACGGCAAGTAAGAAATGCAAGATCATTTGATCATTTGGCAGACATGATGGTGGTCTGTGTGATAATGGTCATTATCATAAACCGGAGCCATCATTAGGCTTGATTTCAGATAATGGTCAGCGTGGAAAACCATTTTATACAAAGAAGAGCCGCTCCCCATTAAAGACATATTAAGTGAATTAACTCACATCATGAGTAGGGAACCACTGTGTGGTATTGCCTGGAACATAATGTGCTTATAATGTGAAGTGATTTCTCCTGACTGGAGACAAGTCAGCCAGTTTACATTCATAATAATTTGCTTTAACCCCTGCAGCATTCAGCCATTTTACCACAGACACAGATATTTTATTTATTGTATCCATATAATTAATCTATATAGTACAATTTAGCAAGTACAATTTAATAAGTAAATACGTAAATTGTGTTTATATATGTATAGATATGTATTAGGGCTGTCAATCGATTGAAATGTTTAATCACGATTAATCGCATTATTGTCCATAGTTAATCGAGATTAATCACAAATTACTCATAACATTTTTTTTATCTGTTCAAAATGTACCTTAAAGGGAGATATGTCAAGTATTTAATACTCTTATCACCATGTGAGTGGGCAAATATGCTTGCTTTATGCAAATGTATGTATATATATATTATTGGAAATCAGTTAACATATTTTGTGTGACATACATGATTTATATGATTTGTGTAACATGTAAATTGTTTATGAACATACAATGTTGATGTATGTCTCAATGACTCAAATGTTCATATCTGACTTAATATATTGTATTTTTTTAAGTAATTCAGTCGTCCATATTAGGTTTTGCACATGCATGAATATCATATTTCAGTACAAAATATATATGTGGTACTAAACGAACATAAAGCAAATTGTGTGAATTATTATCCGTAATCATTTACGTTTATTAAAGTGGCCGTAGTCGTGCAAAACAAAACATTGCATGTTCATAAATAAAGTTTGCAAATTGCAACATTCTACAACACGTGATTCTTGCACGGTTTTGTTTTCTTAATATGGGCGTATCTGTGCATGTGCAAATATACAGTACATACCTCAGTAATTCAGTAATTCAAAGACGTGTCTCCCATTTACCTCTTGGCAAAATGGCTGCTGTGCATCCAGAGAGACCACCTTCAGACATGACATCCTCGGCTCTCTGGTGGCGAGAACGGCGTCCTCCACAGAAGCTGCCTCTGACCCTCTGGCACTGCTGGGCCTCATCATTGCCGGTCCATTAGGAATGCTGGAGCAGGTCTCCAAACGGGCACGGCTGCACCACATTACTCCTACCCCTCACTGCTGGCAGCTCCCCTAGGGGCCAGGTCATGTCATGGCATGGGTGCCCTGTGAGTGAGCTTGTACCAGGTCTGCCCTTGACATGCCCCCCCCCACCCCTCACTACTCCTCCTCCTCCTCCTTCTCCTCCATGGAGAAGGGAGAGCAGACCGTCCGGATGGGGCACTGGGGGTGCCAGCTGGTGCCAGCTGCGAGGGGAGATATCCAAGGTGGCGGACACCTGTCCTAACTCGCGCCCCCCAGCTCCCACAATGCATCTGGTGCGGCCCCGCAGACCCATCGTGGGGAAATGAGGCGCTAACCTTGAGGAGAAATGCTCTCAGCGTCGCATTAAGAGAGGCCCTAATTGCCGAGCGCTAGCACTGCCAAATGACATTAGGATGTGCTGTCGTTTACTTTAACATAATGGCTCAGCGTGTTTTTTGGCTAAACTTCCTTTGCTTCTCTGAGGTGTTTCACCGCGGTGGCCATTTTGGCCCTGTCACGGCCAATCAGCGGAGGACTTGAGGATGATAGCGATGCTCGAGGACAATAATTCTAAAGACATTTGAGAGTTGGGCATTGAAATGTAAAATTGAGCTCTCGGGTGGGAAAAAAAGACACATGACTACTCCATACTATGAATTCACTATAGCATGTAAATAGCTGCCATTTGTGAAATTGTGCATTAACTGTACAAGCCGGGTGAGTGATTGTATTATTTATTCCCCCTTTTTTTTTTTTTTTATCAAACCACATGCTTGTATGGCTTTGTCGTTTCAAAGAAATACTAACGCGGTCCACTCAGTGTGATTAAATTACACAAGCATGCTCATTACATTATGCATACTGTAATAAGAATAGCCCTGACCGGTCTGTAGCAGTATAGCAGGCTCCACAGAGAATGATCACATGTTTCGCTGCTGTACTAGATTTTTGGGGCACCCATTAGCAGAACAAAAATCACCTTTGATTTAATGAAAGGTCCTCATTTGCTTACCGGCTCCCCTCACTTACGGGCACATGGTTAAATTAAGCTCCCCCCACCACCACCACCACCCCACCCCCCATCTTCGCCTCCATTCGAAGGAGACACCGTCCCCTCTACTGCACTATAATGCTGTGATGATTCTATGATCTGGTGTTTCAAGTCTGCGGGAGTGTCAGAAATCCACTGCAAGGTGCTTCTAATTGCAGATACACCTCAGCACTTGAAAGTAATGAATGTGAGCATGGTGAAACCTCCAAGGATCAAACGCTAGTAATACATCATCAGTTCTGAAAAGGGTAATTCGTTTCCCTTCGCCAAGCAAAATATTAGAAGTTCAGATAGGGGGTTTTATTATTAATTTATTCTTCCCCCAATACATGATTTTGTAATTGAAGTGCTATGAATAAAGCAGCCCATATATCTTAGCGAGCCACTATGCATCCGTTGACTAGACGTGGGATTTGAGTGTGTAAATATTGTCTGTAGCGAGTCGCAACAAGGATGATTCTTCCTCAAACACACTTTGGTGATATGTTTGATTGGATTTTGAGCCATGTATTTCCCAAGATCATAACAAATCATACTTTATTGTGTCTCATCTTAGATCTATAGCGTTATTTACTGTACTTCTAGCGAGCTTAACTCCGTGATTTTGTTTGAAGTTTTGTTCAGATTGAGGGCTCCTACTGTTGGCAAGTCTGTTTTTAAGTCTTAAAGTCTTAAATTGAACAGATCTTTTCTTTTCAGTTCAAGAAGGTATTTGTAGCATTTTCCATCCCAGCAATGTGCATACATAGGCCTGCAATCCAAATGTTATTTCTAAACTTTGCTTCACCTGATCCCTCCGAAGAGTATCACCTCCAGTCGCCATGGGGTAATCGTGCCACAGGGACCCAGTCAAAACAAGTCGGCCGGTTCACTAGAAGATGGCCTCTTACTGCTGGTTGACCCCTGGCGGCCACCAAGCTGTTGACCCCAGGAACGCAGGGGTAAGAAGTTCAAAGCCCAGCTGTCCGTGCCTGATCTCTTCGTCTAGGCCACGGTCGTGCGCCGCGGGGCCACTTCCCCCCGCTGCCTGAAACCGGTCTTCACTCAAACAAAATCAGGATATGCCATGCTCCTCCAATGGTGCTCTAAACTGCCGAAAACTCAGTTGAGCGCAGAGTGTTTGTGTGTTCGCGGGATGTAATTTACGGCCTCGCGTTGAATGCGAGCTACCAACCTTGTGCAGGGACCGGTGTTGCGGCTGCTCATGGCATCTGCTCGCGCGGCCACTGAGGAACGAGAATAACAATGTGCCATTCACGGGCCAGATGATGTCCAACTGCGAGGAAGAGCTTTGGACAGGAAGGGTAGGAGAAGGGCAAAAGAGACAGGAGAGGTTGATGGACTTTACAAGAAAAAAAATCACCAAAAAGAAGCTAAATCACAGTAACATGAACCTATTTGGCATATTTATCGCATACTTACTGCTGTACAGCCTGTCACTAGATTACTTGCATAATCAATTCCTTGTTATTTCAATGGAGAGACAAATCAGAGTTGTGGTCTGCAGTTAAAGCCGGGTCTCAGAGACCTGTCATCTGCGGTGCACAGTTAGGCGGTGGCTAACCCCTAGGGGGAGGAGAGAAAGTGCTGGGGGGTCTGAGGTGTAAAAACCCAGGAATTTCTGTGGCTGATAAATGAGGCTCTTCCTAACTGCATATGGTATGTGTTTTAAACTGACTCCCCCTCGGCCCTCCTCGTAGCCAGCCATCCTTCATGAGGAGTTCAGGGGCCCTCTGCTGTACATTGGGGCCCTGTTTTGTTGCCAAGACAGGCCCCCTGCATAGGCTGCATATGGGACTGTATGACGTCTGGCTTGGCCGGCTTTCACGGATTGTTATGGTGGTGTTATGGAGGCTTCACATTGGGTCATAGTTAATTTACACTGACTTTGTAAGCTATTAGTTTTTTACAAAGGAAGCGGTTTGTCACTCTGGATATACACCTGCTACCTGAGAAGTGAAATTACAATATGTCGGAAAAGGAAAAACAGCCAAAAGGCGTTGTATTAAATGACATCCGTCTGACAGTTTCTTAATGTGATCTTGGAGGAAGAAGAAAACAGCTTTAACACCACCTCCCTTTAAATAGAGTCCACATATCTGAGTCTATACAAAAGGGCAGTGCATGAACATGACACTATGATGTTTCACAACATCAACAGCAGCACTTGTAAATTGTAACTAGTGACAATATGGTGACCTTTGTGGTGCAATGAGCACTTAGTATAGGTGATTTCTGCACGTTATGGGCGTCTATCGGATACGGTGGTTGCTCACCATCCTGCTCTGTAGTCTTTTAACCAGCCAGCCGGACACATATGCCCCCCGGTTATTCCACTGGACCTTTACCTCCCCTCTTATAATAGCACCCCACTCTCTCAGTCTTTCCAATGTATTCTACTCATTGTTTACTGTACATGCGGGTCCAGAGTAATAATAAATAAGGAGCGTGTGTGCCGTGCCAACATGATTGATTACGACAGGGAGGCAAGGTCAGGATGGAGGAACAGGCTAGGGCTGTCCGACTCATTGAGTTAACACTGTATCCGTATTGTATGAATGTCACCAGCGATCCTGTGATTTATTACTACAGCCACTGCTCAATTCTCCTTTTCTACCTCCCCCCTTCTTTGGGTACCTGACCGAGATACAGGATATGAACAGAAGTGTAGACAAAATCCGGCACGTCAGTGAGCCGGTTACATCTGTATTGGAAATATTTTAGCTATTTAAATAATTTGTTTGAAAATATTTATGGAAAACTTTGTTTGTTTTTTTTAACTTTAAAATGTATATTTTTCACACACATATATATACACATTTCACACATTTATTTTCAAACAGTGTATTGCCTCAGTAAGCATAATGTGCTGTTCTTATGCACTCATGTACGTCTTAATGCAAATATTTTTACAGATTTCATATTTTTTATAGTCTAATTTTCTTTTAGTACTTATATTTCTTGACATATATTTTGTTTGTATTGTAGCATTATGCACATAACATCATGTTACATACTCCTTTATTTCTATTTTCTTACATTTCTTATGTTTATATAAGAGCAACAGTAATATTATATTTATTATTTCCCCCCAGGGATCAATAATGTTGACCCCAGAGGGGGAAATAATAAATAGAATCAAGAAAAATGTCTGATTCTGATATGAAGCCATGATATAAACAAGAGATTCACTCTCACACCTACATCATACCTGCGCTTACACAGCGCCTCTGCACAATAACAACAACATGGAAAAAAAAAAAAAAAATCTGAAAGGACTGCCTGAATTGTTTATTTGCTTGAATAACACACCAAAAAAAAGTCATTGTCACTTTCAACAATATATACTGAACTCCTCTTTTCCTTCAGAGGATCTAACCTTTCGTCTTGGACTGAATACACAATGCCCCTCCGGACCTCTGGACTGCTCACTCTTTAGTGCATGTCAAGAAGACACCAGTCTGGACTATTTCCTCTGGGAGGTGGGTAAGCAAGCGCCACGCTCTGTCAGTTAGCGTAAAATGTTTCAGACTGAAGATGGATGGAGACGACGTGTCACTATGGCTCAACCGGGCTTTCACTGCTGCCATGGCCATGTCCTGGTCACATCAACCCAAGCGACCGAATCGCTAGGACCTGTCCTTCCTTTTGAGTTAGCATATACACTACATGACAGAGCTTGTGGCCTTCACTCACTCAGGGCAGCGAAAAATAAAAAAAAAGGTCTTTTTTGGTAGGACAGGTCGTCTGGATGAGACAGAATACTTTCATTGATTTGTTTTGTTTCGGCACACTTTCATAAAAGGGAATACTGTAGCATGTCAACAAGGATTTAAATTTCAAAACTTCAGGGTTGCAGAGAAGTGCACGGATGTCACTGATATTTTTTTCACAGCTTGATTTCCAATCGCAGAACACTACAATTAAAACAAACCGGCAGAACTCGAAAAACTCCTGACCTTGACACGGAAAGTCTTGGAGTGCTGACCTCTGCGTTTGACCTCCCCCTGAATATGTTTCCACAGGCAATTCCATAACTCTCCAGCCAACATTTAAATGCTTCCTGTTTGACAGGAAGTTCCACATCGCTCTGTGGGACCATGCAGGGCTAGCTGCTCAACTGTGCGAAACGGCAGCGCGCGGAACCCCCGAGTTAATTTATATCATGTCTCATCACCTTTTTGTGGAAGACTGCACCCACACATGTACACAATCAGGCGGAGGCAAACATTTGAGCGCAGGGCTTTTTGGTCATGCACACACACTCACTCTCTCTGGGCTGGTAATGTACCCCCCCATTTGAGTCCAAGGTACTGTATTGTATTGTAGTGGGCCATACACACTTGCTGAAGTAAAAGTCTCTGTATGACAAGATATTTCTCTCACACTTTTACTCTCTCTCCCTCCATCTCTCTCTTTCTCTCTGTGTGTCTCTTTCTCACTCACTCACTATTTCACAGTGTTGTTATTGGAATGTGTGTGTGTGCTGGTGCGGACTGTGAAACTGATGAATGACCAGCCATGGCAGATTCATAGTCCGGATCCTGGTGCAGCTGGAGAGGAAACTAATGGCAAGCTGGGACTATGGAGGTCTCAGAGCTAATACCTGTCTCTTCCATCAGGAGACCTGGGGGCATTTTTTTACACCCAGCCAAATAAGAGCCACCCCCCACCACCACCAGCACTCCTTCTTTTAACACCTTCCAACTCCTCGCCGCCGCCGCCGCCGCCCCCTCAACATAAACCCCCTCTCTCATGCACATACATACACATGTATGCACGCTTGCACGCACACGCAGCCACACACAGATGGACACACACCCCTGCCGAGCCCCCAAACTGTCCGAACTGTGGGGTGCTGGGGGAAGAGTTTAATAGTGAATGGGTGGCCTTACAGGTACTGGGCATCAGCTGTCTGAGAGTAAATGTGCGGCAAAAAGACAAGGATGGGCACTTTACTGGACATTGGCTTTTGCTCCCTGATGATCGGCCACACTATGAAACGCTGCTCTCCCTTTGTACGGGAGCTCCAAGTCGCACCCGTGAAAATGTTGTGCCCATTTCCCCCAGCAACCAGGTTTAATATTGAACCCATGTCTCAATACATATATTAATGTTTGCAGTCGTACGCCTCCCAATGTTGTCCTCATTAGTGTTCTATACTATGTTCATCCTGAGAGCAGGCTGTGAAATAGAATCAGAGCGCTGGTGGAAGTCATTAGTCAGTTTTGAGTGTGCATATGTTCAATTGACCTGCAGTATGTAAATTCCTGCAATGCTGGCCTTGCATATGGGCCGAGTGCCTCACTGGAGGCCCGTCCAGCATGGTGCCTCATTACAGAGCGGCTTTCCAGAGTCCTCTCTGTTAATTAGAGAGCCTTTGTCCGTCACGTGACTCCGCCGGTCTGACACTCTGAGGTCACAGAAAGGACTTATGGATCTTCCTCCCCGCAACGTCCGTTTGTCTATCTGTCTACCTGCGCTGTGTGTTCGCTTTCACAATTTTTCATTGTTTTTTTTGGTGGGTACGTCGGACAGTTCTTCGATTCAACGCTGAACTCATTCGTCAACTTTCATGGTCAAAAAAAGGCTTGAAATAATTCGGCAACTTCAAAAGTTGGTTAATTATTTATTTAATCCACTGTGAAAAGGAAAAGAGCCAGGCCACTTTTATTTCCTTGTTATATGTGAAATATCTGTGAAAATGTCACAATTCCTCTCTTTTCTACCTCTTCACCTGCTTGTCAGACTTGCAAGGCACTCTGTGAAATTATCTCCAGGGCAACAACAAAGCACTGTCAAGATACCCAGCATCCTGCGGCTTAATTGTTATTAATTTACAGCAATTAAAATGTGTCTCTCTCTCTGTCTGTTTTTTTTTTTTTTTTTTTTTTTCATGCCTTGACAAGCATGGATATTGTTTACACGCAAAGAGAAACTGTTGAAGAACATTTCCAAGCAATGTCACTGTCTATGCATAGCTCTAAGCAATTCCGGCACACATCGCGATAAAGCCCATATTTGAATAGGAGCGGATATCAAACACATTCATTAGGTTACATGCTTCACTTGATTAATTATATCTGAAGAAAATTGCGGGCACTTCGGATCTTAGTCTGGTAGTATCGCCATGTGCCACGGATCCCTAATTTCCAAAAGAAAAGAGAGGGTGGGGGGGGGGCTGAAGGGGATTTTTTTTCTCCCAGTCTATCCCGGACAGCCTGCCTCTCTCCCTAAGGAAATGAACGTATTCAAATGTATCTCCATCAATGAGCACAGTAATTATGAATTCAGCACTAATTAGTAGATACACTACTTTCCTTGCATATTTGATTTCCACTGTGAGATGTTAATAAGGGAAGTGCCCATTTTTGTCCTATCTCATAAAAATTCCAGAGTGTTGGAGAGGGGGGGAGGGCGGAGGGGGACGGGGGGGTGGGGTGAGGGCGTGTGGGGGTGGGAGGGAGGTGGAAGGGGGGGCAGATGGCGAGAGGGAAACAGGGGATGCATTAAGTATGCATGGAAGTCGAAAAAAATAAGTTTACAGATAATTGGCGTGGTTACTGAGGGGCTAAAACAACACTGCTTACCTTAGTTAACATTCTGCTGGCTAAACATGCCTTTTAAAAGACATACACGCATTGTACTACTCTTCTCCCGCATTTACAAGACAAATAAAGGCTTTCCACCAGGAAAAAAAAAGGACCCCAAATACAATAATAGTGTGCTGAATTACTAATGTCACACCCTTTTCAGGGAGTACACATTAGCATATGAATAATAGACAACCAATGTTTTTTTTTCCTTCAAATTTTATATCTTTGTTCAAATGTCATGAAAAAGTAAAACCCGAAACAGTTTTGCTCTCTTACAACGCCAAGGGGTAATTACACTATTTTCCCTAAGAGGGAGAAATAAGAGAAACCCTCCCCTTCTTTGATAATGCTGCTGAAACATATTTACAGTGCACCACTGCTTGTGATTTATTAATATTAGAAGACAGCTTTTGTTGCAGTGTTTTCATAGCCCGTGATTAGCACAGCCAGAGCACACTGAATAAATTCATAAGTGGATTAAATTATCAAAGTGGAATAAATCGAATAATATAAATGTTCATTGGAAGTGAAGGACTTCATATTTCCAGCGCTGTCAGATTAGGGAGCAGATGGTCACCCTTATGCCAGTGTTACTGTGCGAGCGGCTCGTATCAGAGGCCATACCTTTACCAATAACATGAACATATTTCTGGACAACACACAATTGCATTGGATACAGTGGATTTATCTAATTAATCCAATCATCTCTTTTGAATGGGGGGGATTTCTGTGCCCACTGGTCTCCTCCTTTTTGACTGAGATTGGCGTGCCAGGCTGCCAGGCTTGCCAGCCTAAGAGGCTGGTCCCCCTTCTCAAGGAGACTGTTATGACCATGTGGTGTTCGTGCCAACCTCTGGCTGTGGCGGCGAGATAGGGAGCGCACGGGAAAAAAAAAACACACACACAGAGGCTGAACACATTAAAACACACACATAACGAAGCAACACTCAAAAATGCACTTGATGTATACACAGATATATCTTTCACACACACACACACACACACACACACACACATGGGCAGACGAGCCTGCCACTCTAAAATCGACTTAATCTGTGATCAGATAAACTACAATAAAGGAAAGCCTGGCAATAGAGGGCATGGGCTATTATGAATGATCTGTATGTTGCTCAAACACACACACACAGTAACAAACACGAGGACAGCCATACACACACACAAAGGCGGCCCCCTCACACTCTTATTTGACTTTGTGTGTGCTTCGCTGGGTTTATTATGACAGGCTGAGCGGCGGGGAGGGAATTAAACTGTTAAGCAGACATCAGAGGCAGTCTAATGTTTAATGCAGGAGCCGGGGCATGTGCTGACTGATAATGAATACAAACAGGCCAACGTCTTATTTGTTGTGCTTTTCATTGGGAACGACTGGGGTGCTTGACATCCACAGCTAATGTACTGTACGGGGCTATTGTTCTAACCCCCCTCTCTCTCTCTCATCCTTCCTCCATATCTCTCTCCGTCTCACTTTTTTTTTTTTTTTTTTCATTTCACTTGTCTCCCTTTATTGCGCTGATTCTTCAAAGCTGCGCTGTCACACCGCCGTCACACAACAAGCCCGTCTCGGCGCTGGATGTGACAGGATAATGTTGTAATTCTCGCGGAATCACAATCTCCATCATGATAATGTGTTGATGGGATGTGGTAATAGTTGTTAAAAGGTCACCCAGTGTGCTGTAATTGGCTCTTTCATACTCCACTACGCTTACTACGACAGAAGGCATGACCTCGCTGGCAGAGACGGTAAATATGCCATCTTGAGAGTGTAATTATACAAGCCAAGCCTTCTTGGATCTCTTTCTCCCGCCTCCTTTGCCCTCTCTTGCCACTCGTCTCCCTTACAGTCTCACTTTAGATGTCCAAGTGTAACTGTAAGTTGGCATGAGAAATGAGGCAAAGCTGCGGTACAATACTGTACGTATGCCATGATTGGCAACTGTACAGTATTGTTAGGAATGAAGATCTAATTTGAAGAGGCATTAAAAAAAGAAAATATCAGATTCCTCATCTCGCTGAAAGGCTTTGTTCACTTCATATAGATGTAAACACGAAACAATCCAAACAATATGTTGCTTAAACTGATATCTTCATAATTGAAAAAGAAAAATGTATACTTAAGCATGTACAAACAGTTTAATCACATTCCATCGTGACAGCCCAGGGAATAAATAATAAATAACAATGCTACACATATTCTTTTTTTTTTTTTTCAAAGACAGCAGCAGCTTCAGCTCTGCTCTTAATTAGTTCAAACACACAGTTAAGTGGGAAAATGTGATTTATGCTTTTTGGGCATTAGGTGTTAAATTGAATCAATACTGTAATTAATACAGTGATACAATGAGGGACTATACATAAAAGGCATAATTGCTCTAATCAGGTAGAGATAGTAAAACACAAGCATAAGAGGCGAGGCATCTTCTAGGTAACTAGAAGTACAGTATTTATATGTAAAACAAATTTCATATATACGTTTACATTTTGTTATTAATAATTTGTTTAAATATTAATCATATCTTTTTATATAAAAATATTTTCTTGTCTGCACAGCCCTTTCAAACTAACCTTTCACCATTCTGAAAATAACACAGTTATTAACAGTGTTGTGAGGAAAATTATAATTTTCAGGCTTCTGTTATGTTCTTAGTCACTGAGTTTATCTATCTATCTATCTATCTATCTATCTATCTATCTATCTATTTATCTATCTATCTATTTAAAGTATGCACATTTTTATAAAAATACACACAGAATAGTACCATCTAATAAAAAGAGAATTGTGGTAACGGTTTAATTAGTATAATAAATTATTTTCTCCCACGACCAACGTGTGTCCAAGGTAACATAAAATATGAAAATAACACATTTGTTAACAGTATTGTGGGAAAAAGCTAATTATGTTCAGGCTTCTGTTATGTTGTTCTTGGTCACTGAGTTTATCTATCTATCTATATATATATATCCATCTATCTATCTATCTATAATACTGACATTTATACAAGAATACACACAGAAAAGTACCATCTAATAAAAACAGTATTGTGAGGAAAAGGCTATTTATGTTCAGGCTTCTGTTATGTTGTTCTTGGTCACTGAGTCATTTATCTATCTATCTATCTATCTATCTATCTAAAGTGTGTACATTTATATAAAAATACACACAGAAAAGTACCATCTAATAATAGGAGAATTGTGGTAATTGTTTAATTAGTATAATAGCCTGCTATTATTTATACATTCATTATTACATTTTAATTATTTCAAATTTGATTTTGGCTTAAATATAAACCTATTTTACTTTTACCTCACTCCTGATATTTTACAACAAAAGGTTGGAAGCATTTCCTTTTTTTAATCCTGCTTCTAAATCATTTTATATTATAGGAGTGTTTTTTTGTCGAACGTGTGCAACACAATGCGTAAAAGGTGAAAAAATGACCTGGCAGATGTGGAAAGTGTTACACATTTGGTAATTCATGCATTAAAGTGCACGTGCTGCATGTAATAGGCGATACAGATCCATAGCACCTCCCTGTGGTGCTGACCATCTCATTGTGAGTGGTGTGAATTGGCTCCACTCTCAATATCTTATCTCGCATCTCCTCCACTTATAGTCACTTTTATCTACCTAGCGAGATTCTTCTTTCCATTCCGAGATTACCCTGTTAAATTACAACATCATAAAACATTAAAAACGAGTGCTTCTCTTGGAAAACTTATCATCCGGCCTGACAATGTGCTTCATTCGGTTTAGGCGGCTATTGAAAACCGCTGCCATCACTGTAACATTGTTATGGTAACTGCTTGAGTGAAGTCACCAAATCTTATTGTAAGATCTCCTACAATATCATAATAACACTTGGAAGCGGGGGCAGCGGAGTTTGACAATAATATATCTGTGGAAATCTTTCCCCCTCTCTCCAGATCCTCAGTGAGAGGCACATCAGAGGAGACATTTGCGCTTTATGAAGTGCATTCATTTGGCCATTTGCCATGTTTCCTCACCAGAGGACTGCTATGATGAATGAGAGGAGAGAAGAAGCAGATTTTCTCTCCCACCTCTCGGCTCTCCCCTGTGATTACTAATACAGAGCCCTGCAACCTCCCACACCATATGAAAACTGTAGGCTTGCTCTCATATCCTGGGTAATCCTCAATTTCCCAGAATCATTAAACTGAGACTAGCATCTCTGATGGCTGGAGATACTTGACATATTATGATTATTACCATATGAGTACCTTGTTGTTACCTAGGAAGTGGCGAGGTTGCCTTAAAATCGATGTGGAAGACTGGCATTAATAGCCTTTCTAGGTTGTCGCATTTGAGAATAAAAGCCCCCCTTTTTTTTATTTGTATAAGATAAATCACAGCCATGATGGACAAAACAAATATCCAAGAGTTTGATGCAAAAAAAAAAAAAAAAGTTTCATCTTTTAGAGGCAAACTTTGAAGCACCTCTGCATTGACTTTTTTTTACGGAAACAATTTAATTTTATTGGTGTTCAATTTGCCAAACGTCACGGTTTGTTTCACATGCTCGTCCGTGCAACCACCAGGAATTTAAGGCCCTGACCGTAACTATCCGGAGGTGGATACTCCCTAACTAGCAGAGCCACTATGGGCCCGTGTGGTATGGAAACACTAAAACGTTCAAATGCATCATTTACTCTACATATAAACTCACATTTCTGATTATAAATGCTACCCTTAGGTGAAGGGATGGAATTTATAAAGTCGAAATGCTGAATCCAGAGAATTAAAGTACTATGTCGAGAGGGGGGATACTCCGCCGCGGAGGGCGGACCAGGGAAATTTATGTGGGAGAAAAATGTATGTTCAGCGGATCGGCTCCAAACCAAACATATTATCTTTTTTGGAATGCCCTCCTCTCCATCGCCTCAATCAGTTGTTCACAGTGTGTAATTCGCTGACATGTTCACCATGCAGAGACTCTCTCTACCTCTGAGGGGAAGGATACGGAGCTGATACTGTGGCTAACCTGGCGCCTCTTCAAACATCCAACACAGTTTACTCATGGAAGAGGTAACAAAAAAAATGCTAGAATCAAGAACTGAGTTTTGTTTCATACCCACTTGGTTCACAATGTACAGAGTAGAAGGTTTTTAAGACTTAAGGCACTGTCCTCTGCGAGTTAATGACTAAAAATGTCCAGGAGCATCCAAAAAAAAGTGGAAGTGAGTGAGAAAAACAGTGCTTGCCCCTGAGGGGTTGGATTAGCAGATCTCTGCTCCGTCTTCTGCACGAGTCCTGGTGACAATTTTGGAGGGATGGGTCAGATGAAAGACAACAGAAGGAAAGCAGGATCAAAAGCCACATGCTTTCCTGTATCCTTGCTTTTTCTAAGGGGCATACATAGTGCATTGGATTCATATCAAGGTCTTTGTGCAGGGAGAGTCGGCCAACATGCAGTGGCCTTATTATTCTTTACTTCAATAACAAACCCACGTCTTCCCCCTCTCGCCATCAAAGGCGCAGCTCTCCAGAAGTGAAAAATACACATCATATATGAGTCATTCGTCTTCCTTGAAATTTAAATAACTCCTTTGAACATTGTCTTTGGTAAGTTGTGGCCAAATATGTAATGCCGCGTTCGCCGCAGTGTGTAACACTCGTCGAAGACAATTCGGTGGCTGCCAGCCTTCCCTTACCCCCCCGTCACGGTGAACACAGTGTAAGAAATGTGGCGTACTTTTTCTCTCACACTGTGAAACTACACCACATAACTTTTCATACCTTTCAATCGACTCCCATTCGCAACCCGGTAACGACATTCACTCCCTCGCCCTGAGTGACAATAACTAAGTTGTCCACATCCATTCCGCGCAGTTATCCGCCCGTAGCCTATAAAACAGAAATAACGCGGAGGTTTACTCACAGTGAGGGGTTACTCTCAGACCGGACCTGGGCAGCCATTTGAAGTGACAGGGCCGCCCATCATGCGCCTCTAACGGGGTCAGGGGGCCTTATGGGGACTTGATCCAGAGCGAGGCCACGGGGACCGGGCCTTTAGAGAGGATGGATGGAGCCCTGGTAAGGAGGAAGGACGGGCTGATTACATCATTTTTCAGACCCACCAAAAGGCCCTGTAAGGACCTTTGGGCAGCTGGATTGACAGTTGGCCTCTCCGCTAATACATTTTTGGAGTGATTTGTCAAAATGAAGAAATTGTTCTCGCTGACCTATCTCGCTCAGCTATGAGTGACTCAGTTGGTGAGACTTGACGAGACGAGACGACATATTCCTCATGCTCGCAGTGTTGAATATATGAGAGCCAGAGTCATAACAAAGCATTCATCATCATGAAAAACTTACTTTAAAGAAAGAAAATCTTTCAAGTCTGAGGAAATGACATTAGGGGGAACATGTCAGGATCCGAGTTAATCACTTCCTTATAGTCTGTGTTGTGCTGTAGGTGGCGTCTACTTCTGTCGCAGGGAAATGTTTTGTTTTCGTGCATTTCCTGAATATCTACAAATATTCCCCGAAGGCACGCTGCAGCGCGATGTTGCGCCACCTGTTTTCAAGGCGCAGACGCTCCCCGGGGCCCCTCAACAAATCATCTTCCTTGTTTCTCCTGCGGGGAAAGAGACACCGTCACTCCTGGGTTTTGGGTGTCATATCATGCTGAAAGGATGCTAGAGCAAATTCGACATTTCCGTCTGTCCCAACAGGTAAAGTGAGAATCAAAAAAAAAAAAGCAAAGGAATTGTGAAATTAGAGGAGGTTGGAAATTCTAAGCGGGATTTTTCCTTTTAAGGTTAAAAAAAAGTGGCAACTCTCTTTCTTTGAAATTTTATGGATAACTAGATTTTGGTTTCTTTTTACATGGTCTAACAAAGGGGGATGTATTCTCCACTTTCCCTCCTTTAATGCATGAAACGGCATCACCACACCCTCAGCTTAGTCCGGCATCTTTGTCTCAGCAGTGCAGACATAATGACTGACCTGGATTCATACTACTGTTTTCAATCACCATCTCCCTCCAAGGTTATTGGCCAAAATCCAAAGGTTGTTCTGGGATTCCACTTTATCAGAGGCAGAGGCAGAGCAGCATGCGGAGTTAATAATAATTTGGTCTGTGTTTTACAGCTGTTACACAATAGACACTGTGTAAAGCTCTACGACAACGGGGTCTCGGAGCTTCCCGTTTTAGAACCAGATCTGTCTCTGTGAGACAGTCAATGACGGACAAATCGCAGAAAGATATTAAAGCAAAGAAAAGAACAAGACAAAGGAATTGCTGGTTATCTATAATGCAACAACACAGTCTCACGGCAGTTTGTGAAATAGTCACGAAATTTAATCTATTTGATTTGTGTACATAGACACAAATTTCCCTTTTTTTTGTGATGCTCATCACAACTTTTTTCTTTTAATTTTCCTATAATGTCCAGCAACACATGACACGTGTCAATTTCCGCCCCGGTCTTTTCAAAATAAAACTACTTAGTTTAGGAATTTAGGTTTAGGAATACATCGACTTGGTTAGGCTTAGGCAACAAACTACTTAGTTAGGTTTAGGAAAAGATCGCAGTTTGGGTTAAAATAATACCGGAAATGGCGTATCTTAAGTATGGACGTTACGTGAAAAAAACGTCTTAGTTAGGTTTAGGAAAAGATTGCGGTTTGGGTTAAAGTAACACCAGAAGTAGCATAATTTAAGTACGGAAGTTAAGTGACAATTAAATCAAAGTTGACTTCTGGTTCAATACAGTCTCACGGCAGTTAGTGAAATAGTCACAAAATATAATCTATTTGATTCGTGTACATAGACACAAATTTCCCTTTTTTTTTATCTGTGACACTCAACGTGACTTTCAACAACGTATTTTTCGTGTGTTTTCTTCCGATTGTTCAGCAACACGTGACGCGCTTGTCAATTTCCGCTCCAGTCTTTTCAAAATAAAACATAGACTTGAATTACCCTTTTTTTTGTGATGCTCAGCTCGACTTTCAACAACGTACTTTTCATGTGTTTTCCTAGAAATGTTCAGCAATATGTGTGTCAATTTCTGCTCCAGTCATTTCAAAATAAAACTACTTAGGTTTAGGAATACATCCACTTGGTTAGGCTTTGGCAACAAACTACTTAGTTAGCTTTAGGAAAAGATCACGGTTTGGGTTAAAGTAACTCAAGTTGTAGTGCTGTAACTTATGTACGGAAGTTACGTGACAAATAAATCAACTTTCACTTATGGTTTCACACAGGACACGAACACTGATCTCCTGAGCAAAAGTCCAGTGTTTTTCGAGCCACCCATCCACCCCGATCTCCTCCCTATGGGCCGTTCACCGCTCTTTACGAACTGCTGTGCGACTGGGCTGAATGCAAACAGTGTGTTACATTGTGCTTTTTTTGACGCTGTATTCAGGAGGCAGCGACTTGTGAAGAAATGTTCCCTTAATGGCACTAGTGTGAAACTTTCTATAGATTTTCATTACACTCTCCTCATGTGGTGTGAGAGAGCCGAGTTAGGACGGCAGCAAGTAGGTGCTGCCACGCCGAACATCTGCTCCCTCCATTACAAGCCGAGCCAGAGAGCACATTATGAGAGCTACAGGTAAGCGCTAATGCACCGCTCCTCTGCAAAGCCAGTGTTGTTGTAAGCGTGCACATCCAATATAGATTAAGCCAACATTATGATAACTATGGGTTCATCCAGGCAGCAAACATTGTTAAAAATTTAAATTCTGAAGTTTTGCATTTTCCTGCAGAAAATAAAAAGGAGTTTACTTATTTACCGCCTGACTCGGAACATTTTTAAATGATGAAACTGACGTCTGTCAACAATGCTTTTTTTTTTTTTTTTTTTGAGGAATAATGAATATATTTACAATGTAATTCAGAACTCCAGTTGCCTCTAGACAGTTGAGCTTCCCCTTCATGCACCTCTGTATTTTATTCAAAGCAGAACCACACCAAAGGAAAATCTTCTATTATCCAGCCTAACACTGCAGCCTGAGGAGAAACACTGGGTAAAACAGTGACTTAATATTTCATATTGGTTAGATTATTCATCCACACAAAGACATTTCCCTTTTTTTTCTTCTCTTCCTCCCCTCACATCGCAACGTCCTCATTAAAAATGGGACACTGCACATTGAAACTTTTTAAAAATTCAAATATTTTCTTTCAATCTTTAAAGAGCTTATATCTAATGAACTAAGATTTAATTTGGCATGGCTTAACATCCATTTGCACTGTTCATAATTAGGAATGCAGACCTCGGTATTAAAATGAAGGGGCAAAGCCCTCGGTAAGTTCCCAAGTGAAACAAGAATTGGTTCCACTTTAAGTATTAATTGATTGGCTTTGCAGTATCCCTTACAGGAGAAGAGTACACACACACACACACACACACACACACACATCCACTCCACCCACACACACACACACACAATTTACAGAGCACTCATTTCTCATCAATCTGGTGCTGCTTCATTTGCCTGTCTCCCAGTCCCCCAGAGAGGGACAACCTATCTGCTAGCGGAGCTTAGCATTTGATCATGAGTGTCAATATCAAACTGCAAAGCAGGATTACACACTGCTGTCGTCAATAGGCGTAATGGTTTTACATGTGTTAAGGTTAACTCAGCCATTTAATGTGCATAGTACCTTAGAGATAATCACTAAAAAAAAGGACTCAAAAATGTCACGCAAACCTCAACAGACCTGGGCTTCTGCGATGATCACACACTATACTCAGAGGGTCTTGCTGCATTTTTCTCTTTTCTAAGATTTGACAGCTTATGACTATGGAGTAGACAATTTCTACTGCATGAAACTAGTCTTCAAGGTATTTGATTCAATTTTTCTTTTTTTTTTTTACAAGGAATACCGTCTGTGATGTATGATCACACTGTCTGCAGAGTCACCAGAGATGCTATTATTGATCATAGGCCGACCTAATATAAATTCTGTTAACTGTTTATTAAGGAAGAGCTTTAGTCCTGCACAAAGAGTGTTCATTGTTGATCATTTCATTTCACTGTGGACTGTACTTCTGATGACTTTAGAAACATGAAATCACTTCTGTTCTCTCTTTTTCTGTTTCAAAATTTAACAAAATATCTGCCTTCACTTTTATGATTCTTTATGTGTGTTTGAGCGTATGTGTGTCCACGTGTAGCCATGCGCGGGAGGCTCTCTTATTTATTTTCACAAAACATAACACTCTCCCACTGTAGAATCTCTGCCGGCGCAAGTGACAGCTACAAAAAAAAAAAATCCCCCACAATGCTGTGAATTAGGAAGCGGTCTATTAGACACATGATCACATGATGTGGGATTAGTGGACTGGAGTCTTCAAAGCTGCTATTACAACTCCTGAGATGTGATACAGGCTCCCCCACTGCTCTCTGCAGGGGCGTGTGGCTCTTCCTCAGAGAATTACCTGACACCGTCGTGTCTGCGCTCTGGGAGACAAGTGCTGTGGCTCGGAGTGGAACAGCCAACATCAGTCGGAAACGCTCCCGCCATGCTGCGCTGAGCCAACAAACCCTGCATTTAATCCCATGTGTGAGCCGCCGCGATGGCTACACGGGTTGACATCAGAGAAAAGGAGTTAGGGCGCTAAGGCTGGAATGATGGGTGATAAAGTGGATTACAGATGGGGAAATGGCATCACGCTTGAATAGCAAGTCAAGACTCAAAATGTTAATGATAGTGATCCGCTATTTGGTGTAATCTGGAGATGGTTGTTGGAATTAGGGGTGGAGATGTTTCACATTTCATTAGGTGTAAAGTTTAATTGTAAAATAATGTATGAACTGTATTCTGGAGAGGTAAATTCATAACATGGTTAAGGAAATATAATGGCATTTTAATAAAGTAATAACAAAATGCAGACTAGACATCTGGCTGAGGCATTTGCAGGACGGATTTTTATGATTGCTCCGCATGCAGGAATTTTATCTGGAACAAGTTTATAGTGTTGTTATCACCGTATATACTATATCACAACAAAGAACAAAAATGGAAGAAATAAAAGTGAGAAAAAAAAAAACATAATTTGCTGAAGAAAAAAAAAAAAGTGGTTGCATTCTGAACTTCAAGTTACCTTTTCTAAAGCTGAACACTGGGAATTTGGACCTCCCAGCGCAAACATTAACGGGCTGAAATGCAGCTCTGGATGTAACAAAGGAAACAATACCAGGGAAGAGAGCCAAGAAGGCAGAGCTGGCACGCCTGTTCCTGGGACCATGGGAATTTGGCTCCCAGAAATAATGGGGTTGAACAGGGCCCAGCACCACTGCTACTGTAGCTGGGAAAATGGTGCACCGCAAGCCAGGCTCCATCCAGGGAGACTTAAAACAGGGGAGGGAGGGAGGAAAAAAAAAATGAAATATACAGTATGGGTTGCACCTCACAGTGTGAAGTGAGATGAGCAAAATAATGGAGGAAGGGGAAGCCTGTCTTATGTTTGTCCCGAGAAAAGTGATTGTAAATCAAAAACACTGCCCAGCTTAGTGGCTGGATGTGAGCTAACATAATATACTATGTGGACAAACTGCTACCTGGGCAGAAAAGGAAAGGAAAATAAAATAATAACAAAGCCCAGGACATAAAGGGTGTTTCTTGTGAGCGTTATAGACTCTGTGGCCAAAAGTTGAGGTAAACTCTACTGCTATGTATACACGGTATATGTATAATATTGGTAATGTTAATGCTAGCAGCCCCTCTCCAGCCTAATTAGGACAATAAAGGGTTATGGGCTAATGTATGACTGCCATGCCAAAGCTAATGAATGCCTGGTATACCTTGTTTCCTCCCAAGCGTCCTTGGACTGTCATCTCCAACCTTTTGATGTTGTATCTGATTATCCAGGCAGCGATTAATCATGATTAAGTAAGCACCAAGTCTCTGAGAGAGAAAGCAAAAGCAGAGAGGGTGGGTGGACAGCAGGAAAGTTGCCCAGGTTCAAGCCTTAATTCTGGGCAGAACGGTCTCCCGCTTCTGCCAAGTGGACACTGGTAATGAGACAGCAAAGTAAAAAAAACAAAAACGTTTTTTTTTTTTTTAAAGTGTTGTTAAAGGAAAGATTCGTTATCCACGCCAGGCTTTATCCAAGCCATAGTTGAGGCTTCCAAAGAAACGCCTCTTGCCTTCTGTGGTAACCGTCGTGTTGGACAGGTTTTTTCGCTACTTGACAGTCATTTTTGCATGTTTTGTTGATACACAGACATTTCAATATACCTCTCGGCTCGCCGCTTTTCCCCCTCTCCAAAAACATTTTCCCGCTTTGATATCAGTTGATGGAATATAAATGGGTTGGAGCGGACCTAAGGTAACCACCTATTGGCCTTCATGCATTTCTAATGTAACCCGCTCTGCCCATGCTCACAGAGTAGGGCTGGCTTCATTACTCCAAGGTGCTGAGTCTTTTGCCAGAAACCCTGCCTTTTCAGCGAATAGATCACCCTTGTGACCAGGGTCTCTGATACTGTATGCACCACCTGAAAGCTGGAGCTGTTTGCCCAGGTGCCAAAATAATCAAGTTCAGCTCGCATGGCAGGTTATGAAAGAATATTAACTGTGGGAATAACCCAGCTTGACATGCGTCGCCTGCGTGCATGATCAAACGAGAGCCCTCTCAGAAAAGGAGTTTTCCAGGTAGGCCTACTGGCAGGGAAGTCTGGGCCCGCGATGACACCAACTCAATCATTGTTACTTTGAAGTCAGAGGGGTCAGTGTTGTAATGGGTTTGGACAAAGGTACAATGATTCCCTCTTTTTGCTTCCCGACCTTTTTCTGTTAATCCGTTTAGCATTCTGCATCCGTAATGGGTTTCCCAGCGAGGAGGGAGAGTGGAAGCTGTTGTTGAAACACGTTTAATGACGTACCGAAGGACGTGGAGCAGAGGCCCACGTTATTGCCACTATCAATAATACAACTGTTTAAGTGGTCCACTTGGAATATAGGCAAATAATACTTCCCTTTCTACCACCCGGCTGCCTCTCACTGTGAAAAGTATTTTCTCCAACGAGGTCCGATGTGGAGGAATTTGTTTCAGCAAACCGCACAACTGTGTCATGGTTTTCCTGTCAGAGTGTGTTCCTGTTAAATAGACCTAAAATTTGATTTTACTTAGAGGATTTAAGGTTTCCACCTTGGTGTTTTTTTTCTTCACCGCTTTCCATCAATCTTTCGGTTTTCCTCCCTCAAACCAGTATTTCAAGCTTAAATTATGGCAAATGATGTGTGTTTGGGGGTGTTGTGAGGGAAAACAAAATAACCCCTGATGACTGCACTGTAACTTAACATCTCCCTCACGGCCCGGTGTTTAAGTGGAAAACTTCCCGACCGCGAAGGCATAAATCAGCCTCACTCTCCTGCATGTTTCATTACAGAAATCATATTTTAGAAGCTATACGGAAACATGGGAAAATAAGGAGGCATGCAGTTATGTATCTGGTGCCCATCGAACACAGAGAGAAATCGAGGAGGAGATCACCATATAATTGGTTAGAGTGTGTGTACACATGTCTCCCTCCAGTTCCAGCACGGTCCTCCGGTTCAACACGGGCTTTGAAATGTGGATTCAAAGCTAGCGGACTTCCCTGAATCACTGAAAACCCTCAGGACATGGTTTGGCCTTTGCGGAGGTGGAAGCCAAATATGAGTCTGAGAAGATGAAGCACCCTGGCCTATCGTCTGTTCCTGGTAGGTGTTCACTCCCGATAAATATTTCATTTTGGTACAAAACAAATAACTTGACATAATTCCTCCCCCTCTCTTCCGAGTGGAATGACAGAGTGGCTGATTTACGCATGGCGAGAGGTGTAAAAAGCATGGAGGCATGCCGCTTTCCTCTATCCACCGTCTAATGGATGCAACCCGACGGGCTAACAACTGTTTGCCTTTTTTTTTTTCTCAGACAACTGTGAAGTGAGGACACACTTGGATTCATATGAATTGCCGACTGTGATTTGTGAAGAGCTTTCTGACACTATAACAGTTGGCTAACTGCAGCATGTTGCCCTGAATATATCTGAGCATAAGGCTACTATCAAAATAGTCATAAAAAAGCTCTTATACTTGAACCACAGAAGTGATAAAAGTGTTAATTACTCCTGCAGAGCGTGTTCCTTCAAGAGGATACAAGGGGCTAAACAGTCTGACCCCATAGCCAAAGCTACATTTGAGACATGAAAGGACAAGCGATTTCAACTTTAAATCCACTGTGAAAGTGCATTAACCACTTAACTGTTTTTCTCATTTCTTTCTTCTTGAATGCTCGGGGCTGTCTCTGCTTTGTTGCATTTGTCAATCACTGTAATTTGGGCTCCATTTTCCAAAAATAATTATCAGGTGAGTGGCAGCCCTTTGCCTGGAGTGCCAACTTGGAAGCGACGTGCCCAAGAGTATTAATTATGCCGCTCAAAATATGAAGTCTTTTAATAGAGAGGCTGACGTGACATCATTGTTTAGAGTCTTTCTTCCCCTACAAACATGACAATCACGGCCGTCCCCCTGGTCATCAGCGACGATGAGGAGGAATTGTCAGAGGAAGTTATTAACAAGCTGTGTACCATGTGATAAAGTCAGTCAGACTCTCGCTGGTGCCGCGTCTGTTGAGTCGCGTAGAGGAGGAGAAGAGGAGCAAAGTCAACAACTTCAGTAACACAGCTATGAGAGATAGGGCTGGAAAATATGAAGAGCGACGACTGAGGGGGAGGCATTATGTGCAAAAAGCCTCAAATCTTTCAAATCCGCGTGCTAAAATTATTGCTGAATGTAACTGTTGACGCTGTACTCGGAGGACCATCCAGTTTCATACAGTCGCCGGCTTAAATCTCTCTCTCTCTCTCTCCCTCTCTCTTTCTCATTCTGCCAATCAAATGCTCACAAACAGTGCTGCACTGTAGTTGTGGTTCACATTCAGCAGTTGCTTCTGTGAAACCCTAAGAGGGAGAGACAGCTTCCAGGTCTCATTAGCATCCAGTAGCGGCTAATGCTGCCTCCCTATTACTGTCTGAGGAGCTGAAATTCAGTTGGAGATGAGCACAGCCCAGGGGGCTTAGGGTTGCCAGTTTAATTAGTGCCTGATAATTTCAATAATGAGTGACAATTCATTGGGGCTTTTTAGGTTGGCCCACTGTTTGAGTGCAAATCGATAATCCTCTGTTTCTTCCCCCACTCTCACGAGCAGATAAAGGGCGAGCGTTGTGTTGGGGGTGGCGGCGCTGGTGGTGGGGGTGCTCTATCCCTTTGCAGGAATTAAATGAAAAGAATCAACTTAGAGAATGTCCCTTTGAAACCAAGAAAGGGAAGCCTATGTGATTTGATTTGCTGTTATTGGATGAGCAGGTGGGTCTTTAGTTGCTGTCGTGGGGTCCAGAGTAAAAACAATTTGCCTGGAGTGATACAGGGTAAGTGAGTGCAGGGCGAGAGGTTTCGCACTTGTTGTTTTCCACTCATCCAAATGACGCTCTCATGTTTGAATCAAAGCAGAAAGGAAAGAAAAAACTGCGGATTTTTATCAAGGTAATCTGGACATATCACCCTCAAGAGCGAGAAAGGAACCTATATATTCTACATAATTTTCCACTATGCACAGCTGTTTAACATACAGCATGCCAGCATAATGAAATGATGAAGAATGGTAATTCATTCACTTGCCCCCAGGCTTAAAAAACATGTTTACCTTGGTTACTTGAGAAAGGTGTTTGAACCCTCTGTAATTCAGCGACAGGCAACACAGTCCTGTTGATGCGATGCCAGAATTCCTCTGTTTTGTTCTGGGAGCTATTTCACAGCTCCGCGTGCAGGAGAATAGGTGACGGCGAATAAAGTTTTTAACAGGCACTTTTCATATTCGCAGGAATAATTATGCAAGGTGGCACGGTGTTTTACAGTGTTATTGGAAACGAAGAATCAATTTTAGGTGTCGCAGGTAGTGCATTAAAACACCAATTAGCCGCATAACACCCAAACCGCTGCCTGACACTTGCATCATAATGATTGTGGAAACAGGAAGTGGGGGCACATTATTTTCCTAATACACTTCTTCGGTTTTTGAAAAAAGGAAATGCAAAATAAATTTTCACTAAAAATTCAGTGAAAAAAAAAAAAACGGAAGTTGACAAAACGCACAAAAGCGGCAGATTGGCTCGGCGCCCGGGCAATATGGAGGTGCGGCGCTCTCAACCTGTGCGGCAATGATAATGGCATAGCTTTATTGCCCTTTGCGACGTGTCTGCATTTGACACGGTATATGTTCCACAATATCCTGATACAATACTGAGTCAGCACACTGGCTGCCTCTATATTCAGACCTCGCCATACAGCGGCGGAGGGAAAGTGCAGTGAGAGCACGCAGCATTTCCTCAGTCAGTTAGCCTGACATATTGTGAAGGACAGTAGCCTAATTATTCCTTGGCAGTGGCACAGACCTGCCAGTCCCTTCAGATTGAGTTGAACCACAGAGGCTGGAGTTTGATTCCTGACTGCCTGCTACGTTTTGAATCAGATAGGATCTTGTCCACCGGAGATTTAATTTGGACATTCAGTGGTGTGAACCTGACCCTTATTACTTTATCCCCCTCATCACATGACCTGTAGTCTTCCTCCATTACAGGCCCAAGGAAAACAGCAATCATCGCGTTAATACGGAGAACATCAAGAGACTATTGATTGTGGTTCCTCGCCGAATATTCCCTCCATGACATGCGGTTCAGTGCCCCCTTCGTGCTCGTCTGTGGCAGTCTTTTTAAATATTCATGACGAGGTTGCCTTATGGTTCTGCAGCTGAATTTCTAATTGGGCCGTCAAAAGAGATACAACATGCCCTTAAGCAGGACCGTAACAGCGGTCAGCTCAAACAGAAATTGTGTGATTCAGCCACAGGGCTAATTAGCAATTAGCATTCACTGTTTACAAGAGGTTTTTTTTTTACCTGTGGGCCGAGGGATGGCTGAATTGAGCTTAAATCACTCCATCCTGCCTTTGAAGCTTCAAGAGCTGCCTGTCCATATCATAATGACTGGGAGGAGAGAGGGAAGTGCTTCTACTGTGTAACAACATAATCATCAATTAAGGCAGGGAAATGGCAAGAAGTGGGAATTTTTAGCTCATTAAAAAAAAAAAAAAAAAAAAAGCCCAGAAGAAAAAGTATCTCTGGATTTATATATATTTCCACTCACTGTCTCTCTTCTGTCAATGTCTGCCATCTTTAGAATTCAAATGATTTTGTCGTCCGAGATGAGTGGAAGTCCTGAAAACTGTAATTCAGAGACTCGGAAAGCAGACATTCCTAATAAGGGTTAAAATATGAATGACATTTGCTCCGAGAAGAGGCAGGATGGAAATGGGATTGCCACTGATTTAGTCCCTCTTATTAGTTCCCCCGTCTCTAAATTATTCATTTTTTTACGGCCATTATAACTAAAATTAATGTCACTGAATAGATTCCTCTTTCAAAACGGACATTCTTGAAATGATTGTGGTTATTGCCAACTTATAACTAAAGTATCGCCATTACTACAACTCATACATACTGCATAGCCTCAAGTCATAGTTGCTACAGTGTGAATATGACATTCATACAGCAGTATATCTATAATATGGATGGCATATTGTCGTATAGCCGGTTTATATCAGTGTACCGTACAGCAGGAGTCAAGGCCACCTTGTCGTTTTTTAAATGACAATATAAAATATCTGTGACAAATCTCACCATATACGTGATGCTACGATTTAGCCCCCTTGACCCATTTCTGCCCAAAGACTATATTTCATCCCAGCACAGCAGTTTATGAAATAGTCACAAAATGTAATGTACTGATTCGTGTGCATAGATGTGAATTTCCCATTTTTTTTTGTGATGGTTAGCACAAAATTAATTCTTATGTATTCCATGTAATTGCAAACCGGGAAGTATAAAGAGCGGGGAACGCCACATAGGGTAGAAGTCGGGGTAGATGGGTGGATCAAAAAATATTTGTGTCCCGTGTGAAACCAGAAGTCAACGTTGATTTATTTGTCACGTGACTTCCGTACTTAAGATACAGCACTTTCCGAGTTTTAAGCCAAACCGCAATCATTTCCTAATGCTAACTAAATTGACTTTTTCACGTAACTTCCATACTGATGTTACGCCATTTCCGGTGTTATTTTAACCCAAACTGCGATCTTTTACAAACCTAACCAAGTAGTTTTGTTGCCTAACCCTAACCAAGTCAATGTATTCCTGAACCTAAAGAAGTAGTTTTATTTTGAAAAGACTGGAGCAGATATTGACACCTGTGTCACGTGTTGCTGGAAATTCGTAGGAAAACGCACGAAAAAAATACGTCGTTGAAAGTCATGCTGAGCGTCACGTAAACATTTTTAAACACTGCCGTGAGACTGTGTTGTTTATTTAGTATGATAAGGAAAAATGCAACAACATTTCTTCTGATTGGTCAGAAGTCTTGAAATTTGGTATGGACATACTTTGGGAAAGTATCTAACAGTACAACTTTTAGTTCACATGAAAAATCTATTTTATGAATAGTCAAAATCAGGATTTTTGAAAAATTTGGAAAAACGCTAACATTGACTTTATTCAAAGCTTTCCAGATTAAATATTCTTTTATACTGCGTTTGTGTGCATATCTTTGATATTCGACTTGTTATGAATTCATAGATACCAAATACTTGATTGCTCCTTGTAGTTTCTGAGATACAGACATTTCCTTATCATCCTATATCTGGTATTTGGGCACATGGGACTATTGACAAAAACATAATGGAGTCTGTTACAAAAACAGTAGTCCCATCATGTGCCCAAATACTAGATACAGTACGATAAGAAAAACTCACTTTTCAGCCAAACGGTTTGACCGATTTTGAAAATGTCTTGATATTTAGGCAAGCCCAGAAAACACCTCACCAAAGGAAATCAAAAATTTCAGGCAATTTAATTTTTTTCGGGCACAAATGGGTTAAACATTGACAATGAGCATTAATTTAGTCCAATTTGTCACTTTTATGTGATATTTTGGCATACCCGGTGGCTAACCTGGACCCGTGTAATGTATCATCACAGTGGAGCCACTATACAAGGACCTACAGTAGCCCATGTCTTCAACAGCTTTCCAGACATTAAAAAGAATATCAGATTCCCCCAACTTCTTTGAGGATGCACTGCCTTTGAGAGAGGACTTCTTTTGAGCATATCCAAACGTTTTCATCCCTCTCATTTTTTTAAATCTATTTTTTTGCCATAGCAAAAGTGGGGGACTCAACACAAACTAATTCAGGGTGAGAAAACTGCTCGTGTGGATTTCCTGCCTAACAAAGTACAAAGATGGGCGATAAAGGGGCTTATTAGAGAACCATCATTACGCTCACTTTGGGTTGAAAACGTTGACTGAGGAGCACCATTATGTCCTGAATTTTTTTTCTTCTTTTTTCGCTGATGTGGCTACAAGCCGAGGTGATGCTGAGGCTTTCCCCTGTACCGTCTGAGGGTTAGTTGAGCGGACCTGTCAATGATGATATCCAGACAGCAGGAACAGTGCAAACTCAGGGATAAGAGTCAACAGTAATTAGAGTCTATCTAGGGAGGTGGGAACACACACACACACACACACACACACACACACACACACACACACCCTGCATATCATGATGGACGCATGTGTACAAACATTACTCATATGCCCAGTCTGCTCAAGAAGTTAAATATGTGTTTACATTAATAAAAAAAACTGTAAATATTTCACATATGCACAAAAATGAGTGGCTACACACACACACGCGCGCACACACCCCTACACACACATCAAAGATGTGTCCTTTAGTATGGAGATTCTGACTCCCCTTTTTCCTTAATTGCTCATTAATGAGATGGAAATATATTTCTGCTGCAAAGTTTGAAAAAAAAAAAAAAAGACACACTCATTGAGAAAGCCATAAATCTAAACATTTGAAAAGGATATAGTAACGGGAGCCCCCCATTCTTGTTCTCTGAAAAATTAATGCGGCGCATGTTATATTTATCACAAGGCCGACTGTCATTCATTTTGCCCGAACTAACAGAAATTAAAAGTGACAGCAACCTCATCAAGAATGAATGCCATTGTATTCTACACGGAGCAGAAAAGACAGGAGAGGAAAAAAAATAATAAAAACGCAGGCATCCACAGCGCCTCTGTAACGGGGAAACCAAAGCTCGGAGAAACGCTGTGAATGAAGGAATGAGGGCAAAAAGAAATCATGAAATACGGAGCAAAATACAGCTTTATAACTTTTACTTCACTTTTTATTTCTGCAATTTTGAAGTTGAAGAATTCTGACACAAAAAGGCCATAAAGAAAATCATAATAATTGAACAAAATAAACAAACACTAACAGTGACTTGTATGCTGAAATATTATAAATAAATATTTTCCAAGATGTGTATAATTGCCGGCTTCACTCATTAAAAGGAGAGGGGTTCTGATCTGAATATGTTGCAGCTAAATGGTCAGGTTCCCATGTGAGGGAAATAAATGAAATATTAGTTTATTACATATTTAAATCTCTCTCCCCAGGCTGTCTTCCACTCTTTTTTTTTTTTCTTCCTCGGTTGCTTTGCATTATAATGTTCACCAAACAGTTTCCCCAACTAATGGCTTGCAACAACGTGGTCCTGCTTTTCCCCCCTCTGCTTTTGGTCTAGATTTTCATAACAAATTACTGTGGCGAGGGAGGGAAGGGAGAATGCTCCAACTTCCTGAAGAGGCAAAAGGGGGAAATTCATCTTTAAGCGGTACAAAGTTGAGCGTCGCCTGCGGAACGCTTTCTCAGTGTGTGTCCGTTAAACATTGAGTAGACGGTCAACTGAAGATAATAAGTCAACGTCGTCAGGAAGATGACAGCGGCGTTTGGAAATAGAAAATCCATATTGCATACGGCTTCTTGAGAAGCGCTTTTTCACCCAAAAAAAAAAGGATGCACTTCTCTCTGACGAACAATGGTTTTATTAGTCTTATTTGCATGCCGGGTCCAAGGTCACGCTTAAAATTCCCGACTGCTTTGTAAGTTCATAATCTAAGTCCTATCCATCAAAATGCTGATGTATGAAAACAAACAGAGGGGCTGAGAGCAGAGATACGGCACGGGATGGGCCCTCTGAATAATCGTCGAGGGCAGCCCCCTCGCTCTCCCCATCTCAGGTGTGTGATTAAAATCAATTAAATCACTCCTCTAGTGTCAACCGCCCCAAATCTCCTGACAAATGAAACGCTGCTTTAGGAAGACGAGGATGTTCCTGGTCCTGTCGTGGCTCGGCTCATATTCACAAATGAGATTAAGATTGGGCTGCTGAGGGATTTCAAAGGCCTGTTTTCCATAAGAGCATGAAACAGCCTGTGAAGCCCGTGTAGGCTACATTAAGTAGACTTGAAAGTGTCTGGAGCAGAGATCAGCTCCCAGCCCACAGTGAGAGTAACTAGCTGGAAAAAAAAAAAAAAGAAGGGGGAGATTATTTACCTGCATCTATACGACTTTTTTACAGAGGGAAGTTGGATCTGTATCACAGCAGGAAAATAATCCAATATTCCATAAATTCTTAAAAGCCCTCAATCTATTTCTGACACAGTATTATGATTTGTCTGATGCATCCAGTAATGAGTTGTTCATCTAATATTAATATGTAATAAATCATGTGTTTTGAGTCAATACAGATTTCACCACAGCACTGCCTTTGCTGTGTGTCTTCAGACAAATTAAGCCATTTACAGAGCATCAATATGGAATCATTAAATGCCCTTTGTGTATTGTTCTCTATGGTCTACGGACCACCCCTCTTTTCCCTCACTCTCTCTCTCTCTCTTTCTCTCACACATGCACGCTAGCTTGGCTCGCGCATCAGATGTGAGGCGAGGTTTGAGCCCCTCCGCAGGCTTCTTTATGACGACAGTCGGCGAGATCTGCTGATCCCATCTCCAGTGGGCCTCCGTTAACCCCCCTTTGTAACATTAGGCAAAAGCGCTAAATCAAAGTGTGGAGTCAGCCCAGTGTGTGTGTTTAACGTCCCCCTGCTCTTGTCACCAATGACCAGGGGCGGGCCGCCACGTGTCCTTGCCCTATCCCCCGGTGTCCTATCACTCCTTTATCTGTCCACAAGGCATGGCCGCTCTCCCAAAGACAACCACACATGCATGCTCAAGAAGGGCCCTTTTTTTTTTTTTTTATTCATCTCAACACCCACAGAGAAAATCAGACGTCCCAAATTGTTCCCCCACAGCAGTTGTTTTATTCATGGTCGCATTTGAGATCTTTTATTCCCCCCCACCTTAAGCATATATCTATAACAATGATCATTATTTACATCAAGCTGGGAGATTTTTTAAATTTGTTTAACCAGGTTCTGTATAAAAAAAACACTCGAAACTAGGGCTTTCAATCGATTAAAATATTTAATCGCGATTAATCGCATGATTGTTCATAGTTAACCGTGATGAATCGCAAATTAATCACACTTTTCTTTTATCTTAACAGATTTGTCAAGTATGTAATACCCTTATCAACATGGGAGTGGGCAAATATGCTTGCTTTATGCAAATATATGTTTATATTTATTATTGGAAATCAATTAACAACACAAAACAACGACAAATATTGTCCAGAAACCCTCACAGGTACTGCATCTAGCATATAAAATATGCTCACATCATAACTTGGCAAACTGCAGCCCAACAGGCAACAACAGCTGTCAGTGTGTCAGTGTGCTGACTTGACTATGACTTGCCCCAAACTGCATGTGATTATCATAAAGTGGGCATGTCTGTAAAGGGGAGACTCGTGGGTACCCATACAACCCATTTTCATTCAAATAGCTTGAGGTCAGAGGTCAAGGGACCCCTTTGAAAATGGCCATGCCAGTTTTTCCTCGCCGAAATTTAGTTTTATTTAACCTCCTTCGCGACAAGCTAGGTTTTTCTGGTTTCATATGATACCAGTATCTTCACTCTAGCTTTAAAACTGAGCCCGCTACAACCTCAGAAAGATCGCTTGCGTTAAAGAAATTAGTGGCGTTAAAACAATTTTATTATCATTTATTACCGCGTTAACTTTGACAGCCCTACTTGAAACGCTTTATGGTGAATTTCAAAAATTTAGCAAAACTTTAAATATGATGCAGGAATGTTTTCGAAAACTGCAGTAAAACTTATGTAGGACACTGACCTGTATTTCATTTTGAAGAGGAAAAAAATATACTTTCTTAACTCTGAGGTTCTTGTGGGAAAACAATAACAGACAGTATGTTTATTTGCGATGAAGCTACACAGCACAAAGAAAGAGCAGCCATACCGAGGGGATTTTCCTGACTCTTGAGAAGGGTACAACCAATATTCCCAAACCCATGCCAGGACTTGTGATTCCGCTGTATGCTTTTTTTTTTTTCCTCCTTTATGAAGGATGATCAAATCAAGCATGGAAGTGTGTTTCATCAGTCTGTTGGAGGGTAAAGAGAGACTTTCAAAATAATCCCTTAAGTAGATGAGGCTTCTTTATGTATTGCTTTTTATTGTAAGATGCAGCGTGTTTCAAGATAGCAGAGGAAAAATGACAATTATGTTGAGATACTACCTTCATGAATGGCAGGACCTTGTTCTGGAACCGCGTGCACGAAAATATTCGCATGTCCACGCGTCTGATCCAGCTGCGTTATTATTCAGTCTCTTGACAGGTCATATTTTGTCAAATGAAATGCTGAATTGCTTCATGCTCGGCGCGGAAGCTGAAGTGATACATGTAAGTAGAATTAAATTACTCTATAGCATATTACAGCCTCGGTGGGATTGTGGCTGTTCCTCCATTTTTAATAAGTGCTTATTTCCCAGGGGGCCTTGTTGGGCACCGTGGGTCAACAGTGTCCAAGAGGGCAAAGCTTGTTCACCACATTCTAGAGCCCTTTAATTGCTTGAGGTTATGTGTGCTATTATCTTCCTTTTTCTCTTTCATTATGGAGGTGCAGAGGTTCGGATTGACCCATCCTCTCAATTTTGAAAGCGCTCGCCACGTTTAGCGCACTTCAATTAAGCGTGCAGAGGAGGAGGAGGAGGAGGAGGAGGAGGAGGAGGAGGAGGAGTGCAGTGATGAGATTTATTTAATTAATTATTCCAGTTCTGTTTTGGCCCATGCATATATTCCTTTTTTTTTTTTTTTTTAAATCTTTCCTTGGGTGTCCCGGGGTCCGCGCTCTTATTTATTCTGTTGTGATAATGTTACAACTGTAACAGCAATATTTTCGGCGCTCCCAGGAGTGCTTGGTCTGACTCAAACATAATAACCCACGGCAGTGTCTGTCTGACTCTCAGCCATTCTCATTCCTGCTTGCAGCTGATGCCGTAACCCCGGCCCCTTCCCTGCAGGCTGTGCTGACGGCTGGCTCAGAGCAGCCACACACACACACACACACACACACACACACACACACACACACACACACACACACAAACACACACTCACACACACACACACACATGCATAGAAAAAGACCTGTAGACCCGCATTTGCATGGACACAAATGTTCACATGCATATGCAAATATACACACATGCCAATGTGAGCACTAACGCACAAACATGTCTCCGTTGTGCTTTTATTGCACTCTACTCTCGTTTTACTTAATTTCCCCCCTTCCCTCTGTTTTTTTTAAAGGGGACCTATTGTGCTCTTCCCCTTTTCCTTTAGTGTGTTATATCATTTTTTGTGCATGTAAAAGGTCTGCAAAGTTACAAAGCCCAAAGTCCACGCCAAAGGGAGTTACTCTCCCTGACAGAAACACTGCTCCTGAAACGCCTCGCTCAAAGTCCCGCCTTTTCTTCTGTAACGTGGTGATGTCACCAAGTAACACACTTTGTTTAGTGGCTAGTTTGGCACGCCCTCAAACAAAGCAAGTTCAAGCGGAGCTAGAGCCCGAAGAGTTTGGTTCGGTTGACCAATCACAACAGTAGGCCGGGTGACCAATCGCATGGACACAAATGTTCACATGCATATGCAAATACACACATGTGCACATGCCAATGTGAGCACTAATGCACAAACATGTCTCCGTTGTGTCTTTTTTTTGTTTTACTTGATTCCCTCCTCCCCAATCTGTTTTTAAAGGGGACCTCTTATGCTTTTTCCTGTTTCTTTAGTGTGTTATATAGTTTTTTTTGTGCATGTAAAAGGTCTGCAAAGTAACAAAGCCCACACCAAAAAGAGTTACTCTCCCCCACAGAAACACTGCTGCTGAAACACCTCGTTTGAAGTCCCGACTTTTCTTCAGTAACGTGGTGATGTCACCAAGTAACACACTTTGCCTAATAGTTAGTTTGGCCCGCCCTCAAACAAAGCTAGTTCGAGTGGAGCTAGAGAGAAGTCCGACGAGTTTGGTTCGGGACCAATCACAACAGAAAGGGCCAGCTGACCAATCAGAGCAGACTGGGCTTTCTTGGGAGGGGGCGGGGGGGCAGGAGCTCAAACAGAGCGTTTCAGACAGAGGGTGAAAAGAGGTTCTGCAGCACAGCCGGTATGAGAAAAGTAAAGCCTTTTTTTTAACATTAAAGCATGTAAACATGTTCTAGTAGAAACCCCAAATACAAGTAGGCATTTGAAAATAAGCACAACAGGTCTCCTTTAAGTTGTTTAACATTAAAGAGGTGCACTATGGTGCGCAGTTGGAGCTTTACATGCTGATCAGTGGAAACAATAAAAAAAGTTGTTGCACCAAAGTTCAATGGTGGAATTTGTTTTGGTGCCCATTTAACTCCACAGTGTAGCACTTGCGGGCAAACATTGTTCCCAAGCAAAGGATTTCGCACTACAGAGCTGTGGCTTCATAAGGGGATTTGATCACTTGTTACCTGTGCTGACAAGTCTTCCCTTCAGTTCAAAAGGAGGGAAAGCGGATGACTGATCAATATAAACGCAGGTGTTTGGAGAGAAGCTGCGGATTGATCAGTAATAGTCCCTCAACCCGGGGAGAAAAAAAAAGAACAAATCACAGGAAAGAAAGTGAAAAGTTAAGTAGGACACTGTCAGGGATTCCCTGGGTGCGAGTCTTGGAAAAACTGCACAGCACAAATGAAAAAGAACAGAGGAGAGCTGGTTGGGGAATTCAAAAAAGAATAATTAAAAACTCAAATCGGGTTCTTAACTGTGAGAAAGAGAGAGAGAGAGAGAGAGGGAGTGAGAGTGGGTTTTTTAAATCCACCAACAAGAATATACTTGGATGATAACTGCCTCAGCCGTAGGCTATTAAAATATTAACCACCGCTGTCCGAGCTGGGACTTTCCAAGCGGTACTGAGCAGTATCCTCCCCGGATACTGGGCCTGAGAGAAAGGCTCTGCTCCCGTTCGCTGCCCTGTGGGAGGCTCGGGCTTGCATGAGGAAGTGTTTTAATGTTTCTCAGATGCCTGGCTCACTGAGAGAGCTTTGACAAGGCAACTATCCTGGGTGTGATTTAAAGGTGTGCACAGAGGGAACCAGGTACTGGAGCTGAGGGCCTGTTAAGCTACCGGGTGCCTTTCTAGAGGAAAAGGAGCAAACTTTTTTTTTTTATTCCCCTGTTGCTGAGCAGAAACTCGGTCCCTTAAGTTTGAATCGTTATTATAATATGAAACCAATGTTGCTGCTACCTGACATTGCTCACTTAACACTTGAAAATATACAGTGAATACATTTACACTGCTTGTTGGAAGAGATAGATATGGGAAAGACTGCAAAAAAAAATGCTCAGAAAATGAGAAGCGACCACGGCGTTGATGTGTGAATTATTTTGGCACAGAACCAGACTGCAGAGTTTGTTTCCTTGTTATTTAGTTCAATGACTGATGCTTCCAATAGCCTGCAATTGCCTGGAGCTTATTACACTCATAATGTATAAGCAGATACTTAGTGAGTGTATATCTAAATCATTTAGTGGGACTTCGTTTAGGGGAACACATGGCAAAGGAGCGCACTCTTATCTCAAATTGTGCAATTGTAGAGGTTTTATTGACTCTAACAGATAACAGCAATTATTTCTCCGAGTGTGCTTTCTGGTCTCTGCCAAATGTGAGCTGGCAGATTATTAAAAAGACAAGTGGTCTCTTTGATAGCGAGACAAAATACAAGGGGGGTTTATTTTTAGCAGCCATAAAAGGGATGCCAGCTTTGTTTCAGGTGAAATTTCCGCAACAGAAAAATAATGTACGTTCATGTGCTTCCCGTAGCGAGAAAGTCACGGATTAAGACACGGCGGCGGTGGTGGTGGTGGTGGTGGTGATGGTGGAGCGTTGCAAAGTTGCTGAATATTCAGAGTGGCAGGTTCTTTGAATGTTTCATGAGATTACAGAATCACGGCATGTATCATGGCATTGACTGAAATTGTTAAAGTAGCCTGAAGTTCATGGAAGGGGTGAGGTCTCTAATCTTTAATTCGCCGTACTGTACAGTAGTGTGTCTCTGTCTACCCCAGTCAAGTCCTGCTGTCCTGTCTGCGCCTTCATGTTTCTGACGCCCTCCCCTCGGCCCAGCTCCCGCTCCGGGTTCATCCTCTGTAGTCCGCCTCGTCCCAGTTCTTCCCCCCTTAGTCCCGTCCTGCTTTGTCTCCTCTGTTGTCTCACATTCCCTTCTCCCCCTAATGTCCCATCCCTCCCTGGAATCAGGGAGGCTGGCTGGCTCGCTGGCAGGCAGATGGGACAGATGAGGATGGCAGGGATTGGCTAATCCCTAATCTGCTGTCTCCTTGCCACTCTGGACCACAGAGGAGAGAGGGAAGCACGAGAGAGAGAGAGAGAGAGAGAGAGAGGGAGAGGGGTGATGGAGCCAGCTAGATGGAGCCAGCTGTCAGATGGAGAGTCTTTCATGGTCCTGCGCACACAACAGCTGCACAGGGCCCGCCTGCACGGCTCTGCATTATTAAGCATCTTTTTAGTTGGTTCCAGATGCAGACCTAGCTGTGTTTACCCAGGCTTTGTGCTTTCTTGCACCCCCCCCCCCCCTCCCTCCAACCCCACCCCTTGCTCTCCACCTCCACTTCCTACTTCGCCGATCCCGTCATTTCCTCGTCGCTACGCGGCTTGATGTGGTCAAAACCATTTGACTTCTCTCATGTGTCTTTGCTTAAGTGTAGTGTAATGTTCAAGCACGTGACCTCTGCACCCGGAGGTAGCATTAGCACCTTAATAGTTTAGCCTCATTACGTATTTCCAGTCCAGAAGACAGAATCATTTAAACATGTGGGGACTTTTTTTTTTTCTGTCTTTTTCGAGCAGAAATGAAAGTTGAGCCGTGGTGTAGCTTTTCAATACTCTGCCAAATGGTTACAATGATATCTACTGACATCGGATGAGAGGAAATCTTTTTTGCTGTAGAACAGATATGGCAAATGGCAGAGAAGTAAAATGTAATTACAACATAATTAAATGGCTTCATCGCTGTAATTACATACCATTTAACGTGTCATCACGACTGCACGCGTCTGCCTATAGAATGTGCAAACAGGCGAACTTGTTTAAACACAAATGCACAGGCGCGTGCAAACACAAACATATGTGCACTGCGCACACACCGCTTCACACCCAACATTCACATATTCACGCGGCAACCTTTTGCAAAAAAGCCAGCTTTTGAGGGGGCTAATCTGTGCCTCGGTCCCGTCTCTTGTCAAGTTCAAGAGGGTTAACAAATCTTTACCTCCAGAACAGCCCTCCTCTTCCCCCTTTCATGTCCACATTTGTTCGCTGTATGTCCAAAAATCTACAGAGGCCCGTCCCGACTCAGTTGGGATTGGTTTAGCTGAAGAGCTGGAGGCTTTTCAGTTGCTGGCATCTGTTGTTCCTCTTCCCAGAGCTGCTGGCAGTCAGTTAATGGCCATGCTTGGGACCCAGAGAGAGAGAACAGTGGCTGATTTCCCCATAGCCATCGCACCAATCCCGGCACACCACCAACTGCAGATGAGCCACCAGCAGCTAGAAACATTCAGGCTAATGCTCCGCTTCTCTGAGAGTTCGGGGCAGATGTTCCTCACTTTGTGCGCTTCGTCACATAACTCAACACTGTCAAGTTTGCCTTTTGATTCAGGGTGTACTCCAGTGTTTAGAGATGCTATATTCTGGGTCACCTAATGAAAAACACGATTAAAAGCACATTTGAAATCTGAATTAAACAAGTCCCCCGTGACGGTGACAGTTTTAGTTTAAAATATGACTCAGATCAACAAGTTATTTTTCTGATTTTCATGACCAATGCGCGGTTCATCTCGACTTAGTGCGGATCATGCATCTTATTATTGCAGCCACTCCAGGGCTCACTCCCCGGCATCTGCATAATACCGAAGGAGGTTGCTACAGTTTAATCAGTATCTTGTTACTCTAGAGAGCAAGGCTGGATATGTTATCACTAAGGAGGAAGTTCAAATGAAGCTCGATAAATAAATTAATGCCTTGATGATTAGCCGTCACATAAGCAATTAAAATGACTCCAAATTATTCATTTTCAAACAGGTGCAGCGAAAGGCAGGGTGTGATTGTTGTAGTAATTGTCAAAATCGAACAATTTGTTTTGATGAACCTTCCATATGCACCTCTTATGAAAAATTCAAGCTGGCGCGCGGAAAATAATTCAAAGTCATTTAATAATAGAATCCCATATCGCATGTGTATCAAGGGTGTTTTTGTCTCTTGTTTCAGTGTTGCCTGGGCCTTTTTTCTTTCTCTCTCTCTCTCTCTTCCTCACACACACTGCTGAACGTTCTGGGCTTCTGGAAATCGCCACAACAAAACTGTGCATAAAACTCAATCACATTTCTTTTGGCAAATTATTAATTGTGACTGTCATAGTCGCAGCATCCTTCTGACAACCTCACAACTGCCTCAGAAAAATACACTTGACAGCTCAGGACCCCCAAATCCCACAATGAATTCGTCCTTGACACATCCTTAATGACGATCATCTTGATGATTGTAAATACATTATCATATCAGATCACGTCTGTGTTGCAATCATCACCTCCATTTCCTTTTAATTAAACAGCAAAGCTGACACCACATCTGTCAAAAAGGAAGTGAGACTTTTTTTGAAATCGGTGTGAACTTCGTTGCTTTCTTCCTCATTCCTGCTACGCAGCACAACAATAGAGAGGGAAAATGGCTTTGAAAATAACAAGCTCCATCAGTGCCTATCTCCTCCTCTGCCCTCTCTCTCCCTTTACCCCCTTTTTCTCTCTCCCTCTCACACTCTCACCCCCTTCTCCATCTCTTTTCTGTGCGTCTCTCCCCTCTCTCCCACCACTTGAAAGGCAGGGTAATGAGACAGCTAGAGAGCAAAAGGAAGGTGTCCGCGGAGCATCAGTTGTGCGTGGCAGAAGTGAAAATTTACTGCAAATGAGACGATGCCAGTAAATTCATTTTTATTCAGATTACTGTCATCATACATTACGGCTTCCCTTGTAAACATTTGGCCTCGGTCTTTGTGATGAGGTGTCATTATTTGCCAGATTACGTTATTAAGCTATTAACACGTCAAGCGCGGCGGGCAACAATGCAGGGGCACGCTTAAACAAGCTGAGGAGAATGGAGGAGGTGTCACTGGCTTGACATATGAAGGCACTTAATAGCTACTGCTCTGAGGACAGACGAGAGAAATTAAATAGACAGCTTTCAGCGGAGAATGGAGAGAGCTATTCACAAGTACTCAGAGCTGACTGAACTGTCTTTACAGGGTGATTATTTACCCGGCCAGTAAATAAAATGCCGCAATTTAAGTCTATGGAAAACATATTTTGTCGCACATGCATGTTTATGGCGCCTATTTACATGTTATTGGTGTCATTATTAAAAAGAGGCCTGTGTTTGTTTTGAATTCAAAGGCCCAGAAAACTGCTTTTATAACACTGTAAATGACACATTACAGACAAAATAGTTTTTAATTTCATTCTGAAAAGTTTCCGAAGATTTAAAGTTTGGAAACAGTGCGACGAACTAAAAAAAAGTTTCTCTTTGTGTGTTGTTGTTCTGTTGAACTTTAATTTTTCATCAAATCTCCTCAAAAAAAAAGTCAGCATTATGAAATAAACAGGCGTCCCACTGGTGACATGAAGAGGCTGCGCGCGGACAGCCAAGTCAGCGGTTTTAGAGCGGATAAATCCATGGTAACCTATTGAAATGGTTCAACCACAGCCAAAATCAGCCGCGACAGCTGACGGAGCCAGAGCCCCCCGTTCAGCCAGCGCAGCAGCTTAGCAGTCTTAACAGAGAATCCACCACTTATCATCATCGGCATCCAGCGCCACAACACTCCACCATGAAGAGGCTTGAGTTAAGCCGGTTAAAATAACACGAGACAATACATCAACAACAGCTTCCTCTTCCCTTTTGATGCCTGCTTAATTTGAATGGCACAATGGGCTGAATCCTGTTCTGGTGCTCGACCAGAGGACCACAGAGCTCTGTCCATCTCTCCCTCACATCAGAGGCTGCTGGAGGAGCGGGGGGCCCCCTGATACTGTGTGGGGTTGGCTGATAAAGGCCTTATTTCAGGGTCTTCCAGTGAGGGGCTGGATTCTACTCCCCAGCAGGGACGGCATGGGCCGCGCCGGTTAAGGCGGATGCTGGAAACTGCAGTCAGAGCTGAAACACGGAGAGTGAGGGAGTGAGAGGGGAGGGTGGGATGGAGAAAGTGAAGGAGAAAAGTGGGAGAAGAGATTGAGTGAAAGAGAGAGAGGTGTTGACTGATAATGGAGGCTACCTAGAGAGTTTACCATGCATATGACACCTTTAAGCTATAAATTGGGGAGTTTAAAAGTTCAATCTTTTCGCTTTCCCTTTTGTTTTGGGAGGCTATAAATGTGGCCTCGTGGTATTTGACTTTTCTTCCAGGCGCTGACATGTGACTGAGGTCCCATTACCGCCAACCCTGTTTGCTATTGAGGCAAACGATACCCATTGACCGGCACGGGCCCTGCAAAGCATTTTTACCTTGGGCTCATCCAGGACTTGACATGACCCTTGAACCCGAGGAGCACAGCTGTCAAATGTCTCCCCTGTCATTCCCTTTGGAGGCGCACTGATTCTTCACACACACACTTTCACCACATTTGTTGCATTGAAGACGCTCACACACCTCAAGCAGCCAATTCAAGGTTACACACTCTGCTATCTCATATAGAGAAATAACTTTTAATGCCACGCTGAAATTCTAGGATTAAAATAACCGAACACGCGCATGAATATGGATTCACTTTTTCTTAATTCTTCAGACTATGTTGTAGTAGGGCCTCATGAATATCCTCCGTCATCTTATAAACATGTACATGTTGTGGGAGGAGAAGACGGGGATCAGATTATGAAAAGTGGGAGTGAGAGAATCTAAAATTAGTAACAGCAAATACAAGTTTCTGTTGCAAAAGAGGAGGAAAAAGAAACAATTTCTCCAGCATGTCTTGATATGAAATCTAAATTTGCATCATTGTCTTGTGTTTTCTCCTACAGCTCCAGTTTCAGCCAAGAGTGGATTTATCTGAATCACAGAGAGAGCCCGGCTTGTGAATTCACTGTGACAGGAGCACCACCAACTGGTCAAAACATGCCTCCTCAACACTAAATACCTGCCTCCTCTTCTCCTCTGATGTGCATTGAAAGATTAGTCACATGCATCCAGTTGCAACCTCTACATTTAAACAGTCTTGATTTATTCTTAGTGTGATCTGAAAAACAAGCACGGTTTTTTTTTTTTTCCACCTTAAAAACCCCCTCGGAGAGGTTGACTTCATGGTATCCATCATCATGCATCTTTAATGACGTCAGGCCAGGAGCATGGGGTAAAATCACAGTAGTGGCCCGAGGCTAAAACCAGCTAAAATGAGGTTCCTCTTACCCCTTCCCACGCAGAGAGAGCTGCACACGGGGCCGAGAAGGGAGGGTACATCGCACCCATCGATCGCCGAGCCGGCTTGGCGGCTGGCGGCCACTCGGTGGAGTTGATGGATACATTTGTGCCGTAAAAACTCAAGAGTTGGAACGCGGCGGGCCCAGGCCGCGAGCTGGGAGACAGAGGTGTGACAAACGATGGATGCCTTGATTTATGGGTCCTTCTGCAAGACTGGGGAAAGGACAATCTCCTCTCACCTAATTTGGTTTAACTGTAAAGGGCCTTCGGAGACCCACCGCACAAAAGCCTAAAAAAAAAAGTAGAGAAACTTCACTCTATTCAAAACACATGTCAGAAATTGGAGCAGCGGAGCAACACTGTGCTTTTGTCCCAGTCTAAACTCTGTCGCACAAATCTCCACATTTCCCATCATCTATAATTCTATTAGTCACGGCACATCTCACAGACTGAACAAATACTGTTTTTCACATTATAGAGATGAGAAATGGACTCGAGCTCAACTCAATTACATACAGTAACCCTCAAACAAATAAGTCAAATATAGCTCAGGGCCAAAATGCATTTTATGTCACAAAGAGCAAAACAAAAGAGCAAGCAATAAAAAGATCTCCCACATTTCGCAGCATACAGTATTTCTAAGCTATTTCCTGTAAAACTCTATGATGGTCTGAGTGTGGCTTGGAAACATCTTTCAGTTGCCGAGCCCCCAGCCTTGACCTCGGGGGTCAAAGTCAGTCAGGCTCTTCCTGTCTGTGGCTTTTCCCAGGATCCCCTGCCTGTCGGCATGTCAGCACCTCTCCTGTCTCCTCACCGACTCAGGATGTTGCTTTTGCCTTCCAAGAGTTTCCTGAAACCGGAGGAAAAAAAAAAAAGAGCGCGGATCGGTTTCCATGCAGGGGTCACTTGGTGTGAAAAGAGAAACGCCATTAAATATTGCTGTTTTGTATATTTGACTCAATTTCGCAAACTCGCCGCCCTTTGACTTGTGCCTATTTGTGGATGTGAGGATGCGTCAGCCTGTGGGGAGCCAAAGAGAGAATCGTTTTTACGAAGGGTAAATACAAGACCCACCGTCCCCACTTTCCATCCATTTTTTTCTCCACACAGTAGCATCTCATTCAGTCGTGTTTCAACTCGTAATATGCAATGCAAATCATTTAATTTTTTATCCTGGTGTTTGGGACAGGATGCTTTGACATTTATTCCGATGAAGGCCGTGCAGAAAGCCTCAGTCGGGAGCAGCTTTTTCATCGCTAGCTGCTAAGATAATTAAAGTTAGCACTAAAACGGGGTCACGTTCTTAATGGTCTGATTAGAGGGCATGATGGACAATTACGGGTGACGTTGCTAAAAAAGCGGACTGCTTTTTGAGCTGACTGGAAATGGGGCACATCATTAAATGACATGTAGGTGCCCCTCTCTCTCTCTCTCTCTCTCTCTCTCTCTCTCTCTCTCTCTCTCTTTCTCCAGGTACTGAAAGGAAAGAATGAGGGCTAAATGACAAGGTTGCACCCCCGGCAACAGACGTCCTGATTACTTTTTGTCTCAAGCCACACAGCAGCTCCAAATAAACCAAAAGGCTCTACACTCAATTAACATCCGTGTTTATGATGCAGAATTTAGCCATACACACACACCTTTGTCTAAACTTTGATATTAAGTCTGTCATGGATGCTTAAAAATTCCTCCCAGCCCCTGCAGTACACCCGTAACTCTTATTCCCTCGCCGAGCAGCCCAAAGAGTACGTGTGTATAAATGGAAGGCCTGTCTTTTCACATTCATTAAAAGTGAAGTTCCAAAATTAATAATGTAAAAATATGGGTTTTAATTAGTCTTCTATTCTGCCCAATGTACTTAAATTGGATCATCTGGTCCCTGATGCCCTTTCACTTAATAAAGAATTAGCCTGTGATGTTCTGAGCCTGACAGGTGGGATAAAGTGGAGAAAATCACTGCTGTTATATAAAGGATATATCCGTTTGTACGTAATTTGCAGCTTAGTCAATTTGACAGGGGGGAGGTTCCCCGGCCATGGATCCCGTGCAGGTTTCCATTTAATGCATTTCTATCATGTTATGGCGTGACCACACCATCGCCTTTCACCGCTCATTTCTGTCACATAATTAGTGACATTAATCCAATTTGATTGGATATCTGCCTCACTTTGGTCTGAGCATTACTTCGGAGTAGAATCCGCACCTACATAGTCAGCTAAGTGAGATCGAGTCCAATGAAGTTAATAAGTGCTATTTGAATTTTTACATTTCCTTTTTTTTTTTTTTTTGCATGCTATATTATACCTGATCATTTTTTTACTTTAAAATTACATCTCTGTTTGTGATGCGCTTATGGGAGCTGTGCATTTTTTTTCTGCTTTGAACTTGTACAGATAAAAAACAGCTTTCCCTCATGATCGTCCAAAGCTCGAAGCTGGTTGTATCTTGGAGGTTAAATAGGGGGGTTTAAAAGGAGGCTTTAGTTGAAAGCATATGGCATCCATGAGTGATCCTTTACATTCAGTGGCCATATACTGGTGTTTGTGTGCGGTTGAGTGGGTGTTGTCGCGCTGTTCTCAGGCAACGAGCCCAGACAGCCCTCACCCTCTCTCTCTCTCCTCTCTCTCTCTCCTCTCTCTCTCTCTCTCTCTCCCTCTCTCTCCCTCGCGCGGGACAGGCACAGCTGTCAGATCAAAATCAATCGCATTTTAAAGGACGTGCGAGCTAAATATTTCATTCTTGCCTTGGGAACCAATTAAGTGCTACATATGAAGTCAGAAGGACTGGTTGAGCCGGAGTCGTACTGGTGCGTACCAGCTGCTCCATTGCTTACACCAACCCCCCTCCTCCCCTTTACCCCCATGCAAATGTGTCAGTGTGAACGTTCGAGTTCAATTACCTAGTGATGTTTTAAAAATGCACCAAAGCCAGACTGGCAGTCCGGAATTGGAGGGGATCCACCCCAGGTATGTTGTTTATTTAGTTGTTGTCTGTTGTGCTAGCTGTAACCCATTTGCCCTGATTGCAGATGTAAAGGATCGCAGCGATAGGAGGGACCGGGGCCTTCAAAGCGCCATGTGTCAGAGAACACCTCACACCGGATGGCGGGGACAACTGGCATCTATTCCTCAAACTATGACCCCTGACTCCATCTCCCGTTACACTGCATCATATTCACAGAAAAAAAAAAAGTTATCTTCAAACTTAATCTTTGTGAATGTTTCCTCTGGGTGTCCTCTATATATTTTTTTGCTGATTTGCGTTTTATTTGCTCTTTTGTCCATTTCTCCGTTTCCTCCACACTTGAATCAAGACTCCCTGGGTATGATAAATCACGCTCTATGTATTCCTTTTGGAGTTGGACCAAGGAATCGCGTCCTTCTAGAGCATCTGCTTTGTCAATCTAAAGGACGAGTAAAAAACATTTTTTTTTCGACTAAAAGTGTACTCTAAGACCGAAGGAAAAGGCAAGGGTGAAACAGATTAGAGGGCGGAAGAAAGAAAAACAGTCGCGCTAGGAAGGTTAAAGTGTGTATAAGCTGAAGGCGTGTGTAACTGAAAAGAGCTGAGTGGAAAAGAGGATATCTAAGAGAGAGAGAGAGAGAAGAAAAAAGTGAGAGGAAAACAAAAGCAGACAGAAGAAGAACAGGGAACGACAGAAAGTGAGAGACGGTGCAAAAAGGGAAACAGTGTGAAAGAGAGAGTGAGAGAAAGAAAAAGTGGGAGAGAGAGAGAGAGACAGGGAGGGAGTATGATTGATAACGGTGCTGACAGAACCCCTCTGGCCATGCTCTCTGTGGCAGTTTGGGGAGACAGGGCCTCCCCGCGTGAGACCGAGCTGCCCCTCGCCACTGTCCCAGCACACACTCCACATCTGGTGGGATCGCCCACGCTAGGTCAGAGGTCGCGGCACCATGGGGCTACTTTTCGGACTCACATCCCCAGAATGCTCAGAGAAAAACACAAGGCCTGTCGGGGTCCTCGCAATAATCAGCATTTTGGAAGTACAAGCATGAGCCTAATCACTCCTCGGGAATATTTTTTCGCTTTGCACTGACCTGGGGAAACGACAGAAGAAGTAAAAAAATATATTTTTTAGCTAAACTGTGATGACACGGAGTATCACAAAAACAAAAGCTTTGTAAGCAGAGATTAATGTGCTGAATGTGTGGTGTCCTATGTGTGTGTGTGTGTGTGTGTGTTCACAATCCGGATATGTGTGTGTGTGCATTACTGCCCGTGTGCGGGGAGACAACACTGATGAATTAGAGATAAATAATGAAGTAGCTCAGGGACTGATTTGTGATAGCAAGAGGGCCCATCAACAGAGAACACTAATACTTTTGAATGCAATGCCGTTTGATGTTGATCAAGTTCAACTCGGCTGACAGGGCTGAGAAGACTGTGGGGAGCGCAGGGACCGTACTAGAGAACCTACTCAGACAGGTGAAAGAGGAGAGGGACAATACCACTCAGACGCACTCACGTACGCAGCCAGTCACACGCGCAAAACACACACCGAAACACACACTCCGAGGAACCCTGATCCAGTTCACAGAGTTATTTAAACATTTTACCTTTAAATGAGAGGTTAACACTATACTCGAAGGTATTGTATTCACTTTTAGAACCCACTTTTTTGATAATTAACTGGGTGAAATTTTTCAAGAAACACACATTAAATGACATACAGCCCCGCCAATTTGTGTCTATAGACATTCATGACATGCCACTGTTCCTCCATTGCTTGGGGCACGGGTCATTTTGAAAGTGTCACCATTTAACCGGGGGGAGGGTTGGGTCTCCATACCTCCAGCATTAGCCCATGTGGGCAGAGTTCGGGTGTGTGGAGAGCGTGGCCTCATTATGAAGGAGATAAAGACCGTTAAGGCTGTTTGGTCTTGGGCCGGCTCCAGCCCCTATGGTGAAACACACCTGCTCCCCTCTTTAAAAAGCCCTGCTCCAGTTTAGCTCTTGGCCACGGACGAGTAATGACCTATCCAGGGGGCCGTAACGCCCGCTTCGTTTAGCCTGTCGTTAAGACCCAGAGTCAGCAGCATACTGCGGCACAGTACCGTGCCAAAACTCAGTACAGGGTGTCCTTGCCAAAGATCTAACATCAAGCCTACTCCGTTAGAATATGGATAACTAACTAGCTAACCGCATTAATGAAATGGCAGAATGCATTTGGCAGCGTTGCTCTCCACTTGAAGAATTTCTTTTAGACATATTGTCAGTTGGGTTGGACACTTTGATAATTCAACTGAATCATCAACATGAGTATAAATCAAAAAATAAGCCCTTGTATCTTAGCCAATAGGAGCGCACTCAAGAATACAGTATCCACTTAGTAATTAGAGAACATAAAGTTGCAGCTTGACACTGCTTGGTTTCCCATTGTTGTCCCGTCTTTGTTGTTACACACACATACAAGCACTCGCAGACACACTCGGTGAAGACACGCAACATGCATGTGCACACATACAGAGGCACGCGCGCGTTCACACACACAAACGCACACATATAAAGATTTCCCAGTTTCCCAGTTATGTTTTCATCAAAGCTTTTCTTTGGCACTACAGAGCAGCGTCAGTATGGTAATGTGTTGTGCTGCCTGGAAAGCTGTCAAAAAGCTCCCACCTTGGATGAGAGACCACGGTAATTCAACTGGGCTCCTGTCTTCTGTGTGTTCAGGTCTCCTCATTATTCCGCTTTGCAGGGTAATGGCGTCTTGCGCTGTTTTATCTGTCAGCTCACAGCAAACTATAGTTTTTTAGCCCTGTATATTAGATGCTAACATCAAAGGCAGCTGTCTTGACACAGGAGAGAGAGAAAAAAAATTTTGTTGCGTAAAAAAAAAAAAAAAAAAATGGAAACACTCCCGGTAGGCGAAAATTGAATCTCTTTACGTCTGGGGTGATGTGTGTATTGAGAATAGATTTGCTGGTTGGCGTCTATGTGTTTGTTCTCGAGTAAACAGCGAGGCTTGTTTGGGTGTAACTGTCAGGTATACGCGTGTGCCCCGTGTGAAAATGGGTTTGTTCGCAAAGTGGGAGTTAGAAAAAAAACAGCAACACAAATTCACTCTAGCTGTCTGATCAATGGGGATTTAAGTTACCAGTGACAACTGCACAGCAGATGTCAAGAGACATAGGCCCCCTCGCATACCGCAGCAATGCTAGCCGCATATTCTATCAGCAGGTTTTGTGACTTGTCTCTTTTTACCCAGCTGAACGCCTCTGAGAAGTGATTTGTACACGCACCGGTTAGATCATTTGAGCACACATTTTTTTTGTTTGGAGTTTTATTCAAGTTTCAAGAAAAGTGTGTGCTTCCACAACTAAAAGTCTGGCACCATCCTGTTTCCCCCCTCCTGCACTCACCTCTATTTGGGCATGTGGGGCTTTTGCCCCCTTGGGTGGTGTGGCAGATTTGTGTGTGTGTTTATTGCAAGTGTGTGTACGGTGAGGTAAGATCTGTGTTTATAGGAGTAGATGAATGTGTGTGTGTTGGCGGGGAGGTGGGGGGGAGAGGTAGGGTTCTTCAGAAGACGCGGGTAGAGCAAATTAAAACTCACCGCAGGAAATGAGCGCCCTTGGCACTCCTCTTCCCAAGCAGCTGCACACACCCCAACCATCATCTGCCATTTTGACACATCCACGGGGCGTAGCAGGCAGCGACAAGGGGGGAGCGAGGGGTGCCAACGCGACACCCACGGCTGCGAGCATCGCCGGGCCGCAGCCTCCAGCCAAACAGGTGTGTGACATCATGCCGCTGGTTCCTCTTCGGGGGCCCGGGGAGCAGGCTGGGGGACCGGAGCGGAGAGGGGGGTGGAGGAGGAAACAAAGGGAGGTTAGGTCTCTACCTGACAAGCTCATTGATAACGTTTGGGACACGAGCCCTGAAGTCGATGGCAAATTGCCTCTAATGTCTCCCGGAGATCACGGGCCAAAGTCAGGTGCTGGGCGCTAAATGGGCTCATTAGTTATGATTTTTTTCCTTTCCCTTTTTTGGACTTTGCAAGGAGTTTTACACACACACACACAAACACCATGTCAGAGATGGTTGAAGCCAGAGGGCTTTTGCAAACTTGGGACGTCATCATAACTCAAGACAGGGTTATAGTTGAGACCCAAGTGTTGAGACCTTTGCCTCTCAGCTCTTGTAGCACATACAAAACAGGACATCTCTGGTTTGGAGTTTGACTATTTCAACAACTGAGACGTGCCGAGTTATCCGGGGAATACACGAGTCAAATCGAAATGATCTGAAATCAATCCCGCACAGACGACGAGCGCTGCAATTTTTTTCAAATCTGCAACCGGAACAAAACTTAACGGGGAAGACAACAGATGAAATCAGCACGTACATATTTAGAATTCTCTGCACATCTCCCACATACACCCCTCTTCACACTTCAGTCGAATCCCCCAGCGACAGATCCTGTAACAGAGGAGAGGGAGGCTGTGAGTAGCCTGGGGGGTTCCTAAAGGCACCCGTCTGGGACCTGCTTCATAATCAGTGGACAGAGAGGATAGTGGTGGTACGGCTTCCCAGAGCCACTCTCTCCCCCTGGCTGCCCGAACTCTGGTAAGCACCCCAGGGCTACCTGTTAAGGTGTTCCCCCCGGTCCAGTCTCTCTTCCTGGGCAAAAAACTCACATGCAGTCTGCTGTCTCCAGACTGCGGTGAACAAGATCTGAGTGCTGATTGGACGGAGGGCGCAAGGAGTTATGTTTGTGTGCATTTGTACACAAATTGATCTTGATGGGCACATTATTCAAGCAGAACCACATGTGTGTGCATCTGCTAATGCATGCACACGCTGGTATGCATGTACAAAACGTGGTGCACGATTTCTTGTGCTACTAAGAGGAGGTAATATTATTGTTAGTTGTCAAGGAGACATTGCAAGGGAGCTGGAATTACTCACCCACATGGACATAACTGTATGCCAAGTAACAGCCTGGACAATACGAGTCTCTCTGCAGACCTCTTTGGCCCTTATCAACAATAATGCTTGTTAATAATGTGAAATGCCTCTAATTAGTCTGCAGTGAAATTAACTGCTGTAGCCTAATAAGAAATTATCTTCCCGATAATAAAAAAATTTAGCAGCTCAGAGATAACGGGCGCTGAGGTGAAATACGGCTACTGATGTGTGTTGTTGGGTTTTCTGGCTTTTTAGAAAAATACATTATGACATGTTGTCTTGGATCTGTTTTATCTGTCTGAGTTTTTATTGTAGTTATTGTAGGTATATGTAACATTGGCTGTGTTTCTGTTTCCATAGTCAGGAACAATATTCCCCTGACTGTGCCTCGGGGTATATCTCCTCCTTTCCGCTGTTCTACAGCAGACCTCAACATCACCACTGCTGTTGTAGATGCAGAAAACAGCGTTGTGGGAAGCAACCAAGGAGGCAGGTCTGGGGGCTGCAGCCGTGGACTTTCTAATTCAGGCCCCGGCCAAGGGATCTGGGAGACATAGTAGATTTTAACAAACACACTGGCCATTTCCAAATCTGCCGTGTGTGCTCAGCCGTCCATGGTTCTCCAAGATATCTGGAGGAGAGGGAGGGTGGGCGGGAGGCTTTGGGGAGGTGGGGTGTACAAGGCGGAGAGAGCCAGGACTGTGCCGTCTCTCCAGTTTGGTTTGGTCCGAGCACAGAGCCAGCTGGCCTCATTAGGACTTGATGGGAGGCGGGCTGGCATGAGACGTGCACATGCATGCACACATCAACAAATGTAGTGTGAAGCGTGGCCTGATGCCCGTGAAAGACCCACACAAAATTTTTTTTTTTTTTTGCCTTCATTTTTTTTTTTTTATTGAGTGCACTGTGGCTCGTGGGCAGAGGGAGTGTGTGATGTGGGAAAACATGATCATTAGTTTATGTCTCTCTTTAAGGTGCCGTCTTTACCTGGCTCACCTGAGCTACTTCAGTGCGCTCCAGTGCTCGTGTGAGGAAAGAGCGAACCATGAACGGGGGCAATGAGGGGTTGGGGGCTGGATGGAGTGGAGCGGGTATAAAAGGGACGAGAGAATATGATTCATGGTAGGGTGGGTTCATCACGAGAGACGGCCGCTGACCTACAGTCTGAGGGCCATTGGACCGGAACCAAGGCCTTGTTCCGACAGAGCGAGTGTAGCGTGAGCTGTGACGGATGGCACCGGTCTGTTTGAGAGCCCCTGAGCAGGTGTGTGTCTCGCTCACATCTGCAGGCAAGCACAGTGAACCGAGACCAAATGGCAGACGCACGGGGCCCATCGGGTACCTGTGCACTGAGACACACTAATGATTATGGATGCAGGCCTATTAACGGTCACATCTGTAAGGGAGAACAACAACCAGCGCGCTGGGAGTGAGTCAGCAGTTTTAACTCCCCTCTGGAACATAGACATGCTGGTGTCAATGCTGGGAGAAAAAAACTCAAGTCAAAACGCCGCCACTCCCTCAGTTCGGGTCCAGCTATATGGACCTCGCCGCTCTGCTCGGGCTACATCGAAAACGACGAGGCGCTCCGGTTCCTTGAGGGAAGACTTCAGGAAGTTTACTTGTTGAACTTGAAAACTGAACTTGTTCTGGATTTCAGGACAGAAACTGAAGGACATTCTGAGACGGAAAAAAAAAAAAAAAAAAACCCTGCTGTTGCGGCTCAATGCTAAATTATCTAATGAATTCATCAACTTAAAAACAGCGTTAAATATTCATTCTAAGAGTATAGGTAATAAATTAAATATAACTCATTGACTTATTATTTAAAAATGCATAATATGATTTGCATAGTTTTATCCTGATAGGAAATAATAATGGGTAGTTGTCTTGTAGCGTCTTTCATGACGGATGAAGCTCGCGTCTTTTTGTTCCCTCATCATCCCTCTCTCCTACTTGCTTCTCATTAAAGTTTTAACAGAGGCTGTTTTAATTGTCAATCCTTTGACAGGTTGATAAAAGCAACTTGACAATTAAGTTCATTGGCTCTGCTATGCATATTAATTAGGTCTTATTTGGGTTTCTATTGTTATTGGAAGGAGCACTCGTGGTGTAGCAAAATGTCATCCATTAACTTCCCTCCTCTCAGAACTTAATGTAATTAAGCTTGCTATTGTACGACTACGAGCGGAGGCTCGAGAGAGGGGAACTTTTAGTATTCATTGTGTAAATGAGTAATGCCATTCCTGTGACGCCGCAACAACGCCGTTTCTCCCAAAAAATCTGCCATTCACAACTTTATTATCTGTAACAAGTGCTGCCTTCTCTTGTTTGGTTAACAGACAAAGGCTTTCATGTCGTTGTGTGTACACACATGCGTGTGTTGGTGTGTGTGTGGGTTTGTTTATGTATGTGAGAAGCGGAGATGAAGCGAGAGAGGGAGTGCGTGTCGGAGAGGAAAACGAAGCAGGACATAAAAGGTGCAGAGAGGCTCAGCGTTGGGAGGGAGGGGAAAGAAAAACGAAGGAGTGGTGGGGTTGGAGGTGGTGGTGGTGGTGGTGGTGGTTGTGGGGATGTGGGGGGTGCGTTCTAGCAGATTACCCAGTGCACCTTGCTCAACTCTGCAGGCCCACACACTCACATCAAAGTGGTACCCCCTATCTGCCCGAGGCTTAGTCGGCCCCTGTCCACCCCCCATGTCACTCCATACATCCTCCCGTTCATGTTGAATAATTGACAGTTCTGTTTTACATGCTCAGCATTTGCCAGGACATGGAAGTGTGACTCCAAACAGGGCATGACTCCGAGAGGTGCCGTGCGTTGGGTTGACTTCATTATTGTGCCCTGCTAATGCTCCGCGCGCACCCTGAGCTGAATACCACCGAGCATAATCCGTGGAGGAGTTTGTGTCTGTTGAAACAGAGAGAGGCGGTTGCGGTGATAAAGATTCTTTTTTTTTTTTTTGCTGCTGCGGTTTTTATCGAAACTTAATTGTCCACATAGCTTAAAGAGTTCCCCTTCCCACGTGTGAGTCGACAGCAGGTTTCATTTCCAAGCCAGGTTTATGAAGGGATGCAACAACTCCCTTCGTTACAATGGGCTCCTTCTTTGAAGACACTATGTACTGTCTGGTGTGCACTTACATTCTGAATCTGCTGAACTTGTTGGATGTCACTCAAGACCAACAGAATGGCCGTGCATAGCAAAGGACAATGGCCGCCAAGGGTATGTGGAGGGGCTAGAGTGTTTGTGCCAGGGCGATCTCTGAAGTCAAATAAGCCATTATCAGTCTGTCAAGCCAGGTCTCATTTGAAGTCTCTTAATAACAGTTAGGCAGTTTGGTGAAGTCTCTATCAATGCCCGGGTAATAGCTTTTTACAACGACTGTAGAGAAATTAGACAAAGAACTGAAGTGATAAAGTAAGGCTGCAACAGGGTGTTGACTTTTTATCGTTAGAATACCCTTTTGTATATGCGCTGGGATAAGACAAATATCAAAATATGTCTTTGCACCACATAGGTTTGTATCTTTACTGTAGTGTAGTATGGTATAGTGCTTAAAGCAAGGGGAAGAAAGGCCTAGCTGTTCATTTGATAGTTTACCTTGACCCCTGAAGTGTGTCGCTCGCACCCTGAGGGCTTGGGCTGGCAAAACCTTTCTCGGTCCCCCCTGGGAATGATAATCTCAACGTGGGCGTTTACTATGGACACCAGACACAACACCATTAGCCACAGCTCCGCTGCTGCTCATTAGGACCCCCGATCGATACAGGCGGCCACAGAAATCGCCAGTGCTGCGGAACCAGCTATCACTCTTCAGAGTTATTATCGTAAACAGCGCCGGGCCAAGATTTAGGGCAGTACCCCACTTTTGCTGTTTCTATCGGAAATAGAGGGTTGGGAAGGGCAATAACTGACTGACTGGCTGACTTCTGAGGGCATTATATTGTATCGCTCGTTCTGAAACTTTGTGCTGTGTGGAGTCATTCCCTCGCAATAAAATTAGAAGCAGTCAGGAAGCATTACCGTGCGCTGCTCTGCTCTGCTCTCTGGGGCTTGGTATTATGACATGGTCGGAGCAGAAAAAACACTGACACAGAGGAAGTTCACTCATTACTGTGGAGATATTTGAGTGCTGATGTCTCCCTTATTGAGTGTCAAAAACAAATGAGTAGGTTCAAGCACAGCTACAGCATTCGCTGAGCTTGCAAAGCAACTCTGTACACGACATAATAAAAGTGTTATGGTAAAAAATCTACAGGGTTAAAATGGGAGCAACTAAATGCAGAATGACCACACTGTTTTTAAAATGTCTCAGCGCACACAGCGGGATCTCTGCCTGATAAAGATAATTTAATTATTTTCCAATTCTTTCCCTCCAAAACACTTTGTGTGGAGACGTAAGTCACAGGAAATTGTAGATGAAAAGACAAAAAAAAAACAGGATAGTCCATTGGTTTCTGGCAGAGGAGAGAATAATATTGAGGCAAAATTGTGAAAATAAGAAAAAGGGGAGATGTATTGATTTTTGGTGGAGCCGGGGAAAGAAAAGAGAGGGAATAAAGAAGTGCTCTTTGGCCGATGTGTCCAAATGATGTCTCAGGGGAGGTTCTTAATGGTAGGGGGAGGGGTGGAGGGGGGTTAAGGGGGTGAGGTGGGGGTGACGGGGGCAGGTGCCTACCCTGACTAAGGCATGGAACTGCCCTTAGGCTAGGGCTAATGGTATTGGCTGAGCTTACTTTAAGCAGCTCTTTCCTAATGGCCAACTATGAGTGTGCCACAGGATAGACAGGTATTGATTGGTTCAAATGCTCTTGAGTTGACAAGAACTGAAAGTCCCTCAAGCATATACAATCTTGCAGCAAATTATGTCACACGAAAAGGTGATTAAAAACAGAGGCTCGGGGCAGGCACACTCATTAAAAGTGTATATGATATTTCTCTTGTTGTCCTTGCATCGCTCGGATCGCTTCTTTGAGTTTACTCCTTTTTTTTTCTGCCAAAGCTTTGTTTGTTTTTTCAGTTTTTTCCTGAGTGAGAAATGTCTGTTTACACATTGTGAAATTCTACCAGTCTTATTTTCCATAATAGAGATCCAGCGCATTGACTGTCCATTGCATCAGTCAAACGCTGTAGTTATGCACTTCATCAGTGGTGCAGATTTGCCATTTGAATAGAGTCAAATGGTTTGACATTTTTTAAAAATGAATACAGGCTGTGATGGTTATATTGTCTTTAAAAAAAAAAAAAAAGGTGCAGCATACGGCTATAGTATATAGAGAACAATGCCATATATTTGCTTTGTTGTCATGCCCCCCTTCCTCATACACACATACAAAAAAATGCTGTGTACAAGATTTTCTCTTATTCACATGGGGCGCTTTCTAGACTGCTTGAGGCATCTGCTTTGATTGCATAATTCCCAAGAGGCGAACAACACAAAACAAAAATACTGACTGAATTCAGACTTATAATATACCGAACAAATAACATACCAGCTCCACTCTTCAAAACCATAGTTCTCTAAAGAAAAGGAATTGGAGAGTAAATTCAAAGTTGAAAGCTTAGCTCTTTTTTCGCGGCGAATGTAAGGGGGATGAGGGTGAAAGATGAAACAAACTTTTTTTTTTTCTCCTCTCCTGGCTGAAAATGTGCAGCATTACCGAAACAAATAGGCAATAGCATACGCGTTTAACGTACACTTTGACTTAAGTGGCACATATCGGAGATGCTATAAGCCATTTTTTAAGCCGTAAACGCTGCAGATATTTCAGGAAATGGCTGGCGAGGAAACGTTTTATTATGCGGCGGGTAATACAACAGGTCCCCCACGTCATCTGCTGCTTTGCCAAGTGTAGCATGACAGTTTCAAGCAAAGTTAACAGCGTTGAACAAATGAAAGTTAAATGAAATGACGGGTCCTTTTTCCTCAGGAAAACAACACGCACAAAAAAAAGGGAAAGATTTTCTGCATCCAAATGATACGGCTGCACTCAAAGCTCACAGTTTTCTTCTCTTTCGATTAAATGCTCTTTCTCTGGCTGTTTGTGCTTTACAGTGGAGTGTGCTACATCGCTACTTTCTTCTCTACAGGGGCCCCTGGGCTCCCCAAGCAATAGGAGTAAATTAGAGTGCACCTGTTCCAGCTCCAAGATAAGCCATCTCCAGAGGATTTCCTCTGAGTAAAATGAAGTGAGTGAAGAATAAACAGAATATCACAGCATTACTCCGCCAAGGTGAAGTTGCTGCTGCTCTGGGGACACGGTTCGTTTTGCACAACACCCAGCAAAATATCTTCTATAAACCTCTGTATGTAAGACTGTAGGAATGGTCTCTGCTCACAGCGGAGAGAATAGGAGCTGCACTTTTGTGTTCCAGACCGAGTCTCTGCTTCTCGACTGCATCTACTCACAACCTTGACTTGAAATGCTCTTATTTGTGGTCTGGGTTTTGTGGTTTGTTTCCAGCATGTTTTGACTCCGTGTCAACACATCTGCGATAGTCAAACATCAAACCACATTACTTCCCCTTTTCTTTTCTTTTTTCCATTCCTGTGCCGCTGCCAAATATTTCTGAAAGTATCTAATTAAGTCAACTAAGGAAATTGTCAGTGCATTTCTCCCCTCTTCCCATCAGCGTAGCCACATGAGTAACTCCTTGTGTGTTTCTTAGCCGGAAATAAAAGATGTAACCCCGGTGTGATGCCCAAAGACCGCTGATCGTAGATGTCTAGAATGCAAAATTCACTCAGTTGGTTTACACATAAAAGGCACGGATAATTAGAGGAAAAATGTAATTCATCATACGTTTGATAATCAGTCTGATTTGGTCTCCTATCTGCACCAGAGCATTCAAATAACCCCCCTACTATTAGCACCCCACTCTCCCTCACACCAGTAGTCTGTTTTACCCTCTCTTTGTTCCCCTACAACACATTATCATTATTGTAGCTAATTGCATGGTTCGCCTTGAAGTTGTGCTGGAGACTCGTGATCTGGGGTTGAAACGTGGACAGGGATCCAGTCTTCTCCACAGCTTGCTTTACACTGCTAATTGCCGTTACCACAGGATAAGGCATGCTCCTCGCTGTGGCCAGCCGGACGAGGCTGGAACGGGCGCGGGGCGGGTTGGGTGGGGGGGATGCTATCACACAAGGGTGGTAAGACGTGGGAGGGAGAGCCAAGGGTGGCATAACTGAAGTGGGATGGGTAGGCCAGATTGGGGAGGGAAAGGATAGCGGTCGGGGGTAAGCGGGGGGGATGGAACCGGCGTTAGATGTAGGTCAGCGGGAGTGGAGTACCCTAAAGATTACAGTTGGTTAGTGCGACCCCTCTCTGACAGGATCTGAGCCCTTACTCCCAGCAGAGGTGGACCGTGGCATTTGGGAAACCCAGCTATTAGTGAGGCTAATAAAGCCCGGGCAGAAAGTTCTGAACCTCCGGTAGTCCAGAGACACTGTCCTGCCACAGGTCCAAAGGCTGGATCTTAGTTAATATAGTCCTAAATGACTACACAGAGCCTTTTAAATGACTGTTAATAAGACAGCAGAGCTGTGATGTGTTGTTAAAAGACATCTACATAGGCGCCCATTTCCATTTTACAATAATCTCTCCTAATGATTATGTTTTTTACGAGCATATCTGTTTTATTATCTTTGTTTATTAAAGAAGTGTAATGCGAGAGATGAGTTCATCTAACTCGGAAAAATCGGAGATTTGCGCGAGCTCTGATAGTTTCTTAATTCAGATGGGAGTTTTACACCACAGTATCAACTTCCAACTTCAAAATGAGTCACGGCTCCCCGATGGGGTTTTAGAAAAAGGAAATGGAATCACAGACATAACTGGTGACAAAGCCTCCATCACCTCATAGAAGATCTCGCTCCATCTGTGAGAACTTTGGGTCTACCCTAGAAAAATAATAAATACCCTCCTCTCATGGCTGCCGCTCGTTTTTTTGTTCAAAAGGTGGTTTCAAGACCAAACAAAGGAAATGGTGTCATTAATGATATATATTATGAACTGGGGCCGCTTTAGAACAGCTTCCTCCAAATGCATGGATACGGGGTTGATCTCTCTCCTAACAAAGGATCTCTAAAATATGAAGTGAAAAGCTACCCAAGATGAAGCTGGTAAAGAAACAAGCGAGGAAGAGCCTATTTCCACAACACAAACAGATTTCCTGGCCTTTAGCAGTCTCTTACTGGGATACTTTGAGACATATCCATCAAAACACAGCTGTATTCATTCATATTTCATACCTCCTCCTTCTCCCAGTGCTTTAACACTGTTCTTTGATCAAAGGAGAGAAGTCGGATCACAACAGGAAGGTTCCCTGCCAGCCAAGAAGGAGAAGGAAGGCCAATCCGCTACTGTACATGCTACCGTATAGCTGGCTGTACTTCAACTTCAGTCACTAAAAAAATGAAATAAAATAAATTAATGCCTTGGAAATGCAAAACTAAGACCACGTGAGAAATTCATGACTTTTCCACAGATGATATGCTTTTATATGAATTTCCACATTTTATAATGAGCTTGGTTTCAGGCCATATACAGCTCTACTGCAAAAAACTGTACAAAATACTTTTTTTTTTGGTTATAAACACAAACTCCATCAGTCAACGTGCAGGGAAATTAATTATTTTTTTGCGGAGCTAGAGATGATTGATTGAAGTCTTTGTTAGATTTAGTGGAATAACAGTTTCTGCAAACTTAAGTGATGGAATTGCTGAGAGAGCCGACGGCCAGGAGCAGATTCAGAACACGCAGCTCAAGAGTGTCACCATGTGGACGTGGGCGGATATGACAAAACAGTAACTGGAGAGCAAAACCTCAAGAACGCAGCTCAATAAGAGCAGTCGTATTTCTTCTGTGACCCCCCCTTTCCTTAATTTTTTTTACATATTTTCTCCAATTAAATTCTATGTCAACTGCTTTACATTAAGCCTTCTGCGTCCCTCTTTACCTCACCTCCACCATATCAATTCCAAGACATAGCCCTTCCAAAGAGCCTTTTCAGCAAGGCTCTGGGAGAAAAAAGTGTTTGAAGACCTCCCTGACATTTAGACTCTCTCTGAAGATGACTTTGCCTTCTACTATAGCCTGCGGGAACATAGTAAGACCCACACTAAACTTCAATTGATATGCAGGGCCAGATTCCTCCAGGGGAAATTATCATTCTGTTCATAATAAGAGCCACAACAAGCACCTGGAAAATGACTTTATTATACACTCCGCTTCAATAAAAGTTTCCTATGACCCGTCGGAAACACACACACATGGTGCGCGGGAGCGTAATCGCGATGAAATGAAAACTGTATTATGCATATGATAGAATGCTTATTTGATGGTGGGCCGTGCGAGGATGCACATCTGCTCGGGCGCGCTTGATTGGCAGGTGTGTTAATGCAGCGCCGTAGCCTTGGATGGAGGTGCTCTGAGACCTCGTTTTTTTTTCCTGAAGCCATTATCCAAATATGTTCTGTTTTTCAAACAAATGAATGGCACGAAAATCAAAGTATCAAAAATGTATTGCCCTTCATAATGGAATTCCCTCTGAGCAAGGACACGTAACAATGGGCCATTCTCGGCTTCCTGTGCTTTCCCTCTCTATATGCCAATGGACGTGACCTCCACAGCTCCAACAATGGGGCATCCAGCCGCATAAGCACTTGGCTTCTCGCCACAGCCACATACGTGCAGCGGGGTTTGCTTTCATCCTTGTTGTTATATTTAAGGATGACATCCTAGCCTGTCGGCCTCTGCTATTGTCTTCGCCGTGATTATTTTCTACCGTTGTTTAGCCCCAGTTGTGGCTCTTTGATGAAAAGGTCGCCACTCAATTGGAAAACAGTCATTAAAATGCGGTGGGTACTATTCACCAGAGTGCATGGGGGAACCAACTCAACTGAGCTGGTTAATCAAAAGTTAATTATATAATTTTCATGCAGATGAGGGGAACATTCAAATGAATCCCAACTCTACAATCATTACAAAAAATAAATAAAGAAATAATTCTAAAATGCTATAAAATGTTCAGGGACCGGGAGGCTGTAAACAATATGAAGTTTAATTTGAGGTAAACAAAGTGAATATCCACCAGGGGGTCTGGGAAGGAGAAAGTGAGGTTAAATCAAATTTGGAAACATAGATACCAGCAGGTTTTGTTGTCCTGATATACGTGCAATTAGGCAGGTCCTTGATGAGGACACTGGGAGGGAGAAAGTTGGCTTTCACTGCAAATGCTTTGGGATTATTTAAAGGGAATTTATGGGAGTTTGTGCCTTTATCTGTAAACATTAATTATTCTCGCACAAGTATACCAAATTGAATTAAAACCATATTTTAGGAAATGTTATAAAAACACAATTATCCTTTATGGGGATGCTGCAACATTATTGAAACCTGCATAAAGATAAGGATAAATCAACTCAATGAAGAAGAAAATGACCTTTTCTTCTGTAACTTTGTCAAAGAAGGTGAAGTATAGAATATAACACTTTAAAAAAAAAAAAAAAAAAAAATTCTTTCCTCGTCAAAGGAAATGATTGTGTTATGCAAATTGCAAGCATGAATATTAAACCGACGATGTGAAGTATCACAAATGAACAAGCATTGTTCTGGAAGTGCAATGGAATGTGGTTTAATTTCTTTTTAATTCTATGTGCTTTTATAGTGTTCACCTTTTCCCAGTTGTGCCAGCGGGTTTGGGTTCATTGGCGTGCATTACAACCGCGCTCTAACAATGCGGGGCCTCCACGGTGTCAGCACAGTTCATGAATCCTGGCCCCTTATGCACCAGGCGATTAGTATGGTGCTCCGTCTGTGGGGCTTTGCCAGAAAATGAGTTCTCTTTAAAACATATGCCCCCTGCTGATTCTTTTCCTTTCCTGATATGAAATTCCAATTTTTTATAATGAACACCAATTTCCTGTACGGAGAGGAGGGGAGGAAAAAAAGTTTTCTGTTTTTTGGATGGTTGCAGTTAGATCCTAAATTAGCGGAAAGCCATGTTGTGGACATCACATAAGCAAAACATATTTAGATGTTCAGTTTTGGGGGGGGGGGGGCTAATCAACATTCAGGTAGGAACACAAGAAATCATCTGGTGTAATTCTCCACATCACATGTGCACATGACCGGTGTGGCAGAAAATGGAATTACCAAAACTGTAACAAATTCAATTAAGCCATTGATTTCTAATAAATTGGCTTAATCACCAGCTGTTGTCATGCTAAGATTGTTGTGTCACAAGTTTGTCATGCTTGTCGGTCGTGGCTGCTTTACAAAGGCAATTTACAGTAATCTAGTTGAAGGCAGGGTGGGCCATCTTGAGAAACTAGCAAGAATACACAAGATTTTTAAAAATGATAAAGCCGAAAAACTGAGCCCAGTGTTGCCAACTCTTTTCCAATGAAACTAGCTAGCAGCATTAGCTGCTAACTAGCTTCAAAAGCCCCTAACTCTAGAGAGAAAGTCGCCAAGTCTGCAACACTGACAGTCAGTCCGTTCAGGCCTCCCTCCAAAGATACTCCCCCACTGTTATCATTACAATATAATGAACGTAAACATATCATAATGAATTTTAACATATCATAATGAACGTAAACATATCATAATGAATTTTAACATATCACAATGACCGTAAACATATCATAATGAAAGTAAACATATCATAATGAACGTAAACATATCATAATGAACGTAAACATATCATAATGAACGTAAACATATCACAATGAACGTAAACATATCATAATGACCGTAAACATATCATAATGGATTTTTAACACATCATAATGAACGTAAACATATCATAATGGATTTTTAACACATCATAATGAACGTAAACATATCATAATGGATTTTTAACACATCATAATGAACGTAAACATATCATAATGGATTTTTAACATATCATAATGACCGTAAACATATCATAATGGATTTTTAACACATCATAATGAACGTAAACATATCATAATGGACGTAAACATATCATAATGGATTTTTAACACATCATAATGAACGTAAACATATCATAATGGATTTTTAACACATCATAATGAACGTAAACATATCATAATGGATTTTTAACATATCATAATGACCGTAAACATATCATAATGGATTTTTAACACATCATAATGAACGTAAACATATCATAATGGACGTAAACATATCATAATGGATTTTTAACACATCATAATGGACGTAAACATATCATAATGGACGTAAACATATCATCCATCCATCCATCTGCAACCGCTTATCCCGTTAGGGGTCGCGGGGGGGCTGGAGCCGATCCCAGCCGACATTGGGCGAAGGCAGGGTACACCCTGGACAGGTCGCCAGTCCATCGCAGGGCTGACACATAGAGACAGACAACCATTCACGCTCACATTCACACCTACGGGCAATTTTTTTAGAGTCCACAATTAACCTAACCTGCATGTCTTTGGACTGTGGGAGGAAACCGGAGTACCCGGAGAAAACCCACGCTAACACGGGGAGAACATGCAAACTCCACACAGAAGGGTCCCAAGCCGGATTCGAACCTGCAACCCTCTAGCTGTGAGGCGCCAGTGCTAACCACTGCACCACCGTGCAGCCTACATAAACATATCATAATGAACGTAAACATATAATGGACGTAAACATATCACAATGGACGTAAACATATCACAATGAACGTTACAGTGACAAAGACAGTAATGCATTTTTTCTTATTAATTTAATTTTAATTCTCGCTAAGTTCCACATTCACAAGTGTAAATCTACCAAAAAAAAGCATAATTTCTTTGTATTTATGAAAGAAATGGATCTATATCTGTAAAAAAATGTCTTCCTCACAAAACAAAAAAGCAATGAAAACAATGAATGTATGCAATATCTTTTTTTTATTTTTTATATATGTTGGTTTTGTTTAATTTCTGTTGTCCTTTTATGTTTGGCACAGCTCTTTGTTTATTTTTTCGCTATGCTTCTTCTGTATGTAAATGTTTTCAATATTTTCTGCTGTTACTATGTATACTGCCATTTTGAAATAAAACATTTTTTTAAAAAAAGAATAAATAAATAAATAATAATAAAAATAAATATCACAATGGACGTAAACATATCATAATGGACGTAAACATATAATAATGGACATAAACATCATAAAGAACATGAACAACAAACATGGTTAGTGTTAGTACTCACAGCTGTCCAGCTAGCAGCTTGTCGAGGACTCAGGTGACGAGCAATGAGTGGATGCAGGTAAGCAGGAAGGTGGGTCCAACACAGTCTCACAGCAATTCATGCAGTAGTCACAAAATTAAACTCTATTTGATTCTTGTACATAGACATGAATTTACCTTTCTTTTTGTGACGCTTAGCGCGACTTTCAACAACGTATTTTTTTCGTGCCTTTTTTCTACGCGTGTCCAGCAACACGTGTCAATTTCCGCTCCACACCGGAAGTGACGTAACTTAAACCTGCAGTAGGCAGAAAGTTTTTTTGGCATCATTGGGTAGAAATTCTATAATAACCTTTCTGCATTTTGTAATTCAAGTGTCCTGAGAGAAAACTAGATTTTATTTTTTTCCACTGTTAGTTTATTTATTTATTTCACATATATAAAAAGACAGTAAAATACAATTCACATAAAAGGAATGCAAAATACGTGTGAGGGTGTGGTAGAAACCTATAATGGCTTATATAAAAAAAAAACACGACTTCTGCACCTCCTCTTGGCTCTGTTTTCAGGCTTTAGAGAATCTAGCCCGTGATGGAAGACTTTGGCCAATCACAGGTCATTTCAGAGAGAGAGAGCGTTCCTATTGGCTGTTCATTCAACAGAGGCAGCTGTCAATCACTCGCAAACTCCGATCAAACGGTCAAACTAGGCAGCGCTGATCAAATATGAATTAATAATATAAGCAAGAAAAAGGCATTACAGTAACAGAATATTAATTCATATTTGATCAGCGCTGCCTAGTTTGACCGTTTGGTCGGAGTTTGCGAGTGATTGACAGCTGCTCAGAGATGGCAGGCTCCAGGCTCTGATTGGTTGGTTTCCTCCGGTCTGTGAAATCTTGCAGATGCCATCAGGAGCACCGGAGGACACCGAGGCACATGATTTTGCAATACTGTCAGGATATGTACTATCTTTACACTTTCTGATAATCTGACTGAACAAAAGATTTGAGCATTTCATCAGATTTCAAAAACTTTATTACAATTTTGTTAATGTTAAATGTTACAGACATACATGTAACGATCTGTGCAATAAATATGGTGATTCGTTGAAGTCCTGCGATCCATCACTGGTGTTGACGATGATGCAAATAAATTTTTTTTTTGTAGCTCTTCAATTATTAGGGAACCGTCTCTTTCGGTCAAAATGTCTGTAATCATCATTAATCTGAAGAGATTGAAATGAAACCTCAGTGAGCAGTTTGATCTGCTGCTTGAATATTTAACACAACAAATGGTTCAATCTTCATTTATATATACAGTATAAACACAGTGTGATACCAAACAAGTCTGAGCAAATTAGCATTACATCTGCCGGCATTCCAAAAAGATAAAATTAAGCATTCAGATGTTCACTCATGCAAAAAGGGACAAATAAAAACAGTCATTGAGCAGTTTGTATATTGTCATTGCTGCTCTGGAACACAATGGCACACAGTGGTGTAGTGTACATTAATATTGTACAATTGAAGTAGACGTTGGTGATAAATTATGTATAATAAGCACTTACTGCATTGTATGGTCTAAGTCTCTCTTGGGTCTGGGCACTCGCCTCTTCGGGAAGAGACACCACTCCTCCTGTACCCATCATCTAAGTACAATAAAATAGAGGATTTAGTCGATGAAACCAAGGTGGGTATGAAACCTGAACCCAACAGAATGTTTACAGCATTGTAAAAAAAAAAAAAAGAGTCAGGTTTAAAGTGGCAGTAGGCAGAATGTTTTTGGCATCATTGGGCAAAAATGCCATAATAACCTTTCAGCATATTGTAATTCAAGCATTCTGAGAGAAAACTAGACTTCTGCACCTCCTCATGATTCTGTTTACAGGCTTTAAAAAATCTGGCCCGTGACGGGAGACTTTGGCCAATCACAGGTCATGTCAGAGAGAGAGCGTTCCTATTGGCTGTTCATTCAACGGAGGCAGCTGTCAATCACTCGCGAACTCTGATCAAACTAAGCAGCGCTGATTAAATATTAATTAATATTCTGTAATGCCTATTTCTCGCTTCAAATGTTTTCAGAAACATCTTACAGTAACAGAATATTGATTCACACTTCATCAGCGCTGTCGGAGTTTGCGAGTGATTGACAGCTGCTCAGAGACGGCAGGCTCCAGCTCGGCTCTGATTGGTTGTTTTCCTCCGGTCTGTGAAATCTTGCAGATGCCATTAGGAGCACCAGAGGACACCGGAGGACACAGAGGCACATGATTTTTTTCAGATTACCTGTCTCATGCACTACTATCAGAATATAGTGACCGTTTTATAAAAATAACTTATATTTAATAATATTAATAATATAATATCCAATTCTACACACTGCTGCTTTAACTGACTAATTATTTCTGTTAGATTTGCTTTAAATTTCATAAAAACACAAATCCTGAAACTCATCCACATAAAAAAAAAAATCACTCACCCTGATGGTTGCCTCCAGCTCTCCCACACTTCTCTTTCCACCTGGTAGCCATCCATAGGACCAGTGCTGGGACAGGGTGACCTGAACCACCAACGCCAATAACAACACCTGCACCACCGCTCTGCCGCTTGCTTCCATTAGAGCTGCAGAGGAAGCCAGATTTGTAATAGAAACAATAATGTCACAGTCTCCTCTCTCGCAGACGAGGGGTTACAAAGCATTGCCCAACATTAGCAAACAGCAATTAATAAGAGGAGCAATTCTAACTTAATGAACATTGAGGACTGACTCACCTCTGTATTTGCCTGGTGTGCATGTGGTGCATTAGCCAGAGGGGGATTTTTATAGGCGTTAGAAGACTGCATGTCAGGATTATAATCCCCTCTCTGCAGGTGTGACACATTTACTGACTAATGGAACACAAAACACTACTAATGGAGCTGGCTAAGTGCTCCAATACGCTGGCATCACTGCAAGGGTTCAAGCTGCATGAAATATATATCAAAAACATCATTGTGTTTGTATCATCTGTGTAGGGGCAAGGCAAAAAAGACGAAACCTGTCATTTCTCTCCATATATAATTTATTGGAATCAGCTTTTAGCAAACAAATAGTGGTTCAAATCCATACATGTTCAAAAAGGCAGAAACATCGTTGAAACGAGATGCTTGTGCATTCATGTTACATCGGCTGCAAGGCCTCGCTGTCGTCGCCCTTATTTCTTATTCTTTCAGCATGGCAATGCTTTAAAATGAAGTCAACAATGCAGTTGGTGATGATGAATGAGCACAACAAGATTTTATGTACAGTAAATAAACAAATCAGTGTGTCATGTATGAACCCATCTTGTGATTTACAGTATGTTCTTTACCCAAACTTAAGACTTCCAAGCTTACTGTTCTACAAAGAAGCGAGCAGAAGCCTTGCAGAAATAGAAGCTTTTGATTTTGCAGCAATGTTGGAGTTTCCTTGTTTAAATATGAATAACAAAATATGATGCCTGTGCATGCATATTTCATATTTCTGGCTGAGCACTGGTTCTTGATATCAGTGCTTTTTAGACTCCCAGACAAGGTGTCTTACACACTCATTTGCAACAACTGGAACATTGTGTTATCCTTATGATATTCTGAGAAGTGTTTGTATAAACGATGATCCATACAGGAGGCCATCATTCAAAAACAATGCACTTTTAAAAAAATGTGTCTATTATATTAAATGAAACATAAACATCTGGCTTATTTGTATTAAAATGGTGTCACTTGGTGACAAGTTTTTTCATGATTAGAAAGAACTATCTTTCTAATCAATATGGCACTGCTTTATGCAAACATGCAAGTGTATAAAAATGGACGATGTGATGCTTGGCTGTAAAACATTTTAAAAAGAATGATACGATCGGATGTAATAATACATTATTTTCTGCCCGTTCCAATGTGGGCTAATTGCATTTTGCAGCGTCAGGCGCCAATCCACTCAGTAATATTGCCACAGGCAACACAGGAAAGTTGGTGAAGTTGAATGGAATTGCAACAGGCAGCAGCTGTTATAAGTTATTCACAGACAGGAGTGAGGTAATATGCAGCGTCTAACAGAGCGAAATGTATCTTGAGTTTTGTGTTTTTGTTTGAGCTCAAAGTAGATCATAAATACTATTCAAACATAGCAAAAGCAGTAATCATTTTTACCCTACTTATCAAACACACAATTTATTCCCCTCATAGCAATCAAAAATGAAATACACGACTAATGTGAACCACAGGCATCGTGGTCAGCAACGTCATAAAGCAGAAATAAAAGAGAATGCATGAACTCTACCACACATTAGTGATGCATTTCAGGTAGTGAGCAATACATACAATATCTATATTTGTATTTGAATATTTTCTTTATTGACCCTCACAATGTTGCAACATATGCAACATAAAACATGTTCAAGAACCCAACCAAAACCCCTTAATAATCCACTATAATTTCTATATTTTACACTGGGATACTTGAAGATCAAGACAGACTCTCCTGGAGCACAGATGTTTTCAATTATATTACAGTATGTTACAATTATTTTTCTAGATCTGTAATCAAGTGCAAAATGTAAAAAGAGCTCGCTTTAGAAAACAACATTCAGAGAGAGAGAACATTTGACAGAAGTATCTGACGGGGTATTATTATTTAAAATTGGCGTAGTCTGAGAAAATGTCCACAAAGTCCTGAACCACTCGGTAGCAGAAGTCATATTGCTCCTGGAAGGAGAAGCAGAAGGTAAAAAGTGTTAGTGTGAATGCATGTGCAGTTTCAAACAACACAGACGTGAATAAACCAACAGTTTCTGAGCGGTGGGTTTGATTTTATCTCGTTTTCCACCTACCATGGTCTGAACCATGTGTGGTCTCTGCATGCGTAAACTCTTGACTGTCTGGAAAACGTCCAGGAGGCCTTCGGCTTTCACCCTCTCCAGAATGTTACTGAGGGCGATGAAAGTGCCGGTCCGACCCGCACCGGCGCTGAAACGTGAAGGACAGAACTATCAGCAGCCACATCACATAACATACACAGTGGACGGCCTTGGAAAACGGTAGTAGAATAAGAACATTTCAGTTTCTCAGCTGCAATGAAACTAATCTTAGCATCACATCCTTTTTTCACATTTGAATGAAAAAAGTTTGCGAGAGAAAAGGTGACCTTTGTGTAATAGTCCTAATAATCATCCCCACTTAAAGAGAGGCTAATCCAAACGCTAACACTAATCAGTTTGGAAGCTCAGTGTTTGACTGAGTCAATGTTTACAATGACGGCGGGATGGAGAAAGAGAGAGACGGCGAGAGCGATGTGCGATTCGGAAGAGAAGTGTTGAGAGACGTTGGGGATTGCAACGGGTTAGCCCCATCTCCCAGGGGCAGAGAAAAAGCTTTAAAAAGCCCTTCTTAGACAAGTGGTGATGAAGGAATAGGAGAGAGTGATGACACCATTTCCTGTCGTTAGCTCATCTTATCAGATTAATCATAGTGGGAGTCAGAGGAGATTTCACTTTGAGAGGTTTTAATTGACTGTGAATCAGTGGATTGGATCAATCCCACCGGGGCGTGCTGCTTTAGAATCACTTCACCTGAAGCTAGGTTCTGATCAAAGCTTTCACAGCGAAGTCTTTATAAGGGATCACATAAGTGGTTTAGGCATAGAACACCAGGTCTACTGAGGCAAAATGTACAATTTATTGTTAGAGACATTTGTAGAGAAGAAAAATGTATTTGTGGAAAATGAAATTCCTTCCAATATCACAAAGAGAGATTCAGGTGCATCAGGTGATAAAAAGCACTGTTGAAATGAAAGGGTTGAATTAAAAAGCGCGAGTGGACGGAAACATTATATGATTCGTTAATAGGGCTGTCCCGAATGCTATTTTCTGGGCTTCGAAGCTTCGGTTAGAAATATTCGAAGGTGTTTGAATCTTTACGGAGCAGCGCGGCGCAGCAGAATGACGTGTTCTTCTATCTGTCTGTCTCCATCTCCCCAGTTTCAGTGCCGCTGCTGCACTACTGTACACACATGCACCTCTACACACAACAAACAGCGATATCCGTCTGAAAATAACTAATCATAATTAATGTTGAATATGAATAATGAATAATGTTCTGGGATTATTCCTTATTTCATGGGCTATTTTGGGGATCTATGTATTATTATTATTATTATTACATGCTTTTATATGAAAAATAAGACAAATAAAAAAAAAGAAGCTCTCATATATTGATTTGGAGGTTGAATACCATGGCAACGGTCGAAGCTTCGAAGCATTCGGGTCAGCCCTATTCGATTAAGTATCATTTTTATCTGAAGATGCACATTACGCTGCAGATTTTCCTCACCTGCAGTGCACAATTATGGGCCGGTTTCCAGACTGCTGCTGCTGCCTCTGCACGGCGGCGATAATGTCAATCATCCCTCTCCCCTCGGCCGGTATTCCGATCTCAGGCCACCCGTGGAAGTGGAAGTGTCGGACGTGTTGCGACTGCTTTTCCTGGCAAGATGATGATTTAACTGTTATTTTAATGCAGCTAAAAAATGGGTAGATATGATGACATTTCATGAACTTTACACTGACAAAGAAAACAAGGAATGTCAATTTGAAAATGTCTATTTTACTGACTTATAATAAAATGTTACGCACTGGTCTGTAGGTGAGCACCATGTCTTTGAGAGTGAACGTTTCACACTGAGTGTCTCCAGTCAGCTCCACAGTGTAATCTCCAAATGTTACACTGCCCTCTGATGGCCAATACTGGAAACACTTCTCCTGGATGGAAAAGGTCAGATGGAAATCCAATTAGGCTTCATTTGACTGATTCATGTCCTAGTCTTGTTTTTATATTTCCAGCGCGCACCACAAAATCAATATTAAACTTTTAAATACACACACAGACTGTCAGGAAAAAGAAACAATATGAAATAATGGAATAAAAACAGATTGTTTAAATGTGCACCCCGAGCACCGCGCTGTACTGTACCTGCTCCCTCTCTTTGAGTTCGGTGAGCATAACGATTGAATGACACCTCCACTCCCACACCATCCTCCAGAAGTCCTCCACCGTGTGAGACAGTGGGCCCTGGGTTGCGATAAAATAGTCCTTCTGCCTGTAGCCCTGGAGGGCAGATCATCCGGTAAACAACACTTGCGAGTGCAGCAAACATAATATTTTTTTGCATTGTTTGTAAAGGAAACAATGAGCTTTATATATACTTCTATGGGAAATCTATACAGGAGGTCGTGGGGGAGTGCTTACATCAATAAAGGAGGCATTGATGTAGTCGGTGAACTCCTGTCCTCTTTTCACTGAGAGTATTACTCGGTTGAAATCATCTGCAAAAGAAAAAAAAAGGGAAACTTTCCACAAGTGATTCCTAATAAAATAAAAGTTTGATGGAAAAAAAAGCAGCTAAGTAAAACTTTAGCTGTGTTATTAAGGCCAAACACGCCACAGCCTATATCAGTTTTCACTGTAAAAAGTTGGCTTTCCTTTTCCCACTCTACTCCCAACTTTAAGTCAACACACAAGCCCCATTTAAATGCCATTGATCACACATCAGACATGGACTGATTAGCCAGATATCTGTGTACTATGAAATCACCAGCAGCGCCATACTTTGATGTTACTCGGATGTGATGTATTATGAAAGAGTATCGGAGTATCGGAGCAGGCCTTACACGGAATGATCTGAAGCACACGGTTCTTCTTCATGTTGGCGGGGAGGTTCCCGGTTCTCATGTTCTCCTTCATTATGCGCACGTTGGTCAGCTTCTGACGGGAGAAAACGTGAGTGGATTGACGTAATCAAAAAGTTTTGTTTTCATCAGTGCAGGGCAGGACAATACTAATTAGTATGGCAAGACAGGCAATATTATTTAAAAATTCAACAAGTAAAGCACAAGAAGAAGAAGAAGAAGAAGAAGAAGAAGAAGAAAAAGAAGAGGCAATAGGGAATAATTCCATTTAGTGTGCAGGGAACTGTGAGGGACTCTTTGCATCAAAGATGAGAGTTTTTCACCAAGCTATAGTAAATCCACACAGGATTTACTATAGCTTACTAATACTAATATGTCTCTCTCCAGCTCTCCTATTTGAATTCCAACCATCACTATTGTTATTACTATTTTACTCTTACTTAACGTTATGATTTATTTCTTCTTCTTTTTTTAAAAACTAAATCTAATATTTTATTTTAAAAAATCTCTTTATAATTACTATATTTTATTTTATTTTTTATTTTTTATTTCTTTTGTGTGACCAAGACCAACATTGGGTGGGGGGGGTCCTCTTTCTATGTTCTTATTTCATGTCACACTCAGTTATGTTCTGCATTTGATATGATGACCTTTGCCATGCCGCAAAAAAAAAAGATTTGGAAAAAAAAAGTATGATTTCAGAAGAATAAGGAGAAGAAGAAGAAGAAGAAGATGAAGAAGATGAAGAAGAGGCAATAGGGAATCATTCCATTTAGTGTGCAGGGAACTATGAAGGACTCTTTGCAGCAAAAATGAGAGTTTTTCACCAAGCTATAGTAAATCCTGTGTGGCAGATGGTGGTGCCTTATAAAGTTTTAGTTGATTCAAAGCATTGTTATTTATGTTGCTACTGCCAAGAGTGGCACCCTGGGCAAGTTTTCCATGAAAAACATACCCATGCAGGGCGCCGGGGTGATGGGGACGATTCATTACTGACTGAAATGTTAAAGAGTGAGCTGCTTTCTTCCTACCCTGAACTCCTCCTCCAGGCCCAGCCTGTCGTGGGGAGCCCTGGTGTTGTGAAGCCTCTGCAGATGGCCCTCCAGAGAGCACACATCTAGCTCCGTGTCTCCATACAGGTAGTACTCCAGCAGAGCCTGGTAGATGAAGGAGTACTGCATCTGAGGAGGAAGGCAGAGGTAGAAGTAGTAGTTTTAGTTTGCCAAACTATTTCCTACTATTTTTCCTATATCATAGACGCGGTTGTGTTCCACGTCCGGCAGCGGGGTTGAGCTGTCAGTCCGAAGGTACAACAGGTCGGAGAGGGTCAACACTTACATCTGTCTGGATGAGCTGACAGCGCTGTTCTCGTATTCGGCTCACAGAGCCAAAGACGTCCAACCTCTGTTCCATGTGCATCATGTCGATCATGCTGTCAATGACAATGAACGTCCCAGTCCTCCCCACCCCGGCGCTGTGGAAACACAAACGAGAAGAAGGTCTTCTCTGTAACAAAGTGTAGCTGCAAAAGAAAATGTGTCGTATCTATAAAGTACAACAGCAATAAAAGAACATCATAGTTTCACCTCACACAATACAGAATAATGGATGTGACATATTAATGTAAAAATGCTTTTGCATTCTTGTTACATATTGCCTGGTCTTCTTTAACATAGACGTCGATTGTCTCAAGCATGTGTAAAAGTGCTTCACCTCTGAAGCCAAAACACACTCCTAATAGATTTACAAGGGTCATTTCAGCAGACGGCACCACTGGGAGCACAGAGCTGGGATTCCTCAGCCTCCTCAATGGGCCCCATTCAACAACAACAGTCCCTCTCCCTCAGCACCTGTTGCAGCAGTCGCTGCTGGTTTCTTTAGTGATGCTTCACACCGATTGGCCTGACGAATATATGCACATAGAACGATGCTTCACTTTAGTTTTTATACATTTTAGTATAAGTATAACTTTATGAAATAATAAAGACGTTCACCTTATTAAACATAACATTATCGAATTATAAAGTTTACACAAAAACAGGACATATTCGGACACAAGCACTGTTAAATATACTAAGAACTGTTGATTTTTTTCACTAGGGTGGTGAAGTTAATGCGATAATTTGTTAATGCAAATTTGTTTTGAACGTCACTAATTTCTTGAATGCATAAACGCAACTTGCGGACACTGTTCAATTCTTCGGAGGTTGTAGCGGGCTCAGTTTTAAAGCTAGAGTGAAGATAGTAGCAACATATTAAACTATAAAAACCTAAGGAATTCATTGGTACCAACAATCTCATACTAGCTTGTTGCGAAGGAGGCTAAATAACGCTCCAAACTTGTGCAGTATTTTAAATAGTTGACAAATCTCCCTTTAAGGTACATTTTGAACTGATAAAAAAATATGTGATTAATTTGCAATTAATCACTATTAACTATGGACACTCATGTGATTAATCACGATTAAATATTTTAATTGATTGATCGATTGCCTTATTTTTCACATAACCATATTTTAGTTTTGCTCATATATTTATTGCAAAACTGGATATTAAAAAAGTGTTTTCTCCTCCTTAATAATGAATTGAATCAACTCCAACTCATAGTTATTGGCATGTCTTCTGGCCTCTGTTATACTACACATTTTACCTGCAGTGCACAACAATGGGTCCAGCATACGACGGATTGACAGCCTTGACCTTCTTGAGGAATTTCAGCATGCCGATGGGTGAGAACGGCACCCCGAAGTCTGGCCAGCTGGTGAAGTGGAGCTGGGTGACCAGCCGCGGAGCCCGCGGACCATCGCTGCCCTGCTGTGAAACACAAACAGACAGAGTTTATACCATATGTGTGAATAATGTTCACTGTGCAGACACGTATCAGTCAACTAAACACTGCTACCTACTGGAAAAGTAACCACAAATTAACAGATTTTTTTGTCATTTTGCTACTTGTGAAAGAATATAATTATTAAACATATGTACCGGTTTGCCTCCGTCTCGCTCTCGTGTTCTCATGAACGCTCTCTCAAGAGAACGTAATTTCATTCTCTTGAATACTCGGTTGTTCTGTGTTCAGAGAGCTGAATGTAAAAGTCTGTCAGCTTGTACCGCGGCGCTGCAGCAAAGTCACAGTTTTCACAGAGTCAGAGAGGATATCTGCACTCCTCCAGCTTCAAATGGGAAGGGAACAAAGTGAATTTTTTGCAATCTGAAGGCTTGGCGGTACACTGAGACGGCGCCCAACTCGGCAGTCGAAAACACAGGAAGAGAAATACAGACACTGTGTGTGTGTGTGTGTGTGTGAACCTCTAAAGATGACACATCTGTGCAGTGTTTACCGCACGTTAACTACACCTACATATTGATAATTTCATACTGCGTCTATTACACACATCCTTTAATATTCCTTAATGTGTTTCCATACTGGTTTTCACTTATTTATTATATTTTGCATCCTGTTATAGCTTACTAAAAATGACTCCATGGGGAACATTACTTCTACACCATCGCAATGCAGCGTTGTTTCATGTTTTAATTTTTAATAAAAATCTAGCTATTATGATTATAGATTTTTATAGCAATTAAGAAGTATATTAAGAACAATATTGAAAAAGCACACCATTATTTTTCAGAGCATGTGTATGTCTACATAAAAGCAGCATTCATCTCAATTTTAGGTCCTGCTGTACAGTATAATTACATTTTTGCTTTGAGGTAAGCGGCTGTAAAAAAAAAGTGATTCAATGCTGATAATGAGCTTTAAACGTGCATCCCTTATTAACATCATTAATATTCTGATATGTACAGTAGATTCACATATTTTACTTACATATTGAACACAAAATTTTCGAATGGTGTAGTCCACCAGTACAGTGAAGTCCTCCATCGCCACCCTGATGTTCCCGTACATCCAGCAGCCTTTTTCTGGCCAATACTGATAACATTTGTCCTGGTAAGAGAATCACAACAAGAAATAGATTATTCTTCTCAAACCAGAAGACATAATATGTCTATATAAGAACACACAATGGTATTATCATTGTAAGTTACATATCAAATGGTTGTAGAGCAGCATCTGTTGTGTATATGTGCACGTATACAAACGTGTATTTGACGCATGCATTTCAAAATCCAATCCAGAGGCAATCACAGGGACTTTGTGCGACTCCGTCAGTCAATAAGATCTTCACGGTGACGTTTCAACTCATTAACTAGATTCTCAGACTAATTATCATGAAGCCTCTTAGGATCTTATCAACAATTATTCCGTCATTGATCCCCGATGCCTCTATTCCGCCCTATCAAACCTGCAGTTGAGCTCTCAATTGATCATCCCTTTGAGGCGAAACTTAATGCGATGCTAAGTAATCTGCTGGGGTGACACTTTGTATAGATTCTCAGTTGGGAAAAGGGTCAAATAAATTATGCCTATGACTTTGGGTCATGAGAATACAAAAGGGTTTCTCTAATGGTGCTTTGGAGCAATATAGATTGTATAGGTTCGTTCTATAGCACGTAGTTCTTGGTTGCATTATTGCAGAGGGAGAATACTTTGTAGAATACAAACCTCTTTCCTTTCCTTCAAATTCGTCAGCATAACTATAGTTGCTGTTTTCTGTTCCCAAATCATCCGCCAGAAGTCAGCCAGCGTCTCAAGCTTTGGGCCTGAAGCAGAATCAAGAAAATAATTAAAAATACAGTGCAAATGGTCATAAACTCATGTGCAAAATTACTTAGAATACAAAACCAAGCTAATGCCTCGTTTCCACACAGTTTTGTCTTGTGCCTGTAAATCCATATAGTATACTGATTACGCCCACTGGTGTTCAATGCAATGAAATGCATCTCTTTACAGATGGAGAGGAATGCCACCACATGCTCCCACGAAAGAAAATGTTGAACATTTTAAAGTTAAATACATCAATATGGAGCACTATGAGAGCAGAGGCTAGATCTATGAAGAACTTGGTGCTCTAGTAAACAATTTAATCATAGCGATTGTGTGATTATGAATGCTGATGGCAAAAAGTCACCCAGCGTGAGCAAGATAAACGAGACAGGGTGCCGACATCGCAACAGACTCCTCGCACTGAGGACAGTCCGCCCCTGACTTTACTTTTTACCGCGTTGCAATATAGGGGCATTTGCAGGGACACAGTGATTCGTACCTTAAAAAAGAAAGTGAGACAGGGCCGTAAAGTAGGGAGCCAATGGCCCCTTGGCCCCCTACTTACGGCAGCCATGTATGGGAGAGAAAGTTAATTCTTAATTTTTTTTTCGCCGTCCTGTCTATATGAGTCACATTACATTCAAATTACGGACCGAAAAAAACGAAAGGAGGAGCTTCGCAAACACATCGGAGATCACGGAGGTTCCCATATGAATTAACGGACTTCCGGTTGACTATAACGCTTCGTACCCACTAGCTCTGTGTATGTGTTTGCGAAACTCCTACTTCTGTTTTTTTTTTTTTTTTTGGTCCGGTATTTTTCCTTGACCATGAAAAATGTGAACTTTAACAGCAGATTTTGTATAGACTATATACACTGTGTGTCACAGGAAGTTAGAATTGTATGCTAACATCCTGTGGAATTAGCAAATTAATAACTGATTGATGAATGAATATAAAATTAAAAATTAAACTGAGTAAACTTCTCTTCCATTTCTGTAGTGGCGTTTTATCCATTCGGAAATAGATGCATTTGATTGCGTTGAACACTAGGGGCGTACTCGTAAACTATACGGACTTACGGACACAAAACAAAACTGTGTGTAAATGTACATTTACCTTGAGCTGCGATGAATTTGTTCTTCTCTTTAAAACCCTGTGTGATTAAAAAAAAACACAGTATTAATAATAGCTTGTCAAGAGCCAAATCATCTGTATTAAAAAGCTTAATTGCACTCACATCTATGTAAGAGGCATTGATGTAGTCTGAACACATGTGTCCATCAAGATGACTTAACAGCACTCTTGAATGATCATCTGTGGAAGAGAGAGGGGAAAAAAAAGATCCTGTAAATAAAGCCGCTTCTTATTTTTCATTCCGCCCGCATCACCTTTCCTTACGATTTAGAGATCAATAAAACCGCAGGTCTAAAGGTTACATTAATATTGTCTGCTGCAGAATTTTAGATCCTCACTCACATGGTAAAATGTTTGGGTATCTGTTTTTCTCTCTGTTGTGCTCTCTGCTCGCCTCCTCAAAGGACCCGTGGTGGTAGTAACACGGCAGCGACTATAAAGAAAGAACCCCCCAATCCTCGTGAGATCAAAATAAAGCCACGGGTACACTGGCCTACTAACATAACATTTTATTACTATTTTCTGTGCTTGTTCTGGGTTTGCAGGACAAAGATCTTAGTCAGATACAGGCTGTAGTGTGTAGTCCACGCCACACAGACACGTGCTTACATTGAACTCCTCTCTGAAGAGCTTGCCGTCGTCTGCGGAGCGTATCCGGTACTCCTCCTCCAGCGAGTCCAGGGGGATGGGGAAGTACCTCTTGGATGGCGAGGGAGATCTGGGAAGGAGGACCACTGTCTGCTCTCCTGTGTTCAAAGGAATATATAGCGGTCAGACTGCTAATGTTTCCCAGAAGAGGACATTACAAGCTCTCATAGCACCTGCAAAAACAAGCCTGATGGCCATTAAGATGTCCTACTTTTGTGGGTACATGACAGAAATGATTTCTTGTGTCATAAATATGGTGCTGCTGCTGCTGCACAGAACTGTCTTAACTCAGAGTTTGGCCTTTCCGTTAATTTATTTATTTTCTACTTGGAGTGAAAGTTTATATGGCTCCCTACGTGCTAGGAAAGCCAAGAAGAGCCTCCCAAAACCTTGGACTTCAGATCGTGAAACTATTCCAAGTCTATAAAGAATGTAAACCTACACTTGAAATAAAAAAGAAATAAAAAGTAAAAGGCTGTATTATATTTTCATGCACTGGCTGTTATATTGAGTACATCGCAACAGTACCTTGTTCCTCCAAGAAGCCATTCGGAATCTTTTTATCCACCGAGGTAACCAAAGCTTTCCTGTGGTTTTTGAACCTGCAGAGAGAGAAGCAGAGAAAGCAAAACCGTCAAGAGAAGATGAAGGGCAGATATCTGTGTTGAAGAGGCAAAAAAAAAAAAAAATGTCTAGAACAGAGCTGTTAAAGCACATACGGTAAGCAAACAACAAATACCAAAACCAATATCAACCATCTGAGAGAAGCAAAGCTGTTCCTCCGCATGGCGTCGTCAGGAAAAGGAGGTCGGAGCTGGCTGGTCAGTGAATGAGTGTCTGCGACCTGACCTGACCTTGCTGTTTTTGTTTGCCGTCTTACTTGAGGTGCAGCTGTTTACCCATAAGCCACTTCTCACCGCCTGTTTCTAAACCACCCCCACCCCGATGCCCCCGATGCCCTGACCCGACACACTCACTCTCACATGCTGAAAGGGAGAAAGAGAATAAAGAGAAAGCAGAGATTCACTCAAATAGAGTACGTGGTGAATGTGTGCAGGTTTACTCACCTCAGACAGTAGATTGTCAGCAGGACAACGATGATGAGGAGCAGAGATATGACCAGTGTCGAGGGCAGCACATGAGCACCCTGATGGGTGGGGTTTTCTGGATAGAACATACAGGGATCATGATAGTTTTAATCTCAAAATTCATATTGAAAGCAATTATTTGACGTTTTGGGGAAATACACATATTTGTTTTCTTGCGATCTGTCCATTAAATACAAAGCATGCTAATTTGTGAGATTTAGAGGTCCTGATAGGCAGATTGTCTACCCTTTGGACAGAGAAAGGTTCGCAGTTTTACCCGTTTCAAATCTCTGTGATAAGCTAACTAGCTGCTGGCTGCAGCTTCATCAATCTCTTCATGCAAGAAAGTGAATATGCGTATTTTCCAAAATGTCAACTACTCCTTTAAAGCAAGAGTATGTAACCCACAAGTGATGGGATAATGGTAAATAGTAATGTAACAGCAGCAAAAGTAGAAGTCATAAAGTCAACAAAATAACATATTAAAAATAAAAATAACTTTAGTTCAATTTATTTAATTTATTTTTTAGACTGGGGAATTGTATTTACATATTGCCTGTACCAGTTATATAACTTGCCTTTAAATAGATTTTATTGAGTGTATTTGTGAGAGTCAAAGTGTGCGTGCACATGAGTTTCTGACGGGGGATTTCTGACGGGGGATTTCCGGCGGATCAGGGGGAGAGAAGAAGTCACGGAATACATCAGAAATCCACAGTGCCTGGAGCACATGGGACAACATCGATGTGCTAGGTGTTAAAACTAAACAAAACTGTCATGACAAACTAAGTATTATTTATTTAGCCTACGTTTATTAATCATCATAATCATTCACAATAATAAACTTTTTTTATTTTATTTTTTTACTTTTTTACATTTGTCATATACATACAGGAAAAAAATGACCTCTGCATTTAACCCATCCTAAGTATTATTTTTAGGGGCAGTGGGCTGCTGTTAAGCACCCGGGGAGCAATTTGGGGGTCAGTGTCTCGCTCAAGGACGCTTCGACATACTGACAATAGGAGCTGGGGAACTGCCAACCTTGTGGGTGAGGGACAACCACTCTACCCATTGGGCTATGACTGATCCATTTCCATTTCCAATGTTGTAAAATTGCTCTTAATTCAGTTCAACAATTACCTGCAGTTTGGTTCTCATGAGATGAATTGTTCACAGCAATAGAGATCCCAATCAGAAACAACACCATTGTCACTGTGGGGAAAAAAAAAACACAACATCACATCACTTAAAACATGAAAAACACATTAGACCCTGTATTTCTCCACAAAGTCCACTAGAAGGCGCCAAATCAACATGAAACGCAGCCTGGTGAAGCATGCAGAGGGCAGAGAGGAGAGCCGAGCTTTGATGAGGCTTGAGAGTGATGTCTGTCTCTCTGCTGAGCAGTTAAAGTCCTTGTGGGAAATCTGCTCGCAGTCTTGTCCTGCCAGGCGGACTTGAAAGAGCAGCCGCATATCAAATAACCTAAATATTCAGACATCAAGCCGGAGAGGAGGCTTTAACCCTCAGGTGACAGTAACCGTATCCCCCGTGGACCCCGCAGATTTGACACTTGAGTTGAGCTCAGCGTAGTATTTGTTAGAAGCCGTCTCATTTTGCTGCGTTTGTCTTTGATGTGCAGCCTGGCAACGCATCCTGACAATAAGACACTGTTCCTCAATGTAGAGGCTGTTATTGAATACGGTGGACATACTGTTAGTGTGATTTCCCCCCCCCCAGAGGAATAGTGATATTGAAAAACAGGCTTAAACACAGTGTAAAAAATTATGTATGTTGGTTATACTGTGTTGTTTTGCTGCAGCTTCTCCCTTTCTTCCTCCACCTCTCTCTTTCCCTCCCTCTACAGTGAACCATCATTTTATCCTGAACCACATTCTCACTTTTCCCTTTTATTTTATCGCTGGAAGCCATTAGTGATTTATTCTGGGGCAGAGCTCTGCGAGTATCTCTCCAAAAAAGAAAAAAAGATATGTCAAGTTCCTCGCAACTATACCAGAATTAAATCGATTCTGACACATTATCCCTCCGTCTTATTATCTTCAAAATGTAGCTGCCAATTTCTCCAAACTCAAATCCATTTTTCCTCTTTTTCTCCACCCCGTCCTCCCAACGAGAGGGTAAGAAATCACAGAATAAATTGGGCGAAATCTGCCTAAATGGCTTTGATGGAATAAATGAGAGAAGCAAGAAGCGAGCGTCCTAATTTATCCTCTGTTCCAAGTCCCCTCCTCGTTATAGAGGCCACAAGACTGGATGGAATAATTCATTGTGTCAATTTAGTTCTCCTAGAAATGGGTCATCTAGGGGCCTAATTTGTGATGTTTGAGAGAATTTCTTGCACATAACCCTAGGGGGGCTTCGTCTAACTATGGCTCCCAAAGCTTTTGTAGAAAGCGGAGCCGCATGATAACGCTCTAACAATGTGCTCAAAACTAAATTTATGTCGAAACTTATAAAGTATTATTGGACAACAAATTAGGGGCTCTGTGTTTTGCACATTAGACAGTCTCCTTCTCTGCAGCAACACACACCCAGGATGCTGACATGCATGCACATTTGCACACGGTGTAATCAGGGCGGCACAAGCTGAACAAAACTCCTTTTATTTAACGTTCACAGTGCAGTCACGTGGCTATTTGTTACGTTAATAATCACTGGACAAATTCCCCTTACACCCATTTAATATACCAGAATCATAACTGTGCACACACACACAGCCTTTTCTCACTTCCCATGTATGCATGCCTGCACATACGTCCCCACAGCCAAAGGCTATGTGTTGCATATGTGCCGCACTCCGTCGGAGGAGCCAATTCTCTCCCCGGTGTTAACAAGCTGACAGTGTCGGCACCTGTTCCCCACTCCACCCCACTGGGCAAGTCACATCCACTCACACAGAGCCATCCTACAGCTCTATGCTGCAAGGCACGCTGTGCGTACGGGTCACAGCACAGGTCAGTGCATATCTGTCATCTCCTGGCAGCTACAGTATATACAGCGCATGGGCCAGGAAATGAAAGAAACAGAAGGGAAATATAAAAAAAATATGTCAAATGTCACCTCAAGTGACTTGATTAAATGTAAAAAGGATTCTCAGATCTGGATTGAATATTTTCTTGTAAAAAGAAAAATATAATAGAATTGAGTCCTCCTATGTGATGATACAGTATGTACTGCAGTGTGGCCGTTTGACCAACAGAGGGAATGGATGAACAGGACTGGACAGCATGCTAAGCAGAGGAAGAAACAGTGGACATCTTATTGAATGGGAAGGCACCGTACTGTAAGCATTACCAGTGAGACCACATTAGTTTAATTATGGAATGCACGTTTTGTTAGTAGGCAGCCCATTGTCATGGCTCACTCAGTGGGATAGCATCTGATGATTGAGGGGTATGCAAGCGGGTTGAAAGCCAGTTCGGAAAAGAAACCAAAGGTTTGTTTGGTGAGGGTTAAAGATATGTCCTCACGGTGAAGGCTGATAGCGTGTATGTGTGAGAGTTGCATAGAGATGAAGTTAATCCAAAAAATGCTTTATATATAATATTGAGTATGGTATTTTAATGATAGGATAGTTCGTATTCCATGACATGCACCTTAGCACAAGCCCAAACTAATGTGGTCAGTTCATTTTTGTTTACTTTTACTCTCTAAGAGAATTGCAATGAGATGCATATTTAACAAAACCCCACCTGATTTGTTCAGAACCCCCATGGCCCTTTTAATTTTCCTTTTCAAGAGTGATAAACTACATATTTCACTTCATTTTCAGACCAAAGGAAGAAGAAAAGAGTTTTGTGTTGCTGACAAAAGCATTTAGTAAAAGAAAATCATGGTGATTATAGGTCCTGAAAAGGCTTTCAGTATCATCCTACATTCGAGGAAAGAAAAATCCTTCATTATAAACACAACCTTTATATCTTCAATTCAGCATCAGAAGGCCGAACATTTTTTTTCTATTGTTTTATGCAGGGCACACACTACACGAGAATCAAGCACAGTCGTCACATGGGAAAGAACGACAGCAAATTGGGAACTAAGCTGAATGGAGAAGGAAGTACAGCAACCGCAGACAGGGCGGCCACGGCTAATGTAAAATAGCTTAGTCGTAGTAAGATGGACCTCAGAAATGGAGGACCAACTTGTTGATTTGTGGCAACAACACAAGTGTTTATTTAACGTGTAGCCATGACTTCATCCATATTTGTTTCTTTTTTATCCATGAATTTTCAGTAAGTACATAGTGCAAAAACTAATCCCTAATTCTTTCTGCCTGTCGTCCGTCATCTTTGTTTACACTAAAGTCACGTTTGATCACGAGAGATTTTGTGAGATTTCAGTTTTTTAGAGTCGCAACTCTCGTTGTTGATGACTGTAATCTGTGAAGGCGTTTTTTTTTTTTTTTTCATGCGATTAATTTGCACATCGATATCTTTTTTGCGAACTGCTTTTTTTGTGTGTTAAGGCCTTTAGCGTGTGGTGTGCTGCTTTGGCCAAATTGTTGCTCTCCACAATGAGCCAGCCTTAAAGTCATGGTGACTCTGACAGGACGTGACTTGAACTGTTGTCTCTTTTTAAAACTAAAAATCTGCATTTATCTTCATGAAACTTGCCATGACTCATTAGGAGATATTATTCATTATGGCTCATGTCACTTACTATACACTATTTATATATCTTAATTAGCATATGACATAATCTGACCCTCATATGAAAGGGCTTTGCTGGAGAGACCCATTTTAGTCAAGGAAAAAAAAGCATTGGTATAATTGGCCTCGCCATCCCAACCAGCTATTTCATCATTCCTTCCAGATCTCTGCTTTCCTGTCTGCTTAATGAAATACTAACAACAGAGTGATAACTTCAACCTCCTGCACCTGCTTGACATAAATGTTCACAGGGAATTAAATTATACTGCATGGGTTGAGTAGGGAGTGCAGAGGCAAATCATCCCACCCATGCATGATGCAATGCTAACATTCAGAATGCATCACATGCCGGTTGAACCTGGAGGGCAATGTTAATATTTTGAGCACGAATATGCATTATTCAACATCGATCCGCTTTGCTTTTGTGAGCAGAGACGAGATGAAGATCAGCACATGACTTTGCATTAAATGTGAGGCAGCTATAGAAACTTGAACAGTGAAAAATAAAAGTCTGTCGTATATACTGCAGCTACATCTCTCAAACTCCAAGACTCACTGTAGCCTAAAATGAATCTGTTCTGCTTCACTTCAACATCTCCCTCACCTTGGCTCTCACATGAAAACCTGAAAGCGAGACTCGCAGAAAAGAGACATCAGAAATAGAAACCCCAAACACAGAAATGTGTCTTTCCTTTTTACCAGACCTGCAGCCTGTTCACTCACGGTTATCATTAATTCAAACCAAACTGTGCAGGGGAAGGTGATGCATTATCCATTTCCAACCCGAAACATCAAAATATGACAAACCCAGGTGAGAGTTTTTCCCCATGCTGTTTTTAAAATGACCGTACTTACAGATTTAAGCACACAGATGTGACTAGAACACAGATTTTCCTTTGCAATAACCCAAAAATCTGTTGTATCAAACAACGCAAATATGTCTGAGTGCTGAGTAAATGTGTTTCTGCCAACATTTGTGCAGAATTCTAAATACTCCATGTTGACCTCCTGGCCTTAGTTAAACATCTCGTATAAATAATGGATTATATGCAAACTTCATTGAGAACAATACGTGGTGATGTGCATGTTTAGTGCAAGTAATAATGAATAATGTTAAAGGTGCTATTGATAACATTGATAATGACTAGATGTTGCATTCTTCCTTCCCCGTTCCATTCCATTCACTTCACAACAAGTCGTTGCCATGCACTTAACATCAATCTCAACCGTTTATCTGTTTTTTCCACTAACTGATGACCCAGAGATACCATGTGATATCAACATTGTTATACTATTGGCTCACAAGCCTTGTTAGAAGTGGGAACCAAATGTCAAGTATCTTCCACAGAGATAAACAAAACATTCAATTTGGACCTGCCACAATTTTTTAAATGATTAATTCACAATTATAATCTTTTTTTTTTTTTTTCAGGAATAGCCATACTTCATTCTGCACCTTTCTAAAAGCTCTGCTATTTCAAAAAAATTATATTCATATAATTACAAATGTTATCAATAAGACCTTTAAGTACTGTATAGTGTAGCTTTAAATCAATTTTAGAGATCTTAAATATCTAAATATCTTATTAGATGCTAATAGATCGACTGGCAGTTACAGTAACTTCAAGGTGATTTGTGTCATATTCAATCTCTGTGGACCTGTGTATCAGTTATAAGAGTGCATATTGATTTTTGGACTCCTCTATCTATTAAATATCCTGTTGCCATAATAATATAATCTGGATGGAGGTTGCTGCTCATAATCATTGGGAGGACATTTCCTTTTTAATATTGACAACTAGGTAGAAGTGTGATAAAATATCGAGTATTGAGTATAACACACAGCCCTACACTTAGTTGTCTACATTTAACTCTTAAATTTCATAATGAAGACGCATCCACTACTACACTAAATGAAATAATCTCACAGGCTATGGGACATTAAATCTACTATCATAGTAGAAATTTATACGGTTTTGTTGTGTGCATCCTGATCCTGAAATTGTACAACTCAAGGTTTTTATTCTTCCTCCTTTTCGCTTCATGCTCCTTTAGTATATGTACTGTCACAGTGCACTGGTTCAATACAACCCAATCAATTGCAACCATGTATTTGTGGGCAATCTATTTCAGCTTCACCGCCAGGAATCTCAATGAGGAGCTTGCTCAGCAATCCTTCTTTACATGTTTTTTCCCGAAAGCGTATGGATGGATGAAACATGGAAAATGCAACACGTACACGTTTACTGAAGCGCTGCAATGAGGTGCCAATGGCAACCAGCTGGCAATTATTACGGTCATGTTTAAAGGTAGTCTTTAAATCTGCAAATTAGAGAAGAAAGTGAAAAGTGAAAGCGCTGCGAGTCATGCATGTTTTACATTAGTACTTGGCATTATTAAATGGCACCAGCACTAACTCACTCGTTTGCCTTTATGCTATACGTATGTGCTCATTTCATTTAAAAATCAAACTCAACCTACGTGCTTAAATCTGCTTTTATACTCACAATCTATCCATTATCTATACCTGCTGCTTAGGGTTTTGGGTGCATAGCCTATCCCAGCGTGCACTGTGCTGGAGGCTTTATATTGTAGGCTACAGTAATGATCTATCTCTATGATCCATCTATCTATATAAAACCAAACCTAGCCCATTAGCAAAGCCAACAGTTGAGTTATATGTCTTCTAATCTCTGTTAATAAATTCTGTTTGTTGTGAATGTGGGTAAAATGATCTTCTGTGTACTTCCGTTTACTACACAGCTAAACCCCGCTCAGCACAGTGCAATAAAACAAGAGCCTAGAACCAGGCTGAGGCTGCGTTCAGGCACGGTAATGATTTCAGCTAAAAGTGCTCATAATGAACATGCTGATGTTTAGCAGGTATGATTGACAGTTTACTGTGTTCCCCATTAGTTTAGCATTATAGCATGCTAACATTTGCTGATCAGTACTAAGTACAAGGCACAGCTGAAGTTGATTGGAATTAGGGCTGCACAATTAATCAATTAATCAAAATTGCAATATGGCTTACAGCAATTATAAAAAATTGCAGCATTTGTTAAAATCACAATATTTGTTAGAGGCGAAATGTCAAAATACCATTTTAAATGAAATATTGTTGTGCTGCAGAGATGTCCTGGCCTACACGTCATATTCTAGAGGCTTCAGAAAACATCTTTGTTTGGTACAGATCCCTGTAAAAATCACACCATAATCATTTTAATATGCTCTTCAATGAAAATGAGAATAATGATGTAAGAATTATCTCTCCCTCTAATATCGCAAATCATATCGCAATTGCAATATTAATCAAAATAATTGCAATTAGATATTTTTTTCTAAAATGTACAGCCCTAATTGGCCTGTCATTAATTTTTAAGTACTGGATAAATTAAATTGTTGACATGATGATGGAGCTATATGAAATCAGGGGATCACCAACGTTATTATAATTAATCCTGAGGGGGACATTAAATGTCTGTAATAAATTTCATTGCAATTCATCCAATAGTTGTCACGATTTCACTCAAAACACAAATGTCAACCTTGCGGCGGCACAAGAGGTAAAGTGAGTGGACACGTCCTCTGGGGACATAAAATGTCTGTAACAGATTTCGAGGCAATCCATTCAATATTTATTAAAATGTTTCAGTCTGGACCACAGTGATGAATCAACGGGCCGACAGACAAGACACTTTACCAAATGATGCACCGTTGCTTCACTACACCGCAATGCAACATTACATGTAGATTGATTGATGTTCACCACAGTACTGTACTGTAGCTTCTGGGCTATAATGCATGGTCTGTAAACAAAGAGGAACCTCACTGACCCTGCTAAAAGCTTACAGCTTTTGGGATACCCATTGATTTGAAAAATGCATGATTTGTAAATTATTCAACATGTTCCATCAGTCACACTGTGTAGAGGATATTCATGGATATTTGCCAGATATAATGGTTATTGAACTATGATTTCTGATCTAGAACAACAGGAGCAATATGGCTGAGTTTGAATGACTGCAACACATTTCTCTACAGACATAAAGAATACTGTTAAAAATATAGATAACATTTGTACTGCAGGATTTGCGTTATATGCAGCCTGCAAATACATACAGATGGCAAATGGCCATCTTTGTATGTCTGCAGACTTTCGCATTGGTTGGCTCTTATATATAAATCCCTCCTTGGACTGGTTACTTCTTATCTGTGTACATATATGTGTAAAAAACAAAATTAATATGGCCTGCACTCTCACAATATTCTACAGATGTTGACCCCTAAGGTTAGTTTAAAAAAAAAGCTTTTAAATACGCTGCCCCTTCTTCCTGGAATAATGTAAAGAAGGACCTGAAATTGTCAGAGCTGATCACTATGTAGGAATTTATGTCCATTTTTAAAAGATTGAGAAAATAGCACTCTTGGTCAATGTGATTGCTTTTAAATTTCTCACTGAAATTGTTTTGAAATTGACCTGTTTTATGCATCATAACTGTTTTTGTATTTCATACTAACTGGATATTGTGCTCCTTCACTTGTAGTGTGTGACAGTTGTATTTGTCTGCTTATATTGGTTGTGTTTACTGTAGGGCTGTCAAAGTTCACAAGGTAATGATGACGCATAACGCAATTTCATTTCTTTAACGCATTAATGCAACTTGCGCTTTTTAAGTTCTAGCGGGCGATATACTGGTATCATATGGAACTAGAAAACCTAAAGAATCCACTGGTACCAACCATGTCAAACTTGTGCTAAATTTTGGCGAGGAAAAACTGTCATGGCCATTTTCAAAGTAATCCCTTGACCTCTGACCTCAGGATATGTGAATGAAAATGGGTTCTATGGGTACCCACGAGTCTCCCCTTTACAGACATGTCCACTTTGTGATAATCACATGCAGTTTGGGGCAAGTCATAGTCAAGTCAGCACACTGACACACTGACAGCTGTTGCTGCCTGTTGGGCTTGAGTTTGCCATGTTATGATTTCAGCATATTTTTTTATACTAAATGCAGTACCTGTGAGGGTTTCTGGACAATATTTGTCATTGTTTTTTGTTGTTAATTGATTTCCAATAAGAAATATATACATACATTTGCATAAAGCATTATATTTACCCACTCCCATGTTGATAAGAGTATTAAATACTTGACAATCTCCCTTTAAGGTACATTTTGAAGAGATAAAAAATGTGAGATTAATTTTCGATTAATTGCGATTAACTATTGACAATCATGCAATTAATTATGATTAAATATTTTAATGGATTGACAGCCCTAGGTTATTGTTGTAACAATATTTGTGCTGCCCACTTGGCCGGGTCACTCTTGAATAAGAAATTGTAATCTCAATGAGACTCATAATGACAGAGGAAAGAGATGAGGCCGTTGGAATATCAACATTTTCCTCAGAAATATTATAACTTTATGAAAAAAAAGTCTATACGGCTAAAACTATAACATATCATCCACACAAAAAATTAACTTCAGTGGCCTCCAACATTTCTGACAACGTCTTCCAAGGTCGTGAATACCACAAGAGACGCACGCTCATATGGAGTCTTCTCGTGAACACGGTAAACACGACCCCATTTGAAGGCAATAATAATAATAATAAAGGTAAAGAATGCTCTGTTCACAGGGGAATCTCAAACAATAACAAAAAAATATATCAAATCATGTCTCAGTTTCTTCACAAATCAATACAGCCTCACAAAGACAGATCCGTATCTTGTGCTTGGCACAGAATAGATGGCATGTCTTGCACACAAAAAGATAAAAGATTTTTTTTTTTGGTTCCAGGGAGAGGAGGAACAAAGGCTGAGCAAAAAAAAAGAAAGAATACCAGAAACAGCCATTGTCAAGTGCCAAGGAAAAGGATGGGACGAGAGCACAAACACATGTCAGTAAAGTGTGGCAGCAGAGAGGAGAGGAAGGATGAGACGAGAGGAGTTGGAGCTGGAGGAGATGAATGTCTAGATTCTGGGTTCAGAGATAACAGCCATAATGGTAGACATCCTTAGTACACAGAGGCAGTAAAAAGGATGAAGCTGTACTGTCTGGTAAATGTTCGCTGTATTTCATATAGGCTTTGCTACATGGCTGCCTTTCAAAATACACACCACAAAAGCACCACATTGCACACTGGGAATGCATCTCTAGCTCATCTTCTCAATCCTGTTTACACGTCTCCGATCACTATCTGCTGCATAATTAAGGTCAAAACAATCAATCTGGAAAGGAGACACTGTAATTATTAGATTATTTCCCATTAATGGATTGAATTTCAATTGATTCCCTGAAACAGAATTGACCTGGTCTGTGGTCAGACGGATTAATAAAAAGACTTACACTTCCAAGCAAAGCCAGTGTGATCTGGTATCAGTTGACCCGTCGGTCCATAGCAGCCATGTGATCCCCCACTTCCTGTCTTGGTTGAACTTATTGAGGTTTTCTTCCCTCAGTCCTTCTCTTACTCACATCCTCTCTGAGATATCGATAATAGCGCTGGGTGAAGAGATGACTGAGGTCGGCGGTGGGGCCTGAGGTCGTTGTGAGAGCTTTAGATTGGGACCAAGACACAGGGGATCATGGGAACCTGAGAAATTAAGCAAAAGACAAGAGTTAGAAATCAGGGCTGTCAATCGATTCAAAAATTAAATTGTGATTAATAACATGATTGTCCATGATTAATCGCACATTTTTTATCTGTTCAAAATGTACCTTAAAGGGAGATTTGTCAAGTATTTAATACTCTTATCAACATGGGAGTGGGCAAATTTGCTTGCTTTATGCAAATATATGTATATATTTATTATTGGAAATCAATTAACAACACAAAACAATGATAAATATTGTCCAGAAACCCTCACAGGTACTGCATTTAGCATAAAAATATACTTGAATCATAACATGGCAAACTCAAGACCAACAGGCAACAACAGCTGTCACTGTGTCAGTGTGCTGACTTGACTATGACTTGCCCCAAACTGCATGTGATTATCATAAAGTGGGCATGTCTGTAAAGGGGAGACTCGTGGGAACCCATTTTCATTCACATATCTGGAGGTCAGAGGTCAAGAAAATGGCCATGCCAGTTTTTCCTCGCCAAAGTGTAGCGTACATTTGGAGCGTTATTTAGCCTCCTTCGTGACAAACTAGTATGACATGGTTGGTGCTGATAGATTCCTTAGGTTTTCTAGTTCCATATGATGTCAGTATCTTCACTCTAGCTTTAAAACTAAAGAAGTTAGTGGCGTTAAGACAAATTTTCATTAGCACGTTATTATTGTGTTAACTTTGACAGCCCTATTAGAAATGTATAAAAGTTCAACCAAACCCATTCTACATATTATATTGTTAAGTTATAACAGAGTTAGATTTTCTGTGACTCACTATTTGGGGCTGACTCAAAGAAAAGAAGAAAATACCCTTGAAATGCATGAATCCACAACAAAAGAGAAGTGGAATGAGTGGGTGTTTGCATCTGTTTCACAGTATGTCTGAGAGAATGACTAGGCACACTGCATTTAATCAGCTGGGTGGGGATGTGCAACCATTTGTACTGTATACATGCCCGATGTCTGTGTGCTATTTACTGCAACAACCTACTTGCAGAACCCACTGTTGCAAAGCAAAAACATTAACAAGCTATTTATCCAACCATGCAAAACTAATTCTACACAAATTAGTCTTCCCAGACTGTGTTTGTGGTACACATGAAGAGTTTGCTTGCTTCTAACAATGCAATTGTAAAAAAAATCACCTTCAAATTCAATAACAGTAAACAGGAGAATGGTGTTCACCCAATTAAAGCTACCACTAGCCTGAATTACACACGGCTCCAATGTGGCTGTACAAGAAAACCATTGCATAAGATATGTTGGAATTAATTCTTCAACATTTACACAAAGACTTGACTGTGGTGTTATTCTATCGCCTTGCTTGAGTCTGAGAACGAAAGCATGGCCCTCTTGCCCCTCACTCCTACTCTCCCAGAGTCCCACTGCCCACAGGTGTGAGACACAAAGCCATATTGTTAACACTCGGCCCGCTGTGACGCAGCCGAGCAGAAAGCAGAGGGGAAGAGGTGAATTAGTCACTAGACCCAGCTGGACGAGCCCACTCAGTCTGAGCCGGGATGAGAAGAGTGAATGGACGAGGAATGGAAAACACCTCTTTTCCCCCCGTACTGTGGGAGCTGTGCTCAACTTTTCCAAATGTTGCAGTCTTTGGCATTTGAACATAAACCTGTTTGCCATTAAAAGCACCGACTTTAAACCCGAAGACTGTAAATCTGGTCAAAAGATCCTTCAGGAATGAGGCTTTGAAAATGCGCTTTTGCACTTCCATAATGTTGTGAGAAACAGGTTTTTTTTTTTCTCCATTGTTAGAAACAGAAGCCAGGTTGTGAGAATACTGGAGGTGACACAAACACCAAGATGGTCCATGGGCCAGACATGGTAGCACTCAAGGTGGCAAAATCTAGTTAGCATTGCTGAGTATATGTCTACACTCTATAGTTAATATTTTGATGTGATAACCAGTGCTGAATGACAGCTGTAACTGTAATCACCTCATGGATTTACCCACCCACCACTGAATATTTGAACCGGTGTGTATCCTTATTTAGGCTTCATTTGGACATTCAGTTTTACTAAACCACAGTATGTTTGGTATCAAGACCGAGACAAGACCAAGACTTTGAGGGGTTGAGACCAAGTCAGGGCCAGACCAGTGCGCGTCCAAGTACTCCTGTGTGTTTTTAGGTAGCCTCACTTTATTACCAAAGATTTGGCTAACATCTCCTCCCAGACAGCCATAAACAGTAACAGTTAACAGTAACAACAAAAAATCTAATTGGAAATGGGTCATGTTATTGGTTGCATGAGTAATGGTGAAATGGTGAGAATCAGACAATACTCAGGAAATTTAGTGATTTCCCCACAGTTGTGGCCTTGACTAGTTTTGAAATAAAATCCTGAGTCCTCTTTGTCCAAGACCAAGACAAGAAGTACTGTACTACAACACTGGCTTTCATTAAAGTCCAGTCTGTCTGACAAATAACAGAGCACAGTTGAGCTTTTTGAAGTCTCAATTTTTCCACAATTTGTGTCTAAATGATGGTGTCTCAGCACTTTGACAACTACGAACATCACAGGCACAAAATTCAAAAATCTGAATAATCACTAGACTGTAAGGATTCAATAAATTTACCCACACTATCCAATTGTGTCGGGCGCTTTTGGTCTTCCAATTTTTAATCTATTTTATTTTTTGCCTTCAAATGGGCAGTTCAAACCTGCAGTCATTCAGCGGTGATAAGCAAAACTAAAACATAAATTTGCAAAATATTTTAGACAATCTATTTGCTGCTCTCACCTGTGATTTACATCAGATCGTAGATATTCATCCACATCAAATTATAAAACAGCAGAGTTATCCTGACTTTTAGTCCCTAGTATGGGAGTATTGGATCCTGCACCTACCATAATATAAATCAGTAACGTCTTTTATAGAAAGTCCCTGCCTGGTTAACACCCATGTCTTTCAAACTACACCCCCAAGCAAAGATTACTCAACTGATGTCATTCCAGTCATTTTCCCCAGACTTGTGTAGCACTTGACGAAGGTAACGATGTGACGCATGGCTCCAATTTCTCTGATTCGAACAGCAGAGTGATGAGTTGCTCTCCGGTGCATTTATTCTATATGTGGAACTAGTGATTGCACGGATGATAGAAGAAGGTCAAGCTAAAAATATACAGTATACTAAGGAAAAACTGTCACGACACAGCTCATGTGACCTTTGACCTGACCCGCTAACATAAATCTTGTTACTGAATCTGCCAATCAAAAATGAATCACAGAGTAAATCAGGCGCTGTTCTCTGTATCTGAGCACTTTGCAGGTTGAAATCCATGTTAGTTTTTACACAGAAAGAGAAAAGTTTAGTTACCAAGCAGTGGTACAACAATTTAAAAAATAGATAAAATAGGTAATGTGCTAAACTGAAGTAGTAATACGCTTCGTAGAATTAGGCTAAGCTTTTTACAACGGTAATATATTATTATTAATGTTAAAAAGCCTGAGCTAAGTGTATAAAATATGCCAAGTTATTCGTACTGTATTTCACAGGCGTAAAGAGTCATTTGGGAGACTGTTATGAATCCATCTTCATCTTTTCACACAGAGTATATTGTTCTCCTTTTCAGCCCCGCACATTCAGTCCAAAGAAGAAGGAGACATGCTCGCGGCATACGATTACTGCAGGCACAAGCGCTTCCTTTCTGTGCCGCTCTGCCCATTGACTAAGAGGGGAAACATGCAGGCCATTAAAGTTTTATGGCAGTGCAGTCATCACCCAGCACTCTGTGGTTCAATCATTAATTCATACCAAAACAGGCAATACTAAGTACCGTATAGCTAAGCGTGGCTCTGAGGTAAAGCTGGTTCTTTTAATTACATAATAAAGAATTAAATATCACTATTGTTGTCTTTTTTAATTATTTGAATCGTGATTTGTCAAAATATTTGAAATCCATGCCCACATCTGATGGTTATTCAATGATTTCAATGAATCTAGCAGTTCACATGCTGCATCCCTGACAAATACATTGAATATTGATGGTTTTCTACCCCAGAGGCGCACGTGATTTCCTGAGATGATGAATCCATGGTTTCATATATAATGGGGTAAACGACTGTAGGCCCTTCAGAGAGCACGGATGCATGCTGTAAGTTTCATTCACGATGTCAGTCAGGTTGGAAAATCTGATTTCACACTTGTGCACAAGTTCACATGGCGGTGAGTATTTGTAAATTCAATCTGCCTGCTGAAAACGTGTTTGGACATCAAGACAGAAATGCTGCTTTTTTACAGCATGAGATGAAGATGCTGAAAGGGTGGAACAATTGTGACTTTTGCAAAAAAAAAAAATACATTAAAAGACACGTCTTAGCGCTCAAGATCTGCCACTTTGAAACTTGATATAACTTCCTCCTCACATGAGTCCTGAACCTTACGTGACTGGTCTGCTGAGCGTGTCAGAGCCTCGAACACCCACGCTTGAAATAAGTGGCTATTGCCGAGGGAATTAGCCGGGGAATATTATTTTTTATGCCTTCATATCAGAGGACGAGTAGAGTAATCTCCAGCCTCAAGTTTGAGGACTCTGAAAATGACACTTCTGGGGCACAGTGGAGGTGAAGCCCGGGACAAGAGATAATAATCAGCGCAATTACAGCTTCCCCACTCGTTCTATCGCAGCTCAACCGAGGGTAACACGTTGGTTCCTTTCACTAGAGTCCAGTATAAGTGGATTGGAACTGTGAAACAAGCTACAGCAGTCCAATCATGACTATTAAATATACAATATAATCACATTGTTAGGTGTAATATTATAAACTGTTTTGAGGCTTCAGTCGGACCCTGCAGCTACACTCTCTGACTCCTTGAAACAGCTCGTTGTGTTTAAGAGAAGTAGCATTTTCATTAGAATGAACAGTCACTGTCTTCCCTCTATCAGACAGAGTGACAACATCAGCACTTCCTCTTCTCACAGCAAGTTACACCACAAGTCATGGGTTAGGCTACTTATGAAACAGACCTGGCACGGCAGGCAGCTCGGCTTCACATAGAACTTTTTAAAACTGTGTTGTCATGATGAAGTGGACGCTTTTTTTTTAATAAAATGTGTATGGATGTAGTGGCTCAAGATTGTAACAGAGTAAAGCAACTCTGGCCTATCAATACCTTCTCATCCCAACTCGTCACATACTGGCACTTTGTGTTTTCTGTCACCATTTCTATACTGATTGTCATTGGTCAGTGCACACAAGCAGAGAGTCCATTGAACATAATTCTCATCTGCAAGACCATGGCTAGGTTCCAAATCGCATACTTTTTCTTTTTACTTTTAGTACATACTGCAGCTGCCCTGACAAAGTACGTACTTTGGCATGCAGTATGCATACAATTGGGACATACCACTTCTTTATAACATTGCGCCTTGAACTTTGACCCTCTTGCTCATATATCCGCTGCACAGAGGATTGTGGGTCAGAATAGCCAGAAAATACTGCAAAAAATGACCGAATGTAGTAGGACATCCTGGTATTTTTGGCATACTGCATTTGACATACTATGTTGGGACATATTAAATATTTTTCTGGCATACTAAATAGTAGTATGGGTATTGGAATGCACAGTATACCTCTTATTTCAATGACAATCAGTAGAAATGGTGACAGAAAGCAGACAAAGAAGGAAACAGTTACAAAATTCAGACACTTCAGATCAGCAGACTATGAAGGATAATTACCCAGGCACCTCATGAAAATGTATATGACCAAATTAACCTGCATGCCTGAATGTGCCAGCCACAATAAAGGAGGGTAATCAAGATAAAAACATTTTTAAAAAAATAAATCAGTTTTGATAAAAGCTTTTCCCACAATTTACAAATCCTCTCTGGCTTAAATATTTCTGCAACAATGCCATCTGCTTGAGTGTACTCAGACATGATTGTGAATAGGGAGAGAAACTCCATGTGTCCTCCCGTGACTGCACGTTTGAAATTAAGACATTTGAGAGGACATCGGGCTATAAGATATCAACATCTCAACTTTTAAAGCAGTCACACAGACACTGCTCTTTCTCTATTCTTCTTTCAGCCCAGGTGTTCAACACTCATCTCATACCTGATGACACCAGGGTAGCAGTGAATTAGGTTTTATGACCGTCATGTGATAGAGCATCTATGGTAACCTTAGCAGATGGACGTCATTTTAAGCAAGAGATCATGTTGACTCAACAATGACTCATGTTTTTTTCTACAAAGGCTGTTGTCATATTATCATCCATCCATCAATTACCTGTAACCGCTTATCCTATTCAGGGTCGCGGGGGGGCTGGAGCCGATCCCAGCTGACCTTGAGCGTTGGCGTGGTACACCCTTGACAGGTCGCCAGACTATCACAGGGCTGGCACGTAGAGACAGACAACCATTCACACTCTCATTCACACCTACAGGCAGTGTCATACTACTACACAGCTACGCTAAACCAGTTTAAAACTTATCAGCATCATTCTCACCCTAGGATATTGAAAAGTCATCCTCCAGAAATTCCTCTTCAAATTAGCATGTGTCTAACTATAGCTCATGTATTCCCCAGGTGAAAGAGATGTGGGTGATGTGGCCCAATATTCAGACCACAGATGAGGAATCTGAGATGTAATGCTAAAATTAACATCAGCTTTTATTAGGCCATTTAATCAGGGATGGAGCTGAAGGTGACGTTATTGTGAATGAGGTTATACTGCAACAATTATGACGTCTCATTGTCACCTAATTATCACACTAAGATCGGAGTCTGCACTAACAAATTACAGCTATGGAAATTAAATTCTTCCTGCATGTCTATTACTTTTGTGTTCCAGATTCATGGGTCAGTCGTTGTGTTGAAGGGATGTGTATTTTATTTTGAAACCAAAGTGTATGCCCTTGTTTCAAAATAAAATGAACTGACACATTGTTATTCTTTAAAGAAATTATCTTAAACCTGCAGTAAGGAGAATGTTTTTGGTGTCACTGGGCAAAAATTAAAACAATAACCTTTTAGCATATTGTAATTCAAGTCTTCTGAGAGAAAACTAGACTTCTGCACTTCTAAGGTGAGGTAAAAAAATCTAGCCCCTGACGAGAGACTTTGGCCAATCACAGGTCATTTCAGAGAGAGAGCGTTCCTATTAGCTGTTCATTCAATGGAGGCAGCTGACAATCACTTGCGAACTTCGATCAAACGGTCAAACTAGGCAGCGCTGATCAAATATGAATTAATATTCTGTTTTGCTGTAATGCCTATTTCTTGCATAAAATGTTTTCTTAAACATCTTGTAGTATACTGTTTAGCTGTTAATGACAAGTGAGTGTGTGAGGTATTGACAGCTGCTCAGAGACGGCAGGCTCCAGCTCGGCTCTGATTGGTTGTTTTCCTCCAGTCTGTGAAATCTTGCAGATGCAAATAGCAGCACCGGAGGACACAAGCGGACACAGAGGCACATGATTTTTTCAGACTACCTGTCTCATGCACTACTGTCAGGATATAGTGACCGTTTTATAAAAAATAACATCATATTTGCTCCGTTTCTATCCACTTTCAGCTTTAATCAGGGATGGAGCTGATGGTGACGTTATTGTGAATGAGGTTATGGTAAATGAGAGACACTTACGCGAAATCATTCCCACCACTCAAATGCAACAATTATGACATCTCATTGCCACCTAATTATCACACTACAGAGTCTACAGGAATTCTATTCTTCGTCTGTTACTTTTGTGTGCCAAATCCATGGGTCAGTCATTGTGTATTTTATTTTGAAACCAAAAAGTATGACCCAATTGCTTCAAAATAAAATGAACTGACATTGTTATTCTCTAGTAAAAACTACCCATATTGTGTAAACTACAGTATGCTTGTTGAGTATGCAATGTACAGGCCTGTATGCTAGGCTACATGTGTACTACATGTTTTCTGTCTAGATCAGTGAGAATACTGCAGATCCAATGCGCCCCTTCCCCCATAACATTTGATCACAATTTTGATATGAAATCAACAATTTTCTCAGATGACTCAAAATAATCACATGGTGGCATCCCGGTGGTTGCAGCTAGGGCTTGTAGTGGATTTGCTCCACTAACCCATATTTACTATATATCTAAAGTCTCTTAAGTAAAAACTACCCATATTGTGTAAACTACAGTATGCTTGTTGAGTATGCAATGTACAGGCCTGTATACTAGGCTACATGTGTACTACATGTAGGGCTATACATGTAGGGCTATACTCTGGATGCTCCAGATCCAATGCTCCATAACATTTGATCACAATTTTACAATATGAAATCAACAATTTTCTCAGATGACTCTACAATTAAGGTTAAAAAAAAAACAATTACTGACAGAAGAGAAAATGGTCACATGGTGGCATCCCGTTGGTCGCAGCTAGGGCGTGTAGTGGATTTGCTCCACTAACCCATATTTACTATGTAGTCCATGTTGTTTGTGTGCAGGAATGGCAACGACTAGAATATCATGTCCAGTATCTAGTCTCTGATGGCCTGTATGCTGGTTAAACCCCTCTCTCTGGGGGGATGTATTGTAGCATTTTCTGCTTTTAGCGAAATGGTGTTATTCTAAGAGAGATGCATATAGACGCATCTCCAATGAGTAGGCCTACCTCAAAAAACGAGACTGCACCGACAGAAAACAGTCGGTGTTTACGCGTAAATACGCAGATGGATAAGTAACCCGGCTGTTTTTTTCAGAGCTGTTTTTTTTCCTTCTCTCTTACCGTGCTAGATCCTCTGTGATGCGGTGACCTCGCCTCACACGATGATGATGATGATGATGTCGGCTTGTGTCTCCTCTTCCTGCTGCTGCACGGACCAGCCGCCTAGTGCCTCTTGCGTTAAATGTCCCTTTAGAGGATAAAAAAAAAAAAAAGGAAGTTGTCGAATCATCCGACCGGAGACGCGTTTGTCAATGTTCCCCTGATGATCATGTTTCTCTCTCTCCGAGGATGCGCTTCCCTCCACCCCGCACCGCACCGCACCGCCTGCTGGAGCCGAGCTGAGCCGAGCCGTGTTATTATGGCAGCACACACAGAGTGGATGAGACTGTAGAGAGAGAGAGACCCTCCCTCGGGCGCAAAGCAGTGTATCAGGTGGACACACTCAGCATCCTTCACATTCCTGCATCACTGGATGATAAAGGGCAAAGGCCTAGTGCGTAAAAAGACGCAGTTTTGTTCTTGTTTTTCCTCCCTTATGATGTTTTTGACATTTTAGTATGTGACGTTTTGTTCAATACATTAAGAGATGCTTGAAGTTGTAACATTCCTGTACTCTAAGGGGATGGGGGGTTACATTATGAATTGACCTTATCAAACTTTATATTGTTTTGTTTTTTTCATGTTATTTATAAGGTTACAGACTTGCATTTGACAAACAGACTTTTGTTTTCTGTATTTTTTTTATTAGCCTTAGTCGACTTGGAGCTCCATAGTAAAGTTAGATTATTTCATTATTTAAAAAAAATGATATATATAGTTCAGAGTGCTTTTAGGTCATTACATCACATAACCACATGGATGAATTTTATAGTAAAATAAAAAAGAAGTGGCTAAATGTTTTACTACTTTTTTAGAGCATGTATGTCAGTAGAGCCATCTGCTGGCAAATGGTGGGCCTCTCATGCTGCCTCACAGAAAGTTGTAAATAGGATGAGCCAAAAAAAGTCAAATAAGGTTTTAATTTTATATGTTAAGACCGTGGAAATTTCATGTTGACATATATTGTAATTCAAGTGTTCTGAGAGAAAACTAGACTTCTGCGCCTCCTCATGGCTCTGTTTTCAGGCTTTAGAAAATCTAGCCCGTGATGGGAGACTTTGACCAATCACAGGTCATTTCAGAGAGAGAGCGTTCCTATTGGCTGTGCTCCAGCTGGTGGGCGGTGCTTGGTATTTCCTCAACTGATCCCAACATGGCTGCCGAGTAACAAACTATCTCATTTTACAGCTAAACATTACACTACAAGATGTTTCTGAAAACATTTGAGGAGAGAAATAGGCATTACAGAAACATAATATTAATTCATATTTGATCAGCGCTGCCTAGTTTGACCGTTTGATCGGAGTTCGCGAGTGATTGACAGCTGCTCAGAGACGGCAAGGCTCCAGCTCGGCTCTGATTGGTTGTTTTCCTCCGGTCTGTGAAATCTTGCAGATGCCATTAGGAGGACACCGGAGGACACAGAGGCACATGATTTTTTTCATATTACCTGTCTCATGCACTACTGTCAGGATATAGTGACCGTTTTATAAAATAGCTTTTTTAAATCATATTTGCTCCAATTCTATCCACAGCAGCTTTAAGTCTCTGTTGAAGTTTGGTATTGTTGGAGAGTAACATTTATTTTGTATAGGCCTAGTAAATTAAAAAGATTATGCACAATTTGCATGTATGTCCTTATTCTGCTGCTGTACAGCTAATGTGTTCAATCACATATTGGTACCATTAAATACTTCGGTACAGCATGTGGCATTTGCACGAGTGAGTCGTGAGTCAGAAACATGAGCTCTGAAAGAAGACTTGAGGGCAGTTTTGTTAAAGGGCAGCTGTGTGAAAGCTCCTCTGTTGTGTGCAGATGTACAGTATACCTACAGGCACATTCCATGTCTGCAGGGGCTGTTGAATATCACAAGGAGTACATTTTCTTTTGGCATTGTAAGAAAATGTGACAAACAAAATGTGCTTCTTATACAGTAAATGGGATAATCCTCTGTGGCTTTTATTGACTTCCCCGAGACATGAAAACAAATCATTTAGTGGAACTGGGCTGTTTTTGCTGACCTCTTGTGGAAGCTACGTTGAGTTAATTGAGTGATTCGATTAGGGGGGATAGACTGCTGCCAAAGAAAGACATTCAAGAGGTGGGACAAATCATTTACAAAATGTAAGGTAATGTCTCTGTAAGATCTGAGTTCAATTCATTTAAAAGGTGTTTCAAATTCTTGTTGATTGTAGTTAAATGAACAATGAAAATAAGTGCTACAGATTTATCTGCAAGCTTGATGGAAGCCACACACTTTAATAGGCTACTCTGTCAAATTGTAAGCACAACTACAAGCCAAGTATACCCATCTGTAGGCCAATAAGGCAAAAATACTTAATTATACTTAGTATATCTCGATCAAAAGATTAAGTACAAGTAGGCATAAGCCAAATATACTTAGACTTTTCTGTATACTTGTCAGTATGAGACAAGTATACTTATGTATACTTTTGTTAAGTTTATCTCTGATAAGTGCATAAAAAGTAAACTGAAAGTTTACTCTCTAATTTTAAGTTTAAAAATTATTTTTGGTAAAGGATGTCGTAAGGATCTTTAGTCTTCATTTCTTTTTCATTTACATTTTTGAGTTGTGACTAAACATGTTGAAATGCTCACAGTTACAGACAACACATGAGTCCTGAAAATGAACAAAATGCACAAAAGAGTGAATGATATTCCTTCAGCAGATCTTCCTGTCTCCAGTCTGACTGGATCATAACTCTGTAAACTACTAGCCCTTAGGAGCTTTGGTAGTTCAATTAAACCTTTTTGATTATTGAAATTCTAAAATAAGATTCAGACAAGACAAAAATATATTGTGATTGCTCGACTACAGCATGAACTAACTGGCCTGCAAACTATGTAGTGATTTACAGAATATTGCGAGGGAGTATGGAACAACAGTATGAGTCATAAATCTGTGATAACACTAATCCTACCAACACATTAATCATGCACATATTTCAACAACTGGGCGTATGTGGCTCGGGAGGTAGAGCGGGTCGAACCCCGGCTCCTCCAGTCCGCATGTTGAAGTGTCCTTGGGCAAGATACTGACCCCCAAACTGTGCCATAAATGAGCATTTATATTAGATCCTGATGGGCATGGTAGCCTCTGCCATCAGTGTATGAATATGTGTGTGTGTGAATGGGTAAAGTGCTTTGAGTTGTCGGAAGACTACAAAAGGCACTATATAAATGCAAGTGCATTTACCAAATAGTCTCAGACACATTTATTTGGATTAACAGTAAGGGAGTCTGTGGGAACATACAGACAGTGGCGGATTAAGGTGGTCAGGGGCCCCTAGGCTACTCTTTTAACTCTTAACCGGTGAAAACACAGAGAAGGTACTACCTGAAAAAGACAGCCACAGTTAAAACTATATGTTGTATACCTGAAATCTCTTCATTTTAAGCACCCCAAGACTTTGATGAAGATATAGACATGCAATTTATGTGGTAAAGTTAAAAATACACTGAGAACTGGAAGTTTAGTAATCTCCACATCTGTGTTTTTGTTCAAGACTTTCAGAGGTAAAATAACATTGCAGTGGATGGGAGAGTCTAAGTCTTATTGCTATAATGGGCACATCATCTGAAGTCCACATGACCAGGGCAGCAGGGTTATCTGGTATTTGATTCGGATGAATTTATGTTGTTTTGTAGGGGTTAGTCAAGGTTACGTGGTTACTAAACATGTGACTCTACAAGACTTAACCTCATCATCACTGTGCCACAGTCAGCTGAAGCTTGTACTGAAGCAATCACATACTTGTGCTGTCAGAGATGATCAAATGTTTGCTCTAGAACTGAAAATAAATTGCAGCCCTGTATTGTGATTCCATAACACGCAGTATTTCAGGTATTTAAGGGTGTTTAAGGAAAATACTGGCTCTTCAGACGTTGCAAATGTGGCATGTGACTTCTCTTTAACAGCCCAGAATGTTTACAGCAGAATCTCTAGTCCGTTTACTGCATCCCCGTATCATTGTTTCAGCCATCTGTACTGCATCTTTGAAATCATTTAAAGTGAACATTTCTAGCATGAATATGCATTTAAAGCCATGTGCTTGGGTCTATTACAGATGCACAATTTGCTTTTGTGTTCACTTCTCTGCAGCATCCATGTAGCACCAGTAGCACATGCCACATTTCAGCTGGGGGCAGTGTTGCTCTACAAATACGCATAAACATCTCTCAATGCTGTACACGGCTTAGTGATTCATGAAGTTTTGTGCATTGTGTGTATGTGAGTGTTTGACAACGACTCAATCACTTACCTAATTTACCTCATCATATAATTGACTTATTTTAGGTTCACTCCATATTGAAGCCAAAAAGAGATCCAACCGTCGTGCTCGGCTCTAATTAACCGAAATGCATTGGGTGAGTGAATCATGCCGATTGCTTGCCCAGCTGAAGTTAATTGCCATAGAAGAAACACTTAAGCCTGCTGAAAAAAAGAAAGAAATGATCTCTTAAATAGAGCATCTTCATAGTGCATCTTTGTCCTCAGCAGTGTAGCAACAATCATTGTATTGTCATTGTTGGAGGTTTAAATCATCAGTGCTTTGTGTGACAGACAAACATCAATTCCATTTGACAAGATCGGTGTATCGAAAATATCATTAGTATATTTTGCTTTGGTCTTCAATAACTCAATACATTTTTTTCTTTTTTTTCCCACATGATATTAAAACTTGCTGGTTTCACAGTGAAACAGGTGCTTTTAGCGAAGGGCGTTTCATGGTTGGACAATGAGGTGCTATGTTGTGGGTACATTCACTTCCTCAAGGCCCCAGAGACCTTTAGCGAGGAAAATGTTTTCTACCTGCATGTCAGATAGACATCTGTCCTGAAAAACAACCCAATCTGACCTTCACCACTTTGTTTTATCACATCTGAGAGAGAGAATTCTTCAAGTAGCATTTTAATGACACAGTTCCTTCATATCTACTACAGAGCATTGATTGATTGCACTGATTTGATTTATTAACGCTCACCGTGGAGCAGGAGTATCTGCAACCCAATGACAAACACACATGACACATCTTAAGCCATGCCCTTGCACTTGAGGCGTCCACAGCTTGACATTATAGCGGGTATATCGTTGTGAAATAGGCCATGATGACAAGTTGTTCACTAGTGACCGCTGGCTGTGACATAAATTTTTCTCTCTGTCCTGCCTGTTGGCTCTAATGCCAGACTGAGAGAGAAGCTGCTGCTGTGAGCTTTATGACAAAATGCTTTATCCCCCATTAACCTTCACAGGGTGGGTATCAGGAGGGGATTTCAGGTGGAATAAAGCACCGGTGTCAATAAGCAGGTGTGTCACGGAGCTCAAAGGAGACGACGGGACCTAGCATGAGGCGCCCTCCGTCCTTCATTTCTCCTCTTTTCTTTTGGGGTCATTCCTTAGCTGGGCTCTGACAGCAACCACTGATAAGAAAATGATTAAGTATCACAGACTCAACCACGATCCAATTCACGTTCCTGGTCGCTCTGCAGACTACAAAAAAAAGCTGTGTCAGGAGATTTTTTTTTTCCTAATCAGGACGTTTCTAACAGCTTTTTGATTACGCTTCATATAAGCCATGTGTGTGTAAGGCTGCCAGACTTACATCCAGAAATCCATTTACAGAGCATTGTGTTTCTGAATGTTCCAGACATGGAGGAGTGTGAATACTGACACAGGATCAAAGATCTCAATGAGACGAATCAGGCTGAACTCACCGCTGTATCTGAAATGGATCAGTTTGAGCTGTAAAACATCAACCCTGTGGAAACATGTTCACACCATAGACTGTATATTTAGATGGATGACGTGTCCCCACTTGCTCCCACTGTACAGAAGTGAAGCCACAATATCCTGGATACTGGGGCTGCCATCTTAAGATTTTACGTCATTGGGAGCCAGAGTCTGTGCAGTAGTGATCCAACACGTTCTCATCCCAACTCGTCACACACCGCCGTTTTGTCACGCCTCTTGGCGTAACTTTATTTTCGGCATCAAAACTGCTATAGTTACCCTTACCGACACTTTAGGATGAGGCAACAAAACCACTATAGTTAGGTTTAGGAAAGAAGTACATGGTTGGGCTTAAAACTACTAGGTTTGTACACTGAAATAAACACTGAATGTGAATGAACAGCTTATAGTAACGTGACGCACGGGACAGTGCAGTGTCCTGGATGAAAGCCTTGTGTTTGTTGGTTGTGAGCCATCTAGCTGCTAGGTTAGCACAATGGAAGCTGTTTGGCTATAAAGACTAATTCTTTAAATCTAACCATAATACAACCATAATAACTACATTTATGATCAAATTGACACATGTTCTATTACACAGACTCATGACAGTTATCTCTATAAATCTCTCATACAATTCTCGAGCCTCCGACTCTGCGACTACTTCACTCAGAGCAGCTGTCAATCACAGCTGTTAATCATGATGTCACATCCCCTTTTTATAGCATCAAATAACTAATTAAAGCCAAACTTATCAGAAAAATTAACACTTGAACATACTGTACATCAGTGTGATAAGAACTACTTAAAATGACAGAAACCATCTTTGGGAAAAATGTATTTGAGGTGTACTTTGACTTTTTAATTGGGGCCATGTCCCATGTATGACCTATACTGCAGCTATAGCCACCAGGGGGCGATCTAGATGTTTTGGTTTCACTTTTCGGGAGCTGTCATGTTGTCAATCTTCATATACAGTCTATGGTATACACACATACATACACTGTGTGTGCAAAGACAGATTCAGTCCACAGGGATCAGCAATCAGCCGTGAAATTCCACCCGTGATGCATCTGGGCACCCATGAAAATGGAAATGGCAGCGGCTGATCTGTCGATGGGGACCAATCTGGCTCCTCATCAGGGCTCTTCATTAAAGTCGAGCACTGTCCATTAGAGCCTGTAATCCTCCTCACCCGGTGCCACACACGACCTTGAGGTGCAACAGTACACACCGTTTTAACAGCTCCTGAGTTCTCACAGAGGTACAGTTAATGTCAGAGGCACTTTGTCTGATGGCTGAAAAAACAGTTTTGAAACAGGATTTAAAGAGTTCTCTTAACTCCGCAATTCCTCGCGGAGCCGTCAGTCACATTACAGCCAATCATAACCAGCAATTTAACTCCTCCCTGTGACGCCGTCGATGCACAGTGTGACTGTTTTCACTGTCTACTACAGGACTGTGATCATTCCTTGCTCACCATAGTAGCTGCTTAATTGAGCTGGATGCGCATCAATGATTTCACTTAGAGGGGATCATCAAGATTCAGACAAGCACCTGGTCTTTTATGCGCCTGTAGAAGCCTGGCAGGAAAAACGATTACCGGCCTCATTTGTTCTCTATAGACAGTTGTGACCTTTCCAATTGGCACATCCTCTTACGAATATGACAGCTTTTCTTTCCCAAAACCAGGAGTGATCTTGCATTTAATATGCACATAAATTGCATATTCGCTTATTGGTGGAACTCGGAGCGAGAATGTACTGTACAATCAGTGCGGCGGTGCTTTTTTTGACATTGGATGCGTCAGTTGTCGGTGGAAGTTTATGGTGGTCCCATTGTGCCCGTCTTTCTGCTCCATTCTCACAGTTCTCTGTAAAAAAAGGCTCCCTCGAGCAAATGATTTCTATAGATGCCTGAAATATGGCTTCATTTAATGTCCAGTGTGGTGAATGAATAACAATAAGATTCTTATAATATTAACATGAGTTTGTGGTGGGTTTTTAGGGCCATACACAACAATTAAACAGCTGTAATGTTACAGATGACCGACATATAAGCTTTTATTTGGCATCAATATGTAAAATGCCATGTGGACAAGATGCAGAAAGACAAACGTATTCCTCCAGAGCTCTCTGAGCAATTTGAAACCCAATGAGAGCCATTGGCCTGTAAGATTTGGTTGCTGGACCGTTAACTCACGCTGTAAGAAATACAAGACAAAATACACACCCGGGAAATATACAGCAGAATACAAGCTTTTACAAATAAAATCCCCAGTCTCCCTTTGTACAATGTGGTTATAGATTGTATCATAAAATGAATTTCTGTGGAGAGGCTGGGGTTAGAAGCACAGGGAGTGATTGCCAAAATCATTGTTTACTTGAATGGATTACCTTTCGGTGGAACTGTGAGGATGTGCAATCATCGGGAAATATCAGTGCAGAGTGAACTGGCAGGACTATCAAAAGAAAAATGCTCAAATATCGAGTGGATGTTTGATTTGGAACTGGTGTCCTCACCAGGAGCCACAGGATTTAGAGTTGATGATCTTTTTGTGCTTGATAAGTACATAAGTTATCAGGCCATTAAATGTGCATTATCGGTGGATATAAGCCCCATAGATGTGGGGCAGTAGGGCCCTGCTACACCTAATAGTAGGTTGTGTCATCTATTCAAATGGCAGATCAGCCAAAGCAGGAATAAAGGAAGACACCAGCAACCTCTAGCGACTTCAGTAATTATGACAGGAGCAGAAGCAGAAGTAAGGCGCTGTCGTATAGACAACGTGAAACAGAAACTCCATACGGACGACTGGGAATGGGGGGCAGGGGTGGTGATCAGGAGTGATGGATGGGACACAAAACACAGGGCTTTCACCCAGGACACTGGAGTTTGCATCCCATGTGAAACCAACAACGTGTAGTTGTCTTTATGTTCACCACCGTAAAGTGTCACTTTTACTTTTGAAACATAGTTATTTTAAGCAAAACATGATGTTTTTCCCTAAACTTAAATGAGTACTTTTGTTGCCTAAACCTGAAGTAGCTGTTTTGTTTGTGTTCAAAACGTAACGTTTAATGCAGTTTTACACCTACGCCTACTACCTTGTAAAAATGAAAGCAAAACTATTAAGTTTAAGTTTTGCTTTCATTTTTACAACGTAGTAGGCATAGTAGGCCCCTACCGACCCACATCTATGAGGCTAATAGCGAGTGATAAAGCACATTTAATGGCTATTATTACTATTGTTGTTATACAGTATGATGGTGGTGGTAGTGATGACAATAAGGAGGACAGTGATAATATTAGAAACACAAATAATTATTAATATGAATTATTGATTTATAAAATATGACAAGTCTAGTGTAGTCAAGTCTTGCAGTGGCTGATGTGTAGGCCCCTGTCTAGTGGCCGGCAGATTTTGGGTGCACCTGTGGGCTTGGCCGGCATGCTGGGTCAGGACAGCTGGATTTCCTTATACAGAGGTGAAAATAAAATGAAATCTTAAGGACAGAGATTGGGCTGGTTGGATGGAGATATTGAACTAAGGAGAAGGAGAAAGAGGAGGAAAAGGGGAAAAAAAAATAAAGAAATCTCCATCAACTAACATTGGACCGCTAATCCCGAATGAGAAGTTTAACGGTGGACCGATCCCCTCCGATGGGTCTGGGGGTGGCCCACTGTGACAACTGCTTCCTTTTTCTAATAAAATAATGCTGTCAAGTGGCCTTCCACAAGACAAATTGAAAAAACAAACACCCACATCATTACGACTACTAATCATTATCATTATTTGTTATCCTCCCTACCTTGTCTCTTTCCATCCTCATTACAAACACACCTCACTTAATTTCAAACTCACAGTTCAATATAAACTGTTGTAGTGTACTGTACTTGTCATAATGTCCTAATGTATTTATCTTTTAAGACACAAAAATGTCTTTTTGTAATGTTATATTGCACCAATAAAAAAAAGAAAAGAAAACGCTATTCGCTCTCGTCGCCACCGCTCTCTCTCTTGCTTCATCACTCACTTCCCATGTACGCACACACACACAGACACACTCTAAGCACTCTTACAACAACTGGCTCTAGAGAGGCTCATTCACATTTTTGTGTCGGCCAGCGTAGCTCTCCTACACGCTTGTCACACGGAAGAAGTTGTAATCTGCAACCTCACTGCTCGATACCACCAGACCTTACACACTTCTCCTTTAACAAGTGAATAGGGGGAAAAAAATATGAATGGCAGTGCTACAGACAGGAAAATGTGGTGTGATGTTGACCCGCGGAGCACAGCTGACAACTCAAATTACAAGCATGATGCAAAAGCAAAGACTTGATGAAATGTTTTCTCGGTTCCGCGTGACACAAAAGGGAAAGATTCAATTTGAGCAGGTTACGGAGAAGGATTCATCTTTTGACTGCGAAGACGCACAGCGAGAAAAAGGCAGAGAGAAATACAATCCAGGCACTCCTCTCTCCTTCTCCATGGGAGTGTTAATGCTTTTTGCCATTGTGTCTGTTTGTTGTGCGTGCTGCCGGGTTGATCGGTGTCTGTGGAGGCCATCTCGAGTGAGGAGATCGTGCGTATCAGATACCCACACATGCAGTGCAAACACAGAAAAATGAGTTCGGAAGGACACCCTTCAAAAAGTGTTTACACCCTTCCCTCTCCTGTTTCCTCTCACACACTTTTGCATCATTGCTTCTGTCTCAAGGTTTGAGTCAAAAGCCTCTGAAGTCGTTTTCATCCAGGGGCTCTTCTTGTCCTTCACTGCTCTCATCATATCTTCAACAAGATTGGAGCCCAGTCCAAACCTGGGCTTTAGTAATGATGACCACAGGCACAACAACCATCTGTAATGTGTCCGCTCCTCCCTTCAGGGAGCTGGAGAAGGATCTGCTGTCACTCTAGCGGGGGAAACATCTGTTCCCATTAAATTACTGCGGCCCTGCCATGCAAGTTATCTCTACTGCACTCCATTTTACCGCCGGAGTCCTGCGCCTGTCGACAAGGGGATAAAACAAGATTAGTTAAATGACTGGGAACTGGGGAAGTAGTAAGGGGAGGGACGGAGGGCAGAGGAGAGAAAGAGAGGGAGACGTCTCTTCCCTTGTCGTCTGCTCTCTTACCAATTAGGAAGTGGGGACTGTCCTCGAGTGAAGCAAAAGAGCGATATAATCACCTCATCCATCAGCTAAGTTGTCACCGCACGGCCTAAACCCATTACATGAGCAACGCCGTGAGTGGCCCGTGAGAAGAAGCTTGTCCATGCTGAAGATCTCTCAGCTTTTCAGATTTCGTGTGTGTATAGATGCTGTTCTAATATTTACTTTTCTAATGCTGCAGCATTGCTCAGAACTTTACTTTCAAAGTAGCATCCACAATGCAGCAGCTGCTGCAGTATTACGGTAGGATCGCAGAATGAATGCATTATGGGCAAGGTAGAAAAGATAAAAGTATTTGCAGCTAGGGCATATGGCGCATAACCACAACCTGCAACATCTGGTATTTTCTGATTGTAGATGAAAGAACCGTAACTGTGTCACATCCACTTTTGTTCTTTCTCTGTCAGAGGACACATAAATAAACAAAGCGCAGCATCATTTGGACAGTTTGTTCAGTCAGCATGAATTAAATATAGCAGAGGAAGGTCTGTGCGCGTTCATGTGTGGCTAAGTGCTTCCTGTGACTCTAACCTCTGTGGCGCATATCATTGTAGTTTTGACATTCTGCTCTGACAACTAGAAAAAACAATCTTGATATTTATGCATCTGTAACAGATGCTGCTTGAACTGAAACAAAGCAATGTTTTTTTTTTGCTTCTTTAGTTATGTAAACCTGCATCGTCATTCTTCACACGAGATGCATTAATTTGGTATTCAACAAATACAGATGTAAGCTAAATAAAAGGCTGCTGCTGCAGGCTCCAAATGTCTGCTCCAAAACCCTTAACAAACATTTCTACTGTCATAAAAGATCACTGTGCTTTTCACATAAAGTATGAGCGTGTATGTGCAGACATTTGCTGCTGAAATGGATTGCAAACCGCAAGTCACAGCAACACTGAGGTTTGTTTAATATTTAAAAGACTGATATTTTTTGTCCTCTTGAGACTGGAAAGTAGAACAATTTATTTTTTTCCACATCATGTTACAATAATGACACTGGCCAATCAAGGCATTATTAGAAAATTAAAGGGAAGGATCATAAACTACTTGTGAACCGTGATACCCCTTGCCGTTAAGTCAACGTCAGTCAGCGTCCCGTTGTTCACGCTTGTGCTCGCACTACCTAGACGCGAGTGAGCATCGGTCAAAACAGTGAGGCGACGCACACAAGACTGAACGTGATTGACAGGAATCATGTTGATTAACCTTTGCAACATTAGCCAGCTAAAACCACAATTTCATATACAGTATTTCACATGCTTGGCAGTAATGTTAGCTTACCAAGCGAAGGTCCCTCCATGAATCGAAGGCCCGATAGGCCCTTGATACTTGTGTTAACTTCAGCCTCCCGACCGTGGTCAGAAGGCACAGGGGAGACACCATAGTTTTGGTCTCCTGGGCCGGAGTCGATAACGTTACTTGCTCCGGATTTAATCCATCACTTCACTCAGCAACAGGGAAACAAGACACAATAATTCTGTTGGTCTTGAGGAGCTGCAGCTTTTATTTCTGCAAAAATTGCAACTTCTACTGAACATTCACTTGATATTCTCGCTCTGCTATTCTCCAAAATAACCTTAACCACTCCAACAGCACTAGTTTTCCCCTGACGTCGGTCACATTTCCTGTTTTGCAAGACGGGCTTCACTAGATATTACTTTGTTTTCTTTTTGTGCTTCCGTGGAGTTTGTTTTGGAGTCTGAGTTGTGGTGGGGGCTGGTTGATTGTTGGCGTTAGGGGACCAACTAAACGTTAGCTATGGTTGCAAACTGTTAGTCCTGTATAGCGGAGTTGAAAATAAAGGCACTCGCAAGCGCACTTGACATCACATCAGTTGGATTTTCCCGGAAAAACTGGCCCGCATTCTTCACATAAAAAGCAGTCTACAGGCTGATAGAGGAAACCCGTGGAAAGTCTAATTTTTTAGGTTAGGTTATGACCTGTTCACACATTGGCAATAAAAAAACGCTTAAAAAAATGTTTAATACGTACATACAGTCCCTTTAAATGTTATTTAAATAACAATTAAAGTCAGCGACTGATGATTTGATTTTCGGTTTACAAAGAGTTTCAGATGTAAATGACATGCCAGCATGTTGTAGGAGTGCAGGTGAGAGTTGTGTGTGGGAAGAGGATGGGATGAGGAATACAGGGCACGCCAGGTAAGAAGAAGAAGAAGAAGAGATATCTGGAGGGTAAAAACAGCAGGAGGAGAGGAGAAGTAATGAAGAATATTGGCTGAGAGAAAAACCCTGCTGAGTGTCATGACAAAGTGAGGCGGCAACGACATTGGCTAAAAATAGAGATCCTCAAATGGAGGGACATAAACACAATGAAAGCAATCAAGTGACTTTTGCATAGCTCTCACACACACACATGCATGCACACACACACACATCAGATGACATATGTGTCCTTGACAAAAGCAGAGAGAAACTAAGCCTGCTGCAAGTCAGAGCTTTGCTCAAAGATCTGGAGTAAACTGATAAGTCTGGAAAGAGCAAAATATAATTATAATAATATCAAAGGCTGGCAAGTTAATCATTATAGAATATTTGGATAAAACAGTAGCCTATATAAACAAGTACAATGGTTTAATGCAACAGTTCAATATTTTGGTCAATATGCTTATTTGCATTGTGGCAGAGAGTCAGATGAGAGATCGATACCACTCTCATATATGTTCGTTAAATATGGACAGTCAGGAGCCAGTTAGGGCTCCAGGGGGTCCCCAGCAAAAAGGGGAATCATTTATTTTCACTATAATTCCATCCATAAGTAAAACAATGACAACATTTATGACTATTTTGGTCATGGGTTTCATATACTGTCTGTAATAAAACATCTAAAACCCCGGGACGTAATCTTATCTCATCTGGTGTCAGTTAAGTGGGCTAGTCACGGGTGAACGAAACGAACCAGGCTCATGGCCCCTGTTAAAAATGAACAAATTGCCTACTAAGAGGCGCTATATTCCAGTCTTTCACTGCATCTTAAAGTAGCTCTTAGTTGTAATTCTGTTGCTGTCTATATGACCCGCTCACTTGTGCAAGCACAAACTATGAATTCTTTGATTATCAACATCACAGGTAAAATCTTTCCCAATACAGCTGATGGAATTAACTGTTTCATAGTAATTAATAAAGCTTTTAATCATTCAGAGGAGCACAGCGGGTGTCATGGAGCTAATAGTAAAAAAGCAGCAGTGGCTATCATCTTTCACCCGGATAGTTTCATTCCTAGCACTGCCTCAGTCTGATTAGGCGGCACAGCTCATTGCTATGCTATTCAATACAATGACTGGGGGCTGTGATAAACAACTTTTTAATTGCAAATGCCTGAAGTGTGACCACCAGAGTCAGAAGTTTGCATTTTAACATCAGGGTACTGTTTCCATTGCAGCGTGGCTCACCTCGCCCAACAGATGGTGAAATGCATACCCAGGCTATTCAAGACATTCATTCATAAATTATAAATCTACATAGAAGATTCAGTTTTATTTTTTTTATTTTTATTTATTTCTCCTTCTTTTTTTCATTTGATTATATTTGACAAAGGACTATTTAAAGCAAATACCAGTGTTTGAATATGAACATAAGAATGAATCATCACTGAATATTCATTAAAAACTCATCATTACCATCTTCAACATGTAATAAATCACAAACCCTTTCGAGGTCTGCAGACACTAGTGGGCTTCTTCTTCTTCTTCTTCTTCTTCTTCTTCTTCTTCTTTTTCTTCTTCTTCTTCTTCTTCTTCTTCTTCTTCTTCCCTCACAAAGTAACGATTGGCCCTTGGTGGTTGTCATGGATAATCAATCTGCAATCATTCTTTCAACGTGAAACAACATGAATATGCAAAGGCTATAGGGCACAGGGACTCAATCTTCCCCTTGAGTTTTAATCGTTCTGGTGAAATACTGTTGTGCCCTCATTCCCATGTGTGAATAAATCAATGACATAAAACAGAGATAAGAGAATCTCCCTCTCTTTTCTCACTCTGTCCCTTATAAATCTACCGGCCCATGACTTCCTCCATCATTCGTTTTACAGTAGACTTTTACAAGCCAGATATCTTGGCTCGTAATGAGACAAATATAGATTTTAAAAGGTGTCTATCTGGCCCCGAGATCCTTCCCCCTGCTGTGATAAACAACATTTTGTAATATGCATTTCACCTTGAAAAATACTTTTTGCTGCATCATCGCTGTATCATAAACAGCAAGTTTGAAGCAGTCTTATCCTTCCACATCATAAGAAATACACAAAATGAAACATTGGACAAAGCAGAACCCGGCTTTCAGCTTTCATCAATATTCATTCAGAAACAAAACGCTGTATCACCGTATGTGTGTAATACAGGCACATTGCCTTAATGGCAAACAGCCTCTGTGACCTTGATGCCCCATAAGACATTCATCTAAGCATATAAGCATGTGCACACACAGCATCACGTGATCACTCATGCACAGCCTCGGTGTCTTCCTCGCTCTCGCATCACAGGGATGCCGTTGAGTAACACAAAGAGAAAGCATCGTAACCTCTGCTGTGGCGATAGTCTTTGTAAATTGTTCCCTTTAAATTATTCATCCCTAGCATATTTGTCAGCCAAATCCTGGTGTGCTGTGGAGGGTTTTAAAATATTGAATGGATTTTCACATCTGATAACCCGGGAGTATGCGCTAAACTCCATAAAGCAAACTATCAGGCAATGCATGACTCATATGCAGGATGTGTCAGCGAAGCTGTAACAGCAGAAGAGAATCCCGCTGCATATGTCAGCATCAGTCCCCAGTCTGCCGCTGTGCTGTATGAAAAAAGCTGGTAAACAGTGTGAGAGCATCCCGTTGAATGTGCCTCCCACTCAGATTCTCTCTCTCTGCTTGGTTTTCTGATGCTCTGCCGGTGGGAATCAGGGGGGCGAGGGGTCAGAGGCACGCCGCCCTGGTCCTCAAGAGACCCCACGGTTCAGGACTAGCTCTAATTGTGGTTCTGGAGTGGAAGAGTTTTTGACCTTTACTGATTTATTCACATGCAAACATCTCTATCATCATGGCTAGTCATCTTCCCTGAGAGAAGTCCTTGGATCCAGCTCCAAAATACCTCTTATAAATAAAGGCCTCTTTTATAAGATACGCACAAGCAGTGAGACATTTGCATGCCCTGGCACACACACACACACAATCACCATCACTGGAGCAGAAACTGAGCACAGTCATATTTTATTTGTACAGGGCAGAGTTAAGATGAATTAATTAAGCTAACTAGTTTGGGGTTACATTTAAATTTAAATCTCCCTCGGAGGGACGTCTTCCTCAGTAATGTTTGTATTTTATTCAGGGCTAAAGATAACATTGTTCCACATGTAAGCCCCAGTGAACATATTCAAGTTTGTATGAGGTCGTTAAGTAACATTCAGTGTCTCTCGGTCTGATTTAATCCCCCAAATAGAAACTTCACTTTTCTTTTTGTTTTTGTCCTTTTTTTTTGCTTGTTCGTTTTGACTCATTTATGTTGTTTGACTTTCACCCAATTTGAATTATTGATTTGGGGAGCATTGTGTTACCTCATATGACAACAACCTTTGCATTATTTCCACTTCAGCTGTATTTTAGTGATGCACATAATACCTACACCCTTAAAGTAACAGTGTCTAACATTCAGGGGGATCTATTGGCAAAAATGAAATACAATATTAATAATAGGGCTGTCAAAGTTAAGATGATATAACAAGCATATTCGTTTTAACGCCACTAATTTCTTTAACGCAGTGGTTTTTAATTAACCTCTTAAAAATTTGATGGGGCGCCATCAATCCCGATTGCTATTCAATCTTTCAAGGGTTGTAATGGACTCAGATTTCAAGCTAGAGTGAAGTTGAGAGTGGCATCATATGAAATTCGAAAAACCTAAAGAATCCATTGCTACCAACCATGTCATGCTACGAAGGAGGCTAAATAACACTTCAAACTTGTGCTAAAATTTGGCGAGGAAAAACGGCATGGCCCTTTTCAAAGGGTTCCCTTCACCTCTGACCTCAAGATATGAGAATGAAAATGGGTTCTATGGGTACCCACGAGTCTCCCCTTTACAGACATGCCACCTTTATGATAATCACATACAGTTTGGGTCAAGTCATAGTCATCTGTGTTGTCTCATCTTGAGTTGAGCAAATTAACTTAATGCTAAATGCAGTACCTGTGAGGGTTTCTGGACAATATTTGTCATTGTTTTGTGCTGTTAATTGATTTCCGATAATAAATATATATATACCTTTGAATAAAGCAAGCATATTTGCCCACTCACAAGTTGATAAGATTATTAAATACGATTAATTGCAATTAAATATTTAACGACTGACAGCCCTAGTTAATTAGTATGTTTTCTTTAGTGTATAATCACCTGAAAATAAGAATCAATGTGCTTTTGTTACCTTAGAATGAGCTGTTTATATCTACATAGGGAGCGGAGATAACCCCAGTCACTCCTCTCAGCCACTGGGAAATAAGAAACAGGTAACCTCTGGTGGTCTTGAGAAGCTGAAGCATTTATTTCTGTACAAACTGCAACTTCCACTGTACATTCACTTGATATTCTCAGAGCTAAACTAACTCTCTTCTGCTCCACCAGCTCACATGCTCGCTCACACACATTCACCGTCTCTCTCTCTCTCTCTCTCTCTCTCTCGCTCGCTCTCTCTCGCTCTCTCTCGCTCTCTCTCGCTCTCTCTCTTTTTTCACCACTCACTTTCCATGTACACACACACTCTACACACTGGCTCTGTTATCCTCCAAATGACCTACGCTACTCTTACAACAGCTGGCTCTAGATGGGGCCATTTGCGTTTTCATGTCGGCCACCGTAGTTCTTCTACACGCTTGCACGGGAGAGGTTGCAGAGTTCAACCTCTCCCGTGCAGAAGGAGGAAGGAGTGCGCTTCCCCTTTAAAATGTCTTTGTGGGTAATTTTCCTGCTGTAATGTTAGTCATTTCCAGTGGGCTACCTCCAGGATCTGAGAAGTGAAGTCAATGCAAAAGTGCCATAAACTTGCATTCTTTCTAATAGCCAGCAGGGGCGACTCCTCTGGTTGCATAAAGAAGTCTGATTGTATAGAAGTCTCTGAGAAAATGAGCCTACTTCTCACTTGATTTATTACCTCAGTAAACATTGTAAACATGAGTTTATGGTCTCAATCTCTAGTTTCAAGTCTTCTTCAATACAGCATGATGTTCATTTAGTAAATTATGGTCCCATTTAGAGTCAAATAGACCATAAAGCAGGGGATGCTTTAGGGTTTGGCTACCTTGTGATTGACAGGTCGCTACCACGGCGTTGTCCGGTCTGGGAGTTGTCCTTTTTTCGTCTTACAACTTTAACTCTTTCACAGTGTGTTTTCAGTTCATGAAAGTGAATTGAAACATTTTGGTCGCCTAAAAATGTCTTATTCAGCGTTTGATTGTACTTAGCTCCACCCTCTTATTTCACTTCTGGTTGCAAAAAAACAGCATGGCGATGGCTGAAAACCAAGATGGCAACGGCCAAAATTCCAAACTCAAGGCTTCATAACAGCAGTCCACAAACCAATGGGTGACGTCACGGTGACTACATCTACTTCCTATATACAGTCTATGATCATTTACAAAGAAGGGGATGTCTACTTGTTCCTCTACTTCACTAATAATATTACTTAATACTTATGGCTCTTGAGAGGATATTTTTTATTAATATCTTTTTTTCATAGTACGTTTGACTATCAATTGGCTCCAAATGAGGGGAGAATAATGCCACCTGGTTTAAAGTGGCACTAATTCCAGAGATCCCCACTGATTGGTCACAGACAGCAGGTGACAGGGTATGCAAGATCTAGTTGGTCTGTGTTTTTCACTCTCCAGGGCCCATGTTTTGTGTACCGGAAGGTGTTTCCTCAATAATTGTCTGCAGAGAACCATAAGCAATAAACCTAATGAAATGGTTTATGTTTTTCCTTTTTGTCGCCGGTCTGAATAAATTTGTTTTTTCTGGAAAACCAATCGAGTACAACAGTCATTAAAAGTGAAACAATCTTCATTTACACCTCTCCTGTTGCAGTGAATGCCTTACAGTATATGTTGGTTTTTTATGTCCTTGCTTGCTGAGGTCAACATTTTCAACCTGAAACACACTACATGATGGATTGGTGGTAGCCATTGAGTGGAACTCAACCGTAATCAACTATAGCCGCCAAATACCCAAACAGCTCAATACGGCACCATGTAAAGCATAAATCAAATAAATACATGCAACTGGCAAAAAAAAAAATCAGTTTTCTAACATGCCAGACAATAATGTAAGAAATTATCAAAAGCAATCAATGCAAACACAACACAATCTCAAACATGGCTTACAATCATAGCGGAGTGCTTGGACCATTTGTACTACAGAACTAACCTATTAGTGAAACATCTTCGGTGTAAACTCAATATGTGCTTATTAAAGAAATGTTAAATGTCTGTAGGTATAACATTTTCTCTACTCCTCGCTTTGATGTCAAAAAATTATATGTTTACATTAAAAGCATGAATTTGCCCTGAAGGTGGAAGTGCAAACCTGACAAATCTGATTAATATGATGAAGGTACTGTATTGTAATTTTCCTCTATTCAGCCGCTGAATCACCATTAAAGATCACTCGGCTAATTTAAAAGTTGAGTAAGAGATACGCCATGATGAAAAATTGAACACTGGTCATGCAAAGAAAAATTTAATTGGATCTGGCAGATATGTTGCAAAAAAATTATTAATTCATGAAATTACAGCATATAATGGGATGCAAAGAAACACCATCTCATGCTGATAGATGCTTGCAAAAGTCTCATTACACAAACATAACAATCGGGCTCTGTGTCTATGTGTTTGTCATCTCAAACTATTTGCCATCAGCGCAATGAATATTTAATCTCTGGAGATCTGACTTGCAGTTGCCTATGAAAGAAGGACACACATTGTCATCCATGCAAATGCTCAACACAATTCAGCAGCAAAAATGGAGACAAGAATTTTTCCTATAGAAATCGCTGTCCCTGCATGTTGTAGAATTACTATGTAATTTGTAAATGTAAAAGTAATTTCTTTTTCCATTTATGTTGTGTTGGCCAGCGTAATACAGTAGCTGCCTGAATTATGTAGACAGGCAGCAAGCGAAGGCAAAGGAATGATGGGATTTAAAGTGCAGGACTTTCAAAAAAATATCTATTTTTTGCATTTATGGCTTTTATTGGAAGGCTGATAGTACAGACAAGAAACAAAGGGAGAGCGAAGGGGGATATGACATGTAACATGGTTTGTGCTTTAACCATTTGGCTGCTGTTGAGGGAATAGGGAATAATAAAAGTAATATCAATATTTTGCGACTTGCCAGCTATCTTAAGGTTTCCCCAGTGTGTTGATAAAACAACAGGCAACATTACGTGTCCTTCAAAATTTGACGCCTCGTTTCCACATAGCTCTCTGTATGTATATGAATCAACCGGAAGTTCATTCACTCCTATGGGAACCTCCGTGATCTCCGATATGTTTGCGGAACTCCTTCTTCATTTCTTTTTTCAGTCTGTAGTTTGCCTCGAGTACGTTGACATTTTTTTGTAATTTTTGCTGCAGATTACGGACAGACTGTATGCACTGCCACAGTTAACATGTTATGCTCCACCCTCTTGTGTCACTTCTGGTTGCAAAAAAACAAGATGACAACAGCCAAAATGCCAAATTAGAGGCTTCAAAACGGAAATCCACAAACCAGTGGGTGACGTCACAGTGACTTTTAAAAATATATATATTAAAAATATGGTGTGCAAAGGCCTTTAATCCTTGCAAATTAGTAGTTGTATAGTTTTGTCACGTAACTTCCATATATAAGTTACGCCACTTCTGGTGTTTTTTTTGTTTTTTTTAACCAAACAACGAACTTTTCTTAAACTTAACTAGGTAGTTTTATTGCCTAGGCCTAAACAAGTCGATCTATTCCTAAACCTAACTAAGTAGTTTTATTTGAAAAGACTAGAGCGGAAATTGACACATGCGTCACGCGTTGCAGGACAATCATAGGAAAACGAAGGAAAATACGTTGTTCAAAGTCGTGCTGAGCGTCACGAAAAAAGAGGGAAATTTGTGTCTATATGTACATAACTCAATACATTAAATTTCATGACTATTTCACAAACTGCTGTGCAACTGGGCTGGTTATTCTGTCCGAGTCCTTTCATGTCCATAATTTTTACTGTAACTTTGTCACCTTCTGACCTCAAAGCATGTTCACTTGATACGTTCTGACACAAGCACTTGACACTTGCCCTCTCTATTGAGTTCCCTAGATGACAGAAAGCTATTTGACAATGTTTCGAGGATGACCTATTGAATTTCTTTTGCAGATAAAGAGCCTCTCACGCATGCAGCCTCTCACTGCATGAATGTCACATGAAAAGAGTATTCTCTGTCCCATAGGAAGCTTTTGTAGATATCACCTTAATGTTAGGTGTTGCATCAGAAATTTGTTGAATCTCGTAAATGAGGAGTCCTTTATTTTCATTAGTTGATAAGTGAGAGCCGCATCATGCAGCAGTGTAAAACGAGATATATCTTTTTTTTTCTCTTGGGAGACTGTAGTATTGCCTGAGCTGTAAAGCCGCACTGGAAATCCCTGCTATGCTGATGAGGGTTTAAAAAGGAATAGCTCATATAATGGGGTGATCCTGGGTGACTTATCCAAATCCCTCACTCATCTTCTTTTATTGCTGTTCACTTTGTCCCCTGTGGCCGCTCCACACATGGTGGGTGAGCAACGCCGGAGAAATCCTCAGTGTACTGCCTTTTAATTTGATCTGCTCAGGTTACGTCTCACTGGAATAGACAGCCAGTTATCACAAACACATTTTTGAGTGCCGATTTTGAGTCCAAGTTTAATAATAACCTAAAACTTGATGAATCAAGACGTCTCCTTTTTGATATTTTTTTTTCATGAAGGACATTCATTCATGTGTTAGCCCAGTAAGTAACATTAGAAGGCATGACAGGAAATGATGTTCAGCCTGTTTGCATGAAAACAACAAACACTGGACTTTTAACCAGTAGACCCGTATTCGAGACCGTTTTTTGACCAGTGTTTTGTTTTGTAAGTTACGTTAGTGACTTTTTTTTTTTATTGTGTTGTGTTTTTTATTGACGTTTGTGACATCTTTTCTGTAGATGTACTACGTTGTTTCCATTTACTTCTTTCACTTACTTATTTTAAGCCCAAACATGATTGTTAACCCTTACCCTAACTAAGTGGTTTTCTTGCCTGAACCTAACTGCAGACATTTGCATGGTGTACAAATGACACACGAAAAAAGACAAAAATGCATAGTCATGACATATGAAATGTCCGTGCAATGTCGTGGTATTTATACGTCTTCCCGTGAGACCGGGTTGGTTTAGCTAACCGTAACCGGTCTCCTGGGTGAAAGGATCAGAACATCCTGAAAAAAATTTGAAATTCATGTCTATGTACACAAATCAATACACTAAATTTTATGACTATATCACAAACTGCTGTGCGACTGGGCTGGAATAACATAATGCTGCATGAGTGGCTCTGATTAGATTCATTGAAATCAGCCATGCATTGCTTTCTATGTTGTCCATGTAAGCTAAAACGTCTTTTTTTAAAACGTGTGAACTCCCTACACCCACCGCCGTCACCTCACCCCTTTCTCCCTTCAGCTACAATATGTGCTTTATTGATCACAAGGCTCTTACTTGGATTGCTGTTGTAGTTAGATGTCATTGCTGCAGCAGCCTCACAAACAACACAGGAGACTTCTTCGGTAGCAGCACGCATTAGCTGTACATGCACTTTCATTTTGCAGGTTGCTGAAAATGCATTCGGGCAAGATTGTAACTTTTTTTTTTGTTCACTTGATTAGTAGACAGTCTGTCTATGTCCACTTGGATGTCCTGGTGAAGAGAGTTTGCATTATAATGAGTGATGACTGTCCTAGTCGAATATTTTAGATCCTCACTTAAGAGAGAGGAGCGCTTATGTCCAGACAAAAGTCCTTGCCGTGTGCTTGAGGTGAACTTAAGACATCTTACACAAAAGAGAGAGGCAATTAAATATTGATTGGACCTGAAGAGGAAATGGATGGGGTCGGCCGCAGTGAGCAGGACAAAACCCAACAAATTAATGTAGCATGTTTCCTTTAATCAAGTCAAAAAATAATTAAATACAGCTGACAATCAGTGGACGGATGTCCTCGGATTTAATTTCCCTTAAATAACCTTTGCCAAGTCTCTAAAGTAGAAGTGCCTCCTCGCTGTTTTGAATTACACTTAAAGGTCCATGAAAAGTATTAATATTGACCAATGCATGTTTTGGCAAATGGCCATTGACGCATTCCAAGCAAACCGGATTTGTGCTGTCAGGCTTTATTCTATACCTACGCCAAATGGCTACTGTCTGAGGTTTGACAGTGACACCTAAAACTGTTTTCTTGCTTTAACAATTCACTGGTCATTACTGTTGCTACATCTGTCAAGCTTTCCATTCTAGCACAATTTACAATGATAACAGATGGCAGGTTTAGGCTACCACTTGAAATTCATGGTCATCTTTTAAACAATGGGTCCTTGATTTCAGACAGAGGTAGAGACAAAAGCAGGCTCTTCATGCCTAGGTGTCGATTTTGCCGGCTGAAATTAATATTAGCTGACTAATTAAGCTAACGTTAGCTCCATGAGTTAATTGTAGCACGTATAGCTGATTTGTTATGAATTTTCAAAATGTTAAACTTTACAGTAGATGGTTGCTGTAGCTCCACCAGCAGGACTATTGGCCCACAAAGCCAGTTGATGAAGTTTGGCATAAGACTGCACCTTTGTGCAAGGTTAAGTTGATTTTCATGCATGTGAAGACAGATTTCCTGGTAGGAAGAAGAAGGAGAAGAATATTGACAAAAACAGCAGAGCTGCTGGCCGGTTCCTAATAAGATTTTAGACTGTTATTTCATTCATATAACATAATCCTGTTTGGCTGTGTAGTTCACAGACTTGTTTAAAGGAACAGTGTGTTACATTTCGGGGATCTACATTTTGACAGCCATCTTGACATGTCATTGCACGGTAAACACAGGTGTAATTAATAACATTAATTATAGCTCTGTTCAATTTAGGTGGACCAAGGCCCTGGTATTGTGCAGGCTGGCTCACTGGAATGGCCGTGATACACTAGAACAGGACCATTAATGTTATTAATTACACCAATGTTTACCCTGCAATTACATGTCAAATTGGCTGCTGTGAAAAGGGCCTAGTAGCAAATGTAATATAATATTTATAACTATGATTTAATTAGTGTATATTCTTCTGAAACTAAGAATCTTGGTGTTTTTCATCAGCTCAGAATGAGCCCTTCATATCTACGTAGAGAGCGGGTCCTCTTTACGGGGTCCACCATGACCCTTTTGTGTTTTTACGTTACTTGAAGGCTACCGTGGTTCTCGAACACACTTGTGTGAAACTGCGGTAACGTGAGCCGCAGAGTGCAAAACCGTGGTACCGCCAGCTGCCATCTGACATCTGTTGCTTCTAAAGTTGTGTTATTGCGGTATGGATGGCCTCTGAGCGATGCAAACAGTGCTACCACGGTTTTGCACTCACGTTACCGCAGTCTTGGAAAGAGAGGAGTGAGCGGACGGGAACTCAGTTGGTTGCAGTCTGCAACCACACCATTAGATGCTGCCAAATCCTACACACTGTTCCTTTAATCCATATGATTAACATTAAAAGAGAAAAAAGTTTGTAGGGTATTTTTGGCAAACGTAGTAACACTTCCTTGGGTAACGTTGGCTGAGTTTGCTGGAGTGTAAATGTCCCTAAAATCCAATAAAAAGCAGGACAGAGATGCTAACGTTAGCATACACTCAAAAGTAATATTAATATAATAATATAATATTAATATCCTGTACCGGCATCGACACACAAAGGGAAATACTACACAGTGGATGTGCTCGTCCTGAATGGGGCTTTCTTATAACTTAATCTGGAAGTAATGCTTGATTATTAATGTAGATATAACCTAATTAGCCGGACATGCTAACGGACATTAAAGCAGATAGGCACAATGTTAAATCCATTCCTTGCACTTTTGCCCTACGTGTTTGGTTTTGGAGAAGCTAAAAAAGGACACCACCCTCCAAACTCTTACGGAGTAGCTATCTACGTGCAAGGGGAGAAATACAAAGCTTGCCAGGCCTGTTGTGCTTACAGTTGTTAAACTGTGATTGGACAATTGCTCCTCAGGGGAGGGGACATTGAATTGCTCTCTAAAATAATTCTGTTTCTTTCTGCTGGCAAGTAGGAGTTTCAATCGGTGCTCCACGGTGCACTTTATAACACTGATTCATTTGCCCGAATTGTGAGTGTACAAATTAGACTCAGATTTATTTCTCTCTAGGCCATTTAATCGCTCCACTGTAAATCTATTACGAGGGGGGGGGGAAACATGAGGGGTAATTCAAGCACAGCAGGCTCAGCCACAGACTTCCAGAGCAGGTGTGAAGATACAGTAGAGAGGCTTTATTAAGTCGGTGTCAGGTAAACAGGCTGCAGTAGAGAGAGAGAGAGAGAGAGAGAGAGAGAACAAGTAGCAGAGGTAGGTGTCATTCTGACAGGCAGCACACAGAGGAACAGGAGTTGCAGTGCCGGGGATCAAGAAGCACCTGCTGCTCCCTCAAGAGCTCTTCAGCAGCATGGAAATGCGGAGAAAAAGAAGACAATAAACACTCTGCCACGCAGCGAACAAATAATTCTGCCGGGGCGTTTTGAGAAGGGAGCCTAATAATGGCATGAGATGTGTTTCCAATTCCGTCTCTGCAGAGACCGTAATCACATTATGCATAACATTTTTGCGTCTGAATACAACTCGCCCTTTTACCTGCACAGTGGGACGGCGCAACGTGTGGGGCTCAATTTGCAAATGTCAATCCTGCTCTCCTCTCGCAAGCCAGGGTGGCACACTCAAAAACACACTTCAAAAAGTTACACATTTATGTATGTGCAGTTTTAGTTCTCTTGAAGCTGCAAATGGCAAGGGGGCATTGTGATACAGCCACACTGTCTCACAGCAGTTTGTGAGATAGTCACAAAATTGAATCTATTTGATTCGTGTACATAGACACAAATTTCCCTTTTTTTTCGTGATGCTCAGCACGACTTTCAACAACGTGTTTTTTCGTGCGTTTTCCTACGAATGTACAGCAACACGTGATGCAAGTGTCTTTTCAAAATGAAACTACTTAGTTAGGTTTAGGAAAAGATCGCTGTTTGGGTTGAAATAACACCAGAAGTGGCGTAACTTAAGTACAGAAGTTACGTGACAAAAACTACCTAGGTAGGTTTAGGATAAGATCATGGTTTGTGTTAAAATAACTCCGGACGTGCTACAACTTAAGTACAGAAGTTATGTTTGACAAATAAATTACCTTTGACATGTGGTTTCACACAGGACACGATCACTGGTCTATTGGGCGGTCTCCTGGGTGTTTTTTGATCCACCCATCCACCCCGACCTCCTCCCTATGCGGAATTTGCTGCCCTCTATACTTCCCTGTTCACAATTACATGGATTACGTACAAACTGATTTTGTGTTGACCATCACAAAAAAAACACCTTGAAATTCATGTCTATGTACACAAATCAACACATTATATTTGTTACTATTTCACAAACTGCTGTGCAACTGGGCTGGATACAGAGACACACACCTACATCACATACATAATAATTAAACTATGTTAACTAAGAAATCATGTAGCAGTGGTACACCACTGCAAAGCCAAGTGAGCTCGCACTTGAGCAGAGGTCAGCACTGAAATGATGACCGACAGAGGCAATCATGGCTCGATTGTGGGACTTTCCCACAGCACTGTACGTGTTTATTATGCACCCTGGGCACATCACTTTAGTGGGCTAACTCCTATCGATTCCTCACTCTGCCTCACTACCCGCAACCACTTCTTTTTAAACTCACCATTGCCCATGCATCACGGCTCCTGCACAAATCAAAGGGGAATGACTACAGGACTCATGTGGAATCCCTAAATGTTATATTAGCGCTATCAACCCTGCCTCTCTAAAGAAAGAAAGTTGGCCTTTATATATGTAAGGAGCAAGATATAAAAACAGAAAGGAAGGGAAGAGTGATAATTGTTCAGATTTAATGGTAAATCATTTTTAATGCCTGTGTAATGTTATGTAATGTAATGATTGTACAGTGAACATTATCTTGCAGTTTTTAAAGCGCTTTTAAATCTTCACTTTTCAGATCGCTATTAAAGACACACAACTTAGACACATTCAAAATAAAACATTATGAGCCAATCAATTTTCTGTTCTCCAACAGTAAAAAAAAATAGTCTGCAAACGGTTCCCTCTCCCAGTCATCTTCATGATGTTTTAACATCTCTCTTTCTCATGCCACCCATAGAAGCCATTTTTGAGGGAATTATACTCAATCTTCTAATAGTTAATATTGGGATTATATCATTGATTGATTATATAAATACAGTATATACAGTGGTGGAAGAAGTGGGGGAGACTGGGGGCGATTGTGACATGGGGCAACTTAAAACAATCAATTCCTCCAATCAGAAACAAGCTAGAGTGATGACACTAAGGGGCCGTACACATGCCGCATTTTTTGCGCCCTCAAATCTATTGTTGCCAATGTAGACGCGCGGCAGGCATGCTCAAACACAGGAGTGATGCTGTCGCAAAGCACAAGCGTTCCCAAGCAGCTATTTTTCAGGGCGCAATGGCTGCGCCCAGAAATGAACACAGTTCAACTTTTGGAACGCTGCAGCGCGCATTGCATGTCATGTGACGAGATTTGGTTGCTTAGTAACGGCAGGTGCGACAGTAGCGCAATATCCGAAGCACCTTGGATAAAAGGATGAAAGCACCGTGGCTGGCACTTTCCATGCGTTTTTAGACGTGCCATGTGTACACTCTGCACATGCTCCGTGGGATTCTCTCTCTGCCCGTGGAAAAGGAGCAAGATCATGTCACCTCAGCAGAAGTTTTCAACAAGTTTAGATGACCTAAAACTAAATCTTACATCAATTTTAATCTCTAGGTTATTGGTTAACATTAACAACCAATGGTAATATACAGTAGGTGTTGCTAGCTAATACACAACATTTTATAATGGATCCACATGGCCCGATGTAAGCACCTTGTTTGTCTGTGTTGACATACTGAAAATGAACATATTTCACTACATTGAAATAAAAATTTAAAATTAAATTAAATTCAAATTTGGGTTTTAAAATAAATGTGTTCTAGTATAGCCGCTCTTCAATTAACATACTTTTTTGTATAAAATAATGTGTGATTTATATGTGTTCAAACAATATTATATATAAAGAGAATGTGTGAATATTATATATGTATATATATTAGGTGTGTTTTTTAACAGCCACGGCTGTGTCTCTAGTCATTAGTCCTCGTGTCTCACTTGCTCTTGTTTCTGTCTCTGTATGTGTGTGTGTGTGTGTGATGTGGGTGTGGCGCCTCTCTCACTCTCCCTGCTCCCTGATTGTTGTTCAGCCAACACACCTGCTCCAAGCGTGACACACCTGCAAGCCATCTACAGTACTCATCTACTCTGCAGCTATCAACCCGATATCTTCATCCACTCATCGCCAGCTCGTTGTTTCAGTCACAGCAGTAGATCACATCTCAGGCTTCTTGAATTGTGTACGTTATCTCTCATTTGTTTGTTCTGGTTTGTGTCTAACCCTGTCACTCTGTGGCACTGTGCCTGCCTGCTGCTCCGCCACGCTTCACCAGCCACCTTCTCCCCCCCCCTCTGCCTCCACCAGCTGGACTTTCCCCCCTCATTCACCGTCATCCCTGGAACCCAGTCATTAAACCGTGTTTTTTTTTTTAATCCAATTCATTCTGTGTCTGAGAGTCTGTGTGTCCTGCGTTTCGGTCCCCCACTGATGCTCGGTTCCAGTGAAATGGTCCCTGTCAGTGTTTTACTATTACATATGGTGTTTTTAGATTAATATTGCTGATGCATTAATGTGCATGTTGCATTTCACTGCTGTAGATGTTAAAGGTTGAATTCAGTTTAACTACTTTATATTCTGTGGGAATTTTCTTGACACATAAAGCAACACTTAATCCTTCAGTTTATCAGAAAAAAATATTTTCTTTTGTTTTCACTGGAAAGGAACGGTATGGAAAATTGTAATCTGGAATCTAACTAAAGCTATCAAACAAATGTAGTGTTGGCCAAAAGTACAATATTTGCCTGTGAGATGTAATGGAGTAGAAGTATACAGTTGAGTAAAAGGGAAGTCAAATTGTACCTTGAAATTGTACTGCGATTGCTTACAGACACTAAAAAGTGAATGCTTAGACAAAAGCATAAAAACCTTAACATTTGAAAGCATGCCTTAACTGACATGAACATTGTTATTGTATTATACTGTAAACAAACTACAGCAACATATTGCGCAATTACTTTAACTGACATGAACATAGTTACTGACAAACAAAATATAGTATATTGCAATCAGAAACCTCTAACTTTCTCTCCAAAAATTGGCCTCTATTGTCGTGCACACCAAAGAGCAAACCTGAATCCTACTTGAAGTGTTCAAGCTCTGATTTCTAAGTGATCTAATTGGTTCCAGGTGTTTTCACAGGTGCATTCTGGGTGTAGGTAATTGGTAATTGAGTGTGGTATTTCAGTGATTAGCAAACAACCCACACAGCTTCTAGATAATCTTCTGTAGTTATTTGCAAAAAAAAGTATGTTTTAGAAGTTAAAACAGTGTAAAGCAGACTTATGGTTTAGCATACCTGGTCAACATGAGTTAGTGGTTTCAATAATTGTGCCACAAGTACCAGTTTTTGTGTCTTGGCAATTGCAAAAAAAAAAAAAAAAAAAAGTATGTGGACCAAAACATGATATTCTTCTGTTTTAATGCTCACTAATGCATTTCCAATATACATTGAACCATATGGTACATACAGTATATTATTGACGGGGTAACATTTTCCACAGTGACAGCAGGAGAGCGTGTTATTTGAATAAAGCATATGGGAGCCTGAGAACATTAGGAGCCAAAACGTGTTTGATAAGAATGAAATGAAACTGACTTTTACCACCATATACGGTATTGTTTCATATTGCTGTTTTGTAGCTGAAGCAGCAAAGACATTCAACAAAATACAAGGTGTAAAAAAAATATAAATGTTTGATGAAGACCAAATTTCAGTGACAGTAAAAAATCTATTATAAAATAGCAAATAATATAAACATCCTTCTATGTTATTAGTGTAGAGTTCAGCAAACACAGCGAGGAGGAGACAAAATGAGGGTTCTGAAATGCACCATGAACCTCCAGGTAATAGACTCTCATACTCCATGAATGAATGTCAGTGATGGTGGAGAACACCATTACACGTGTTTCCATTCTTCATCATGAAGGAAAAAATACCATTTGTTTCATTGCTTTTAAAATGAAAGTTATGCTCCATTGAGATACTCCTGTGGTAATGGATTGTATTCTACAATATCATTCGCAGTTTTGCCTCTTTATAATAAATCAAGTACTTTCAGAGGAAGGTACTACTGCAGAACAACTGATGATTTTTCCTAAGGAGCATGCTGGTCTTTCTTTTGCCACTAGGGCTGTCAATCAATTAAGATATTTAATCGTGATTAATCGCACATTTTTTTATCCGTTCAAAATGTACCTTAAAGGGAGATTTGCCAAATATTCAAAACTCCTATCAACATGGGAGCGAGAAAATATGCTTACTTTATGCAAATGTATGTATATATTTATTATTGGGAATCAATTAACAACACAAAACATTGACACATATTGTCCAGAAACCCTCACAGGTACTGCATTTAGCATAACAAATATGCTCAAATCATAACATGGCAAACTGCAGCCCAACATGCAACAACAGCTGTCCGTGTGTCAGTGTGCTGACTTGACAATGGCTTGCCCAAAACTGCATGTGATTATCATAAAGTGGGCATGTCTGTAAAGGGGAGACTTGTGGGTACCCATAGAACCCATTTTAACTCACATATCTTGAAGTCAGAGGTCAAGGGACCTCTTTGAAAATGGCCATGCCAGTTTTTCCTCACCAAAATGTAGTCTATGTTTGGATTGATTTGTTATTTAGCTTCCTTCGCAACAAGCTAACATGACATGGTTGGTACCAATGGGTTCCTTAGGTTTTTTAGTTTGATATGATGCCAGTATCTTCACAGGCTTTGAAACTGAGTCAGCTACAACCTCCGAAAGATTGAATAGCGACGGCGGCTTGTCGCAAATAACGTTCAAGAAAATAGTGCTGTTAAATTAAATTTGCAATAACACGGTATTATCGCGTTAAATTAGACAGCCCTAGTTGCAACAGAAAGAAAAAGCATCACAAAATAGTGATTTCAAAGAGCAACCAACCAAACACGTCAAAAACAAATCAGCAACCAGTTGCCTGCGCTTCTTCCAATCTGCATTCAGAGCCAATCGTCCTTATCCTGCGTGGGTCATCTTGAATCAATGGACAGTAATGCACCAACAAGGCCGTTGTCAGACACACCTCCCCTACAAAGGCTACAGCAGAGCGGCAAGATTGAAGATGGCTCGGCTCAGTGCTGGAATTACCAGGTGTGACGACCTCCCCTGACAAACACACACATACACACACACACACACACACACACATGAGGGATTTGCTTGACTTAATGCAAAACATTATTCAAGCACTGGGTCACATCATGTGAATTCAGGGTGTGATTACTGTATGTGCATTAGCCACAGAGAGAGAGATGGATACCTTCTCATGCTGCATAAACAGTCAGTGGCTTTAGGTTACCTGGCTGTTTGGGAAGATGCTAAAAGCTTTTGTGACTCCTTAGACTGAAGGTCTAAAAAAAGCCCAAATTGGATCAGATTATGATGGTCCCGCGTCATTTTACTACACTCTACATTTTCATTCTCGAGCGGGTCGAGCGAGTTATTAATATAAGGACATCTCCTGGATGATGCAGGGAAAAAATCCCCCTGCATTTTGATTTACAGGGGAATCGGGAAGGATTATTTTCCATTAGCAAGTCCTGCCAGGTGTTGAGACTTCAAGTAAACATCTTTCAACCTCCGCTCGACTGACAGGGCTTAACAGTGGAAGTGTTTGTATCCACCGTATTCAAGACAGTATTAAATTCCATTTTAAGGTCTTATTCAGAATATGCTGCTTACAAGCACATTTTAGTTCAGTCCTCTGAAATCCTTTTATCCTTTCACAATACCAAATAATACAAAAAAAATGTCGGGTGCTTATTGTGTGCCAGAGAGTTTCCTGACTTTTTGGTCTATCACTTAACATTAAATATACATAGTGAACATCACAAACTGCACGCTTGAAATTTCAAGAGCAAGAACTCGTGGGGGACGCTGTTGATGGTGAAGAGAAAACACGAAAAAGGGCTTCGCCTTTGAAATTGTGTAGTATTATGGAAACTACAACAGCGCCCCTGTCTCTTATAAATTACATTTATATACTACTAATTTGTTTTACCAATTAAATTTTGTGAGGAAATGTAATTGCTGTTCCCTGGCAACGCCAAGATCGTTCCCATTAACTAATTGCCATGAGTGCCTAAACATAACCATAAAAGAACATTAATCATGCTTTGGTCGCTATGAGTGGATATTGTATTGCTAGAAAGCAGATATCTACATTTTTACCTTGTTTCCTCATTATGCTGATAGAGAACATAATGAGGATGGCATTAAGCTTCTTACAAAAATGCATTTGCTGTTACAAATTAGTCGTATTAAGCATCTAAATGACTTGACAACAGACAAGAGCAACATTATTCTGTTTATGACCCATTATCCCAGCTGAAGTTGACATATCACTGCAATCATAATTATTAGGGCCAATTCACAAAACTGTGATTAAGGAGGACATATTATGCCTATTTTCAGGTTCTTACTTGTATTTTGGGCTTCTACTAGAACATGTTTACATGCTTTAATGTTCAAAAAATGCTTTACTTTTCTCATAACGTCTTTTCACCCTCTGTCTGAAACGCTCTGTCTGAGCTCCTGCCCCGCCTCCTCTCAAAAAGACCATTCTGCTCTGATTGGTCAGCTGGCCCTCTGTTGTGATTGGTCAACTGAACCAAACCCTTCGGACTCCACTCCAGCTCCACTCTCACTAGTTTTGTTTGAGGGCATACCAAACTAGCCGCTAGGCAGGTACTATACAAATACTGTATGTTACTTGGTGACATCACTAAGTTACAGAAGAAAAGGCAGGACTTCAAGATAGGCCTTTCATGTGGTTCTGGAGCAGTGTTTCTTTGGCGGAGAGTTAACTCCCTGTGGGGTGGACTTTGGGTTTTGTAACTTTGAAGACCTTTTAAATGCACGAAAAACCTATACAAAACACTAAAAGAAAAGGGGAAAACACAAAGCATAATAGAGTGCTACAGGAATGAGTCCTAAAACATGGAAATGAGTTAGCATTTCAGCACTTCTGGTTCCCTTGTCTGGAAGTCAATGTTTTTTTTTAATGGATTTTTAGTTGGATGCCTGAAATAAGATCTTTGGTTAACACAAGCTTGTAAGTATCATAAAAGTGTGTTTGACACAAAGCTTATTTTCCGCTATAATCCAAAACCCAATGGAAAAATACCATTTTTCTTTTGTCAAGGTACCCCAGGGTGATGCTAACTTGCTGGTTGGCCTACAAAAATACGTCATCTCTGCACCACTCTATAGGTCCCATTTAAATAATTCTATATTACTGTATGTGCCAATCCAAACATTAAATGTGAAGATTGTGATGTAGAGTAACAACAGTTAGAAGATCTTGGGAAAAAAATAACTCAAAGGATCCTTGAGCATTACAATAACTATAGCTGCATACTGCAAGTGATGTATTTCTTGTGCTTGTGTTGTTTGACTTTACAAACAAAACAAAAAGTTATTTATGGATTTTCTCCAATTTAAGATCCACATAAAAATTGGCAGTTTGGACTTTGGGGAAGTTCAGCCCAGATATCGGCAATTCATAATTGATGTGAATAAACATAATCTCCATATCAATGACATTCAAATGACTTTCACATTAGCTTGAATCTATTAATTCACTGCAGCCACCAAAGGCTTGTGGGGTGTTTGTCACATGTGGCAGCTCTCCAAATGGTCCCTTTACAACAATGGCATTAGGGAGTCACTGGTGGTCATAATGAAGCAAGCGCTCTGATGGCAGTTTAAAGATGTCACTGACACAGGAGGGCTGATGGTTTTCGGGTAGTTTTTTTAGTAGGTTGACAGCACTGAGACACTTAACACTACTCACATGTCATCTGAATCGAGTTGGCGACAGTTAACTCCACTCTGTGATGCCTGACTGGTTAATGAGAAGCCTGCTGTGGGGTTGACTAGTAAATTATATGAGAGCTGAATCTGGAAGGTAATAACAATAAAAAAAGATATTCATACTTGAAGGATGATGTTAAAACCAGATCATAGAGTGTGTGACAACATTAAATGCATATTATACTGGCTCTCGGTTTTAGGTAGGAGGAAGAGTAAGTTAAAAATCCAGGCTGCATTTCCAAGTGATGTTTTTTTGCCTCATCAGTAAAAGACATTAAAGCTGCAGTCGGTAACTTAAAGCAAATATTGTTCAAAGCTTTTTTTATAAAATGTTCCTCTGCCCTTCTCTTGTGCTCCTAATGGCATTAGCAAGATTTCACCGTGCAGAAGGAAAACGACCAATCAGATCCGAGCTGTCTGCAAAGCAGCTGTCAATCACTGCTTGCGAAATTCGTGAACTCCGATCAAACGGTCAGACTAGGCAGCGCTGATCAAATATGAATCAATATTCTGTTACTGTACTGACTATTTCTTGCCTCAAATGTTTTCAGAAACATGCTTTAGTGTACAGTTTAGCTGTAAAATGAGAATGTTTGCTCCGGCTGGTGGGCGGTGCTTGGTTTTGGCTCTACTGTTTCTTAACATGACAGCTTGGCAGTGGCGTAAATATCGATGGGGCAACCGGTGCAGAGCAACGGGGCCCAAAAATCACATTCCTACACCATGTCCGCACTGAATCCGTTGGTCTATACACACTTCTGTTACGTCATGTAAGCAAACTACGTAGGCTACCTATTATCAGCGAGTTTGAGATCAGACTCTCCAGACTGGAGACGTAACCAATTATCTTCCTTTGTTTGTTCTTTTTAAACAGAAAACACGTTTAACATTATGATATTAACTGAAAATGAAACTCTCAGCTCCCTGTTGATCTCCGTCCAGCCAGCTGCCACCTTATTTACGTTTTTGTAGTGAAATAGGAGGTATCATATAGATAACTCCTCATTTCAACTTCACCAATCAGCCGCTCCTGGTCCATTGAGGCAATTTCAAGGCGAGCGACAGGAATTAATGGAAACAGCTGGGCGTCTGACAAAAGTTCAGCTCAAATCGGCGTGTCGTGTCGCGCTGCGTCACTCACGGCTAGGACACTCCAATAAAAAAGGACATGGTTCTTAATCAGTGTTGTTAATGACTTTGTGGAGCAAAAGACCTGTATGATTAACTTCTAATGGGTGAGTACTGGTTTCTTTTTGTCATTATAGAGTGGGATCAGGGATTTAAATTCATAGCACTGTATGTTACGTCTCATATGTTAGGAAATGTACACCTACTAAAATCTGTGTCTGTGATAACATTTGGCTGCTGAGTCCAGGGCCTGCTGTTAAGTAAGTGTTGATAAATTTGGCGCTCCGGCTGCTGTCCGTGGTGCTGATCTAAGGCTGGTTTGCAGTATGAGAGCTGCATGGTGAGCCTTTCATGGTGGCATAGCAATTTTCTGCTTTGCAATTGTCTGGAGTGGTTGTGTGTTTACGTGCGTGTATCTGCTTGTGTTGGGCCAAGAACAAAATTTGCACTGGAGCCAACTACAATTATGTTACGCTGCTGCAGCCGGGTCACAAACTTTCTCATTTTACAGCTAAACAGTACACTAAAATACGTTTCTGAAAACATTTGTGGCAAGAAATAGGATTTAGAGTAACAGAGTCTTTACTCATATTTGATCAGCGCTGCCTAGTTTGACAGTTGGATCGGAATTTGGAAGTTTTGCGAGCAGTGATTGACAGCTGCCCAGAGACTCCTCAGCTCCGATTGGTTCTTTTCGTTCGGGTGTGGGGGAATCTTGCAAATGCTGTTAGGAGCAGTAGGAGGAGGCGGAAGAACATGATTTCTTTCACAGATTATCTGTCTCACTCAGTACTGTCAGGATATAGGGACAGTTTTATAAAAATAACTTTTCATTTTATTTTCTCAAAGTTACCTACTGCAGCTTTAATTCATTGAACTGATGATGTAACTTATTTCACCCGGGATGTTGATAAGTTACAAGCTTCAACAAGCAACAGTTCACAATTTTACAATTGCTTAAATCTGTATTTGTAAATGGTATTAATTATAATGGCCATCTGTTTATACATGCAGGGAATAGATTGCTCTTCCACACTCAGGAGAAGCCACGACCATTCTAAAACACAGGTGGCATCTGAATATGAACGTTTAGCATTTCGCTCTGTTGCAATTCCCATCATGAGCTGCATTTCTGAAATGAATGAAATAGCCTCTAATGTGAGGATTCAGCAGTCCTGTGTTTTCATAGCGATAAGGTTTCCTCAAATAAAGGATAAATAAATGAAATGATTTGCTCAAATTAGACACCAAATTAGACACTGCATTTTGGCCGGACGGGCTAAATGTGGTACAATGCTCAGCCAGCACACCAAAAGATAAAGGGTTATGATACTCAGCAGAGACTTGCCCGACCCTGTTTTTTAATAAGGGCTGACTATGAGCTGCTGAGATCTGTAGCGCTGTGTATTTCCACTGGGACTGTGCTGTGTATCGACCCCATACACCGGCTCACCCATGACTGAGTATTGCTTGCTTATTTCCCTCACTAACCATTAAACACCCCTTGCCTGGTTGCATCTCAGTTTACTGGATGTAACAAATTATTTACTGAAATTAACAACCAGATCTCTCCATCTAAGATCCTTGGCAACATATTTTCAACTGATTGTTGAAGTATTTGCCATTATAATGCTCTTGTGTTCAATTTATGCACCAGTGAGTTTGCAGTGAGTGGGTGGTGCAGTCTCCCCCGAAATCCCATTGTTGGATTTGCTCGGCAGATGTTCATTTTCAACCCACTTGTAAATCTATACGGACATTCTGGGGTTTACTTGATCACTCGACTCCCCTCTGTGTTTCTTGTTGCATAATGTCCAAACACATCCTGACGTTTTTGATGAAAACATGTGTGTGATGAGATATAATTTGTCTTATTGAGTCTCACATCTGAATCCATGTTTGTCTGAAAATAACTTAGACTCAAATGAGCACCAGAATCACCCCGATTCTAAATTACCTGTGTGTTTGTGCAGGGCCGGCTTAAGGCATTTAGGCCATAGGTCACCTAGGGTGCCACCTTCTGGGGTGGGGGGAGGGGGGGTTGCCCTCTTAAAAAAATACAATAAAATAAAAAATAATGATAAAAACAAATTCCGCATTGAGGTAACAAATGAACAAATAAAGAAAGAAGGAAAGAACACTTTTCACCCCTGTAACTCTCTTTCTCACACTACTTCATCTGCCCGGCCATACTTATTTGTTAATAAAAGCGTAAATTGTAGTGAAATTGACTAATGATATCAGGTACCAATTGTTTATTTATATTATAATAAATACAGTTATTAATAAAAAATAAAAATCGTAATTTTTTTGTCTTAAAACCATTGTGATTTACAGGGCTAGGGTTAGGATTCTGGGGATTCTGAATTTCACCCAGGGCACCAAAAGGGCTAGAGCCGGCCCTGTGGTTGTGTGTACATCTGCAAGGAATACCAGAAAACCAGCCTCACTTTGACGCTACTAAATAGGAGCTATACTCTTGGGATGTTACATCATAAACTTGAAGGAAATGTTAAGAATATGTCTTTTCTCGCTCTGACAAGATTTCCGGAGCAAATCTAATCAGCTTTCAAAAATAACTAAACCCTTGTCTGTCAGCAAAACCTGTTGAAAAGAGGCAGTTAAATGTGTGTCACCTTTTGGCTTGCCCAATTTTTTAAAGTGTATTAAGGATTGGAAGCCAACTCGTCTTCTGGGCTTCTTTTGAAATATATTGGAAAATGTTGGTTCCACGGGGCACAAGGGCCTAGAGGAAGAGTTGGTGGATATTTTTGATCCACTTGAAACACCCACAGTTCAATTAGAACACTGCAGCTGTGCACAATTACATGACACTTGCCCTAATCATTTCCTGTCTGAGTATCTTTATCATTTAGGCTTTTCTTTTTTTTTTAACTTAAAGTACATTCACTTTGACATGACTTACATCCTTGTGGTTACAACAATTAGTTAAAGGGATAGTTTGGGTGTTTTGAAGAGGGTTTGTATGAGGTACTTATCCATAGTAAGTGTATTACTTACAGTAAGACGGTAGTCAGCACGCCCCCAGTTTGGAGAAACAGACAGGAGAACCTACACTGGAGCAAAGCTCACCTTAATAAACCTCAATATAGCATACACTTAAACTGATATAGATTATTTAAGTGGGTTTTTCTTTTATTTGGCTAGAATATGTTTTGCTGCTGGCCCCTTCCGCAGCAGTACATTAAATTTGCTCCCGTGCTGGTACTCCTGTCTACTTCTCCAAGCTGGGGGCTTGCAGACCGTCATATAATGTAGGTAATACACCGACTGTGGATAAGAACCTCATACAACCCCACTTCAAAACAACCAAACTATCCCTTTAACACAAGAAGTTTTAGTGACATATCCGTGAAATCACCAACTGCAACCAACCGACTCACACCTTAGAAAAGTGCTATAGTAGACCTTTTATTGTTCAGGGGTTCTCAAATGTGTTTTGGGCCAAGGACCCCTGACAGGGGCGAAAATGTTCAAAGGACCCCTTACAATCGTAACACCAATGAAGCGAATGCTTAGCCTACTACCTTTGTACTCTTAGATGCCATGGGAGTTATTAATATTCTAAAACTTTTCAACCAAAATACTTCAGACTTGTATTATACTGACAAACAGAACACATTTGAATAATGTTTATTCCACTTTGTTTTATATTATATTCCGGGTGCTTTGTAATCAGATGTCGCTTTAGCTTGGCTGGCTTCATGGCTTCATTCGCTAGCACCTGAAGATCCTCCTGTTGCTGCTCTCAATAAAACCAAGCTCGATATAACTATCGTCATATTTTTCTCAATTTAGTCTGAGCTTAGTATCTCTTGACAATGTGGACTGACTCGAATATTTCTCCTTGCTCATCAGCCAGCTGGTTAATAAACTAAATGAGGCTAAGCAGCAGGAACAGTTCGTTGCACCCTGAGTGAAATAACTGATTCATTGATGTGATGCGTTACAATCATATCAGAGTTTATATTGGCCCAAAGCAAACATGGGTGGGAGTAATGGACAAAAAATGCTTGTTTTATTGCCATAAATAGTCCACATCTGTAGATATGAACTTTTGAATGATACAGCGCAATTTAATAATTTATAGTAAATTATTTTGCGGACCCCCTGACAGAGTGCCATGGACCCCCTTGACACACCAACTGAAAGTTTGTGACTTTCTGCAGGATCGATAAAAAGTGCGATGAGAGCTACACTTTTTTAGCAGGTATGAGGTAGAGGCCTGCTGAGAGAAGTGTAAACAGAGGAGGTGGCAGTCTAAATGGAAAGTAATGGATTTACTAAGGGAAGGAGCACATAGGAGTTATTTATTTTTACTCCAGGCTCTAACTTCAGCATCCTTCGCTCTCTCTCGTCTGGGCCATCTTTGGTCTTTGTGACCTGAGCCCCAGACTGTTGCCTCCTCATTATTCATTATATCTGCCGCTCGCATTCCGTCCCACTCTCACTTTTTGAGCTGCCCTCTCTCTCAGCATTCCTCTTACCCTCCAAAAAATCTCTTTCTGTTCAAGAATTTCTTTCTCCATTCAACTTCATTTAAATGCGGAACATGCTGTGAGAAAGCAAAGGAAATTGTACGGAGAACATGAATGGCATGAATGATGGATGAGTAAAGGTCAAATTAATTTTGAACATGTTTAAACAGGAAGATTACCTAATCACATAATTCAGTAATTATGGCATTAATCCTATTGTCTTTGCTCAGAAAAGTGCGTGCAAGATTTGTCAAGCAGTTAAGGAAATTTTACATTACACATAACTGTCATTAAGCTATAAGAGCAGATTTGGGTATGGGTGTGGATCTGAGCAATGCTGAATCTTTCTTAGCAATATTTTTTACAAGCTCCATTGATCTTGTCATCGTGTTACCTGTGAGGACTGAGAAGTATTGTCAGGTTTGTGTATTTTCTTGCCAGAAAAGTAATAGTAGTAAAAACAACTGCAGGGAGCAGTGACAAAAAGCTGCAGTCAAGATGGACTGTTTCTAACAGTCTATACAGGAAGTCTCAGAAACACTCACATCCTGTTTTATCTGATTCCAATTTCATAAAATAAAATGTTTGTTGTATGTATTTGATCCTTTTGTTACATTTGGCTATGTTTCTTTGTCTTTCTCTCTGCTGTACTCATTTTACTGCAGCAGAGCTGTAAGATTTACAGCTCTGCTGCAGTAAAATGAGAGGTTTTCTAATTGGGAATCTGGTGCTCTGAAACACTACCGTTTTTGGACACAACATCAACACAAAATGAAAGTTCCTTGCAGAAATAAAAGTTATAATAATAATGATAATAAAAAGAAATGTTACCAGACCATTCTATTCACCTTGTACTCAGTCTCCAATAATTAGGCTATCTGTCATCATCATGACAGTGTCAATGAACCTTCATATCGCTCAAGTATTTTACATGAAAATTTAGATAAGCTAGAATTCTGTTTATAAATTGGCTGCCCAGATTTGATTGCTGGGCCTGTCCCTCTCAAACTAAAGAAATTCAAAACATGAATCAATAATCAAAATATGCGAGGAGAGAGGACAGCAGAATACAACAGTGTTCATTAATGATATTTTGGACATTTAGACTGTGACATAATGTCAGATGCCTTTTAAAAATTCACATCATCCCGTTTGTTAGCAAACGTTTTGTGTCATATATACGTATATGTTAGGGCTTTCAATCGATTAAATTATTTAATCACATTTAATCGCATGATTGTCCATAGTTAATCGCGATTAATCGCAAATTAATCGCACATTTGTTATCTGTTCAAAATGTAGCTTAAAGGGAGATTTGTCAAGTATTTAATACTCAACATGGGAGTGGGCAAATATGCTTGCTTTATGCCAATATATGTATATATTTATTATTGGAAATCAATTAAAAACACAAAATAATGACATTTAGCATAAAAAATATGCTCAAATCATAACATGGCAAACTGCAGCCCAACAGGCAACAACAGCTGTCAGTGTGTCAGTGTGCTCACTTGACTATGACTTGCCCCAAACTGCATGTGATTATCATGAAGTGGGTATATCTGTAATGTCGTGGGTGCCCATAGAACCCATTTTCATTCACATATCTTGAGGTCAGAGGTCAAGGGACCACTTTGAAAATGGCCAAGCCAGGTTTTTCTTCGCCAAAATTTATTTTCACTTTAGCTTTAAAACTGAGCCCGAAAGATCAATTGCGTTAATGCGTTAAAGAAATTAGTGGCGTTAAAACGAATTTGCGTTAACATGTCATTATCGTGTTAACTATGACAGCCCTAATATACAGTATATGTGATCATTTCAAACCCTAGCCCTATGCCTCAGCTTAGATTAATTTGAGGGTATATGCATGCATAAATTCTCATCAGAAAACATCAGATTATGTGGTGAGTGAGTTCCTCTTCATTCACGATAAAAGTATAATAAAAGCATTTCCTATGCTACAGATGTTGGCCAATTAGCAGTACTTTATAGCGGAGCAACACACTTCCCCTGTGTCAAAGAGTGCCTACAGCTATGCCTGTTGGACTCTTTCAAAACCCCCACATGCATTTACACAGCAACACATTGTATAATTCATCATATGTTTCCTTGATGGGGAAGCCCTTGAAGTTGCAGTGAGTGATTTATGACTTGTAATACAATCTCTGGGTCTTGTCAAATGCTGTAATATATTACTTTGCTTTTGAATCACTGTAGCTGCTTAAGGACTCTCACATCATTCCTTTGGTGTGTCAACAGAAGAGGAATTGACACCATAAAAATCATTAAATCAATTGGTGAATTGATTTGAAGGTTCTAGGAAAGGGCGTACATATGTTAGGGTTAGTCTCACAGAAGAAGTGATGAGATGTCAGTTTAAATAAGACTATGTCCCCTGATACAAGAACTGTAAAGTGTAAATGAGAGTTAATGTGTAAATGTCATTGGGAATTATTAAGAGGCAAAGATGATTACGTCATGTATGAACTGAGAGAAAGGCCTATAGCATTTTTATATTTATTTAGAGTTCATATAAAATGACTCAAGTGACAATGTTAATTGCAGCAATTCTCTCTCTGTTCAACATATTGATATAAATGTGATCAAGAGTCTTGTTTAGAGCGGTTTACGGAGGTCTGGTAACCTCACTTCTTTCTAACTCTGCAGATTTTCTTTTCAAACTTGTAGTCTTCAGCTCCAACTGACATTTCACTGGAAACCACAAATGTCAACCTCGATCATGATGGTGCTGGAGGAAAAGTCAGGGGATCACCAAAGTCATGAGGACACATCATATGGGGACCATAAACCAAAACGTTGGACGAATTGAAATTGTGAAATGTGATCCTGTGGGGGACATGAATATCTAATACAAATTTTATGGCATTCCATTCGATAGTTATCGAGACATTTCACTTAAAACCACGAATTTCAACCCCATAATGGTGCTAGACTCTAGAAACCTTTGGTTGACATTTTAGGGTTTTATGTGGAATAAATTGTATGTCAGAAGGCTATATTGGACGTGCAACAATATAATCAAAGACATTTATTTTTTTCGATTAAATAAAAGCATGTCCATAAACTATATATGTCTGGCCCTTGATGCGATTCTCATTTCCCTTTGGCCTTTAGTGAAATTGAGACTGACACACCTGTGCTAAAAGAAAAGTCTCCAAAGTCATTAGAATATATCACATGGGGACCAAAGAGCCATCGAGTAGCTGTTGAGATATTTCAACGGATAAGGGAGAACTTTGACCTGCTGGTGACAGTATAGTCATTAGTCCTCCTCTCTGGGTACCATGGATATCTGTATCAAATGTCATAGCAGTTCACCCAACAGTTATGGAGACATTTCACAGACATCACCACATAGTGGGGCTAGAGGAGACAGTAGGATTCATCCTCTGGTGACCATGAATGTCTTTACAGATCATGATAGTTACAGATATGGCAATCCAAAGTAATGGGCCGACCAACCAACCAATATTGCATCCCTAGAGCCATCACACTAGTGTTGTTAAAAATGCTTTGAACTATGTAGATTAGACTTTTATCAGGCCATTGAATAGGCATTATTGGTGGTTATAAACCCTATAAATGTGGGTCATTAGGGCCCTGCTACACATAATAGTAGGTTTTATCATCTATTCACATGGTCGATCACCAAAAGAAGGTATAAAAGAAGACGGCACGGACCTCTAGCAACCGTAGTATGACAGGAGCAGAAGGGGAAGAGCCCTATGAGACACCGTAGTATAAAAAGCATGAAACTCCACACAGGATGGAGGTCCGGGGGTGATGGATGGCACACAAAACACAGGGCCGATGGGGTTTGCATCCCGTGTGAAACCGACAACGTGTCGTTGTCTTTGTGTTCACAAGCGTGAAGTTCACTTTCACTTTGGAAACGTAGTTATTTTAAGCCAAAGCACAAAGTTTTTTTCCCAAACTTAAGTGTTTTTGTCCCCCAAACAAAGAAGCTGTTTTGTTTGTGTTCAAAACGTAACATTTCATGCAGTTTTACAAAGTGTTTGAACATTTTTGCTTTCACTTTTACAATGTAGTAGGCCCCTAATGACACACATCTATGGTGCTTATAGCTACCGATAACGCCTATATAATGGCCTGATAACAGTCAAATCGGGCATATTGAAACATGTTCTAATCCCAATTTGTCACGTGCCTTGGCATCAGATTTTTGGCATCAAAAACTACTATAATTACTCTTGGTGTCACTTTAGGATCAGGCAACAAAATCACTTTAGTTAGGTTTAGGAAACAACTACATGGTTGGGCTTAAAACTACTAAGTTTGTACACTGAAACTGAAACTGAACGTTGTGAACACGGGACATGAACAGTGGTCTCCTGGATTAAAGCCTTGTGTTTGTTGGACCCATCGAACGTGTGTTTTTGCTCTCTAAACTACGTCACTACACTCCTGGCACACTTCCTCAGAGCGTTTACTGTTACCGGCGCTAAAGGGTGCCTTTTGCGTTGGTACAGAATGCCGACGGCCATGACAAAGCCTATTTATTTGACGCCCTGGGAATGAGAACAGGCTGCATGTTGTCAGTCAAATTGGCAGGAATACACACTTTGAACCAGTTTGTCTCTTTTTTGTTACACAAACTGTATAATAGCAGTCAAACCGAATATGTCAACAAGGTTCCCAGTCCCTGCTATGAAGTAGTGTATCCTGAATTGTGGGGGGCATTGTATGTGATTTATCTCCACTGGATCCATGTAGCTCTGCCTCCACTGTGTTTTGAGCTATTTCTTTCACATTAACAGGACAAATGAGTCTCGTTTTGATCACTAACCACTTTGGTACAACGTTCAGAGTCTGAATGTACAGTACTGTATATGACTGACTGAACAGTGAGGAGACCTGCAGCCAAGAAGTGGAGCTGCAGTGTTGCTTTCTGGTAAGCTCTGCTTTTGTTGGACTCAGAGAGAGCGTGCCTGGCTTAGGAAGGGGGATCAGACCGTTGTGCAATTGATCTCTTTGACTGGATATCCAAAGCTGCAACGTCAACAGTAAAAAAAAATAGTCACAAAAGAATAGAGCAGTGCAACAAAAAACACATACAACTACAATGTTTAGAATGGATAGTCAGCTAGTTAAAACAGCAGCAGAAGAAGAGTAATAATTCTGCCTAGTACAGGCTGGGTTCAGATTTGCCATGGATCTAAAGGAAACAAAGAGGACCTGACATCAAGTAGTGAAGCTGAGGTTGTGTAGAAATGCAATGCACATTTCTTTTGCAATGCATGTTCAAAACCCTTTTTTTAACGAGCTACCAGTGGAGCTCGGATTTGGAAGCAAAGCCGGTAGAGGGGGAACAATATTCTGTCGGACATTTCAAAACACAGATTATCACAGCCGCAGAGTTGTGCAGTGTGAAATTGCCAAGTGGTGTAGTGTGAACGATTCGGCAACTGAAAAGACCCTCGCCATAAAATCATAGGACGCTCGCCTTCTTCTCTTATCCGCTCTGTGAAAAATAAAATGTCTGTAGTTGCTTTAGATGATAAAAGTGCTCAAGTTCTAAGAGATACCAAACAGCAGTGAAGTGCAACAGTAAACACAAATTTTAGAACTCAGGCCAACGGCTGTTTCGCTTGTCTACACTTACTGCCTTTTTTCCCCATGAAAGGTCAAGCACATACTGGCCAGGAAATAATTCGAAAGAGCAGATGAAGAAAACTGTCGAGACCTCTCTACCATCTCTTGGAAGTGTCATTTTAGAAAATCAAAACAGGATATTAACGCCACACAACTATGCAGAACTAAAAATGTAATTGTTCAGAACCGTATCAGAACTTGTGAAACGCTTAATTGAAGGTCCGTTCGTTCCTTCTGCATCACAATACAGGACTACGGAGTCGTCTTTGCTCACTGAAAAATACCAGAAAAAGACGAGCTTGATGAAATGTAACAACCAACCAACAAACAAATGTTCCAGTAAAGCCAAATTTCAAATTAAAGCAGCAGTAGGCAGATTATTTTGGCATCATTGGGCAAAAATTCCATACTAACCTTTCAGCATATTGTAATTCAAGTGTTCTGAGAGAAAACTAGACTTCTGCTCCTCCTCTTGGCTCTGTTTTCAGGCTTTAGAAAATCTAGCAGGATTTAGCGGGAGACTTTGACCAATCACAGGTCATTTCAAAGAGAGAGCGTTCTTATTGGTTGTTCATTCAACGGAGGCAGCTGTCAATCAATCGCAAACTCCGATCAAACGGTTAAACTAGGCAGCGCTGATCAAATATGAATTAATATTATGTTACTGTAATGCCTATTTCTTGCGTAAAATGTTTTCAGAAACATCTTGAAGTGTACTGTTCAGCTGTAAAATGAGAACGTTTGCTCTGGCTGGTGGGCGGTGCTTGGTATTTCTTCAACTGCTCTCAACATGGCTGCCGGGTCACACACTTTCTCATTTTGCAGCTAAATAGTACACTACAAGATGTTTCTGAAAACATTTGAGGAGAGAAATACGCATTACAGTAACAGAATATTGATTCATATTTGATCAGCGCTGCCTAGTTTAACCGTTTGATCAGAGTTCGTGAGTGATTGACAGCTTCTCAGAGACGGCAAGGCTCCAGCTCGGCTCTGATTGGTTGTTTTCCTCCGGTCTGTGAAATCTTACAGATACCATTAGGAGCAACGGAGGACACAGGATTTTTTTTTCCAAATCATCTGTCTCATGCATTACTGTTAGGATTTATTGACCATTTTATAAGAATAACTTTTTTTAATCATATTTGCTCCAACTTGCCTACTCCAGCTTTAAGACATTCAACATGGCACCAGCATCTATGCTACCAGAAGCTTCTTTATGTCCCTGTATTTTGAAATATACCCCTATATCAATAACAAAAAGATGAAATATCAAACAAACTTTAGCAGAGTTTCCATACATCCTCGTCTCTCTGTCTTCCCTCTCCTTTTCTTCCCTGTACTTTGAGAGTTCAATTTAATGCCTGTCTGCATTTGACCAAAAAAAAAAAGCCAGCCTTGAAGAGCAAAGATAAAGGGACAAATCTGATCCCTTATTGTTATGCCAGCAGAGAGTGTAAAAAACACTAGTTCTTCTGAAGTGAAACACTCTCAGCTGCCATGATTTCTGAAGTGTTGTGAGTAAAGTGTCAATCTCTCATGAGACCGTACATACTGTATACACCTCCATGTTCCTGGGTCCTCCATGTCACAGGAAATGTGTCAGAGACTAACAGGTGAATGCTCTTCCTTTAGTTTAAACACAGAGTATAGAAGCAAAGAGACAAAACTCTGGTGCCTTTTTGACAACAGTCGCTAGATGGCGCTGCGGTAGCTTCTGCCGCCATTGTGGACTGAATACACCAGTGAGACCATAGCCATGGATGTATAAAGAGTCGTCTGTAAATCAGAGGATATTTTTTTTAGGTAAATCAACTTCCCAATACAAACACTTAAATAGCCCTTATTTAACTCATAATGTCCTACAATTTTTTAAATAAACTAATAGCTGAATCCATAGTTACTTTCCTCGACATTATGAACCCACGGGACTTCACCGCCCTGCACGTTCATATGACATATCCAGTTCTGCCAGCTTCCTGCTAACTGTATGTGTCTGTAATAATGGATATATTGGCTGCAATTCATCACTTCTATTATCTTATAATACACCCATGGGCTGTATGCTGTAAGCCTGTACCGTGGTGGATGAATTAACGTCTCTGTTCCCAAACAACCGGCTATCGGCCTGTAGCTAGTAGTGCTAGTAGTATGACATAAACAGAATTTAATGTAGGTCTGTGGTCTATTGTACATCGATGTTGGAGGTCCTTGACATGAAAAGGATTGAGATTGCTCTCAAAATCTCTGCGCTGGATTTTTCTAACTTCCATTTATGTCCATCGCTCACTTTATGCTCCTCTCGGAAGCGTCTGAACAAAAAAGTTTAATAAATAAATAAGTAAGTATGTAAACAGTTATAATAGTGTGCATATTGGTAGAGGGACTACCAATGCTAACGAGGGATTTCCAACACCTAATGACAATGTGGCAGCCTGGAGAATAACACTTCTCAATCACTGCCAAAGACATCAAGAGCTCCCAGCAAGCATGCTGATGCTGCAGGAACCAATGCACGGGCATCAATCGCAGGGACGTCCCACACCAACACACATGGACGTACTGAGGAGAGATGCTGGACAGTGCTGGCTTTCCGATAGTTGTATTATCACTCTTTCCATCCACCACTATTGGTTTTGTGTTATCAGCCCTACTTGTATTAGTTATTACAGCTGCTAGACTGCTATTGTGGCTGCTTCTATATCTCTCTCTCTCTATCTCTCTCTCTCTCTCTCTCACTCTATCTATCCATCCCCCCAGCCGGTCTCGGCAGATGGCCGCCCGCCCTGCGCCCGGTTCTGCTCCAGGTTTCTTCCCAGTAATCGGGGAGTTTTTCCTGGCCACAGTGCTCTTGGTGGATCCTGTTGGGTCTCAAAACTATGGTGTACGGTCATAGACCTGCTCTACATATAAAGCGTCTTGAGATAACTTCTGTTGTGATTTGACGCTATACAAAAATAAATTGATTTGATTTGATTTGATATTTATCATATTTTTATTGTTCAACACAGGCCATTTCGATAGAGACATTAAATATGACAATAGATAAGAGATCATTTTGTTTTACTTTTGTACGGCACTTTGTAGGTGGACGTGTTTTATATCATGTTAATGTAGGTCTGAACAACAAAAGGACCACAAACAACTTTATTTATTTATTAGAACAATTTTTCATTTCATGATCTGTTATTTCCAACCATTGACTTTTATTAAAAATACAATTAAAGTCAGAGAGCGCAGAAGAGTCTGCCTGTCAAAAGAAAAACACTTTTTATATAATTTATCTTCATTTCCATTCAGTATCATGTGAGGCTGATAATTCCTGAGCGTGTTTTATATGAGTTACAATTTTCCCTGAAACATTTAGCCTAATAAATCATTTCCAGTGTTCAAAAGACACCATAATTATATTCTGGGTTATTAAATAATGAATTCACAATCAGAATAATAAAGAGCAATAAATACAGGAGCAAATAATGAATAAATAATATAAAACCCACTCTGCCAGTAGAAATGGTTCCTCTAAGCAGTCCACAGTATAAATACAGAATGCAGGCTGTTATTCATGTGCAGGTGTTTGTTAAACAGGTGACAGGCTGCAGAGAGAAAATACTGCAGCTCTGCCAGTGATAACTGTGAGCCTTTATTAGTATTAGCACAGTGCACATGTGTGCACACAGAAACACCATCAGAAGTCTCTACAGCTGTTAAAGCCGAGCTGACAGCTGATCCAGGAAAGGACGTCTCATTTGTCTAAAAACATATTTCCTCTTTTCTTCTCTTCTTGCGTGGTTTCTTGCATCTGTCCATAGCTCTTCGCTGGGAGGGACTAAGACGTAAGGAAAAGACATATGTGAGGGAAACGTGGATGCAATTTAAGAGACTTGTATGCACCCGTAGGGCTCTCTCTTCTCATTTTTCCATTTTGTGCCTCCTCATCTCCTCGCTCCTCTGGCTTGTGACCCGGAACTCGATCTCAGCGCTCCATTTTGAAGGACGTCCTAATTCCTAAAATGCATCTCGAGGAGCGAGGCGGCTTGCCGGAGGAGTTATAAGTGAGGATACACCTGTGCATCCATTGCAGAAGACTTTTCGGCACCCGTGACAAATAAAAGAGGCGGGACAGACAATGAAATAATCTCAAATCATGACAGGACTCTACAAATCTAACTGTTCCTTTTGTATTCATAAGTTGTAGTTATTTAAGATGATCAAATTAGCTATCATACTTTATGCCCTTCTCTGTTTGTGTAGCGCCTCGTAAGGCGCTGTTCTAACCGAATTCCTTGATGACATTTCACCTTTTTATCATAGCCTTTATTTAAATAGGGACGCCCTGATTACAGTACATGTAAAGCAATAGAAGCACACAGAAGTTACAGTATATCTTGATATTACCTGTGTTTTTATTCAGTCTTGTGAAGGGCTCATAGCATGGGTGGAATATGATCTCAAAAAAGTACAAAATGCAAAATCTCCTTCAAAACTAATCCAAGGCACACATTGAACAAAATTAAAATGCCATTATTTAAAATGGCAATAATTGTTTAAAATGACCAACACGTTGCGACTGACATGAGTCTTCATCAGGGTCATTGTCAGCATTCAGCAGTAGACTTATATAGTGTTACACTAATCAGTACAGTGGGAGGGTGGTTCTCCATCAATGTGAAAGACTTTTGGTCCAAAACTCAAGGAAATGATACATCATCGATAGAGAGGAGAAAATAGGGGAAAGAAGGGGAGGGAAGGGGAATTGGAAGGAAGTGAAGGAGAGAGGAGACCCAACAGACAGCTGATGCAGCTGTGCCACAGGTCATATTTAATTGACGTCGCTTTAAAATTATGTCTCATTTGTTCTCATTTGTTAAAAGCCTGTTGCCTCTCCTCGTGCCTCTTCCTCACCTCCTCCGCTCGCATCTCTTGTGGGCGGGACTAAGAACCGAGGGGGGGGAGGCGAGGAAAAGAATGGAGGATGTACAAACTGGGCAATGAGAGAGGCCCACAGTCTTGTATTGCTACATAAGAGTATAGAAGCAAAGAGACAAAACTCTGGTGCTCTTTTGACAACAGTCACTAGATGACGCTGGGGGTAGGTAGCGCTGCCGCCATTTTGGACTGAAAACGCCAATGAGTCTGTGGCCATGGATGTATAAAGAGATGTCTGTAAATCAGAGGATAATTTTTTTTTTTGAGGTAAATCAACTTCCCAGTACAAACACTTAAATAGTCCTCATTTAAATCATAATGTGCTAGAAATTGTCTTAAAATGTAAGCTGATTGTTATACACCGACTAATGTTTATTCTCAGCACAACCACAACAGGATTGTGCATCTAAGATAGCACTGCACATTTATAATCAAGAAGCTCAGAAAGAAAAAGAGCATGTGCTTTTGCAGTAGATTCCACTATGACATTTGACAGAGTCCAACACCCTGGGCTATCACAATCAACAGCAGGACCTCAAAGACAAAGGTCACAATGTCTAAATTATTTCACCATGATGACACCTATCCACGACTGGAGTACAGATGCCCTCTCTTCAGTGAGATAACATTTATATAGTAATAGGGAGAGTCGGTACGAAAGCAGCACAGGACGAAAGCAACACAGGACGAAAGCAACACAGGACGAAAGTAGAGCCCATACGAGTCTAACTAGGTCAGCACATACAGCATCACTTACCAGAAATGTGAAAAAATTGTCTGGATATGTCATACTGTGGAAAGCTGTTTTGGATCATGGAAAGTAAATTAACTCAAGTGGTCATTTAAAAAAAATAAATAAAAAATACAAGTTGTGTTTATTGTTGTTACTTTTGTACCAGCTCTCCCCTACTGATTCAATGTCACATTGATTTTTGTGTGATTTTCTTTATAATGTTCGGCTACCAGAGTGGGATGTTTGAAAACTAGCCATGGTGGAATCGGTGCTGTTTGAAATACAGTTTCTTTTGCTGTAAAACCATCTTTAAAAATGAAAGATGACACATGCATCATGGTGGTGAAATGGTCAAAACTGCCAATAGACGTTTTTGGAGAAGTTCCAACCAAATATAATGCAAAGTCTAACCAAATTTCACAGAAAAATCTGAAAATGTGATTTAATGCATAATTCCACCCACTTCTGTTATGTGAATATTAAGGGTTGCATGTGTAACCCAGCTGAATAAAACGGGTTAAAGGAGAAATTCATAAATTCATAAACAACTGAACAATTGACTTAATTCTGCTATTAGACACTACAGCTGTGATAACTTCCCTCCCTCTGGCCAAGTCCCCACAGACTGATCTACTGCCACCCCCCATTGTTGTTATCCATACATCAAATGTAAAAACATTGTTAACACCCTGGGGTTAGGAGTCATTCGTTTGGACGGTAAATACATTTAGTGACGTTTGTTTTGCTCCTGTCCTAAATTTGTGATGTTGTTGTTGCAGAAGGACAAGTTGTACTGCACATTTGGGAATCAACATTCTGCAATGGAAGGAAGCAGGAAGTACCCCTCGCTTTGTTTTTTTGTCGTGGCATATACTGTGATGGGCCTAACATGAATCGATATGGGCTCAGGACAGTTGCACATAAGCAGCGGTTGGATAGACACTCGCTTGATTTAAGCACAAACTAAACAACATGAGACAGGGCTCAGCTTCATTTAGTCCTTCTTGCCTGTGGTTGTGTGTATGCGCCTGCAGTCCCAGCAAGAGAAGGCCTATTTATCAAGCTGCTATTTATCAGGCTGCTAATCAACCTGATAACCTGCAGCTGTGCCTGCTGCCTGGCTGAGCCACCCTTCACTCTTCACCCACAGATCAGTGTTCAACCACAGCCCTCTGCTATACGCTCATATTTCTTCCTCCCAATATTACAACGTAAATCCTTGAATAACCTCGAAGTCTTGTAATATACTACCCAACTGTGAAAGACAGATTTAAGCCTCACTTTTAGCAGATTACAGTCATATAAAAAGAGTTATGTCTTCAGATTTCTCATTAACAATTTATATTTCATTGACCTAGACTACAGGATAACATGCAGATTTGTTATAAAATAAATCCAGACAGCGATCTGAGTCATAATCACAAACTAATGACTATGTTAGCTGTCTATGGTGAACCACCTATTTTGTCTAGAACCCCTCTGATCCTGACAACGACAGATGCATCGATTGCACTTTTCTCGGAATTTCAACCGTACCAAAGTCAGTGTAAACCGTCAAATTCTAAATTTTATCCCTTTACGTTGTTATTGTCATCTGAAGTGATTATTTGCATAGAAACACACAATTCAAATTATCAGGAAATAAATTATTGTATTTTTATTTTGATATTTGCTAAATGTTACAAGGTCACACTGAATGCATCATAGTAACGTTAGAATTTACCTTCGCCCAATACTCATTTTTTACAGAGTAGAGCAATGCAATTCAATTCAACCTCCGTTAATATTAGGTCCGTTATAAGCAAGACTGCTCTATAGGGAGAGACTCCGTGCTGTCGACAGATGAGCCGGTCACTACGATTACTCTGAGCAGCATGCATGGGAATGAATTACAATATAATAAGTGTCTGAATAAGTTAGTTGTTACAAATGGTCCTCTGCAGCTTATTTTGGACTTGCATTCATGACAGATTGCGAGCTTTATGTCTTCTTTACTCACGCCGAAGACGTGTGTGCGTGTGTGGCTGTGACTGTCTGTGCAGCTGTGTGCCAACGTGAAACTATAATGCGGCGGCAGCACACGTGTCTAAATGTGACCGACAACAAATCAGAGACCGATCAGCCGGTCACCGGTCATGGCTTATCTGTGCATCTTTCCTGAAAACGACTTGCAATGAGAGAAAACATTGCATACACCATACTACTGCAACCTGTCCAACTGCCTATGGCAATTAGTGATGGGCATTTCAAGCGAAAATACTATTCGGTAATCACTGGGATCTATTAGATTTGAAGATTGACGATGTTCCAACGCTCAAACACATCTCCCAGCTGAAACAATGGGGGGCGGCGCTGCACACACACCTGCGCAGATGGAAAAGAGCCAAACTGAACTTGCCACACACGTTTTACGGTGCCTGTGACTGTAAAAACAAGGGAAAATATATTTTTTTAAGACAAGATAGTCGCATAAACTATTACATTTTGTATAACTTAATGACTATTCTAAAAATTCTAAAATAAAGTTGCAAAATTCAATGCATCCGCTGTGGTTTAAACATGAGCGCAGCTTTAAAACATGAACTGTGTTTCAGGCTTTTACAGACCCTACAAATGCACACAGGTGTTTCCAGTTATTACAGTTGATTAGACCTCAGGTTATAATATGGACAGCAGTATGCTGGGAAGAGGCCTTTTAACAGCAGACATTTAAACTTGTCAAAGTAGGAAAAGCACCGGTGTAACTGATAACTTTAACAATGGCTTTGTTCCAGTCAAGTGTCCCGGTAAGTCATGACAGTGTGACAGTGAGCCCGCATGCACAATTTGCACAAAACACATTGTAGGTATACTTGAGGTCTAACAAAGGTGTTGAATGCATTTCCTTCCTCACAGAAGAACAGTTCCACAGCGCTACTAGAGGTCTAAAAGTCCACAGGGAACCTTAAAGAGTCGGCACACAAACACAGTCCTGCGAAGAGGTCTAATCAGCTTAAGGTGAAAACACCTGTGGGGATGAACCACAGTATAGGGCCTATTAGAAAAAAAGCCACAAGAAAGCATGACTGCTCAAAAAATGTTTGTGTAGTTGGGGTATGACATATAATAGGCTGGAATTGCAACTGCAGTCGGGTACCTAATTAAGCTGTCACAAAAAACAAGTCTTATCTCTGAAGATAAACAGGATGACTAATATGGATTCAAACTAAAAATGTGCAACCTTTGCCATTCTCGTCTCCACACAGTCCTATTCTTCTGTTCTCTTCATCTTAAAGGGGACCTTCACCTATTTTACACTTCAAAGTTTTAGAGGTTTTGGAGAGAGCTACTGCATAATATTTGAAAAAAAAATTGTATAAAGCACTTTGTGGCTGCAGAGGAAGCTGCGTGAAGTCTGATAAATTGTCTCAAGTGACATCACTTGAGGCGCCGTCGGTCGGGGCTGAAGACTACAAATTGTGGTATAGAGTTAGAAAGAAGTTAACTCTGACCTCAGACCTCTGTAGACCGCTCCTCATCTCTGCTTCAGGCTAGCAACTTTACACACCACATTAGCCACCACTAGCATGACCCACATGTATCTCCAATCTAAAGTATCTGCAGTTGAGTTGCATTGTGGGCAATGTACTGTAGGCACCAGGCTTTGACGGGGAAGAAGTTTGTTTCCTTTATAAGATACTGCAGGTTTAGCTCCACCACCCCTTAAACAATTTATTGTAACAGCTCATGGTGAAATAAGACAAACAGCATCATCGATGAGGGGAGACAGTAAAAACATTGCTCGACAACATTAACTCAAACTGCTTTTTCAGCAACAAAACAGTGGAAGAATATCCCTTCAGACATTACAGTAATGTTAAAAAGGGTCATGTTGTCTCAGCTTCTATCTCTCTGCTCGGTCAGAGGCTGCTCTTTCCCTCGCCTCTTCACTCACCACTGTCTGCTGCTCTGTCGCCGGTCTGTGAACACGACTCGCTGGCTCTTAAGCGAGCCTTGTGGAGCAGGTAATCACAGGTTCGAGTTAATTTAATAATGGACATTTGTGTTATGATATTTAAACAAGCCATCCATCAACAAGGAAATAAAAGCCTCTTGTCTACGAGACCGGTCTCTTGAGAGAGCTCCAGCCAGCTCATAGCGGTCTGTGAGAGTGACCGCCCGGCTGGCAAGGTAGCAACCCCGGCAGGCACTAGCTGTCACGGCAGTTTGCGGAGCTTCTAAACTCCGAAAACATTGGAGCAAATGTTCGATCGCCATCTAATATCGTAAAACTGCCAATATTCAAAATCGACACAGTTCTTTCGCACAGATCTTTCGCTTCAGAAATGTTCAAAAGTGAATTTAGTGATGAAATAGCTACGAAAAATGTAAAATAAAAAGCGCCGTTTTTGGCTGCTGTTGCTGTGACCGTAGCCTGTACCGTTCCAGCGCTTTGCATTGTGGGATACAGTAGGCGAGGTAGACTGGTCCGATGTATACTGGAGATTTTTTTCCGAATCAGTATGACACCCGGAGATTTTTGGCATACTGTAGATTTTGCTTTTGTTTGCATACTACATGCTTGATTTTGGCCAAATCAGTACGTACTACTAGTATAGTATGCAGTTTCAAATACAGCCGATATCTCTGGATCTGCTTTGTGATCCATTTTTTGGCCTTTCCTTAGTCAGACGGTGTTATAGGAATTCGATGCTAAATAAATAGAGTATTCTTTTAAGTCACACATTAAAGTCCAAGCATGTCACTTTTTGTGTATACTCTCATGTTACATAGCTGATGTTAAATTCTGCCCAACTCGGTGCATATTTTACACTGTGATTGCGAAAAAAGATACTGAAAAGGAGGACGCAGCAAAGAATAATAGACTTGAATTTCATTAGTGGCTTCAACAATGTGCCGAACAATTCGATAGGCACAAACACAATTAACCCTGTGCTATCCATACAGTTCACTTCATTACAGAGTAATTGAGAATCAGACCAAGAGAGTATTTTTTTCACACGCTGTTTAATTAATCTCCGTAGTTGAAGACTCCAAGTCATCAGGGAAAGGCAAATTGAGTCAGACAAAAATCCTCATTGAGCGATATATTAGTTTTATTGTTGTTGGAGTATAGCATGGTGTGTCTAGTATTGCATGAGTGCACTCTCACAAAACAATGGGATGTCACTCAGTATTCATGAGCACAGTTGCATTGGTGAATAAATGGCTTTTCTTCACCGTGTCGCATGTTGCAGGTTGTATGTATAGACTTAATATTGTGCTTCTTCAATGTATCCAAGAAGAGTTGGATAATGTTTTCACATAGCTGTTATTAATTAATATTAAAGGAGTCCTGTTTCTCGAACACACACACATCCATTATCGTCCACATGCATGCATTTCGCTGAAATCCCTATAGGTTCATTGTCTTTGTAAGCACCCTTGGGTCCAGTCAAAATCAATAAGGCTATCATCAATCCTGCATTAGCATTTTGATGCAAAGAACCATATTTGAGTGGCTGCATTCATACCAGTATACACACCATCTGGTGTCTTACATAGAAGTAGCATCAAACCACAGACATACAATCAGTCCATCAAGAGACTCATAGGACTCACTGGCCAGTATAATGGCTTTACACAGAACACGAGGCCCATAAACCAGCTGGGAGTTGATAAAAGCAAAGTGAACAGAGCTGCTTGTGTCAAAGAATGATCATCATTTTGTCAAACATCCAAGACTCTCAAAAACAGCTTGCATGTCTCCCAATATCTGAGCTCATTGTTCATCTGATGGAACCTTTCAAGAGATTATTACATGGCATTGTAGAGTAATAGAATCCACAATACATAAAAGATTAATTTACCTCTGTCTTAGTGTATGTGATAATGGAATAGTAAATGTGATGCGATAAAAGAAATGCTTGTGCCATTCTGCAATATCAAAGACTAAGATGCATGATTAATGTCTGTCAGAGTAAAATACTCTCAGATATGTAAGAAGGTCTGTTTAACTCAGTGAGCTTGGCAGTACAACCTTTCCTGTGTTTTGTGTGGGGACATATTATAAAAGGAGATCATAACTTTTTTGGGATGAATTGGATTAAAAACTTTTCTGTGAAAAATTGCAAAAATCAGCTTAACATAAACAGAACAATATTATCAATTAATAAGTAAATACAGCGGAAACCGCTTTTAATGATCACTTCTGTCTGGGTCAAATTGATCACTAAAAGCGGCTGATTATTCTAACCAAATTTTTGTTGTTGTGCATCATTTCTCATGCAGATTACCATCTTATTGACATTTGTATATTAATTACATGAATACAAAGTAAAGAAATGGACCACTTCACTATTTACTGGCTCGTTTCTTCTGCCTTTTCCTTCACCAAGGGTGAGGCATTGCCGTTTTTGGCTGGCTCTGCAGCGCGATCGTGCATGCAGATGAATGGCGCCCCTTTGCCAGGGCTCCTCGACCTCTCACCCGGTAGCGGCATGGAGGGAGACGGGCGCCGGTCTGCATGTGTGCCGGATGAGGGTCGGCAAAGTTTCACTTTAGGGGCATTACGTGGCCGGGCATTATCAATTTCATTCAGAGATGAATTTCCTTTTTCCCATCACGATATCAACGTGCACGCAGCATCAGCCTCAGGTATCTAGCTGGAAAGCAGACGGTCCGTGAGGCAAAGTATCAAGGGAGTGAAGTAAAAAACAAACCGAAATTGAATTAACGTTCGTCACAAATGACACAAATTCCCAAATGAAGACTATAAGCGGACTACTTGATTACTATAAGTGAATTATTTAAACCACATTTGTATAGGATTAATTCTGGCCCAAGCTTTTTGATCCATATAAGCGGTTAATCACTTTAACCGTGATCACTACAAGCGGTTTCCACTGTAGTATGAAGTGGTAGGGCTGTGCAAATTAATCAGATTTCCATTTCAATGACGATTCTGGCTTCCAATGATTATTAAAACAGGATCATTAACATAAAAACATTATTGTTCTACATATCTACATACCGATGTGTTTATGATTAAATTGTTTACTAGAGCACAAAGTTCTTCATAGATCTAGCCTCTTAATTTTCCCTCAAAGTGCACCAGATTGCACCACATTAACTTTAGATATAGGCTACAAAATGTTCTTTTCTAAATGCACGATGTTTCCAAAGTCAGTGAGTAATTGTGTTAAATAATCATGATCTCAATATTGACCAAAATAATAATTATTATGATTTTTGCCATTATCGAGCAGCCCTAGGAAGTGGTACTGTATGTAATAAGTGAATTGTTTGTTTTTTTAGCTTTGAATAATGAAAACTCAGGAAAACATCTCATACAGTATGTGCTACAGGATTAACAGGTTATAATATGGAACATCTGTCAAATATGAGTTGATGCACAGTTCATTGCTGCCATTACACTGTATACATTGTAATCACGGTATGGTCTGTATTGCCTTTATTTTTGAGAATGTAGGGCTAAGTAATTAGCTGTAATACCTTTCAAGTAGCTTTTTTCCTGCTCTGATTTTCATTTCAAAGAAATGTCTTTGTTCAGTCTTCTAAGAAAAATGCCTTGTTACTCAGGGCCTTTGTGACTGTGAGAAATACTGTTAGTGTTAATCCATGTCAACAAATGATGTAAATACCTCTCAGGGTAGGGTGAGGTATGTACAGAGTCTGATATTACCTCCATTGCTCTAGAGAGACCCAAGAGCTCCAGTGTTAATGCCAATACTGTTCTTATTCTTTAACTTTGTGAATTTAGTTGTTAAATGATATTCCAGTATTTAAGATACCGGTACACAAAATGTTGAGATGGATTGAACCAACTACAATGATCAGTATTTGAACGTACCATTGACATACTGCAGTTGAGACTAAGTCTTGGTTGGTGTTTGTTTTCCTGTAACTCTGCAGTTAGTGATGCGTTTTAGCCCGCCAACTAAAACACCAACCCACTGCAACAACATCAGCACAGGCATCCAATAGCTTTCTCCACAATTGGCTCAAATAGACTCGAAATGGAGTCATTTGGCTCTCCTTGGCTGTCCAAGCACATGCCTGTCTCCAGGAGATGGCTCGAGGGGATTTTTAAGTCTGTCTCCCTTTCGGCATATAACGATAAAAAGTAGGCGCAATCTTGCCGTAACTTAAAAGAAAAAACCCATTGGAAAGGGAAGCTGTAATGAGAAGACTGGCAGATGGTGTAATCCATCGTGGTTGTCCAAACAAAAAAAGGTTAATAGCTTAAGTGTTTGGAGCTCTTAACAGGAGAAAAAAACTGACCTGCCACAATTTGTCTGGGGCAACCCGCAGCCTAACTTAATTTCCTGGCTACTGATCAGGGTGGGATTGGATCAGTTTAACTTGGTGCAGGTCAAGAGAGCAGCAAACATCTGGAGCCAGTGGTGGGTCATGACTATATTAGACCCCACCTAGCAAGCCGGTATAGTTCAACTATTTAGATCTTCTCATTCCATGCTATTATGGTTTTGAGATAAGAATCACTGATCTGTGATATTTAGGGCTGCACATAACGATTAATTTTATCATAGATTAATCTAACGACTAATTTATTCATTATTCTAAAGCTAATTTTTTTAAATTCCTGATAAAAGTAAGAATTAATTTACCGAAAATAAATATAAAAAATGTGTCTGATTAATATTTCAATATTTTATTCATTTGTCTTGTTTTAAAAACAAACAGATGTTGCAGGATAATAGATCCTTTTTTGTCAGATGATTATAAAAATACTGGTCCTTAAATTCAAAAGGATTGCTGTGACAATTAATTTAATCACTGTATGTCACAGCAACCCTTTCCCTGAACTAGAGAATTTGTACTTTTACTTCAGTATTTTACTTCAAACTTAAAATGGTTATGACATGGATTTATTTCATCAGTGTAGTAATATGCATTAAGATAATCACTGGCAAATGTATCTTTGTGTGGGGCAAGGGAAATATTTGAAACCATTTACTGACTGTAGTAACAAACTGTAACATTAGTTTAAGCCATTTTCTCACTCATATATAGCTGTTAAAGTAAACAGAAAATACAAAACGGCCGGATAACAACATTAGATGACGCATGATGTAACGTTACATTACCATAACAGCAGTGGTGAAGAAATTACTATTAACATGGGGACGATGAAAAAACATTTAGAAAGTGTTAGTGTTGAGTGACGACTACTACTAACAGAAATACATTGAAACGCGTGTTGATAATCCTCATACATCATGCTTTGGTGGGCACAAAAAGTTACATGTGACGCGCCGACGCACATTATGCAAATTAACGTATTCTTGTAATTCATGACATCAATTACGCTGACGAATCGCCCTAGCCCCATAGTGTTACTCCCCTGTTTTCTTTGCCATCAGTGAGTCTGCAGAAAGCCCCTGATATAGAGTCTGACTGTAGTGGTCAGAATGGCTTTTCAAACAGATAGTTGGAGGGAGTGGTGATTTAGGAGAGGATGGATGGTGTCCGGCTAGACTTTAGCCCTTTTTTCGATTTAGCAGATATAGTAGCATACTGTAAAAGAGGTGTTGGATTCTTAATGATTATCTTCTGCTGAAAAATGTCATCATGACCAAGGCCAAGATTAGATTTCTAATTTGTTAAAACTTTTAAATTATCTGTTGGCTGAATCATCCACAGCAAATACGTAACACTGTGTTATAGCAAAATTGTGCTCGTTTGACTCAAGGATGCAGTACTTAACAGTTGTATTTTTGGTGCCAATTCAAGGATATAGACCAACAAAAAATGAAGTGATAGAAGCACAGGAGCAAATCGACCAGCTACGGAAGCTGTTTGAATTAAAGGGAAACTTTGACGATTTTCAACCAGCTCTGTGTCATCGCTTGTCTGCACAAACTGCTCAGACTGCGTTGAATCAGAGCTGGTTGAAAATAGGCAAAGTTTCCCTTTCAAGGTACAGTGTTTAAGATCTAGTGATGTGGTCGCTGATTGCAACCCAACTGAGTACCCCTCCGCTCTCTCCTCCCTTTCCAAGACTGTGGTAACGTGAGCCGCCGAGTGCAAAATCATGGCCGTTCGTCTCGCTCAGAGGCCATCCTAACCATAATAACACCTCTCTAGGAGCAACGGAAGTCATACGGCAACTGGCGGTACCACAGTTTAGCACCCTGCGGCTCAGGTGACTGCAATTTCACAAGCATGTCGAGAACTACGGTTGCCTTCAGGTAACATAAAAGTACAAAAAGGCTCTCTCTAGAGCAAGGTTGTTTTTTTTTGTCTGTTCTGTGCAACGCGTTCTCATCCCAGCAGGATCATATGCTGACACTTTGTCAGACCCTTCAGCGTCACTTTTTGGAAGCAGTAAACACATGGTTATTGTTGTGAATTAAACAAAAACCCTTGCTTAGGTTCAGGCAATAAAACCACTATAGTTAGGTTTAGGAAAAAACTACATGGTTGGGCTTAAAAATACTACGTTTGTACAGTGAAAATGACACTGAACGTTGTGAACATGGGACATGAACAAACAGCTGATTGTAACGTGACGCATAGGACATGAACAGCGGTCTTCTGGATGAAAGTTTGTTGGATCCATCCACCACCCATCTCACCCGCCCGCCCAGTGTGTTTTTTTTGCTTTTAAAACTACATCATCCCACCAGACTTTCCCTGAGCGTTATGACGCTTTATAAAAAAAATTACAATTTTACATTTTTAATGTCGACGCGGATGGGTTTACATTAGTACAGTAGTTAATGGAAAGCTCGGTGCGTCTAATACCGATGCTCAAGGGTGCCCAGGGCATCGGTATCTAATGCTGACGGCCGTGACAAAGCATGAGAATGGGCTGTTCTGGGCTACTGTAGAAACACGGAGAAGAAACATGATGGACTCCGTGAAGAGGACTGCTCCTTATGTAGATATGAAGGGCTCATTCTAAGGTAACGAAAACACAATTCTTAGTTTCAAGTGATGATACACTCCTGAAAACATAGTTATGAATATTATATTCCATTTCTGCTGAAAGATCCCTTGAAGTGTTACACACCGCTCCTTAAAGGAAGCCTCATTGTCACCTTAAAGTTACATGTGAAGATATTTCTAAGAAAAAAGTCCCCGCAAATTGGTGCATATGTTTTGGCACAACTCCCACTGAGGAATATTCACAAAATGAAAAGAAAAAAAAAAGTTCCTGTAAGCAATATTTCTTCCCTTCTATGTGATAGTGTTGCACCTAATAGGATTATGCAAGAAGAGGCTGCGTGTGATGGAGAGGAGGGGAGACTTCTATGATTTACAAGCCTGACAGGAACAATTAGGAGGGCACACTCAGTGGGATATTACTCAACACAGACAAAATGAAAAGCCTGCCTTTCATTTGCATCAATGCAGCCATGAGGGGAGTAAGTGGAAGTGTAGCTGAAAAGAGATACTCTTTGTTTCCAACTAGGGAGCCTATTAAAAGCGAAAATAGCCCCTGTATTATATTTTGCGCGATAAAGTCAGGCATTTTTTGGCACAGACATGCTCTTTTTTTTGCTTGTGTGCTGTCCTCATGATGGACTATTGAATAGAACATGCTACGAATATAAAAGGCTACATATTGTTAGTTGCTCACTTTTATCTGAATGTGTGTAATTGCCATGCGCTATAACTGGTGGGATAATACATAACATTACACTGTACAGGACTGTCATTTTCTGTTACACACACACAGAGTCTGTAATTAAGGGCTGGTAATGGCTTTTGCTGTGAATCTAAACCAATGGGATGAATAGGCTGGACTTTAAAGTAAAAGACTACAAATAAGAGGAGAGGATCGGTATTCATGCCAAAGCTATATACAGTAATGATTAGTAGTTTAAGATGATCACCAATCATTATCATCCTTTCTATACAGCATATTCTGGCAGTATTTACTTCCATATGAGTGAGTGCAGGTAGATGAACGTCTACAAACAGGAAAGAGGCAATTAGAGCAGCTGCAGTGTTTCAAGGCTGGCCTAATGGGTCACGTGTGAATGCAGCAGCGAGGTACTTCCAGCAGCTCCCGTCGCCACATCTGCTGAATAAATGAAGAGATCTCTCCAAAAAAGCACAATGTTTGTTGACAGCTGATCAGGCTAGTGGGGAAGGATGCATATATGCACGTGTGTGTATCTGCTTGTTGATTGGTTGGCTATAGAGGAGTAGCATACAGATCACTGTGGCAACCTGTGTTTACAACGGCGTACAAAGACCTGGGCATACTGATCAGTAGTCTGTGCACACGTTCATTTTTTGTCATACAGTAAGTAGAGGAGATGAGAGGTTTAAGCTGGACTGTTTTTGTTTAATCCCACACCCACCTGCTCCTGCAGGATTTAGGACTATTACCGCCCGTTCCTGTAAAAACACCATCCCATTCCCCCTTGTTCCCGCTGTGATTTTGATAAGTGCCGCCCTCAACAAAGTTTTTTGTTGAAAATCTGTCTTCCACATCCCACAAAGAGGATAAGACATACTGTATGTAGCCTTCAAGGAAATCAGGAAAACAGTAATTCAGTTACTCCGATGTTTAACAAGTCACCTTCAGGAGATGTGTCCTGGAAATAAGCCTTAGCAGTGGTAACGAAAAGAAGTTTATGCATCAAGTCCTCACACCTAACTGAGTCCTGTCATCACATGAGTTTGACAGGCAACCAGAAAGTGCTCCTGGAAATCACTTTGCCCGGCCAAGAATGATCCAGAACCTAACACCCGTAACCTTTGTTTTTGTAGTTTTTGGAGCAGGTTGTGGAGCTTCTTATGCCGAATTCGCACCAGAGCAGTGGCGAAGTGCGGCCATAGAGGACCCGCAGCCAATCAGTAAACCAATCCTGTGACTCTTGTGAAATGTTAACCTATGTTGTAAAGAATTTCTTCCCATCTGAAACACATGAATACGCCTCCTGGCGCAGGAAAATGTAATTATTGTGGTGAGCCGCACTTCGCCGCTGCCTGGTGTGAATTCTGCGTTAAGATGCTCTGGGGGCCTGATCAAATAGAGTGGGTTTTAGCAGCCTGGGGTGGCTTTTTTGTAATTGTTTCAATGAGAGTGAAGTGTTTTGCGTGCTGCTTTTGCGAGTGCCCTAAACGGCCAACAGAAAACAGCAGGAGGCAAATTAGTGCGGTACTTGAGATTTTAGGTAAGTTGTTTTCATTCATTTAAACTGTACTGTTAACAGCGTACAGTTCATGGTTTGAATTAAGGTAACATTAGCGCTCATTCGGTGGTTGCCTAGCAACAATTTGAAAAAAGACACAGAACACAGCAAAATACACTCTGATCAGGGCCTTAGTCTCCTACGATTGGGTAGGAGGCACTCGTTAATCTACGATCATTTTGAGAGTGTCTTCAGTCACGATGTCTTTGGGAAACACCCCTTTGCAGGTCCATTATTATTATATATTGTTTTAGGTTTTTATATCATTCAGTAGCTTCCCTTCCTTGTGTATTAAAATCCAAACATTCACATTTTGGTCTGTATGTATGTAAGTATGTATGTTTTAGTGTCAAAATGCTATTTTCCAAGCCCTTTTGAAAACTTTTTCCCAGGTGACCTGACATAGGTTTCTGCATGATGACGTTGCTACATACACAGTGTATATACATCCTATAGTCAGTGTATTACATAGGCCTACAGTAACTTAAATGGCGGTTGGCACACTCCCAGTTGACCTGACGTAGGTTTCTGCATGATGACGTTGCTACATACACAGTGTATATACATCCTATAGTCAGTGTCTTACATAGGCCTACAGTAACTTAAATGGCGGTTGGCACACTCCCAGTTTGGAGAAGCACACAGGAATACCGGCACGGAAGCTAAGCAATATACTGCTGTGGACGCCACGTTAGCTTGGATCAGAAAGTCACACAATAACACAAACTAGCCATTCGAGGCAGCGGTAGACTTATTTTTCATGCCAATATTTGTTAAATAGTAAGAATGTAGCACAACATGAAAAACAAAGCAGTGCTCTTTTGATTTAATTTCTGGTAAAAAATGTTGGTACAATTTTTTTATTTTGCTTCTAGGAGACTGCGTGAGTCTTATTCTGATGAATGTAGCACAACGTGAAAGCAGTGCTCTGTTTATTTAAATGGGAAAGTGCAATACAAATATGTTGTCCCTAAAATGAAGGAATAATTGTGATAAATAATTTTGATTTCAATATTGATCAAAATAATACTGATTAACATTTTGTCCATAATCGTGCAGCCCTACCACCAGCTAAGCAGAGATAAAGAACTCCTCACTCAACAAACAATCAAACTCCCTGCATGGCATTTAGTCCAATGTTTTTGGTGGAGTTGGGGCATACTATTAATAATTTATTAGGTGCTCTTGTTTTTAGTTTGCTTTGATTTGTATAAAATACGACCAAAGCAGTATTTTGCTAAAAGAGAGCGAGACCAATTGAATGGAAACTAATCTGGATCTGCATGCACAATGATCATCTTCACAGATTAGAAACATATTTTTTTACAGCGAACACAGTTTTTAAAAAGAAATGCCCTCGGGTTTCATGTATTCAGTAGTTACAAGAGTTCTTTTTAATTTGTTTCAACAGAGAAACGTGATTAATTAAAAATGTAGGTTTCTGTGTTTTTCTTTTTTAATAGATGAACAAACAGAGAAACTTTAATTCATGACATTTAAACTCTCAAATTACCATCTTCTTTTAATTGTTATTGTCTGGAATGAACATCCGCAAAGGATGCTTTGTAAACTGCAGCACATAATGACCTCTTCCAAATAAATCAATGTTATCAACTTATTTTGGAAAGTTGTCCGCTAAACTGTATGTTTATGACTTTCCTATATCCACATGTTACACCTTCTCACCTCCTTGAGGCTAAAGAGTGACCCTTAAAATCAGTTTGACAGTGGAGATGCTATAATGTTACAATCTGCGATCTGGGTGCTGTTGGTAGCATTAGTAGGCATGCAGACTGAAGCTCACATCTCCCAGGTTTATATATCTCTGACAGACCAAATCTTACCTGAAGCACCTTTTAGTAAGAGTCTGATCTGAAATGTTTTCCAAATTGATTTCTCTCCATTCAGGAAAACCTTAAACCTCTGAACAGTGTTTCCTGTATTCCCTTTCTCGTTTGACAGATCACACAATGTCTAAAGTTGTGTATACAACACCTAATTGTAACTACACCATCCCCTGTATGTAGGGGCAGAAGAAAGAGGCAAAGGCTGGGGAAATCACTGTTTTTATGGTTGCATAATTGGAAAACCTCCCGCTTCTCATGCCGGAATAACCAATTTGCCTGCGACCTGTGTCACACAGCTATAATTACCTCCATCCAATTAGAGACAGATCTTTAGCTCAGCCTACAGCCGCTACCTTGAATATACTTTGCCAGGAATATTCCCTTTTGATTTCAGATCTCTTTTCATCAGGACTGTGCCTTCCATCAAAAATCAAAATTTTAATTGGTTGATATTCTGCTGAGTCACAGCAGCTGGAGGTGTATGTGTGCGTACATCTGTCTGGATTGCAGGAGTCGTGAGGCTAAAGAATGATTGACTGATTTTTGTCTATTAATGCCAGATGCACATTTAGAGCAGGCAGCGTTTCCTCTGTGCCTCTGGCCGACGTGACGAACACAAGGTACAATACAGTTTGCATGTTTTGGTGAAAAAGAGAAGTTAACGGGCATTGGATACTGCAATGAACCATTCAATAAGCAGTATAGCTATGTCCAGTCTGTAGAGAGATCAGCGATGGGTGTTCAAGAGCTCAGTGTGTAACCAGTGATGAGTAAGCACTTCCACTATCGCTCTCGACAGATCTGACAGCTTTCTCTCCAGCAATACCGAGCCGCAGCTTCATCTCAAGGGTGTATGAATGGAGACAGATTATTTGGGGAGCGATTCAGAACTGTCATTATTAAGTCCTCAATGCAATCTGCTGCGATTCGCCAGGGCCGCCTTGAACAGCGGCTCCGCGAGACAAAGTCTGATCCAACTAATGTAGCCGTGCAAGCAGCTTTTTACGAGAATAACCAGTGTTCCACTGCGTGCGGTACGGGACAGAGTGTTACGACTGAGCACATGGGAAGTGAAGAATGCAGAGAGACGGTAGGGTTTGAAATAAAATGATGAAATGGCAAGTCGGTTAGAAAGGTGGTGGGGGAAGTGGTTTCAACCCTAGAGCAGCTGATATATTCATGCACCATCGTGATTAGAATTTATATTCTGCAACTGCAGTCCTAACAGCAAAGTCTTCTGTTCCAGGTAACGCGTGTATGCACGGACTGCTTATAACACGATACTGTGATGTGAATGTGGATGTGTTTGTTTGATGTGTGTGTGTCTGTATCTGTCTGTGTGTGTGTGTGTCTGTGTGTCTAATGCTCGCCATGTCTTAATGACTGGCTGGCTACAGGTCATCACACATCATATTAGTTAAACAGACTGCCATATGGTGAATATTATTATTATTTCTATCGAGACATGTTTGTTTTTTACTTTATCCACACACATTAGAAAATACATTTAATCAGTTTTCATTAATTTGTGCAGTATTATATTTGAGCACCAGCTGCTTGAAAGAAAGCGGTACCAACCCCCCCACACATACACACACACACACACACACACACGCACGCACACACGCACACACACACACACACACACACACACACACACACACACACACACACAGACACACACTCCATTGACTTTAGCAGTTTTCCATTTCACAAGAGACAATGGAGAAGAAAACTTCCTTAACAGTGTAATTTGCCCTGAAAAAGAATTGCAGTGAGTAGCAGAACTGTAATGGCGATTTGTAACGAGCGCTTGAAGGCCTTATCAAAGAAAACATTCAAAATGCTTCCCAGAATCCTTTTTATACATTTTATGGACAGGTAGCTCTAGGTGAAGCAGTATGGTTCTGAAGCCCGCAAGTCCACGATAATTAACATTAACCCCCTGAGACTGACTTTACTGTCTTTCAAAGGCAATAGCAGGTTCAGTTTTAGAGCTTATTGAAACTGGAAAACCTAAGGAATCCATTAGTACCAACCATGTCATTCTAGCATGTCGGTAAGGTGGATAAATAACGCTTCAAAGTTTGACTTAATTTTGGCAAGGAAAATCTGGCATGACAATTTAAAAGGGGTCCCTTGACCTCTGACCTCAAGATATGTGAATGAAAATGGGGTTCTATGGATACCCACAACGTACTGTATATTGACAATAAAAGTGCTCGCCATCCAATCACAGAAAAATGCAAGTCTTGCAGAAATCTCCAAATGTCAAAAGTTTTTGATATCAAATCACAGCAGGGCTTTTTCCGTGGTGTTCCTCAAGGTCTTGGTGTCTTAATGTGGTATTTTGGAGGGATTATAATCATTTTTATCAATTCTCCAGTGGTAAAAAATGGTTAAATTTAGCACCAAATCTGTGTAACAAATGGTATCAACCCAAAAATGATTGTAACAACTTATGAAACACAATAGAGCATGGGAATGGTCATCACACTGTATACTTCCATCATAATGTTCTAAGCCCTCATACACATTTACAACACATAGTGCTGAGCTGCATCTCAAATTAGTCTTCAGGTTCCCAGCTTTCACATGATGTACACCACTTCTATGTAACATATACTGTTGATCTGCTACCTCCCCCTAAAGACCCCCTGCACCCCTCTAAAAATGTAAAAAAATGGGTCTATTGTGGGTCTCAGTTAAACATAAATTAAACATAAAAAGTCATTAAAAAAAATGCTCTTCTATGCTATTTCACCTAATCGTGAAGAACAGTTGGCCAAAGTGTAAGATCATACTTGAAACAAGTGACAATATCTTAAACAATACTGATAAATAATGTTATATAATACATATAGAATGGATTACAGTGCTCAGAGCACTGAATGGAAAATGCCTACATGCCTGCATGGTTGTGAGTGACGCACTAAATGTAATTTAAACAAGCACCCGTGCTGATGTGGCCCACAAGGTTAAACACACTAATAGTTATGTGGTAATATTGCATTCCTTGGTAATAAAGTATCATGAATCATGGCTCAAAGATGCAGTGTCAGATGGGTTAATCCCCTGGTATTCTAGCTGCATACAGCACTGTCTGTGTGTCTGGTTCACTAAATGGCCAGTGGGGTTAGTTACCACTGAGATAGCATATGAGCTCAAATGGAAAAACTGATGAGTAGCAGTGATTTAATTTGGATGAGCAGAGATGACATCTTCACGCATGAGGAAAACTTCAAAGCAAAATTTGGTGAGTCACAAATGATGGCCCACTGAGAGCGATTTCTGGAGTTCTTATATTAGCTGAGATATATCAAAGTCCTAACTACACGTGTGCGATTAACATTTTTTCATCTACCCCACTGAATATTGTTGGAAGCTCATCTCTTTTACAGAGCGGCACACAGTGCATATCTTTTTACTAATTCCACATAATACGTTCTGCTCTTCTGTGCTATTCTGAGAAGCATAATTTTTTTTTTTTGATAAGATAAAACCGCTGCACAACGAACGCATATCTGAAAATATCTGATTAGTCGCAACAATACGGGCTGCCATGGAAACAAACATCTTCCAGCTTGAAGTAGCGCTTGTGAAGAGAAATGGGAACCGAGCACATCCAGCATCACTGGGGCTCAGAGATCATTTCTCACTTTGAAGTGTGTCGTCGACCAGAGCCTGCAGTTGGTGTTGACACAGACTGGGAGCAAACAAAATCTGGGCCATTATGTATTTAATGATGGAAGAGGAGGTACAGCCCCACCACCCACCCCAAGAGACCGAAACTGTTACTCTCTAGGCTCTGTGGACACATGCCGGCACTACTGCAGAGACTTAAAAATAATATTGAGGCCGATATGTGCTCAATGTGCAAATATTGAAGTGGCTGCTATGCAGTGTGATTGAAAACTAACTAGAAAGGATAAAGACTGGGTGATTGGGTTACAACACTAAGCTTTTCTTTGTTTTTGTTTTTTATGCCTCTGCAGCCGGAGGCATTATGTTTTCGTCAGTTGTCAGTCCGTCCATACGTATGTATGTTGAGGGAATTTTTTCAAACTTGGCACAAACATCCACTTGGACTCAAGGATGAACTGATTAGATATTGGTGGTCAAAGGTCAAGGTCACTATGACCTTACTTTCGTCCCATTCTCGTGTAGCCCAGTTAAAATTATGCATATATAAATAGTTATCTATGATAAATAAATAAATAAATAAGGTTTGTTAAAGGGACTATTTGTAACTTTTTAAGCGTATAAATGTAGCGGGTCGGCACACATGCGCGTTCGCATATGCGCGCTCGCGTGTGGCTGGAGCCTCGTCTCCGCTGCCTGCTCTCCTTCACTCAGACGGCGCGCGCGTCCTCGCTGTCTCGCTCCACCTCTAGACGTGAACGCGCGCTCACTACCCACTGCAGAAGAGTTAGTTTAGCTCTGAGAATATCTAGTGAATGCACAGGGGACGTTTGTGCAGAAATAAATGCTGCAGCTCCTCCAGACCAACAGAGCTTTCCCGTGTCTTGTGAAGTGACGGAGCTCTTCAGAGAGTTACGCTGTCTTCTCGTTACCGACCAGGTGCCGGTGTCTCCTCTGCTCTCTCCGGCTGCGGGCGGAGAGAGCAGAGGAGACACGCTGGAGAGCCCCGCTGCCTCAGCCTGCACTTAGGCAGGAAAAGCCAACACTAGGATCAGATCTAAATCATGTTCATGGAGAGACCTTCGTCTGGTCAGTTAACATTACTGCCAAGCAGCTGAAATATAGAGTGATATTGTGCTTTTAGCTGACTTGTGTCGCCTCACTGTTTTGAGCGATGCTCGTTCAGGTATATTTAGAGCGAGCAAGCGCGAGCCCGACGCTGACTTTCGTTGATTTCACGGCCACAGGTGTCGCTGTTAAGAAGCATTTCTGAAAGTTACAAATAGTCCCTTTAAAAAAGCATGGTTAAAATACATAGTTTTCATTGTGTGTTAAAATGCTGAGTTCTCGGGTTAAAAAATATTAAGAATGGTAAAAATGCATATTGCATATGCATGCATGTATTTTTATTTCATTTTGATGAAGCTTTTAATTTGATAGAGTGATATCTTTCTGTGTATCTAATCACGTGTGTTTTGCATGTTGATTGGCTGGCGCGTGTGTGTGTGCATGCAGAGAGGGCATGTGAGAGAGAGAGAGGGGAGGAAGAGCAGAAAAGGAGTTAACGAGGTGATGCGCACGTTTTGAGGTGGAATTCCGAGTTTTGCAGAGAAAGTTTGTATTAAACATATCTGAGTTTGTCAACTAGAGACTCTCCAAGAGGATATGCTTTTCACAGTGACAGAGTTACAGAGAATTACTACCCGAAGTTTGCTCTGCTGTAACCTGTATGAGGCCGCTCGTTAACTAAGTGAGTGGTGAATTAGTAAAGTGAACAGACTGCTGCTGCTACCTAACACAGTGGCTTCGTCTGGACTGTTTCCGACCTGGAAGATAGAGACAACACCCAGATAGCTCTCTGAGCCATCCGGGATGCTCAGAGTTCCTCTGGCAACGCTGGATAACCACCAAACTCCGTGATTATGCCCACGTGCTGTCCTCCTGCTCATGGACACGTGCCTATGGACTGGTAACATCTAAGGAGAACCACAGAACTACAAGAAAGGTACCCACCACCCTGCTTTATTTTGTTTATGCTCCTGGTGGAGTGAAGTGACCGAACCAGCAGCGAACCAGGCCTGCAACGATTTGATTTGATATTTTGCCGGCTTAGTATGTGAATATTGCTGTGTGCACAGTGTGATTGTTGTTAAGTGGAACTTTGTTTAACACTTTGTTTAATAAATGAAAGTAAAAACACTTGAGGTTTAAGTTAATATTGTTTTATTTATTTTGTATTTACAATTAAAGTAAGAAATTGCTTATTTCTGTTTTAGGGCGGTTTCTGGGTGTGTTTGTTATTTCAGAGGTTAAAGGGTATATAGCCTGCATAGACTGTGGTGCTTATACATTGTGTTAAAGGGTTAGTACACTCAATTATTTCTATAGTGACCCAAGATAAATAACATTAAGTAAATCAGAGATACCCTACAGAAGTTAATAGGGGAAAAGAACTCAGAGCCCCATCTACATACATAAAGGGTAGACGGGCTACACTCGTAAAAGTGATATCTCAGGAACGCCTTGAGTGAATTTCTTCTAATTCTGCAAAACGTCCACTTGAAATCAAGGATGAACCGATTCGATTTTGGTGGTCAAAGGCCAAGGTCACTGTGACCTCACGTCCGTCCCATTCTCTTGATATCTCAGGAATGCCTTGACCGGATATCTTCACGTTTGGCACAGTCATCCGCTTGGACGCAAGAATGACTTGATTAGATTTTGGTAGTCAAAGGTAGGACTGACCGATGAATCGTATTTTCATCGTCATTGCGATATATGAAGATGCGCGATAAACACATCACAAAAGGTTGTCTGAAACGTGATGAATAAAGAAAAATCATTTTATTTAGAGATGGTTAACGAAACCCGTTATTAAACGGGCTCTGGGGCTAAAGACTGTACTCATTTCACTCATTTATTGAAATATCTACTTGATTGATTGGCTCAAAAGTTTTACAAACATTCATATTTCCCACACAATGAATCCTACTGACTTTGGATATCCCCTGACTTTTCCTCTAACGCCACCATTCGGTTGTCATTTTTGTTTTTTATTGAAATATCTAAACAACTATGTGATGGATTGCAATGCAATTTGGTACAGATATCCATGGTCCCCAGAGGATGAATTGTAAAAACTCTGATCCCCTGATCTTTCATCTAACACAATCATCAGGTCAAAATTTCTGTTTGTCCAATAATTTGTGAAACTAACATTTGCATCAGCCTCAGCTGTACTTTCTTTTAGTGCCAATTATCAAATGTTAGTATGCAAATACGGTAAATATTAAACCTGCTAAACATCAACATGCTAACTTTATCAATGTAAGCATGTTGGCATACTGACGTTAGCATTTTGCTCAAAGCAAAGCACAGCTTTGAGTCACTAGCATGGCTGGATACTCTTAGTCGTGTTAATGTCTATTGACACTGACTCAAATGACAACCCTTGTAATGTGTGGTTTGCTAATGACAAGCCCTTTGATTCTCTATTAAGTCAAGTGTTACTAAAATGTATTCCTGTCAATATTTCTCCTGAAAACTCCCCTAAATTATCTCAAAGTAAACAACAATCTTGTATATCTAATGGTCAAATCAACTTTTACTAGCGTGCAAACATCAGAACTCTGTCTGAGGCTAACTGTTACAAGCTTACACATTGTCCTAACTTAAAAAAGAACATTGTCAAAAAAAAAAATAGCGAAGAGATTCGTTCCTCGTTCCTTGTCTGTCGTTTGTTGATCCAGTGAAAGCATGCTGCTCTGAGTCCCCAGCGCCAGATTAGCTGTGTTTGAATGGGGGTCTCGGGAGGGATGGGCACACAGTACATATGCAAATAGATTTACAGACAACCAATTACACACTGAGAACTCCTCAAACAAAAGTACGCCACAAAGGAGAGACCTGTCATTTGTGGATAGAGAAGGCATTGAGAGCAAAGAGCGACTGAGAGTCAGAGACACAGTGAGAAGAAGTTTTGATTATAATGTGTTGGATTATATATTATAAATTGGATTATATTCTGATTGAGTTGTGTCACTGGTACGGAGGAGAGGGATACCGAGATTACACTTCAAAACACCAGCATATTATGACTGCTTCGTCTTTGTGTTTATACACCATAATAAACGGTTACCCAGTAATCATCTGCAGCCAACAGGGAAATAATAGGTTATGTAACAATTCTATATTACATTGATTATTTATTTAGAGTTTTACGTGCCTGTGTTTTATAATGGAAATGAGTTGAGCAGCATTAGCGTTGGCTTCTCTGTGGGAGTTTTTACAGATAGTTAAGCCAATTTTCCAGAGACATTAATAGTGATTAACGGTGCTGTGATTTTAATGCTATTTTTTTAGGATAAAACTGGAGTGGCAGTTTGTGGAAAAAAGAAATCTCCTCAAGTAGGCCAGGAGTCAATGCATTAAGAAATCTCCTTAATAAGGACAATAGCATTTATTATTATGGCAGTTTGGAGAATAACCACGATCTGTGTTCAACAAGGCGTGCAGTTCTCTCTGTGTGTGTGTGTGTGTGTGTGTGTGTGTGTGTTTTAGGAGTGGGAGGTGGATAATGTCGTGTCTGCATTTGTTGTAAATTCACAAATAATACGATTACTCTGTAGAATAGAGATGAATCATCTGGACGCAAGTCCACAGCCATGCCAGCAGCTCTGTGAATCTGTACTTAGGCACAGCAGTGATAACGTCAGCATGCTAACATGCTCTCAATGACAGTGCTAACAATGCTGATGTTTTGCAGGTTGTTGACTATGATCACCACCTTACTTTAGCATGTTTGCATGCCAACATTTGCTAATTAGCACGAAACACAAAGCACAGCTGAGGCTGATGGGAACATGTCATTAGTTTTGCAGGTATTTGGTCATGTTTGACAAATTAAAATTTTGATCCGATGATGGCGCTAGATGAAAAGTTAAGGATCACAAAAGTTATTACAATTCATTCTGACAGGTACGTGACTATCTGAACCCAATGCTATAGCAATCCATTCAATAGTTGTCGAAATATCACACTAAAAGCCACGAATGTCAACCTCATGGTGATTCTAGAGGAAAAGTCAGGGGATCACTAAAGTCAGATATATCATCTGGCAACTAGGGGTGTAAAGGTACGTGTATTCGTATTGAACCGTTTGTTACAGGATGTGTGGTTCCGTATATGCAACATCCTTTCGGTACGCCTTGTGACTGAAACAGCTGTTTATGTCTAAATTGTGGAGCGTGAGTTACCCGGATAGTTTTGGCAGCGCACCAGTTGCTGTCAGCTGTAGCATGCTGGTTGGTTTAGCCTGGTTAGCCAGATTAATCAAGCTCAATGGTCAACGATTTGTCTCCAACTGTATGCCGACAGTGTTAAACTGAATTTGGGTGTATCTGTGGCTACACCTCAAACATTCACTTAACGACGGCATCACTCGAATGTGACAATTAGCGGAACCAAACAAAATCAGACTGGACCCAAAAATTGGATTACATTTACATTACAGACATTTGTGTATTTATTTGTATTTATTTTTTATTGGCAAAATGCCAGTATTTGAGTGCCTTAACTGTTAAAGTAAGAATTATGTCCAATATGCAACTGTTGAATGTTTATAATTTTCAAAATAAATTATAATAAAGTTATTTTCTGCATTTTCTTTGTTTTCCGTATTATACTGAAAGCGTACTGAACTGTGACCCTAAAACCGAGCTACATACTAAACCGTGAATTTTGTGTGCCGTTACACCTTACTTTACAGTATTAAGAGTGTTTGTTTAGGTCTGGTTTTGTTCTGAACTAAAGCAAACAATCCAGCAAACCAGCAACTGACTGAACCTAAATGAACTAAGACAATAAGAAGACAACATTATGAACTGCAATGACATTGCTTATTGATTGCTTTCAAATGTTGATGAGCTTAGCTTAGAAAACAAATTTAACACAAACTACACAGTCAGTGACTATGAATAAAGCTGTCATCCAGTCTTACAGAGTCCAGTAGCAACTGCACTGCAAACTGACCAGCTGCTCCCAAAAGTATTGCTCCTCTTGAGACAGTCAGTTAGTTAACACTACAGTAAGGTGAGGCATGTACATAATTCACTTTGGACAGAGTGCATTGGGAGGAAAGGCTTTAGCGCCAATTTGTGCTGGCAGAAGCAACTTGTTCAACTGTCACTAGCCAACTTTCTTTTTCTCGGACAAGTACCAGACGCTAACACCAACGTTTTATTCATCACCGGTGTCCTCACAGTTAATTTCACAGAATTTACAGAAGCCACTTTTGTATCAAAAATATTACATTCATCATCAGGCCAGCTGTCACCTGTGTTTTCAGTACACAGTGTTTCCTTTGGAAGGAGAGGTGTGCTGTGGAGGCAATGTTACTGTATTAATTACAGTACAGTTTCAAAAGTAATTTTCCATGACCTGTTAAAGGAATATATTACTGAAATAAATGTAGACATTATTTTAAATACATTCATTTATATAAGTTTGCAGGATTCCCATCCAGACTGCCTGCGTTTGGACGGTTTTTGGAAGCTTGTCTCATCTTTCCTCTGCCCTCTCCTCGCCTGCACACTTTCCCTTGCCTCCTGTCTTCTTTCTCCCCATCTCCTGTCCTCTTCAGTCGCTATGTTCGATCTACGTCCCCCTCTCTGACTATCAAGGTAAACAAACACTTAATTTGAGACCATCTTGCAATGGGATCACATCAGCCGCGACGCCAAATCGACCAGCGGCTGGTAATAATTATATGGATTAATTTTGTTTTGTTTTTTTCAGTGACAGCTGAGCAATAACTGTTTTTTTTTTAACAAGAAAGGTTAGCTCATCCACAGCCTAACTGCACCTATGCAATCATGTTCATTCAGGCTATATCATTTTATCTGTCTAGATATTATGCACACAGGCATACTAGCTAAATAAATGCCTGCCCCGCTGACTTACCACGTCTGTTTTTCTTTTCCTTGTATATCCGAGTAAGCCCATTTTAAGAATAGTGCTGGGCTGTGGTGGCAAAGACGTTGCCAGTGTAAACACTGATACAGTAAATCACTTGCAGTATCAGTAGGCCTATTACTCATCAGTAAAAGGGTGGTAGAGTCAGTACTGTATGTGAACATCAAATCGTCACTACAACATCAAATCACTACTTCAATCAGTGTTTCCTCCCTTAGATGAGATTGATTCAGTAATCCTAATCATGTGTCTTCCTGTGTTCTTTTTCTTCTGTGCCATTCCCCATATTCACCACAGTTGTTCAGCTGACCCTTGATTAAAGCTCAAAGGCAGCCTGTGTGCTATTCTACAGAGTAACCATTGAATTATCAAACAAGACATTGTATGAAACACATTAAACATTAATTCATGTTCCAAGAATTATATTATCTCAAAGGATTTACATAAATCGAGACTTCATGTCAGTCAATTCCTGAGAAGTTCACGTTTGCTTATAGAGACAAACTTAAAGGTGCTAAATACAGGAATGGGAGCATTCCTATTGCATCTCAACGGCTCTCAACATGGCAACTCGCAGCTAAAGGTGCTAACTATGTCGAAAGTGCTGAGAGAAATAACAGTGTTTACCTTAGGGGGGTGGGTGCTATGCTTCCGTGACAAAGCTGTCAGTCGCAACAGCATTATCAGCTGTAACCGCCGTATGAGAGCAGTGCAGAACAGTGGCTGTGAGCCAGTCAGTGGGGCACGCTCACATGCACAAACATGCACGAAAAGCACGCGCCGCCAGCCCGCCGATGTCAACAAAGCTCGGAGAAGCTCGGATTTCAACACCGAGAGGGAGAGCAACTTCATTCTCTGCTCAGGTAGACATTACTACTCTGTATCGTTACATAGCACAAAGTTGTTTGCTGCCATATTAATGCTCTGGTTATCAAATTTAGCACCTTTAAATAACTGACCATCATAACTGAGCTCTATGATGGCTTCCTTTTTGTAAATATTGCACATAACTTTACCAAAAAGTCTGTTTTCTAGAATCCAGGTGAATTAACTCCAGTGTCATGAGACTCAGGCTTGTTGTTCCCCTCCTTTGACTTTTTTTGTCATTAAAAATCACTTACACAACAGTTGATTGTTAATCGTTTTCTGCATTTTGTTGTCCCTATTGTTCCGAAAACGTATCAAAAGCAAACTGGGAATTTTGTGTACCGTTGCACCCCAACTGGCAACCATGTATATCTGTACCAAATTTTGTGTCAATCTATCCAGTAGTGGCTGACCTATTGGTGGCGCAAGAGAAAAAAGTCAGGGAATCACTTTAGGATTCACCACGGATAGTTGTACCAAATTTCATGGAAATCCATTCAATAGTTGTTCCACAAAAAAACAAAAACTCACAAATGTCAACCTCCTTTTGCCGCTTGAGTCAGGATTCATCCTCTGGGGGTGTTTGGTACAAACCTTCATGGCAATTCATCCAATGGTTGTTGAGTCAACAGCCATCGCTTTTGCAATGCCATTAGCATGAGTACGAACTGCAACATCATCTGATGTGATGTCATCAGCTGTGATCATTGTGCTCAATACCGTTACCTCAGTAACAGTGCCGGTGTCACCAAAATCATTCACCAAATCAGTTAAGCATATCATATAATTTAAACAGGTGCACCTCTCATAGTGAGGAAGGCCTTTATGCATGTTTGCGGCTATATGCAGTGATCTTACTTGTTCCGATCCCCATGTGTTTGCTGCATCAATAGGAAAATACTCATGAATAATTTAGATGAAGGATAAAAGTATATGTTTACTGCTTTCATAAACTCATACAACCATTTCTCTATCACCTACAGTGTATGGATGCTCTGCGGATCTGAGGGAAGCATTTGACGGTGCACACTTCCCTCACCTGTGAGACTAAGGAAACTGTATAGTGTAGAGATTGGGAAATCAATCGGAAGAAATAGAATAGTGTTTGCGTCTGAACCTCAACGTTCTCCTTCAATCTTTTTTGCAACATCTGCTGTTTTCCCCCTTCACACATTTTCACTTTCCCAAACCTTCATTCAAATACACATTTCCCCAGTTTCAATGGTGTATGACCACTTTAAAGTCTCTGCATGTACAGTCTGTCCTCAGGGATCCAACTATAATGAATGGTTAAGCTGACAGTCATTGGCGAGCAGTGAGGGCTTTTTTTTTGCATAAATCTGGACACTCCCCTCACAGCCTTTGGCAGGTCAATAAACGGCGTAGTAGAGAAGAGATTAAGGAAAGTGGTGGAGGGGGGGATTTTCCCTAATTGTCAACTCTGTGTTGTTCCACTCATTAAGCACAGCGAGATTAAGCTGATGTTGAGACTGAGGGGGATCTGTGGTTGGTGGCGGGTTTGATCGGCATGCATGCAGTGGGCGCAGTCAGAAGCTCGTCATAGGCCTATGAGCAGGCAGGGCTGGGAGGAAAACAGACAATTAAATCAATAAGACAGCAGTCAGCAGATCACTGCTCCGGCTACCCCTCCTCCTCACCATGTTGGAAGAAAAAACTCAGTTGAAAAAGCTTTTCTCCTCTTCAGCTTCAGGTTGCTTACATAAGCAAAGAATGGTAAAAACTGGTCCTGTGGTGGAGTCATTTTATGACGTCACAAACCTTGTTAAACAAAGTTAACTAAAGTTAAATAGACAGATGTGATAAACTGTGCTTTAAAATCTAAAATTTGTATTCATTCTGCAGTAAATTACTAAACTTGAATCAACTATTACTGTGAAAGGTACATTGGCAAGCCTTTAGTCTATAACTTAAATCTCTAGGGACAATCTTATGAAGCAGATTGCCAAACAATGAAACTCTGTATGACTCCTTAGGAAATTAAAAGTATTAGTTCAGTGAATTTACAGCCAGTCTTTACCTTTTCAACTTGTGAGGTTTATAGTACGAGTACTTAAATCATATTAAATCAGGTTTTTTTTCATTACACAGTACAACATGTAGTGAGATTATTTTGTGCTTTGCTCCAGAAAGCAATTAAGAAATAAAACAAAATATATAATGGAATACTATAGAATAAGATTAAATAGTTTACAAATGAAGCAAAAAAATAATATAACAATATGTGTCAGAGAAATTAAACAGTAAACAAAGAAACCGTAAGACCATGGGTGAGTTTCAAAATTGTTTAAATAAAATTAGCAGTACATACAGTATATTGTATGCAATCATAGACTGTCTATAAGAAGTGGACCCACTGGTTTGTGGACTGCTGTTTTTAAGCCTCGGTTTTGGCCAGGCCATGTCATTTTTTTGCAACCAGAAGTGACGCAAGAGGGTGGAGCTAAGTACAACCGAATGCTGAATAACACATTTTTAGGCACCCAAAATGTGAATATTAACATGAACTGAAAACACTCTGTGAAAGGTCAATCACAAGGTAGTCACGCCCTAAAGCATACTCTGCTTTATGGTCTATTTGACTCTAAATGGGACCATAATTTACTAAATAAACATCATGCTGTATTGAAGAAGACTTGAAATTTGCGATTGAGACCATAAACTCATTCTCATAGACTTTTATACAATCAGACTTCTTTTTGCAACCAGAGGAGTCGCCTCCTGCTGGCTGTTAGAAAGAATGCAAGTTTAAGACACTTAAGCATTTGGCTTCACTTCTCAGACCCGGAGGTTGCCCATCGTATGCAATGTATGACAGGTGGATTGAATTATAATGATGAATTATGGATAAGTGGAATTTACTGGTTCAGGACCTGGATGGCCTGAGGGAAGAAAATATAATACTTTATTAGAAATGATGTCGATCAGTATTTCCCAAAGTCCAAGATGATGTCCTCAAATGTCTTTCTTTTGTTCACAACTCAAATATATTCAGTTTGCTGTCATAGAGGAGTAAAGAAACCAGAAAATATTCACATTTAAGAAGCTGGAATTAGAATATGTTCCCCTTTTTTCTTAAAAAATTACTCAAACTGATTAATCAATTATCAAAATAGTTGGTGATTAATTTACTAGTTGACGACTAATCGTTAAATCGATCATCGTTGCAGCTCTATGATAAATATATACATACAGAGACACACTCATACTATATACCTACAGTATATGCACAAAAAGGAAATGTACGGTATGTTGACAAAAGGTATTTATGGTGGAGGCTTGTCAACTAATACCTTGGTTTACTTAGAGTTTAGGTTCTTTATTTAGTCTACTAACTCCTGAGAAAAATATCAGGTCTGTTTGGTTTGCTAAATATTTGACTTTCTTCACCAGCTAAAAGGATTATAGGTATTTGGGGATTTTATCCATACTGACACAGCTTCAGAAATCATCAGCTGTTATTTTATTTTTACCTTTTGGAGCCATTAATGTTTGTCTGTAAATGTTTCACTGCAAATAAGCTTAAAGTTGATTAAAATATTCATGTAATTTAGGGATGCACCGATCCGACTTTTTCAGACCCGATAGCAATACCTTAGCTTTGGGTATAAGCCGATACCGAGTACCGATCTGATACCAGTCTTGTTGATCCGATACCAGCTGCATGTTTCAATGTGTGGAAGTGACTGGGATCATTCTGTTATGTGTAAGGCAACATCAGGCTTGAATTAAACATTGCTTTCTTAACTTTATAAAAAAAAAAAGGTAACAAATAAATAGATATAAATTTAGTGAATTGCTATTTATTATTAAAATAATAAATCATCCACCAGCAACTTGCTAAAACATTTTCTAAGTTAACAGGAATAACAATTCAAGTATAAATCGTTTTAATGCAGCATCAAAACCGAAACAGGAATTAAAATTCCAGTATATAATATATAAACATAGAACTGAATTGAATAGATCAGCCCCATTGCCATCAATATCCGATCCAGCTATTTGAGTCAGTATCGGCCCGATATCCTATCCGGTATCGGTGCATCCCTAATGGAATTTTAGCATCTGTCAGATTATTCTGATGGCGTAGGTTGTTGTAGAACAATTGTACAACCCCAACAAAAGTTGTTACAGTCTATGTGCAGCTTTTGGCTCATTCATTCTCAGTGTTGTTGTCTTTTTGAATACTGCCACTAGGAGGCACAAAGAAAGAAAATTATAAATCCTACACACAGGAGCTTTAAATACTGTATATCAAACTACATGTATTCCTACTACTAGAAATAGATAAATAAGTGCAAAAAACCCACTATTCATAGGGGAGCTCTAAACTAAAGAGCGTTGGCTTTAACTCATGTTAACTATGCAAACATAGACCCAAATATGTTTACACCATGATCATGTTCCCACAGTATAATTTGTTTGTGCAAACTATAGCCCTTGCACCCACAAGACAACAGATGTTCAGAGTGTATTATTGTATTCCCCAAATCTAACATCTTCTTGTCACAATGTATTTCTTTAAAAAAAAAAAAAATCTTTGTGACTTGTAGTAGGTCTTCCGTCTTGTATGTCAAGTTTGATTGTTCGCATTGACTAAAGAAGTGTAGTATTTATTGTATTGTATTAGACAGTGCAGGTGTACTGTAATAACAGGACTTTATACACCATGAGGAAAAGCCATGAACTTCGAAGAAACTTCGAGAAATTTAAGACGTCCGCTAAATCAATACTCCCCGTTTTCATATGAAGCGCATTTCTCCCTGTGCCTCCCTCTCTCTCTGTCTCGCTGTCTCTATTACTCCCTCTCGTCATTTCATTTTCTCTCTCTCATCTCAGCTTCTCATTAACACCGCTGCCCTGTTGGCTCCTCGCCTCGTCTGTTCCCCCATTTGTGCAGCTACAGAGCCACTTCTTTTTCCCTTTGCTCGATTCAGCCCCCCTTCAACACCTCTCATAAACAATGTGTCAGATCTATGAAAGTAACTGGGTGGAGGGGGGGGCAGGAGACATCCAATTAAAAGCACAATGCATTATTATTTCACAGCTCCCCCTCTCCGCCGTCTCCCGAAGCCCTTCAGATTATACAACAGCTCAGTGTCACCGGAGCCATGTCTGTGGAGGACAAGGGGGTCTTCGCCGATGATGCAGCTCAGCGACTCTGGACTTTCCCCAGCAGCTTGCGTACTACCCCTCACTCCTCCTCTTCCTCCTCCTCCTCCTCCTCCTCCCCCTCCTCCTCCTTCCTCTCTCTGCCATATCCACCCACCAGCCCACCCTCTCCCTGCCTTCCTAACACACACATACACACATACACTCAATCACGAATGCACAGGGATTGCAGCAACAGCAGCAGCACAGCGAGATGGAGATCTCCGCTGTGTGTGTGAGTGCCTATTCCCGGTGAGTGCAGGGACAAGAGCGAATGAGTGTCAGTGATGCTTGAATGAGGTGTATAAGGGAGAAGGGAGCACAGTAAAAAGGCAGTAAGGGGGGGGGGGATATCAGTGAGGTTTTGAGGCAATGTCTTTCTGCTTTTTTCCCTCTCCCATCCCGATAACCTGAATCTTTGCCGGATGTGCCACAACTATACTCCAGCTGTCACTGCGCCGGCTGCCTCTCTCTCGGTCCTCCCGCAGCCTGTGCGAGCTGCTCCAGTGGCTGGACCGTACCCCGGCACCCACTGAATACATGGATGAACACCGGCTCTACAGGGGATCTGCGCTTTCTCGTCCTTTGCACCTCTGATCTGTTTCTCAAGGTAAGACTTCTGCTTCCTTTTTTTGGAGTTGCACACATATTTCACAGGTACTGCAAAAAAAGAGTGTGGGGGATTCATCTGGTCTGCCTTTTTAAAAATTTAATCAAAGTGGATTTTATCAGAAGCATGCGTGATTTGTGATAAAAAAGTCTTTTGGTAGATACATGCATGTGTATGATCCCTGTATGCATTAGATATGGATAGATTAGGGAGGGGGGGCATTTCTGCACCCAAGCACTGAAAGGTTTAATGACTAATCAGGAGAACACGTCAAGGTTTTTCTCCACAATTGAAAAAATGAAGATGAGCGGTGATGTAATTTGACTTTGATTTATATATACTTATTAGAATGCGCGCCTTTGCAGCCCTTGCCAAACATGCAGTATTTATCTGATGATGCAGAGGCTGATTATCGAGATTGCTGTACTTGTGAATTGTCTGGGCTTGATAGTGAAGAATATTGATGAGCGCCCCACTAATAGACTATTGTAACGTTGCGCTGTAATAGACTGCCCGAATGATGACCATTTATTGGAAAACACCTATCGCATTAAGTGGCGTAGACTATATGACAAATTCGTATTAGATGAGTGATATGCTCCTCAAGGCTGGATTTGATGAAAAAGGTGGATTCAGACTTATCATGACTAATGACATGTGTGATCTAAGGAGCTCTGGAGTACTGCATCACATACAGGGCTGCACTTATATTTGCGCTCAGTCGTTGCCTCCCCCCAGCCCTCCCTCCTCTCTCTCTCTCTCTCCCTCTATTTTCTACATGTCATTCCTTGACTACCTGTATTTACAGGAAACACAGACGAGGTACAGCTTTAAGGTGCCAAAACACACCGTGGCTTGTCTATCTCAGCATCTTCTTCACTTGTAAATCATCTTCTACATTACACCCGAGTCAATCATCAGATCGACCTGAGTACACATGTATGCCCATAGCCCAACCCCGGACTAATCAATGAACTCATCAGGGGGATGCACTACAGATGTAAGCTTTGAAGTGTCAGAGGCAGAGACTGTCTTTGCTGTTATTTTATACAAAAAGAGTGCCAAACCAGCAGGGGAAAAAAAAAACACAATGCCCTTCTGCATATCAGCATCTCCAAACTTCCTCTTCCCAGGGATCCATTTCACAGCCAGTGCTCTCATCCCGGAGATAGAGGGATGGGACCCTTTTAAAACCTCCCGCTATTCCTCATAACAGAAAGTGCTGCTCAGTGATAAATCTTTTAAGCCAATGTCATAAAGCAAACTTTCACAGGTGTAGCCGGCAGCCCGGATAGATACAGATAGCTCTGGACGACTGCTGGAATAAGACGGTGTGTGTGTGTGTGTGTGTGTGTTTATCTATGTGTGTGTCTGCATGACTGTGGAGATCTCAGAACTGGCTGGGATTGTTTTCAAAAATTGAACAAAAGACAATATAAAAATCTGGGACCAAAGGGGCTTGCATTGTCGCTGGAAGAAGAGCGTGATGGTGTGTTGAGGAAAAAAGATTACTGCAACGCGGAGGGTGTAGGGGCCGGAACCTATACTGTACAATTGCACTATAGGAATGCACACGACTAGGCACGCACACAACCTTATGGATTGGACAAAGGCAGCGATATCTCGTCCTTTTACATTGTGCATAGTTGGTGCAATGTCACGCTCTGTAATTTATGCAAATAATAGAGAAAAAATTCCTCATGCAAAAGGGATACATTGCACAGCAGCAATGCATACAGTGGAATGCATGCACGGCATCAAAGCATTCACCTTGTGACGCACACTTGTTTTAGCACATATTACTAAAATGATGAGCATTGACGAACATCCCGTGTTCATGATTGTATTGATGGTGCAGCGGAGTTTACTATGTTAGAGGCCGCTATAATTACATTACTTAGCCATTATTGAGAGTGGCTAGACAGTGTTATCCCATGTAAATACCCCACAGATGCACTTCAGTAATTATTGCATTGCTGCGGCGCTGTCAAGGATGTAAGGCGATCTAAGCAAAGCCGCCCCTTTCTCTCTGCTTTGCGATGGAGCATAAATCATGAGTCAGCAGTGTTGTAGGCCTGCTATTGCAAGGAAAAATGGATCCAACCTCCCCATTAACATTCTGTACAAACAACCACAACGTTGTTGTCGTAATAAATCAATCATGATACTGTAGTGAAATGTGTTTTTTTTTCTTCTCTCATACATGCAGCATTTTAGCGTGAAGAACTGAAGGGCAATTGGAACAGACAATGTGGTCTGCCTGGGTACATAAGGAGATTTCAGAGGATTACTTTTGCAATTTTAGAGTCAATGCATTATTCATAATCCTTTGGATAGCTGAGGCCAAATCAGGGAAGGACCTCAGGTCATTAGCAGAGATATAGCTTCCTTTGAGAAGAGGAGGAGGAGGAGAAAGACGACGACGGCGACGATGAGGCAAAGGAGATTCTCGCTGAACCGTCTGAATATATGTATGTGTCACGTCAGTCTCTGTGTATCTGACTTCCAACAATAATAAGTCATTGAAGAGCTTTTCTTGATTCCCTTTTTGCGAATTACCATTCGGCTGCTTTACATGCCTTACATGGCTGCATGAGAAATTGTATGCACTTAGAGCAGACTTCCTGCAGATGTGATTACCTTTTCAGTGGTGTGAGATTGGTATTTCTGAGTGTGAAATAGTATGATCTCGTGTGAATCAGCCTCGAACAAATTTCCTTTTTACCCATGGAACCGCTTCTGACAAACAACTTGCGCTAAAATCAAAGTGCATACTAAGCTATGTATCAGAACAAATACCACCCCCCAATAAAATTCAGCTGCTCTAAATTCCAAAACAACTGTGCGTAAATTCATGACACAGCATACCATATTGTTCGTGTATAATGAGATTGAGCCTAGTTGCTTGTTTTTTTTTTTTTCTCATCTGGCACTGAATGCATTGCAGTGACTGAAGTGACACTAGAAGCTGTTGGCATGTCGTTTCCTTTCCAGCATTAATAAGAACCGAGATGAAACATAGTTGCCTCTAAATATATTCCGTTTCATCAACAGTTTGAGCTGATGGGAGGTTACAGTGGACAGTCTGCAAGGTGAAACACATGGCAGGACTCCCAAGAAATACAACCTCATAGTTTTTATTATCAGTCCTGGTCTGCTGGTGTGTGCGTGTGTGTGTGTACGTGTACATGTGTCTGTGTTTGTGCACACACTCCGTAAGATGCTGGCGAAGGCCTCTATTTGAAAAGGTGACAGCAAGGCGCACACACACTAATACGAACACATACAAGTGCCCATATTTCAACTTGATATCACCCCAAAGCGTGTAATAGACCCGCCTGTAGACCCACGCGTGTATGAAGGTGCAGTACCAGCAGGGGGGAACAAAACCACTCACTTAGGCTTAGGCAACAAAACCACTTAGTTAGGTTTAGGCAACACAACTAGACAACAAAAACCACTTAGTTAAGTTTAGGAAACAAAACCAGGCAACTAAACCCCTTAGTTAAGTTTAGGAAACAAAACCAGGCAACTAAACCCCTTAGTTAGGTTTAGGAAACAAAACATGGCAACAAAACCACTTAGTTAGGTTTAGGAAACAAAACATGGCAACAAAACCACTTAGTTAGGTTTAGGCAACAAAGCCAGGCAACAAAACCACATGGTTAGATTTAGGCAACAAAACCACATAGTTAGGTTAAAGCAACAAAACCACACACTTGGGTTTAGGCAAAAAAACACATAGTTAGGTTTAGGCAACAAAACCACTGACTTAGTTTTAGGCAACTAAACCACTTAGTTAGGTTTAGGAAAAACATCATGATTGGGCTTAAAATAAGTAAAATGCGTGCGGAAACACGTCACAAACGTCACTAGCGTAACTATAACAAGTTATAAGAAAGTTCCTTTGTTTGTTGGACCCATCCACCTCCCATCCTGCCCACCATAAGCAGTCTTTTCCCTTTTTATTCTACGTTACTACCTCTGAGCGAGGCATGTTGACGTGGCTACATTAACATTGCGGTCAGTACGGACTACATGGTGTGAAAATGACACGGCTAAAGCAAGAACGGCGTTCTTATTACACGCTTTTGCCTTGAGCATTTTCGTGTATAAGGAAGCACACATCGCTCTCCGCTATCGTTTTTCTCTTCGGCGAATGGCGATTTGCCCACTGACTGCTTATCTCCATGAATGGAGTTGCTGCTTCTAGAAACTAGTCTCGTCTCGGCTTCATCGCTGGGACAGATCGCCATGACACCTGCTTCTAGTGCCTTGGCGTTGGCTGCAGTGAGCGGTGTTCAGCAGCAACCAGTCTGGCCAGTCAGTTCTGACGCTTTGATGTGATGCTTCGCTACAATGAGAACGGGCCAGACCTCGAGGTCAACACCGTTGAAGTCCTGGTTCCAGCTGCCAATGCTCCGCTACTGTCTTAGATCAGCAACCTGCGGAAGCCCGCCGCGATATCTCTTTGCTGGAACTTTCAGGTGGCGATGACCACTGCAGCGGAGCGCATTGGGCTTCAATTGCCCCCCCTTGCTCCCACCCAAGCAGGTGGATTTCGTGCGACCAGGCTACATATGCGTGTATGTACACTCGCACCAAAAAAATGCAGAGTCACATGGAACAAACAGTTTTGCCATCTTTAAAAAGTGTGTATTCTTTTGAAATGTCACTGAGTTTCTCGTTCACGTTTAGTCATTATGTCACTCGAGCTCGACATGCGCTGCAGATCAACCGCAGACCAGAAATTAACATCCATCTTATCCACCCGTGCTTTTCCTTTTACTAATTTCACGGGAGTCGTGAAACTGACAGTAAGGAAATGTCTCCTCAGTATAAATTTCCCCACCAGAACAATCACATTGATGGATTTACAATGTCTCCGAATGATAAAACATGATTACTTTCAGAGAAGCGACGACACCATGAATAGCTTGCTTTTGTGTGGTAATAAATGATTCATTGGAGTTTATTTATCGCGTGGTGTCTTGTCATATGAAAATGATTAACCGGCTCTTTGTGATGTTTCCTTTCAACCATATCAGACATCATTTCATTTCCTTGTGCTGCTTGATGTATTTCAAGCTATGAACCGCGTTTCATCACTGAGGAGACAGAAAATGCAATATTTCTCATTTGATCATATGGACCGTAATTTGAAACTCTGCTTGGGGAGTGACTACAGCAGCAAGCTGTTTTATTATGAACATCATTTTTAGCTCTTGTGTGTGATCAAAGCGGTGTGTGACTTATTACATAATCAATATAAATCAAACTATGCCATTGGAAATATGTAAAAATAAAGGAAAGGTTTTGTAAAAATTAAAGTGATTTAAACTATTTTTGTAATGAGGAATAAAGCTAAGAAATTAGTTTCTGATTAAATGAGAAATTTATGTTAATGATTGGTGCATCAATAGTACTGTATGACGGTAATTAAACAAGATACATCTTATAAATGAAGCACATCGATTCTAGCTCATCGTAATGCTGCATTTACAAACACAAAACATTCTTTTATTGATTTATCGATTATGAACAACTACGGTTTGAATTCCTCAAAGTAGTTATTTCAGTTTCTATCGTTAAACTGTTGTACAAACCCGCGTTTTATAAATGCTGAAACACTTGTTCTAAAAAAATATGCTTCACACTTTTTAGAGACTTAAACACTCCTACTCTAAATCGAAAAATGTTTCTCATTTACAAATATGTCCAAGTAATTTCAAGCCATCCATAAAACGTATTCAATCACTTTGTTTTGTTCCTCAAGCTTTACCCTTAATAAAAAAAAAAAGTTGTAACTAACAGTAATCTGTAAACATTTAAAGTTTAAGGTCAGTTCCGTCAGCCAACTCTCATGGAACCGATTTATTATGTGATCGCAGAGTTATGTACAGACTTTTTATTTGGTGTCTGGTTTCTGGGCTCTGACCTCGCCAGTCCGCTCAGCACAGCAGAGATTGGGGAGTGAAGATAATAAATTTCCCCCCGGGGAGTTTAGACTCAGAGCCTACAGGTGGATACGAGTGGAGGAGCCCAACACCAGCTAGTATGTAGAGTCTAGTATGTGTGGGCCACAGCTACTGTGTGGTCATTCCCTTTGCCAGGGACCTCAGACTACAAGGGGATTATATTATACCCTAATCACCCACCCCACAGCTATTCCTTAACAAAACACCTCCAATTATTGTGGGGAACATACTACCAAGCAATCTAAATGCAGAAAAATACAAAAAAAATAATCTTAAGAAATGTTATGTAGCATTGATAAGGTAAGTGGGTAGATATACAGGAAGCTTGAGGTTGGCAATGAGTGCGGCTGAGTGTACCGGCATAGAGCAGAGAACAGGAGCTCAGCAGTTTAGATGTAATTATGATACGAAGAACCATAAAGCGAGCTGTCACATAAACCCATTTGTTTGAGTTGAAATGTTTCTGTAATGTATAGCTGAATCTGTGTCGATAAAATGTAAATGTGACTCCACACAAAGAGTTTCCCATGAAGCCAAGAGAACGGGCCGCGAGCAATGCCGCATAGTGTTTAAATCACTATCAAGCTCATGTACACTGTTACCCTCTAAGAGAGATCGGAGTCTACGGTGATCCAATAGGAAACCCCAAAAATGACATGAGCCCAGGGGGAAATAAGCCACAAAGCCAATTGAGCCCAAAACACTTAATACTGAAACATGAGTATTTCTATTTCACCTCTACACAAATCAATAACATAAATGAGTCATAATGCATTTGTAAAATAAAAGCCAAAAAGAAAAAAGGGAGAATAAGAGACCATAGGGAGAACAATAACAGACAGCAGCTTTGGCAGTCCTATAGTTTATTGTAAAGTGCACAAACATCTCCTGAATGACATGAACTCACATTAAATATATTAGGATAATCGGCAAATACTTAGCTGGATGAGATAAAACGGTGATCTGGCATCTTGACAGCGCTAACACCCCAAGTTAGTTAACAGCAGAACTGTGCTACAAGCTTGAGCTGTATATTATTTGAGGCTGACAACTGACATAAGTCAATGAGTTTCTGAATGGTGGCAGCTGGAGCAAGGTGCGTAGCGCGCTTAACACAATTATTATTCCAAAAAGGTGTCCCGAAGCAAGTGATCAGACTTTTGGCAGGCAAGCTCGCTTTTGAAAAATGACTGTACATAACTACCAGTTGCAATTGTTGGCAGAGTTAGCAATGATCTGTACTGCAAGAAAGGCTAGAAGAACAAAACATTGGGCAAGGTATAGAGTTGTGAAGTGGAAGGAGCTTATTCAGGCGCCCGTGGTCCTGGAAAAGAAGATAGTTCCATTCATTTTCTCCATAGACGACATTAGGTGACTCACAGTCGGAGCACTTCTAAAGCTTGGATGGACTTGAAACTCTCCGGGTTGAATCATCCGTACAAAAAATTATTCAACTGTTATTTATTATCTGGTTCTTTAATAAAAAATGCAGGCTGAATGATTTTGAAAAAAATATCTAATTGACTGATATTGCAATTGTGATATGATTTGTGATATTAGAGGGAAAGATCATTTCTACATAATTATTCTCGTTTTCATTGAAAACATTAAAATGATTAAGGTGTCATTTCTGCATGGATCTGTACCAAACAAAGATGTTTTCATAACGTTCCAAATGTACACTAGATTTTGGTGGGGAAAAATTGGCATGGCCATTTTCAAAGGGGTCCCTTGACCTCTGACCTCAAGATATGTGAATGAAAATGGGTTCTATGGGTACCCACGAGTCTCCCCTTTACAAACATGCCCACTTTATGATAATCACATGCAGTTTGGGGGCAAGTCATAGTCAAGTCAGCACACTGACACACTGACAGCTGTTGTTGCATGTTGGGCTGCAGTTTGAGTTTACCATGTTATGATTTGAGCATATTTTTTATGCTAAATGCAGTACCTGTGAGGGTTTCTGTGTTGTTAATTTATTTTCAGTAATGAAAATATACATACATTTGCATAAAGCAAGCATATTTGCCCACTCCCATGTTGATAAGAGTATTAAATACTTGACAAATCTCCCTTTAAGGTACATTTTGAGCAGATCAAAAATGTGTGATTAATTTGCAATTAATCGGGATTAACTATTTTAAGTGATTGACATTCCAATTTTTTATCTTTGTCGTATAGTAGTTTAAAACGTTTTACTTTTGGCATATTTCCAAATGTGTATTGATAAATACTGTACTGTAAATGTTGGATCTTTGATTTGGATCACGGATCACAGATTGTGTCTTTAATAAAGGTTAATAATGTGTTACCAGAATTTTAAGTTAAGGTCCCAGAGGAGAAAAGAATAATTTGTTATAGTATCTTACTGGTGTGATTATAGATCAGATTCCTCCCCGCTAGAAAACAGAGTAACACACACTTTTTTCTCTTTACCTTTTTTCAGGAAATATGGTGAGCAAAGAAGACACCAAATGCGTTGTTCTCTCAAATTCAGAAGATTCCGATTCAGAGACAGGCCAATCACACAGCCTTGACGCACAATCTGGACCAGAATCAGGCAAGCAGCAGGTGAAGAAGAGAAACAAGGCCTTACAAGTGCGTTTTAAGGATATCTGTGAAGCTCAGAATGAGCGTCGGGCAAAACGCTCCAGATCCATTTCCTGCAAAGTGACGCACCGAAAGTACATGACCATGCCTGCCAGACGCTCTATTCCGAACGTGACCAAGAGTACTGGTGTCCAGACCTCACCGGACCTCACTAAGCGATACAAGACTTTCCCTTTCGAGAGGAAAAAGGGACATACATTTAAACATACTGCTTTGGTGGAAGATTATAAAGGACAAAACAATGGGTTTTTGAGTGATATAAAGACAGCAGGAGAGGACGGACAACCTATCGGGGAGTCCTCTAAGTACAAGGGTAAGATTGTGGGGCAGACAAAAGCACTGCTTCACCACACTGATGACAGCAGTGATACAGAGGATTTGCTTTCCAGTGCCAACTGCGTGGACGGACCCTCCTGTCCAGACTCTTCACATTTCTCGGAAGAGTGCCATCCGAGCAGCCCTCCTTCCAAAAGCGAAACAGAGTACCAGGTTTGTGGGACAAGGACCAAACACAAAGGATTACCCAAAGAAGACATGGACGCTGGCACTTCCTCAAAGCGCCAGCTGGCTAAGTCAGAGTTTTCACAGGACAAGTCAAAGGGCGCCGGCCCTGGTGCCTGGAACTCTTTGACACAGGTGGAGTCTTTAGGAAGCCCGTCTGTGAGCTGTAAACGGAAAAAGGGTACGCAGCTAAGCGAGCAGCAGTCGCAGACACTTCCCCATAGTGCCAAATGTTCTGTGCAGTCACAAGGGCAGTGTCGGACAAGGCATGTGTCAGCCTCCTCTAAACTCCAGCAAACAGTTGGGGGGGATGAGGGCTTTCCTCCCAGAGACACACGCGCCCCAGGCATGGGGAGCAGCCAGCAGATAATGCCCTTATCTGGAGACAAGGATATCAAAGCACAGCTGCAGGCCATGGAGAGCCTCATCAACTCGAGCCAGGAGACCATCAAGGTCCTACTTGGAGTTATTCAGGAGCTGGAGAAGGGTGAAGCGCAGAGAGAGGGGTGAGTAGAGGAAGCTTTACACACTTTTATACATGCAGTATACATTGTACACAGATGCACATTTCACAGTGTGCTGTCAGGAAAAAACTATGATAACGGGTAATTCTAATCTATTACACCAGGAGTCTTAGTCTTCAATCTCGTGGCTTTGGTCATCATTTCTATACATCATTGTACCCACCACCAAAGATGCTAAGATCTGGGAACACAGCAACATCAGTACAACCACACCAAGAAAGACAAGCAGTCATTGTTGTAAACAAGCCAACAGTTAAGACAGATTATTTTAACCGCTTTATTTGGAGTTAAAACCAAAAGACAGAGAAAGAAATGTTGGCAATAATCCCTCATCTCACAGGAAAACTGTGTGGGCGGCAAGTATGATATGTCAAATTTGAACCAGGAAATCGGTCTTTAAACCAAGACTTTTCAGTTCATTTTTGGTTTCTCTACTAGATAAGTTCAAGCATAAGGAGGATTGTTTGAAACCTGTATGGTTGGGGTTTTCTTGCCTCGTCAGATTTCTTTTTAGCGATGTCACTGTGTTCCCAGATTTTAGCAATTCACTTAAGTGCAATTTTATTATGAACAGTTACAATGATGTGCTAAACTAGAAAAATAAGACCTAAATGATCCTTTAACTAGACAAAGAGTCTACATCCTAGGGCTGTGTATTGGCAAGAATCTGGCAATACGACACGTACGATGCGATACAGGGGCTACTATTCAATATATTGCGATACTGTAAGCAAGGTGATATATTGCCCTTCTTTAATCTAATTTTAGGAAAACTGTCATAGTATAAAGAGCACACCGCCATACAGTATGCATGAAATCTGAGTTAAAAAAAAGTTTACTTTTTTATGCAATCAGAACAGTGGGATCTGTATTTGCATTTATCACAGTCCCTGTCACATCCAACATTACTGCACTACTTTTTGGTCAAACTGAGCGACTGTCTGTCACGAATCTCTGCATGTAAACTATTAATTAACAATCGATACAGTCTTTTTAAGAATCAATATCACAAAACACAATATTAAGATACTCACGTGTATCCAGGGTTGGAAATTATATGCAAGTGGCTGCTAGATTTGCTTCGACCACCAGCCAAAAAAGCAATGGTGATCTATTGAGAGGCTGGTCAAATTTGGAATCCACCAGCCACAGTTGCAGGTAGACAAAAAAGTTAATATCCAACCCTGCATGTATGGATATTTTCCTACACCATTGCTACATCCAGCGTACCATCAGGCTCACATCACTGTGCTAACATGCTCACATCAGTCTGACATTGCTGTTATTGTTAATGTTTAGCAGGTATAATGTTTACCATAGATATTTCAATAAAGCCCAAAAAAGTCAACCTCATGGTGACGATAGAAGAAACATCAGGGGATCACAAACGTCATTAGGCTTCATCCTCTGAGAACCATGAATATCTGAGCAAAATGTAGCGCCAATGCTTCAAGTTCCTTTAAGTAGATTGAGATATTTCACTGAATAAGAGAAAACAAATTACTTAAAAGTCAGATGATCACCGAGCCATAGCGCTAGCATGGCTAAAACATTCTACGAGTGGTGTGATATGTTCAACCATCAAGGTCTAATGGGGCATTTCAAATACACAGCACAATGCCTGTTAATACTGTCTCTCTGTGTCATTTTAATGCAAGGGCAAGTGTGCTCCCAATAATTCTTAATGTGTCATATTTCATTAGAGCCGTACCTGTAAAGGAGAAAAATTCATTAACTAGCTTCATAAAGTCCTCGAGCCATGTCCACGGCCAGGCTCCTACAGCAGAGATATTGTACGAATCAATGTACTCCATTTCTAAAGCCCATAGCAACACAAAGCAAATTGTATTTTAAGTTTTATCCATATCCAGTTCGAGGAAAAGGCACCCCGGTGTGACTCTGTGGAACTTAGTTGTAAAGGACCAATTAGTGCAGCCTCATAACGCTTTGCCTTTCATCTCCACGAAACTGTGCCTTCCTATAGTGCCCACACTGTGTTGTGTTCATTCAGCGTTATTAGAGAGGTGCAGTTACAGGACGCAAAGCAATGCCTTCCACAGTACTCTTACCATTTTGGCATGGCTGGACAGTCAGATAGCCTTCTTTAAAGCTACTCTTTGAGATGAATCCAACTAAAAGCCTCCCTGTTCTCACCGGGAATAAATACATGATGCCCAGTGATTTTTAAGCCCACAGCTTTTAGCATACATACATTCAGTGAAAGGATAAAGTAGTCCATTGGTCCAGTAAAGGTATAGGCACAATGTTTGTAAGAAGGGATTTTATTCATAGGCGTTATCTCCACTTCTAGGGCTGTCAATCGATTGAAATATTTAATCGTGAATAATCACGAATTAATGGCACATTTTTCGTTGTCTGTTCAAAATGTACCTTAAAGGGAGATTTGTCAAGTATGTAATACTCTTATCAACATAGAGTGGGGCAATATGCTTGCTTTATGCAAATGTATGTATATATTTATTACTGAAAATCAATTAACAACACAAAACAATGACAAATATGGTCCAGAAACCCTCACAGGTACTGCATTTAGCATAAAAAAAGATGCTCAAATCATAACATGGGGAACTTTGACAGCCCTTGAAATTACATTATTACAAAATATGCCACTTCTCCATTTGACTTGGGGATTTTACTTCCTGCCCCTCACATGCCCCATGAGTCTTTTACAGGCGAGAAACATATTACGTGCAAAAGTACAGGAGCTCAAAACAATGCATGTGCTTGTCATCTGTTTCACATCCCTTTACTGTAAGATTGATGAACTCACGCGAAATGTTGGATAGTCATCAGTGACATCCTGCAAAGAGGAAACAACATTAAAACCATGTGCTTGTCATCTCTTTCACAGTGGGTCAGTGACACTTGACAATGCTTGATGTTAGGCACTTATGATATTACTAAGGCTGTCAAAGTTAACACTTTAATAACGCATTAACGCAACTTGCAATTTTTAGGTTGTAACGGGCTCAGTTTTAAAGCTAGAGTGAAGATACTTGAACCATATGAAACTGGAAAAACCTAAGGAATCGCTCAATATGTGCTAAATTTTGGCGAGGAAAAACCTACATGGCCATTTTCAAAGGGGTCCCTTGACCTCTGACTTCAAGATATCTGAATGAAAATGGGTTGTATGAGTACCCACAGAAGTCTCCCCTTTACAGACATGCCCACTTTATGATAATCACATGCAGTTTGGGGCAAGTCATAGTCAAGTCAGCACACTGACACACTGACAGCTGTTGTTGCCTGTTGGGCTTGAGTTTGCCATGTTATGATTTGAGCATATTTCTTATGCCAAATGCAATACCTGTGAGGGTTTCTGGACAATATTTGTCATTGTTTTGTGTTGTTAATTGATTTCCAATAATATATTTATATATATATATATATATATACATACATTTGCATTAAGCAGTATATTTATCCAATCCCATGTTGATAAGAGTATTAAATACTCGACAAATCTCCCTTTAAGGTAGATAAAAAATGAACGATTAATTCGTGATTAATCCCGATTCAATATTTTGTGAGTTTGAGTGACAGCCCTAGATATTATAGTTTCATAACTGAATATATCTTAAAACCCTGAAACATAAACTGCAGTGTTCAAGGTTTTTATCTCAAAGTGGTTGCAAAACAGACAACAACACAGTTACACACAGAATATTAGTCTTTTGCATGACCTCGTTTTTTCAGTCCATAGCTCGTTATTTTTTCTACATTATGTGTGATGCATGTCAACTTTAGGTTATACTATATTGATAAAATTGCCACAATACTGTTATAGGATTAGATATGAAGGTCTCTAACCATGCGAGTCACGATGCTGCAGTAAAAAAATGTCTGCTGTGTCTCTAGACTATATACAAATCACGTGTATAATATAGGATGACATACAGTATTTACCCAGAATTTAAAACAGTTTGAGACAAAGCGTCCTGATCTGATTGTAGTTTTCCACCACAGGTTATCAATGAAAACAAAATAATATGCAGTGCTCATGCAGGCAGAGCAGCAGCCACGTAGGCAGGGGGTGTGGACAGTAAAAGTGGAATGACGAGGGCAGAACATATCCCAGGACAGCTGACGTGGGCAGACAACGCAGCAGCGAAATCTGTGCCAACAAATAGTCGGCTTAGAGAGCGACTTTCAGAGGTGCAGTTATTTTTTTTCCCCCATGAAGCATCTATGAAATCTTTCTCTGTGACATTCTGTGCTTTTTAATACACTGACACTATACTGGGTCATGAGCATTTTACCCTGAATGGGAAGTGTGCTGAGTACACGCGGTGATTATGAATTTAGGTTAATACGTTTTGATTATCAGAGCGAAGCTCTTTAAATTACAAGGATGTACATGAAAAGCCAGGCAGCAAGCACAGCGTCAGTGTGGACCTTGTCTGTGCGGTGAGTTACTGTCCTTGCTCACAGCTGTTCAGAGAGACTTCATTTGGTAGCAGGGCAGGATGGATGAACTTGTTGACCTTGAGCTCCCATCAGCATTTTCGATCCACGCGCTGCTCTGTCTCCCCCGATGAGGTCACCTCTCATGTCATGGCGAGCGGTTGAGGTCCAAGCCCTCCACATGTCATCCAACAGGGCGAAGGGGGCTGCCGTGACAGCAAGTAATTACATGTGCGGCTCTAACACAGCCCCTCCCATCATCCCCCAGACCACTGCAGCCTGCCACTGCATGCAGTGACTTATAGCGCAAATAGCATTATGCAGGCCCAGTGCATGCTTACGTAAACTCAAATGAGGACATATAAATAAATAAAAACAGGCGATTTGAAAGGCGAGGACTCGGGCAACAAAGCCGTTGCATATTTAATGTGTCATCTTTGACATGTGTACGCATAAGCCCAGAGAGATGGCTTATGTCGGTCCTTTGTGGAGGTCTTTCAACATAACAAATCTCAACTCTTACACAGTAAAGACCACAGAAACCTCAGGGCTGTGCACCTATGCAATAAAAAGAGCAGATACAATTTGTCTTGGTGATTGCTTTTTTGAATCCCTGATGTTCATTATGTCTGTAGCAAATTGAGTTGGACTAGAAATAAAAGGTACAGTATAGCTCAGAATATAAAGGTATTGATTTTCCATTATGCATGATTCATGCAGCTTTTAGTCGCTACCTACTTCCTGTTGCCTATAGGATAGAGACACAGAACCTGTTTTAAAACTATGTTGTGGCAAAGCGAGGTAATCCCGTTATGTAAAATCAGCAAGTCTACACACTTGATTAGCCATATCTGAGAGAACTGCAGGATCAGAGCCCTTGCTGCATTTTCAACTGTTGGGAAATAAACAAGGTAAAAAAAAACAAAAAAAACAAGCTGAACAAATTTTGGCTGATAGCCTATGCCCACAGGTATTGAAAATATGGAAGCTAAAGCCTGTCACTGGAGATCACATATATCTTTTCATCTCTCTGTTCACAGGCTCACCTACCGAACAGGACAAGACACAGCAAATTGTGACACTTGTCGAAACAGCGCATGCATCATTTACAGGTGGGCCCTTTTTCGCTGTCGTTGATGTCAGTGTTGTTAATGCTGCATTAAATGCTGTTTTTTTTGTATGATAGTTTGGTTCAGTGTGAAAGATGGATGCTTACAGGAGGTGTTTCAGAATCACAGAATACGTTATTGCTCCCGGGGAATTGGGGCATTACAGTTGCTCTTATATAAACAAAAGAAATGTAAGAAAATAGAAATAAAGTAGTATGTAACATGTCAATTATGTACATAATGCTACAATATGTACATAATGTCACAATATAAACACAATATATGTAGAGAAATATAAGAAAATAATAATCAAAAAATGAGAATATAAGAAATATGTACAAATATATTTGCATTAAATCATGCAATATATAACATATAACCACAGTGCAAATAAGTAAATACAAAATGCTTACAGGTAAATACAAAATGCTGAGAAGTGGGATCTCTTAAGTGTGTTAAATATAAATGCCAGAATGGTTTAAATAAGAATTAGATAAGAAGATTTCTTGAAATGTACAATATAAATGCAGTATTATGGTTTGGTGCAGTGATGTGCAGGGAATGTATGGAGAGTATTGCATTAACAGTGATCTGACTAAGGCTAGACAGATAAATAAAAATACTAATAATGTTAGAAGAAGAATCATAACATGAGTATCAGGGATAAGGAAAGAGTAAGCCAGAAAAGTAAATGTGCAGCTACCGGCAGAATTGTATATGATATATTAGGCGTTGCACTATAGCATGTTTTACTACAGTACAATGGATGATGAAATAGATTATACCGCCAATATCATTTGCAAGGGTTTCTGGGGAATGTATGGCCCAACTGTGACCAATAAGTAAACCATTCACAGCAGTGGGAAGTGAAATAGGAAGTACAGCTGACCATGTCACAGAGTATATGAGGATCTAGGATTTTATGAGGTCCCATAAGACGTCAGATTTCTTTCTAGAAACAACGACTGGATTAACGCTCTAGGTTTTTGTATTTCTGTCAAAATACACAGAGGTTTTGTGTGGCGTAAGCGCTCTGATGTGTTCTGAGCTATAAAATGGCTCAGAAGCAGGTGGGAAATCGACTCAAGCTGTAACCTTGTGTCATTTGTCACTACACTCCAAAAGCCTCCACTGCTGAACCCACTTGTTACCTTGTTCTCTAAAACAGGAAACAGACAGCTGTTTGGGAAACACTCTCCAGGCAATGCACTTTGCACAGTGGAACTTCTCGGTTGTTTTCACATGGGCCTGAGTGAGAGTGGCTTCAAAAGCATGCTCAAAATCACAAATTATAGATTTAAACTTTGTATCCTTGCTGAATACACTGCACTACAATAGAGCTTGTTTTTATATACAAAAGTACAAAAAGGGCTGTCTCTTACTCTGCTGTCTTTTTGGATTATCTTGGATGAATTTCAGATATTCACAACACTTTCAACTCATTTTGGATACATACCCTTGGGCATTTTGTGCAAAGAAAATGAAAACTGCCCTGTCCTGGACATGCTTTTCAGGATTTTTGCTTTATGTAACATTTTCTACAAGATGCCTCCTCTGCCTTCTCCCTTGACGAGTACATTGTGTCAAACTGACCCAGATTTGGGTGTAAAACCAATGGATGTATTAAGAGAACTGGATACAGCGTTTGAGGCGGGGCCCCGTTCATTCCTATGAAAGTTGCTCAGTGGCGCATGAAGACAAAATGGCTCGACTTCCGTCTGGAGAAGTACCCGGATCTTGGGCATGTGGAACATGCGCAGTAGCGTCCGCTCGGTCACATGACTCGGCCATGGGGTCCCAACGTTATGCCGTCGTCACGGCTTGGCGTTCCAGCCTCGGCCTGGGTCTCATTCACATGAACGGAGGAAGGGAAAAATAACTCTGGATTTGGCTATAAGTGCATTTTATAACTTTTATGACCTGATGATTTAAATAAGGGCTATTAGTGATTTACCTCTAAAGAAATGATCCGCTGAGTTACAGATGTCTCTTTCCCAATTGAAGTCTATGGGAAAAAGTCTTTTGGGCCCAATGGCATCACGTGACGGACACAGAAGTTGCAGTGCCGCCGTTTGACCACTACAAAAGTTGGGATCAACGACCGGCGCTCTTCCTGGGGGCTTGGTAAAACCATGTAGGCCCTTTTCAAAGCAGCCATTTGGACATATGTCGTAGCAAGGCAAACACAGGTGTAATTGATGAAATTAATTATGGTCCTGTTCTATTTAGTGTATCACAGAATAGACGCAAAGAGACCAAACTCAAGTGTTTGTTAGACAACAGTTGCTGCCACCATTTTGGACTGAAAACGCTTATTATCTATAATATTTTATTGTTCAACACAGGCCTTTTCGGTAGAATATGACAATAGATTAGAAATATTTTTGTGTTACTTTTGTACGACTCTTTGTAGACGGACGTTTCACTGGCGTCCGGTAGTCGCTTTCAGTCCAAAATGGCGGAAGCGTAGCTTTGCTGCTGGGTGCTGATGTTGCAATGGAACGAACAATTAGCTTTCACTTCTTATCAATATACGTTCTTTGGCTATAGCATGCACAAAACAGCCCTGACCCACCTAAATGGAACGGGGACATAATTCATGTTATTGATTACGTCTGTGTTTACCCTGCAATGACAATGTCAAAATGTCTGCTAGGGCCTACTGGAACTTGAAAACAGGTTTCTCGTTTCATATCAGATACAGGTGGATGAGAAATCATTGGGCTTCACTGATTTGTTCTTATACAAAGTGTCAAAAGGAGTCACGTGGTACGGGTCACGCGGTACCAGTTATGTGGTACCAGTCATGTCGTTCAAGTCATGTACAGATAGTCTGCCTTTCTCCACAGAAGGAAAAAAACCTTGTTTGACTTAGAAATTGTAATGCCTTAATCTGAATGAATTCTGAGTTTAAACATGCTGAAATCAGCTTAAACAAACAAAAATAAAACTAAATGTGCTATAAAAAGCAAAATTCTCACACTCCAAAAGCTGCCCCAGGAGCTAATGAAAGTTGCCGTCCAGGGGAACCTCCTCTGTTGTTGTATAACGTCTATCTGTAATGAAATGTATTCTCTTGTCTATTTCCATGACTGTCACGTCCACTTGACCGCGTCCCTTCTAGGTCACCGCGTTGCTCCAGCAAGACATTTTTTGGCATCTTAATTCATGTCAAACCATTCTTTATATCTGTGAGTGTGGCTCTGCTCAGATGACAGCTGTAGTAATATTTTCTAATTTCTGGGTCCTGTAAAGCCATCACTGACTAATTTGATATTTTTAATGCCTCCGTGGCGGAGACAGCCGTGACCAGAGGCATTATGTTTATGGATTGTCCGCCTGTCCTTCCATACCATTCTCGTGAATGTGATATCTTAGGAACCCCTGGAGGGATTTTCTTCAAATTTGGCACAAGCGTCCCCCTGGACTCAAGGATGAACTGATATATGGTCAAAGGTCAAGGTCACTGTGACCTCATGTCCGTCCCATTCTTGTGAAAGCGATATCTCAGGAACGCCTTGAGGGAATTGTATATCATCTGGCACAGATATCCACTTGGACTCAAGGATAAACTGATTAGAATTTGGTGGTCACAAGTCAAGGTCTCTGTGAGCTGTGATTTTGGACAGACATGGATGCAACGTTACTGGTTGGCGGAGGCATACAACCACGAGGCGGTAATTCCAGTTTCATCTTAGCTTCAACCTAAGACTTGATTATGTTAATGATCAAATGATGAACACATCATGAAGGTGGTTGATCATGTTAAAACTTGAAGCACTCATACGAGTAAGCCTCAGGGAAAAAAGGTAAGAGATGTTTAGAATAAGAATATGAAAATGTTATTGCGTGAGGCCGATTGACTTTATGTTCAGAGTAGATGGTGTGGAAATGGAAAGTGGACAAACTTAAATTGGCAATTCGTAAGATTGCAGTCCTGGTTGATTTGGCAACACCCTGTTTACTGGTGGTAAGAGAAAATGCGGTTTAATACTAACGTTACACGTCTCAGAATACTGGGGGCAGCAAAACAAACTATTGATGTTTTAAGAAGTCAGGAAATAATTTGGCTTTTTCCATCATTCTGTGAACAACCGTGATCTGATTGTATGCTGCTCACGGCATGAGTCTGCGAACAGCGAAAGAGAAAGTAGTTACCTTGCTGAGAAGTTGTAGATTTGCAGTCTGTCCCCTGCAGATCTTCATCTAACAGCTCACTGTGGCTGCTCCAGACTGTTCCATTACTCCATGAAATATTTAAAGCTGATCCGCTGTCAAAGAATAATAAAAAATGACCTTTGTCTCGTTTTGTAGATGCATTTTTGATGAACGATGGCGGTCAGTGTCAGACTCACTGACAAACCACGGTGCATTTCCTGTGTCTGCTTCATGATAAAAGTCAACTTGTGTTTCACAGTTGAATGCTTTTAATGCGAAGCAGCAGCAGTAGAAAATGTTTGGTTTGCATTCACAGTAACTTAATACAGACATTTATTTAAATGAAGATCATTACTTTAACATCACAATGCACCTCACATTGGAGATTTTGATGACATATTCCCTGATCTGGGCCACACACTAATCAAGAACTTCTGCAAATGAACACCAAAACTGACCCATACATGAGCCGCTGGCTTGCCTATAAGGAACATGACTAAACTGAAAGTTCTACTACTGGTGCATCAAAATGGGAGCTTTGTGTCTGATGTTGGTCTAAGTAGAAGCAAAAATAAAAACAAAAGGCTTTCCTTCATCAATATCTCAGCAGGATAACAGAGACAGAATGCTGCAGAGCGACAGCCACTCTCACCACTGCAAAACAGAGAGCAGCTGTGTAGTCAATAAAACTGGAAAACAGATTTAAGCCTCTAATGAATGAGCCTGAGTCGCCATCAAAAAATAAGATTCAACAACAGAAAGGCCCAGGCCTAACCTTAACCATTCAAGGTCAATGCCTAACCTTACCCATTCCATGTCAATGCCTAACCTTAACCATTCGAAGTCAATGCCTAACCTTAACCATTCAAGGTCAATGCCTAACCTTACCCATTCCATGTCAATGCCTAACCTTAACCATTCGAAGTCAATGCCTAATCTTAACCATTCAAGGTTAGTGCCAAACCCTAACCATTCAAAGTCAATGCCTAACCTTAACCATTCAAGGTCAATGCCTAACCTTAACCATTCCATGTCAATGCCTAACCTTAACCATTCGAAGTCAATGCCTAATCTTAACCATTCAAGGTTAGTGCCAAACCCTAACGATTCAAAGTCAATGCCTAACCTTAATCATTCAAGGTCAATGCCTAACCTTAACCATTCAAGGTCAATGTCTAACCTTAACCATTCGAAGTCAATGCCTAACCTTAACCATTTAAGGTCGATCAGTCTCTCCTGATGACCTGGTGTCTGCCTTAACTTAAGATCCTTTCAAATCTTGTCAGCCCACCAATCCGTGAAGACTCTCGTGGGACTAAATTATGTTTTTAAAACAGATGGAGTTCACCTAAATAGAATGAAGCTGTTCACCTACTTCTCCATCCAGCTGTTCTAAAGATGTTGACGTAAACAAGGCCAAGGTCAGTGATAAGAAAAGAATGTCTCATTTTTGCCAAACACAATGAATGATAATTCTTACAGTAGATGATTACAATCTTTGTCATGATTCATGCAAAGATCCTAAATAATTAATGTGACAAAGCATACAGGGTGAGGCTTAATCAAGATGTGCACTGCAACAAAGTTTTTTTTAATTTTTAATTTTTTTTAAAAATATATGTATTTATTTTACCGTTATTTAACCAGATAAGTCAACTGAGAACTAATTCTCATTCTTACAATGACGCGACAGAAGGCAAGTCGATACATGACATTACAACATAGAACATAAATACAACTAGTGCAATAAAACAAGATTACACCAAATTAAAACATCACAACATATACAGTATATACAACAGACAGCTCCAACTGTCACCCCCTTGAACACCTGGCATTAAAATGCATTTTGGGTCATCGGATTGCAATCTTCTGTGCGGAGTTTGCATGTTCTCGCTGTGTTAGCAGGGTTTTCTCCGGGTTCTCCGGTTTCCTCCCACAGTCCAAAGACATGCAGGTTAGGTTAATTGTTGACTCTAAATTACCCGTAGGTGTGAATGCGAGCGTGAAATGGTGTCGGTCTCAGTGTCAGCTCTGTGATTATATGTAGATATAGATAGATAGATAGATGCTCTGTTCCAGAGAGGCAAATTCAGAAGCATGTGCAGTGATCAGAAACTACGCTTGTAATGAGTTATTAAGGAGGGTAACAGAATGAGGGGGAGTGTGTGTATATCTTATCCTGTGTTCATTCTCCTCAATTTATTTTTGTAAGTACTGCAGGAACTCTCGTGTTACAGCCAGAATGCTGCAGTGTGTCTCTGTGTGTCTATTTGTGCCCATATTGATCAGACAGGCTTTTTCTTTGATTTGTTTTCAAGGGTTTAGCCATTACCGTAAGTAAGTGTGGCTTTCAATCTGGGGATTTAAGCAGAGTGGGTAGGTAAGAATATTTATAACAGTAAATAAAAGGTATGAGCCCATGAAGGGCATTATCTGTCATTTGATTTTGACCAATTGTTTCATTATGTCTTACAGCAGATAAATGAGGCACCGGGGTGCATTTGGGTTTCATCTAACTGAGAAGCAAACATTATAGATGTAACAGCAGCATGATTTGTACGACTGAAGCAATAAGCCCACTGCGTTCGAGGAGCAAAGAACAGCCTATAGCTGAGTTTCTCTTTTTTCACCTCACTGATTTTATCTCGTGCCAACTCTGTATGTCGGCGAAGCAGCTTGGCTTAATTAACAAACTCTGAACAATTTCTGATGGCAAAAGAAGTGCCCCCAGACTGTTGTCACTAAACCAAAGCATGTGGTATGGTAATAAAATCCCATTGAAGACGCACTCTGTGGAGTGCTAATAAAGCGGCAGATTATCATTTCATCTGTGCTCTGTATCATTAAATGTTGTTTATTTCAGATCACCCAATTGGTTTTTAAGTCATTGAATAGAGCAGAGTCTGTTGGCAAGCAGGGTAGTGCTCTGTCACGGTCCTATCCATCTCTGCCAAAGCAATTGTCATAAATATCTTAAATTCTGCAAATAGTGCTGTTTAGTATGCTTCAGCTGCACAAACCTTACTAGACTGAGCGGTGTTTTTAGAGAGAGAAAATAAAAGCATTTCTTTATCGTGCATCTCTGCATCATACAACTGCCTCCCCCCCCCATCACCAGCATCCCTGTTATTATAATACTCTAATAATACAGTGAGTTAAACTGCTGATATGGCAGCAATAATCACCTTGCTGGTCAAATAGCTGTGTGACACCTTGATTAGTTTAAGAAAAGCAAGTTGGGACCAAAAGTTACCCCTCAAAGTTAGACAGCAACTGCATGTTGCGACTGCAACCAAGATTAGCAGCCCCTGAGATGTGGCCCTTAATTCCAGAGCGGTCCAGCATCTCCGGTATGTCCGATAAATTCAGGAGTCGAGCAGTTGCTGAGCTCAGGTACTCAATCTGTGGGTCTTATCCAGACTTCAGTTCTCCCCCGACAGTCTCTACCCACCCTCGGTATACTGCAGCATCTCATACATCACTGCAACAAATGGGGCATCCATATGGCAAGCAAGAGAGAGGGAGAGAGGCTGAATGTATGGATAATAAATTAGGGGAATAACTATAATGATACTGTCCATCACATCAGGGTAAAAGGGATCCTATAGGGGTCCCTTCACCCATCTTACAAAGAAAATTCTCACATAGCAATGCAGATAGTTTTGGGTTTATCTTCCAGTTTTAATTAGTTCAACTTTGTTTTTGAGGTGTCATGTTTTGTCCAGAATTTTGTCATGGTGGACAGGTCTAAATCAGGCGGCAACCTCCGGATCTGAAAAGTGAAGCCGATGCAGAAGTGCCTTAAACTTGCATTCTCTCTAATAGCCAGCAGGGGGCGACTCCTCTGGTTGCAAAAAGAAGTCTGATTGTATAGAAGTCTATGAGAAAATGAGCCTACTTCTCACTTGATTTATTACCTCGGTAAACATTGTAAACATGAGTTTATGGTCTCAATCGCCAGTTTCAAGTCTTTTTTCAATACAGCATGTTGTTCAATGAGTATATGATGGTCCCATTTAGAGTCAAATAGACCATGAAGCAGGTGATGATTGACAGGTCACTACCACAGCATTGTCATGTCTGGGTGTTGTCTGGTTTGGGCGTGGTCTGGTTTGGGCATTGTCCATGTTTTTGTCTTAGAACTTTAACCCTTTCACAGTGTGTTTTCTGTTCATGAAAGTTAATATTAACATTATGGTTGCCTAAAAATACCTTATTCAGCTCCACTCTCTCGTGTTACTTCTGGTTACAAAAAAAGAGATGCCAAGATAGCGACGGCCAAAATGACGAAATTGAGGCGTCAAAACGGCAGTCCACAAACCAATGGGTGACTTCACAGTTACCATGTCCACTTCTTGTATATAGTCCATGGTCTAAATACTATACAATACCCATGAGCCTCAGCTGCTGTTGCCATGGAGAAGAGGCCAGTCAGGGGCGGGATTTAGAGCTGTCACAAATTTTAAATGCTTCATAGTTACAGATGAATCATTAAGAATGAAATAGTTGCAATAGTTGCTGAATTCACCCACAATTGACCCAGAATTTTAAAGTAAATTGATTTACTGATTTACTAACGTTACGCCAGGCAGACAAACACCTGACAACCTTGCCGCTAAACTAAATGATGCGGTGGAGACTTTTAATGGGAAAGTGGCTGCATGTGTCGGGTGAACCGGGGACTCAGTTGTCTGTTGTGCACATACACTGCAGGTGGCGATAAATGATGGATTTAACCTGTTTTTGCATCGGCTTATCGATGCAGCTGGGCGGCTTGTTAGGCACTAAAACCACAGCACCGCTGCATGCGAAGCACCAATCTTGTCGGTTAATGATCGGTTAACGGGGGTCGTCTATCTGTTAGAAAAGAAATGCAAAATTAGCATCCCAAATACAAAGGAGTTTTTTCTAATATTATTTTTAGAATTAGTGGTTTTAGGATTAATATTTAAGGAATAAAAACATTCAACTCAAAGATGGAGACTGTATGAACTGCTTCTCATATCCCCTTGTTGTCTACATGTGTAGTTCAAACAAGATTTACAAGAACATCCATAGCAAATTATATGTGGCCTAGCACTGAGTCAACCTAGAGTACAGCAGGAAACCCAGTTTAACAAACATGCTCTGATCAAAGCATTAAAGGATTTTATTCCTATCATGCTGTGTTGAATAAGAACCAGCATTTGAATCAAAGTACGAGACATAGTTGTTTCCAATTTGGAACTAACAATGACTTTGAAAAACAGTTAAGTTCGGGGGAAAGGCAACTCCAAAGCGATATGATGAGACGCAAGCAGCTAATTAGCACTTGCATCCCACGCTGAGATGGCGGAGCTGTGGTTGTTTTGGTGAACAATTGTCAAGATTGCCTATTCTGTTTTGTTCTCATTAATGAGATTGGGTTTTTCTTTGTGCGTCTATGAAGCAGAAAGCCGTGTAATAGACAGCGGCAGAGGCTTTTAAATCTGATATACATGACAGGGGAAGAATTTCCACATCTGATTTACATAACCTGTGGGAAGTTTCTGCTTCAACTGTTGCCTGTCAGTGGAGGAAATAACTGTCAGTCTCTAGTGATTCAATCTACTATGCCCCCGTCATAGTTCTGAAGATGTTACACTATACTGGGCCTGAACCACTCATCTTGTCAAGTGGAGAGTTTGAACTTTGAATGGCCGAAGGGGAAATCACCGGAGGAGAAATGACTTTACGCTGAGAGGTGCCAGCAGCAGAAAGAACAGAGAGCAGCATCGAGCAGGTACGCGCTGCTGAATGAATAGAGTACGCCGTGCTAAAAAGACAACTCGCAGCAGCAGAATGCCTCCCAGGAGCAACAATCATTGAATGGTGCTCAGCACACCACGACCGCAGACAAACAAACGGCTCGCCACTGATCACAGCAACAGCTACTCACACTGCATAGCTAAAGAGATGATTAATCTGCTTTGCGGAATGCCCTAGAAAAGCCTCCTCGTCTCCAGCCGCTTCAATCTGTTTGTGCACGGAGATGATCTTAGATATAGGGCTTTTGTTTGCTCAAGCACCTGCTCCCCGGCGCCACCCGCATCATACAGCGCTGCCTCTGGCTTCTCACCGAGGCATTTGTCCACGGCGTACAGTAATTGCACTGATCTGCCAAGTGATTAATTGCTTAATAATTGCTGAGGCTATTCTGCGTTGCACCGTGCTGCTGTGATTGTGCTCCGCTTTCTGTCAACTCAACATTCTTTAAACAGCAAAGGCAATTTTTTAACATGCAACAACAAGAAAAGATACAAATAGAGATAAAAGCTGGAGGTAATGAATTAATGCATAATATGAATAAGTATACCGAGTGCATCGCATGCTGCATGAAACAGCAGTTCTGTCAAGATAAAGGCTGTCTGCTCTAAAAAATGGAGTTTCTCATTGTCAAGGATTCAGTGAATACCTGCAAGGTTTTATTTGAAGTGGAAAACGCACATAAGAAAATGAAGAACGAGCAAAGCACTGTGCAAAAAGAGGTTTTGTTCAAAACATGCTTAAAAATCCCCTTTTATATCAATAATGATGAGTTTCAAGCAGCCACAAACCAAGGCTCCTGTTCATTTTTGACTTGCTTTTCATTTAAAGTCCCCATGAAACAGAAGTTAGAGCATCTGTAACTGCTGCACTGTGACGTTTCTCACTGTGAAACAGAATATTTGAGCGATGTACAGTTACAAGAGGTATTTAAATCAAATATTTCGCATTTAAACGGGCTGCTAAAAAGTGGGTGGGCTTAGAGTTTAGTTGGATATGGAGCTAGGAGCCGAATGGTACATGTCCACAGCCTCCGTCCTTTTAACGCTTCCGATTCATTGTCTATGTAAGCAGCCGTGCAAAATGCATTCTGGTAGCGTGGCGGCGCGATTCGAGAGGCAGGGCGTCACATATGCTGCTCCTCATTTGCATAAAGTTGAGGTTTCTGAAACACATTTCTGTAAACTATTTTCGTGATATAAGAAAGGAAAGTTTCCAAACGAGCCGCCATGTTGGTTCCGGTTTGAAAGCTGGGAGCAGCAGCCAACGATGGAAAGCGTTTGTCCAATCAAGTGCAGAGTGCCTTGTGTCTGGTGGCAACCAATCAAGCGCCCAATGCTGGGAAGCCAGACACTCCCTCGCGATATAAAAACGCCCCTGTGGACATGTACCAACAGAGCAGAGGACTGTTGACTCCACACCGCTCCACACACACACCTCCCTCACCTGTTGTTAGATCAGGAGGAGGACGAGGGAGAAATGAAATCGAAGCTTTGCCGATTTTCAACCGGCTGTGTGGCAACGCTACTGCAACATGAGCAGTACATGCAGACGGACAGCGCCCGGAGTCCTCGTGTCGTCATTCGGTGGACGTTCACTGCATGTACTGCTGCGCTGCAGTGACACAGTCGGTTGAAAATCTGTAAAGTTTGATTGAATGAATTAGACCTCAGCCGCAGAACACTGAACACAGCGCTTTTGCCCCATTGATATCCAAACACATCTCTTCCTGTCTCCATATTGCTCGGTTAGCTTGCCGATTGGCTATCCAGTCGACCAAAGTCTCATTTGATTGGATGAATTTTAGTAAACGCCCCAGAGTGCAGGATGAGTTATCAAACATTCACAACTTTTTACAGGAAGAGGAAAAAGACAGAGATTTTGATCAGATTTTGATGTACAAATACTCTGATACTGTTTTTTTTACAACCTTTATCTGGCATATAACGAGGTAAATGAACAATTAACACAGTGACACAGGATTAAAACTGGGAAAATGTATTTTTCATTTCATTGGGGACTTTAATCTGGCGTATTGATGCATTGGAAGTCAAAGCCTGCCAAACTACTATCCAGCCCTTCATCCGGTTTCTCCCCTGAAGGCTTTAATAGAGCTCTGTTCTTAACCGACACTTATCTTAAGGGTGAGGATAGTTCCCAGGATTCATTGTCACTTTGAGTATAGCACATCCTTCAGCGAACTAATTACACTGCCCATCAAAGCCGTTACCCTATCAGGCCCGGCTTTGTACCTTAACGTCCGTTTGTGCGCCTGCAGGCAAGGAGAGGACTACATGGTTGACCTTAACATGTCAGATGTCATCTCTCTCGGCATCCTCCACCTTTAATCCTCCAGACTCTGAATGACAGGAATACGTTTTGTAAGCCGTAGTATTCACTGTGCTTTTAAGTAAGCGATGAAAAAAATAACTAAAATGAGGATGAATCGGAACATTTACCTCAACAGAGCATTTTATTACCGGGTGTGGTTTGTTAAGGAGTGTCACTTTGGCAGGCACATACTGTAGCAGATGATTCATTATCTTTTATTTCCACTCGGATGCATTCACAATTTATCGCATACCCCAGGAATAAATACATTAACAGACACTACAAATCAATAGCAATAAAGTGAAAGGAGATGGTGTATAATAATGTATTTATCCCTTGCTTGAATACAGGCAGTTAATCAGGATCTGCTTGGCCTCTCGATGGTTTCATTTGGATGGGATTAAGCCCCACATTACTCCCAGGCCTGAGAGATTTAATCGGAGAGAGAGTTCAACTGCGGTGCCGGAACAAAATCAGACGATGACCAGCCTGGGATTATGCTGGCGGATGTGGAAGTCTGATGTCAGGAGCAGCCCACATTCTGGCTCTTTTTTTTTTTTCTTTTTTTGATACGAGTATAATCTATGCAGGAAAAGCCCTTTGACTGCATGCATAAAAAAATACAGAGATGATGCAAAGGAACTCTATTACTCGGAGGAGCCTCCGAAATGTGGATATGTGCCGCAAGAGATATGTGCTGCCAGGGTGTCTGTCAGTGCATTTGAACTGTTTGCCTCCCTCCCAGCCTCCATCTGGACATCAGTGGATTGCTCATATAAAAAATTAAGTCAAAAACTGAGTCATAAATGTTATAACCATCAAAACAATAAATCTCAACTTTCAAAAACAGATGAATGTACTTCATATTACTTGCTTTTGCTCTACAATACTGAACTGCATAATGTAAATGTTCTAAAATTCTACCTCTTATGCTCGTGTTACAGTGTCGAGCTGGACTTCAAGCTGCAGGAGGACAAGCTCCAACCCCTGATAAAGAGACTTTGCCCCCTGGACAGCCAACAATGCCCCGCTCTGCCTTACTCCAATGAAGTGTTCACATCCACCCCGAAACGCAAGTCCAAGACAGAGTCCAAAAAGCATGCTCGTTGGAAACTCTGGTTCCTTTGAACAAAACACAAAGGCTTCAGAAAGGGCCTTTTTGTTGGGCACATTAACACCCCCCGTTATTCTCCAAATGGATGAGGGAATATTCAGAGGGAGTGATCGACGGACGAGGATGGGTAACGACAGAAACCGAGTTCATTTGGGATTCCGAGTTGAGACTGCACATTGAGTCAGCTGGGGGACAGCAGAGACAAAACAAAACATTTTAAATTCTGTCAAACCTTTTTCTGGCATGTTCGCTGAAGAGGACGGACACACACCTGCAAAAACTAGGTGAGCTTTGGGATACATGTATTGTTAAATGTCAACCCGTTCTCACTCCCAACTCGTCATCGGCATCAGAAAAAACAACGCACGGAGGCGACCTTTAGCAACAGTATGTGACGAAAAGGGCTTTCAACTAACTCCAATGTAAAACCATGTTGACACGTTGACTTATTTTGTCATGTTAGTCTTTAGTCATGTGACTCGTCAGCAGGGTCTGAAATTAACTTTTTTCACAGGCAAGTATGTTTTTTGTCTTCCACTCAGACATTGTATCCGATACTTTTGAAATCTATGCGCTAAATGAAGAAATATTTTGAATCGATAGTCAAAGAGGCATGTGATGCCGAGGAATCGGACAACTTGGAATCGTCTCTCAGCGGTAACCGATTCTCTATTCCCATCCTTAGCGTTTTCACTTCCCGCCAAAGTGGCAGATGGTCTGATGATTTTACCCGCCACTGCCAACAATTTGGAGGTGGAGGGTGCTAATTTCAGACCCTGCTCGTCGGTATCGCCAGTCCCGTGAGTCGTTAGTCCATTGACTCGTTAGTACCATCAGTCAAGTGAGTCACTAGTCACTGAAGTTAACATCAACCACGACTGTTTCCTAACCCTAAGTGGTTGTGTTGCCTAAACCTAACTTCCTGTAAAAACAAGTTTATTTTGAAAGGACACTTTGCATGTAACCAGCGTATATTGACAGGTCGTCCCTGGTCCATCCAAAAGTAACGCAAGAGGGGCAACCTGTGCGTCGTCTCCGATGCTTAGGGGCACTGACCAAGCAGCGTTTTTTGACAAGTTGGGAGGTAGAATGTATTGCATATGTAAAGATGGATGTTATTTATTTACTGTGTAAACCTCTCACCACCTCTCACTTTACACGTACGTCTTTTTTTTGCCTTCTCCAATGCAATGCACTTTTGGTCTTTTTCCCCCTCAGAGCATATTGCTTGGCAACAAGAGGAGGCGCCATGTGGAGGGCCTTTTGTGAGTGAAGCTATAATCTTTGAATGGACATCAGCCCCATCTCCGGCAAAGCACAAACTTTAGACTATTGAGAGGAACATGCGTAAAAGACTGAAACACGGCTACAGTACATGGCAGTGTGTCAGCGCTGTACCCCGTCTCTTTTCTCCTCTTCCTCCTCGTTATCTGTTAACATCCTGCTCAGTTTGTCTGTCCGACTGAACGTCTGCCTGCCTTTGTTAATAACCCCGTCTCCTCCTTCGCCTCTCTTTGTAACTCCCTGTCCCTTTATCTCTCTCTGTCTTCCTTTCTATCTCTCCATTTAGCTCACTGTGCAACCAACCAACTAGCCAGCCGACTTTGCCTCAGTCATCCTGTCCTTTTTTCTGTAGGCTACACTGACACATGTTCAGAATCTATATTTTAGAATACCTGCATCTTTATAGCAAAGTACTGTGAAATGAAATTTTAAAACATATATGTTTGGGCCCCTCCTCTTGAAGCAGGTACAATTGTTGAAAATGATTAAGTCTTCTGGGTTAGGTCAAATTTTTTAACAACATATATATCTTGTTTTGACTACTTCCAAGGCAGAATATTTTATATGATAACTTAAAAAGTGTTTTTTGTTTTTTTTCAAAAGAGTAAAAGCTATTTTGACATTTCCTCATCTTTGAGTCTGTTAAGAGTTTGCCTTGCCTGTCAGAGCAAAGCTCTGACGTGAAGTCTTGAACCTAATCTGCTTCTATGTAATTTGTTTCATGCCCAGTTAAATAACACTTGAAGTGTTGTTTTGTAATATTAATTTATCTTACCATTCAAGTTCCACCTTGTAAAATGAAACAACATCTTTTTTTTTGTTGCAGAAAACAATTACAGAACACCAAACATCTGTTTACCAACCCACACAAACAACTGTGCACTGAACTTGCACGAGTAGAAGGGCTATACACAGTGCTAATGGAGTACAGTAGCAACCTTACAGCAGAGAAGACTTGTAGCCACCAGCTTTGGTTGAGTACAAAAAAAAAAAAACACTGATGATGTAGCAATGATACTGAACTTGCACGACGTTACAAAGCAGGTATTAACTGAAGTCTTAAAGTCATTTTATAACAGTAGCTCTTATGTAGATTATGGTACTGTTAAATGTCTGAGAAACGTCGGGAAGACTCGTACTGGCCTCACATCATTAGACGAAGCAGTTGATTACATTATTCAGGTCACCGATTTCCATGCAAAGATCTGTACACTGAGAAAGTGCAATTTAGCGATTATGTGCAATATTGTGCATTTTTCTACTGTTTCTACATCACAATTAAAACATTTTCAACTGAAGGTGATTCGGTGTGCTCCTATGTCTACTGAGAGCTAGAGGCAATAGAGGTGCAAAGTGAGATATTTTGGGCGCTCCTTGTTGCGGAAGTAAATGTCCCATCATTTTTTCCATAGTCAGTGTTACGTGACTTACGGTTGGACCAGTTCTACGGCTTTGATTGGCATGAAACGCACCCAGTTGACTCGTCAGTACAAAATATTAAGAGGCGTATTAGAAAATATCTGTTTCGTTGATAACAACTTGATAAGCGTGTGTACATAAACACTTCAGGGGAGAAGAAAACTACGACTCCCAAGGTGCATTTCAAAAATAAACATCCAATCATCTCAGCTTAAAATTCTTTCACATGCGCCTTTTGAGAAAGCCCATTTAGCAATCTGCCACTGAAATTAGTTCATTTTTAATTTTGGGGTCAATTTTGGTTGAGTTCAGTGACTATAGCGTTGCATTTTGTTAACAACTGCAATGACAAAAGTGTTTTGAATTCTCTATCGCTCTACTTTGCGCTTCTGACTGGATTATTTTCCTAGGTTCAAGGTTCTTTATTTGTCTTTTGGTCTCAGATTCCTTCAACAATGCTCATAAAATATGTATATATAAACGGCATAAAATAGTGCAGTTAAAATATAGGGCTTAAATATAAATATAAGTAAATATAAAATAGTTATGTAAATGTAGTTTTGTTGACCGCAGTATTTCAGATGGGAAAACTGAATGTAAACAGGTTGTAGTATCTACAGTGTATGCGTGATGAGAACTAATATATGTACACAGTGGAGTAAACAGGAGTCTAGTAATAATGAGAAGTACTAGAAATGTATATACAGAGGTGTAAACAGGAATGTAGTATGTATGGAGAAGTAATAAATATGTATGTATACAGAGGTTTAACAGTTTGTATAACAGCATTTAAAGTATATAAAGGTAAGAGACTCCATAACAGCGGTGGCTGAGGCTCATGGGTATTGTAGTATTTAGAGCCGTCCCCTGTGCCAAAATAATGGACAAAACATGATTTCTCAGAAGCAAAGTTTAAATAATTAAAACAGATGGAAACGTATATAACATAACATAAACGTATATGATTGCTACATATCCAGGAGAGTCCCGTGTTTCTATATTAAGTAACATTGACAACAGCAAACAAAGTATAAATATTTAAATGGGAATACAGAATGGAGAAAAACATTTCCGGAGCCAGCAGCCTTTTTCTGTTTCAGAACTAGGTGTAGTTAGAGCCAGAGCTGCATTCCCCCGGTGTCAGACAGTCCACATTTTACATCTTTTGCGCTTTAGTGAAGCAGAGTTGGACTATGACCAGGGCTCAGCAGCGGCAGTGAGCTCCTTCTTCTCTCTTCTAATGTGATTAGTGCTCAATACCAAGAAGAGACGCAACCTTCACATCAAGACCAGGAGGCTCAGGCGAGTGGAGGTTCCAGTGCATCAAACTAAGCGACCTGATCCCGCATCTATCCCTCTCCCCTGATCACCCCTGCACCACGTCTGTCTCTTTCATTCTCCTCAGCTGATTCTCTTTTGCTTTTATTTTACCAGTGTCCTCTGTGATTTGATTCCTACAGCATTTCCTTCCTCTATTTTTTCCACAGCTCATGGTTCTCTCTACATTTCTCCCCTTCCCCTGCCATCTACCTCTTACTCTCAAGCACGTAGGAGTTCCCATTTTCAGTTTCTATTTACAAAAGCCAAATTAGTTTATCGATCAAATGCAGTTTAAAAATGCTCGTCTTCCCGATGGCATTATTTGTATCATTGCGGTCATTTTCTACATACATATTTTTTTATTATAAATAGTTTTAAAACAGGTCAAAAACAACATGATCAGGCATTGTTATAGTAGCTGATAAGAATATTTATATGCATTTTAATGATAATATTATAAAAACACCAACATTCAAATCATTTAAATCAAAAATAATATTAAGAGTACACAGATTTGAGGTTTTTGAAAATTATACATTATTTAATAAATAAAATGCAACGACGTATTCCCTCTCTGTAGTATGGTCTGTGAAAGTTTGTAAAATCATATCACGTGATTATATTAAATATTACGTCAAAGTAAGGTGCAGTTTGTTTAGTGGTATTGAGGACTATATGGTATGAAGCCTGTTTCTGCCAATAAAAGAAAAGGAATACATAAAAGCTTTGACTTTTTAGTTTGAGATAGTAGGTTATAGTAGTAGAGATAGTAGTTGTTTGGCAGTAGTTATTGTCAAGTAACATTAAGATCCTCCAATTTAATCCCAGGCTGGCCATCTCTTGTTCAAATCTGTTTGGCTACACTCACCAGCGATGTCACAGTGCACTGACCACACCCTTGACTACACTTCTACATCACTAGCAAAACGAGGAGTTAAACCACTGGAGGTCAGCAAAAATGTTTAACTGCTCTTCTCTTTGGATTTATCTAAATGGCTCCAACTCACACAGGCTCCGCCCTCTACTGTACTCTATGGGTAATACCCTCCTCCAATCAAGAGCACGCATTCACCCATTGAAAATTTGCATAGGCGTAGCCGGCCAATGAGGACGTGCCTACTGGAATACGTGCAGACCCCACATTATACAACGCTGTCTGACAACTTTTTTCTCATCAGTGAACAGCGATTTGCCCACTGACTCCTCTTCAGTATCTGTGCTCGCTGGAACACAGGACTGGTGAAAACGGTGTGTGTCGGTTGTATGGCACCATACGCCTACATGTTCCTGTGCTTCTTGATGACCCGAGGAATGTGGTGTGCAGGGTGTCTACTGCTTGTCTTTTTGACCCCTGCAGGGTTAGACCATGGCTTTACCCAGTTCAGTTACGTACTACCTGGGTTGACTGGGGCCCCCTACTTCTAGTTTATAAAGAAGTAGGTGGGCTGCGGCGACTAACCTCTAGGCAGTCAGGATCAGTGTGGTTGGGTTGATGTTATGTCACTGCAGGACGTGCAGTCATCATGCTCCACCCACTCTACCCATAGAGTCTATGCGGATAGCGGACAGTGGTGTGTGCTGCCTTATATACTGTTGGGGTCCACAGGTATACAGGTAAGCGCGTCCTGATTGGTCGGCTACGCTTATGCAAATTTTCAGTGGGCGAATGCGTGCTCGTGATTGGAGGAGATTACTTAGTATTTACTTATCCATAGAGTCCAGGGCTCCGCCTGTGCTTATAGAACTAGGGTTACAATATTGTAACTTCATTATGGTTAATACAGCACCCTAAACATTTATCAAGCACTACAATACAGTAAATTGCACAGCTGACTCAGCTGACTAATACAATTGTTTGATTAGAGTAATGGAGGTGATGATTGTTGATACTTTTTTGTAAACCTTTTATAAATACAACCTCAAGAGCCTAGTGCATAAAAAGGTGTCGGATTTTGTGCACATTATAATATATGCTATAAATTACATTTTAGTTTCTCTTGTCGCAAATCCCCCCTCTAAGATCAGTGCTTTTTGAGTAGTGTTACGAACACTCTTGAGGAAGACCATGGGGCTGGATCCGCCGGTCCCTGTGGTGTTCAGCGCAGTGCCCACACCTCTCAGCGGGCAGCCCATGGCTCTGGCGCGATTACCGGGCACAACGATGTACTTGGTCACAGTGTTGAGGTGGTAGTTCCGTAAATCCACCAGAGCTGAGACACAGCAGTTGTACGCCTGGCAGAGATCAGAGCTGGAGCAGGACAGGATGAAATCTCGCAGAGATGGACAGACAGACAGAGTGTCTATCAGCTGACGGTGGGCAGGAGGCATGTAATCCCTCATGCGTGTCAGGAAGGCTCCTAGATAGGCCGAATCAATAAAAAGAACTTTGAGCGAAAGAGAATAACATCCTTTCCTGGAAACATTTTTCTGTCAGAGCAATCAGCTGACTGCACAAACAGAGTGATTCATTCATGAGTAGCATCTGATGGGGTCAAAGGTTGAGGGAAATGCATCTTTACCTGTCTCATCCTCATGCTGGATGCACAGCAGAGCATCAAAGCACTGAATGGCTGAACTCTGGGCTGCACTTCCACCTGATAACAAAATTGGCTCATTGCTCACACCTTCATACAACAGCCCCCGTGGAAGCATGGGGTTGTCTCGCCACCTAAAACAGTTCAAATACACACATCAGAGCTGTTGTTGAGTCCAAGTCAAGTCGAAGACCAGGACCAGTCCTGTTCAAGACCATAATAGACAATAGTGCCTTTCCAATGCTAATAGTGATTAATGAGTTAGGATTAACAGAAATGATCTATAAACAATATTGATCTATACCATTACGGTCTAACATTAAATTCATTAATAAACCTTGAATTTGATCCGATATTTGCAACTGACGTTTCTACCCCGGGTCCACCCCCAATGGGCCCACAAGCAGGGACATTTTCATTAAGTTTTCCTCAAAAAAAATTTTTATTTATGCAAAAAGCATGGACGAAGTATATCCTGCAGCAGCTCCTAAAACAACCATCATTGGATGAAGTTTAAAGTTAGTGTTGAAACTATAGTGTTTTCCCCTTTCTTCCTGGGATACAGGCTGTATGTGTAGTACACAAGTAGGCTATTTGTGGTGGGAAAGAGGATTGTTGTTGATCTGTTTATTATCATATGCATTAGTCCATTATTATTTGTGAGGAAGACTCTATCACGGAGCTGCGCAGCTGTTGAATGCATAGACGGGAAAAAACCTCCTTTTCATAGATGCAATTATAATCACACAGTACCATTTTACATGTTCTCCAGTTATACATACAATGCAGCAATAGAGAAATGTACAATAGGAGGGTAGAAGCAGAAGGCAATTTCATCATTTCATCTGCACCAGATGAGATAAATATTAAAAACATTATTAACTTCAGTATGCAGGATATTGTAACAGCCCTTAAACTCACCCTGAGACAAAGATTCTCAATGTTCCATGAAACGCAGTTGGATCCACATGATCTGGAAAGAGTACAAATTCAGTTATTCTAATTACCTTGCATTTCCCTGCTTTCATAAAAGGCACAGCATGCAAATTGATTAAATTCAGATTGGGCTAGGTTTAATTCAAACTCACTGTGCATGAGTTTGAAAGTTTCCTTCATCTTCTTCAAAGACTGAGTCACTTTGACGAGACCTTTCTGTATGCCGATGAGGTCCGAGATTTTCATAGCGTGCATCACTTCCAGAGCCCCCTGGTTAGAGTTGGGAAAAAAATCGATCACTGAGTGACAAGGGACAAAGACACAATATGTGGATGAGGAAAGATGGACAGACAGCATCAGGCAGCATCCTGAAAAAGAGGAAGAGCAACAGCAACCGGTACTAACCTTTATGCCCGAACTTGCAGCCATCTCGACCAACAATGACACCATGAAAAATCCCCTGCAACTCTCACCACCAGGAAAGGAAAATATCAAATCCGTGTTCCTATTTTTGAAAAGGGTGTTTTGAAAATATATGAGCTCAGCATCACAAGTACACAACTACAAAACACATGTGAAAGTGCACTTGGGAAATTTAAAACAATGTGACAGTGAATGACTTCTCTTTTCCTTCCACTCACCCAATTTCCATATCCCTAAAATGAAAATGAAAAGCGTTTTCAGTGGAGAAGGAAATCCATTACCATTTTTCTATTTGAGGGACTGAAAGTTACACATATACAGTTTTATTGTAATGTTACTATTATGATAAAAAAAAAAAGAGTCAATTCATTAAATAAGGCAATAAAACAACATTACTCACCCTGTGGGATTCTTTAATTTCCAGTTAGCTAAAACTGAATCTGCATAAGTCAGGATGGGTGGAAGGCCGAGTCTATGAGATACCAGCCAATAGGGCAAGGCCAGGGCTTTTGGGAGGATCTGTCAAGCAAGCATAAAAAAGTTTTAATCCAGTAGTGATGCCTCCCTGAGATTTCGAAGGTTTTCAGCCATGATATCAGTATGTCTCTAGGGAAGGCTGTTGGTCAGTCCACCACTTTGATCTGGACTGAAATATCTCAACTATTTGAATCCCACTGACTTTGATGATTTCCCCTGACTCTTCCTCTGATGCCACTTCTTGGTCAAAGCTTTCAGTTATCCTGTGAAATATATAAAATATAATATATAATGCGCTTACTCGATAGATTGGTATACAATTTAGAACAATTTTGACTTCCTCTCGCACCATCAAATTGAAATTGTTTCCAATGCTTTGTTTACGACCAAAAACCTGCAAAACTAATGACTTCCCCACCAGTTGCACTTTGTGTTCAGTGCCATGTGCGTGTCAGTCTTAAAATTAGGTGTGGTCTGGCACATTTCTATCCTGAGGCAGCAGAAAGCGATTGCACCATCGACCAGCAAAAACCATCGTAAAGTAATACACTTTTCATACTTTATCAATACATGTTCATCATATTTAGCCTAGTGCTTATTGTCGTATAATGAATTTGGCCTGTGCCGCCTGCACTGCTTTAATAGGTTATCAGTGCATTTGCTGAGTTGTTGATGGGACAGAGGATTGGGAGACGGTGGCGGCAGAGAGCCCACTGACCTCTCGCTTCTCCAATTTGTCAAATCCACTCTTTAAATAGCAATGTGCCAATGTGCCGGTGCACTTGGCTTTTAAAGAGAATGGGAGATGACACTGATTGGTTTAATTTCTGTAACGCCCAAAACACACCTATGATTAATTAAGAGACTAAATACTACCCCTTTGTCCATTGCACTTTACTTTGTGCCCAGATTATGCACGGTTTAACTAGCAAAAGTGGAGTTGACATGCCCTAAATGCACTTGCGCCATGCACTTTAGACCATGGTTATAGATCGTTTCAATAGGGCCCTTAGTCTCATACATATGTCACATTGCCAGAACACCATGTTCCTTTTTTCCCCATCCCTCATTCCACTGCATAGTGTTTTACCTGAGCAGGTGCATGTTGTCCTTCCTGCCATACATATCCCATGCTGATGTACCCCAGCGCTAGGTGAGCCAGCCTGAGCTCCCGATGGTTACTCAAGAGAAGCGGACTCAACACAGGCATCTGGATTGGGATCAGATATTCAGATTTTCATTTTCCATTCTCAGGAACAGTGAGTCAACATTGACATGAATGGGTTCCCAACTCTGATTTGCATTAAGAATTTAATGGAAATGATTTGCATTAGAAATTTAAGAATTTCTAATGCAAATCACAGTCGGGGGGGCTTTGCTCATTCTCACCTTGTGAACCAGATCCTGTAGTTTACGTGACTCTATCAGATGTGTGAGATTATTTGCCAGGTCCATCCACACCCGATAGTAGTCTGGAAGGTTAGTCTAGACGATAAGAATGAAATGACATGCTCGTTGATTTTTTGATTGTTTTTTTGCGTGGGGGATTTTCATGTGGAGTGTAATCAGTAACATCATCAGCTCGTGTTTGCCATGGTGCCTGACCTGTATGTCAGGGAATGACTGGTGCTATCAATCAGAAATAGAAAGCAATTTAAAAGAGGGAGGCAGCAGAAAACTGGGAAAATTAACCAAGCAGAAAGCAGGGGATGCCCAGATGGAAAATCCCTGTAGAAACACACCAGTATGCTGTGTTTAATTCTTCATTTTACAATTAACGTCAATGCTGATATATAGGTTACATTTTTCAATGTTTACAAATCTATCACTCTCGTAGGTTGTTGACTGATTTTTCCATTATGTACTATTTTATTTCTACCAAATGTCTCAATTTAATACTGATACCTCTATATGACCTACATAAGTAAACAAGACTTTCGGCAAGAAGGCTATTTCTGTATAGTTATTCTTAATGCTTGGAGCCACCAGGTCCGATTCCGGCGAAACCAGCCCTCCTGCTTCGCGAGGACCATATCTTCTCCTCGCTGTTGGCGAGATCATATTGTTGGAGGTAAGGGAGGCACGGGAGAACCAGAACTGCATGGGGCAGACTGCCAGACTCTGCTGCAGTAAAATGAGAGATTTTCTAAAGGGACTTTGTTGCTCAGAAACACTACCGCTTGTGTCCACAGGGACCGCAAAAATAAACAAAGAGTGAAAGTTCCACGTAGTAGCTTCAAGTGTAATGAAGCGTTTGACAGTGAGCAGGCCCAGTCATGTGAACAAGTCAATAAAAACTTGAAGAGACAGGCTTTCACCAGATCAATAACCCTCTATTATCCTATACCCAAAAACAAGCATAGTCAGTTTCAGCCCAGAGGAACTGTGTGATGAAATCACTCAAAGGCAATAGATAAAGAGGAAATAGTCATAAATGTTACACAAAAATATCTCTATGCATCATGTATATACAGTTTTGTTATTGTCATGACTATTGAAACCTTCTTTGAAATCTGTCTGTTGTGAAATTACTAAACAGACCGGAAAAGTCTTTTGTATGAGAAAAGAAAAGATGGCAAACATACCAGTGGCTCTTCAAGGAGAAATCCAAGCTCCTCAGAAATATCAAACAAATCAAAGTCTGCCTGTAGTGTTTCTCTGCTGTTAGCCTCCATATGCTCTGCCCTGTACTCTACCGCAGTGGTTTGCTTTTAAGAAGGGAACCACTCTGTGTGTGTGACACAGATACTGTATCTTCACACTTGCTCTGAGCCTGATTTTAATACCTTCCGTCACATCCCTTTTGTTGCACAATCAACCACAATGAGCCAGTTAGATTTATTGTATTTCAATGTCAGGAGTGCACTGAGCAAAACTGAAATCCCCTGTTGTTGTATACCCCGTGCAATACAAAGGATACCTTCCTGTTTTTGGAGGTTGATGAACTAATCTGCTGCCAATGAAGTGAACTTGGTGACATATTTAATAAAGGTCCATCTTATCTTATCTTATCTTATCTTATCTTATCTTATATCCTGTTTATATTACTCACCCTTTTGCAATTGTGATGATTATACCTCAGTCATTGAGACAAATACCAGACAATTTAATGACACGCTCAACTGTTGTCTCTTCCGAACTCAATGCGGTGGTGAATTATTGAAGAAAAAAAACTGCTTATGTTGATTCCTCATGGCTGAAAAACAGTTTTGACTCTGAAATGTGTTATGTCATATTATTTATAGCTTTTTTCTGATTGTTGCTCTGGTGGATGACAACTGACAAGGTAGATGGAAGGACCCAAATGCAGACTCGGAGACACAAGAAGAAGGTAAGTGGAAATTCTTGACTCAAGGATTCACAAACTATAGTATATAAAAACTGATTATACTCTCAATGCAAATAACAGAAGTTGTAGAAAAGTATACTCAAGGTCTACAGCAAAGAATACAGCATAGCTACGACATTCCAGCCCTCAACTTGATCATGAGGATGAGGATCCTCCACTGTGCTCTCAGCAGAATTCCCCTATAACCACATTACACACATGACACACCAGGCACACAGCATTCATACTAAAAGGAGAATAAACACACTCAGACAGGGGCTCACAGGGTTGGGATCATGACACAGAGAGTTAGTTTGAGAAAGGTGTCTCAGACAATGTCACATCTTGTCCACAGCAATAACAAAAATAACTGTGATATGAGAATCTGTGAGCCGAGGACAATCAGCTTTTCATTTAATTATTTATTATGGGTGGAAGTGAAGTCAAGTCGTGTCTGCAATATATGTATTTGTTCAATCCCCAAGTCCAGAGTCAGATATCTTTATTGCTCAGAGACAAAACTATATTTGCACTCTCTCTAAAATCACTCAGCAAAAACTTTCAGGCCAACAATATCAGAGACCAATTGTTTATTTATAATTGTTAATATTGTACATAACCACACGAATCAAGAGTTGCCAAAAAACATGTTTTTATTTTAATGAAACAAACATAAATATGTGACATTAATTAACACAAGAGCTAAGTAAAACCAAACTAAGTACTGTAAGTAATGTAACAATAATAAATCATTATTTATGAAAATAAAAATCTTTATGTATTTGTAGATATGTGTGCTTATGTACAGTATATGTGTATTTAAGTTTGGCCATATGTCTTATATTACCTATAGCCTCATTAAATGCCACTCACACACCCATTATCTCGATCATTTTTCAACCTGCTTTTGTCCCCCTGTTTTTTTTTTTTGTTATTTGTCTTTCTTTGTATAATATTTTATGGTTGTTTATATGTCCTTGTACTTGTCCTGACTTGTTTTGTAATCACTTTATCGCACAATAATAATAATAATAATAATAATAATAATAATAATAATAATAATAATAATAATAACAATAATAAACATGCCATGGGAAATGTTGTATTCCTAAGATTTAGATTTATTTAGACCTTTCCAAAAAGATAAGTGAATGTCTGAAATATCAGATCTTATTTTAAATTTATATGATGATCCATTATGCATGAGTTAAAACTTATCATGCATACAAAAATGCTGCTTGACATATTTTCCAATGCCGGTTTCATACACGTGACTGCTTTACGGAGGCCGCTTTGACCCGTCAGCGGGAGGTGCTGGCTTATTTCTCTGGGATTTGATCAGGTCGGGAGTTGAGACCCATACCTGAGCCGCTTTGTCAAACGGCTGCATCACAGCGACAAAGAGCAATCGCCTCCCCCCAACCTATCATGCGCGCCCTCAGTTTCTGCCCTCTCATTATCAGCATGCTTTACTGCCACGGCCAGCCATCTCTCAAACCATTTAACCCTCCAAAGAGACAGGAGACACAGGCGGCAAGGAGAGAGGAGCAGGAGAGATGAAAGCCACGGTGATCAAATTAATTTCAAGACCTCTTACCTAGTCATCGACACAGGGGGCGCGGAGGGACAGTAAATTTACTCTGTAAGGGGAGAAGTGGATAAATTGTTAAAAAGGACTTTTAAAGAATCAGGACAGCGCCTGTGCAGTGTTATACTTCAAGCAGTGTTGAGGTTTATCTTGTAGATTTGTGCTCTGCTTCAGTCACAAATCCTTCACCCTGCCATATCCCTCACTTTTTTCTTCTGCTTGCTAAATGTCTGCTACTCCCCAACTTGTTTTCTCTGCTCTCCCACATCCAAGGTGTCTGGAGGCAAAAGAATGATGTCCAACTGGCACATCTACTGATGGAAAGAGAAACGCTCAGAGAAATGCTTTTCTTTTTTTGCTCTCCTTCGAGTGTTAGTTGTGTTACAGGATGTATAACAATGAGACTAACAGGTTTTGGAAAGTATTTAAGATCTTCTATAACATTTGTATATATATGCATATATTAAACCTGCAGTAGGCAGAACGTTTTTGGCATCATTGGGCAATAAATCCATAATAATCTTTCAGTATATTGTAATTCAAGTGTTCTGAGAGAAAACTAGACTTCTGCACCTTCTCATGGCTCTGTTTTCAGGCTTTAAACAATCTGGCCCGTGACGGGAGATTTTGGCCAATCACAGGTCATTTCAGAGAGAGAGAGCGTTCCTATTGGCTTTTCATTCAACGGGGGCAGCTGTCATTCACTCGCGAACTCCGATCAAACAGTCAAACTAGGCAGCGCTGATCAAATATGAATTAATATTCTGTTACTGTCATGTCTATTTCTTGTCTCAACTGTTTTCAGAAACATCTTGTAATGTACTGTTTAGCTGTAAAATGAGACAGTTTGCTCTGACTGGTGGGTGGTGCTTGGTATTTCCTCAACTTATCCAAACATGGCGGCCAAGTTTCTCATTTTACAGCCAAACAGTACTCTACAAGATGTTTCTGAAAACAATTTACGCGAGAAGTAGGCATTACAGTAACAGAATATTGATTCCTATTAGATCAGTGCTGCCTAGTTTGACAGTTTGAATGGAGTTCACGAGTGATTGACAGCTGCTCAGAGACAGCAAGGCTCCAGCTCGGCTCTGATTGGTTGTTTTCCTCCGGTCTGTGAAATCTTGCAGATGCCATTAGGAGCACTGGAGGACACAGAGGCACATGATTTTTTTTCAGATTACCTGTCTCATGCACTACTGTCAGGATATAGTGACCGTTTTATAAAAATGACTTTTTTTAATAATATTTGCTCTAATTCTACCCACTGCTGCTTTAATGATCTATGTCTTTCTCGCCATCTACATGTACAATATATGGGCTATCTAATCCATCCTGTCAGTGTCATGCTATTTATGCGGTTTGTTTAGTTGCTAATGAAGAACACTTTTGCATTATTTAAATTCATCATACATTGTCACAAAAAACGGAGCAAAATCTAAGCCTCTCTTCAACAAGATAATCCAAATATTTATCTGATTAAAATGTATATTTTTTTTCTCTTTAAAAAGGTGTCAAATTTACAATTAATCGTAAAAGGTATTTAAACACGAACCAATGTTTTTAATTAAAAAAAAAGGTCCAAAGGGTCTTTGGCTTTGTCATCTCATGTGGCGAGTTTTGCAAATTGCCTTATTTGTAATTCATTCAAAATAATTCCCCATGCACAGTCATCCTGGCTTCAGGCAAGCCGAGCAATGAAACTAAGGTTAAGGACTTGTCTAAATGTTCTCTATGAAATGTGTCAAATGAAGCGCCATCCAAGTGTCAAACATAAGCCTGTTTAAGTCTGACAGTCGTATCCTCGGGGGGAACTTTTTCAAATGTTGCTTAATTCCAGTTTTTATTTACCCACAGTTGGACTAATAACAAAGTCAATTTCACAGCAACTCACTCCTACACACTGCTCCTCTTGGCTTTAACCATGTTATGTGAAAGTGCCCAAGAAAGTGCTGTACCATACTTATTGCACTGGGGCTCATTAACAAGAACCTGGCAGTTGCTTTTTGGACATATACACAAGTTTTTCTTTTTTTGTAACTCGTCAAACTCTAAAGCTGCTGTAATAATTGCCGAAGTTTTCAAGATCTTTGTGTTTTGAGAAAGCCTGTGAGACCTATCACAACCTGCGATTTAGAGCTCAGACTTTTCAGTATGCAGAGGAACGCTTAATTGGGACTAAAGTGGGTCAAATGAGTGTTTTGTTCAGACAACGCATTATAGCTTAGATGTCAAAAATCACTGTACACTGTAATTACTATAATGAACCTGGTCAATCATATGACTTTGTATGAGGAAGTATATTTCATATTATGTCATATAACTTTGCATTGCTGTGTTATAAACCCTGACAGGGTGATGCGGCACCCCGACGCCCTGTCTCACTTTTTAATGTTTCCAGCTGACTCATTTGAACACAAGACTTCCATTAAAGGAATCTGAAATATGCACTTGAAAGCTGCATATAAATTACATCATGCTAAAGGACTGAAGCCAGCGCTGCATCTTGGTCAAGAAATTAGGGACGCCAGTAAAACGTCCGCCTACAAATTTCCATACAAAAGTAAAACAAAAGTATTTCTATTCTATTGTCATAATTTTAATGTCTCTACCAACCCATGACCTGTGTTGAACAATAAGAATATTACAAATATGCACACTATTGTAACTATTTACTTACTTACTTATTAATTTATTAAACGTTTTAGCCCGGCTGCTTCCCAGAGGAGCATAAAGTGAGCGATGGACTCTTAAATAGTAGTTAGAAATCCAGAATACAGATTTTGAGAGCAATCTCAAACTTTTCATGTCAAGGATCTCCAAAATGGATGTCCAATAGACCACAGACCATGGATGTAGAAGAGGGTCCAACAGACCACAGACCATGGATGTATAAGAGGATGTGCCCTGTGCATTTGCCCTACATGTTAGTAAATAGCCGACAACTACATAAAATTCTGTTTATGTCATGCTACTAGCACTACTAGCTACAGGCCGATAGCCGGTTGTTCGAGAACAGAGACGTTAATACATCCACCACGGTACAGGCTTACTGCATACAGCCCATGGGTGTATTATAAGATAATAAAAGTGGTGAATTACAGCCAATATATCCATTATTACAGCCGTGTACAGCTAGCAGGAAGCCGGCAGAACTGGATGTATCATATGAACGTGCAGGGTGGTGCAGTCCTGTGGGTCTGATGCATATTCATGATGCACGGCTATTAGTGAATTTTACCACTTTTAGGACATAATGATTTTAATTAGGGCTGTTTAAGTGTTTGTACTGTGAAGTTGATTTACCTCGAAAAAAAATGATCCTCTGATTTTCATACTTCTCTTTATATATTCATGGCAATGGCCATTGTCAAAAAAGCACCAGAGTTTCTCTCTTTTTCTTCTATAGGCTACTCTTTGTTGAAGTGACAAGCTACTAAACTTTCATATAATTCTAACCCTGTTTGCCTGCTTAGCTTACACAATAATTGCGATACAGTAACTTAGTCAGATCTGTTGTTTCACCCATTCAAGCCAGTTTAATTTCCTCCTTTAACACCTGGTACACAACTTCAGTGCATAATTACTGTTATTTAAAATATGTTAATGATTAAACACATTGTTTTAACAATCACAAGATATATATATATATATATATATGTATATGTATATATACATATACATATACATATATATATATATATCAACAAAATCATACCAAAAAAAGTATATTCAAAACTTATTTTAACTGTAAGATTTGACATGTAATTTGGTCATCAAGAAGGTGGGACGAGAACAATGCCAATTGCTCGAGAGCTAATTTTGGTGTTTTAAATATTATTTTTAAACAACTGTTTGTGTCAGGACAAGTTTAATTTACAAAACAAGTGTGTGATTTGTATTTTGTGCATGGATTATTTGAAATTTCATGGGTGGGACAGAAAATGTCCTCCAATTCTTGAATGTTCAAAACTGTTATTGAAGTCGAGTACTCATCGTGACAGTGAAACTGTTTCACTGCAGAAGTCACAAGACCGCTAGAAGTGACGGTTTCATCTTCACTAGCCTTGGTAAGCTAACGGTAACTTCTCAGCTCTGTTTTGCTAGTTCTGTTGTGTGTTAGCAGTAAAGTTATTTCCATGTAAGCTAGCTAAAGCCTATTCTAGCATTTTACTGTGGTTTGTGAATATCAAAGGGAAATGTATTTGTTGTTTTAAGTGTAATATTAAAAAAGGGGACTTTCTTCTAATGTTGAGGTCTTAATCACTTCATGTTACTCCTCATGTTGCTAGAGAAAATGAAGTGATTTGTCAAGCAGTATTTTTTAGAAGAAATAGTGAACTACAAAATTGAGTTTTACTGTTACTGCTAACTTAAGAGTATTTGTCAAAATAATTGTGTTTACTCAATTGGTGAAGCAGGTGCTGTGTTTCTACAGAAAAATACAATTTTAAGGTAACGTAAGGTTAGTATGTTTAATCTTCAAGACGTGTGTTTTATTCCTTACTCAAATATTGGCTAGGCTGAAACAGTTTAATTCTATTTTCATGTCTGATATTTGTGTTGTGTCAATAAATGCTAAGCATATTTTGTTAGAACAAAATAATTCCAATATGTTAAGTAATTACATTCAGTCAGCACTTTCTTCGATGTTGTTGTGATCTAGTATGATGTTGTACAACATAAGAGAAACATGAGATAACATATGAAGGAGCGTAGAACAGAGACTATAAGCCTGTTTGTAAATCCAGGTCAAGATCCAACGACTCTAGTAGATGATGACGAGCCTACCAGCTTGATTCCCAGGAACCCAGATCTACATCACCACTAAAACAGCCGGATGAACTATCTTTCTGTGGTAGGATCGTGTCAGAGACCAGGACAGGAACCAACTCGAAATTACACAATACTTAAAGATTGCACTCTGACTCAGAACTTGAACTTGAACAGCGTCTACTTCGACCAATTTTCCCAAAAGTCATCAGACACTGACTGAGTTACTTGAAACTATGGTGAAATAGACATGACTAGTATGTGACTACTAGTTAGTAGGAAAATTAATGCAGTAATAGATGACACAACATGGAACTTAAAATGATCTTTTTTTTCAATGCAATGCTTTTAAGTATTAATTTACAAATGACATGGTATGCAATAATCTGATGATGAGGGAAAAGCTGCTAATATCAGGAAGACACATAATTTTAACAACTGTAGAAAGCGCTGTCTTGTGTCGAAATGGTGTTTGTGAAGAGAATGTCAGTCTCACCGCCGGACTGCGCTTCCTTTCCGTCCATTTCAAAGAAGAACCATGGTCAAATAATACTTTAACACATGCTCTTTGGTGGATTATTACAGGAGATGCTTTGACAGATTCAGAAAAGATGGTGAATCTAATGTCATCGGTACATCTGGTTGGTAATTACAGTCGCGCTGTTATTTTCCTTGTTTTTTCTAAGAGAGTTCTGCTGATACAGACACCAGCTCAGAGCGAGACTGTTCATCCGGCCAGCGGTTTATGACCTGTTTTAATTTTCTTTTTCAACTTCATTTGTTGACTCCATCCTTTTGGGTAATGCTCGCTAAATCCCAAGACCCACAGTTTAGTTTTTGACCGCCGCTTGCTCCCAACCTGCAGCAAAGTTAAAATCGCCCGCTCCTCTAAATAGCGCCCTCTAAAGCATAGAGCTGCACACAAACTGCCAACGCACATCAAAGTAACTTATAGGAAATAGCCTACGGCTCTTACTAAAACACTGTCATTCTTAAAGTATCGGTACTAATAAAATGGGGTTTCGTAAAGTTTTTAATCGCAGGGTACTGCGATACCTTTCTACTATCGATATACCGTGCAACACTAATAGTGACTTATTGTGATCGACCAACCAAGTTTCTTTAAAGAACAATTTTCTTTTTTAAAGGGCCCAGTTTTTTATTTTTCATATCCGTGTAAATGTTGAATTCTTTTGCTATTTATAGGCAAGCTAAAGTTGCAATGAATTCACTTGTGTTGTCGCATTTGTAGTTATTGCACTGAAAACTTAGCTTCTTCCGCACCTACAGAGCGAGGTGTACTTACCAAGGAGTAGGTCATAGTCAGTTCAGAACTTGAATGTGCTGATGTGTCATTCTGTGAAACTCTGACGCAATAAACAGCAGATCTTACACTCGCCCTTGTAATTATATAAAGAATAAGAAATAGACTTACATAACAAACAAGAGCATTTCATGAACTTGTTGTTTTCAGTTATGTACCGTATCAATAATGTATGCTTTTTAAATATATTCTTTTTAAAATAATTTAAGCCTCTGGGCCAAGCATTCATTAAACATCATGAATGCATTATTCAACCCGTATCATGAGGTTATTTTGTTGTAGGGCCCTTAAAAAGCCGCTGTTATGCATATTTCTGTCTCACTTGTGAAAACTGTGACTCTGTTGAACAATGAGATGTATGACAAATTATGACAGCCAATTTATCAGTCTCCCTTTGTAATCCACTGTAGCTTGTATATCTCCTGAAGATGTCACATAAGACAAGCAGGGAATCCGTCCTGCTGCTGGTCATGCCTCTACCATATGGGACATGTCAACCGAGAAAGAAAACAAAGACTAAACGTTTTGGATAAAGGACACGACCATTTGTAGTTCTAGTCATCTGTCTTTGTAGTCTCTGTTTCCACATTTCACCACAAAAGAATGTACACACACACACACAGGCATGCATACACACAACCCCGACTAAGCCACCCTCTCCTTTCAATATCCACTTGCTGCAGCTCCCCAAACGGACAGCGCCAAGGGTCGGTCATTAGTCAAAGCTAGAGGATGAGTTGGTAGGGGTATATGGTATCCGTTCTGCGCTAGAGCAGGATGCCCTTCTGTTTTAATACAGAACTGATGCTGGTATAGACAGAGAATGCTTCCCCTTTCTGAATATGTATCCATATTTCAACTCAACTATCACAGAGCCCAGAGCTGAGGGGCGCTACTGCAAGCAGACAGTCAGTCACAGTATGAAGTTTGGCACCGCTGTTGCTTCTGTAACAAAGAACTGTGGAATAACCACTGAGTGATTGTCGAAATGACTTGGTATAGTCAAACAGTTGAGTAAAGATGGTGCAGTGTCAATATTTGGAGAGGAGGAGCGCACAGTTATGACACCACTAGAAAATGAATACTGAGATTTGCTCTAAGTAAATAACTGAGGGTTCTAGACAGACTGAGAGCAACCCAGATAAGCTCCAGGGAGGTTAAGGTTCACAGTTCTTTAGGTTACTGTATCTGTCATTGGGCCTCATATCAGTATGTCCAAACATGTCTGTTTGTTTGTGTGTTTTGGGTGCATGCTGTTATGTCTTTCACTTTTTGTACGTCATACTCTACGTACTCTAACTTATATGCAAGTTTTAGCCAGTGGGCAACTCTGGGGTCTGGAAAGTGAAGCCAATGTGGAAGTGCCTTAAACTTGCATTCTGTCTAATAGCCAGCAGGGGGCGACTCCTCTGGTTGCAATAAGAAGTCCAGTTGTATGGAAGTCTATGAGAAAATGAGCCTACTTCTCACTTTATTTATTACCTCAGTAAACATTGTAAACATGAGTTTATGGTCTCAATCGCTAGTTTCAAGTCTTCTTCAATACAGCATGATGTTCATTTAGTAAATTAGTAAATGATGGTCCCATTTAGGCTACATCTACACTAATACGTTTTTGTTTTAAAACGAAAACAATCTCCATCCAGATGAGCGTTTTAGGGCCGTTTCAGAATTAATCTCCGTCCATACTATCATGCCTGAAAACGCATATGACATGACCATTCACGTACACTGTGCATGCGAGTGCCGATGTAAACAGGACTGGACGCAGAATTGATGTGAAGTGCTTGAATCATAGCTTGCCTCCTGCGAATATAGGCAGTAGTAGCATTCCTGTCCAGCGTTGTCCGGTCTGGGAGTTGTGCGTGTTTTCGTCATAACAACTTTAACCTTGTCACAGTGTGTTTTCAGTTAATAAAAGTTAATATTAACATTTTGGGCGCCTAAAAATGTCTTATTCAGCATTCGGTTGTACTTGCTCCACCCTCCCATGTCACATCTGGTTACAAAAAGCCAAGATGGCGACGGCCAAAAACCAAGATGACGACGGCCAAATAGCCGAACTCGAGGCTTCAAAACTGCAGTCCACAAACCAATGGGTGATGTCCACCTCTTATAAACAGTCTATGGTTTTACCCCACAGGAACAATTGCTAAAACTACAGTGGAATGAGAAAGAAAGGAATGCAATAAAAGTACAAAAAGACGCAAGATGTAATTATGAATTAATGTTAAATCATTAAGTGAAAGCAAGTCTAAATTGATGTGCATCCAAAAGAGATATAAAAGAAGATAAAGTTTGCATTGCACAGTCAAAATTATGGTCTCTGCTTTTTAGCCTTAACCTCAGAACCACTAACAAGGACCCACCGGAGGATCTTAGACTGCCCTCAGGCTCAGTCGGGGTTATGAGATCTGTAATATAGTTAGCAATTAATCCCATACACACTGTAAAATGATCATTAAAATATTAGAATCTTCAATAAAGCAACGGGGTAGCCAAAGCAGAACTGCTTGATTCAGGGTTATGCACTCTTAGATCTTAGGTATCATGCTATTCCATTTAGATCAAGATGACATTTTTTAAATGGATAATCAGCATAACATTGCAGGGCCTGGTGAAAAGGTTAATTGTGTTTGTTTATATACTCCTCTGACAGTGCCATTAGCAGTGCCTGTGCTTTTTTCTAGAATGCTTATACTGCATAAAGCTGTTAGATGTTGACCTTTTCATTGTCAGTGTGGAACCCTTCTCATAGTACCACTTGACTGTGTGACACCGTGTATCGGTGGGATGTTATAGACTGGGTCAGTGTTACTGTAGCTCACTACTAACAATGTGTAAAAGAGGGTTCGCTTTTAACCTGAATGTCCTCATTCCTTTCTTGAATATCACTTACAAGTTTCTAAAATGTAAGATTTGTAAACCAACTTCTGTGTGTGATATAAGCTGAGGCCCCAGAGCACTCATGTGAAGTTAAAAGGTAAGCCTGCACACTAAAATGTAATGTAATTCATGGTTCTTAATGTATGTAAAAGTTATTTATGGTCATGTTAGCTGTGGAGTTATTCAAAATCTGTATTTGTCAGTGGCTTTCACACCAGGGAATGCATTATGCAGTTGTGTACATACTAAAATAGAGCAACCGAAAGATGATTAAGACCCATCACAGATTTATCTACTGTTGTGCATCACATGAACATCCTTAATCTTGCGATAATAATGTGTTAAAAGCAAATTTGTTTTCACGACAGTAATTTCTTTGACGCATTAAGGCAATCAATCTATCAGAGGTTGTTGCGGGCTCAGTTTTAATGATAGGCATCATATGAAACTAGAAAACCTAAGGAATCCATTGGTAACAACCATGTCATACTAGCTAGGAGGCTAAATAATGCTCCAAACTTGCACTAAATTTTGGCGAGAAAAAACTGGCATTGCCATTTTCAAAGGCGGCCTTTGACCTCTGACCTCCAGAAATGGGAATGAAAATGGGTTCTATGGGTACCCACGAGTCTCCCCTTTACAGACATGCCCACTTTATGATAATCACATGCAGTTTGGGTCAAGTCATAGTCAAGTCAGCACACTGACACACTGACAGCTGTTGTTGCCTGTTAGGCTTGAGTTTGTCATGTTATGATTTGAGCATATTTTTTTATGCTAAATGCAGTACCTGTGAGGGTTTATGGATAATATTTGTCATTGTTTTGTGTTGTTAATTGATTTCCAATAATAAATATATACATACATTTGCATAAAGCAAACATATTTGTCCACTCCCATGTTGATAAGAGTATTAAATACTTGACAAACCTCCCTTTAAGGAAAATTTAAACAGATAAAAAATTTGCAATTAATTTGCAATATTAATCAATATTAACTATGGACAATCATGTAATTAATCGTGATTAAATATTTCAATAGATTGACAGCCCACATTCAAACCAAATCCAAGTAAGTCCAGTTGAGATCTGAAATGCTAGCAGGAAAAGCTGTGGACTTGTAATTGTAATTATGCCATCTTTGTGATAAAGATGTCTTATTGTTATTGGAATAAAGAATGCACCTATCCAACATATTCTTTGGTAAACTGCTAATGATAGTGTGCAAGCCTAAGGGGCTCAAATCTCTGCATGCAGAACACTTAAAAAGCTCAATCGTGTGTAATTAATGTTTAAAAGAAAACAATAAAAGCAGATTTCTTCTTTAAAGGCTGTGTCGGTACAGGTCCTGGACTTTTATGTATCACAAATGCATCTGGGCAGTCCGAGATTCTGTAACATCTGATAAATGCAGACTAAATAGTTGCCCTTGAATAAACTCCCTGATGTGCTAACAGTATTTGATGAATGCATCCAGAAGTCACAGCATTTATTGTAATCCACTATGTGAAAAATACGTTTCTTTCTCTGTATGCTTCAGCGGTATTCTACCTAATGGCTGCTGGCTGTGATAAAGTAAACATCACACAATGAGATTTTTGGCTGACTTTCAAAAAATTTACATACTGTACTGTAGCTGCTGCAGCATAAAGAGAAAGCACATCAAAAGTTTCTATACAAGGACGTATTAAAGCAACACACCTCTCAATGACCTTGAAGTTACTTGTATAAAAACACATTGCAGGTTATCTTTTGTCCCACTTTAAGAATGATCTGTTCATCCAGATCGTTTTGATGTTATATATATATATATATACGTATATCTCATTAATGTGATCTACTTCTCTCCAGCAAAAAAACTTTGGGCAATAAGCAAACTTTCTTGGGGGGAGGCTATTATGTTTTTTAGGTGAACTGTCCCTTTTTTTATTCCTCTTTCAAATCATTCAGTAACACAAAGAAAAAGAAAAGAATAATTGAGATTAAAGATGGAAGACAAATTGAATATTCTTTTTTTAATATTCTCTGTACTTTTACCCACAATTGCTGCAGCCAGTGATCTGTGTCATACTTTCTGACCTGTAGGTGTCATTTAATGGGCCAGCTGATCCAGTTAGTCTTTTGAGGAAACAACAGCCCTGAGCTGTTGGATGATGAAAGCTTGTTGTCTGGGATCAGCACCGGTCCCTGGAAGCCAGCTCTGACAACTTTGACATGAAGCCTCCCAGAGACGCACTGGAGCAGATACTGTAGTCTGTCTTTTCAACATCAGTCTTGCAATGCTGCCAAACGAGTAACATTAATCACCACTAACGGCTTGTGACACCGATCAAGGGGAAAAAACGCGCTAGATTAATAAAAAGTGTAATTAGAGATTTTGTAAAAAAAAATAGAAATTCTAGGTTATAGTAAAAAAAAAAAATGATGATAAGCAGAAAATTAAAAAAAATAAAGATAAGCATGAACACTGTGTACAAGATAATACAATCTGTGTTCTCACTTGTAATTGGATCAGTGGTGATTCTCATCTGTGAATCAATAACCTCAAATTCATGCATGGAAGACGTGCAAGTTGATACTTGCGCCTCGCGCAGTCCAAAGCGCTCGCATGAATTTATTCATACGTTCTGTGCTGACAGCAGGTTGTAAATAATCATTTGGCTCATACAAGTGGTGGAGGCATATTGTCTGAGGGATAGATTGCTGTCTGAGATTTCCTCAGCTGTCTTCCCATTTTAATTCCCAGACAAATGAGACGTATGCAGGTTTTGACAGATTGTCTGTCATTGAGTGTGTGATAGCTTTTAGTGCGTGTGTGTATGTGTGTTTGTCTGGGTGTGTTCTGTTCCTGGATATTTTGGGACAGTGTTGTCATTTCACGATGGAATATTCCCTCAAAAACTAATGTGCAGCGTTTGAAAAATGTCAACCAACAAAGCAGCCGCTTGCTCCCGGAACAATCACCTTGAACAAGACATTTTAACATTTTAACGTGGCATGGGTAATCAATTATTTATCCTTCATGGCAGTGCTTCTCAACCAGGGGTCCTTGAGGGAGTTCCAGGGGGTCCTCAGAAAAATGGGGAATAGTTCATTTTCACTATTTAATTCAATATAGAAGTGAAAATTCTGATGAAATATGTTCGTCAACAACCTTTTTTTCCACGATTGAGACAAGATGATGATGAGATGGCACCTACGTCATTAAACACTAATGGTGACGATATCAAACATGCAATATCGTTGACGAAAAAAGACAAGACTGAAATGTAGTTTAAAAACGTAAAAACATATCTAAAATCTCTCTTTAATTTTGTCACCTTCCACCTTCTCTTCCCCTCTCCCTGTCACAAACACACACAAAACACGCTGCAGCATTCAGTCTGTCTCTGCCCTCCTTTTCTCACACCTCAATCCTGACAATTGTGCAACTATAATGCATAAATTTGGTGGTTTGCAGGTCGGGTCGGGTACGGGTGGTTGAGTAACGCATATTTTTACATGTTAGGTGGACAGATTGGCTCTCATAATGGACCGGTGGGAGCAACTGAACCGCGCATCATTAATGAGCTCAGTCAGGAGGACTAACTAAATGCAAAGCTGCATTCTTAATCATTCAATCTGTGTTTTTGATCAGATAATGATAAGTTAAAATTTGATGTGAAATAAGTTTGACTAAAATGACAGAAATGTTCAATATAATCTAATGACTAAACAGGAAGATTAAAAGAGCTGACAAAATTAAGAGAGAAAACATTTTGACTAAAATCAAATGACTTTTTGATGACTAAAACTGGACTAAAACGTTTTGAGTTGTCGTTGACTAAAACTTTGAAGGATAAAAATGACAATTGTGACTAAAACTAATAAGCATTTTTATTTTAAGACTAAGACTAAATCTAAAATAGCTGCCAAAATTAACACTGCATGAGAGTGACTATTGATCATAGGTTTCACTTCCTCCATAGTTGTCTCCTCAACTGTTGTCGACAGCTATAGAATTTGGTCTTAATCATATCTCACAACCAAAATCTTTTCAGATGGAGGTCTCTGAAGCAAAATCATATCAAATGGGGGTCTGTGACAGAATTTGTATCAATTTATGGGTCCTTGACACGAAAAAGGTTGAGTACCACTGCTTTATGGGTTGTTTTCAGGCGCTGTTTGAACTTTAAGGTTGGGGGTTTACAAAAAAAAATCTAGAGGGAATGTAATGTGTACAACACAGAGAGGTCTAATGTTATGGGATGCATGTAGCCTGCATATTACAACCCCCTAACAGAAAGCAAGAATCAGCGACAAAATCGGTTTGATTTCATGTACTATTTATCTGATTTGATATTGTATTTATAAGATTTTATTTTGTTTAGTTCTGGGTGTTAATTATTTTTATCATGCTTTTATTGGAAAGCACACAAATCTTGTTTTGAAAGGTGCTATATAAATACAATTACTATTATTATGTTTTCTGTTGGAATGAACTAACTGGCCGCGAGCGACGAAGCACTGCACAGCGTGCTGTTTAGAGCTGAACCTTTGTCGGATGCTGTTTTTGTTTATTCCTGTTGCTTGCTTTGAAAGCGCCGCAACAGACGAGGAACGGCTGATTCTTGAAGTTGAAATGAGTCATCTATATGATAGCTCCTCATTTCACTACAAACACCTAAATAAAGAGGCAGCAGGCTGGAGGGAGATTGCCAGGTGATCACCTGAAAGTTTACTTAGGCTACTTACTTGCTATTGTTGGCTGTATTGAATGTCATTTTCAGTAAATATCTCAGCATAAAACTTGTTTTCTGTTTAAAAAAACGAAACGTCGGCAGATAGTACTCACCCGTCTTTTAAGTGGTTACGTTTCTAGTCTGATCTTGACCGCACTGCTGATAAGTACGTGGTTTGTTCACATGGCGTAACAGAAAATGCATATGTAACGGCGTGTGGACAGAGAGTGTCCGATGTTAGTTGGCTATAAGTAAATAAAAAGACCACAAATCTATCTTCTTATCTTGTTAGTTTCAGATTCTGTCAATAAGAAGACACAACAAGGTCGATATTATTCACATAGATGCATTTCTAGGGAGCTCAGTGAGCCGCCTGAACCGATGCAAACTGAGCCTGTGGTTGTCTTTCTGACCCAGCACAAAATAAACACTTTATGCAAATGCTTACTTACTGTAAATGCAAAAGCATTGTGCACAGCACATTACTGCGAATGTACATTAAGATTGTGTGAGTCAACGTTCCTGCTACAGTAGTGCTTCCATGTATTGACTTTTGTCATTACCTCACATGAGTGATGTTAAATGGAAGCAAATGGTGCAGTGAAATGTATAAGAATGATGGCCCGCCTCGGATCATGAATAACTCAGAGACCTTCGCTGTCACTGAATCTATCTAAAGGGCTTTTTCCACATACTGTGGAATTAGGGATGAGTGTCGTTAGGAATTTAAGGATACTACTACTCTTTTCAATACTCCTTATTGGTTTGGTTCTTTATCTAAATGTTTCTAGAGCATATATAGTATATATACAGTATATACAGTATACAGTATATATAATATCTTACTGGAAACAAATCTAGAATGTTAATAAAATGAAGTTAAGAAAAAATAAGGAACACAGACATCAGTCAGTATTAGTCATTCCTCCTGTTCTCTGTTTGCCTCCCTCTGCTTAGTTAGTTTACAAGAATTTTAAGATACGTGGCAAACTAAGCTGAATAGTTAGACTACATATAGCGTGCCGTGCTTGTGTAAACGTAGCAGCGGTGGATGAGAGACTGCGAACAGAGCCGATTGAAATATTGTTTTTCTGCATGTTTACATCATGTTTATGCTTGTTGAACAGGTGTATTGCTAAAGTATAGTAGTTGGCGTAGTTATCTTCACTTCACCTGGTTCACTTCACTGTCTCCACAGAGGAGATGCATGCTGCAGCCTGTTTAATACCAGGGTTTCGGTACCCATCCCTATGTGGAATACATGCAGGATATGTAAATGACTCCCACACTCTGCATTTGTGCACCCAAATGTGTTCGTGCATGTTTTAGTCCAGCTCTCCCAAATTGATTTCAGTAGGTTTAGACCCCGGCTCCCGTTCCAGCCCTCCTCCCTCACCAATTATCTGCCACCATGTTGGCCGCTGCTCTCTGACATGTGGGCTGCAGATGGCCATCCTCTGTAACACTGCCAGGACAGGGGCAACTGGTCCCTGTGCAAAACAATCGTCATGATTTGCCACATGACACTTTCATTCTAATGAGTCTCATTCACTAGAATGGCCACGTCCTCCGAGGGCACGCATACACAACAGGCCTTTTTTTCCCGTGCTTCGGCACAGAGGACATTAAACTCTTAGCAGGCGGTCGTGTCACGAATCGATGTGAGAGAAAGAACGAAGGCCAGTATATGTATTACACATCTGTTGTTTGTCATTGAAGTTTTGCATTGTAGAGAAAAGCTCCACCTACAGTGGATCATCCCGTAAAAGCACATTGACCACATGGGACATCTACCTGTCATGTAAAGTGAATCTTTCTACTGCTCTCTCTCTCTCACTCCATCACTATTATAGAGTTGGAACTGTAATGTAATTGCCAACCATATGGGCAGATGGGCCCTTTACTGCATGTCTATCATGTCACACTGCTCATTCAGCTATCTTTCAATTTAGGAAAACCTCTGGGGCTTAAGTGATCATGATCAGCAGATTGTCATCATAGCCACAATATACTCTATGTGTTTTTTTTTAATGCTTAAAGTAATAAAGGGGAGAAAGGGAGAGCAGTTACTGTCATCTGGCCGTCCACTTCAATCCCGGGCTCAGTCATTTCCAGTCTGTGTTGCCTGAGTATAGATGTAATTTAGCCTTAACACCAGACAGAAATTGGTTATGACATTGAATTTGGAAGAAAAATTATATTAACACAGTCACTTGACTGACCTTCACAGGGAGGATGTAAAAGTGCCATGTAATCGCTCAATGAAATACATTATTTAATAAAAAAGCTTTTGCATTCAATATCAGTTTCATTTATTTTGGTCTAGCAAAGAAGTAACTGTTACAGAGCTCATTGTAACATACTTAATTCCACCTTTAACTGGTGCCAGTATCATAAATAATCTTAAGTGTTACATATATATCACTGACTAAAGTGCCAGAATTGTGACAGACAGATTCTGTACCCTAACCCCTGTGATCACCATAATAACACTGGGATAATGTGCTGTATAATATGATGGATTCACTGGCTTGGTGGTTTATTTGGAGGTTCATCAGTCAAATCAGTTTCCAGTAGATTACTTCCTCTCAGCGGGAGCAAGGTCTTATTAAGGCTGACAAACTGATTAGGAGCTCTCCTGCCTCCCTTACACCTTCAGTGTAATTACTTCTGCCACCGAGGTTATGTTCGCCGTCCCGTTTGTTTGTCATTTCACTAGTTAGCAGGGTATCTCAAGAATGTTGAAAGAGATTTCAGTGGAATACAAATGATTAGTTTACAGGGGATCTTTAGGGGGAGATAGCAGGTCAACAGTAGATGTCACATAGAAGTGGTGTACATCATCTGAAAGCTGGGAACAGATTAATTTGAGATGCAGCTCAGTGTGTCAAATGGTTCTAGTCATAAATCAGAAATAAACATGAATGAATAAATGAATTGATTAATTAATATAAATTGTTAAAGTGTATAAGGGCTTAGAACATTATGATAGAAGTATATGATGTCCATTCCCATGCTTTATTATGTCTCACAATTTTTGAGTTGACACGATTTGTTACACAGATTTGGTGCTAGATTTAACAATTTTTTGCCACTCAAGAATTGATAAAAATGATCAAAAATCCCTCCAAAATACCACATTGAGACACCGAGACCTTGAGGAACACCATAGAAAAAGATATGATGTGATTTGGTATCACAGACGTTCGACATTTTGTTTGACAGATTTCTGCAAGAATTGCATTTTTTGGCGATTGCATGGCGAGCACTTCTGTTTGGAAACTGCTCAGAAACCACCTGATTGTCAATATAGCTATGACAGCCATCCATCCTCTGAATGCCCTAGGTCTCTAGTTTGTGGCTGTAAAATTTCATGAGGCTGTGATTATCCTAGAGGTCACCACAGGTCATTTTATATAGTTGCGTTACATTTTTTAAAAATGGTCTCACTAGAGTGAAATGGCTTCTATGGGGACTAACATCATCACACATGAATACAATTGGGCTCATTGGATCCACAAAAATCTCAGCTTTCCAGTCATACCCAATTTATGCAATTCCAAAACTGTTTAGGGACCCCAGTATGCAGAAATATTGAAATACATCATTTCAGAATAGGCGAAAATAACTTATTTATACTGCATTCAAAAAAACTGCATGTGATTATCATAAAGTGGGCATGTCTTTAAAGAGGAGACTTGTGGGTACCCTTAGAACCCATTTTCATTCACATATCTTGAGGTCAGAGGTCAAGGGACCCCTTTGAAAAGGGGGTAAATAATGCAGGAATCGTTTGATTTGTCAATTTTCTGCTTTTTTTCTTAAATCGCATTTTCTCTGCACATTTTCTATTATTACAACAACAAATCTAGAGGGCTGTGCAGCCTCTGCACTTACTCACAGCTTTCTAGTATTGAGATGGTTTTGGAAGAGCTCGCCGGCCTGGCACTGACTCCTGAACATAATGTAAGAATATCACCAATCAGCAAAGCAACAATATTGTACATCCAACATTTCATGTATTTCACATTGCACGGCTGTTTCCAGTTTGTTTGAGTGAATATCAGGGAGCCTTTCCATGTATGACACCAGCAATTACTGTTGTTGTTGTTGTTTTTTCACGAGACAGTTGATGTTTATGATGCAAATAATACATGCTGCAAGAAGATAACAACAGGCAAAGGAAAAGAACAGATGGCACATCTCAAAAGTTGTTCTCATGAAAAATGCAATACAATGCAAACCAACCCTTTTCTAAAAACAACTATTGGGGGGAAAGTGGAGCATCACTGTATTGCTGCAATACTGTAAAAAAAAATACTGCAGTTATCTAGCACAGAATTTTAAAGATTCATCTTCAGCAAAGCACTGATAACGAACCAGAGAGCTGCCAGGGATGAGGTGTGTGTGAATGTGTGTGTGTAGAGCGTGAGTCTCCCTCCCACATGCTGTAGGCGTGACTGTCACAGGTGAGGAGTGTAACAAGCAGCCTCCGTCTAGACGATTCAAACACACATACATGCCCCGTGATTTGAGCTGGCATGACAGCCAATCCTGTCAGCCGCTCACAGCGTCACGCTTCTTATCTGTGTTAACAACAGCTGCTCAACCTCGTCGCAAAGACGAGGAGGTGTACCGTGTATAATCTGCTGAGTTAAAGCAATTACTGTAGCACTAGTTAATGAGAAAATAGAATAGAAATGCTGCATACGGTTACAAAGATCGATTGTAAAGCGTGGGCATTGTTTTCTGACTACGGTGCTAAATAACTCTATCGTCATTAGGGATGCAAAATTGTGCAAAACAATACAGTTATAAATGATATAGACTATACAGATGACTTGGCAAAAAGTGACAATACACAGCATTTTCTACAAAGGCTTGTACAAGTGTAATGAGTTACTGATTTTAATCAATGAGATGTCCAAAGTATAGCTGTACTGATTCAGAATTGTTGGGGGCAAAGGTCGAGAGCAACCGCATCAATGCTGGCTTTCCTCTGACGCAAAATCCCAATTCAAGAAATGTATTTTTTTAAATGCTGTTTGTGTGTTTTCCTCCATGTTTGTTTCTCTCCGTGAAAGTTCATAAGCTCGTCTCAGCCAGGGTTGTCAGGTCAGTGAAGCCTCATGCCATGTTTTCTTCCTTCCCTGCCTGCCTGTCAATCAAACAAACGAAACCTCCCCGTGCTCTGCTATCCAGCCTGCATGCTGTTTAGTAAGGAATGTTGTGCGATGGAAGAGCAAATAAATGACATTTACACCATTGTACCCCCGCATGAAAAAGCGTGGCAACGTGTACAACCTGCTAAGCATGTCTTCCTGACAGCACGTATCTGAGTATTAATCTTGCAAACCATTCTCAGGTCATAGACTCGCTGCAGGAGAAAGAATTTCTGCTTTTTCTCTTCTCCTGCAGCGAGTGATCGTGCCAGCGCTTATTCAAAAAGGTCTGATTTGCATGATTTAGAGCTTGCTTTAAGAACTCGTCACCTTTCAGCGATATTCGCCGTGTTGAATGAAAATCATGGCACCTGCGTGATTTGCATTAGGATTGACAAATTTGGCCAAAAATAAATAAATAAATATATATTTATATATATATATAAATATTTGTTCTAAAAAACACATAGGTTCAAACTATTCCAATACCTATTTTTTGTGCATTACATCCATGACACCATGTCATAACTGGGCTGGCGCAGTGCTGCATCGCATTTTGACCTGAACTTTTGTTGGACGCCCTGTTTCTATTTATTCCTGTCGCTCACTTTGAAAGCCTGCAATGGACGAGGAATGGCTGAAATGAGGAGATATCTCTACCATACCTCCTGGAAGGAAATCAACAGGAGATTGACTGAAAGTTTACCATGCTGTTGGCTGTAATCTATGTCATTTCCAGTAAATATGACAAAATTAAACGTGTGTTTTCTGTTTAAAAAAGTGCAAACGTCGAAAGATAGCAAGTACTTCTCACCCATCTTTTAAGCGGTCACGTCTCCAGTCTGATCTCGAGCGCACAGCCGATAGGTACGTGGTTTGTTTACATGACGTCACGTAACGTTCATTGCGGTTGTTGTTGAATCATTCCTTTTTCAGCTTGACCTAACATTACATTTAATTCAGTGCACTGCTTTTTATTTCCACGATCGAATATTAATTTTCAAATTCAAATATCTTTTTCTTTTAAGATTTAAGATTCAAATTCGTTGCCAGCCCTAATTTGTATAGATCTGGGCAGCTGAGCAAATCGTCACACCTGCACTTTATCCTTCTTGACCACATGTTTTGTGATGCAAACTATTTTCAGTGGCTCTTGCTTGAAATTTAGTAACAATGCCCATCCATCATCATAGACCACATAGTGTTATTACAATTTGTATTCAAGTTTTTAGAGTACGCTTTAAAATTAAGTAAGTACATTTCCATTTTCTTCAATGTTTTTCTTCAAATAATAGAACACAGTAGTCGTCTAATCCTCTCCACTCTGTTCACCTCAAATGACTTAAGTGTGAGTCTCAGTGCTGTTTTTAAGGAGCAGGAGATAGAAGTGAAGCTGTGTGTCAACTTCATTATTGCCAAGACGTATCACCAATGCTTGCTCATGTATGCTCGGGCGACCGACAGTGTTTTTTTGGGCGTCCTATTTTTTATGTTTTTAGTGAGTTTGTGTGTGTTTTATATGCTTGATTGCCTACGATCATCATGAACAAGTGCTTTTAGACATTCTACTATTGTTCTGCAGTGATGGAGCTTTTAATTATCACTGCCTTGTAGACTTTGATCAATTTAACTGTCCTCTGCAACAGGGTTACACTTCATTCTGCGAGGACACGGTATACTAGAAACTTCCTGCTGCAATGGAATACACAGAATCAACTAATCGGCTAACTCTGGATCTTTGACTTTAACTTTGACTTTAAGGGACTACAACAAAACTCTGATCTGTGATCATTGGAGTGGAGTTAAGAAGAGGAAGCGGGTGAACATGAGGAGGTGTCAGACTGAGACGAACTAAACAGCAGCTCACCCGTATTCTCCTGCCCTCCCTGGTTATGGGAAATGTCCAGTTCTTTGCGAGATAACCTTGAAGAGCTACAAGGAAGTGTTGGCTTTCTTCGGGACTTCAGAGACAGTAGCATCATGGCATTCACAGAGTTTTGTCTCACCGAGCAAGACATAGATAGCGATCAGTCTATAGACGGATCTGGTACTCCATTTACGCCTTGATCGGAAAGCTGAGGTGAAAGAAAAATCTCGAAGAAGAGACGTGTGCCTCTATGTCAATAAGCGCTACTGCAGCTCTATGACTGTCAGAAAGAGACTTTGCTGGCCTGACATTGAACTTCTATCAGCGTTGCATTCTGTTTACCCTGTGAATTCCCACAAATATTCATAACAACTGTGTATATTCATCCAAAGGCCAATCCTGACACTGCTACAAGCACTATATTTGATGTAGTACCAAAACTGCATTCCATTTCATCTGAGGCTCCAAATCTCATACTTTGAGGTTATAATCATGTGTCCCTGAAAGAGTCCTTGACAAACTTCTACCAATATGTAAGTTGTACAACCAGGCGGAATAAGACGTTAGATCTCTGTTATGGTACAGTTAAGGGAGCATATAAATCAATCCCCCGGTTCCCCTTAGGTTCTACTAACCACAACTGTGTGCTTCTTCTCCCCACATACAAAACTGGCCTAAGGAGAGAAAAGCCCAGACCAAAGAGGTTGAAATCTGGTCTGGGGAATCCACTGCTCGTCTTCAGGGTTGCTTTGACTGCACCGACTGGGGGATGTTCGAAGACTCTTTCAAGGACACTGATGAACTCATTGATGTAATATATTACCTTTTGTGAGAATATGATTATCACTACTAAAAAGACCAAGGTTTGCTCCAATAACAAACCTCGGATGTCTAAAGCCAAGTTCACACTACACGACTTTCAAAGTCGTCAGATCGCAGTAATGTTTGTTCACACTACACAACTTGGTTGTCTTGTAATCGGGAGTCTTTAATCGTCTTTAGTTGTTGTGGTTTTCACACTACATGAGTGGCCAGCGACAGGGCGTCACACACACACAAGATCTTTCACCAGGAGGAATCCCCGATGAGGTCTCCAAACTATGTTTTGTCACGAAAACACACGCGATATACACGGTAAATGACGTGATACCACACGCGAGACACATTGCTGATGTTGTTGTCGGCACATGTTCACAAAATAGACTGTTTCCACCGGTTTTCACGCTCTTTTTTTTACTGTTTATTCCTCTAGGTGCAACAATAACTTTGTTTCTTGTTGCAAATGCAATGCATACAGTAAGCTCCTATTATTACAGGCGACCCCTCCTCCACCAGGTATCCCCTCAACCCGTGTCTTGCGCTCTCATTGGCTGGAGCTGGTGGCCGGAGTCCTCGACAGGTTGTGCCTGTGCGGCATCGGCGAGCGTCGCCGAGCCTCTCTGACGCTCTTTGAGCAGTTCACACATTGCGCTCGAGCGCCTATGGGCGAGTGACAAGCCAACGCCGATTTGCCTCTGATCTGGGGCGTTTGTCGGGGAACTCCAAACACTGCCGGGGAGCGGGAAATCAGGGCTAAAGTCATGTTGTGTGAACTGGGCATAAGGCAGTTAAGTATAGTCTGCAAATAAAGAAACTGTCCTTCAGAATTGGAGGGGCTTCTGAAATAGATGCAGCCAAAAGGGAAGTGAAAGTGGAAATCCTAAGCGCTAAACAAACATATAAAACTAAAGTAGAGAGCAAACTGGCTGAGAGGAAGCTTGCCTCAGCTTGGTCTGCCATGAAAATAATTGCAGGCATACAGCAGAGTAAGAACAGAACCAACATTAGTATGGATGGCTTCAGGTCAGATGGCAAATATATTTTGATTTCCTTTTTTGATTTCTAATCTTAGTGAGATAGGGATTTTTGGGGGCATTTTCACTATTTTCTAATTAGCTACTGCACATAAATTAAAATAATTCTCCCTATTATTAAAATAACTCATGAGGTGAAAAAATAGGAAATACAGTCTACCAAATTGCAGCAAGGTCTGGACCAGGTGCTGGATTAAAGGTGAACAATAATCCATATATTATGGAAATATTATTACAATAACAAAGTGGAGGTTTGTGCAGCCTTGGTGGAGGTATATGCTCTCAGTGCTTTCAGGTTTCATTAGGCCTGTCAAATATAAAAAAAACTCTGTGGTTAAAAATAACTTTTTATATTCTGGTTTTCCACCACACGACAGCACTGAAATTGCTCTTGTCACGGTTTCAGATGAAAGATGATTCCATTGAACACTGACTCATTTGTAGTGCATTGTGCTGCAGTCATTCGTAGTAACCAAAAAGACTAGAAAACAAAGCTAGATTTTGTAGCACATGGCCTAAATTGGTTCAAATCTTGTTAGCAAGAAAGATAATATGTCGTTGGCAATCTGTCACTACACATTTCAGACCAAAATGACGAGGAGTACCCCAAGGCTCGATTCTCGGGCCTCTATTGTTGAATTGATACATGCTGGCTCAAACTGTACAAAACAGCAAAATCACTCATATTTACACAGCTGTATCATCAAATGATCATTGAATTTTCTACATTTATGAAAAAGGGGGATCATCTTTTGGTGTTATAGATAAACAAAGTTCAAAAGTCAGGGCTCACCTTGAATTGCTTTTACAGAAAATGAATAACAAAGTCAGAAAACCCAGACCGAAATTTTAATAGCCACATAAAAATAGCTACATAATCAGACTTACTTAAAAGATCACCTTAAAAGACATAAAGGGTTTGCATCCAACTCACTAACAGCGTCTTTACTTATCTATCTAAAACAAAAAAGCTCTACTGTACACCCGGACAATTTGCATATACTACTTAATTTAACAATGGTTAGCAAGCCAAATGGCTTTCTGCCAGAAAACCCTCTCTGGCAGGAACATTTAGCAGTTGTCGTAGTAGTAGTAGTAGTGTTCACACTTCTTTATATTAAACTTAAAGATGAAGTAGGCGAGACTGGAGCAAATATGATTAAAAAAGTTATTTTTATAAAATGGTCGCTATATCGGGACAGTAGTGCATGAAACAGGTAACCTGAATAATCATGTGTGTCTGTGTCCTGCGGTGTCCTCCGGTGCTCCTAACGGCATCTGCAAGATTTCACATACCGGAGGAAAACAAGCAGTAAGAGCTGATCTGAGGTCCGCTGTCCAGCTGTCGTCTGTGAGAGTCGTCTGTAATCACTTGCGAACTCCGACCAAACATACAAACTAGGCCGCACTGATCAAATATGAATCAATGTTATGTAACGTTAATGCCTATGTCTCGCATCATATGTTTTCAGAATCATCTTGTAGTGCGCGGTTTAACTGTAAAATGAGAAAGTTTGTGACGCCTCTGTGAAATCTCTGTAAGCTCTGTTGCCAGAGTTCTTACCAAACTAAGGTAGCAAAACAAATTATTGCACTTCCCAGATCATTGCACTGGCTATCTGAGTGTCAAAGGATTGATTTTAAAATTGTATTTTCTTGTTTATAAAAGCATTTAATGGTTTGGGACCAAATAACATTTCTAATGAACACTCCAGACCTCTGATCACCTGGGAATTGTTTAATTACTGCCAGAGGATTAAAGCAAAAAAGACAACACTAGTTTATAGCTGTAATTTAGAATGACTTAATCTTGGTATTAGCTGTACAATGGCTGTGGTGTTGAATTAACACTGAAATGTCAAATGTCGAGGTTTAAGATGTTGCAAATATAACAGGAGTCTCTTATATGTTGTATAGGCTTACAAATCCTCCCCCACACACCTGTCTTTTGATGTAAGAGTGTGAAGAAACCTAGTTCCCTGATTCATTGAATGTATGTTGTGTACCAGCGCTGGGATACAATGTATATGCTCCTGTGTCAGACAGCAACAAAGCTCTTTTCAAGCCTGCTGTTGAAAAAGGACAGCTGTACAAAGGCTTCCTCTAAGCATTCACGGAAAATCTTCTGTTATGGTTCAGAGAAATCATCTATTCCCATCTACAGTGTGAGGCCTGTTTCCACACCATTTAATCACCCTTTGCACCTTGTTGTGATGATCAAGTGTTTGACCATGGCTTACTGTTAACAATTTTTATTGCAGTTTCCAAAGAAACTTCTTCTGGCTGTCAACAACTCTGCGTGTGATGAGTTCACAGTGAAAGAATTTCCCCTGCAGTGATAATAACTGTCAACAGTGCACTATGCGGTATTTTAAATTTTTGCAGATGACTTGATTTATCCTGATTTTAGTGCTATATATAAATAAGCTGTATTGTTAGGCTATTATTACTGTTACTTTTTAAATGACAGTTTTAAACAAATTGAATGCTTCTTTATTGTTAAATGCAGAACACAGAAGGGCAATGAGGCGCAGCATTTTTGTCAGCTGAGACGCTTTGTTTGCGTCCGTCTGGTTTCTACGATACAGGATATCCACGGAAGTTCAAATGTTGGCACAAGGTAGAGTACTTGCTCTGGATGAATGGAAGGCCGAAGCACGTAGGAAGAGAGGACGGACCCGTTGGTCTATGTGTATTAACTTGTCCTCCATTGTTGTTGCTGTTCAGCACATATACATGTAGGATGTGACGGTTGGTCTTTGTGGTATTTGTCCCGCCCCTCCTCCATTGGGATTGGATGGCAGGTGTTAAAAGTGACAGTGACGAATGCAGTGTTTCACCCAAAATTGAATTTTCTTTTGCTTGCCATCCCCCGCAGTTGGTTTGTCAATAGTGCGGTATTGCAATAATGCGTTTTTTGCTACAGGCCTATTTTGGACTACGTTGTTTGTTGCCTCATTTGTCACTGTTTCATCCAGTTCAGGGATGCCCAAACCTTTTCTATTGGAGGGCCAAAACTGGAACTCAATGGTGGGCCACGGGCCAAATGTAAACACTTATTGTATTGCATTGTTAAGACTTAAAATGGTAATAGGATCCCAAGTTCTCCTAATTGTATATTATTTTAGCTTTTGCATTATAAACTCCTTAAAACCTACCTGCTGAATACAGCTGGGCTAATTTCCAGTCATATCCAATTTATGCATTTCCAAAACTGTTGACATGCTGACCCAAGCATTCAGAAATATTCAAATACACCATTTTTAGAATAGGCGAAAATAACACATTTATACTGCATTCAAACAACTGTTTTTTGCCCCAAACTGCATGGGATTAGTATAAAGTGGGCATATCTGTAAAGGGGAGACCCATAGAACCCATTTTCATTCACATATCTTGAGGTCAGAGGTCAAGGGACCCCTGTGAAATGGCCATAGGTTTTCTAGTTTCATATGAAGCCAGTATCTTCACTTTAGCTTTAAAACTGAGCCCGCTACAACCTCCGAACAATCGATTGTGTTAATGCGTTAAAGAAATTAGTGGCGTTAAAACGAATTTGCGTTAATGCGTTATTATCGCGTTGACTTTGACAGCCCTGATATTTATTTATGTGTGAGCATGCATGTACTGTGTGTCCTGTGTTTCATACAGTGTGCTAGTCTTGGGTTGTGATTGTATTTCATATGTAAGCATGTGAATAGCCAAGTTTTAAAGACACACAATATTTTGCCCAGAGAATCAAATATGAATTACTTTGAATTATATGAAACTTCTGGTCTACTGTGTCAAACAGTAGCCGGAGTCATCTCAGGGGATTCTCGTTCAGAGATGACAGCATAATTACCGAGCTCCTGGGATACTGGCGGTTTTTATTGCAGTGTGTGACAGCCACACTTTTAAGACCGTTCAAATTCCCCTTGTTTTGCAGTAACTTGGTAAATCCTGTCGCCTTTTTGTAAGATTTTGCAAGAACAATCAAACAATGACAGCATCTTAACTGGGCACTAGTATTTTACAGAGAAATTAAAAGTGAAGGGGCTGAGAGCTTAAAGGCTCACACCACTTTTTTTTCCAATTCTTGGTCCTGACAACACTAACTGTTTTTTAGTAAGAATGCACTGGCTATTTGTCAAAAAATAAAACTTACAACAAAGGCCACTGATGCGCCATTGTACTCAGGCAATTAGGAAGTCTATTGTCCAGGCAAGATTCACATTTTTGTTTTTATTTTCCTGTTCAAAAGCAAAACATTCATGTATTCATCAGGCTGCCTCTCTCTTGCTCTGGTAAAAAAAAAAACATGTCCCTTCCTGGCATTGACACACCTGCTACCTTTATCCTTAATCCTGCCATTCACCCAACGATTGCTTGATCTGCTGCTTAGTGCCCCTGTGTGTCTACAAAAATAAATGCAAAAATTACTAAAATAATAATAATGAATTTATCAAATTAATGAATTAGCCCTTGTGGGGTGAAACGATTTCTCGGGAAGCAATTCAATTGCGCGAAATTAAAGCCGCATGTGGCAATTTTTGCGTTTTGGTCTTCACAAAGGCACTTCAACTGGTTTAATTCTGTCTAAAGAAGGGTTGAGAGCAATCACACACTTGTTTCGTCATTACAATGTATGCAGCATTACAATAATTGCACACTAAAAGTTCTGCATTTTGCTCCCCCTTTATCAAATGTGAATGAAACTTGGTGTGTATGTTCATGACTTGGTGCAGGATGTGTCCACTGAGTTTAATCAGCAAGACAACTTGAGTTATGGCCTATTTCTTTTTAAGTCCCGCCCTTGACAAAGATTTTTGATTGATATTTTTGCTCTGATCTTGCTCATTTATAATATAATTGTGCATCCCTATCCTGCAAGACCATATACCAAATTGGATGTTGATAGAGCCGGAATCCAGAAAAGACTATTTACAGTACTGTTTAAATAATGCAAATTAGTAAAGAATCCATCATGGTGGCCTATATTGTCCAGGAGGCTTTGCATATAGGAGAAATCAAAAGCACAGTAAACATAAAGATTGGAACAAATCTGCTTCTATGCTTTGCAGAAACTGATCAGGCAACACATCCATTTCCTAATTAAAAAAACAAAAATGGGAGTGTCTATTTGCCCCCAGATGAGAATAGTCACAACACAGCTATTTGTCTATTTACTGTACACCTGGACGATTTGCATATGCTACTTAATTTAACTATGGTTAGCAAGCCAAATGGCTTTCTGCCAGAAAACCCTTTCTGGCAGGAATATTTAGCAGTTATCGTAGTAGAGTAGTGTTCACATTTCTTTATATTAAACTTAAAGATGAAGTAGGCAAGACTGGAGCAAATATGATTAAAAAAGTTATTTTTATAAAACGGTCACTATATCGTGACAGTAGTACAATGATGCGAAAAATATACTGCCTACTGCCACTTTAAAGGTCACCTATTATGCAAAATGCACTTTTCCATGTCTTTTAAACATCAATATCTGTCCCCAGTGTGTCTACAGGCCACCATAGTATCATAAAAGACCATCCTCTCTCTTTTTCTCCTCCTCCGTTTGTCCGGAAATGGGTGCAGAAAAAAAAATCGCTTTTTTTCCTTCTCTTCTGACGTCATTAGAGAAATGCAAGCCATGTAAGGGTTTCCTGGTCGAACCAGAGAGAACCTTCAGTAGCTGACCCCGCCCCACAGCGCGTCACTGTCTCTCCTCCTCAACCTAACTTGAGCAAAGTCTGCAAGAACCAGCAGAACAGGCTTCATGTACTCCCATCATCTAAATATAACATGTTCTTTCACAAAGGCTTTATGTAATTACACTGTTTAAACAGATGATATTTATATATTATATATATTTGATGTCATGCATGTAGCAGAGTACAGGTAGTAAATAGTGACTTGTAAGCAACACAACACATTTCTGTTTCAGTCAAACTTTATTTGAGTAGACAGATGACAATATTAATTATTCACAGCATTTGTAATCATCTCACCTGTTAGTTAGTTATGTTAACATGGTACAGGAGAAAGTCTTCAGCTCTGGTAAACTATGGTAAGCTAAGCTCCGGTGGTCTGTAGTCATGGTAACACAGAGACAGCTACTACTGTAAATAATATACCATTACTCTGATCTTCCATACATTTATCTTTTAGCAGAAATAATGAACTGACTACTGTTTCACATCTTCTATTTTCCACCCTGATGGTCGCTGTGTTTACACACCGTGTCATAGCGGTAGCATGTAGCTACATGCTAACGGGTTAGCTCTGTATCTCCCATCTGCTTTCAGCTATCTGCTCTCCTCTGGGATGATTCTGTCGGTCATTTCTCACAGATGGATCTGTAAAGACAGACGTAAAACAGAGTGTATGTTTACGGTTTACAGAGTTGATGCATGAGGTAAACACTGAGTTAACTAACAGAGCTATAAATAGTATTATTTACCTGAGAGAAACCGTCAGGAAAACCTGGAATCTGGACCGCAGATGTTCATCATGTGTCGCCGATTTCTGATCAGATTCCTCCGGTAACGTGCGCTGGGTGAAGTTTCTGGTTTATAAACTTTAAAGTGGTTTATAAGCTCTATTCTAGCTGCCTCTCCCTCCACTCCTCTCTCTCCACTCGTCTGCTGCGGGAGGGAGGGGGAGGGTGACGCTGTTGTTGTTGAGGAAGTTTGATTGACAGAAAACGCTGACCAATCAGAGCAGAGTGGGAGGAGACAGGCTGTGAATCAGTGGTTTTCAGACAGAGGCTGAATTAGGCTCTGAGGCAGGCAGACTCAGGCTGCAGTATGAGAAGAATAAAGGGTTTTTTGAACATTGCAGCATGTAAACATGTTCTAGTGCAACATTAAAATACATCTATGAACCTGGAAATGAGCATAATATGTGACCTTTAAGCTAATAATTAACATTTCCCTCACTTGCGTCTTTCCCTTACGTCTCTCAATGCATCCCCGGTGGAAGGGCCTCAAGGAAACGACACAATGAGAGAAATGTGGATGCAATTTAAGAGACTTGGGATGCACCCATGGTGTCTGGTTTGAGTATACTCTATTTTGTCACTTTTCCAGTTTGAACACACTACATACTAAGAAGCTGTTTGTCATTATGTAGTATGGATTTGTGACATGGCGGAGGTTTACCTGAGCTGCTGGGCTGGGAAGTCTTTAAAGTGCGCCTGCTCAGTCTCTCTTTCTCTCTCACAGCTCCTGCATGGCCTCCAGTGTTTCTTTAGTTTGCTTTCTTATCTCCCATCATACAACATCTTTCACTCATCTATGTTCCCCCGAACATCATTGATTTCACAGACTGTTCACATAACATTGCTTCATTTATGTAAATAGTTTATTTTTATAAATTATTTTCACCTTTGCTTCAAACCACATTTTCCGTCTGAACCTTGAGCCAGCTCATGACTCCAGAGTTGTTTTTTTGTGATAAATACTGCTTTTAGCAGAGTACTTGCTGCTGTTTGGTCTCATCATTAATAGCGAGAAACTAAATCATACAGATGTACCGTCATTTCCATAGGAGAACAATCAAAAATTCAGAGAGCCGGACTGGTTGACTCAGCAGTTTAGCATCTAACATTTGTATGTACAGTATGCACTTGTAGCATTGCCACACCTTAAATAATTGCAACCCTACTAAAACTTCCTGCACCTCATCCTCCTAAAGAACACAAGACTCCCTTTCAGAAGTAAGCAAACCGGTTTAATGGCATTGCATAACAACAAAACGACAAGATACAATCATTAAACATCTTTAGTGTATGGGTGCAGCAATACTTGTTGCACTAAAAGATTTGAGTATGCGTGTCAACTTTCAAGTCAATTGGACTCACAGTATCGGGTGGCGTCCTTTTAGTTTTCACTTTTCTGGCTGTTAATTATAGCGCCACCATCAGGCTGATTGGATTCATATTTTTTGTGATGTTATGGTGCCAAGTTTCATGTCTTTAGCTCATTCCAGCTCGTGGCAAATTGAGCAAACAGCAGATAACGATTAATAGACCACGTTCACATTCATCATCAATCAACGAATCAATCAATGGCCCTGTTCACACCTGGCATTAACATGCGTCCTCAGTGATCAGATCACAAGTGGACAGCTTTAAGTACGTCTGTTCACACCTGGCATTAGAATGCGTCTCCACATGCGTCTCCAGTGACCTCTTGTGATCCGATCTCACTTCCCCGCCCCATATGCAAATGAACATGTAGTAAACACACGGCTTATACAGCAGCCTTTGTGACGTAATATTACATGAATGTCAGCAGTGATATCCTACGTATTCGTTAATTCTGGTACATTGTATTAACATCAAAATAAAAGGTTATTATACCGGGGGTCCCCGGGGACCTCCGCGCCGCCGGTGCCGGCACCGCTGCTTTTGCCAGAGAACAGCGGGGTACAGCGCTCCAGAGAGCCGGGGAGGACAGAGAACAGGCGGGCGGACGCGTGTCAGCTCCGCGCAAAGCAGCGGAACAAAAACACAGACACATCTCCGACAGTATGATAATGATGCCTAGTCTACATACAGTAGAGCACAGAGGCCAGTTCCTGGCTGACAAGCGCCCGTATCTGCCTGTTTATTCACCTGAGGGGCGCGGTGATCCCGTGGTTCCCAGCTGGACATCAGATGAGTAGGCGGTCCTTAATGTGGCCCAGGACACATTCGCGTAAACACCGCTAAAAGAATGTAATATGTGGCTCAGACCACCTCTGAATGTGGTCTGGAAGATCTGATCTCAATGCGTCCTCAATGCGTCTTGAGTGTGTTCACACCTGTACTTAAAGCTGTCCACTTGTGATCGGATCACTGAGGACGCATGCTAATACCAGGTGTGAACAGGGCCAATGTCACTTCACATCTAGGTTAATGCTTGTCCCCAGAGCATGTGCACCAAATTTGGTGAAATTATGTCCACCAGATTTTGACGTACATGCTTTTGGTATTTGTGGCGCCCTCTATATGTCATGCTCAAAATCCTTTGGAAAGGCCTATTCCCCAACGCTTATAAGACCATTCCCAAAGACATCTACCAAGATTTATGATGATTGGAGAAATGATCAATGAGTTATGGCAAAGCCCTGTGTATCTCAGTCCCACGAGACTGTGTACCAAATTTGGTGTTGATACAGTCAAAATCCAAAATGTAGATGTCACATTACTGTTTTTCACATTATGCAAAATAGCAAAAGATATATCATGGCAGACTTCTATGGTCCAAGAGGCTTTTTGTGGAGCACATTGAGCTGGATATGTTAGTCAAATTCACCTTTGGTGTTTGAACCCTAATAATAAACTGACACAAACTCAATAGGGTTCTACCTCTTCAGTGTTTGAACCCTAAAAGTAAATTTACATGGAGCTATTAATAAATTCATATTCTCTATAGTGGTATGTGTCATGTATTTAAACTTGACTGAATCTTTCTCTTCTTTGATGTTTCTGTGAGGAAAAAAAGAAAAGTCAAGTTTGGTTCATATTGTTCTAGTCTGTTGCCTCCAGTAGCAAACAGACGTTTGTGACAAGCCTTTCCTGTATACTTGGTTTGGTTTGAAGACGTACTGTGCTCTCCCCCTTTAACACAAGCAACCAACACTGCAGCATAACCATGAAATATATCTGGAAACAATCACAAGCACAGTTCACTACTTTCAATTCATCAACAACACAACCGGAAACCAAATGCAAGAACGGGTCGAAACAATGAATCATTCCGTCCGCAACTTATCTCTTCATAGCAGGATCAAACAATCACACTCATTACGTGGCTATTACCGGCAATTCAAACAATCACCGCCAATCACACAATTAACACCACCGAAGGACAATGCAGGCTGTGAAAACAGTAAACTCCAATCGTTGTGCCGTTTTCCAGTACAGCTTTACCGCCACTGTTTGTCCAATGCACATACCATCTCGCTGCGTGCTCCCTGTGCATTGTTCATTATTGTGATGTGCGCTCCTGAACATGATATTGTGTGATGGCGAAAGCTTGCCTTTGATAATTAGTATCCAAGAATATGCATCCACATGAAATCCAAAGAATCCAACAAATGTTTTGTTTCTGTTTTCACTTGTTTTAATGTTCTTTGGTCCAAGTTTTTTCCAAGGGCGGTGTTTTACTTTATGGAAGTGGCTATTTGTCAAAAAAGGTTTTCTTCAAATAAAATACTGACAACAGCTGCTACCTTTATCCTTGATGCTGCCATTCACCCAAGAAGTGATTGATCTGGTGCTTAGTGCCCATAGTGTCTACAAAAATAAAGGCAAAAATATAAAATGATAATAATAATGAAATAATCAGCCTGATGATATAGCTCCTACAAAGAAGGCAAAATATGTACAAGCACATCACTTCAGATGATTCATGCAACAAAACTTTTTTTTTTGATGAGCTGTGGCACATTGTTCATTCGCAAGCCCAAATGTTCACCGCAGTAGAACTTAAAAACTTTCATTTGATCAAAAATGAGAGTTGTGGATGCTTCATTAGAGCAGGTGCTACCAGCATCTTCTCGATCCAGGCCCTCCACATGACACCCAGTCATGCTATTATCTGCCGACTCTGTTTTTATTTCAGCATGATTGTAAAATCAGGCAAACTATTGTGAAATCAAGTTCGTCAAAATCCAGCTGCCTCCTCTTCAAATTTCATCAGAAATGTGTAGAAAACAGAAGTCAGAATCTGGATTTCTGGATCAATGGACAACCTGGAAATTAAAAAATTTAGACTTTGACACTCCTCAATCCTAACACTTCAAACCTGTCCTGTAGAATATGACGTTTATATATTACTAAATTGTTTTCCCAGTTATGTTGGGATGATTTTTTGAGTGAATGAAGCAGTAAATTTATATAGACTTTAGAAGTGATACAGAAATTGGAGGAACCAACATCTGCTCATCCTCCAGCCCTCTGCCTAAAGAAAATACTTTGAGAACTGCTGAAGGAGAATATCTTTAGTGTGCAACCAACATTGCCATTTCATTTTCATATTAGCATTAACCTAAATTTGAAAAAGAAAATGCAAACTCAAATTTTTGCATATGAATTAAAAGTAGCATTAGTCAGGATGATAATAACGGCCAAAGAAATAACTAACAGTAAAAAAAAACAGTACTGTACTGTACCTTTATTTTCATGAGACAGACAGAAACAAGCCCAGATTTGGTTATACAAGACAAACATGGCACCCTTGACTGGAAACCTGTTAGAACAGTGTCATCTGACTGGTGAATTTCAGCCAAAAGGTTACTATTGTCCACCCACTGCTTCTGATGAATGGCCTTGACAGTTTTCACAAACACAAGCCTGGGGGGATCCTGCCATCAGTCAAATGAAAATGCAAAATCTTACTCATTTTCATTTCATACCTTATATTAAATTGTAGCATTTATGCTACAATTCAAATCATAATGAATTCAAATGCAAAATGGTTCTTTGGACTGAACCACAAATGGAAAGCAGAAAAGGCTTTGACTTGTCATTTGGTTTGGACACACACAGACAAAATGCAAATAGTGCACAGAAATGTGATGGAAGTTCGATGGCAAGTCTTACTTTGAAATGCGATTAACTACAGGTGTTGGATTCTCATAGTGTAGTTTGTAGGAACTCTTTTTAGCAAAAATTAGTATTTTCAAAGCCATGGATCCACCGCAAATATACTACAAATGACTCTAATTGCAGATGATACTACGTCTATAAATTTACTATGGCTGTCAAAGTAAATGCAATAATAGCTGGAGTGAAGATACTGTTATCATATGAAACTACAAAACCTAAGGAATCCATTGGTACCAACCATGTCACACTAGCTTGTCGCAAAGGAGGCTAAATATCGCTCCAAACCTGTGCAAAATTTTGGCAAGGAAAAACTGGCATGGTCATTTTCAAAGGCGTCCCTTGACCTCTGACCTCAAGATATATAAATGAAAATGGGTTCCATGGGTACCCACGAGTCTCTCCTTTACAGACATGCCCTCTTTATGATAATCGCTTGCAGTTTTTGGCAAATCATAGTCAAGTCAGCACACTGACACATTGACAGCTATTGTTGCCTGTTGGGCTTGAGTTTGCCATGTTATAATTTGAGCATATTGTTCATACTAAATGCAGTACCTGTGAGGGTTTCTGAACAATTTTTGTAATTTTTTTGTGTTGTTACTTGATTTCCAATAATAATTAAATACATACATTTGCATAAAGCAAGTATATTTGCCCACTCCCATGTTGATAAGAGTATTTAATAATTGACAAATCTCCCTTTAAGGTGCATTTTGAACAGATAAAAAATGTTTGATTAATTTGTTATTAATCATGATACACTATGGACATCATGCGATTAATCGCAATTAAATATTTTAATTGATTGACAGCCCTAAAATGTATGCATGTCATCCCGGTCAAACTTTTATTATCTGAACATGTAGGCTTCCTTTAAAAGATTAATTCAATATTTTTTAACCTGGACCCTATTTTCCCATGTATTTGTGTATAAGTGACTAAGGGGGACAACACTTTTCGAAATTGGTCCAGTATTGAGGGAGAAAGCTGCAGCCACCAGTTTACGTCCACTAAAAGTGCTTGTTTGTCCCGTGGCACTCCTCTCTCCACTGTCTCTCACGTTTCCACTGATGTCTCTTCTGGGAACAAGTCACATAACACAATGACAAACGGAAAGCGAAAGGTAAGAAAAACGTTTTATTTCTCTGTAGGGTCCTTTCCATAATGTTGTCAGATATTGTAATAACTATCTGAGTCAGGGGCAAAAACAAGTACTTTCAGTGGACGTAAATTGACGTTGCCAGCTTGCCCCAAATGATTACATTGCATCTTGTTTAGCGGCTGGCGGCTGCAGCGTCCTCCCTCAATACTGGACCAATTTAAAAAAGTGTTGCCCCCATTAGTCACTTTGACACAAATACATGGGAAAACAGGTTGAAAAATAATGAAGTTATCCTTTAAGCCCACCTAGAAGAGAAAGACTTCAGACAAGAAAATAATCCGCATTCCAGTGAATAGAAGCTGAGCTGCTGTGATTGGATGAAGCTGGAGTTCTTTTGTACGTAACTTATGATCCAGATCTGCATTATTTAAATTCTTCCATGCAGGGGCCTTGAACCAAAACCAGTTCTGAATGATAAATCCAACTACGCCATTGCGAAAAACCTAACATAACAGTCCTGAAGGGAGCTTTAATACAGTATGGCCGTGGTTTTCCTGGTGTAGGTAAAGGGATCCTTTAGGCTTAGAGAGAAGAGAAATTGCTTAGATTTTCTCTAATGAACACAGCATAGCTTTAGAGCACACTATTGATTGCACAAATCCCCCATGAAACTTGAAACAGTGGCAATCAAATGAAAAGTGACATTGCTGGAAGACAGGGTGGACATACTGTACAACATGAGAATTTTAATAGGATTAGCTCAGAATAGACTCCCCTACACATATCTTGAGGCACGGTGGAAAGAAAAAAATCCATTCTCTCAGGTACTTTCTCAGAGCTCTCAAACCGGAGTACTTGGGTGTTACTGGAGCTTTTTGTGTTTATTTCAAAAGATCTTGTAGGGTCAGTTCTCCCATAGAAAAACTTCAAAAAGGGATAAAAAAAAAAAAGGTTTGAAAGGTTGAGGTGGGACGAGGTACAAGGAAGTTTTAAAAAGACTTGGCTCAGCTCGATGCACTGAAGCTGGATACAACAACCACTATGATCATATGACGTTCTTCAAAGAATGAATTGGAGTTTGTTTGAATGACATTGGCTTGAATGCTAATATGTTGAAGGTAACAATTTAAGTTCAATACACTCAAGCCAAATTATTTGTACTCAAAGTCTGTAGTAAGATCAACTCATTTTATGAATTATGTTTTGCCAGTGTTATCAATCGGTTCGTGTTTATATGGATCAAAGATTGAACATAGAGTCAATATGTCAGTGAACTCATTTAATATTGTTATGCAAAACATGTAATTACATTACTAGGAGTTGGGAAAAAAATTGATACGGCATAGTATTGCGATATTTTGCATCATAATAGTGTATCGATACATGGATGTCAAGTATAGATATTTTATTATACAAACTATTAACCTAACAATCTGGACGCTATTCTGTCTTTCAGAGGTTGTAGCGGGCTCAGTCTTAAAGCTGGAGTGAAGATACTGGTATCATATGAAACTAGAAAACCAAAGGAATCCACTGGAACCAACCATGGTTAGCTTGTCGGGAAAAATGCGAAATAATCCTCCAAAGTTGTGCTCAAGTATGGCGAAAAAACTGGCATAGCCATTTTCAGAACGGTCCTTTGACCTCTCACTTCAAGATATGTGAATGAAAACTCTGAGATGTACGGACTGAAAACTGCATCTTATTAGATAAAACAGATGATGATAAACTGCATAATTTGCAGTTGAAAAAAGGTAAATAAATCACAATATATCTTATCGCAATACTCAAAATATTGCAAAATGTTCGCAATAAGATTGTGTCGTGACTTAAGTATCATGATAATAGAGTGCTCTGGGGATGACATATTTTTGTAGGCCCAACAGGAAGTTAGCATCGCCCTGGGTTCTCTCGACACAAGGCCAATGGGATTTTTCCATTGGGTTTTGGATTATTGCAGAAAATAAGCTCTGTGGCAAACAGACGTTCAAGATACTTACGCATTTTGTTCCGTAAGATAATCTTCACAAATGAACAACACTTTTATGATTTCTGAAGTGTGTATGCAATCACCAGAAGTAAAAAGCTAACGTTAGGCTTTAAACGAACTACACAGCGGTCGCATGAACGCGAGTATACACAACAAGGATGTAAAGGCGGACGAGTCGCCGCGATGACGTTTAATAGTCTCTTGTTAGCAACCGCCATTTTTAAGACACACAAGGTACACAGATACCTTACGAGTGGGGTATTTATTGATGTATTTTATGTCATAGAACAAAACGTTAAAATCTCTTAAGCTTGTGTTAACCACAGACCTTATTTCAGGCATCTAACTAAAACCCAGTGAAAAAAAACATTGACTTCCAGACGAGGGAACAGGACGTGCCAAAATGTTACCTCATTTCCGGGTTTTAGGACTCATTCCTGTAGCACTCTATATTGTATCGTAGCGCCTCTGGTGATTCCCACCCCTATACATTACTCAGTTTCTTCAGCATAACTGTATGAAAATGATCAACTACCCTGGAGAGGGGTCAAAAGGGATATAGCTTATGAAGATAAACGGCACCGTAGAAGAAAACTACTTGGTATTCAAAATAGAGTACAAAAAAATTACTACTAATTAATACAGTATAAAATGATTACTGTGTATAGCTATATTTACAACTATTCAGAAGCCCAACAGCACATGCCTCTGATTAAAAGCTGGAGATATAAATCATTGAATGGTCAGCACCTTGCTTCATTCAGTGTTCATATCGGCATAACCGCCGGGTCATGAGCGGTGACAGGAGTGAAATATACCTCAGTGTTTTTACTGTTTTAGTTGAGTAACTGGCTAATTCATCATTGAGACAGTGTAAACTTACTGTACTTTACTGTGATCTTTAATGCTACCCTACTTTGGCTGTGGGAGAAACAATGACTTGAATATTCAGCACTTTCAGCGCCGTATATCTAGACATTTATTTATAGTTTTTGCCTTTACTGTCTGTTCTTTTATCCACATGCACCTACTCCCAAGAAGATATATGTGTCTTTCCAAAGAAGCATCGGGAAAACATCTGTGGAAAGTGAGTAAAGCACTGGAAAGAGTGGAGGAAAAAGCCTCAGTTTTATTTTATCTATGTATTTTATTTTTTTCTTTGCTGCATCAGTAAGGCAACTGCAGGAGCTGTTGAGAGCCTCTGACTCCATTAATAACTTGTGCAGTGGGGACCTGTTATGCAAGGCCTGAAACCTGAGAGCCAGTCACCTGTTCTGCTACCTGAGCCTGGGCTCTGGGGAGAGGATGGAGGAGAGAAGAAGGATAGACTGCCTCGCTGAGCTGCCTGCCTGGAGGACTCAACTCAAATGGACTCAAGGACTAGAGTACAGCTGGAAGCCCCAGAGATCCCTATTGGTTGTTTTTTAACCAGCATTGCTAACCCAGAGCGTTTGTAACCCAGGGCGTGTGTGTACTGAATTAATTAACAGAGAAATATCAATATCGACTGAAGCGTTGTCCGCCAGAGCCATCACCGTTAACATTGAACCAAGGACACAGGGTTCCCCTTCTCTTTCATTCGCAGAGCAGCTCTTAACATTCAGGCGGCTAACATAGGCTCACAGGGTCATTTGTATAGACGTATTGACTCAGTTGATGAGTTTGTGCTTTGCTCCCTGATCCTCTGTCAGCTGAGAGGAGTTACCAGTGGGGCTTGAGAAAAGACCACAAAGCGCTCTCGGCTACCTGATGACTGGCTGGAGTGCAGGAGTGTTCACACTCTGTTGAGAGAAGTGGATGTATCTGTTCCAAAGAGAGAAGCAACAGCTGATGTCTTGGCCTCTGCTTTATCAGGTAGGAAAGCTCCACAATGTATACAATAAGAGTTGTATGGTAAATTTCAGAATTCTTTTTCTGTCTGTTTTTAACAGTAATTATGTCAAACTAGTGTTCCTTAATGATTATGGCATATATATAAGAATATACTACATATTTTAGATATTATGCTCACAGGCACTGCCAATATAATCTACCTAAATCAAGCAGACTTGTCAGCAGTGGTAGGTCATTTGCATAGTTACTAATGTGCAGAACATTAATGTGAACAAAAAGTGGGCAAATATGCTTGCTTTATGCCATTATATGTATATATTTATTATTGGAAATCAATTAACAACACAAAATAATGACAAATATTGTCCAGAAATCCTCACAGGTACTGCATTTAGCATAAAAAATATGCTCAAATCATAACATGTTAAACTCAAGCCCAACAGGCAACAACAGCTGTCAGTGTGTCAGTGTGCTGACTTGACTATGACTTGCCCCCAAACTGCACATGATTATCATAAAGTGGGCATGTCTGTAAAGAGGAGACTCGTGGGTACCCATGGAACCATAAACTCATTCACATATCTTGAGGTCAGAGGTCAAGGAACCCCTTTGAAAATGGCCATGACAGTTTTTTCTTGCCAAATTTTAGCATAAGTATGGAGCGTTATTTAGGTACCAATGGATTCATTAGATTTTCTAGTTTCATATGATACCAGTATCTTCACTCTAGCTTGAGCCCGCTACAACCTAAAAATCGCTTTAATGCGATATAGCAATTACGTTAATGAATAGAATAGAAATTAAGTTAATTACACGATATTAACTTCTGCCCTAGTAGTAATTCATGTGGACTGTTCTTTGTATTGGCAGGTCTTAATTTGAATCTTTTGGCCTTAACCACTCTGGCAGCCCAAGGAGCTTTAAGACTCTGTGTGTGTGTGAAAGGGTAAGGCTGTGTCAGTAAAATATTCAAACCGAGTTGTGGGATTCTACCTTCTACTCTCGGTGTCCAGTTAACATAGACAGCCTAGACGAAGGTCCGAATGTACAGATGAAATATTGTGTTTTCATTCAAAGATACCTGCTAAGGGTGAGAACTAAGGAAGTTTGTGACGCACACCTGCCTGTACAAATATTGGTTTCTGAGCCTCTTTTCGCTATGTCTCGTTCTCCCCAGCCTGGTTAGATGGGAGATTCACATTTGCAAATCTTATTTATTGTAATAAAACTCAGATACTCTATGTGAATTCAGGTTTTATAATTTATTAAGAGGAAAATTTTCACCGCATTCTTGCTGTCTCAGGTGGGGATAAATGTTTAATATGAAATACAAATAGCTCTAGAGGCCACTGGTATGTTTTCCTACTGCGAACTCAAACAGATTATGGCCCATGTGACCACATTCCAGTGACCCACAGTCAGGACCATTACAGCACGCTTGACTCAGTCTGACAAATTGCTCTAATACAGAAACAAGTATGACACTGCTGCAGATAATGAGAGCATTTGCGTCATCCTTATAATCCCTGATTCACTGACCAATAACGCATGTGTGAAAGTAATTTGCATCAAGGGCACAATTAAAAATGAAATATAGAGGTAACTATTCCTCATACAAGAGGCAATTTACCCTGACTTTTGTAGGTTTGGTTTCTTTTTATCAAAAAATTGTAGGTATAAACGACAGCATGCAGAGAAATAAAAGACATGACGCACATAAAGTAAAAGGCCAGGATTATAAAACTTGTCCATGACAAAAATAACCTCAGTTAACACCAGCACGTTTGACACATCTGAATACCCGCATTTTGTCCCAGTGCTCCCTCAATGAGCCGCATTTCAATACTGGCTGTGCTTATGGGTTTATCTCTTATATACCCACAGCTCTGCAAAGCCTGTCTGCTTCCTAACCAGCTGTAGGTCCCACGGCCTCCCTGTCTGTTCCTAGCGCTGTCAGGAGCACAAAGGTTTACTCAATCACTGGTTTCCGTGCATGCAACAATGAGCATATGGTCACCTTAGCCAAATGCAAACCCTGTTCGCTCTCTGTGAGCTGTCACTCTATCTGTCTCCCTCACAAACACACACTGTGTTTCTATTTTTTCTCTGTCTCTCACAGACCCTTTGGTTGGTGCATAAGGTTTACTTTCAAAGGATAGGGCCGCCTATATTATACATTTTCATGTCAACAAGACCAAAATCAGCAATGTGTTTGTCTCTCAATACTTCCCCAGCCTGTCTGCGGCTCTCAGCCCCAAGCTCATTCATTTCTATCAATGACAAAAACCTTTAAATGCATATGTTCACTTAAAAAAAAGGTTAAGTCATTTCGTAAAACAGCAGGGCACTGTAGATTTTAGTAAACGTTACTCAAACAAGAGTACATAATGCATTTATGGTGTTTCAACTACTTATAGCCAGCATGCAAGTAGGCTAGCATGTATTTATGGCAGCAGGCAGAGGTGGAAAGATAAGATAAGATAAGATAAGATAAGATGGACCTTTATTAATCCCCGGAGGGAAATTCAGGTGTCAAAGCAGCAACATCAGCAAACAGAGTGAATCACAGGAGAGGTAAAGGTATACAAAAATAGAGACAATAATAGAGATATAAAAGATACAGAGTGAATGGGTGAACATAGTGTGTACAGTCCGTCAATAAATAAATAGTAAGAGAAAGTAATAGTAATAGAAAGAGTACAGTACTAGAATACTGTAGGCCTTGAGTAACTTTAAAGACATCTTACTCAAGTAAAAGTACTTGTGTAAAAATTTACTTAATTAAAAATAAAAAGTAGGTCAGTTAAAATGTACTAAAAAACTTTACTGCGTTACTTTTAAAAAAGGGCAACAAGACCCCTTATGTCCAAACCAACAGACGGACAGGCACTCTGCAGTCTGTGCAACTGATTATCAATAAATATACAACTGCTTTCCTCAGTGTAGCCTCACAAGATTTAACCAGAAAAGAGATAAAGATACATACGTTAAATAGCCTGAAACTTCTTTTAGAATCAACAGTAGAATATAACATCTCTAAAGCAGACAATGTGGACATGTACAGTATGTACAATATAAACTCCACAGTGGCTGTCAACAATCACTGTGTTGCCTACTCACCTAAACCTGCGAGTCTTGAGCACCGTGAAGCCCTCCACAATCTGCACCGCAGGTTCAACTTCTCTACTTGTTCATTCTCAAAGCAGAATAAAACCAGTCCACTCTCCTGTCCCAGTATAAATTGTCCATTCAGCCTCCATGGTCCCACTGGGCTCCACAAATTAAAAAACGTTATGAGCTGAATGAGGCTCTACCGTCACATCAGAGATGAACAGTGTCAAACGGCAGAAAAGACTCCCACGCCTCACTGAAAGTAAAAGTTCCTCAGTGAATGCAGAAGTGGAGGATCCGCCGTGAGAATGGTAGCATGTTAGACAGACCCGACGACCTATCCTTACATTAACCATTCAAGGTCGATGCCTAACCTCAACCATCTTGCGAGTTTTACAAATCGAGGGTTACCATCTAAACGCGATCTGAACATCGTGGATGCGTCACTGAGCATGCTCGCCGGGTGGTGCATTAAGTTAGTCATTAATTAAGATAGCTGCGACCTTTTTTATGCCGAGGTAAAATAAGGTTAATTATAACCACAACCCCATATGTGATCCTTAATTTGACTGCATTGTTGTTAATTTTTATGAGTGCTAGCTGCGGCCCGTGTACTCATCTAGGAAACACAGACATTTATAAGGTATCATTTCCAGAGTGTCTCCTCTCTGGACACGGAGCTCTGCCCTTCTGCGGCCGCAGAAACACCTGCAACTTTTTGTTTTTCTCTGTAACGAATGTGACTTGAAATGTAGCGAAGTACAATGCGTGAGATAAAAAGTAGGCTACTTAAAAGTAAAATTACAGATTTTCTAAAAACAAAACACAAAACACGACTTTGTTACAGTAACAAGAGTGAATGTAATTCGTTACTTCCACTCCTGGCAGCAGGAAGAAGCATGTGGGATCAACTCAATAAACTACAGTTCCCATGTTCATCATAATGAGTCACCCAGTGCAACTGTGTGGCTCATTTGTGTGTTTTAATAGTTTTTGGACAGAGGAATAAGAGCTGTATCAGGCTTTGGCTACGCAGACAATACTTGTAAAAAGTTCTTGATTTTGGTCTTTTCATGTGATTTGGTGACAATAAGAAAAAAATATAGAATATCAACAGACTTATCCTTCAACAAACTTTTTTTGTTTTCATGTGCACTTGTTTTTTATGTTATCATAAACATTTTATGTTGTCAACATTGGTGAGAAGCACCATTCTTCAAAGGATACTTGGGGTTTTGAGGATGGTGGTGTAGAAAGCTGTCTAACACGTCTCCCGAATGCGTTGAGTTGAGTTGCGCTCTAGTGACGCTCTGTGAAGGCCATGGAGCAGCATATAATTCCTGTCATTTACATACATAAACAACACAGTGAGTCCTTGGTTTGTCCTTGTCCCCGTATGGCTAACAATGTAAAACAAATGCTATTCATTCTACTCATATATGCACATACAATACATAACCACATCCAGTAGTATTCATTTGCATTTTCTTTCATTCACTGCGCTGTGTATACTACAGTATATATTGTTTGATGTTAAAAATATCCATTTCTGGTTGAACGACTCTCGTCACCCTTCGCCTCCATTGTTTCAGTGTTCAGTCTAGGTATTTTGTTTGATTCCCCATTTTAATCCATATGTCCTTCAGGGTCCTTTTCTCTCACACAAACAAACACCGAACCAACCCGCTTTTGTGGAGTGCAACATTAGAACAATGCTATTCCTCCAATTACACTTGCTGGCTGGGCAAAAATAAATCAAAGGAAAAAAAATGGGGTGAAACTGTGAACAAACTTCTATTTCCGTGTTGTTGTTGGAGCCTGCATTCCCATCCCATGTGACTCACCTCAAAGTGGAACACACGGCGTAAACATAATTACTTTCCTTGTATTATATGAACCGTGCCATTCATGCAAACATATTAACAGGCCAACGACATGACTTCAATTTGCAAAGGTCTCACTGTGATATTGTGTAACTGCTCTGCACGTTTGACAAGTTTGTTTAAAGAGCAAATTAGGCCTCCATTTGTTGTAATCTCAGTTTTATTAACTGTAATAGCTACATCGGGCTTTATACCAGCTGACTTGAGAGCAGTGCATTTGGTGTATCATGATTAAAAAAACTGAATTACACTGAGTGGTGAATAAAATGAGTCGATAAGCCTGAAACAATGGGCCTAAACATTTAAGCTATTGTTGAGGAATAATCAAAAATGTGCCAGGCAAGCAAGGCAGATAACCATGTTAGCAGAGTCGCCATCAGCTGAGCTGAGCAGCAGAAAGCCAGAGAGAGAGAGAGAGAGATTTTCTTTTCAGTGCTAATGGGTGGGAATGAACAGCCTCTAAGCGTGGAATAAATGATGGAAAGATAAAGTGAAGTGAATAATGCAATATTGAAATATTAGCAGAAACACTATATTCAGTGACAACTTGTCAGTATCAGACTTTCCTACTCATCACAAAAGTGCAGCTTGTCACATAGCTGTACTTTTGTGATGGTTTAGTGTGATGTTTGTGTTTCTTTTGAAGTGGACTTCCATTTTTATGTCATGTATGGTTGTGTGCAGCCGATCAGAAGCTGTAGTGATGTACAATATGTTTCTTTTTCTGTTGTGAACTGACAGATGAGAAAATAGAAGACAGCTGGTCGATGTCAGTGGGTTTACGCAGTCGGACTTTCCCAAGCCTATCGACACCTAACATCAATGAGGTAAACATCTCTGGGTGTACTTATCTGTTTACTCAAGGATTTATGACCTGGGAAGTTACTAAACACTGTGTCTGCAAAGTACTGGGTGGATACACTGCTGCACTCAGTGATCAGTCACTGTGTACTTGAAGGAGACGTGTGCCTGAAGGAAGATGTACTCTAAAATGATTATTATGGATATCTGACTCAGAGCAATTTCACTGTCATCACTGTCAACTAAAAATACATATTCTGTAAAAACTCCATGTCTGAATGTGTAACAAAATGGTTTTTTTCTATAATTAAGTCAAGTCGAAGTTTATTATAGCCCAATATCAGAGAGCATGCCTCAAAGGGCTGTACATATAATAAAAAACAGCAATGAGCAACATCAGCAAAACATGAGATTAACTACATACACAGCATTATTAATTAAAATTAGACACACACAATGCGTACAATAAAAACAGTACCAGCATTAGCAAAATATACAAAAACATACAGAACGGTAAGTTGGATAACCGTAGTTTCAACACAGTGTCAAGGTAATTCGTAAAATTGCCACGAAATCTATTCGGTTTGTTTACATACACACAAATTTCCCTTTTTTTTCGTGATGCTCAGCACGACTTTCAACAACGTATTTGTCGTGCTTTTTCCCTTCGAATGTGACGCACGTGTCAATTTCCGCTCCAGTCTCTTCAAAATAAAAATACTTAGTTATGTTTAGGAATAGATTGATTTGGTAAGGCTTAGGCAACAAACGACTTAGTTAGGTTTAGGATAAGATCACGGTTATAATAACTGGAAGTGCTGTAACTTAAGTACAGACGTTGCGTGACAAATAAATCAACTTTTTTTGTTTCACACGGGACACAAACACCGGCCTCCTGGGCGAAAGTCTTGTGTTTTTTTGCCCATCCATCCACCCTAACCTCCTCACTATGTGGCATTCCCCATTCCTTATACTTCCCGGTTCACAACTGTGGATTACTCACAATTTCATTTCGTGCTGACCATCATGATATTTTTTTTAATTTGTGTCTACACGAATCAATACATAAAATGTTGTGACTATTTCACAAACTGCTGTGCGACTGGGCTGGTAGTGTAGTATTTTAGGGCAGACTGAGTGAGGTTAAAGGCTGATGCGAAAAGCTGTGTTTTGAGTTTACTTTTGAATGAGTAGATTGAGGTAGCCTCTCGAATTTGGGTAGGAAGATGATTCCAAGGAAGGGGGGCTTGTTAAGAGAACGCCCTAACACCTACTGATGCTTTATTTATTTTTGCAATAGTTAGGAACCCAGCATTATAAAACCCTAGCAGGTATGTGAGGAGTGACTACAGGTGATAAGTAGGATGGTGCAAGTCTGTGTAATATTTTGTAAGCTAAAAGTAGGATCTTGAAGTCTGATCTAGCATGTACAGGGAGCCAATGCAATGAAAGGAGAACAGCCGTATAATGATGTTTGATCTCTGATCTAATTAGGTGATGTCCTCAGATTTCCATTACTCCGCTTTACAATAACACTTGAGCAAGAGACAAAATTACTCATTAAGCCAAATTATATTTGTGTAAACCTCTCCTGGTATTTGGGTCTTGGGAATGTGAGAGCAGTTTGAGGAAGATGTGTAATTGTTTGCCCTTCGAACAGAGAGAAAAGAAAAATATTAACCAGCTAAGTATCCTGTGTACAAAATCAGCAGGAAAGAATGTTTAACTCAAATATCTACGGTGCATTCAAAGGTAATTTAATTTTCTTTTTTTGAACTGATTTGAAAAATCTGAGAGACTAATTGTTTTTTACAGAAGACACATCTGGATTGTTCATTTTAAATGTCACGGATAATTTGTCCCCAAGTGCTGCCCATCAAGTTACACATTGTCATGGCAACAGATAAAGACACAAGTCGAGCAAGAGAGCAGATAATAAGTCCCTCGAACCACATCATAGCGGCTAATATCATTGTATTTGCAGTCTTTCTTGGTTTCCTTTGAGTTACAGAATCTTTCATTTTGCAGAGGAGTCAATTTCGCACAACTCTGATATAACGTTTTTTTTTCTTTTCTCTGTCCTTTCATAGGCCTCAAGTAAGGATGTCGCTGCTTCACTGCACAGGAATGTCCTGTCATGGGGTGTGTGGCGGGGGAAAGAGAAGAAGGAGAGTGTGTCTCTTAGGGCAATAACACACTCTGCCTCCTCTCAGACTGCAGATAGTGGATCTTACAGTGGAGTTTCCAACCTGTTCAGGGCCGCAAGTGTCCCAGATGTGGTCGAAAGGAGTCCAAAGTCAGCATTTACTTCCATCACCATCGCAGTTCAGAGGACTTTGCCATCACTTTCAACCCCACAGGACCCTGCGTATCCATCCACTCCAGCACAGCCCGTGATGATATCAACTCCACAAAAACTACTAAAAACTTTTGGAGGAAGAGCGTCATTCATACCCACGAACACAACGAGAGTCTCAAACTGTCAACCAGATGTGTGCAGACAAAATCCTACCGTCGTGATGCCAAATGAGTTCGGACAGGCCTACTCGCCAGCTGATCGATTGGCAGTGAGCGATCACGGAAAGAGGAAAGCACAACTTGTACAAAGCAGCTACACAGAGGGCGACAGGAAGCAGGACGAGATAGGTGGCTCATTAACGAATCTGTCCTTGCAGCCTTCCTACCGGTCTTGTATCCATCTCGAGGTGCCACTGAGGTCCACTAGCTCTGTCGTGTTTTTGGACAAGTCACTTTTCATTTCCCTTGTGGAACTCGAGGGAAGAAGAACAGGTCAACCCACTTTGCACAGGTCCACCTTGTCTGTTCGCCTCGGTGTCTCATCCTGCCGCAGATCCACTACAGATAACAAACCAGCACAAATAAATGAGGGTTACGGGAGAGCCAGAGCGGCCATGTTGGGCCGAAACAAACGCAACGACCGAAAGAGTGGTGCGGGTCACTGCAGAAGCCCTCTATCACAGCACAGGGGTTACAAGATCGAGCAAACAGCACCCGCTCATGGTGTTAACAGCAAGGCTGAGGATTCAGACACGCAGCGCCACAGCACTACTTTGGGATTATTGTCATTCAGAGGGCCAAGCCCCTCAAACACAAAGGCTGGCAGGCAGAAGGGGAATGCAGATGAGGCAGCCTTCCCTATCCGTAGCAATTTCAGGCACAGGCAGCACACTTCCAATGTTGGCCCAGGTATGAATTTCATCCCTTCGTTTCAGAAGTGAAAATCTAAAGTACCTATGCAATCGATCTATATTCCTCTCAGTGGCCCGTATATTCTTAAGCTATTTTAGATAAGATCACATTTCCGAGGCGTAAGAGCAAGCTGAATGCGGTGCCAAGGTGGTCTAAGAGTGGAGTTTCTAAGAGGGTTTTTTTCACTCTGTCTCTCGTCTTTTGATTTATACCTTATGCATTATTAATAGAACCACACCCAGCCACCACACTTCTCCTACTATACATTCACATTGTTTAACATAAATCCCAACTGGTACACACACACTCAGAGTCACGCTCAGTGTTTGGTCTTTAAATAAAGACCTAGTACTTTAATTTATCCTCCTCTAACTTCCAACACTTCCGTATAAAATCTTAAAGTTATGAACTGTGACTGTATACAGTATATGTCAACAGTGGGTTGAATAGACTTAATTTGCATGATTTTATAGTCTTTCTCCAGGTCTCCTGTTATATAAGTTAGGATAAGATCAAGGTGATATGAGAGCTGATTTAGTTTATGCCACTGAGGAGTTTGCTGTTTAGTTATTGGTGGCAGACTGATTATAAATGGGACTTAACACAACATACTAGTCCCAAAGCAACAGCACTGGATGTCACACTGCAGGTTTGAGAAGAGGTTTTTCATCTAAGAGGTAGCTAATTAATTCATTAAATAATTATGCCATTTTAAAGGAATAGTTCAACATTTTGGGAAATATGCTTATTTGCTTTCTTGCCGAAAGTTAGATGAGATGGTCGACATCACTCTCATGTCTATATGATAAGTATGAAGTTACAGCCAGCAGTTGTTACCTTAGCTTAGTTTAGCATAAAAACTGGAAACAGGGGGAACAGCTAGTCTGGCTCTGTCCAGGGGCAACAGCTACCAGCACCTCTAACCCCAGGTTCACATAGGCGGCGAAGACACAGCGAAAGCACCGTGATTTTTGGAGAAGTGCTGCCCGCGTCCTTTCGGCGCCCGTGTAAATCAATTGGGCTGTTCACATAAACATAGTATCAGCATCAGGTCTATTTTCTCTGCGTGCTGCCAGCGAATTTGGCAAGACAATACACTGATAATCTACTATAAACAATATAAATTATATATGATATATATAAGATATACACTGTATATATATGATATAAATGATCTCATTCTGATAAAATACGCATCCAACTAATGCTTCTTACTTCCCTCCCCTTTCTCCCTGGTGTTCTCCCAGAGTCTTGATTCCTCCTATTCCCTCCCAGTCCCTCCCCCTCAGTCAAATTTCTAAATCCATCCACTATATTTATTAGAAATAGCCTAGTGGCACTGCTTTTTTGTGATTGGGGGTTTTAAATTATCTACTTAATCCACGTATTTGTCAGTTGTGTCTAAACAGAGAGCGAGAGAGAGGAGCAGACATACTACACACACACACACACACAGAGAGAGAGAGACACACAAGCAGACAGACAGACAGACAGAAATAGAGAGAGAGAGAGAGAGAGAGAGAGAGAGAGAGAGAGAGAGAAACAGCAGAGGAGCAGAATCGCTTGTTGACCGGCGCAGAGAAATGTGCTTCCGGTGTGAACAGCCAGGTTTCGGCTTGTGCAACAGTTAACATAGCGCAGCATTTCACGGCCTATGTGAACCCGCTGTATGGCTCACTACTTAACGTGTTATATCTCTTTTGTTTAACCTGTGCGAAAACCAAAATGCAAAAATGACAAATTGTGGTTTTATGGACGGTCAAGTTGTGGACTAGGTGACTTCCTGCAGTCTCTGCTGGCTGCCTGGAAATCCCACAGTGACGACAAGACAAAGGAAGTCACTGCACCTAACTAAGAAATAGTCCGGCTAGCTGTTTGCCCCTGTTTACATTCATTATGCTAAGCTAAGCTAAAGGCTGGAGTAGTCAATCTTTGCATCTAACTCTCCCCAAGAAAGCAAATAATAGCATTTTCCAGAATGTCAAACTATTTAATATTAAGGTATATCTGCTGTACCTCAGGTACAGTGAGTAGACTGTAGAATGACAAAAACAACAATGTGATGCCACTGCCTGAAGCAGTTTTACCTGCATGCCTCCCCTGTTACCAGGGCAGTCTCAAGAAGAACAACAGCAACACGACACGTTTTAATTATTAAAGCACTTTCTCCACTCATTACAACATTTATGTGCTGCATCATCCCACACCCTTGTGTGTTTTCTTCTTTAAACTGTTTTCTCTGGGCACGTCATTTATTCCGATGCCTGAAGGGCAAGACATATCCTGTAGCTATATAGCCTGACCTGCAACATTACATGTGCTTCCTGGAGCATGTGATGGTGCTCTACCTACTGTACATGCCACATGGTTATAGCGGGGAATTCAGTGGAGATATACAGTATGTATTCCACAAAAGCTAGAAGAATGGGGTTACGGGTGCAGGATGGATGCACTGTCATCTTTTGCATTATTCATACGCCACACTCAAGTTCCCTCTGGGTTTTTTCTCTCTATGAGTTGTGGGGGTAGTGAGTGTGTAAGGGTCAGTTTAAGGTCTGTTCAGTTTCCTGCTTTCTCCAGATCATAAAATACTGAGATGGAACTCAAGAACATTGTGGAAATTGTGCTATAACTCAGTCCTATAGGGGAAGAATACAGTCATCTGGATTACATCACCTGTATGTCTTTTATACAACACCAAACAGTATCACACAACAAACACACATCTATTTTAATAATCCAATCCACTTTCTTTTCTTTTTGTTTTTGGTGACTTGCCAAATTAAAGTTCACTTCTCTCTGTGTCTCTCAAGCGGACTCCAGAACTCGGAGCAAGCAAGCAAGGATTGACGAGACAGAGGAAGGACAACAGCACGACTGTTCCTCGGAGCCTCAAGAAGGCTCCGATAAGACCCGTCGTTCCCGACCCAAGGCTGATTCTCTGGAAGGCACAGCCAAGCACCTCAGCCTCAAAGTAGGAGCCACATTTCAAATAATGACTTGTATATAATGAAATATACTACACAATAGGAACACGCTAAAGGTGCTCCACAGTAAACATTGATCGTGAAAGTTCATTATTAACCTTGGAAAAGGATGTTTGACAAAAACATTCAATCACCGACTCAGTTGCTGTGAGTAGACAACTTTATATACTGTATATATATATAATAAATACATACACATGTATATGTGGGGGAGGTCGTAACCTGTCTCTCTTTAGGGAAGGTCTCCATTGAACTCTATTTTTTTATGCCTCACATGGTGACTTCAAATGCAGTCGTGTTTACCGTGTTCACGAGAAGAGTACATAATGAACACCCCTCTCTTGTGGTATTCACGACCTCTCAAGTGGAAAGTTTCTGAAAGCTCAGAGTTCACGAGTTGTGACGTGTTTGTTGACGTTGTCAGAAATGGCGGAAGCCACGGAAGTTCATTTTTCGGTACATAATAAGTAAATATATATTATAATTTTAGTCGTATATTGTATTTCTTTGTAATTTTATAACATGTCTGAGGAAAATGTTGATATTCCCAACGGCCTCATCTTTCTCCTCTGTCATAATGACTTTGCATTTCCTGCATTATGTTACCCGCTCGCTAGCTTGCTAAATTGTTAGCCTCTGTGGCTTCCAGACGCCGACAGTAACGTTAATATTGTCGTTGATCAGCAGCGGTGTTCTCACGACTTAACCACTTGAACTCCATGCATATTGTGTACATGACTTCCCATGTTGTAAACACAAGCTCGCGAGTTTCATTTAAAGGCACCAACATTCTTGTTCCTTGTCAAAACCTGCTGACTACATCGCCCACAATGCAACTCCGCCGCCGACAGCTCGGTTTGAGATACTGGAGTGTTTGTGCTAGTTGCAGCTAAATTAGCCTTGAGCTGCTAGCCTCAAGCAGAGATGAGCAGTGGCCTAAAGAAGTCTGGTAACCTCACTTCTTTGTAGCTCCATGCCCCCAGATTTTTGTATTCGTCAGCCCCAATCTGCAATTTATCAGATTTTGAACAGCTTCTCCTGGAGCCACAAAAACCTTTATACTTTTTTTTATTTTTTTTCATATGCAGTAGTACTCACCATGACCTGTAAACAGACTTTGATGTGTAGAATTGTGGAGTTCACCTTCAAGTGGATCTTGTGCTAAGAATTTTTTTGTTCAAACTCTGACCATTTTTGAACTGTTTTATAATATATGGATGTATATAAGGTTAAATAACAGTAACACAATAAACAACTAGTTTAGATCACTGGTTCCCAACATGGGGTCCCGACCCCCAGGTTGGGTCGCCAAAGCTTAACGGGGGGGTCACTAGGCCTTCTTGATTTTAACGGATGTAATACAACGGGTTTTTTTTACAAATATACAGTTAACCTATATCTCAGCATTTCATTAATTTATGTGAAGAAAAGTAAATGAAATTGTTATTTTTTAAAGTTTGGATTATTATTTAAGCTATAAACAAGATAAGGGCACAGTGGAGACCTGAACACAAGCTATATTCACAGAGCTTTCCCTCTCTGCTAAACAGACTCGTCCTGCACTAGAAAAGTGTGCAGATAAAACAACCAAAGAGCTAATAGAACAATGGCCAAGCGTCAGGGAGAAGAAAACACTGAATTTGTCAAAAAAAAGAAGCTTATTAAATATGTGGGATTGTTAAAAATAAAAAAAATCATATTACAGACAGAGAATTGTATTAAAAGTTCCTAAAAATAACAGGAAAATTCATCTCTGATGCAATATTCACAGGAAATAATCTGCTCAAAATTTGTCAAAATTGCTTGTTTTACACAAACTTCCTGCAGTTATTTAATTCACTATTTGAGTTAATTGTACATATTATCAGTTGTTCAGAATATTAAATATCTTTAAAGTATGTCACTTAGTCAGGGGTTGTCAGTTTACACAATGAGAGAAAAGGGGTCCCTTGAGTAAAAAGGTTGGGAACTGCTGGTTTAGATCATCAATCCTATTGAGAACATTTGTGAGACTGTTAGCTGTAACAAGGAGATTATTTATGCAGTTTCAAGCTAAAACTGAATGAAAGCCCACAGTGGTAAATTTCAATGTGTTCCACTGCTTTTGATCCATCAAAGTTAAGAACTATCAGAGAATGAGTGGAGCTGCTGAGGATGCAAATACAACAAATAATGGTTCCACAAAGAACAGAACCAAGACTAACAACCTAAAGGTCATTTATGGAGTCAAGAAAATACCATGAATAGCTGTTTAGTGTTATACACAGTGCAACAAGACATGGTTTATGATCAGACGTGGAAAAGTGAAGTGTGTGTGCCATATGGAACCTTTAAACCTGTAGGAATGATGTATTAGACTATTTCAATTAAGGTTTCCCACAAAGAGAATCTTAATGTGTTTACTCTTAGAATAACCATCATCACAACAGAAGCATGCGGCATCTCTTGAGGGGTGAATTTTACACTTGGAGGGATTTTTGCTTTAATTGGTGTTTGACACAGCCTCTGCCAAGTAGAGGGGGAATTAAAAAAATTCTTTAATAATTACACAATTTTCAGTTTTTCCTCTCCTTTTTTTAATTGATTTTCCTTTTTTCTTTGTACCCTGTTGATGTAACATGTTTTATCTCCACGTTGTGAGGGGTAAAGATCCAGTGAGAGAGATCCCCCCTGAGTAAAGCTCTCCTACCTTTATCCCCACTAAAGCTGAGCATATTATTACCACATTGCCTATACCTCTTAGCTATTACAGGGCTGTGAAGGATTCTCCAAGGTTAAGGAATAGATTATGTTATATTCAGAATAGATTTCTAATCCAATGAAGATGCTTTTTTCTTTGTCTTTCCACAGGATTAGTGTCTATGAGTTGTGCTGTATTCTTCCCACCGACAGGCAGCTTACTGTATGTATTCCTCTTTCCACCCCAGGAGGCTTTGGAGCTCTTCAGGCCAGACTTCATCAGCCGATCTCAGGGTCGGGTGAGGAGGTTGGAGCAGAGGGCTAGGAGGAGGAGATCGCTGCAGGAATCCAATCCAGACCTGGTGGTGCGGGGCCTCGGGGAGGATCGAGGCAAACAAAAGAGGAACTGCACCACACCGGATCCACTTAGTGGTAAGTGTAGCTGAATAACTCCTGGAGAAAGCACGAGTACAATTTCATATCTCTGCCCAACCAATCAGAAGGTTTCGGTTCTGCTGCCATGCCACCCGTGATTACAGCGGCATACCGCCAGCTGTGGATCATACTATAGAAGATCCTGGGAGTTGTAGAAGTGGAAGTGTGTAAGCAATTCACAGTCTAGCACTTACTTGAGATACTGTAGTCTCCCAGGATTCAATCTCATCTTCTACATCGATCTTTTACCATTTTTCCAATCTGTCATTACATCACTTCTGCAGGGACTAACCCATTCATCAATTCCTTGGACTGTTGGGGATGAAGGCTCCTTCAGTGGGTATACAGTTCTCTGGTGAATAGAATACATTGTAGTCCCACACATACACTGGGAAATAAGAAACTTGTTGTCATGTCATATTGAATTATATTGATTTTTCGAGGAACTATTGACTGTTTCTCAGATAATTCATGCTAACCTCAACAACCTCAGCTGGGATTTTACATATTATTCTCCTCATAGTGTAGTGGCAATTATCCAACTTTGCTCTCTGCTGGCCATTATCTAGTATTGCAGATCTTTTTTTCCCCCCTAAAACTCTGTATGCAGGGAATACACACAAGTTGAGACCAAAAGTGTCTAGAATATAAATGTGACATTTTCTTTTCTATTTGTTCCAACTTTTTTTTTTTTTTATCCCACATGAAACTGGTTCGCAGCCAGGAATTAAACAAGGTCAAAATACGACAAAGCATTTGTCATACAGGAAAAAGAAAACACCATGCATATAAATTCACAAATACAGATAAAGATTAAATCAAACAGAGCACAGAGGCACATATAAATAAAGAATTGGGGCCCAGACATGATGTAAAGGGCATGAAAAACATATTTCAATGCAAATTCCTTAAACCCTCTGAGATCCACTATAGCACAGTTTTTGTCTTTTGAGGGGGGGGGTAGGTCAACAGTAGATGTCACACAGAAGTGGTGTACATCATCTGAAAGCTGAGAACCTGAAGATTAATTTAAGATGCAGCTCAGCACCGTGTGTCAAATTGCTCTAGTCATGAATAAGAAAATAAACATGAATTAATTAATTAATTAATTAATTAATATTAATTATGAAAGTGTATAAGGGTTTAGAACATTATGATAGAAGTATATGATGGCCATTCCCATGCTCACTTATGTCTCATAAGTTGTTGCAGCACTTTTTGGGTGGATAACATTTGTTACACAGATTTGGTGCTAAATTTAACCATTTTTTACCACTCGAGACTTGATAGAAATGATAAATAATCCCTCCAAAATGCCACATTATGACACCAAGACCTTGAGAAACACCATAGAAAAAGCCATGCTGTGATTTGCTATCAAAAACTTTTGACCTTTGGAGATTTCTGCAAGAATTGCATTTTTTGGCAATTGGATGGCGAGCACTTCTGTTCTGGAAACTGCTCAGAAAACCCACTTATTGTCAATCTAGCTAGGAAAGCCATTCATCCTCTGAATGCTCTAGGTCTCTAGTTTGTGGTTGTAAAGATTCACGAGGCTGTTTTTAAAGAAATGGTCTCACTACAATGAAATGACTACTATGGGGACTAACATCATCACACATGAATACAATTGTGCTCATTGGATACGCAAGAGTCTCAGCTTTACAGTGATACCCAATTTATGCAATTCCAAAACTGTTTAGGGACCTCAGTATGCAGAAAAAGAAAAGAAAGTAGGCGAAAATAACACATTTATACTGCACTCAAAAAACTGCATGTTTTTTGCCCCAAACTGCATGTGATTATCATAAAGTGGGCATGTCTGTAAAGGGAAGACTCGTGGGTGCCCATAGAACCCATTTTCATTCACATTTCTTGAGGTCAGAGGTGAAGGGACCCCTTTCAAAATCGGCATGCCAGTGTTTCCTCGCCAAATTTTGCCTAACTTTGTAGTGTAATTTAGCCTTCTCCCCGACAAGCTAGCATAGCTCTAAAAGTGGACCTGCTACAGCCTCTGAAAGACAGTAAAGTCGGTCGGGATCACCCACGATCCCGCGAGTCTCATAGTATATGTCCACAGCCTCCATCCTTTCCTCTCTTTCCATTCATTGTCTTTGTAAGCTGCCGTGCAATGCAGTCTGGTAGCGTAAATTTGCATAAAGTTGAGGTCTGCGCTACTTTATGCAAATCACGGGCGTCCACCGCGACTCACCGCCTCCGGAAACTCCCGAGAAACTTATAAACTAAGCCTTGTCGATCCAAAATAAAGTCATATTCAGCAACTGCATGGGTTCTTTCTTGCATAAAATGTTTTCAGAAACACATTTCGGTGAACTATTTTCGCGATATAAGAGAAGAAAGTTTCCAAACGAGCCGTCATGTTGGTTCCGGTTTGAAAGCTGGGAGCAGCAGCCCACGAGGGTAATCGTTTGTCCAATCAGGTGCCGAGTACCTTGTGTCTAGTGGCAACCCATCAAGTGTCCAATGTTGGGAAGTGAGGCGATCCCACGCCAATAAAAAACGACCCTGTGGACACGTACCATCAGAGGGTTAAACCAGCATTGAAAATGTTATACAGCAAGGTATTCAAAAAATTACCTGTAAATTCTATTAGTGTCAATAAAGAACTTTTCATAGTAACAGAATAATTGTGTGTCTAACTTTTCTAGTATTTTTCAAAATTGTTGCAATATTATTTGATGTTCATAAAACAGACTTGTTTTGTCTCTCTCTCACACTGAAGCTGTCAGACTTATAAACTTTGATAAGGCTTTGTTCAGCCTTTGATAAGGCTTTCGTCTGCTTTGAGAAAATATGGCATTTTAAAAGCTAGACAGGGAATTGATTCTCTACATAGGTTTGGGTAATAACAGAATTTCTTAAATGCTTTCTGATTATACCAGCATGAACACTTTTTTCCCCACACATCCATCACAGCAGATTGTTTACAGCTATTTTTCTTTTGCAAATCCAACCGTACCGGACACCTCAACCCTTTAGTAAAACATTAATAAAGTATAGGGAGGCATAATACTTCATTCAGGTAGCTAAAAGGCTCCAACTTAGTTTTGGAAAGTCATGGGGAGGTCATGGAATTAGGAGCCTTGAATAGCTCACACTGGTCTGTGACTGAAGTCTGGAGTCTAATTAAGAACAAAGAGCCTTGGTGCTGTTGACCTGAGCAGCAGCAGCACTCTGGCAATTCACTTCAGTCCAATCTGTGAGAGACACAATAGTCAGACTTAATAGGACTGGATATGGCTATGTATGGTTTGTCTCTGTGTGTGTGCGTGTGTGTGTGCATGTGGGGGTGTGTTAACGCTCAAATGTGTCTGAAACAGAGAGATCACAGGCAGCTATTAACATAGTCAAGATTCATTTACATATTAATTCTTATTTGTTATTCTTGTGTGTGTGTGTGTGTGTGTGTGTGTGTGTGTGTTTGTGTGTGTGTGTGTGTGTGTGTGTGTGTGTGTGTGTCCTAGATAACCTTTTCAAGCCTAGAGAGAGGTCTATATCAGGCAAAGAGATGCAGCTGAGGTCCAGACGGTGAGTCTTCCACACCAAACCCACGTCAGACGATGTCACTCAGTCTCTCCTCGCTCTTTGTTTTTTTTATTTTTATTATTATTCAGCACAATCCATCAAGCTTGTTTGTCATATCTGCCATGCAAGCAGGTTTGTGCACATTCACACACCCACATGTATGGATACAATAGATGTTTGATGCCCAAATGTCTTGACAGGAGATATGAGCTACCCTCTGTATACCTTATCTCTTTCCTTTTTTTTTCTCCCTTGCCTTATCTAGAAAGGCACACCTGATCAGCTGATGGCTGCCCATTGTAATTTTTTTTTCCAAAAGCGACACTATCTGACTTGGAGGATCTCTTAACACATTGGCAGGAGTTGTGGGAGTGAAAAAGGAGTCTGCGCGAGACCTGTTTATCAGTGGATCCAGGCTTTTGCCGGCTGTGGTCTCACTAGATAATAGCTTGTCTCTGTATGCCAATCCGCTGGCATAGCTCAGCCACCCTCCGACTTCTGATACCGTATTCCCCTGCCCTGTATGAATTTGCCTTTTTTGTGTCTGTAGGATTTACAACAAGCTGCCGGAGGTGACAAAGAAAAAAGAGGAGGAGAAAAAGAAGGCCGTATCACAAACCAACAGATTGCGAGCAGACGTCTTCAAAAAGGTAGAGTTGGGATTTAGTTTTTGGTACAAAAATCAATTCAAAATACTGATCAAATGTGTCAAATTCTACGAATTCAATAGAAAAGAAAACACAAACAGTCTTGCACCGAAAGAAGCTTAAAATCCCAAACATGGAACTCAAATTCTAACATTGCTTTGGCTGTTTTCTGAAGGCCTGCTGTTCAACACTGCACCAGAGTCTCATTTTAAAATTGGAATGCTCTTTTCAAGAAATGGTGTTGATGAGGAGGTTTTATTAGGAGGTGTAGATGTTAGTCACTGTAGTCTAGTCACACTCATTTGTCACCTAAGAGGTGGGCAGCGGTTAGGTGCAACATTTTATTTTTTAATTTAATTTATGAGTGTTGAAAAGCAATGTTATCTCAGACAGTTCGCTTTACACTAAACTTGGCTGACATCTTATAATTGTGGGTGGGGATAAGAAATGTTCAAAGCAGGTGTCTACACAGTATATTTTATGGCCACAATATTTTTTTAACATAGCTATTGATTGGATATTTATAAATCTGGGACTCATACCAATCCAAGGGATAACACATTTAAGGGAGAGCACTTAAGATTTTAAATGAAATACAGAATGTGTAATGTAAAATTAAACAATCTAATATGAAAATACTAAATGGCATCAGTTCAAACTAGGGCTGTCAAAGTTAAGTTTGTTTTAATGTCACAAGTTTCTTTAACGCATTAACGCAACTTGCAATTTTTAGGTTGTAGCGGGCTCAGTTTTGAAGCGAGAGTGAAGATACACTCCAAACTTATGCTAAATTTTGGCGAAGAAAAACTGGCATGGCCATTTTCAAAGGCGTCCTTTGACCTCTGACCTCAAGATATGTGAATGAAAATGGGTTCTATGGGTACCCACAAGTCTCCCCTTTACAGACATGTCCACTTTATGATAATCACATGCAATTTGGGGGCAAGCCATAGTCAAGTCAGCACACTGACACACTGACAGCTGTTGTTGTTGTTGGGCTTGAGTTTGACATGTTATGATTTGAGCATATTTTTTATGCTAAATGCAGTACCTGTGAGGGTTTCTAGACAATATTTGTCATTGTTTTGTGTTGTTAATTGATTTCTAATAATAATTATATACATACGTTTGCGTTAAACAAGCATATTTGCCCACTCCCATGTTGATAAGAGTATTAAATATTTGACAAATCTCCATTTAAGGTACATTTTGAACAATTAAAAAATGTGTGATTAATTTGCGAATTAATTTGAATTGATTGACAGCCCTAGTTCAAACTAGACCAAAAAAGACATATCAAAATTAATACACCTAAATACAACAAAAATATAGTATTTTGATTTATTTTGGTGTTATTGAAGTGTTTCTTACTCATGATGTATAAATGAAGTGTCTCTGTATATAAGCATGGTTTCATCCAGCAGAGGTCACTGTTTGACTGCTAAAGCCAGATCCTCTGCTATTTATCACACTGGATTATCACCCACATAAATGTGCATTCAGCATTTAGGTCTATTCATTTTCCTTTCTGTATATTTTATGTGAAATCTGTAGCTTTTCAGTGACTGGCTTTTTCTTCCAAATTAGATCAGGAAACACTAAAGAGTCTAAAACTAAACCCTTACTGCATCACAACTAAGCCCATTTCACAGCTTTATACCACGGTGTGGTTTTGGCTTTCAGCACAGTAGAAACCAAAGCTCACGCAATAATAACTTATATTACTTATTCTAGAGGCCCTGCTGATATAATGCATACAGTAGGACCTGCTTTAACAGGCAGTGTCCACATCATCCAACAATGAGGAGCATGTGGCAAATGAATGATATATTCAGGACATGCCTTGTCAGACAGATCCATTCAGCTTCACTCGCGGGTGAGCCTTCACTCAGTCTCCCATTATAACCTAACCACACAATGAATCTGCTGTCAGTCAGGTGAGATGTGAAAAGTGTGAGGAGATGTCTCCAATCTCTTACAGATAATCACACAATCATGGCGGCTTCAGATAGTGTGTGTGTGAGAGAGAGAATGTATGTGTGTTATTTTTTACCAAGATGTTATTCAAGATGATCTCAAAATGAATGGCTTCTCTCTGGTTTTCCAACATTTACTGGGAACTGTTTCTCCTCAGGCCACCAACAGTTTTCACTTTAAACAGTGGCTCTACAGTAAATCGGCGCTGTGTGGTTTACTGACCCAGCCAGCAATTATAGAGCCTAGTGTGACGTCAAATAAGAGAACACTTTATTTCTTGGGGAAATGGAGCAGGCGCGACCGTTACGATGCCAGTGTGACCTCGCCACCTCTCAAACGAAGCTATTAGCCGGGCTCAACCGCAGTGAGATTGGAAGAAAAAAGGAGCGTTTTCCTCCACGATAAACACTGAGTCGTGTGTGCTTTAGAGGCCTCATTTTTTGTCAGAAAGTCTGCAACACACACAGAGAGAGAGGTTGAGCCCAGAGAGGAGTCACAGAGGGGTCTGATAGTGAGAGGTAGAGGGGTGGGTGGTTTTGAATGCAGGCTGAAATGAGATTCCAGCTGTTGGGTAGTCCCGTGAGAGGAGGGTGATTGCATAGCAGTGTGTTCGGTCAGATAGCAAGTTAGAATTATTCCCCCTTCCCGGGCTCGGCCACCTCACGGGTGAGGCAGATGGAAGTGAAAGCCAATTTAAGCAGCGGGAGCCGCTCCTGTATGATGCAGATCTGCTCTTAAGAGATTGAGGGAAGGGAGGACTGAGTGTATGTGTTTTTGATCTGTTTTTATTTTTGGGGGGGGTGACGGGGTGGTTGGGGAGTTATCAGTGTCAATTGTTGTTTTTTTTTGTTTTGCAGAGACTTCTGGACCAGATCCTGCAAAGATAAAAAAATGAGAGACACTGAAAGGCAAACGTCGTGAATTCATTGGCCATTTTGGCTCTTCAATTTTCTCCATGTACAGTATATTATGCCTGTGCATATGTATTAATTTTATTCAATTTCTGTTAAATACAATGTTTGCTCATTGCATCCTGACTACTTTACATTTCAAAGTCATGCAACAACAGAAACAAAAATTGTATTTTTGCTGACATTGTAAAGATTTTGCTGTTATCGGAGTGACAGGAACATATGTTTAGAGTAGTTTTGACACCAGTGTTTGTACTTATGATTTAAACAGGACCTATTATGCTTATTCTCAGGTGCATACTTGTATTTTGGGTTTCTACTACAATATGTTCACATGCTTTAATATTCATAAAACGCTTTACTTTTCTCATACCGGCTGTGCTGCAGCGCCTCTTTTCAGCCTCTGTGTGAAACACTCTGTTTGAGCCCCGCCCCTCCCGAATATCCCAGTCTGCTCTGATTGGTCAGCTGGCTCTCTGTTGTGATTGGTCAACTGAACCAAACTCTTGGGACTCTGCTCCAGCTCCGCTCTAACTAACTTTGTTTGAGGGTTTGCCAAACAAGTCGTTATGCAAATGTGTTACTTGGTGACATCAACACGTTACGGAAGAAAAGGCGTGACTTCAAGCAAGGCGTTTCAGGCAGTTCAGTAGCGGTGCTTCTGTAAGGGAGAGTAACTCCCTTTGGCATGGACCTTTTACATGCACAAAAAACTATATCAATATCACACTAAAGGAAAGGAAAAAAGTACAAAAGCATAATAGGTCCCCTTTAATTTGACATGTAACAAAGACTTATTTATATATTTCTGTCTATGCCACAGTGGCAGATTGTGGCAAAATAAGCATTTTTGTTGACCAAAATGATACCGTAAAAGTATTCTATAGATGAAAATTGTTTATGATGTTCAAAGCATATGCTCATAAGTTAATTGCTGTCGTATGCAGACATTGAGAAAACCCAACCTTCCCACCTACCACCGACACACTCATAAGTACAAAATGAGAAGGGTTTGATGGTTGAAATATTGAAGCAATGAAATTGTAATCTGTCTTTCCCGCCCACAGCCAATGATTAAACGCGATACAGATTAATCATATCATTTTGCTCATTTCCTTCCTAATGATTTAATTCCTTATCTACAATATCGCTTTCCTCTAATGTATCTCACAATGAAATAAAAGCATTCCAAGGACATTCTGTGAAGAAGTCATTTTCCATGAAATTTAGTCTCAGTGCTTTAAGCAAAGCACCTTGACTCTGTCATTGGTACAGTACCGTAGGTGTATAAACTGGGAGAGGGGTGAACCGTGTTTCGTCATTTGCTTCGCGTCTGCCTCGAGGCCTCAGGATCCTCCCATCCGGAACGCTGGAATTCCAAGCTAATCGAACTCAGGAGACACGCATCGCCTTGTGAATGGGGCCCTTTGTGACAGAGCTCCAAACCAGAGATGACATTGTAATAAGAGAGGGGACTTCTGAGCACAGCCTGCGACCGCAGTCCACATATAGCCCATAAAAGGTGACTGACATCTCTGTGGCATTTAAACAGAGCCTGCTGGGATGAGGAGAGAACAGGCGAAGGACATGTGCCGCAGGTCTCAGACAAACACACTATATAAATGCATACTGTTGTGACAGACTACCGGTGAGTTGGTTGCTCTGGAGTAAATACTGACAGTGTTTTAAAGCAGCAGTAGGCAGATTGGAGCAAATATGATTTAAAGTTATTTTTATAAAAACGGTCACTATATCCTGACAGTAGTGCATGAGACAGGTAATCCAAAAAATATTATGTGCCTCTGTGTCCTCCGGTGCTCCTAATGGTATCTGCAAGATTTCACAGACCGGAGGAAAACAACCAATCAGAGCCGAGCTGGAGCCTGCCATCTCTGAGCAGCTGTCAATAACTTGCAAACTCCGATCAAACGGTCAAACTAGGCAGTGCTGATCAAATATGAATTAATATTCTGTTACTGTAATGCCTATTTCTCGCATACAATGTTTTCGGAAACATCTTGTAGTGTACTGTTTAGCTGTAAAATGAGAAAGTTTGTGACCCGGTAGCCATGTTGAGATCAGATGAGGAAATACCAAGCACCGCCCACCAGCCGGAGCAAACTTTCTCATTTTACAGCCAAACAGTACACTACAAGATGTTTCTGAAAACTTTTGAGGAGAGAAATAGGGATTAGAGTAACAGAATATAATTCATATTTGATCAGCGCTGCCTAGTTTGATCATTTGATTGGAGCTTGTGAGTGATTGACAGCTGCCCCATTGAATGAACAGCCAATAGGAACGCTCTCTCTCTCTGAAATGACCTGTGATTGGCACTCTCTGTCACTGGCTAGATTTCTAAAGCCTGAAAACAAAGCCATGAGGAGGTGCAGAAGTCTAGTTTTCTCTCAGAACTCTTAAATTACAATATGCTGAAAGGTTATTATGGCTTTTTTGCCCAATGATGCCAAAAATATTCTACTTACTGCTGCTTTAAATCCTGAACAAAATGCTAAGTTAAACTTTAGTCTGCTACTGTAGCTCATTCTCCTCCAGTGTGAAAACGATGGACCAGCTGCTATGTGCTGCAAGGTGCTCGCGTCCAGATGGATTGATTGTGACCCATAGCAAGGAACATAATGTGTAGTAAACAATATTGCTATCCACTGACTCTACTGATGGCTGTGTTACCACTAAGGCAATTTAAAAGAGCAATCCACATGGGAGAACTGCACTCTCGCCATGTGGGCTGGTTCCAGACGATGCACATAGACTGACAGGCAGTTATATACGAAGAGAAGGACTCTTGTCAGTCAGCCTCCCTCTCTCTGAGGCATCATGTGTCTGTATGTCACATTGCTATCTCCGCATAATGTGGACTGTGTGCTCTTAAGGCCCCTCAACTGGCCTTGACTGACCCGGATGCCCTGAGCGTAGGGGAGGAGATGCTGATTATAAGTGTTTAGCCATTAGTCAGCTCATTGGCACCAATATTATCTGAACATCTAGCCTCCTGGTCATCTCTTTCTAGCAGTGTCTCTAGTGTTGTGATCGCAACATTGATACAAATAGAAATAAAATAGAATAAAACACAGACAAAAAAATAACCAATTCAACAGTTACAAGATAACAACAGAAAATAAGGGTGTTTTATGGGGGTGTACGTTTTAATAAAACTCTTCAGAGAGAAAAATAAATAAATAAATAAAGATGCACAGATACAATAAGACACTGAGGGATGTTTTATCAATCAAAGTCAGTTCAGGCAAAGCAGTGTGTTTTATCCATTTCTTTGCAGTTTGTTCCCTCAGTGGAGATGTAGAGTGAAATGACGCCTGCGCAGAGACATCTGTGACTTTTCTGCCTGCAGCGTACACGCACTAAAAAAGATTAGACTAAACCAAACCAGGTAGCCTGCGCAAAACACAGATGGGGCCAGGGTGATGATAGTTTGTCCACGCGTGTGTATGTGTGTGTGTGTTTGAGTGAGTGTCTGGACACCGAGATAGGGAGAGAGACGAGACAATCTCATCCCAGGGGTATTTCAAGATGAGGGATGATTCACCATTTTGATGGGCTGAATAATTTTTTTAATATACAATATTCACACTGAAATTGAATCAGGGAGTGCTTTTATTTCATCTCTCAACCTTACAAACCTCAATCATGACAAATGCACGGACGAGCATGGTGCAGACGCACACGACTTCATTTAAATCCTTAGTTCAAAGATTTCGAAAAGAAACTTTTAGTGGGAAATGAGGGTTCAACAGGTTAAAAGCTTAACATTTTTTGAAATGTCAACTTGCAAATCCCATCAACGTACATGCATAGATTTCATTCTACACAACTCATCACGGTGCTTCACACTACATTTTCCAGCAAATTACATCCCGAGCAGTGCCATAGTCAAACTGGGTAACCGCCTAGGGATGTGCCCTTTCCAAAGTTTTCTTTTTGTATCTTACTTGGCTGTGTTTTTCTGAGGCTGCATCCATCATATCTTACAAAGAGTGAGTTAGGGAAGGAGTGAATCATCTTAATCCACCGTGGGCCCACTAGATAAAAAGCAACACAAGATATAGCACACCAGAGAGAAGGTGAGACTGAGCCAGAGAGACATGGGGGACAAGCGTTGATAGGAAATACATCAAGTTCTTGGTGTAATATGTTTGTTTTATCTACAATCAAATGAGTAACTGTTTTAATTTTGAGCTTCAGCCATACACCTCCATCCACTGTGATTGGAGAAACGATTGGTTATTATTACTGGCCCTCAGTTTATACAATTAATTTACACTAAGCCACATATACTGTGTCTCTGTAACATACTGTAAGAAATCATCTAGTTACATCCATCCATTGTTTTTATAATTCAAAGGTTTAGGTGCAAGAAGAAGAAGAAGAAGAAGAAGAAAAAGAAAACAAGTTCATGAAAAATATAGTCAAAAGTTTTGCTTCTGGGAAAGTTATAATGTTTTGTTCCCTGTCTTATGTGCAGTCTAACTTTAAAATGTGGAGTCACTTTTTACTAAATATAAATAAATATATGTTTTGAGCTGTCATTTTATCTGTGGAATCTGCAGACATCCCTCCTGCTAGGAACTATTTATATTTATTTTGTTTGTCAGGTGATTTATGTTTATACAATTGTAATTTTGTAAATTAATATATTTATTTAAATATGTTTTAGACTTTTAAGTGTATTTATTACACATTATATATATAAATATAATGTTTGTCAGGTGATTTTTTTATACAATTGTAATTTTGTAAATTAATATATTTATTTAAATATATTTTGGACTTTTAAGTGTATTTATTACACATTACCATACATTTTATTTTGTCTTCATTTTTTGCTTTACATCCTGTTTGGTTGATTGTCATGTGTTAGTGTCAATAAAGTTGTTTTACACAAACATGACAACATCTGCCTTTTGTAAATAAGTGGATATTAATACATTCTTACTGTTTGACTAAAGCTTTTCTATATTAAATAGCTATCCATTCTCTTTAACACTGCATTAAAATGGGTGATGATAAGATAAGATGATAAAATAGTTTAGAATTAACTGTGTCCTGTATACTCGTCGGGCTTTAGGACCCAGCGGAGCCTGAAGCGCACATGGCGGAGTGTGGCTGCTCCGTCCTGGAGGAGATGATGATGAGTCCTCTTCTTCACTACTCTCTCCAACATCCAACATCCTCCTCTTCTGCCTCTTCTATCGCTCCTTGCTATAAACCTACCCCCTACTACACTATCAACATTTAGCCAACACATGCATGCATGTGCACGGTTTTCCCCCTCAGACCGTTTTTGCCCGCCGTCTGGATGTAGGAAGGAAAAGTTTTTGACAGCTTCTTTCTTGTGAGTGACAGCATTGACCTACATCGCACACCTGTGTGAAGGTGTCTGGGTCGTCTGACCGACTGGAGCGCCTCCTTCCTCCCGGCTTCACCTCACCGAGCCCGGGCATCATGAGGACCTGGAGGCGGCGGAGGAACTTTGCCTTTCTACTCTTCGCTCTGCGCGTCTGGTGCCTGCTGTCCACTGTCCATGCTGACAACACGGTTTACAATATACAGCAGGAGGGTGAGTAGACCACATATAACTGTATAACAAATATCTGCCATTCATTCATTCTTTGGCTCATTTGACTGTGTCGTGCTGCAGATGTTGAGCCACAGTCTGGTCAACTGAACATGATTTCTTTTAGAGTGTTTGGACTGGATTTCATTCATGTTTCATCAGGATACATTACAGTGTCAGTATAGCTCTGTGTTTACAGTAGGGTTAGTTGTAGTTCATAGCAATTTCAATATGTTAAATGATTAATCTCCTTTGTTTTCATAGATGCACTTGATGGGACACTTAAAATACCACACCAGTTTTGACATTTCTCTTCTCATACAGCTCATTTTACTGTAATTGTCTTGCTTTGCATTTTACATTTGGGAAATGCAGAGGGGAAAATAGTGTTGTTTTTTTCGACCCATCTTTTTTAATATGTTAAATGACTAATTTCCTTTGTTTGCATAGATGCACTTGATGGGACACTTAAAAATACCAATGTTACACACCAGTTTTGACATTTCTCTTCTCATACAGCTCATTTTTTTTCTATAATTGTCTTGCTTTGCATTTTACATTAGGGAAATGCTTTCGGGAAATAGTGTTTTTTTCCCATCTTTTTTAATCAGATGGAACAATACAGGGAAGTGTCAGGATGGACAGATGAGTTTAACATCCAGGAGGATACCGCGTTATCTTTAGGTTGTAAACATAAAACAAACTTCTCATACAGCTCGTTTGACTGTAATTGTCTTGCTTTGCATTGTACATTTGGGAAATGCAGAGGGGAAATAGTGTTTTTTTTCCAACCCATCTTTTTTAATCAGATGGTGGAACAATACAGGGAAGTGTCAGGATGGACAGATGAGTTTAACATCCAGGAGGATACAGCGTTATCTTTAGGTTGTAAACATAAACCAAACAGGATGTTATTATTATTATTCAGAATGAATGAAGACAGTGACAACCGGGTATTGTTTTTATGGGACAAAGCACGAGCCAGGATACAAATGTTTTTTTTGTGTGTGTTGGTGGCTGTGCACGTAGTATGAAAACAAAATGGGAAAGATAAAAAACAACATCCATCCTTATAGATTCACCCCCTAGTGAACCACAGCTACTCCTATGTTTTAGGTTAAAATGTTGTTGCGCTGTCAAACTGTTTTCTGTGGATCTTGACAAGTAGGCAAGTTGGGTTCCAGCATGCTCCGATTATAAATAAGGTTGAAAAGATACAAAAAAAAAGTCCACACTATGGTAAAAATAGAAGTTTTCCATCTAGAAAAAGTTAAATGCAATGCAGGTCCCCGCTTGTTCTTAAAAAAGGCACAGACTGCTCATTGTTTATGATTTTTGTGCTAACAAACATGGAGCCTGAGGGGTGCATCATTAATAGTACCACAGAATAAAGCTTCGCTGAAAAATAACCCACGCTGGCAGAGAAATAGAAAGATGTAGTTCAGGAGATGTTTACCATGCACATCATCTCAATGTGGGGTCATTAAAGCTCTCACTCAGAGGGTTTGCTGATGTATGAATGCAGGGAGTAAAAATAGTTTTAAGGGGTAGTGTGAGTATTGAAATAGGGCAGTACATTACACCTCTTTGATGTCAGCAGGATACTGACTTCAGCCTTTCTCTAAAAGGTTCTCATGGCCTCCCTCCACCTCAGTGGAGACTACGCTACAATGTTTTTATCATAGTTTGTGAAACAGAAAGAAGCAAGAGAGGGTTTCCTCGAGGCAGATTCTCCCTCATCAGTTTTCCTACAACATTGTTTGGATTATCTAATTGGAAATAGAGATAGAAATAAACAAAGCATTTCTCACTTCAGAAATTCTACTGATTTGTGTTTAAGGATGGCAAGGTGAGGATAACTGGAAAAAAAATGTGCCATGAATATTCAGTTGAATTGCATTTATAAAAAAGTAAAAAACAGAGTAATGTATGCAGTACAGCAAAAAGTGCAACAAAAATGCATGGTTTATAGGTACCATGATCATTTTGAGACTGTCCTCCCAAGAAAAATGACTGCATCAGTCAATTCAGCAAATGCCCCAAAACAACATGTATTTACTGAATGTTTAAGTGACAAATCCCACTAGCGGCTATAAGAATTATGAAATAGAGTGACGTTGGTATAAAGCCACAAAGTCCACAGAGAAAGTAGGTAGAAGTGATTGGTAGGGATGCACCAATACCGATACTCGACTGGATATTGGGCCGATACTGACTCATATAGCTATCTACTCAATTCAAGTCTATGTTTATATACTAAATACATTATATACTGGATTTGGAATTTGAAGATTGAAGATTTTTTTACCAAGTTGCTACGATTAGTATGATTTATTATTTGAATAATAAATAACAATTCAGTAAATTTATATCTAGGTATTTATTTGTTATGTTTTGTTTTCCAAACTTAAGAAAGCAATGTTTAATTCAAGTCTGATGTTGCCTTACACATAGAATGGTCCCAGTCACTTCCACACAGTGAGGCATACAGCTTATTAATTAAACGCTGGTATCGGATTGGCACTCAGTATCGGCTGATATCCAAAGCCCAGGTATCGCTATCCCTCGGTGCATCCCTAGTGATTGGACGGGAAAATTATGGACTTCTACACGGTAGACTTCTGTTTGCTTCCAGTTTCCTACAGTCACATTCATTTCTTTGAACCTTTTTAACCGTTTCCTAACCTTGCAATGACTTATTTTAATCCAAACCGGGATATTTCCCTAACCATATTGTTCAAACCATAACATAACGATCAGATCAGAAAATGTTTTAATATTTGCACGTGTGCAAACGGTGATTTGTTACAGTTTTGGGAGTCACTGTCAAAAGATTTCATTCTGATAGACCTTTAAAAATCACGCATTTTGTTGTTTAATTTAAAGGACTTGTTGCCTAATTTTGAAGTAATAAATTAAGTAGAAGTATATGTGAAAGATGCATGTATTCATCAGCAGGGAAAATAAGCTGCCTGGGAGTAATAGGTAGCTCAGGATGTAGGTTAAGTGTAAAGTGGTTGGTAGGTTTCCATTTAGCCAAAATGGCTCGGCTCAACAGTGGCCTAAATCTGGTACAACTGAACCCTTTTTCCATGGACCGGCTGGGCTTGACTCGGCTTGACTTAGCTTGACTTGGTTTGACTCTGCACGTCAGCCCAGCACGGCAGGGATTTGCATCTCCATTGCAACAGGGCTACCCGCTTGGAACTAGTGGTCAAAGGTGCGGCTGTAAAACGGTGGATGAATACATTTCATTTCATATATATATTTTTCACAATAAAAGTCCCCCATTATTTTGTTATTTAAAAGCTTTTATTATGAAACAGCAAAATCAGGAAAGGTTGGGTTTTCATCAGCAGTAACTTAACACGATTCCTACAGCTGAAAGCAAAATTGTAAAACAAAGCAGATATCTGAAAGTACAAACAGTGACGCCGGAGAGAATCTAAACTTCAAACCACAGAGATTTGATTAGAGGTTACAAACGCTGAAGAGAGAGCTGAGCACACAACATCTTTCTCTCTGGTCTCTTGCACAGACATGAGTTGAGTCTCGCAATACACGCTTGCTTTAGGGGGAGAAGGGGGGTCGTCAGGTGTTGGCCGCGGTGCGGCACAAGTCGGCACGGCCAAAAGTGCCAATAGAAAAGCCCTACTGGTTGCCTGACTTTGGCCAGATTTGTGACGAGTGCCCTGCCAAAATCAGCCAAAATTGGGCCAATGCCACGAGTTGACACTTGCCCAAATCTAGCTTGCGTGCTGCTATCTGAAACAGATTCTCAGCCTAAATCAGCCAAAGTCCGCATCCCCAAAACCCAGCCAAATCTGGCAGCCATATATGGAGCAGAGCCGACTGACACTCAGTCCTCCATCGCCAGAACACCTCTGTGTGTGCCAACACTCAGCTGCAATCGGCTTCCTGGATACAGTTAAAAAACTGTGTTGTGTTAGCAGTTACTGAAGTCAGTGATGCATCAGATAATAAGGAATTCCTCTGGAGTGTCATGTTGAGTATATACTGGCCTTGAAGCCAGTAATATTGCACTACTGAGTATTTTTTATAAGAAAAAGTGAAAGCACTGTAAAGGTAACAGGTAGTTTTCAGTGAGGAAATTCAAATGAAATCTTCATTATAGCATATTTAACACACCAGCATAGCATAAAGCATAGAGTCAATTGTTGAGTACCACAGAGGAAAATAAGGCTATTTATGGAATGCACTTTACAACATTTAACTCATATTATTTTCTGTCTCCCATTGCCAAAAGCGTGAAAGAAAATGTGTCAGGGACGAAACCAATTTTTCATTTCAACATCAGAAAGAATACTTGGAAAGGAGCAAAAGGTTGACTGACAGCTCATTGAGTGATTCTCAGAATAGTAACACATTTCTTGTTAAAAAGATGGTGTAATTAAATTTTTAGAAAAACAGTCTATGAAAGAATCTACAAAGTTAAAGTCAGGTGATCGTTAGTTGAGTCGGCTGTCTGCTCATTAGCTTTCAAAAAATCTAAAAGCAAAACTAAAAGAAGTCCTGTGAGGGCAAGCATTAAGCAGACTCTGTTTACAAATCTTTGATGGATTGCTCTCTCTGTGGCCCTCGGTCTCTCGTTGTCTCTTCTCTGCATATCAACTGGTTTTCTGAGGGTATGAACTTTTTTTTTCTGGGCGGAGAAAACTCAATAAATAATTAGAGACCGAATCAAATGACCTGGATTAGATTTGAGGATATCATCTGGTCAAACCGCAGCATCAGACAAAATTAATTAGAAAGATTAGAATGTCTGTGTGTGTTATCTAAACAAACTGGCGGAGAGGAGAATAAAACCTGACCCGAGCGCCCTGAAACGAGTAGAAATTCACACACACTCCCTTTTGGTTTCCTGGGATGTAACTCACACTAGCCTGTGGTAGAACGCTGACGTATGACTGCCATCCGGGTTAAAACGACCCCTTTCTGTTAAAGCCATTTAGGAAATAGCCTCACCCTGGTCTGTCTCTCAAACCCTTGAGGGTGGCTGTCGCTTGACATTTTGAGGGCAGGCTGGCATTGATTTGTTAGCCACGAGGGAACAACAGACACAGTTAGAAACGTCTCCCTCTGTTAAGCATCATTGGTCATTATAGCCATCAGCGTGATTTAGCTTCCTCCTCCTGCTCACAAAGTGCTGCTTTGCCCGAGGATGACAGGATCACAGATATGTTGTGTTTTGTGAGACGGCAACATAACACACAATACACAAATTAGAGATTTTACGATACCATTTTTTCCTTTCCGATAACTGGATTTGCGGTATTGGCCGATACCGAGTACCGATACCAGCATGATAAAATATATATATTTATATATATTTATTATTATTATCATCATTATTATTATTTAACAGCTGTTTACTACTGACAATGTATGGATGTCAGATGATGTACTTTTGTAGGTTCTAACTGAATCTCCTGCTTCACTGTTTGTACATTCAAATATCTGCCTTATTGTACTGTTTTGCTTTCAGCTGCATAGGAGTCGTGTTAAGTTGCTGCTGATAAAAAACATTTTCTGATTTTGCTGATTCATAATAACAGCTTTTAAATAACAAAATAACGGGGGGACTTTTATTGTGAAGAAGGAAATGAAATGTGTACATCACTGTTTTACAGCTGCTTCTTTGACCACTAGTCACAACCACGGTTACACACACACCCTCAAGCAGGTAGCCCTGTTGTAATTGAGATGTAAATCCCTGCCGTGCTTGGCCGACGCGCCGAGTCATGTATGGAAAAACCCTACAAGACATGGGAACTTGGCTTGTGTCTTGAGGAGTTGTAGCATTTAAGCCTGGTTTATGATCGCCGTAGTGAAGCCGGCGCGAGGTGCGCGCGCCAGAAAATTACATCATCACAGCTTTCGCGTGGTGCGCGAAGGCTCCGCAAGTTGTCGCGGTGGTTTGTCGTGCACCTCTGTATTTTTGTAATCATGCGCCGCCTGCGCAAGCTGCGGTTTTCGCTTCAACATGAATGCCTTCGAGGGAAGACTGGCCGAGCAGGTTGTCCTGTAGAGACATCTCTACAACTGTTCATTGAGAGGTCACAGGGACAGTCACATGTCATTAAACACTTGGAGAGAAAAGAAGAGGCTTTTTGCAGCAGGCTGTGAAAGAATATGAGAGATCGTTTTGTAAAAGGAAAGAGGAAAGAGTGGCGATTTATAGTAATTTTGACTTGGATGTAAGCAACGGTAATAATTACAGTACACAAATGCAATGTTTGGCAGTACATACGTGTTTACTACTGTTGCCAGGCAGCCTGCTTTCCTTTACGGTAACACTCGTTGACTTCTTGCTTATCCACAGAATGTTTTTGTTTGTATGCCTCCTGGCGTTTCAGAGCATATTGCAACAAACATAAACGCCTCTGTACATGCTTGTATTGCGCAATGCCATCTACGGAGACCCGCGTCACTGTGTCTTGCGCAAGTATAAACAAAGCTTTATTCACCAGCGACAGCCTAAACTGTACACACACTGCACTGCTACGCTCACAGCTAGTTACGGTTGACTTCATCTCACCGTCACTCTGTTACACACGCGCTCCCTCGCTCTCTCTGTACCTCTTTCTCTCGAATGCAAACAACGACATTCGCTAACGTTAAGTACACAACATACACACTTATTACTACGGAGTTATTCCTTAAAGGAGTTCGCTACTTCTATAACACATTTTAGTTTAAAAAACATCTTAAAGATACATAAATCCCCAATGCTTTGGCCTGGCGGGGAGTCAACTCAGGCCTGGCGGGCCACCGGTCTAGGCTGGCAGAAACCCTGGTATCGGATCGGTGCATAGACTGGCGTACTCGCCGATACCCGATCCCGAATTTTGGGCAGTATCGGACGCATTTCTGATACTGGTATCGGTATCTGAACAACTCTAACACAAACCAGCGGCGTGCACAACTCATCGATGCATACTGCTGTGTGATAATCTGAGAAACTAACATGCGCACTCGGAATAATGCGTTGAGCTATTCCAGATGAATATTCCAAAGGAAGATGTGAGGGACGCATTGTGAAACTGTGAGAACAAAGTAGCAGACCACCACCTGCAGAGCCCTGACAGGCAGCAGTCAATCATGGGTGTGATAGATGAAGGTGGGTGCATTTTGCCTCCCCCACCCCCCGATCTACATCAGCTTTCAAAGAACCATTAGAGACAGAGATAGGTGTGAAGGCAGTCACCTACCTCTCTCATCCATTTACAGACAATTTCTCAATAATGGAAAACAATATTACTTTTTGTGGAGCGAAGAGAGGAAGAAAGGAATAATGAATAGATGTAAAGTAGGAAGGGAACACGGAGTCACTGCTGTCAAAACATATCTGTGAGCATCAAGCTATTGATATTTATGCTCGAATGCAGAATGAAGGCAGATATTGGATTTACGAGGTGCGCACACGCAGTCGTCAGTTCTCACATTTAAAATGAATGAGAGGCTAGAGGTGTAATAGAAGAAATAGGGAGTGTTTTGGCTTACACAAAAGAGCTGGGGAACATATGAATTCTTTAGAGCAGCGGTTGCTTGTTTGTTTCTTTTTCTTTGATGGAGCGCCCTTCTCAAGTAATATTAGGTTTTGCTTGGATGAGAGTAAGCTCAGAACAAGAGCGGGAACTGACGCAACAACATGATTCTGGTTTGAGACTCACGTAGTTGCACAGCGGACTGATCCATTAGGTCACCCTACATCAATCATTTCACAAGAGAAAGGTCATCACACGTCTTTGTCAGTGTATTTACCGTGGAACATCGCTGATTTGAGTCCAGCCATGCTCTTAAACCATCAGCGTTTTATATTGTGGGCGCTTTTGATGGAGGGAATAGAGGCTGTTTTCAGAGAGTGTTGTATGAAATGAACATCTTTTGTAAAGAAAGACCTCTGAGGCAGAGGTTGGTTGTGCTTTGCTCGCAGCAATTTGGGACCTCTTGATCTTTTATATGTGTTTGTGTGTGTGTGTGGGCGTTTGTGTGTGTATGCGTGTTGTACTTGAATAAATGTCCTTCCTCGTATGTTTTGCAAAAACCCCGACATACAAAGTGTTTTGCTGTTTGTGGCTTTTGCACAAATTTAGTATGCGTTGAATGGCCACATAGAACAACTACCGGAGATATGATTTAAATTGCCATATAATAGCCTATATTTGGCAGAACTTGAAAATCAGTTGATGAAACGAACTTATGAAAAAAGTGGTCTGAAAAAAATAAAATAAAAGGCTCGTCGGCCCGATTTCCGTGTTTCGTCAAATTCAAAATAGTGTTTTGTGGCTCGTAGGGCTGTAGCCTACCGATTACTGAATAGTTTGAAGCTTAACGTTGACATTAAAATTATTATTATCAATACCTTACCGAAACATTGCATGCAGTCCAGCTTCTCTTCCCCTCTCTGTCTCCCTGTCCCTCTCTCTTAAGCAAGCCAACATTCACAGCGAGGGCGGCGCCACGCTCCTCGTCTCTGTAATTTTCTCAGTGCGAAGTCCAAAAGTCAAAATGTATTGAAGAAACATAGATGAAATCATTATGTATATCATCATTATAGTGGCTTGCTCCGAGGCGCTTTGTTTGTTTCGCTCAGGTGGCTGTGTGTGAAGACCGGACAGCCAGCGGACCGTTAAGAGATATTCACTGAATTTGACAAAAAGTGTATTGGATTAGAAGCACAGTGGATCGGAGGCATTTAACCTTTTGTATGAGGTTATATAAGTTGTCCATGCTATTAATGAATGAATTTGGCATATTTCCCAATGGACATTTTGACCGTTGATTATTTAATCTGCCAGATAAACTACACGTGAAAAAAGCCGGCATATGCAGGCTAACGTAAACCCTGATAAAAATTGTATTATTTTACAGGTATTTTGTCATAGCCTACTGGCAATCCATCCCAGAGTTGTTGGGAAAGCACCAAAGTAGTTGACCGATCACCTGAATTATCAAATCGACTGCCCAACATTGCCATCCATAGAGCCATGCCGCTAGCGTGGCTTAAAATCCATATTCGTTGGAACCCCGTCTCTCCCACAAATGGCTGCTAGGTGACCCAGCATGTGTGATACATTTCCGTTAATCCCCAAATCCTCCGAGCTGAAGTCGGCCTAGCTCTGAGACATAATGCCCAAATCTGTGCAGGACAAGATGGGAATTGGCTTTTCCACTGTTGCTCCCACAGGATGGGAATGGGACACACAAGCAAATCTCACTAACCCACCCTGGGAAGTGTCCTATTACCATTATTTCACTGTGAGCCGCTGACCTTGTAGCGTACTCCATCAGACCAATAATGGGCTGCTCTGTTTGGAATAGATCCAGGGGGTCCCTCATTCAGGATTAACACCTTCTCAACTTCAGCGCTAATTACTCCAGTGTGTCATCATCACCGGGGAAAGTGTGCGATGAGGGAGTTGATAGAGGTTGTTGAAATGAGGCAATGAGGGAACACTCAAATTCTCAACTCCTGCAAAAAGTCTTTGGGACTCTTTGTTTCTCTGTGTGCCTCTCAGCCCCTTTTTCTCTCTGTCTCTCAGCCTGGTCTGTTCCTCTGTCGATAAGAAGCTCATAATGTTGTTCCTCATTGGAAGTCAGATTTTTTTTTTTTATCTATTTGATTTCGCTTTGGACAATTTAGCAAATCTAAGAGAGACCCTTTTCTGCCATACACGTACAAAGACGCTGGTGGTAGAGGAGCCAGCGTGCGATAGTGGAAAAAGCACTCAATCATTTTACTTCAGTAGAGTTAGGATATTATTACTGAAAATGTACTTCACTGCTTACTGTAAGTAGAAGTTACACTACTGGTTAAGTCAAAGGTTCAGAAAGGAAAGAATTTACTCTTCTATGAAAACAACAAAAACTCTATCCAATCAGGAGTGTAACTTCTTTTTAGCCACACTAGCGATGTGCAGCTCTAGGGTTGGCAATGACAGTTTATCGGTCCACCACTTTGGTCCAGATTCAAATATCTCAACAACTATGGGATAAATGAAATTTCCACCAGGCTTGCAATACAAGATTTGTCAAGTATTTAATACTCTTATCAACATGGGAGTCGGCAAATATGCTGCTTTATGCAAATGTATGTACTGTATATATTTATTATTGGAAATCGATTAACAACGCAAAACAATGACAAATATTGTCAGTGTGCTGACTTGACTATGACTTGCCCAAAACTGCGTGGGATTATCATAAAGTGGGCATGTCTCTAAAGGGGAGACTCGTGGGTACCCATAGAACCCATTTTCATTCACATATCTTGAGGTCAGAGGTCAAGGGACCCCTTTTTGAAAATGGCCTTTGCTGTTTCTCCTTGCCAAAATTTAGCGCAAATTTGGAACGTTATTTATTTATTATTTTTTTAAACTTTATTTTTTTCAACATTGTTTTCATATATGCAATTTACAGTTCATAATTACAAAAAGTATTTAACACATTTTTAAGTAATGAGCTTAGAAACAAACAAAACAAGATGTACACAAAAGAAAACATCAACATTAGATATTATAAAAATAATAAAAAAATAAGTAGAAAAAAAATAAATATATATATACAACTATATATATATATATATATATATATATATATATATATATATATATATATATATATATATATATATATAATATCTTGGAGCGTTATTTAACGTCCTAGTATGACATTGTTGGTACCAATGGATTCCTTAGGTTTTTCTAGTTTCATATGATGCCAGTATCTTCACTCTACCTTTAAAACTGAGTAAAAACTAATTTGTATTAACGCGTTATTATTGTGTTAACTTTGATAACTCTAATACCAACACATAAAACAGTCCACTGATGATTAGTATATATTACATACTGTATTGAATTAGTATGTAGTATGGCAAAAAAAAAGTCTGGTAGACATGGAATGAGTCAGAAACATAATTTCATAATCTTGTCCCTCTACTGTCATCTCTAAAATAAATCTACTAGAAATGTAAAAACATGTTTGAAGAGGGCTTTCAGAGTTTATCTTTGAACATCGCAAGTGCCTGGAAGTTACAGCTCCAGTGTCTTGTTGAATATACAGTCATTTCCATTTTATTGCTGGAGAACAGAAAGTGAGCGTAAGCTAGCCGGTTCATTATGCCGCTCCAGATGAAACGCAGAGATGGAAAATACATTTGTACATTTGCTCTCTGTGGAGAAAAGAAGCCTCTACGTATGTTTCAATGGATGACTTATTTTATCAGTTGAAGAGTCTTTTCTTTTAAGTTGCTTCTAGCATCAAACATCAATTCATGTGCTGCAAAGTAGCTAGCACTTCAGAGAGCTACAGTTGTACTCATTTTTTAAACAATGCTGTCTACTTTCGCATGTCTTATTAGTCTAGGAACATCGTATTGAAGATGAACTGTGTCAGCAGCAGTGCTTTTTTACTGTTTAGAAAAAAAGGATTCGTCAGGAGCCTTTTAACGGGAGGAATTGTAAAGTGCTCTCTTTGATGTGTTGGGAGGAAGAGTGTTTATTATGAAAGGAAACCAAAGGCTTCATTTTAGTGCTGAATTTCACACTTTGGCAAGACTCACTGTAACAACCTGTAATATGGTAGACTGTCCGTAAGATTATGTTGATATCTTTCTGTTTCTCTGAGTGACTCTGACTTCCTGCTAATGAATTAAATGTCAGGTCAAACCTCACAGGTATCAGCATCTAACTGATGTTGCAGGAGTAGTTACATGCCACTTTCACTTCCAGGAACGACTCTATTAAGATCATGGTCATGATCTGTATTGTATTTCGAAGCGGCCTCGTTCGCCATTCTCTTTGTTAAGGGCTCTTTATTTTTCCGAGGGCAGTAGGTGTAGCATCCGTTGCTGTATTTAGGTCAGTGGTGTTTTCATACGGAATCAGTAATTGGATGTACACAGAAAGCCACACTAAAGTGTTTTGTAGCGCTCCTTTTGTTCGACTTTGACCGCGAAGATGAAAACATTTTATCATCTTTAAACTCCTCAGATTTCTTGCGTAAGAGAATGTAGAAATGGAGCGTCTGAGGCAGAAGTAAGAAAACACCAAAGACACTAAGATCTTTACTGAATCAGAGTACTTGAGCACCACTCTTCTTGTACTTCCTTTCCTCTTATTCCCCCTTTTTCTCAGATTCGTATCCCACGTGCAAGCCTTGTCTTTGTGTCAGGTATTTTCACAAGTTGTATGAAATGCGCCATTTGGATTTATAGATATTGTTATTGGTATAGTGTACCTACTAATGACTAATGATGCTTACCAAAGACCCTTTTTGTCAACTAGTAATTGCTGCTAATTTCATTTAGAAAGCTTGAAAATCAATATGTATTATTAATTTAATATTTATTATTCGGTTCAAAAGTTTTTTTTTCCTTGCACTTGAATGTCAAACCTTTGAATTTACGTTTGACATTTTGGGGTAAAATGCTTATTTATATATTAAGCGAGTCATGGTTAACCAGGAACAGTGTTGGTCCTTAATTTCGTTGTCGGGCTCGATCACCAGGTGATGGTGTTTCACATTTAGGCTGGCTTTACAGGGTGAAACTTTCACGCAACTAATAGGAGGGATAAGTTCATTTTATATTAGATAATGAAAGCCATAGGGAGTCACAACTAAAATTTAACTTAGCTTAAAACAAAGCAATATATTGACTTACTCTACTGCGCAAGAATGTTTTTATTCCTGTATATGTTTGTCCTTCACATGAGTTGTCAAGTGTCTGACGCTTGCTTTGGGACCGGTGAGTATATTTCCTTCAATATTAATGTACTCCGCTGAGAAATTATATTATGAGCTCTCAAATGCATATTGTAATCCTTTCTGTCTTTTTCTCTCTGATATTTCACAATAACTATTATTCCAGAATTTGCTATTATTTCCTTTGGGATATCTCTCACCGATATCGTTCAAAACGCCATATTGACATGCCTGGTGTGAAAGCTTAGCGAAGGGTCAATTTGGGGTTCATTGTTGTGCCCAAAGACATTTTGACTTGTGGACAGGAGGAAGCTGGGGATTGAACCACCAATCCTGTGATAGGACAAACTGAGCCACAACCACTGCTGATTATTTGCTTCGCTGAGTGTTAGATTAGAAGATCAATACCACTCTCATATCTGTCCTGTTAAATATGAAGCTATACAGTAGCTAGAAGACGGTTAGTTTCAAGTGGGCAAGAAAGCAAATAAGTTTCCCGTTTTCCCAAAACATTGAACTGTTCCTTTAGTCCTTTTGTCAAAGTAAAACCTTGCTTTATATGCATAAGCCCTACAATAAATAATACCTTTGTGAAGCTTATAGATGTATAAGCTTCGTAAAGGTAGAAAACAGTGCAGAACTATTGTATTCTAAGGTGCTCATATTTTTATATAATTGAATGTATTTGTGGACATGACACAAATCCAAAAGCATTGACAGAAAGAACAAATCTGACCACACTTATAATACAACTCACGTCCATACAGTGGTTTCAGCTTGGTTCAATACGTGGCCATGTTATGATCAATATGTGTGATCACTACCAGAAATGATTCTGGGTTAGTTGTTATTTAGTTAGGTCAATGTTGACTGATGACGGTTGATTGTCATTTTTTAATCAGAAATGCAAAAAAAATCTTCTCAAATATAAATATTCTCTGGTTTTCTTATTCCTCTATGATAGTAAACTCAATACATTTGGGTTTTGAACTGTTAGTAGGACACAACAAGCTTTTTGAATACATCAGGAAAATGTGATGGGACATTTTTCACTATTTTCTCATTATATTAAAGGCCAAATGATTAATCGATTAATGGAGACAACCGGCAGTTTAATCAATAATGAAAATTATGATACATGATATTGTGAGATTGTGTTGAGATTATTTTGTCAACTGCTGTTTCCAATGTCGAGACTGAACTTTAAGATTCAATTAAAAAGTAATATTTTTATGCAAAAAAAAATCTAAACATATAGGTAGGGCTGCAACTAATGATTATCCCCTTTTGTCAATCTGTTGATTATTTTCTCGATTAATCGATTAGTTGTTTGGGCTATAAAATGTCAGTAAATGGTGACCAACGACTCAAAGTAGTTGCCAAATAATTTAGTTGACAACTAATCGATTAACCGTTGCAGCTCTACGTGTCGTAATCATTTTTCTTTTCCATGAAATAGTTTTTCTGTAAATGTTGGCTAATCAGACTGCAGGAGGAGGCTGAAGTCCCACTCTGACGTTCTTCTCTCTCTCTTGTACTCCCCGAACACCGTGCCTATAGATTACCACATGTCCTTCACCCCGCCTGTTTTGACCTTCCTTTCGTTGTTTATTCTCTTGTTCATCTCAAGAGAGAGACTCCATGATAGCATTTCTGATTGAGCAGATACAGTATTGGCTGTGAATAAAAAGTAGTGTATTCTCTTTCTACTATAGACTAACGGGAATGCAGATAATGCTGCACATGTGCATTTTTCAGCATATTATTTATGCATGTATATTTCTTTGCTTGCCTCGCAATATATACACCGTTGTCCTTCAAAAAGAGGAGTAAATGAATATACAAATAGATGTGAAAGTCATAACGCAGCAGCTAACATACTAGGTGTATAATGAGGTTGATTTGGTCCCGAGTGCAGCAGCGCCCTCCGTTTGACTGAAGTAATTGTGGCTCATTTAGTTTGTTTATATTGTTGGCTGTGTCACTTCCCTGCTGAGTAAAGTGGACATCAGCCCCTGTTTGAATTTACATTACCTACCAGTTAGTTAGTAATACAGCTCATGCTCGGGCTGGAATGCTAAAACGGCAGAAAAGAATCACCCTCGTTAGATAACCAAAATAGAGTTAGCTTTAAAAGAGATGTGGTTTTTTGAGGCTATTTAAAGAGAGAGTAGTGGAAGACGTTCTGGCTGCCAAAGAGACTTGTGTCTTTTAGATGTATGACCCGCAGCTGATTTCCCCTTGTGTCCAATATGGGGATACAACTGTGGTTGGCTTAGCAATCAAGATTTACTCTCCAGAAAACATATGGGATTAACCCAGTTTTTAGTTTGAATTTCAAAGGTTCCCCGAAGAGGATAAAGCCCATGAGAATGATCATGAATGTCATATTTCCTTGCTGTTTGAAGGGAATGCCTCTTTTTTTGGGGAGCAACGACGGATGTTGCACAGAAAAATGTAATCGTCATCCGGCTTGTACTGGGGGCCTACACACAAAAACCTTGACAAAACCTTTTGTCAACCTTTTCAGCTTCTCTTTCAAGCTGTCCTTTTTGTAACTATTTTCATTGCTTTCCAGATGATCAAACAAGCGCAACATCACAAATGCCTTTGAGGAAAAGATTGTCCAAAAGTGTGCAATTCATTGGGTCTCGCCCTCTACGGCGTTGTGTTGTCACGATACCAACATTATGACTTTGATACGATACTCTGCCTAAATATCTCGATACGGATACGGAAACGATACCACTTCCAAAAATCTAAAACATCAGGAAAAGTAATGGAATCATTTTTTTTTTTTTTTATTAATAAATTGTTAAAATGTATAAATTAAAAAAAATTAAATGATATGCAGAAATGTGATTTCCCCTATATCCTATACTAGTTTGTGATTTCTTTGAGGGTTCACTTTATATTTGCATATAGTTTTTGTATTTATATTTGATAATAACCACACATTTACATTTTATCTCAATTATTAATTATTTTTTTCTTATAACTTCTCTATGTTTGAATATATTTTTATTCTAGAATGGCACAACTTTAATTCCATTATATAGTCACTATAGTATTTCTGATTCTAATATCACTCATTAAACAGTGTTTATTATGGCTGTTTTGTAAAGCAGCTCCCTCGCCGGCGCATCAGTAACAGTTACGGTGGAGAATGGTACTGCAGCACGGTAAACGGCGAGAGGCTTCCAAAACAAAAACCCACAAAATGAAAATAAATTAAGACGAAGTTATGTGAGAAGTTGATGAAAGAAAAGCTGCTAAAATCAGGAAGACACCGCAGTAACTGTAGAAAAAGCTGTGTTGTGTCAAAGTGGTGTGAAGAGAGAGAAGAGTCACTCTTGACCGGACTGCTTTTCCTCTCGTCCATTTCACGTTACAGAGACAAAAACGGTAAAATAATACTTAAACATGCTCTCTTTGGTGTATTATTTGTTTGCTGAATTACAGGAAAGGCTTGGATAGATTTAGAAAAGATGGTGAATCTAATTTTATCTGTACATTTGGTCAGTAATTGGAGCCGTGCTGTTAGTTTCCTTGTTTTTTTTCTGTTCTGCTAGTTCTGCTGATACAGACATCAGCTCAGAGAGAGACTGTGCAGCCGGTGAGCGGTTCATGATCTGCTTTAATCTTCTTCTCAACCTCATTTGTTGACTCCATCCTTCTGGTTATCACTACAGTTAATTGTTTTACTGCTTACTCCCACCAGCAGCAAAGTTATAAGTGCCTGCTCCCGTGGGATCCCACTCTTAAATCTTAAAGTATCGGTACTAATAAAAACAGGGTATTGTCCCGTTTATAACGGCAGGGTATTGCGATACCTTTCTAGTATCTAGTATACTGTGCAACACTCATATGGCAGCAGGCTTTTCGTCCCGATCTTGAGTGTGACCATTCAGAACAACTATTTGCTCTTTGATGTGGTCTGATGACATGTTGTACAAACTAGTCTGTTTTGAGCACACCCCTTCTTTAGTTCCCTCTCTTCATTGTATGGTTCAATTACCACAAACTCAATCAGTTTTTTTGAGAAATCGAAATTAATTGTGAGGGATGTCACACCATTGGAAGTGTTGGAAGTCTTTTATTAACTAGACGTCTGCTTGACTTTCCCTTTATAGCGCCTTTTTATTGGCACTCTAGCCACAGCCTGTGGTCTCAGTCACGCTGCTCCGTCTGTCTAACGTTGGTTTTCATGCACCACTAAAACCAACAAACTACCATCGGCACATGTTGAAATACCTCATTAAATATAGGAGGTCCCTTTTATGCCCTTGTTAGCTTATTACGCACTGTGGATAAATGGAGAGCCCGGGCTACACCGAGAGCACGGGAGCAACCGCCGTCACAGACTGTTTGAAGTTTGAAGAAATGCAGTTGTGGTGGTGGTGGAGGAATCATCTTCTGAATTTTCGTCTTCAAAGAAAAGAAACATCAGACTTTTAAAGAGGCCGAAAAAATGAAGACGTCTCCAGCCGAGAGAAGAGAGGGAGGAAGAGTAAAAGAAAATGTTTCTGACTGTAGTATCGCTGCTCAGCGTTCTACTGAACTCTTATTGTACCCTGCGTGACGCTACACATGCAATGCAGACAAACACATGCTTTACGTGCGTATATCTCAAGGGATTAAGGAACAGGCCTTAGACGTACAGTAAATAGACACGCGGCATGCTCTCTTCTCTTTCTTTCCTTTGGTGATGGCAGGAGTGTGAAACCTCAAACAACCTCTCCTCCCCTCTAACACTCCCCTCTCGACTTCATCTCCACAGCTCCTCTCTGGATTTGTAACATTTATTGGGCTTCACAGGAAGCCTGCTGGGCCCGCTACAATACAGACATGCTCAGTGAGGTCGTGGGAGCGTTTGGTACAGCCTCTGTTGTCTGTGGGAGAAGAGGGAGGAGAGCGGAGGGAATTGTGACTATGATTCCCACATTCTGCTTAAAGCCACTGATCCGTTTATAATATATTTCATCTTATGCTATATATATATATATATATATATACGTCCCATTTTGTTTTGCCTCCCAAATGAGCAGTCTTTTAAGGGCTAATTAGCATAATTGGCTTCCAACTTTGTTAATTTCCCTTCAGTAAGAGTTGAAAAGAGGAGCAAAATGATTTGTTAAAGAGAGAAAGTTGGAAAGGAGGAGGAAAAAACAGAAAAGCAGCAGACTGCGATACCAGTTTCTGACCTTATATATACTGTATATATATAAAGTGAAAGAAGAAAAGATAAATAAGAAGTGGAAAACGACAATTTCATCCTGCCAGTTTTTTTTTTTTGTTACTCCATTCCTATCTGGAAATATCGTAAAGGCTGAGTTCCTCATAAACTGTGTGAGAGCATCTATTATTGATGCTCTGTCTGTGGCTGTGGTCCTATTGCAGAGGCCCTTTGGGGGACAGCACATCTCCTCACAGGAATGAGAGCAAGCTTTTTACTCATTCTCAGCAGTACATTCCCCAATCCTTAGTAGTGCTGTGCGATGTGTCTGAGGCTTCCCTGCCTTTGTTGCAGTGCTTTTTTTTCTGTCTGAAACATTATTGATGTGCTTGAATTATTGAGGATATTACAGAGCAATTGACCTATATCACTGACCCCGTTGTCTGCATGCCAGTTAGGGTTGGCCGATCGTTCGTATTTTCATATCGTCCAATCGTGGTTACTCGAGATCGTCAATAGGCAGTGTCCGAAATTCACTTTTTGACTCACCGGCCAAGGGGACTGGTGGATGAAAAAATCCACCGGCCAAGCATATTTTTTACCAGCCAAGATAATAAAGTGCCTTTTTGTGTCACATATACATTTGTTTCTGTACATTTAATTGAAATAATAATGTGTCATGTTGAAGAGAGCAAAATAATCTAATCATATTGACGTTTTATCAAATCAAGCCTGAATACTAGGTTTGGGCATGGCTATTTTTTCATACCTTCCTGACATTTCACTGGGTAAAGGCTACTATACAGCATATGATGGTATTTGTGTAAAAAAAAAAAAAAAAAGAAGCTGAGCAAAACTCGGATTGGCTTGTCACTAAAATGAGAATAGCTGGTCCACCTTAAAGGTCAGACCACCAGGGCCGTTGTTGTTAGCTTTGTGGCTAACCCCCTTCATGCTTAATCAGCAGGTAGCAAGAAAGACACAGGAACTTGGCTTGTGTCTTGAGGAGTTGTAGCATTTATTCACCGACAGTCTGAACAGTACACACACTGCACTGCTATGTTCACAGCTATAATGTTACTGATAACTCAAACTCACCATCAGTTACACACACGCTCTCTCTCTCTCTCTCTCTCTCTCTCTCGGACATTCGTTAATGCTCGTCGTCACTCCAAAAAACACATGAACTTTCTAGTAAACAAACACAACGTGTGCCCGAAATGACATCAAAACGCGGTAGAGACTCTAAGTGTAACCAAGCATAGTTTTTTATTGCATGACAATTTTGATACAAACATTTACCCGCCAGTGTGGCGGATAACCTTCTGAGATTTACTCGCCAAGCGATAAATCTACCTGCATTTGGCGCTTGGTGGGTGTTAATTTTGTACCCCAAAGGCAACCCCTTTGAAATAGTCTAACCTTTATGCTTTCTGCAAGCAATACAGTTAAAGTTACGTAAAAAAACATTTTTAAAAGAGTGTGAACATTTTATTTTAAATATTGAAACATTAAAAGAATCGATTTAATAGCAATGTCCACTCAATTCAAACGTCTCCCTTTTAAAAGTCTGTGTGTCTGTGCATCTTGTTCCGTTTAACATTATTATCTTTAATATCACAATCCAAAATCATATCCATAACGTTAATTTAACGTAAAGTTTCAGTGAGCAGGTTATTGAGAACGGAGATGTGGGGTGTCAAATCCATGGAAAAGAGAAGAAGACACACTGGTTTCTTATCAAGGATTTAAAATTCACTCATCACTCTCGCTGATTAACGGGGCTCAGCGGACGGACATGCCGCTCCACCAGAAACATCTCTAAATGCACAGTAGGGCGCAGATTCTAGAGACACCGCAGTTCGGATAATAAGTTAGCGAAAATCTCCTTGATATCGGCGTAGGAAAAAACTATCTTTGATCATCCCTTTAATAGCCGATCTTAAAGGCACAAGCCTAATGCCAATTTGATCTGTTCGTAGAGTGATGTTTTATTTCATCATTCCAGTCTTTAATCTGTTCTGGTGTTCTTTTTTTACAGGAAGTAGTCCGGAAAAGGCTAAACAGCGAGGGGGAGCAACCAAACCAGAACGCTATGGGACCACAGTACCTCTGCTGCTGAAGGGCAAGGAGCGCAGACCTTTCTTCCAGCTCACAGCCGGGGTAAATACTCACATGGCCACTTAGCAGCACTAGTTCAATGCTAATAAGCTTGTTCAGACAGCTTGCCAGTGTGCTTCCAAGGGCTCAGCGAAGTACGGACATCTGGCTTGCTTGATTTTCTTCAGTAGAAAGTCCCTTCCTTAGCTCACCTTGTTTATCCTCTGTCGTTTCCCTGTTGTGGTTTCTGTCCTCGCTAGCTCCATCTCCTTTTCTTTGTTGAATATGATTTCGCTCCGTAGGCGATACATACTGTGAAATTACCTCCTGAAACTCGTCAGCTTTTCATCAGTTTTACAAGTCAGCATTGCACAAACCTGATGCTGCGAGAAAGATCCAACAGCGCGAAAGCAGCCATGTCATTTCTTTTCCTGCACCATAACATAAACTAGATTAAAAAGATGCATATACGTCAAATCAGCCCTCTCTGGACTCTCTAGACGTAGTGTTCTCAGGCAGGGAAGAAAACCATTCTGTCCCACCTACTACAGCTGGAAAACAAAATGTTTGAAATTCGGCATCCCCCACCACAACTTAAGGAACACTTTTCCAGAGGAGGGAAATGTGTAGGTGTTGAGTACTCCCCGAGCAATCAAACGTTTTTTTTTTTCCTGGTGCAGGGAAGTCACCATCTGAGAGAGTTGTTTTTTTTCCAGCCTTATGCTCCTCTCTCAAAGTCAGTCAGTAGAGAGGGGCAGTGAAGTTAATTGCATGACTACATGTCACATAGGAGTTAACTACATCAGATATGTTTGACCACCAGCTATTGCTGACATAAAACATTTATGTTTAGTATTTTTACACTAGGCTGACCCTCCCCATATTAAAGTGACTTCTAGGGCAGCTGGTGGTTATCTTACCGGAGGTTGCACTAAGACCTTGAACCTCCCCTGATAACAAATTGATATAGGTGCTCCTTGTGCCAATAGAAGGTTATGAAGCAGTCGTAAAGTATTGCAGAGTCATTACTTACAGTGACACCGACTCTCCACACACACACTTGCAGCCACACTTGCACAAAAAAAACATAGACACACTGACTCTCAGACAAAGCTGCAGAGTGACTGGCAAAGTATTAGCCTGAAGGCATCGGTCAGCAGACCTGAGAAATGTCACTGTGGAAGAGGACAGAGTACGTCTGAAATATCAACTGATGATGCAGAAATCTACATCTGTTCCTCACTGTGTACATGTCTCTCTGCAAGCTAGGATAGATTACATTTTTCATGTCTTTTTCTTGTTTTTTTTGTGTTCATGTTGTAAGAATGGTCTGAGGCCTCTGGCATGAATGCACTTTGCTTCTGTCCTGCTGCGAGGGCACTTCTTTACTCTGATAACTATTTTCTGAAAAAACATCAAGTCGTCTCAGAGTTGTTTGTTGGGAAATTGCCGTTTTGAGATTTGATTCAGGATTTAATCTCAAAATGACATTTTGACATTGTGAGGGAAATATCCTGGATCACCTTCATTTCCTGGCTTCTTGCAGCCATAAATCAGTGACACTGAAGTACTCACATCGTACAGTCATCACAGTTGCTCCTGCACCGAAATACAGTTTTTCTGCCAAAGAAACGTCACAACAATATTGAGATGCTGGACGAATACTGGACTCATGTTCTAGGTTAGGTAAGAAATACTGTCCATATCCAATATTTAGCATCATTTTTGCAGATAATGTCCTCTTCTGTATCAACTAGTTTTAACATAAAAGTGCAAATTTCAACGGCTTTTTCCACCATACATGTCATTAGCAACCCTAATCTGATTTCATGTTGTACAGGGGTAGTGTAAAGCGCTATCTTCGCCCCGGGCCATTCCATGCCGACCTAGAGCCGGTTGTGGCACCCCACTACAGAGGAAATATGCTTGGCGAGGGCCAGCCAGCGCTGAGGAGATTTCCCACGAGGGGATCCTCCCACACGGCCGCCGCCAAGTGGCCCTCCCTGACCCGTCAAGCGAGGCAAAAGTGCATCGCTGTAAAATAAAGGGGTGTGCTGGTTTTATAACGCAAGACAAAACGAGAGTGTCATTGTGAAATCGAATGCCGCACAATAATTATTTTATGTCGATTATCTTGTTTTCATAATAGTTGGAAGCCAAAATTGTAATTGTAATTGAAATTTGATTAATTGCACAGCCCTAATAGGTAGGACATTTGAATCCAGCACAAGAATGGTGGAATAACAGTGAAAACTACTATATAGAAAGGTGGTCATTGAATACGTTGAATGGCTATTGCATGAAAAATGTTGACCATAGTAACAAAATTGGGATTTGATTTCATGAAACTCTTAAGGATGTTAACGTACTTACTTGGACAGTATGGATAGAAAACGTGAGTTGAAACTTGTCCAATATACCTACTTTTGAGTCATGCACAGACTTGGGAAGTGTAGGATGTGGAAGCTTTCTTCCTGTTCCTCTAACACTATTGTGCTTTGCCACATCCTGCCTTGTACAAAAGGCCTGTGTTTCAAACTAAAGGTGAAGCTTCACACGAATGCTGATCCACCGGCAGGATGGGTGAGATCCGGGCACCACCTTAACACTGCCATCACTGTTTTGTGTTTCAGGGTTATCCTGCGTCACTCCAGCTGCTGGTACGTGCGGAAGGTGAGCAGCTGATCCTGTTGCTGGAGAAAAATGAGTGAGTTTTCCCTCTGATTTATTCAAATTCTCTCTCCATACTCATTGTGAGCACCAGGACAGAGGAATCTAGATATTTATTATGTTAATCGCACACAGAGCCAATAGATAAACCCACGCTCCCGGCTATGGCTGGGCTGAAGTTATGTATGCAAGAGAGGGAGAAGTTGTATGGGTCTGGGCTATGATATAGTGTATTCAAGGAGGGAGAAAATAATATGTCCCCCAGTGATTGGACTCTTTTATGGTTCAGTCTCTCTGAAGGGCCGAGAGATGAAAGCTGATAAAGAATAAGGAAGAGGAGAGCTCTGAGGACATGCTTGTTCTCCTCTGCTTTGCTTTTCCTCTCCTCTCATCACTCCACTCCCTTCCAGACTGCGGAAAATAACACAGTGAACTGTGGAACGAGGGGTGGGATCATTTGGAGTTCATAAATATGGAGATGCACACACATTCTCGCACACAAACGGTTCCATATAGAGAGGAAAAGATTGATTGTAAAGGCCAGGTTACATGTCCGGGGACATTTACAATCTCACAAGAATGATGGCATCGCTGTCTCAGGTCTTGTTTCTGCAATGTTTCTTACTCAGAGGGAGTGGAGACATAATATTTTACCCTGCTGCTTTGGGACACATATATTGACACTGGAATGATGGACTTGGCCCACATCTGGTCAGAATTCTATCACTTGTAACTCGAGAACAAACACTAATCGGGCCGCTGAGATTTTCTGGCTGCAGAACCTTAGTGGGAGTTGGGAAATTAAAAACAACTACGTTGTTGTTGTTGAAGTGATATTACGGCTATTGATTCACATATTTATTCTCTCTTTTACATCCATCTAAAACCCCTATTAGTACGATTTAAAAAAATGTATTTCAACCACCAGTCTATTATGTGAGCGGTAGGGATTTGTTACCAATTCCAGTGAAATTCAACGATTCTTGATACCATTCGATATCTCGGTAAAAAAACAAAAGTAAAATATTATATCCCATGTACTTCAACATCCACTCCTTTATTACTGTTTGCATACTGGTTTTTGTTAGGAAGTTAAACAGGTCACAATTCCCTCTTTTGTCTATTTTATATTGCTGTGAAAACGTCTCCTTCAAACAACTGGATTTATTCAAGTTTCTCGCCAAAAAATACATTTTACAAGATTACATTTGAACACATCATGATAACGTTAGAATTTACCTTTTGCCCAATACTAATTTTTACTGAATAGAGTAAATCAACGGCACCTCCTGTTATCGTTAGCTGTTAGCTCCGTGCAGGCCTGTTCTGCTTACCGGCTAACAGCTAACTAATATCCCTACTGAGCAGATACATTTATTGATTTATTATTAAACATTACATTGATAATGATGAAATACTCCTCCCCCTGTCTTATTTCCCCTCACCCAAAGCTCAAGGTACCCTGCCAACCCTCACTAACACAATTCCAATTACTTGCCAAACAAACAAAAAAACAAAAAAAATGCTATATATATAATGTCCCTGTCCAGAAATGACACACTCCCTAGAAAAAATATGTCCTGACTGACCCTTCCATTGCCCGTTCTCCACGTGATCTCTAGTGACCTCGGCTTCAGCTGTGAGTCATCCGTCACCAGCCTGAGGCCCGGGAGCATGCTGCCATTCCCATCCGGCCTGTTCTCTGTCAGGCCAGATGTGTCCTCTGATATCGCATCACCAGTTCAGCCAACTCCGAACAGGTGGTCTCTGACCTCTACGTGAGTCTGTTTTGTCGAGGCTGTGACCGTTCAGTCTGGAGCAGGAGGAGAGATACGGCCACATCAAAGGAAAATGTAGAGGATGTCGCGATGCCTTTTAGTTTTTCTGAATTATCTTCAGTAATGTTTTCCAAGCTGGCAACAGTGAGTGCTGCTCCGATATGTCATTTTCCTACATTAAATATTTGCACATTGCACACACCGAGTACATTGAAGTTGGATGGACCAATCCCACGTCGCTGACATGTGCTTGACAGTTCAATTGCTCAGCATTAATAAAAATGGTTCCTTTTAGCGTTTGAATGGCAGTTTTCCTCCAGCAAGAACAAAATATGGAAGTTTAAAGGCGGTTTTCATAATAACAGCACTTTAGAGGGGTGGTACGCAAATTTATTTTTTTAACCCAAAGCTGCCCTCCTGGCTTCACTCGGTGACACATGTTCACAGTGTGGATATTCTTCATAGCAGTGTTTTATTTTTTCTTGACGCTCTTAAGTTCATGTTTAATGCTGCAAAGCTGCATGGAATATGTTCGTATTTTAATGGAGCTCAATGGGGAGCACAGGGGTCAGGTTTTACCAATTTTGTTCCATAAAATTTGTCTTGATTGGATACTGAGATACTTGAGCATCAGTTTGTGACATTGTACCTACAGCAACAACAAATTCTCATCATATATGAAGAGATATGTTGAATATTTTAATTAAACCGTAAACCTCATTTGTGCATGCGGAGCAGAAATTGCTTCCTAGCGATGACGCTGTTCTGCTCGCGGATACTGTTCTTTGCGCTCGCATCATGTGCACGCACCTGTTTTTTTTATGTGCTTCAGACTAATTAAATGTCATACCGGTGAGTGTGCACAGCATGGTTCACGCTAGACTCTTTTTTTTGACGGCCATTAATATTCAAGTATTCCAGCCATATAGAACAACTCCCGGATATATGTTTTAAATAGCCATATAAATGCCTACATTTAACATAACTTGAAAATATGTTAATAATAATAATAATAATAATAGCTTGGATTTATATAGCGCCTTTCATGAAACCCAAGGACGCTTAACAAAGACATAAATAAACACAACAAATGTAACAGTAGCTAGAGGCCATAGGCCTTGGTGAAGAGGTGGGTTTTGAGGAGTCTTTTGAAGGTGTCCAGAGATGGTGCGTTGCGGAGCTCTATGGGGAGAGAGTTCCAAAGTGTGGGGGCTGTCACACTGAAGGCTCTGTCCCCAAAAGTTCTCATTCTTGTGTGAGGGACGGAGAGCTGACCCGTGCCTGAGGATCTAAGGTTCCGGGGCTGTGTGTAAGGGTGGAGGAGGTTAGATAAATACTGAGGAGCCAGGGCATTGAGGGATTTGTAGGTGAGGAGGAGGATCTTGTAGGTGATGCGGGACTTGACCGGGAGCCAGTGGAGGTGGATGAGGGTGGGGGTGATGTGCTGCCAGGGCTTGGTGCGGGTGAGAACCCTGGCAGCCGAGTTTTGCACATACTGGAGCCTGTCCAGGGCTTTGCTGGGAACCCCGGACAGAACTCCATTGCAATAGTCCAAACGGGAGGTGACGAAAGCGTGGATGAGGGTTTCTGCCACAGAGTCAGAGAGTGATTGCCGGAGACGTGAGATGTTTTTGAGGTGGAAGAAGGCGGATTTGGTGATGGACCTGATATGAGATTGGAATGATAGTGTTGGGTCCAGGATGACACCCAGGTTGCGGACTTCCGAGGATGCAACCAGATCCAATTAATAAACTGCTGTTTGTTAGCCCCTTGGCCCTGTCCCAGGAAAACTTGGCTTCAGCAAGACAAGTACAGATCTACTGAGGAGAGAAATCAGTGGGGGTCCACTGTGTGTGTGTGCGGGGAGTGTTTCCGTAGGTTACATACAACAAGACTGAATGTGTTTAAGAGAGTCAGAGTCTCTTTGTTTTTGTACACCTTGCAAATAAATACCTACGCTTGGATTTGATTTGATTTTTCTGGGTGGTAGAGGCCACATCTTTTGTGTCCTTGCTGGCCACTCATAGGCACATAAGCAGCGAGTGGACTGCGTCTGTATTTCACAGATCCTTAAATTTAGGGTCAGTTTTACAAGTTATCACCAAAAGTGTGTCACAGTTGTCAAAAGAAGAGCCCTGCAAACCTCATCTTCTCATCTGTTTGTTCAGAGTTAATGTTCTTTTGCACTCCAGGGCTCCAGAGTGCGACCAAAAATCGGACAGGTCTGTCTGTGTGTGTGTGTGTGTGTGTGTGTGTGTGAGTGTGTGTGTGTATGTGTCAAACCGTGCCCTGTAGGCTACTCTTCCTCGAGCAACATCACAAACATAAAACCAACCGGGAATTCAAAATGAAGAGAACTATTGATTGTTTTGTGTCAAGAAAAATACTGCGGTGCTCGTTAACACCTGTGCCCGTCCCTGAATGCCCCGGCCCAGACCTGACATCATCAGTGGAGCACTGCTCCACCACATGTCTCCCCGGTCCCCTGTAAAATGCCTAATCCTGAAGTGGGGAGGGCAAAAAGTGTGTGTGTGACACTGTAGATTTAATAACACAAGGCAACTTTACCGCTAATTTCTTCTTTGCTCCGATAATCGTCAAATAGCTGATCTGCTCTCAGCGCATCTCTCTTCCTCTCTCTTAGCGGTGTAAGAAAATATAAAAACAATTGTGATATTGCGATATTATGTTTTGTGATACTGTATTGATTCTCAAAAGCTATTTTTGATTAATAGTTTACATACAAAGATTAACTCAGTCAATACCCTCTCAGTGTATGTGTCCTCTCAAAGTAGTGCAATGATGTTGGATGTTACAGAGACTGTGATAAATGCAAATGCAGAACCCACTGCTCTGATTGCATAAAAAAGTAAAAAAATGTACTCATATTTTATACATGTGATGGTGTGTTCTTTACACTATGACATTTTTCCTAAAATTAGATTTAAAAAGACGCAATATATCTCCTTGCTTCCTGTATCGCAATAGATCGCAATATATTGAATGGTAACCCCTGTATCATGATACGTATCGTATCACCAGATTCTTGCCAATACACGGCCTTACTCTCTCTGTCACTTGACCACACACTTGCAGTGATTTATTGTTTTACTGTTGTTTATTACTGTGGTATCGAATTGGTAGAGAATCGTGGAATTTCACTGGTATTGGTATCGACTACTAAATTTCTGGTTTTGTGACATCCCTAGTATAGGCCTATGGGACCTGACAAAATGCTTAAAATGTATTATTGCGATGCCAAAAGACGCGGTGAAGACTTAAATTATGTGCTGATGCACCTTGATGAAAAAGTTAGGCGCATCAGTGCAACCAATGTAAAAATTTAGTCTGGAGCCTGATTTAGATCGACCTCTCAGCTTGAGTTACGCCTCTCGGCTTTATTTCAATTGCAACAGTCTTATATCCCATTACATATTAACTTCTTTTCTCCCACATGCTACTTCATTCAAAATCGGAAGCTTAACATGGTTAAATGGGAGAAAATGTTTTCCCATTACTCTGTCATGTTTGTTTTTTTACGTAAGACCAATGGGAAAGGCCATGTCATATACAATATTTAGGGCTTGGCGTGTTGTACGGTGCAAACAGAGCTGGACAGACGTGCAGACTTGTGCCAGCAGCAGCTGCTTTGATGTATAGCATTGATCAATGGCACAGTTGGCCAGCTTCAAATGATTAATGGTGGCCGTATGGGACATTCCACATTAGTCTTGATTAAAGACTTCAATAGCACTGTCTGGGGGACCAAGGTGCTCCTGCGTGCGTGCGTGCGTGCGTGTGTGTGTGTGTGTGTGTGTGTGTGTGTGTGTGTGTAAGAGTGTATATGAGAGAGAGAGAAAGAAGTATCAGCGGTGTACAGCTTGGCCCACTTCCTGAAGTTTTCTGTATGTAATATCATAATTTCTGGTTTCTAAGGCCCATTCATGTTTGAAATTGTTCAACACTAGTGCTGATATTTCCAATCATTATCACCGTAAGAGAAATTCCTTCACCTTGACAGCCCTATATTGAACGAAACAACGGTGTGTTTCATTGTCGATTAGTTTAACTTTTCATTCGTAAGAGGAAGAATGTTATTTTTAAATTTTTTCAAAAGTGGCTTTAACAAAAGAAGCCAAAAGTACTCAAAAGTTACATGTTGTCTAAAAACAAACAATTGTCAAATACTACCAAAATTTTTATCAAAACCAGAAATGATCTGATAAAAAAAAAAGAAAAGCAATATTAAGAATCTGACCAGACATTCGATGCCTGCTTAAGGTATCAGTTTTCAGTTATCTGTGCTATGGATACATTTTAGTCGGTACCAAGAAATTGTCAATTCTATAGAGAATACGATAAATTGGAAATGCAAACCAGCTTTTGAGATAATAAACACATGAACAGAAACATATCTCTTTACATTCTAATATTCATATTTTTTTCCATGTGCTAACATTGCTGAATGTACTTTACTTTAAGTAATACAAGATGTATTGTCATTGTCAGTCCTATTCTTAGGATGCTGTTTTTATTTAAAATGCATTTTTTCCAGCATTTCTCCTTGAAACTCAGTGAGCTGAATGTGTTCATAGTCTAAGTAGCTCTCTACGCAGCGTCCTGCGTTTCCCAGTGAGAACATTTCCTTTCATTCTTCTGCTGCAGGAAAGAAAAGAGGAAAGAGCCCTTTTGAAACACATGGCCACATAAAACAACATCATTATGTTCTTGACAAAAAATCCCCATAGCAACATCCTCAGTGTGTTTCTTATGGGGAAAGAAGATGCACTCCATTTCAATAACACAGCTGACAATGGCAACATCCCTCTCATTGTGTGGTACCACAGAGGAGGTATAATATCCCCCCAGTCTATTCAATGATGAGGACTTCAGACCAAACAAAGAGAGATCCCAGGTTTCAGTTGCTCTTTAATTGGATCTGTCAAGGAAATGAGATAAGTTGTATGTGGCTCTGTCTTTCAGCGGCGCTATTTTGTTTGGCTGTCAACTCTGCTGCCTAATCGGGGTTTTAGAAGAACTTTTATGCTTGGTCAGTAATCATGACTTTCCATGCAGTCTAAAGTATATAAAGTCGTGCTGACTTAATCACCAGCATGAGGTCAGGAATCAAGGCCAGCGGTGGCTCTGGGCAGGGGTGCACTCAACCCACCCAAACGTGCAGTTTGCCCACCCAATCAGAATTTAAGAAAAAAAAGTTTTTTATTTTAAGTCAATGGAAAAATAGCACAGAAAATACCGGTACCGTTTGTAACTTCTGATTGGCGGCCTACAGCCCGCCTCCAAAATCGCCCACTGCCCACTAAAGCTGTGTAATGGCAAGAACCTGACGATGCATATCATGATACAGGGGTAACGATTCAATACATTGTGATACTGTAAGGAAGGCGATATATTTATAATTTAATTCAATTTTAGGACAACTGTCATAGTATAGAGAACACACCAGAAATAAACCTTTTTAGAATAGGCAAAAATAACACATTTATACTGCATGCAAAAACTGCATGGTTTTTCCCCAAAACGCTTGTGATTAAAGTGGGCATGTCTGTAAAGGGGAGACTAGTGGGTACCCATAGAACTCATCTTCATTCACATATGTTGAGGTCAGATGCCAAGGGACCCTTATGAAAATCACCATTTGAGTTTTTCCTCGCCAAATTTTAGCGCAACTTTGGAGCGTTGCATGCATCGGTACCAATGGATTCCTTAGGTTTTCTAGTTTCATGTGATGCCACTACCTTCACTCTTGCTTTAAAACTGAGCCCGCTACAACCTCAGAAAGATTGAATAGCGGCTGGGCCCGACGATGGGGCGTCGGATTTTTAAGAGGATAATTAAAAATGTATACAGTGTTTTGGAGAATTGATACAGTATCGTACAACATAATATTGTTATACTCATGTGTATACACCCCTATTATAAATCCCCATGGGGGGAATTAATCTTCTGCATTTAACCCATCCAAAGGCACAATGGCAGAAGCTTGTATCTGATATTGACTCTGACAACCCTCTGGCTTTCATTTTGCCAGATTTTTGTGCCAGCTGGCCAGGGATTTGAACCGCCAACCTTCGGATACTAGTCTGCTTTTCTAAACTCTGGACTGCCCACCCTAATATAGCAGGTTAGAACCGGCCCTGTCAGGAATAGATGGATGCTGGATGTTGAGTAGCAGCAAATTTCACAAGTAACACTTCGGCGGTTTACTTCTTCTGCCTCTCGCACCAACTCCTCCATCACTCCCACTTCCTCTGTTCCTGCATGTCTGTGTGATCAAGTTGTTTGTGATGCTCTCTTCCTGTGACATGTCTCTCTGTCTATATCCAGGTTGTTCTATCCCCTCCCCCCCACCAACCCTTTATCTCTTGCTGTTTGTCCCTATCCCTTCCTCCCACGCGCTCCACACGCATGCTTGTGTTTTCGCTGAGCAGCTCTTCTGTCACCATGCAACCTGAGACACTGTCAAAGCCACCGGTGGGGAACGTTGGACCTTAGGCTGCTGTTTGGTGCCAACACATGTGTACTCGGACTTCGGTGCCAAGTCTCTGTGTGACTTTACTTTGGATGCCAAGGTGTTTTGTTCTGCCTGTCACAATCAATTCAAACATTATTACAAGGTTAAACACCAGTCACCTACAAGCAAGAGGTTTCTATTAGCTGTTTCGCTGCACTCTGCTTCATTGTGTATGCCAATTATTCTTTGATTACCTATTATGATACAGTATAGCAGAGGAAACTGATGTCCAGTGTACTTTATAGTTTTGCACACTGAATGCACTCACTGTGCAATATCATTTTCCACTTGTGCAATTTTGTTAATAGTCTGTTTATTGTCAATACTGTATATACTGCTCCTATTTTATACTTCCTTCTATTTAAATGGTTCATATTTTGTTTCACTTTGTTTAGCTCTTTTTATTTTTTACTGTGTTAGCTGATGCATTTTGTTTTTTGCACTATCCCCTTCGCTGCTGTACACTGCACATTTCCCCACTGCGGGACTAATAAAGGAATATCTTATCTTATCTTATCTTATCTTATCTTAAGAACAACATGCTACTTAGGCCGTGTTTAGACAGACAACATCACTGAGAGAAAAAACTGAGCCCCATCATTCATTTAAAGGAATAGTTTGGGAAATATGCTAATTTGCTTTCTGGCTGAGATTTAGATGATAAGAAGATTGATACCACTCTCATGCCTGCTTGTTAAACATAAGGCAAAATATAAGCCAGCAGCCAGTTAGCGTAGCCTAGCACAAAGACAGGAACAAATGGAAACAGCTAGCCTGGCTATGTCCACAGATAACAACATCTGCCTACCAGCACCTCTAAAGTTCATTAATTAACACAATATATCTTGCTTGTTTAATCCATATGAATGTCAAAATTAGGGCTGTCAATCGATTAAAATATTAGTCCATAGTTAATCACGGTTAATCGCACATTTTCACCTGTTCAAATGCACCTTAAAGGGAGATTTGTCAAGTATTTAATACTCTTATCAACCACGTGTGTCAGTGTGCTGACTTGACTTTGTCCAAAACTGCACGGACTATCATAAAGTGGGCATGTCTGTAAAGGGGAGACTTGTGGGTACCCATAGAACCCATTTTGATTCACATCAGAGGTCAAGGGACCCCTTTGAAAATGGCCGTGGCAGTTTTTCCTCGCCAAAATTCGGCGTAAGTTTGGAGGGTTATTTAGCCTCCTGCGCGACAAGCTAGTAGGACACGGTTGGTACCAATGGTTTCACTAGGTTTTCTAGTTTCAGCTTTAGGGCTGACCTTTTACGAACTGTAACCAGCTTACAACCTCCGAAAGATTGAATAGCAGCCGGGCCCGACATGTGATATGATGTCAGTATCTTCACTGTAGCTTTAAAACTGAGCCCGCTACAACCTAAAAATCACAAGTTGCGTTAATGCTTTAAAGGAGGGAGTGGCGTTTAAACTAATTTGCGTTAACGCATTATTATTGCGTTAACTTTGACAGCCCTAATTTCCTGGGGTCTCCAGGTGATGCCAACGCGGATAGCTCCGGCACAGGCAACGTACCGCATTGGCCAATCAAATAATGCAATGCATGCACACATTCCTAGTAGATTACTTTGCAACATGAACAGCATATTTCTACTGTTGACCTGGTGATCATTGCAACGGAGGATAAAACGATTGCTGTATTACTCTCCAGAGTTATGATATCCTTCCTCATAATGTTATAAACAGCTGTGCGGTGTTTCGTGTCTGATAAGCCTTCAAAGTCGCTGATCTATCACTCACATGGACCTTATCTGGATAATATTTCATTGGTATTTCTGAACCCGAAATATCAATCCCCACAAACGTAATACAAGACTTTCATACAGGTTAACTGCAGCTGCTAGAAGTCCTTTACCGGCTGCTGGCTTTTTGTCAGTGTCAGGTTGAGAAACAAAACCCTTTGACAGTCAGACCTTCTCCCTTCACTTGTGACAACTATCCAAAAACGCACATTTTGTCTGGGAAGATCTGGAGCATGCGGTTATAGCAAGAGTCTTCACACGCCCTGTCTGTTTGAGTATTGATTCGATTGTGAATTTCACCTCTTTTTCTCCTCCTGATGACATTGTGGTTGCAGTTTTTGTTAAGCTTAGAGCACATACTAATCGCATTTTGCCTCCTGCCATCTTTAATTAGTTGGCTAAAGAGTTTGAGGATAATGCAGACTGCCCTTGGGGAAAGTTGCCCAGTCTTGAAGGACAATAAAAAAAGAGACAGAGAGAGAGAGAGAGAGAGAGAGAGAGAGAGAGAGAGAGAGAGAGAGAGAGCAGTCTTAGGCGTTGCTTGGGGAAAAGATTAGAGTGGTAGTTTTTTGACTGTTGGGATCAGAGCCAAGCATCTGAGCCAAGCTAGCTCAAAGTCTCTCATAGTTGTATTTTCTCTTAAAGTCTCTCCACATCCCTCGTTCCCTAAAAGTGTGATTGATTTTCCAGACTCAGAGATCGCTGGGTAAGATTCGTGTTGAGCCAGTTTTTTTTTTTAACAAATGATAGATTAAGTTGATTTTGCCATAAAGAAAATCACATACTATACTTGACCTGTAATATAGTGTCTGCATGACGTCATTGATTTATTAGATTATGTTTATTACAATACAACAGCTACCTAAAACTGTAGTTGGATTGCAGTAGATAAAAGTCAAGCATTTTGTGGAATAATTAGCCTAAATGATGCATGTGTTCCAGTTATTGTCATAATTTTGCTTTCAATGAAACCGTTGAATACATTAATGCACTAATGCAGTATGTCAGCATATGGCATCATCTATTTGTTCGCTGCTACAGACCTATTTTTAGGGGCCTGCAGCAGTAGAGCGGATGGTGAGGGTGTCATTACTGCACTTACGGTTCCGGTTGTGTTTCTGTGTATCTCTCTCTCTGTATATGTTCATTTCGCATCATATGTTCAGGAAACGTCTCCCAATTTATCTGCTTTTAACCTTACATATACTGAGTTGGTCACCTGTCAGAGGTGCTAGCTATAGCAGAAGAGTCAGGATCCTGTGAAAGCAAGCGGTTTTCTGTTTCCTTTCTGAGCACTTAACAGAGAGTGAGCGCTTCCAAATGAGAGCACAGATGTGATGCATTTACAGTCTTGTTCAAAAACTCCTTAAAAAAGGCTGCAGTGGGCGCCTGGGTTAACTCAGTTGGTAGAGCGGGCGTCCATGTATCAAGGCTTGGTCCTGACCGCGGCGGCCCGGGTTCGAATCCGGCCTGTGGCCCTTTCCGCATCCACTCTCTCTCTCCCCCCTTTCAAGACTCTATCCACTGTCCTCAATAAAAATGGAAAAATGCCCCCAAAAAAATAACTTTAAAAAAAAAAAAAAGGCTGCAGCTCTTCTTTATTTTAAATTAGTCTCTGTGATATACTCAGTATGGTGTCGGTGGAGTGAACTATTGCTTTGGCGTAGGTGAGCAGCAAAATCTATTATCTGTGTTGGAGTATTTCATAAGGTGGAGTGGGGCTTCAGATGTTGATGGTGCATAATATCCATATTTATCCTCAGCATCATTTATCTGCATCAGCAGGAAACACTGCTGTAAAAACCTGGAGAGTGTGGTACATGAGTGATTACATTGCCTCGCTGTACACAAATAGATTTCTCAACATAATGAAATGCAATGTGTGAACCGTACATTATAATGCACTTCAGTGCATTTTGTCTATGACAGGATACAGCCATTAGCGTACAATTTGTCATCAAATTACAGTTCTTAGTAGGGATGGGAATTGATAACATTCTATTGATACCAATGCCATTATTGATTCTGCTTACCGGTCCAGTTTTTCGATTCCCTAATTGATTCTTGATCAATTTCTGTGTGGAATAAAAATGTACGCCTACATCGGTCTTCCATCAGTGCAGCTGTTTTATTATCGCTGAGTCTGAACACAGTGTAGAATGTCTGCTTAATAACAGTTGAACATGCGACTACGTCCGGTTTTAAAAATAAGATGTTAACAAAGGGAACTGTATATACAAAATCCATATATAGAAATAAGATTGATTGGGTTATATTCACCAGAAATATAAAACATTACATGGCCATTATAAATTAAAAAGAAAATACCACCAATTTGTGAGGGAAATGTCTTTATTCTTTGATTTTTGGGTTGCTGAAAATCAAACATTTTTACTGTAGTAATTTAGATATGTTCCAAGTAAAAGTCCCTGGAAGTGTATGATTTAACTTTTTCCCATGGTTAAGCATTAAAAAAGTTAACAAAAATCGCAATAAATCGTACTATGGTATCGCAGTACTTGTAGAATTGCAATTGGCACCCAAGTATCGTGATAGTATCAAATCGGGAAATAGCTGAATCGTCCCAGCCCTAATGACGCATGAGTTTTTGCAACGCGCAACTGTCAGAAAAACATGCCGGTATCAATAAAAGTAATTGATTACCTCGGAGGCATACAACTCCGATGGATTAGACAATTTGGAACCAGTTCTCAACTGGAAACAGTTCTCGATTCCCATCCCTAGTTCCAAGGCCAGAAAATCAGATGGCACTAGAGTGTATCAAAATTACTTTTCACACACAACCTCACCATAAAAATCTTGATATAAAAGCTTTAATGAGAGATATTTTTCAAAGTGGAAATTGCTTTGTGTGTGATTCACATGCTCGTCTACATTATATCTCAGCACCCCACAGAGAATGGGTCATTTGTGGTCCCATGAGAAATAAGGACTGTTCTGCCTGAGACAGCACAGCTTAGCAGCAGTTTCACACTCAGTGTGGTGTTTATCTGATATGGTTAATGCCAGCAATATCTCTCACCATGCTATCAGCCCATACAGGTGATATAAGATACAGATTATAGGGATTATTGACATTGCTGCTGATGCTGCTGATCCTGAGTTTAAGCCACTGGTCTGCAGCACTTTAGATTGCCGTTATCATGTATGTTTCAGATCTATTCAGATTACAGTCGGCCTCTCTAAAGTCATATATGTACATTATCTAAACAAAATAAGCATATATCGCCATGCATGTATAAAATACTGTATGCACAGTAGCCTCTGGCAGAACTCTGCAATGTTACATAATGTTGGTTTCAGCACAATGTGACTAACAGCCTCATCAGTGAGCAGACGGCTTACATTCATCAGTTCAGAAGGTCAAGGTTGTTTACATACAGCACACACACAAACACACACACACACACACACACACATGAGAGGAAGCGTGTGTTCACAATAAATCCAGATGTGCTTTGGAAAACAAGGAAGAGAGGAAGTGCATCATATGACTTCACTGATAGAGGGGAAGTTTTTGCTGTACTGGGTCCATGTTGAACTTGACAATACAGGGACAGCAGCACAATTAATCCACAGGCTGTGTGTATAAACACAGAAGCCAGTGGGATTTTATTTTTCTATGGACAAAAATACAAAGACATGCTGTTGCTGATTTAGTTCTGAATCTGCAGAGAGAGAGATAAATGTATACTGAAAGTGATGAATATGTTCTTTTGGAACAGAAACAGGAAATCTACAAGAAATGGTTCATATTTATAATGGGAGAATGTGTTTTAAACAGTGAAACTGCTAAAAGTACAGCAGTCGTTATGATAATTTTCACTAGGATTTTATTTTTGCAGTTTTGGTCAGTTTTTTATTGGTTATATTGTACTCACCAAAGTAATTACTGAGATCTGGGAACACGGCGACATTACTTCAACTGAGGCTGTATTCTGGCGGTGCAGCGAAAACGGAAGTAGTGCCAAAAAAAAAAAAGTGGCGGCATGTTGGTGGGAAAGTAGAATCAGAATCAACTTTTGGAGAAACGCAACCCGACGTCACGCTCTGGTGGCCAATCATGTTACACGCAATCCAGAGCTGTTAATTGACGTTAATTGACCCTTCGCTAAGCCCCGCCCCCCCACTGCTACTCCGTCAAGCTGTCAGAGCTGCCATAGAGCCCACACTGTCACTCACTGCACTCCCTGCATACATATCTAGCTAATTTTTGGAAAAACAAGAAAGCAATTTCAGAGAGTATAGCAGACAGAAGGGGCTACAATATGAGTTTGGAGGATATACCAGGATGTCAAACTGATTCAGCAGCAAAAACAGGTTAAAAAGATAAAAATAGAAGCTAAAGCCTACAGATCGCAGTGTAAAAGTGAACCATCACTACCTGGCGATCGAGACAGACGACAGTGAAATTAAGGCACAACACTGTTCCTGTAAAGCTGGGTAGGTCTTTATTCACTGTTACAATCGTTACAAAGGAAAAGCAGCATGTCTATACATTCAGTATACCTTCAGTAGCTTGCATAATATAGTGCTAATGCTAGTTAATGATGTGTTAATGTATTCTGCTAATGTAAGCTGCACAGGTTTTTTTTTTGTAGAAACGTAACATTTTAGAAACAGATATCTCCTTCCAACCTCTCCGGGTAACGAGCATCACTATCACACGTGCCCCTAGACACAATGTTTAACCATGACTAGCTCGAAATCCACAAAACCAGCCTGAAAATGAAGAAAATCTACAACGATTGCATGAGAGTCTACGGAGCGCAGCTGTATAGCTGTCGGACCCTGGTCAGAGCTGGCCGATGCTACGCTATGATTGGCCAGTCTGCGTGTGAGGGGCTGGACTTAGCGAAGGGTCAATTGTTGCAGTCAATGGGCCATAAAAGAGACTCTCCCACACGGCCACAAAGCCATGTGGCGAATTGCCGCAACGCCTGATCTGGTGTGAATGCAGCCTGTCTGACAATGATCAAAACCATGAGCAGCCAAATGATACAGACAACTGTAAAGAAGCATCTAAACTACTTTATTTGGAGGTAAAACTGAAAATAAGCACAATGTTAATATCACCGGTAAGAATGACACACCTACAAAAATCTGAGCCAAGTTGGAATTATCCTTTAAGGGTACTTCACATCTTCCAGATATACTGTGCAGTGACCTGTTCAGCACATATTGTTTGAGCTTAAACCCTTGAAGGTCAGTGACATTTTTTGTAATCCTTTTTTAGACCTTATTGAGAGGCAACCAGCTTTATGACTTATGTATCCCGCGGTCAGTGGGTGAATAGATGAAATGCAGTATTGTATTTTAGACTGCTCACACTGGCCATAGCTATCAGAGAAATGTCAAGTGCCTTAAAGCTAGAAACCAAAAAATCAGGGCTCTGATTTAACTTAAAAGCATTTTGTTGTTTTACCAGCCGTAGCCCATCCAATAATTGACATCTCCCGCTCAATATCTAGCAGCCATGACGACTCTCGTTACACCGCATCAGCATCAGTGACAGATTGCTCACCCCGATCCTCATGTTAAAATGATACATCAGTGCCAAGTGAAAGTTTCCGTCTCCGCCATGTTTGCAAGGTAATGGGGTGGAGAATGACAGATTGTATGCTATTATCTTATTGGCGAATCAGCGCAGCATTCCATGAAAGTGTAAAGAGTGCGTTTAATGACGTGAGACATTTTTTAAGAGGAGGGGAAGAATGCCTCGTGCGGTCTGAGACTGGAGAGCTGATGCTCTGGGATGTGTGCAGTCAGTGGAGCGACGGCGTGTTATATTAAAGCAGTTGTCTTGTGCGGCACAACTGCTCCTTACAGCTTGAACTTTAAAGTTGTCTGTGTGTCAACTTTTAGGATTTCAAAAAGGATGAAGTGGCTGCGAAGATGATTCATATTGATATGCACCAGTTATTTTTTTTCTGTTGCAGGAAGAAAGAAATGACAGAGTAAGACAAAAATAAAAGGGAAGGGAAGAAAAATGAAAGACAAAAACATCTTTAATATTTTTTTTTCTGCTCAGCTCTTAATTGCATATTTCCCCTGAAGACAAAAAAAGTATGGCTGAACAATGAGGCTGCCCAGGGGAGCCACAATAGATTAATTGGACAGATAGGAACCCTCTGACATTAACATTTATGCATTTGTTTACTCTTTTTCAATGAATAATAATAGGCCACCTCCCTTGAAGATCCCTAGTCACTCATTAGTTCCGGTGTGCAGCTTGTTATGGATGGGAATATTGAAGCAGCAAAAGCAAAAAACTGTTCATCTCAGTACTGGGCAGGCATACGAAAACTGTTTCCAGAGGTTGTTTAGAATACTTCTTTCTCACAAACTTTTAATGAAGATTTGATGCTACTGCACATTCTTGTTAACCATATATCAGCTTCAGTATGCAGGGGAACATTACAGGAGGTAAAATGCCCTTTTGTATTCTGTTTGGCAAGCATGCAAATAATCAACCTTTGGGCAAATTTACTGTATATGATATTTGTTCATTATTTTGTTTACAGGGATTCATTTTGGAAGATTTATCAATTCAGTACAATTATTCAGGCAGGATGTGCTAAGTTTTTTTATTAGATTCACACCATTTTAAATGAGCTGTTTAGACTCAGACTCCAACACAAACTACATGGAAGCCCGAAAACCACCAAAAGTCATATCTAGTGAAGCCCGTCTGTTAAACAGTGTTAACGCTTCCTGCTTCAGCCTCCCGACCGTGGTCAGAAGACACAGGGGAGACCGTAGCTTTGGTCTCCAGGGCCTGAGTCTCTGCTTTACTCGCTCTCTCGCTCCACCTCTCACGTGCATGCGCGCACACTACACACTGCAGAAGAGTTCGTAGCTCTGAGAATATCTAGTGAATGTACAGTGGAAGTTTGTGCAGAAATAAATGCTGCAGCTCCTCCAGACCAACAGAGGTTTCCCGTGTCTTGTTTCATGCTGCTGAGTGAAGGGACGGGGCTCCGCAGCAAGTAACGTTATCGTCTCCCACCAAAACTCAGGTGTGTCCCCCTGTTCTTTCTGACCACAGTCGGGATGCTGAAGCAGGAAAACACAGTATCAGCATTGATTCATGGAGAGACCTTCGTCTGGTCAGCTAACATTACTGCCAAGCAGCTGAAATATAGAGTGATATTGTGGTTTTAGCTGACGTGTGTCGCCTCACTGTTTCGAGCGATGCTCGTTCATGTCTATGTAGAGCGAGCGCAAGCACGAGCAACCGGACGCTGACTTTCATTGACTTAACGGCCACAGGTGTCGCTGTTAACAAGCAATTTCTGATTCTTACATAGAGGCCCTTGAAATCGGTAACTTTGAGCAAATATGATGAAAAAAAATATTTTTAGGTTGTCAAAGTGAACACATTAATGCACATTCGTTTTAACGCCACTAATTTCTTTAATACATTAACATAAGACTATTCTCAGTTTTAAAGCTAGAGTGAAGATACTGGCATTATATGAAACTAGAAAACCTAAAGAATCAATTGGTACCAACCATGTCATACTAGTTTGTCGCGAAGAAAGTTAAATAACACTCCAAACGTGTGCTAAATTTTGGCGTACCCACGAGTCTCCCCTTTACAGACATGCCCACTTTATGATAATCACAAGTCATAGTCAAGTCAGCACACTGACACACTGACAGCTGTTGGGCTTGAGTTTGCCATGTTATGATTCGAGCATATTTTGTAATGCTAAAACCTGTGAGGGTTTCTGGACAATAATTGTCTTTGTTTTGTGTTGTTAATTGATTTCCAATAATATATACTGTACATATATTTGCCCACTCCCATGTTGATAAGAGTATTAAATACTTAACAAATCTCCCTTTAAGGTACAGATAAGAAATGTGTGATTAATCGATTAACTATGGACAATCATGTGGTTAATCGTGATTAAATATTTTAATCGTTTGACAGCCCTCAAAAAAGCTAAAATCTAAAAAACTGACTTAATATTTTTTGCTTGTCACTCAGTATTCCACCCAACGCAATTGTTGGCAATAAAAATAGCCTAACAAATTTACCAATTATTAGTTTGAGTTAAGGGAAATAAGTGACTCAACATAAGCAATTACAGAATACCATCTCTTATAGGAGTTATCAGTTGAACCTCTCAAAGTAAATGTGTTTTTTTCTAAATGCAAAAAAGGCATCAAATCCTTTAGCCAAGAGGAGGTTGAGGGTGGATTTGGATTCTTCCTTAGTGATTAGTATTTAAAAATAATCCGCACAAGATCTCCTTAGGCTTGTAACCATTTGTATCGTTACCACAATAGATTGATCAAGCATGTGTTCAGCACTCTGCTACAGTATCAAGAGCATATTTTTCTAACAGCTCACCACATAAAGAGTTTACGGTTCACTGCTTGTTAGTGGTGGTGATGTTGCCTCCAGGCATTTTGAGTTTGTACCGTCGTCATCCGGCTGCCCAGAAAATATTCTGTGCTGCTTTGTTTCGGGTAATAAAGAATTCATACACTCCTGGAGCCACACATTTCACATTCTAATATTTCGCTGTGAAAGTTTGGACGATTAATTACCACAAACGGCCTCAGTGGTGCAATATGTGGAGAGGATGTAAAAAGCGGCCAACTTTGCACAAGATGGACAGGTTGAGTCTGCGTTACAGCACCGTAGAGAAGTTAGACGACTGGCCTGGATTCATGTGCAGGGTTCACTCTTACTGTACTGTAGATGAGAGCATTTTTCCCTCCAGCTGAAACTATTCCCTTTAAAGGGTGCAAGGGCAATATGACATCATGCTCCTGTTCAGTTACGAGGAAAAATATGTTTAGTATGGGAATCGTTTTATGGTGCTAAAATATTCCGGACGTGTAGGCCAGCAGCTATGAAACAGTTCATTCTTTAACAACTCTGCTGTACCTCACTGCTGTGGCGGTTGTCGTTTAGATCACAACCGAGGGGAAATAATGACATTGATTTAGCTTCAGTACAAATTGAAATGTTTCACAGCTACCAGCTTTTTGTTAGAAGTGTAAAAAGGTTTGGCTTTTCGACACCATGGCATTTTTTTAATCCTTGTTTTGCACCTGCAGCCTTGCATTTTTACCCAAGATCTGTTATCAATTCTGACGACTTTTTAAGACTCTATAGTAGTAAAAAGCAGTGACAGTAAAAAGCAAAGGGTGGTAAAAAGAAGAACTCTCTGGAAGCATAAAAGATAAGGTTGCCATCTCTGTGCTATATAAAAGAAAATAAAACCCTTTGGAGATGTAAAGAAGATATGAGAGGAGAAGAAAGCATACCCAGAAGAAAGAAACTGACTGATACTCTCACATGCTCAAAAAATGTGTGACAATTGATGCACAATCCCACGCTATGGATACCTGTATTTATCTTAAGGCATTTAATCTGATACAGTTATACAGTCACCTCTCACTGTGTGCTGTAAAGTGATCAGGAGAGTGGTACAATCATATATGGGTACCTGCAGTATACCAGCATTTGTTAGAGGGATGCTGTCTATTTCCCAAGAAGAAAAATCCTATGACATGCTGGGTGGTATGAACAAAAATTTGTATCGCAGTATTTATTTATTTATTTATTCTTGCATGACTGGGCCTTTATAGAGGTTTATAGTGGCTTATTCTACTTTCAGTTGTACATTGACTATAAAAAACATGTTAATGTCATCATATACTGATAATAATAAACAATAATAACAATAAAACAAAGTTAGGACGCTATTGTATCCTCCTCTGCCATATATCCTCAGCAATTTCTTCCCCTATTAACTGCCGAATAGCCGTCACACATGTCTAGTGGCAAATTAAAAAAAATATCACAGCCATCCGAAACTAACATAAGGCACAATAATTAACTTTTGGAACAATATATTAACCCAAAGTGTTGACCGTCTGACCGTCCACCACTGGAGGCGAACCAAACCTGTTACATATGCATTGCAACGACGTCACTCCAACACGGCTTGCAAGCTACTGTAGATAGAAACTACTACTACAGTGTTCACAGATAACAGGTCAAGCAGTCATGAAGGAGATCTAATGGTCTGTGATGTAGCTCAAACAGGAAAATGTAATTTGAATACATTATCGGGCATTTGTGTTTTCCCAAGAATGCCTTTGATTTTGTTAATTTTGGGGAGTGTATTAGAGAGACAGAGACAAAGACAGCCTCCCCTAACTGTATCACAACACCATAATTCATCATTCACTTCTGTGTTCTAGAGCAGTGGAGCCTTGTTTTCTCCCTCTGCAGTTTGTTTTAATGATGTGATGACTTCACTCGCCTTGGGCTCCACATCACACACAGAGCTGTGAAGTCTGAGGTGAGGGACACAGACAGAGAACATTGTTTGAATGCGTGTGCAGCCTCTTGGTGATTGAATGGCAAAAAGCCAGGTTTTCATTGGATCTGAACCTGAATGTCAACTAAATTGGACTCAAGTTACAACACTCGTGACTGTAGCTTGTAAGTTGTGGGCCTGAACACTCATAGACTGAGTCATTGTTACATTTGTATCTGCAGGGCCACTCTGGGTCTTTAATCTCGATAAACAACATGGTAGAAAGGACTATTTGTTGTCTTTCTGTCTTTCTTTTCTCTATGATCAGAATCGTATTTTGGGAAAAGTGTCATCTGGTCGTTTGTGAACTCTCGGCAGAACGATTTCAAAGTGAGCACGCTGCTCTCGCTGTGACTTCTAACTAAGCAAAGAGGGATCTTGACTCATTAAGGAGCTATCTTTGCTTTGGTCAGTCAATATTTAAGTAGGCTCGGCCGATCAGCCTGTTTGTTTGATATTGGTCTGCTGCCTGCTGGAACGTTTATATTGGAAATTTTGTGTGTGCTCTCTCATTAATGTGACTTTGTAGCCGTACTGGCAGCGCTCGGTCAGTTGGTCCGTCCAACACCGCTTTGGTCCAGACTGAAGAATCTTGATAGTATGGATAGCCCCTTTTTGCCAATTCATGGGCCCCAGAGGGTGTAGCCAAATGACTTTTCCTCTAGTACCACCATGAGGTTGCCATGAAATTTGGTGCAGATATTCAAGATCCCGAGGGTAGAATCACTACTCACTTTAGTGATCCCCTGACAACATATCAAGTGCCACCAGCTGATTTTCAGTGAAATATCTCCACATCTGCTTGTTTTATTGGCACAGAATCCGGGCTTTTCAACTGCGTTCACCGGCATTGCGATGTAGGTGTTTACAGCGGCCGTGATTTCTTTGCATTTTGCACTTTTTTTGTCATATGGGATTGCTTTGGAAAGCGAGGAAGCCAGAGTCATTTACTTCTGGGCTGATTCTGGTTGCTTTGGTCGTGTTCTCGCTACCGTACTCGCTTTGCCGCTTCAGTTCTTTCGCTTTCTCCGGGCTCCTTCTCTCTCTGCTGCGTCCCTGCAAATACAAAAACATGCCGGGCCGAATACGTCACACACACTCGCCCAGGACAGAGGTCTGGACGGGGCGGAGTCTGTGACAGAGGGGAGAGAAGGAAATGCCAAAGCGAGTCTCATGTCGGCGGGGTGGCTTAATAACATTACATGACAATTTGTATTCGATGTTCGCGATATAGTCATTTTTGATGTATATTTTGACGACTATATTTGATGTATCACCCACCCCTACAGGATATAGTGACTGTTTCATAAAGTTTTTCAATTTTCAAGTTTCAATAATATTTTTTCAAATCATATTTGCTCCAATCTACCTACTGCTGCTTTAAAGTGATACAATTCAAACCTAAAAAAACAGATTCATTTTATGACTTACTGCATTTTCACGAGCTACAGTTATGTAGTTGTTACCAAGAGAAGCACAGATGTACTTGAGTAATCTTGTGCAAAGCCAGAGAAGTAGAGTGAAGGAAGGCACTCCTCTAATTCTGCAGTTGTGGGGATTTTTCTGTTTTGCTCCCTCCACTCCTCTCACCCTCATCTCCCTCTCTCCCTGGTTTTCTCTGGCTTTGCTGGCTTTGTACACTCCAGTGCTCCCGCTACAGCCAAGCCTAAGCTGAAGGGACATTGAGCTGTATGTAAATCAATTTGGAACGCCAGCCGTATGTGGAAATAGAATTAGACTTGTCAACCACACCTCTTTAGTTCCTGCTCTCTTCTTCTTCTTCTTCTTCATCTCTCTCTCCTTCTGTAGTAGTGTGCTCTTTTTCCAGTTAGGCATACAGTACCATAAGTAGCAGCTATAGGAAGGCTTAGGGTTAGGCTCGTGGGGGAGAGGGGATTAAAAGAAATCACTAAAGTTAGCAGCCTTCAAAGGAAGCAGAGAGACTGCATGAAGAGCCACATTTCTCTCAAATGGTTTCATGCTCAAGGGTCTTTGTGTAATGGTGAATTATTACATGAGGCATGGAGTCACATATATGTAAATGAGGCTCAGCGCTTTAAATTTTGCACACAACATTGTGTACTCTCTGGATGCCCAAGAACAGGATGATATCAAAATAATGTTTTTTCTTTTCAAATAATCTAAACACATGTTTTGGTTCAGCAACAACAACTGTTCTATCTGCCTTAATGTCAGATATGACAGAAAGTCATATCTGACAGTTTTTTTCTGTTATGCAGCAGAAACAGGAAGAGGGATTTTATATGGTCCACTCACTGTAATGAGTTTTTCTGCTGTGTCCTTGTCTGTATGGTCGCTGCATTGTGATAGTCATATCTCAGGCAGGCAGCCATTCATTGATTGTTGTGTCGGATGTACTGTATGTCAGCATCCCACTTGTGTCAAGAGATGGAAAGGGAACAGGAGCGTATGTTCATCTGAGGCATCAGAGATCAGAGGTTGAAAAGTCGACAAAGAATCCCAGATATCTTCTAGATCGTCTTTTCCAAATAATGAATCATACTCCTCACAATGTTCAACAACAACAGCTATACAAGCATGGACAACATGCCAGGCTCTAAAGGACAGTGTGGAGAGCTATTCATCTGGCTTTTACAAATGTTCAATAACTCATGCCGTAAATTAATTTTCTGAGAAATTCAATTAATTTAATTCTGAAGAGCGATTTGTAAGCTACTAAATAAAAGAGATGGGAGATTATTTTTTTAAAGGCAAATAACAGTGTGTTTCTGCCTCCCAGAGGCGCTATTAAAGAGCCCCTCATCCATCACAATTAACCTGGGCGGCTATTAGTGAATCGTTAATTAGACGTTAGACTGTGTCTAATGAATCGCAACACACACTTAGGAGCATTGAATCCATGGTTATGGACTCAAGCAATTATAGGAGATTTGATTTTTTTCAAATCTTTTTTAAAATGAAAAATTCCAAGTCAGAAAAGTATATAAAAATAAGCAGTAGATTAGCAAAGATGCACACAGTGTGCACAGCGTACTTTATAAAACATGTTACAACTTAGGCCCTGTCCATGCGTATACAGATATTTTTTAATTTTCCTCTACGTTTTTGGCTTCTCGTCTACACGCAAACGGAATTTTGGGTCACAAAAATGGATATTTTTCTTATATTATTAGATATTATTCTCCGGTTACTTTGTATCCGTGTGGACATGTAAAACGAAGAGTTTGGGAAAGGATTTGTGCATGCCCATTGTTGCTTTGAGTAATGAGCATGCGCCAGAAACAATTACAAAGTACGTTACGTTTTACGTTTTGTCAGCGCTGCTCGGACTAAATACTACTTTTCTTTTGAAAAATGTTACAGTCACAGGAGGCCAAAGCAGGGAACACATTAAACACGTCGAGGCTGAATGGTGATTGAATGTGCTTTTGGGCGATTGAAAGCGAGGTTTGGAGCACTCAGAGCTAAAGAGACAGTTGATGCAGTTTGACCAGGAATCCCAGCCCCCCACCAACAATAACTGTTATCAAATTTACTATAATGAAACCGAAGGAAAGGGAGTGAGAACGTTGGCAATGAAATTCCTTGACCCTTAACTTTTGATTTCACTTGTGGTGAGGTAAATATTACAGCGAGCGTTTGGAGTTATTTTTTGCGTTTGAGTGTGGATGGAGATATTTAGTCAAATGAAGGTCGTGTGGAGGGAAAAATATCACTTTTTAAAAATATCTGTATACGTGTAGACGGGGCCTTATTCTACAATTGTTGTATAAAAAAGAACAACTTGAGACTGAGACCATCATCTTCCTCATGTGGAGTAAAGACACACGACTAATTTACTCTGCATTCCTGTTCCATTCATAAATTTCACCACCTACCTCTTACAAAATACTTGTGGAAAAGTTAAAGCAGCACTTGTCGAATTCACACCAGCTTTCTGGTGAGGCGATTTTCAGACCAATTCTCATCTGCCGTTCGCCATCTAAATTGCATTCGATTGGCTGCATGTTCCTCTTGACAAAAATAGGGATGGAGTGGTGGGTAGTCGTTGCTAAGAAAGGAGGTATAATCACATGAAAGTATTCTGGTATTCAGAGAGAAACGGCAGCCTCGCTTTCCACCATTGTTGGGGTTTTAGTGGCAAAACACGACCGACACGTCTTATAGGTGCAGTGGGGGATGACATTCTCTATCTGCTCTCAATGAAAATGTCAAATCTTGTTTAGAATGCACTCAGGAGAAAGTAAAACCAATGCCTGTTTTTAAAGGGTTGTAGTCCGCCCAACAGCTCAGATTTATTTCTCTATACTGGGACAGTAAAACGGCAAAGAGGGAAACATTAGAGCAGTAAAGAAATGAGAACCAAGGGTCATTTTCATCTGTGTACGATACACAACCCCACACCACGGAGCTATAAGGTAACCAGCGATGGCAAAGCAAACACTCAGTAAACATCCATGGCCTCATAAACTGTGTACTCTTGCCAGGGAGTTGATTACAGGCAGATCCCATCATGTAAAACCTTTAATACAGTATGTGTCGTAGTACCAGGGGCCACGCTGCCATAAGCTGGCTCTCCCAAAACATGCTCCCAAAGCACAGCACGTGAGCATTTGCATGGAATTACCACTCACATGTTATAAATCCCATCTTTACTACAAACACATCCTGCATTAGAGTTTTCAATTTGCCCTCCTTTCGACACAAAAACATAGTATTGCGTTAACGTTATTGGGAAGTGGCTGTTTATCATGGTCGCTTTTTTAAAACACTGCTTTTGTAAGTTAAGTGGGAAGATTCATATTTTGGGATTTTTTCCATTAAGCATACGCTACCCTCTGATGTGTCATCCATTTTTAATGAGACATACCGGGGCTCTTTTTAAAGTGATTACCGGCCGCTAGCTTATCAGATTGGTTTAAGAGCTCGCTAATGGCGTGATAAGGCACATTAAAGCGATAATAAGTATTTAATGATGTTAAATGTGGTCAGGCTCGAGCCACGGAGGTTTTGATCATTTTTTAAACGGGTCATAAAAAATGAACTTTGAATGCACTGATAAGATATTACATAGTCCTGAAGTATGAAAGTACATTATTGGCTTAATCCACTCTCATCTAGTTCTGTGTTTTGGTCCATGCAAGCTGTGTGGGATGGCAGAGCACTGTGGGATATGAATGATTTCCACTGTGATTTGGACAAAACACTGCGATCCAGTTTTTAAATCCTCTCCATCTCTTCCTCTCCGTCTTTATGAATCCCATGTTCTCTGCATAAAAAAAAAATGTCAACACCATTTGTGATATTTTTCTGAAACTTCTTATTTAGTTGCATTATATCCACCTTTGTCACTTTAACCTGCATTTTTCACTTGCTGTTACCTTCTCACCTGCCAGTTCTCCCTCTCTCTTTCTCTCTCACACATACATTCACACAACCTGAGATCATCCTGCCTGATGTCAGTGTGATTATGCAGCTGCAAAAGATGGGTGTTCCTGCTGCTCCTTTGCCGATGCTTGGAGTGGGGCTCTCTGTGTCCATCTGCTCATGGCCCTAGGAGGAAACCCCCCCCCACACACACACACATGGACACATTTTAAAATATATCCACCAACACACACCCACACATTTGCACAGAAATGCACAAAATAATTACCTCGGCAGGGATTCTACTCAGTCATGCTGAATACCAGGGGATTGAAGGACACGTACAAATCACCTAATAAATTCACAGAAAACCAAGTCTCTCCTTAGCCTCAGAATGCTAAGCATTTCATCCACATTATCCCCCCAAATCCTTACAAGCAACACTAAATCTACATAAAAAAGTCAACTAAGGGTCGAGTTTTCTTAGTAGTCTTAAAACAGACTTTTTTCAATTTAGATTCACAGTGTTGAAACGATACCTGGGTGTTTGACGTGTCTGTTTCAACTTCTTTTTTTTGCTCTCTCTCTCTTTTTAGGGGTCTTTTTGCAGGCCATTACACTGAGACACATTACCGGGAGGATGGAAGTGCAGTCACCGGTATTCACAACTTCACGGTACGGTGGCACTCGAGTGCTTTTGACATTTATGGTCGGGTTGATGTGCAGCGGTGCTCCGCTGTCACGCTGTAAAAACTGGCCCTTTAAAAGTGTTCACGAAGACAGATGTTTTTTTACTCATAGAGGATGAGAATCTACACTGGATCTAATTTTGGATTCAAAATATATATTTTTTTTACCACTACAATGTAACCCAGTGTGTATTTGAAAGCCTCTGGCTGTTTGCTGAACAGGACATCTATCCCGTGGCCTACTTGATGATAAGCTGCGTTTTATGTTGGCCGTTTTTCAGCCGTCAGGATTTTACTATGGAATCCCCTTTTAGCAGCTGATCTATTCCTGAGTACTTTTTTCTTTCTATTCTATGTGTGCGCTTGCTGTGTAAAGCAGAGTGCCTGCTACTCTTGAAAAATGAAGAAAAAGATTGATGCTCATTTTGAACTCTGAGTAGACCTACTTATCGAGGCCACTCGCTGTGTTACGGTGGCTGAATTGATTCTTCATTATGTGATGAAGGTATTTTTACTTCAAGTTATGTAGAAAGAAGGTTTCACTGCTTAGCAACACAGGCATCATTTTTAGCAGCCATTGGATAATAGGGCTGTGCGTTTGCAAGAATCTGGCGATACTATACGCATTGTGATACAGGGGTAATGATTTTATGTATATTACGATATTTTGCAATACTGTAAGCAAGGCGATATATTGCAATTTTTTGCTAATTTTAGGAAAACTGTCATAGTATAAAGACACACCATATGAGTAAAATCTGAGTAATAAAAAAGTCACTATGTGAAATGCCTACTATGGGTACGAACATCATCACACATGAATACAATTGGTCTCATTGGATCCACAAGTGTCAGCTTTACAGTCATACCCAATATATGTAATTCTAAGACTGTTTAGGGACCCCAGTATGCAGAAATATTCAAATACATCATTTTAGAATAGCTGAAAATAACACATTTGTACTGCATGGTATTATCATAAAGTGGTAAACTGTAAAGGGGAGATCTTAATTCTAGAGGTGAGAGGTCAAGGGACCCCTTTGGAGCGTTATTTAGCCTCCTTTGCAAGCAAGTATGACATGATTGGTACCAATGGATTCCTTTGGTTTTCTAGTTTTATATGATGCCAGTACTCTAACTCTGAAACTGAGCCCTCTATAACTTCTGAAAAACAGAATAGCGACCGTGTTTGCTGTCGGGCCGTCTGATTTTTAAGAGGTTAATTAATAATTGATGCAGCGTTTTGGAGAATCGATACAGTATCACAAAGCACAATATCGCATGTTTATCGATATTTTCTTACACGCCCTATTGGATAACATTTCTGTGGAGTTTCAAAAATCGGTGATTTGTGACTTTAAAAAGCTTTCTCTCTCTTTTTTTAAACATAGTTAACAGTCTCTTGATCTTTCGCGGCTGAGTTGGATTGAAATCGCTGTTTAATTGAACGGCGGTGAGGACAGTTTGACAGGTCGCTTACAGCTCGGAGGAGAAATGTCTGGTAATTCGGCGGTGACTGACAAGTCTATTTCCCGCAAAGTTATGCAAACAGCGTTTTCCACTCTCTCACTTTTAATCTTGAGTGGGGAGGATGTTACAAGCATTGCATCAGGCTGTCAAATAGACATACTGTATTGTCTTAGATAAGCTTCACACAGCTGCACTCCTTCAGCACCTGCTGCCACTGAACTCAGTAATCATCCATGTGTTAATCAGGGATCAGCGGAAAGACGTGCACAGTAAATAAACAGCTATTCTATGAATTATCTGATGTGACAAAAGAAGCTGTGGAAATATAAGGATTTTGCTGCTGCTCCTCTAGAGTACCTATACACCTATAAAATACACCTAAGCAGGAACTGTGATCTTAAAGCCACTTAAGGGGAAATGAAACTGGATGTTAAGGGGTTAACCGAGATGTATTCCATCTCTGTTCTGCTTTTTGTAGCTTCAAGAAATCTAAAAATGAGCTTTTGACTAAATATTTCACTTTGAATGCATTTAGCTACTAAAAAAGACACATTGATGATAACTGAGGAAGACATTCGCTATCCCTGCCTGATGTTTTCTTATATGAAAGGTGAGCTAATCTAGGTCAAGCATAGCCTATAAGCACAGAGCCTTTGTAGCTGCTCTATTTTTATACTTAATGTAATGAATCTCAGTTCCATCACCACCTGGCTCAGCAACTCCTACTGTACTTGCCAAACAGAAATCGTTGGAAATTACTGTTTTATGCAGAAAAATCTCACCCCAAAGTATTTCCTCCTGCTGTTCAATATATGGGATGAGAAATGGTCAGTTTAGTGACTAATGGCAGTTGATTTAAGAGGGCTGGAGTGCAGCTAGACAGTAAATGGAGGTCTGTATTCCCTCTTAAGGAGAGTCACTTCCTCTACGCTCCTTGTGCTCAGACAACAGTGTTTTCACTGTGTCTGAGGAACCTTAAATGTCCCCTTTTCCTTCTACTGGACCACTCTGGTGGAATAATAAAGAAAAAAACAATTACTACTTTACTGTCACCTCCCATCCATGTCAGTTCTCTTGCTTCTTTCTTCAACTGTGGTTTTCATTTATTTTAAAAAGGCCTGTTTGTATAGAGAGGGGTAGAAGGAATGACTGTAACAAACTGTTTTTTTTCATAAATATAGTACATCTTTAACCCCCTGAGAGCCGAGGGATCCTGACCGACTTATCTTTCTTCCAGATGCTGTAGCATATTCAGTTTTAGAGCTAAGGTACAGATATCATATGAAACTAGAACACTCAATGAATCCATTGGTACCAGCCCTGTCATGCTAGGTTGTTGAGAAGGAGGATAAATAACGCTCCAAATTTAAGCTGAATTTTGGTGAGGAAAAACTGGCATGGCCATTTTCAATGGGGTCCCTTGACCTCTGACGTCAAGATATGTGAATGAAAATGGGTTCTATGGGTACACACAAGTCTCCCCTTTACAGACATGCCCACTTTATGATAATCACATGCAGTTTGGGGCAAAAAACATGCAGTTATTTGAATGCAGTATAAATGTGTTATTTTCGCCTATTCTAAAATGATGTGTTTGAGTATTTCTGCATATTGAGGTCCATAAACAGTCTTCGAATTACATAAATTGGGTATGACTGGAAAGCTGAGACTCTTTTGGATCCAATGAGCCCAACTGGATTCATATGTGATGACGTTAGTCCCCATAGTATTAATTTCATTGTATTGAGACCATTTTTAATAATTTGACCTCACTGTATAAAATGACCTGTTGTGACCTCTAGGATAATCACAGCCTCACGAAACTTTACAAACACAAACTAGAGACCTAGAGCATTCAGAGGATGGATGGCTTTCCTAGGTAGATTGATAATAAGGGGGTTTCTGAGCAGTTTCCAGAACAGAAGTGCTCACCATCCAATCACTGCAGAATGCAATTCTTGCAGAAATCTCCAAATGTCCAAAGTTTTTGTTACCAAATCACAGCATGGCTTTTTCTATGGTGTTCATCAAGGTCTTGGTGTCTCAATATGGTATTTTGGAGGGATTGTTGATCATTTTTTATCAATTCTCGAGTGGTAAAAAATAGTTAAATTTAGCACTAAATCTGTTTAACACATAATATCAACCCAAAAATAGCCGCAACAACTTCTGACACATAAGTCAGCATGGGAATGGCCATCATATACTTCTATCATAATGTTCTATGCCCTTATACACTTTCACAATTTATTTTTAATTAATTAATTAATTCATGTTTATTTCTGATTTATGAGTAAAACAACTTGACACACAGTGCTGAGCTGCATCTCAAATTAATCTTCAGGTTTCCAGCTTTCAGATGATGTACACCACTTCTATGTGACATCTACTGTTGACCTGCTATCTACCCCTAAAGACCCCCTTACACCCCTAAAAAAAGACCAAAACAGGTCTATTTTGGGTCTCAGAGGGTTAATTGTATTATCCAGTGGGTGGAGCTTTCTTTGCTGTATGTTCATCTACAGTATGTAAAGGCTTTTTTTTTTATTAAATATACAATTACCTCTTTTAGAGTAACTGCTACTACCATGGGGAAGTGCAGGCGCATCCAAACTCCGATGTCACCCTCAGCACCTGCAAAGGCCTTCGGTAAGAAACACAACCATCACTTTGTATTCAAGCAGCACCTCAACACTGCCCTTTAAGTGCTATTTGCCACTGCAATGTTTATATTTACTTAAGTCCGCACAGCAGCCCATCGCTCTTAAGCCCCTTAAGCCCGCTGTCAGTAAATTGGTGTGTGACTCGCAGGAATAGGAGAAAATGTCACACCTCATTGTCTTTGTCCACAGAGGCATCCAGTAAATATCTGCACTCGTTTTGGCGGTAATTGGCTTCCTGCTGTTGCTAATGACCAACTACAATTGGAAGATTTGGCCATCAGCAAAAAGCCTTAAGATACACAATGTCATCTCCTGCTTAATTAAACAGCACGGAAACAGGTTTAGTTTGCCACTTAAACAATGCAATAACAGCTGACTAACATATTATTTTATATATTATTATCTGAAATGGGAGATGTGATCATTTCAATGGAAAAACTACACATAAAGAAGGCTGATGCATTATAATACTGAGCTCATTTGTGAATTTGAAAGAGCTTTTGTGCATAAAGACATAACAAGTCTAGTGTTCAGAAGCTCTGGCCTTGTTGCCAAAATACAAAAAAAACAACTTTTATAGTTTGGCGTCAGTAAAAGTGGGTCTGCAGAAAAAACAAGTGCTACCTCAGTTGTAACATATTCCATTAGAGAGAGCCACATTCAGTCACATTCTGCGTTTGAGAGATTGGTTATGCTTTGAGGCTTTGTTTTCAGACTTGCGCTGCTGTCTCTGCAGAGGCTTCATCGCACTTGAAAACAAGACGTTTATCATTGAGCCGGTGTCTGGAGATGACAACGGTGCCCACTTCATCTACCGAGTGGAAGAACTCACGCTGACCCCAGGAGCCTGCGGCCACGGCTTCAACATGTCCTCTGTTGCCCCTGAAAACCACATCAAAAGCCCCTTTCAATCCTTCCACACGAGGGTGAGATAATGTTGTTGTTTTTAATCGCAAAGCTTGTATTAGAGCCGTTGGCTATCACAGTTCAAAGCTATAGTGTCATCAATTTGAGCATATTTTTTTTGCTGTGTTTAATTGTCAAACGTTTCCGAAGGGTAAGACTAACATTCACTTGATGAAAGATAAATTGGCGTTTGACCAAAGATCCAAGCAGACCAGTTTGGATACGTTCCCAGAGGGTATTGCCATGGGCTTGACACATTTTATCTGCGCTTAGAGCCCAAAGTCGAGGGCCCATGCAGGTTTGGCCAATGATTCGCATGGAGCAGGTGCTGCATCCATCTGTTACTATTCCCAAGCATTAAAAACTCCATTTGAGTCAGGAAGTAAAACTTACCAACATACAGTACTTAATGACCCCTGAGTAATATCTGGGCGTCGTGATTTTAGAAGAGGATCAGTTCTACCTCAACAGATGGGAGATTAAGAAAAAAAGATCCATGAATATGTTTGTATGACCTGGCATGCTTTTGTGTGATGTCCTGGCTTTTCTAAGCTATACAATGCTAATAGTGAAATGAGATTAAAATGATTTAGGTTGCTTTCACACCTAACATGTTTGGTTCGGTTAAAACAAACTCAGCTCCGTTTACCCGGTTAGTACGGTTCATTTGGGCTGGTGTGAAAGCTGTCAATCCAACCGACATGGTGCAGACCAAACAACCGAACTGAGACCACCTGCGATTCATTTGTGGTGTGAAAGCAAACGAACCAACCACAGGATCAAAAGCTTAACTACGAATAAATCCATTTGCTGATCGTGAAATCTGTTCAGGAAGCGATCTGTATTCAAGGTCATGTATATAGGCACGTCAGTGCTGGTATATTCCCTAATTAATAGTTAAAGTCAAGAGCTGTTAAAACTGCTGTGCTTATATCTGACTCTGTGTACATTGTCAGTTCATTAACTCCATTAAAAAGGTGTGTGACAGCGATCTCGCAGTACGCCAATTATGCGCATACTGTTTGCTCCCCGACGTTCGCACTATGCTTTCACACCATTCATCTGAGAGCGTTAAAGTCCTGCATAAACATCTGTCACTCACCGGAATTTGATTTCCCCACGTGGGTCCTGATGATGCAGGATGACAAACGCCAAAACTGTCCAATCAACGAGTTACCTTTCAGTCTGTATATCTTCATGTTTACTCCTCTGGTTCGCTTGTAAAAAGTCAGTATGAACAGGAACCGGATCAGAATTCAAATGCATCAATCTATAATTTTTTCCCCCTTGGTCTAGACCCAATAAACTCAACTACAGGTGTGAAAGCACCTGGGAAGCACTTTCTTGCCAAGAGTTAGATGAGAGACTATTACCTCTCATATCTGTATGCTTAACGTGAAGCTACAGCTGGCAGTCAATTTGCATAGCTTAGCACAAAGACTGTAAACAGGGGGAAACAACTAGCCTGGCTGTATCCAAAAGTATCAAAATTAGCCTACGAGCACCTATAAAGCTCACCAATAAACATGGTGAATCTTGTTTTGTTTTTATCTTTGTGTGTAAAAACGTGTGGTTTATCTTGAGGCTTTTAATGTAGGCCCACAGGAAGTGATAGTACGATACGATAAACACGATAGTGTTTATGATATTTGCCAGTGCTCGAAGTATAAAGTACTCAGATCTTTAGAAGGATCAAGTGAATACATTGTTTTAACACATCTCAAAACTGTTCTAACATGCAGCATTTCTGTTTTTCCTTCAGCATAAAAGGCATACCCAGAAGACAACCAAGTACGTTGAGCTGATCATTGTTGCAGACAACAGAGAGGTAATGCACCTACCTTGCTTCCCATTCACAATCAAAAGTGTCTGAACAACAGAAAACAACACACTGAAAACACAGCAAACCCTTCATGTTATGAGCTGAGCAAAATCAGGGTAAGCTGTAGTAACAGTAGAGCAGGTCCCACCGGGCCTGCAGAATTAGGTCAGTGTGCAACAAGCAGTGTGGTCTTGTGGCAGAGGCTCCGTTTTGACAGGAAGTGCTGAACGATTCCCCAGCAGACCAGACAGGAAACAGGAAAAAAGCCGTGTGGATACAGAAGAGTCTCCCGTAAGCACTGACGACCTCATTGTGGGGTTTCCTCCGGGCGGCCTTCTGCTAATGCGCCTGACCTGAATGGAAAGAAAGGAAATGAAAAAAAAAAAAAAAGGATAAGGGATCAAGTGTGTTGTCAGGCTCCGTCCAGCACCAACGCAGGTGGATACACAGTAGGGTGCAAATAGTAGGTCTGACTTTGCTGCAATTTGGATCAAAAGCTTTGCAGGCTGTCAGATTTGCCAATATACCTGCTCCCTGCGGCCGTGCCATTTGTCTCTCTAACACTGGGAGATTTTTCTAGATCCAGATGGTCACAGCTTGATAAGCTGCCTAGCACTCAGGAAAACGTATTGCCTTCGCGGGTGTCCTGTGTTGTTTCGTGCTTTTTTAGTTCTGAAAATGTCCGTAACTACGGTATCATTCATGTCTTCATCAACTACTTCTGTGTGTAAATATGTCCCATTTTTCTACCACTGATTATGTTTTTGTTTTTAGTTTCAGAAACAGGGGAGGGACGTGGAGAAGGTGAAACAGAGACTGGCAGAGATAGCTAATTACGTGGACAAGGTAAAACGACCTCCCCCCTTTTGCACAGGAGGAATAAATCACTTTTTTAAAATAGAAATATTACTGGCAGCAGAGATTAATGGGATGACTGTGTGATATATTAATGTCCTACTAAAACAGCTGCTTTTAGTCTGTCAAAAAAACCTCTGCCAGAGCTGTGGATCTATAGCCAGCAGATACAGCGGGCAGATGGATTCGCTTAAGGGAAGCATAGATAGAGACATGGAAAAGCTCTGATCATGTGAAAAACATGAAAAGATACGCTCTCACTATTACACACAGGAGCGTTCATTCATTCAGGGCTGCCTATAGTAACCAAAGTTAAAAGTGTCTCACGCATCTGTTTGAAGGTATTTGATCATTCATGTAATCTAAGCTCTATAAATCTCCTGGCCTTTGTATTCACGCTGACTCTCCCACGCTTATCAACAGTTCTACAGGGCCCTGAACATCCGGGTGGCCCTGGTGGGTCTGGAGGTGTGGAGTGACTCTGATAAATGTCCCATCACCCAGGATCCCTTCACCACCCTGCACGAGTTCCTGGATTGGAGGAAAGTCAAACTGCTGCCTCAGAAACCTCACGACAATGCTCAGCTCATAAGGTGAAAATTAAGCCCGGAAATGATATTAGTACACATGAAAACAGATGCGTAAAGGGCCATTAGCCACAAAGTTGCTTATACTTTCCATTAGCGCTAACAATTTCCCAGAGGATACCATGGAACTTTACACTGATTTATGACCCAGTCAACCATTGTTTTCCATTAATTTCACTGTTTCTGCAAGTTGATTTTCGTAGAATACTGGAAATAACTAAAACTATGTTATTACCTGGATATTTATTTATTGTTTATGTGGATCCCCATTAGCTACTCTTCCTGGGGTCCATATTAGAATATACAGTATAATCGACAAATGTTTGCACTTAACACCACAAACAGTAAATATAGCAATTGTAATATCACCTTTACACCATTATATCCAACCAAACATTTGACCATAAAACATGAAAAAAATAATACATAGCAATCAGGGCTGTCAAAGTGAATGCGATCATAACACCTTAACGCAAATTCTATTTAACGCCACTAATTTCTTTAACGCATTAGCGCAACTTGTGATTTTTACGTTGTAGCGGGCTAAGTTTTAATGCTAGAGTGGAGATACTGGTCTCATATGAAATAAGAAAACCTAAGAAACTTAAGAAAACCTAATTAATTGGTACCAACCATGTCATACTAGCTTGTTGCGAAGGAGGCTAAATAATGCTCCAAACTTTTTGTCCCTTGACCTCTTGCCTCAAGATATGTGAATGAAAATGGGTTCTATGGGTACCCACGGGTCTCCCCTTTACAGACATGCCCACTTTATGATATTCACATGCAGATTGGGGCAAGTCGTAGTCAAGTCAGCACACTGACACACTGACAGCTGTTGTTGCCTGTTGGGCTGCAGTTTGCCATGTTATGATTTGAGCATATGTTTTATGCTAAATGCAGCGGGTAGTGCAGTAGTATGTGAGGATTTCTGGACAATATTTGTCTTTTTTTTGTTGTTAATTTATTTCTAATAATAAATATATACATACATTTGCATAAAGCAAGCATTTTTGCCCACTGCCATGTTGTATTAAATACTTGACAAATCTCCCTTTAAGGTACATTTTGAACAGATAATAGCCTATTCTGGGTCCTTCCAGAAAATAATATTTCTGAATGCAGATAATGTGGTTGTTTTAAAACTATTGTATTTCCAAACAAATTTGATACACTACATCTGAACCTGGTAGGAAATTAGTCTAAACCTTAATGGAAAACCAGCTGCAATAATAAATTGGGGTAACTACTGAACTAATTGTGGGTAACAAGCTAAAAAAAAATGCACAACAGCTGGTATCGTCCTATAGATCTCAATAAAATTTTTATCTCCTCTCCACCCTACTTCTGTCTGGTGCAGCGGCGTTTACTTCCAGGGCACCACCATTGGCATGGCGCCCATAATGAGCATGTGCACAGCTGAGCAGTCTGGAGGCATTGTCATGGTGAGTATAAAACCTTCTTGCTGCTGCTCCCACTCTCCTCTCCCTCCGCGTAGCCAGATTGTATCAGTGTGGACATTGTTCAGATTCAGCAGGCTAACACAATCCAGACGCGATTTACACAGCAAAAGGTGTTCGTTGTTTGCTGGCAGGAGGTCCAATTTTGAAACGTAATGATATTTGTGCTGGCACTCCCTCAACATCCGTGGCCTCATTGTTACCACAAACACCCATGTGTACAAAGGAATATGTAAAAATATACTCTCTGAAGGACTGGACTGCAGATACGCATCACCTTCTAAGGTCATTCGAAGTCTTGCTATCACTCAATCATGTGACATCTCTAAACGGCTCGGTGGGGCACAGAGGTAAATCTAAGACCACAGCGTTTTAAACAAAACCACATTTACATTTTTATTAGATGTAATAAATTGTTTATACCAGCTCTTATAGAGCACACGTTTGAATTTTTTAACACACAACTGTGCATCGCCCCTGGTACACTAAATTATTGCACGAAGTAAATTAGCTGCCTGTTGGGCTCCTCTGCCTGATGTAGCACTTGACACCCATGCCAAATCACAAAGTGGATACCAGCCCAATGCCATTACGCCCCAGCCCAGATGTGTATCCCCCACTAATAGATGCGTTTTCTGCTGGCCGTGGCTGCGGTGAGGCATCTCCAGATGTTTGTCTTCCCCATTACTTACAGATGGCAGATGGTTTGGCCCGAGATTAAAGAGCCATGTAAGCGGTTAGAGGGCGGCCAGATGAGATGAACCATTTCTCAAACCGTACACTGTTAATCAGCCTCAAATCCTTTATTTGGTCCACATGTTCTTTCAGTTTAAACATCATAATGTTATTTATTTTTTCCATTAAATTCACATGAGTCTTAACATGCGAATGGTTAGGTTTAAACTTTGACAGCGAACAATATCCGCTCTTTTTTTATATTGCATTCTTCTCAGGGAGTTACTTTCTCACATGGCTTGAAAAGATATCAGAAAGACTATCAGAGCGTTTCTTGTAAGCAACACTATCAAATTCTCACCATCACTACAATGGCTTATAGCTGCTTCAAAGAAATGACTGTGGCTTCCAAGAGTTTCATCCATTTCTGCTGACTCTGATCTCGCAGCACTCAACTGTGAATTGCACACATACACACACACACACATAGAGACGCACTGATAAACATGACAGAAGCAGAGGGAAGTTTTCCCATCCTTCTTGTTAAAAGGCGGGGTGCAGCTCCCCGTGATGCTGCTCTGTAATCAGAGCAGGAAATAGCTTGGCTTGTCCTCAACTTTGACATATGACCCTGCCTTCAAAGGAAGCATGTGATTTCCTCATGTACATATTTCTCATGTAGTGAACATTTGAATTCCGCTGTAAGATATACATTAGGCCTGGGCGGTATTATGGTATATCACGGTAATTGGAAATCCCCTCGGTATGATTTTCAATGCCGTCATACATACAGACGCTCCGCTTTCTATGACGCTGTATAGATTGTAGTGATGTATTGTAGTGCACAGCACGCGCCGCCAGAGGTCGGTCTCTGTGGTGTAACAGGCAGCTGAGCTCAGAAAGATGGCGACTGAATGTTTTGGGTTTAGTCTTCTTCAAACTACAAAAGCAGTTTATAGACACAGGATTTTATTCAACTGCAAGTCTGCAACCACCACCACCTGCATATCGTCTTCATTCAGCCCGCTGATGTGTCGGTTCACGGTACCCACTGTGTACAGCGTCAAATTAGCGAGTGACGGGGGGGGTGTGGGAGGAGCTAGCAAGTATGACATTAACAGTAACGTTATGTTTTCGTTAGCTTAGAATGAGCCCTTCATATCTACATGGGGAGCGGGTCCGCCATGTTTCTGCAGTAGCCAAGAACGGACAAACCAAACACTGGCTCTAGAGGGAGCCTTTTGCGTTTTTACGTTACCCGAATGCCACCGTAGTTCTCCAACATGCTTGTTAAACAGCGATACCATGAGCCGCAGAGTGCAAAACCGTGGTAGCACCGTCTGACTTCCATTGCTCCTAAAGTAGCATTATTATGGTATGGATGGGCTCTGAGCAAGGCGAACGGTGTTACCACGGTTTTGCACTCAGGAGTGAGCAGAGGGGTATTCAGTTGGTTTCAGTCTGCAACCACACTGCTAGATGTTGCCAAATCCCACACACTGTACCTTTAAGGTTGGCTGGCTTTTATGGGTCGACCAGCTATTCTCATTTCAGTGACAAGCCATTCCTCCTTGCTCAGCACCCCCTTTCAGCACCTAGCTCGTTGTGTACTGTAATGTAGGCTATATACGTGAGATCAGTATCGATCGTTGAACGTAACTCAATGCCAGAAAGTGAATTAGCAAAATGTCACAATAATGTCAATATCACGATATCAATAAGAAAATTTTTCCGGATATCGATTTGCAAAAATTGATGGTTAGTGTATTGAACTGTATTCCACTGTTATGCGTTACATGAATTACATCAAATGTGTAAAAACTAAAATCTTGTGTACCTTTTAATCAGAGGTGTGGACTCGAGTCACAAATGTGATGACTTTAGACTCGACTTGGACTTGTAACACCAATGACTTGTGACTTCACTTAGACTTGAGCCTTTTGACCTGAAAATAAATGATACCTTCCCCCCAGCCCACAGATTGAACAGTATGTTATTTAAAAAGTGTGCCACAAATCAATTCATTTCCAGTCTCACCATGGCATAAATACTATACAGAACTACATTGACTTCATTTCTTAGTCGCCCTCCAAACTCCCGCTGTCTCTGTCTGCCTCTCAAACCCATCTGTCTACAAAACTATAGGTGAAACTGAAACTTCCACGTCTCTTCGTCATTCTCCGTCCCTGTCTGCCATGTGAAGGGCAGTTGTCTTGCTTATCAATGCAGCAGCGAGTCATGCAGCGCTAGGTTTCTGGAGCTTACTGCAGTAGCTGTCTCCAATAGCAGTGGGCATGATTGGGTCTGCAGGGGTAATGGAATGACAGATGATTTCAGGCCTCCATGAGGAGAATGAGTAATAGAAGAAGGATGAGGTGGCAGATCGAACAGTTGCTGAACTGTTTTGGGAATCTGCAGCATAAAAATTACCTTTTTTAAACTTTTTCTTTTAATTTGTTCCCCCCCTTTTTTGTGGGTGACTGTGCACTGCATTATGGCTTGGTTTTTACTCATAGCTTACTCTAGTAACTTTGATTGAACTTCACGCACATACAAGATTACATATAACTAACATGTCCTCATGTCCCGGGATGTCCCTTTGTCCCATCGCAGGACCACTCTGAGAACCCACTGGGGGCAGCCGTGACTTTGGCACACGAGCTTGGACACAATTTTGGGATGAACCACGACACCCCAGAACGCGGTTGTGGCTGCAGGATGACCGCTGACCGTGGAGGCTGCATCATGACCCCCTCCACCGGGTGAGATTCTGCTGATCTTTTTCATACAAAACCATATCCATGAAGAAATTATAAGCTTCACAATTTAAAAATCTGTCAAGCGCGACTAAACATTTTCATTGGTCACGCTGGTGTGCCTGATATTTAGCAAGTCTGTATGTGTGAAACTGAGCCCTGTACTCCTTCTTGAGCGACATTACACCCATAAAACATACCGGTTATTCTAAATGAAAAGACATATTGATTGTTTTATTGTCAAGGCAAATGCTGCGGTGTTCGTTACACCTGTCCCTGAACGGCCCGAAATGCTTAATCCTGATCAGATGTGTCGGATTCTTTTCACAAGAGGGGAGAGCAAAACGTGTGTGTGTGTGTGTGACACTGTACATTTATAACATGTGACGGCTAATATCTTCTCTGCTTCGATGATCGCCAAACAGCTCTGAACACATCTCTCTCTCTCTCTCTCTGTCGCTCGACCACACACTCGCAACGCACGCATTACATTATGCTACTCTTATACCAACGTAATATGTAAACATGTGGATACGTAGGTAGACTGTTTAGGAAGCAGTAAACTCACTCATCGATAATGCTACATTTTAAACAAATCCGTGTTGAAATTGGCAGGAGGAGAGCTTAACGGGAGGTGCCATTGATTTACATTATGATGCCTTCAGGCATCAGTAAGAATGAGTATTAGGCGAAAGTAAATTATAACGTTATCATGATGTGTTCAAATGTCATCTTAAAATGTAGTTTTTGGCAAGAAACAAATAATAAAAGAAGAAGAAATACAATTGTTTAAAGGAGATGTTTTCACAGCAATATGAAATAGATAAAAGAGGGAATTATGACCTGTTTAACTTCCTAACAAAAAACAGTATGCAAACGGTAATAAAGGAGTTATATAGGAGTAGTTGAAGTGTGGTTGAAGTACTTGGGATTTATTATTTTACTGTTGTTTTGTCCATGGTAACAAATTGGTATTGAGAATTGTGGAATTTCACTGGTAATGGTATTGACTACTAAATTTCTGGTATGTTGACATCCCTACTGTTAGCCTATGGGAACTGACAAAACGCTTAAAATGTATTATTGCAGCATCGAAAGGCACGGTGAACATTTTTTTGGGTGCACCTAAATTATGTGTTGGTGCACTTAAATGAAAAAGTTAGGCACACCAGTGCAACCAATATACTGACCACTGCACCACTCTGTCATTGCAACAATGACTGGTATGTTGGTTGTTGTTGTTTTCATCATTTCACCACTATATATGTAGTTTTAGGCTGATTTAATTTATATTTAGAAAACATGAGCTCAAACAAAGGTCTATAATCAGGATTTAAGGCTGTTTCTCTCTGTTGTTGTGGGTGCATTGATTTAGAACCGTTTAACAATTATCCTTTAAAAGCCTTGTTTCACACAGCTACGGGATTAAAATGTTTATCAGCTTAACTTTTCTAAATAAATTAGGACTTCTCTTTCACCTGAACAGTCAGAGAAAGATTGATTAAGCTCCACAGGTTGGATCATTTTCATCAGTACATGATGCTCCATTGTTTATGAAATGTTGTATGAGGGGAGGCACACACACACACACACACACACACACACACACACACACACACACACACAGACACACACTGTTTGGCCTGAGAATAAAGCAGCTGCTCTAGCATTCTACTCGTCTTGCCTGGGTTGCTGAGATAACACTGCTGCTGCTGCAAGTGATGGACTCTGTGACTGTTAGTAAACAGCAAGCAGATAAGGCGAACCCAGAGCGGCAATACCAGATTTCACTCTTGGTCCGGTGCCAGACTGGTTTGTCTGATGGTGAGTCCCGCAAGCCACAGATGAATGTGGTCAGGATAGATTCCACAACACTGTGAGGAAGACAAAGACAAAAGCCTGAAAGACACAGTCACTGTTGTTATTCACATATTTTATTGAGCTTTCAAAAATACAAATCAAAGAAACTCACTCATTCAGACCCACACACAAACCAACGTCAACCCAAGCCTACATCTGTCCCACACATTAACGATATCAATGGGGTTAAATCATGCACGTTAATGGTTAGTAATTTTTCCAATTTTGTGAATATGCTGTAGCAGGAAAAGGTTGCCTGATCTTATAAAACTTTCTGGCTGAGCCAAGAGTAGTATGCTTTAGACGTTGGAGTTTGAGGTGTGCCATTACATCCTCCGGCCAGTGTTTATGAGACGGTGGTACAGTCTTTTTTTCCATTTGACAAGAATCAGTCGCCAAGCAAGCCGTGTAGAGAAGGCTGTAGAAACTGTAGGTTGGTTAGCGGTGATCTAGGTGGCTCCGGATCAGAGGGTTAGGATAAAAAACGATACCACATTCACTTGAAAGTGTATTAAAAACACCTGTCCAATAATCCTCCAGTGGCCTGAACAAGTTTGCCAATTTGCTCCTGGTCAGATGGAAGTACATTATACTGCAGTATTATGCCCGATACGTATTTATGAGGAATGAACTATAGCTAGACCGCTAGTCCATGATCTGTTATAAGATAGTTTGTGTATGTTATGTGTTTTAAATTACTATCGGCCAATATATAGTTGTAGGATTTTTTTAAACTCTGTAATAAGTATCAGCCTAGAACTCCAGTATCCGTTATGTCCGGGCGTGTGGCGGCTACCTCCCTGAACTGCTGCGTCTCTCACATGTGTCGTGTCCACACAAACAGTGTTGCTGCTGCTATGCTGCTACTGCCAGCCAATTTCTTTCTACAGAGTTTGCCTTTCATAATGGCCATTTCATTTCATTATAAATGTCATTCACATTTATTTTAGACAGAAAAGGGTTAAAAAGCATGTTTCCATTTCTAAATAAAAGTAATAATCCACAATTAAAAAACGGTATGGTATTAATTTATGGAGCCGTGCAAGTCACTGCATTTTCCACAACACTGTCCTGCTGATATTTCAGAATAAAAGCCTTGTGTTAACAAATGAAGGGATTCTGTCCACAGAAAAAAACCCAGCTAGAGGGCTTTTATTTTTAAATTTAAACAGGAAGTGTTGAATTAGAAATAGATTTGTACTTTTTTCATGTCTGTGATATATTCTACAGATATAGACATTGAAACTGTAGTTAATGTTGCTGGTATGATGTCAATATACTGTCAAAAGATCACGGTCTATTTTTGCTGTGAACCGTGCACGGCATATGGAAAAAATAGGCGAGACCTTGAATCTCATGAAGAAATTGAGCTGACATGCAGCAAAGCCGCGCCTGAGCCGTGCTGCACATGCGGGCTGTGAGGCTGATCTAACCGGTTAACATTGGCACCAAAAAGTAAGAAGTTCCACAACGCACATGTGATGCTCACGCAGGCAGTGTGGATGAGAAGCTGAGCTTGATTTTAGAGCAATGAGCAGAGACATTACAATCTGTGAAATTTCCCAGTGGATTTTACTGGCACTACGTAGTTGTTGGTATTGTCATGAAACGCTGACATTAAAAGTAGACGTCCAATCATGTTGATAAATCAGCAGAGACACAGGAGAAGAAAACCACAGGTGGCTTGTGAGTACATCCTTTAAAAATGCCACAAAATCCATAAAAAACACCACATAAATAATGTAATGTACTATGTACCAGACTTGTCCCAGAAAAACTTGAATGACCTTTTACTACACAAAAAGAAAAGAGGGAGAGGAGGAGGGCTTTCGAAAACTGTGCTTGTTTTTGCAGCCGCTGGCAACAGTGAGCTCATCCTGCTAAACTCATTTACTCATTGCACTCATTTATTTTTCGAGAAATGACACCGCTGGGTATATGCAGTGTAGTTTCTACATATGTACTCTCCGTACTGACATGATGACTTTGCTTTACCTCATTACCGGCCAAAGATATCTAATGATGTCATGCAGAGTGTTTAGGAAAATAAGTACATGATCTAAATGGGTGAGAATGACTTACAGTGCAACCTGATATCACGCCAAAGCGTGTAATAGACCTGCCGGTCCACCAGAGGATAGAGTGTCAGTGTCACGTTTTGCCTCGCCGGGGGGGGGGATATTACACGCGTTAAGTTAGGCAACAAAACAACTCAGTTAGATTTAGGAAAAATGTCATGGTTGGGCTTAAAATAAGTACGTAAACTAGGTAAAATACATACGGACAACGTAATAACGTGACATCAGTACGGAAAACATGACAACAAAACACGTCACTAAGGTAACTTCCAAAGCAAACAGCGGTCTCGTGGTTGAAAGTCTGTTCATTGGACCCTTCCCGCACGCCTTTAGCGGTCTTTCTCCACTTTCATTCTACGTCATTACATTGCATTCAATACTCACTACATGGCGTGAAAATGACACACCTAAAACAAGAAGGGCATTCTTATTACACTCTTTTTCCTTGCGTGTCATTCACACGTCTTTTCTTGCAACAGGTTTATTTTATTTATTTGTTTTATTTATTTATTTGCACATATGTAAAACTGCACAAAATCCAGTCAATGAAAAAAAAACAAGAAATGTGTCACACACACGCACAGTTGCTCCTTTTCAGCACTCTCCACTATATGATTATGAGATCAGACACATTAATAGTTGAGGGAGGTGATCAGTGACCTTTCATTCTGAAACTCGCTCCTCTGTCTGCTAAGTAAAGGGTGCAGGATAAATCCATACACGGCGGTACACTGACATTTTGCCTGGCAATTTTCTCCGACTCCAAGTATCAATATTTCCCTATTTAATTATCAATTTTTTATAATTGTGCATTGACTGTTGCTCATTCCAGTCTGTATGTTTTTACTCAGTAAAGATGAATTTAATGGAGTTCATTGATTTTTATGATGGTTATCAAGTGTTGTAGCTCGTGTTTTATGTTGATTGGTCAAACAATTCTAGTCAAGTCAAGTCTATTTTATTTTTATAGCCCAACATCACAAATCACAAATTTGCCTGAGGGCCTTTCCAATATGTACAGCATATAACACCCTCTGTCCTCAGACCCTCGCTTTGGAAGAGGAAAAACTCCAGTCAAGTCACTCACTGAGTGACCCGTTTATTGCTCTAATCAATATTTTTTAATGAATATGTGTAATGTGAAAGCGGTCGCTCGTAGTGACAACCTAGCTCAGCAGTTCCCCTTAGCTCTCATTTAATTTCATAACATTTCTGTAAATGTGCCATTGCAGTCCTTTGGCAAAATATTGGGCCGTGAATTTATGGACCATTTTAGCATCTTTCAGCTCATTGTTTTGATTTTACGGTCCATAACTTTACCGTTTTGGTTCAATCTCGCTACTCTCATCATCTCTATTTGTGGCAGCTGTTTTCAGCAAAAACTAGAGCTGACACCTTCTGGTCGGTTGGTCGATTGGTTGGCGGATATGCTCTTGTCCGACCAAATTGTCATTGGTTGGACAATCGCTGGTGTTTCTTTCGTAAGAAAAGTGCTTCTTAATCCATTAATTTAAGGGGCGAGAGAGGCATGTGTGTGTGAGAGAGAGACGCGGCGGCGATCCCTCAGCTAGTGCAAACACATCTCTGTCCTTATCTCAGTCCTGACAGTTGAGCTACTTTTATATATAAAGTTGGCAGTTTGCGGTTCGGGTTCGGTTGGTTATTAACGCATATTTTGTGCAGCTTGGGCGGTGCGGATTGGCTCGTCAGGTGGGTATTAAAAAACCCTGACCCGTTCATCACTACTTGATAGCCTTTGAATGTGAACATATCAGAATCTGTATATTTCACTATGTTTGGTCTGATAAATAGCGTCATTATTTTGTTTGTGCATCCTCTTGCGACCGCTTCCACGGCTCATTCTGTTTTCGGAAATCATATGAATGTGGGCAGATGCACGCTAGTCAGCTTTTATTATCAATTTTAAGTGTTACACAATAAGGTTATAAATAATTTAATTTGCTGCAAATAGCTTTTTTTATGTTTATTAATAATTCATTCAGGCTACCAGGTAGCATGCACACTGCACTGTGGCCCATTTAGGTAATCTAGAGATTACATTTTTGTTTCCCCATTGACCAATCGATTGGTTAAAGAGTAGGTAGAATTTCAGTTGACCAATATTATCTTAGGTTGACTACAGCCCGAGCAAAAAACACCTTCATAAACACACTGTGTGGTTCCTGTCCAGCACCAAAAGGCAGACAAAGTTAGCAACTAGCTGGTGAACATAATGAAGCATTTAGCAGCCAAAGAGACAGATATTTCTGTTGGTAGAGACCAAAATCAGAGCTAATAGGACTTAAATTTGCTAGATGGACACAACCACAAATCCAAATGAATGCTAATGTTGCTCTGTATCAGCTGAATGTGTAAATAGGCAATTTTTTGCTAGCACGTTTGCCATCATCAATGTTGTGTTTACAGCTTATTCCACTGCTCCCAACTGCTTTAAACTCATACTAATGTTCTAACATGTACTTCCTTGGATTTGATGCTTGATATTAAGAGTGACATATCAGCTGTGTTGTTTAGACCAGTGGTTTTCAAAGTGGGGTCCAGGGACCCTCAGGGGTCCCTGAGGCGGTTCCAGGGGGTCCCCAGCAAAAAGGGGATTCATTACATAACTATTTGAGGTTAATGCCTAACCTTAACCATCTTGTGAAAGTTTCGCAATTTGTGGATTATCTTCTAGACATGATCGACAAATTTTGTTCATGGGTTTGATACACTTTTTGTAATAAAACATCTAAATGCAAAAATCCTGTGAGATGGGGGATCCTGGGACAATGTCTTATCCAATGGGGGTCCGTGGTCTAATTTGTGTCTGTTAAGGGTTCCATGACGTGAAAATATTTGGGAACCACTGGTCTAGACAATGTTGTTGTCTAGATGATATCAGTAGCTCATAGTCTGAAGTTTGTCATGGGAAACATTTCGCCAGAGTTTCTGAGCTATCTTAAAAGATGAAAATTATAACTTTACCCAGGTTCAAGCTCGACTTAGCCGGTTATCTCCCAAATTGAATTTCCATGAACTATCAGCCCAAATTCACAGTTTCCTGTTGACAAAACCAATAATTTCACAAACCAATCTAGAACTCATTTCCCCCATCGCAGAATCAAATTTTATTTATTTTTTTAGTATATATTAGCATCTTCCTTCGACCCCTCAGCCCAGATGCCTTCAGAATGTTAAACACATTGTTGTATAGCGGTGTAGCTCGTTTGACTGTGTGTTTGGGATATTCCCAGCTTAGACTTGCTAATGGAGGAGAGGACAGGCTGCATCTAAATGACATGATTATCAGTGACGCTGCCAGCTGCAATCAGGGCCAGGGCGCACAGAGAGAGATCCGCAGAGAGGTGCTTTATGCCTGGATAGACAGGCGGAGCGAGGAAGCGTTGGCTTTATTTGTCTTTTTATCTCCCTCAGTGGTAGAGCAGGAAGAGAAACACAAAGCAAGATCGAGGTGAGAGTGAGAGACAAACAGGAGAAAGATGACAATGGAGGAATTGTTTGGGTACACATGGACGTCTATGACAGGCGCATGAAGTCTGGCCACTAGAGATTTGTGTCATAACAATGAGTGGAAATTTGAGGGACAGAGGCAAGAAACAGAGTTGGACATTTGGAATTTGGAATGTCTCTTAGAAGTTGAGCTAAGAGTTGCATCATGTGAACGTGGGGAGAGAGCTCAAATGTACTTTCCTGTGTCTGTATGTGTCACTGGGAAGAAAGGTGAAGCCCAGCAGGGAGCTGTGGCTGGACCTTTGAGGCCATGAGGTGAATTCTTTGTCAACAGAATATGAAATAGCTTGTGAGTCTCGTTAGTTTCTTGTCGAAATGACGGAGCGCAAGTGAGGCGAGGAGGTGTAATGTCATTAACTGAGGACATTCTGCTGAGGATAGGAGAGAGACAGCTAGTTAGCTTGTCGGTAGGTAAATGTTTGCAGTAAATTTTAGCCCGTGTTTTGCTTCTTCTCCTGAGATTTAATCACCAGAGGCTCCTGCCAGCTTTGCAGCCTAACATTTACCGAAAGGTCAGTCATGTCTCCCCTGCTTAGCTCGGACTAAATGCATGTCAGTCTGTAGAGCAGCTTAGAGAGCAGTAGAGACAGCTTGATGTCAGTCAGAGTGCCTACAAATAGAAGAGCCCTTCATAGCCCTCATGTGTCCAAAGCGTCTTCGTCTGAAACCACTGGACTCAAGTGCTGAGATGATCAAACTGACAGGAATCATCTGCACTGCAACTATGGCGTTAGATCCCGGAAAAGCTGCCTGGTGCACAAGAGACTGTATCTCTGCATCTCAGTACAGCGTACGGGCTTGGGCAGCTTTTATTTATTTATCTATTTGCTGTAGTGTAACACAAGTGCACAGGGGAACTGAACAGACATGTCACCAGGGGTAATACAATACAGCTCATATGTAGTGTTGCATGGTATACGGATACTAGAAAGGTACCACAATACCCTACCATTAAAAATGATACGATACCCCATTTTATTAGAACCGGTAATTGAAGAATGTCAGTGTTTTAATACGAGCCTGGACTTGCGTCGATGTGCGACCGCGGGGCTGTATGTGTGTGCAGCACTCTGCTTTAGAGGCAATTAGAACTTTGCTGCTGGTTTGGAGCAAGCAGTCCAAAAATTAACTGTCGCAATAACCAGAATGGAGTCAACAAATGAAGTTGAAAAGACGATTAAAGCAGATCATAAACCGCTCACCGTCTCTCTCTGAGCTGGTGTCTGTATCAGCAGAACTCCCTTAAAAAACAAAAAACAAGGAAACTAACAGCACGGCTCTAATTACTGATCAAATATACAGATAAAATTAGATTCAGCATCTTTTCTGTCCAAGCATTTGCTGTAATTCGGCAAACACATAATCCACCAAAGAGCACGTGTTAAAGTAATATGTTACTGTGTTTCTCAGTAATGTGAAATGAACTGAGAGGAAAAGCAGTCTGGCGAGAGTGATTCTCCTCACATCACTTCGACACAACACAGCTCTTTCTACAGTTACCGTGGCGTCTTCCTGATTTTAGCAGCTTTTCTCTCATCGACTTCTCACAGAACTTCATCTGGATTTATTATCATTTTGTGGGTTTTTGTCTACCGTGCTGCAGTACCACTCTCCGCCTTAAGTGTTACCATAGAGAGTCTATGACTGTTACTAATGCGCCGGTGGGGGCGCTGTTTTACAAAAAAAAAAATTATTAAACGCTGTTTAAAAAGTAAATAATTAGAATCAGAAATACTTTATCAATCCCTGGGGGAAATTACAGTTTTTCCATTTTAGAATAAAAATATATATAAGCATAGATAAGTTATAAGAAAAATAGAAATAAGAATAGAGATGAAATATAAATGTGTGTGCATTATCAAATATAAGTGTGAAAAATAAATGCAGATATAAAGTTAACTATCAAAGAAATCACAAACTCAAGTATAGGGGACATCAGATTTCTGCATACAATTTAATTGTTTAAATTAACACATTTAAACATTTTTAATTACTTAAAAACAAAATGATGTTCCATGTTCTGTCATCTATTATTCCATTACTTTTCCTGATGTTATAGATATTTGGTATCCAGATATTTAGGGAGGGTATTGTATCAAAGTCCTAAAATAGTTAGCTTTGTGTTAAGGGTTACCTCACCAATAGTCCCAGGAAGAAAGAGAGGCATAAAAAGAAAACACCAACAGGGCATCAAGTAAGGATCACCTCAAGTTCATATCAGTCTCAGACCATCTAGTCCTGAAATTGTTGGGCAAATTTTTCAACAAAAAAGCCTGCATGACAAACTGGAGGTGTAGGGTTTGAAAGATGTTCTCATTTAGGAGACAGGGGGTGTCTTAGAAAGATGCTAATGAGTTGCATTATGGGAAATGTAGGATTCAGTGGTTTTGGAGCTTGACCTATACTACGGACAAATATCTAGGATATCTCAACCTCTGCTGCTACATTTTTGCAGATACAAACATAAAATCCTAAAATACAATGCTATATATATATATATATATAAATATATATATATATATATACACAGCTTATTATGTTATAAGCAGTGTTAAATTTTCTTATGACTGACTCCTCACTGCTTTGGTTTGCCGCTGCCTGTAAAAATGCTGGCGCTGACATTCAAAATTAATATGTGATGTCACTCAAGGGTGCGGTTTGCACACATCCATGTGGGCGGGGGGAAAAGAAATAACACTACACACACACACACACACACACAGACAGACCTGTTAAATGTCAGGCACACCGGTGGACCAATGAAAATGTTTTGTCACTCTTGACAGATTTTGTTCGCATCTCTGGAGTCCTGTAAAAATGCTATATTTATTTGTTTGCAACATATCGGCTTGTCATATCGTAAGAAATTATCATTTCTGTATGATGCCGATGTCTCATTTTAAAGCCTTTGTCTGCCAATACCGATGATCTGCCGATATCATCATGCATCCCTATGGAGTAACACTGAATGCAAATATAACTATTGTTTGTGGACAAGAAAACTCCATAGAGCTCCTTTAATCCCCCCCCACCCCCCTCTCTGAAAATCAATCTACATAACAAATATATTTAAACCTTACTGAATGAAAATGGCAACAGATGAAATGTTCCATTAGATTTCTTATAGATATTGGCGGTAAAGAAAGCAGAGCAGATAATGTCGGATGTTTACTGTCTCTGTCTCTGTGATTTGGCAGCCACACTAACTGAGTCTACTGCTCGAGACGGCACCACACATTTTCCTCATCAGCATCACAGATGTATAAGGCTGTAAGACATTGATGAGATTATGATCGTTAACAGTGTGTTCTTCACTGTGCGAATGACATATTTGCCTTTCAAACATTACCAACAGCCAGAAAGGAGCTGACTAATTAGATTTTGTGTAACTGTTGTGCACAGCCAAATTAGTTCCACCCCGGCAAGCTACACCTGGAGAGGGTGCAGGGCTTTATGCTAATATTATCCAGGGAAACCTACACTCTCTGCTCGGCTAATTTCCTGAACAGCAGAGCAGCCGTGTGGTCTCAGCTGTGATAATACGCACCTTCCATGTGGGTCTATTGCAGACTGAGATCTGTACGTTTGAGCTGTTCCTACATTATTTAATGCTGATTTACGGGATGTCTCTATGTAGGTTTATCGAAAACTGTGACTTCTTTTCCTGTTGTGAGGTTGAACATGGTTGTTGTCTTTTAGCCTTTTAAAGGTCAGGTCGGTAATCTTGAGAAACTAGCAAGAGGGCACTAGATTTTAAAAAATGAGCCATTTGTATAGTATACAAATAATACAATAAATATTATTTATTCCATGGATACAAAGTAATGAAACGAACCGCTTCCCTATTTACTGACTCGCTGCTAATACTTCTGTTTTTTTCCCTCACCAAGGGTGAGGCATTGCCGTTTTTGGCCGGCTCTGCAGCGCAAGCGTGCATTCAGAATGGCGCCCCTTTGCCCGGGTTCTTCGCTCGCTCGGGAGACGGACGCGGGTCTGCATGTGTGCCACGGAGCCGGTTGAGTTTTGGCAACGTTTCACTTTCGGGGCATTACGTGACCGGGCATTATCAATCCATTTGACGAGGGCGGCTTCAACCACAGATGTTTTCTTTGTGCACATTTGTTTTTTATTCAGAGAAAATCACTTTGTTTTCCCGTCATGATTTCAATGTGCACGCAGCACAGATATCCAGCCGGAAAGCAGGCAGTCCACGAGATAAATTATCAACGGAATAAAGTTAAAGCAAAACAAAAATTCAATTGACATTAATCTAACGTAGTTTTAAAATGTTTTTCCATATGTTGTCATGTATTGAAAGACACAAAATGAACACTGTAAGTGGACTACTTGATTACTATAAGTGGATTATTTAAGCAGCATTTGTATGGGAATGATTTTGTCCCAAGCTTTTTGATCCAAATAAAAGGTTGATAACAGTAACTGTGATCACTTTAAGCGGTTTCCACTGTATATTACAGTTCACCAACAAGCCATTGTCCAGTTGCATTGCTCATTGCACTTAAACCTTCTCCACTCTTCCCTAGTCTGCATAGCAGTCATAGCATCTGCATCACATGCCAAGTGAACAGTAATTTAATATCTTTTCCTGTTCTTATAAATCAATTTCCGTTCTCCCCCTGAAAGCCACAGACAATCAGCCGATGGCACAAAAACACTAGAGGTTCTGTCCGCTTTAAATTGTGAGGCATATAAATGACCGAGCACGTCTTTGCTTTCATCACTTGTAGAGTGCTGTGTTTAATTGGCTTTAAATGTCATTTCACTCATTCAAAATCCAATCAGTAATATGGCATTACTTTTTTCGTTTTTGAGTCAGCTTCACTCAACTTTGGCATTTACTAGCATATATCGTTCTTATTTTACATCATGAAACCCATAGGAGACAGGTTAACCATGACGATAAAGTGTGTTTTTGGTTTATGCTCGGTGTTTAACAAGATCAATCTGCAAAAGGAAGTTAACCCAAAGCATGCCTGTACACATAGCAATGAATCTATGTTGTTTTTAACATAAATGTATCCATTGGATCTTGTTAATACTTTCCATGTGGGTCTAATTTGGTCCAAAGAAACCTGATTTTCCGCAGTGAAGAAATCTCCAACTGACAACCGTCCCAAACTTTTACCATTAATGCCAGTTTATTGATAACAGACTTTGTTTGGCCCTCATACACATTCCAGCCCCTTGTGCAGATCCCAGAGCATGCCTGTGTTTTGTTATCAGTGGCAGACCCAGGCTATTTACAAGGGGCTAGGTCTGCTCCGTGAAGTAGTTTGATCTGCATAGTCTGTCTGTCCTTGATTTTGTGCTCGAGTCTCCACGCACAGGGCAGTAAAGCTCTTTTTCTGTGTGTAACGGTGGTAAAAAAGACTCCAACAAGTGGATTATGGTAGCAGGCGAGGGCAGACAGAGACCAGTAGATTGGCTTTTGGTCAGCGAGAGATGAAAGCAGCCGACACTCAAAAGGTGGACCGTCTGAGTGAAGTGGACGCTGCGCTTTCACCCAAGGGTGGCTGTTAGAAGAGGATGTTTTTCTGTGTTCCATGTTCTCTTGGAAAAAAAAAAATAAGCAGATTTCTTTCCCATTGAATGCCTCCGCCGTTATCTCCAGTCCCCTCAGGAGGAGCTTCACTATAGTCAACTAACAGCAGTGAAATATCCATGCAGTTGCAGCAGCCAAATCCCCCTTAGGCAAAGGCAGAGCATCACACACAAACCTCCATCTCTGTCCGACGCCAACATATTCTGTGTAATGTTGAATTTCCACAAATCTGCCCCGTCAAGCTGCAAGCTTTGCAGACGGTCTCCACGCCCTGTTGCGTTTGAAGACCCCGGTCAGTCTATGGCTGTATAAATACGTGTATGACATGTTTGTGTCTGAAGTCAAGCTTTTCAAGTGTCCACTGCCAGCTGCCTCTCTCTGTGCCATGTCTGCCAATCTTGTCTGCTAGCCATTGCTCCCTGCCACCCCACATCCTCCACGTCCTTTTAAAGTTCGAAGCTAGACTATGTTACCCATTGAGACTGTGTGAACCGTCACTTAACACCCTAAAGCCTGCTTTTCTGTGCCAGTCCTCTTGTGAGGCTGCTCGTTTGTTAGCTGGCATAAAGCGCCAGGTCGAAGGTTGGTTCTGTTACTATATAACCGTAATGTACACTGTGTTGTAGTACTGTATGTTCTGTAACTTTTGTTCCGTACTGCCAGTGTGTTTAGAGAGGTTGAAGCAGGACACAGGCTTTAGAGGAGGTGAAGCTAAGCGGTGGGTTTAGGAACGTTTGAATGAAGGCACCACACTGCAGCGTAGTTTAACAGTTACATAGTCCATTCAGTGTGATAAATGAATGCCAAATAAACAACTTTAGATATTCTAATATGAAATAATATCAATTAATAGTTGTTAGAGTGGAAACTGCTTATGGTGATCATGGTTACAGTGATCAACCACTTATTTGGATCAAAAAGCTTGGGATAGAATCATTCCTATACAAATGCTGTTTAAATAATTCACTTATGATAATCAAGTAGTCCGATTACAGTGTTCATTTTTGGTCTTTTTATACATGACAACCATATGGAAAACATTTTAAAACTATATTAGACTAACATTAATTGAAGTTTTGTTTTATTTTTTACTTTACTCCCTTAATACTTTGCCTCGTGGACCGTTTGCCTTCCGCCTGGATACCTGTGCTGCATGCACATTGGTGTCATGACAGGAAAAGGAAAGTCATTTTCTCTGAATAAAAGACGAATGTGCACGGGGAAAGCACCTGTGGTTGAAGCCGCCCTCGTCAAGTGGATTGATAATGCCCGGTCACGTAATGCCCCCAAAGTGAAACTCTGCTTATCCTCAACTGACCAGTGCCCGTCTCCCTCCATACCCGGTGAGAGAACGAGGAACCCGGGCAAAGGGAATAGCAGAATAATTGGCAGGGAGCCAGTAAATAGCGACGCGGTCCATTTCATTACTTCGTATTCATGTAATAAATATACAAATGTCAATTAGATGGTAATCTGCATGAGAAATGATAAACAACAACAAAAATTTGGTTAGAATAATCATCCGTTCATAGTGATCAATTGGACCCGGACAGACATGATTACTATAAGCACTTTCCACTGTATTTGTAACTCCTGATAGCCTACAGCCATGGATAGATTATGAGATAAAGAGTCCCTGGACACAGATGTGTAAAAGTCCCCCCCATCCCTCCTACATAGGAGGAAGACATCCAGACTGAAAGACACAAAACAACTGCGAACGAAGGCTTCACGTCTGTTCGTAGTCATTTTGCGTTTCTTTGTTGGTTGTTCTTTTCCATGATTTCATTCCTCCCTTTCTTTCTCTCTTTAGCTGTTTGGTACCTTTTTTTTTTGTCGCTTTCTCTCTCGATTTGTGTCTCATTTTGTGTCTCTTTGTGTTTGTTTTGGGGCCTGTACCATCCAGTGGTTGCGTTAGACTTTCTTGTTCTCCGTTATTTTGATGGACAGGGTCGTATAAATTCCATCATAATCTATTATTACCCATCATTTAAATGTTTTAATGATAATAAGACATAGGCTTTTTTAAAGGTGGAGTCTGTGATTCTGGTCCAATACATCCTGCAAGCACTCGCTTCACCGGGAGAAAATCACACAGCATGCGCTTCTTCTGCAGCAGTGGTGGTGCTGCTGCACCGGTAACAGCGCTCTCTGGCCGTTAGTGGTCACAGACACACCCCAATTCCTCCAGTCCATCAATATGACGGACAGACATCAGATTTTTCTGTCTTTGTTAAAAAGATTCAGTTAATGACGGTAAATATTCGAGTAACGCAACTTTTAGTATGATCCCTGGCCACCCCTCTGGCCCCATCCCTCGTAAAGCAGCAGGAGTTCTGCCATTTTCCTGTCTGACTCTGGTCCATGATTTCATTCCTTCCTTTTTCTCTCCATAGATGGTGTTCCATCCTTTTGTCCTTTTGCCTCAGTGTCTTTGGTCTGTTTTTGTCTGTATAATTCAGTTTCTTTCTCCTTCTTATCTACATATTATTTTTGTTTTTCACTCTTCATCTCTCTCCCTGTTTATTTCTGGTCCTCGGTTCCAAGAATCACAGAAGCTCACTCTAGCAGGAGGACCGTTCCCCAGGGCTCCACGGCTGTTATTGGCGCATCGCACAGTTTCATCTTTTAAGTCATAACATTTTCCCGTTTTCAATACAAAATCCAATTTCTTTCCCCGCTAAATTAGACATTAGTCAGCCCTTCAGGTGAGCGATACCAGGGAGTGAAATTAATGTGATAGAAATTATGTGGTTTCGGCCTTGCTATATTATTAAGGTTTCACTTACACACAAGTGCTCTGCTCACAAGTCGCCCGTAACCCAAGGACCCCTCCTCACACTCTTCCCTCCAGTCAGTTGCTTAAATTGTCCCGGCGGTGCCGGATATGCCTCTTGAAATGTAGCTGCCAGAGAAAATGTTTCTCTGGACATTTGATGACCCGTTTTTGTATTGAGTAGGATTGAAGATCTATTGACCTGGAGCTCATACAGTAGAATATCAGTAGACCATTCAATTGCAAGGCCTCTTGAATGAGCAGATTGAACAACGGTTCCAGTGAAAGCTCTGACCGAGTTTTGGCTCAGCAGAATGATTGAGTCCACTTTTCTCCAGATCATTTTGGTTTCTGAACAGTAAGAGCTCACACGAAGCAGGATTTCGTCTGTGTCTCGGGCAAATTTGTGGAATTTTAGGGCTGTCGTGGTGAAGGAATTTAGTGCTATATGAATAAGCTTTATTGGTGCTATTATCAGGTATATTGCTGCTTTTTAAATGACAAAGATAACAGTTTTAAAACTAATTACATACGTGTTTATTGTTAAATGCAGAACAAAGAAGGGAGATGAGGCACAGCTTTGGTTGCGTCTGTTTGCTATGATAACGAATATGAAAATGTCGGCACAAGATAGACTACATGCTCTGGATGAAGGAAAGGTCATAGCACATAGGGAGAGAGGACGGACCGGTCAGTCTATGTTTATTAATTTCTCCTCCATTGTTGTCGTTGTCCAGCACTTGTAGCCCACATGAAGGATGTGATGGTTTGTCTTTGTGGAGTTTTACCCAAAGTTGAACATTATTCAACTCTCGGCGACCAGAAAATAACACCAAACATGCAGCGTTCAGCGCAGAATAAACGCTCAGCACCTCGCCACGCTGCTGCCGTTTGTAACAAAGTGTAAAAATGCGGCACTCCTGTTGTAAAGAATTAAAAAAAGATAAAACGTGAACATTGCGGTTGTGGCAGTTGCTTGCTAACCCCTGTGGTCGGCTTGTCAATATTGCCGTATTGCAGTTGTTGTGACAGCCCTACATGAAATGTTGTCTTCATTTCAGTCAACCTTGTTCTTCCATTCTTCCCGTAGGTATCCATTCCCAACAGTGTTCAGCACATGCAGTAAGAAGGACCTTGCTGCCAGTCTGGAGAAAGGCGTGGGCATGTGTTTGGACAACATGCCTGAGGTCAAGGTGCTTTATGGCGGCCAGAAGTGCGGCAACGGCTACGTGGAGGAGGGAGAAGAGTGCGACTGCGGGGAGCCAGAGGTAAGGTGGAGACCAGAGGGCCTTCATCCTGACTTGCTTCAGTGGAGTGGATCAGTCTGGGCAGCTCTGTATAACTATGAGAATGTGAAACAGGGTGTAACAAAAAATACTTTTGCCGGATAAACAAAAGTTAAAACACAAAAGCAGTTCAGAAAATCAATTTCTTCAGTCTTTGTTGAATCAGGATTCGGTGAAGCGTAGTTAATGGGATTCAGATGAAGTCCATGGGTGGTCCTTTCCCCAAAATGTCCAAACAACAGGACGGATTTTTCTTAAAATTCTCATTTCTACTCACAGTAAACTGCCCCTTCAAATCAATAAATTACTACTCAAACATGAGGAAGAAAATAATCATGACAAAAATAATCCCACTGTGCACTTTTCTAACGTGATACTCCCCTTACAAAAGCCCATTGTCCAAAGAAAACAACAGTAACTGTCCTGTAAGCAATCATCCAGAACCACTGAAAGTCTCAGCAGCTCCCTCAGACCCCTCCAACAAATCACAACAAACTTCAAGTTCAACTTTCTGCTGACATTGACGTGATGTTTGTGGCTTAAAAGCATCGAAAACCTGCTGTGCAAAAACAGCCTAAAAGCTCAACAAATCACCAAAGGCCTCCCAATATAAGTGTTTTCTTTATATCGCACCTTCTCTGAGTCTCCGACATGTGCTGAACAGCGCTGCCACGGGGATGCCATGTCCTCGCTGAAGGCCCATTAATCAAACCTCTGTCCAACTGTGTGACAAAGCAAACAAACAAAAGTGTAATCGGGTTCCAGGCTGAAATAAGCTTTCTTTGGCTTTGCCACCCAAACAACTGGGCACGCTCTGATGCATGCATCCACCCACACACACACTTTGTTTCTGGCTCACACACACTGCAGGGCGCCCTGGGAAGTGAAGTGAGAATCGCATGTGGGAAGCAGACATCACTCAGTTGCAGCCAGGGCAGCTGAGGGGAGATTTGATGATGAATATATCTAAACTCAAAATCTCTCAAGGTTAATGGATTCCCTGGAGAATTTTAGGTGGTGATAAAATAGTGAAAAATGCCCCTCACAGTTCTTCAAAATGTTTGTTTGTCCAACCAACATCTAAAGCCCATAAATATTATATGCAATTTATGATGATATACTGTATAACAGGCAAAAACAGCATATCCTACTTTTTTTAAATCGTGCTTTTCCTGTCCTTAAGAAAAAAGACTACAACAACCTAAACAACAACAAATAAAATATGTACATATAATAACAGATTGTAACTGTAAATTAATAATAACAATAATAAAAATAATAATAATAATAATAATAATAATAATAATAATAATAATAATAATAATAATAATTAAATAGAAAAATATATATATAAATAAATAAAAATGTACTTTTTTGACTAATTGTTTCATCTCTACATCTGAAACATATTCATATTGCCCCCATCTGATTATCTGCTTCTCAAATCTGAATCCTTTCAAAGACCTTATCAAATATAATTAAATGTAGCTTTTAACATTTGCAGGTAACTGAAGTTATAAATAACTCAGAAACACATCAGAAACACCTTAGATTTTTAGTGGCAGCCTAATTAATATTCACAACCTGTACCACCTGAAAATGAGATCAGCAGAAGATATGAAATATTGATTAAACATGTATCTGATAGATTGGAATATGTTGTTGCCAACTGAGTTTTACACCTTATTTTTCACAAGGTGTTTACTCCGACTAGTGGAGGCCATGATGCAGGTTTATTAAGATGATAAGCTTGAATAATTGATATGACAAGCATAAAAGTTTAACTAGGAGATTTTGCTGAAATTTATGATAATTTCTCCAGAGAAGAGTCTTCACTCTGTTGGTCTTGTTGAACGACAAAAAACACACTTGCAGTTAGAGTAGTGTGGTAGAGTGGTGCAACAGAGTGAGTTTTCCTTTCCCCCACAAATGGTCTTTGACCAGTAAAGACACCGGCTTGCCGTGAGCACATAACAGCAACAGACATGTTTCATTTCAGCCATTACCGAATTACTGTTGATTTAGCTACCGGTGATTCCAGACCTGCCATCATACCTAGTCATTATATGCTGGCCCTGTCGGCGCTCATTTGCTTGGCTTATTTTCTGTGTGTTAGATTGGGTCCCTTCTGGCTTAACTTGTCTTCTGTAATGTAATGTTGTTTTATGTCGTGATGTTTTAACTGTTTATGCAGATTGTGTGCTTGCGCTATATCTTATGTAATGTGCTTTTATGTTTTCATGTTTTAAAATTAGGGCTGTCAATCGATTCAATGATTTAAATCGCGATTAATTGCATGATTGTCCATGATTAACCACAATTAATCGCACATTTTTAATCCGTTCAAAATGTACCTTAAAGGGAGGATTTGTCAAATATTTAATACTCTTATCAACATGAGAGTGGGAAAATACAGTATGCTTGCTTTGTGCAAAAAGCAAAGGAAATCAGTTAACAACACAAAACAATGACAAATATTGTCCAGAAACCCTCACAGGTACTGCATTTAGCATAAAAAATGTGCTCAAATCATAACATGGAAAACTGCAGCCCAACAGGCAACAACAGCTGTCAGTGTGTCAGTGTGCTGACTTGACTATGACTTGCCCCAAACTGCATGTGATTATCATAAAGTGGGCATGTCTGTAAAGGGGAGACTCGTGGGTACCCAGAGAACCCATTTTCATTCACGTATCTTGAGGTCAGAGGTCAAGGGACCCCTTTGAAAATGGCCATTTCAGTTTTTCCTCATCAAAATTTAGTAAAGTTTGAAGCGTTATTTAACTTTCTTTGCGACAAGCTAGTATGACATGAGGGTGTTAAAACGATTTTGCATTTACATTTGCACATTTACAGTGATGTTGATCAATGTGCATTGTCCCTGAGAATACAAAATACATAAATATGATCGGTGATGTTTGTAATTTTAACAGATTAAATGGACGGTCAGCACCGACTAAATAGAGCCTGCCAACATTATTTAAATTAACGAGAAAAAGCTTCATAAGAGATTCGTTTGCATCTGCAATCCAGGTATTTTGCCAACCAAGAACCAGATCCAAAATGTAACCAGCTATTGGATTCAGAATTAACCAGAGCTTTGTTTCTGGAAAAAGATTTGACTGAACTAACTCTTTAAAACCGACTCCACAATGTGTTTGACTATTTAGTTAAGTGGTGTTATGACTATGTACTCCACCACGAGGCAACTCTAGGTAGTGTTTTAGCGGAGTCATTGTGTTTGACCACCAACGAACCAACTGTATGATTTACATTCGCCAACTCCATCCCTGCCAGCTTGTCCCTCCACAACCTCCATGATGTCACCACAAAGGGCCTGCTTGGTTTATCTGCTGGCCCACTTACACCGAGAGATGAAAGCAACCTTTTTCTCTCCTCTCTAAACAATAGACTTACGTCAGGGCCGAGAGGTAAACAGCCAGACTTATAAAACCACACATCAAGTGAAAATTACATGTCCTTCAAGCCAGCTGCCTCCAGTTCCCAGCCTTCAACACATCTTGGCATTACCTTAGAGCCCCCACAAGCGAAAAAACAGCCACGTTGGGAGAAGAGAAATGATAGTGGGAGTTGTTTTCTGCGTGATTGTGCGATGCGTGACACTACTTGGAAAACAAAGCTGCTGTGTTTTGGCTTCCAATAAAAGATAAACATTGCAACACCCTCCCTGAAGTCTTTTACAGCATTACTCCCCTTTCGACTTTTCCGTATGTGTCCTCTCTCTTCTTGTCGTTTTTTTGCCAGCAGCCAGCAGATCTTGTCATAGTGGTGAAGTGGCTACAATCTTTGCTTCTTAAGGGCTCTCAAAATCCCACTCCTGCTCCCGTCCACGATGCCCTAATAGTCAACTCTGCCACATCTTTCCTCTATCTAGATCAAATCAGGGTTGAAGATCTTAACACACACCCTCCCAACTGCTACACCCGATTGCTCCTCTGCTTCACAACTCCCACTTCGTTTTTAACCCTACATGTGTCATCATTGCATTAAACACACTCCCAAGAATTCCCAAATCCAGAACATATGAGTTAATATGTCTCCATTCACAGGCCTACAGGTCAGAGTAAGTATAGGCAGGAATCCCCAGGCAGGAAGTGCACTCCTTTTGACCTGGAAGTCCTGAACTGACAGGGAACCAGCTGAGACGAGAGGAACTCCACAGCGATGATATGATCCAGATGTTGTTAAATATTTTGTTTTCTTTCCCTTATTCCAGGAATGTATGAATCCATGCTGCAACGCCACCACATGCACCCTCAAGGGAGACGCCGTGTGCGCCCACGGACAGTGCTGCGAAGACTGCAGGGTGAGGCTTTTCACTTAGGCATTCTCCTTCCACTCTGGACCTCCTTTTTCCCATTTTAAAATGCCCTTCTGTCATTGTCATAGCATAAAAAGTTCTGAAATAGTATTTAATCTGCTCTTCTGAACATTACACAAAGCTTTACATTAACATTTTTCATTTCAAAACTCAAGTGCAAACTTTCTGAAACTATTAATTCTCTCTGGAAGGTTATTAAGAGACTCATAATAGTGTGCCTTCGTGTATAATTTAATATCTCAGGTCAGTTCATTCAAACTTTGTATATCTTACCTCCATAGGCCGATTTCAATTATGGGCAAGTTTTAATATTGGATAGCTCAACGTTATTAGTGGTTTTAGCTTTGACATGAAAATCTTTTTACTAAGTATCTCAGATATGTGTTCTCTCTTTGAAAAGGAACACTTGTTGAAGATGATTAAATGCATTAAGTCCGCTCATTATGTCCTTGAACATGTTCCTGCACAGACCTCCATATTAAGACGAGTTATGTCCTTTCCCTGAGCTTTGCACAAAAGCATGTTTGACGTCATAGCATGAGACATCAGTGTTGCACAATGTTCTACATACACTAGAGCCCCATGTTGTAGGTGTTTTTTGCTGTATACGGTATGTGTGTATAGCTTGTTTTGGACATGGAAATGGCACTTTAACACTCCATTCCCATATGAATAAACCCTCTGTAAACTGTATCTTTAAAGTCACAACAGCAGTCTCAATGGGTCAGATCTAGTAATGTTTCCGTAACACTTCCGACACGGCTCAAGTCTGAATTAACTTAAAGGCCAGACCAGCGTAAGGTTAAATACAGTACGTGGAGAGATACTGTATTAAACGTGCCTCTTCTTCTTTAGAGTTTCTTTGTTATTCACAAAGAAAAGAAAAATAACCACAAAATACCATGTTAACTTCACATTGAGGAGGAAATTCTTCTCCTGTCAGATCATCAGTCTATAAAAATGTGTTTTCATGGTTTGGTTTCCACCTTTTTGGTGCGAGGAAAAAGAGGAAAATCAACCTTTGAATATAATCATTTCCATAATCTCAATGTTCAACATTCATTCATTCATTCATTCATTCTTTCATACAGTATGAATATCCAGAAAAACACTCAACATGAAGGATGTGATTAGAAAAGTATGATCAACCTAAGATCTTCTCTTAAGTCTCTAAAACCATTTTTAAATGCATATTATTATTATTAATGGATCCACTAGTGAGATGCGGGGGTGATCATACTTCATGCTTACGGTGGTCATTATAAGCCTCCACCTGCAAAAATCAATTTTAAAATCCATCACTGAGCAGCCTGTGGAGAACTGAGTACACTTTTCTCCCTTGATATCATTTCTAACTAGCAGCACGGCTCTATGGATGATAGTGTCGGCCACCACTTTGGGTCCAGACTGAAATATCTCAACAACTATTCAATGGATTACCATGACATTCAGTACTGACATCCAAGTTTCCTAGAGGATGAATCCTAATGACGTTGGTGATCCCTTGACTTTTCATTCATCACCATAAGGTTGCCATTTTTGGTTCAGAGTAAGATGTCTCAACAACTATTGGATGGATTGTTGTCATTAAAGTTGTACTCACATTCATGCCCCCCCACAGGATGAATTGTAATAACTTTGATAATCTTCTGACTTTTCATCTAGCGCTATCATCAGGTAAAATTATAATTTGTCCAATTTGGTTGATGACACCCTCAGCTGTACTTTGGGTTTAGTGCTAATTAGTGCTCTGCAACAGTGCTATCACCCCCCCCCCCACACACACACACACACACACACACACACACACACACACACACACACACACACACACACACACACACACACCAAGATCCAAATATTGCACACAAGCATTGCTGCTTTGTTTGTAACAGTTCTGTCATATTTGAATGAAGACATGACAGACCATTTAACCAAAAGCATTGATTTCAACAGATGGAAGTCAGCAATGTTGCAGATTCTATGGCCCTGTTCAGACCTGGTATTAACATGCGTCTTAGGTGATACGATCTCAAGTGGACATCTGTTCACACCTGGCATTAGAATGCGTCTCCACGTGCGTCTCAAGTGGCCACCTGTGATTCGATCTCACTTCCCCTCTCTATATGCAAATAAACACTTAGTTAACAAATGGCAGCAAACGTTGCAACATAAGATTACAGGAATGTCAGTAGTCCTATCCTGCGTATTGGTGAATTTGGATACATTTTATTAAAAATTATAAGGTTATTGTCTACCGGTGGTCCCAGGGAACCTCTGTGCCGCTGACACCGCCACCTTTGCCAGGCAACAGCTCCATACAGAGCTTCAGAGAGACAGGGATGAAAGCGAGCGGACGGTCGGAGAGGCGGGTCAGATCTGTGCAGAGCACCGTAACAAAAACATTGACACATCACTGACAGCAGGCACCAATGCACGTCCTGTGCCTTGTGTGATATAGATAGCCTATAGGCCTAATGGATAAGATATATTTTAATATGTTTCTATTAGCCTATGAAGAAAATACAGTTGTACCGACAGTATATAGTGCACAAAGGCCGTTTCCATGCTCTTGCGCTTGTCTGTCTATTCACATGAGGAGCGAAGAGACCCGCGGATCCAAGCGGGACGTCAGTTGAGTAGGCGGTCCTTAATGTGACCCAGGACACATTTTCATACAAACTGCTGAAAGAATGTGGCCATATGTGGCCCAGACCACCTCTGAATGTGGTCTGAGCGATCGGATCTCAATGCGTCTTGAGTGCATTCACATCTGTACTTACAGCTGTCCGCTTGTGATCGGATCTCCCAAGACGCATTTTAATGCCAGGTCTAAAAAAGGGCTTAAATCTGAAAGGGATTACTGTACTGTAACTGTGTGTGTTCACAGCTGAAACTGGCTGGCACCCTGTGTCGAGAGTCCAGTAACTCCTGTGACCTGCCAGAGTTCTGTACTGGTGCCAATCCTCACTGCCCAGCCAACGTTTATCTGCATGATGGGCACGGCTGCCACAGCGTCGAAGGCTACTGCTACAACGGCATCTGCCAGACTCATGAGCAACAGTGCATCACCCTGTGGGGACCAGGTAAATCAATGAGTTGGACCGTGTACATCAGCTTCACTTTTACAAGGGAGATCTTTCACTTCATTTTGGTGGTTATATTTTGTATTTTGCTCGTTTGTCTTTGTGTGCAAGGAGCCAAGCCTGCCCCTGGGATATGCTTCGAGCGAGTCAACTCCGCAGGGGATCCTTACGGGAATTGTGGGAAGGACTCCAAAGGCTCCTTTGCCAAATGCGATGCGAGGTAAGACTCTGCAGCTGCACTGATGTGCTAGAGGTACAGAGAAATTACTGTGCAAAACACAACTGATTAGCTTAAGTGGTGTCATTAGCAATCTTCATTACGTTGTGGAATCTGACATGTGATCTTCAAACAAAAGTTTACATGGGTGAAAAATGTAATTTGAGGGAAGATAGCAGCTAATTACGGTCTAGGAAAGTATTCATGAATCATTTCATGCTATTCTTGTAGGCTAATTGTTCTAAAGATCTTCTCCCTTTGGGTGAATTCTGTAATCAAGCTCTTTGTTAATTGATGTAATTGCTTTAATGACCGGAGGACTGAAGCACCGCAGCTCTCTTCAGCAGACTTTCATCTGCATCTACAGTTACTTATCTCTGGTCTGTGATTGACAGGCCTTTATGTTTGAGGTTTTATTGATTAAGCGTTTTAGTATGTGCCATTTCAATGTTTGTGTGCACGCATGCATGTTTACGGTTGTGTGGGTGTGTGTGTGTGTGTGTGTGTGTGTGTGTGTTGTATGCAGGGATGCAAAGTGTGGTAAAATTCAGTGCCAGGGAGGAGCCAACCGGCCAGTGATCGGAACAAACGCTGTTTCCATTGAAACCAACATCCCGCTACAAGAGGGAGGGCGTATTCTGTGTCGAGGAACGCATGTCTATCTGGGCGATGACATGCCTGATCCTGGACTGGTTCTAGCTGGTACAAAGTGTGGAGACGGCATGGTGAGTGATTAGTTTATCATTTAATTGTAAAGAGACATTTTAATTCTCTGAGACCCACAATAGACGCGGTTTTGTCTTTTTTAGGGTGGTACAGGGGGTCTCTAGGCAGAGGTAGCAGGTCAACAGTAGATGTCACATCATAAAGTGAGCATGTCTGTGAAGGGGAGACTCGTGGGTACCCATACAACCCATTTTCATTCACATATCTTGAGGTCAGAGGTCAAGGGACCCCTTTGAAAATGACCATAATAGTTTTTCCTCGCCAAAATTTTACTTAACTTTGGAGCTGTATTTAACAGTCTTCCCGACAAGCTAACATGACATGTGCCAGTGGATTCCTTAGGTTTTCTAGTTTCATATGATATCAGTACTTTTACTATAGCTCTCAAATTGAACCTGCTACTGCCTCTGAAAGACAGTAAAGTCAGTTGGGATCCCACGGGTCTCAGGGGTTAAAGAGGTTGTATTTGATTTTTGTTAAGTAGCACAGACAATGCTCAAAACTTATGATTCAACATTATAATAATAATATAATAATAATAATAATATTAGATTTATATAGCGCTTTATAATATTCTCAAAGACGCTTTAACATAGTCGGGGGGGAAAACGGTGTGAGACAGACAGACAGGAGACGAACGACAAGAAGCGACATACACAGGCACAATCACATACATACACACGGACTGATGGGGAGGTTAGGTCTCACCAATGCACAGGTGTTTATAAAACAATACTAAATTACATGTGACCACGTATTGTACAGACCAGAGTATAAGCCTCTGTCATCCAGAGGTCCTCCGTGCTCTTTTCTGATAGTTCATTACGTTAATGTACAAGTTGTTGTTATAGCTTTTGAAGTAGCTGTTCGCTTATTGTTTATTGCCCTATAACCACAGCATGCAGCTATATTATTTGTCCTCTAGAGACCCCAAAAGGCTGACAATTGTATGAGCCTATTGTAATATTCCTTTGGGTGCTGAGTAAAGAGTACTGCAGTACGGAGCCCAGACGGAGACAGAGAGGTTGACTTTCCTAAAGAATAGGGCTAATAAAGTTAACTCCTGAGTGAATCCAGTGATCCATATATACACATCATGCTGAGGGCTGGACAAGACCCTTATGGCAACCAGTTATTTTATTAGGTGTGCCTCTCAACTTTTCTCCTCCTATATGCTGCCCTCAAAACCTCTCTCACCACGCCAGTGACATCAGGGCCTTTCTTTTGCCAAGAAAGAGGCAGAAACAGAGCTTTGGCCTGGAGCACTGGCCTCCTTAATTGTCTCTGCAGATGAGGTTACAATATCTGTTCTCAATCCTCCATTAATGGCAAGCTGGTTGTGAAAGCATATGATACGGGGCTCATATGGGCAACTTCCTCTGCTGCTTTATATCAATAAGTAAATACATAAACATTATGTTTTTTTATAGCAGCTCTATAGCATCATAACAGACTTACAAGTTAATTTCCCTGTCCAGACCTGCAGTAATGCAAAATGTCCACCTTTTCCCCTTACATGCAGTGTTCAGTGGCCTCTATACTCTCCTGATTATACCAGGTGAAATGTTGTTTAGATGCATAAACAGCAAGGCAGGTTAGTTCTACACATCAGCCCCTCTGGATGGAAATTTTTAAAATCCAGTGGTGCAAGACATTGAGATTTCTCACCATTTCCTGTAATACAGAAAATATTGCACAAGCTTTGACACATGGCCAGGGTTTTTCCTGGCTCAGAATGGGTCCTTGGGGTTCGGGGGGGGGGTGACTATGCACAACAGTAAGCATGATCGGGCCACGTACAGTAAAGGCAATGAGTGTGTTTTAGAGTCCGGCTGATACTGAGTATACTGGCTGATATTGAAATATATATATATATACATATATATATATATATATATATGTGTACTGTCAGTCGATTAAAATATTTAATCACAAATGAATTGCACATTTTTTATCTGTTCAAAATGTACCTTAAAGGGAGATTTGTCAAGTATTTAATACTCTTATCAACGTGGGATTGGACAAATATGCAACAGCTGTCAGTGTGTCAGTGTGTCAGTGTGCTGACTTGACTATGATTTGCCCCAAACTGCATGTGATTATCATAAAGTGGGCATGTGTGTAAAGGGGAGACTCGTGGGTACCCATAGAACCCATTTTCCTTCACATATCTTGAGGTCAGAGGTCAAGGGACTTTGAAAATGGCCATGCCAGTTTTTCCTCACCAAAATTTAGCACAAGTTTGGAGCGTTATTTAACCTCCTTTGCGACAAGCTAGTATGACATGGTTGGTACCAATGGATACCTTAGGTTTTCTAGTTTCTACAACCTTAAAATTAATGTGTTACAGAAATTAGTGTGATGACGTTATGATTAACAGCCCTAATATAGGATATAACAATACACTTTATTGTCCAAAATGACATCAGTGTACAGTAAACTTCACTGGGAATTAAATAACTATAAAAGAAAGAAAAAAGAGAGAAACGAAAATGAGAGACTGACTGTACTGACAAACTAGATGTGATAAGCATGAGTGACATGCCAGTTGAAAGGAACAGGGTGATATTAGAGTTATGTTGAAAAGAGAAAATAATGAGGTCATTGTTTATTAACTTTTCCAGCAATGTATTTCGCCAGCTAGTTCAGTAGTTCTCAGACCGGGTTATGCTACAGAAGAACTAGTTTCGTACGATGTGCTGTCTGACTCGTCCAGTTTTAAACTATGGAACTAAACTGTGGTGTCTCACAGTCCTACAAGTCCTCCTAAGCTTTTTCAGTTATCTAAAGGAACTTGCCCTCAGAGCTAAAAGGCTTTTGAGCTTTGTGTGCAAAATGGCCGTTTGCCAGGTTAGCTTGTCTCCTGGCTGTTGTCTCTGCCAAATGGGAGTGAGCTCCACACATTATCTGAAAATATTGCCGGCCTGAAGGTTGGTCTTTTTCATGGGCCTTTGTTCTTCTCAGAAAGGTTACGGAGCACATGGCCCACACAACAGATGGCAATCTGACAAAGATGAGAGCTCAATGCTAATGCAGGCTTTATTTTCTACATAAAAGCAACAGCTGGCTTTTGCCAGTCTGATGTTTGTGTTTGTTCTCGGGATACGCGGCATATTGTGCCGTTTCCATCTTAACCTTATGAACTGCATTAAGGGTCGTGATGTGTGTGGTGCAGCGGAACTCTTTGCCTGAAAGAGAATCTAACTATAAAGCGAGGAATTTCTGTCGGTATGTCCTTCGCATATCTTGAGAACCGCTCATCCAATCTACTTCACACTAGGTGGGTGTATTGCTGGGGACCCAAGGGAGTGCAGTGTTGAATGTGGTGCTATAACAATGAACTTTATGTTTTGGCCTGTGACTTATGAACCTTAACTCTCAGAAACTGGACGAATCTATCCATATAAGTCACACCCATTTGTGCCTAGATTGATTTTCCACCATTTCGAATTGTGTCCAAATCTGATTTGCTGCATCTCCTACACATTGTGAGCAATCGTCACCAAATTTGGTACAGAACATCTCTGGACCAAGCTGGAAAAAGTTACTTTTTCAGATTTTTGATGTTCCATACAGTTTTGCTATAGCTGGCCCTCAAAGTATGCTCAAATGCTTTGGGCAGAGTTTATATTTAAAAAAATGTCATATCTCCTGAACGCTTTGTACTATTTTAACTACATTTGGTGGACGTGTGTAGATATGATGTCTGAGTGACCATTGCAAATTTGGTGCCTTTTGGCCAATAGGTGGCGCTGTAGCAGCAGCATCTAACTATAAAGGAAGTATTCTCGGTCTGTCTGCCTGTCTGTGAATGACTGCCCTTTGCATATCTCGAGAACCGTTCTTCGAATCAACTTCACACTTGGCGGATGCAAGCAGCCGTACAGCGGTTCTCAACAATGCAACACTTCTGGAGGCCAAGCAATCGGCCTATTCTGAATGGGCACTGCACTAGTCAGTTGAATTTGGTATACATGTCCACCAAACAACACTTCAGTTGTTGAGAAAACTTTGAGTCAACCGTAAAAATTGTATGTAGCATTTACAATTGTATTCCATTTCTGTGTTAATTTTGTTTATACACAGGCAAATTGCAACTACTTGAGTAGAGAAAATGCAGAAGGCGTCAATCAGGCACCTGCTACTAAACCTGTGCACGTAAAAGACTGATATCATCCAACTGTACACGCTTCTTCTTATTTTCTATGTTCATCTTCACTGGCTCTCCAATTCTATACCTCTTAAAACTGCCTAATGATGCTTTCCCCTTTATAGGTGTGCCTGAATCGCCAGTGCCAGAATGTCAGTGTCTTTGGTGTGCATGAGTGCTCTGGGAAGTGCAATGGACGTGGGGTGAGTGCAAAGTATCTACTAGCTCAATATTTCGTGTTGAATTATACACTGTAGCCTGTGAAACAGCGCAACACCTTTGGGAGGACTCTATATTTATCTATTTAGTCACTTTCTGACCAACTGAACAAAGATTAAGATTGTCGAACTGCCCTATAATTGCACACAATAGCAGAGCAACAGTGTATTTACAGTGCAGCCTGTATATTATGGCAGATGTTTCTATGTACAATCAATCTTCATTGTTCCACTGAGGTTTAATCAATCCCATTTAACAGCATCATTTATGGTCTACTTAAGGTGTCGTCAATCATCTTCTGGCTATACAGAGAAAGGCGATACAGTGCATGCACTGCAGGGAGAAACCACAATATTAGTTCAGTTGCAGCATTAAAGTAACACTTCCTGCCAAGACATCTGCGCCGCCACTAGGCACACGCGCTGTGCGTAGGGCACCAAGTGCCGGAGGCGGTACAAAGCAGCCTGGCCATAACACTGCTGTTTGCTATTGATGTATCACGGACCTCGCGGTAAAGACAGCTCAGCTTTGGAGTAATATTTAGCCCTTTTCCCTGTAAGTTGCATGACATGTTTGGTATCAACGGATTCATCGCAATCTCAAGATTCATACGGTACCACTGTTTGTCCACTATCTTAAAAACCGAAGCCTGCAACTTCCTTCAAACGACAGCAATGTTAATGCCAGTCAGATGATCTACCATCATTGTCAGAGGGTTAAAAGTAGGCCAAGTAAACCAAGAACTGAGGAGGAGAATAATTACAATTTTAAGACTATGGTGATCAAGGAGACAGGCAGAGTCTAATTAAAATAGAACCTATGGTTCTATTTTTCACTTTTAGATGGTTAAATTATGTTAGATATACGCCTACCAGCAGGCTACAGTTTATTTTTGGCCTATTCGAGATAAGATATGATATTCCTTTATTAGTCCCACAGTAGGGACATTTGCAGTGTACAGCAGCAAAGGGTATAGTGCAGAAACAAGAAGCATCAGTAAAAACAAAAAGCAAAGATACAACACAGTAAAAAAAAAAAAGCAAAACAAAAGTGAAACAAAATTTGAACAATTTGAATAGAAGGAAATATTAAAAATAGGAACAATATATACGATATATAACAAGATAATTTCATTTAAAAGATATATATATATCAGCATACCTTGATTTTTCAGTATGTTAGCCTACTGTGACTGGTGCATTCTGGTCAGATTTAATTTTTGTTTTGTCTCATAATCAAGGTCAATATGGTAGCTATACTATAAGCAGGTTAGGAGGTTATGCCAATCCTGTATGCACAAAAATAACACTGAGAACCTCCCGGCAGGGCGCTCTTTGCGAGTGCACAAAAAAAAGAGGTGTAGGGGCACCAGATCAAATCTTGCCTAGGGCTCCACATTGGTCAAGGCCTGCGCTGCAAGACATGATCACCTTTCTCTCTTAGTATCACTTGTCACTAATTCAACAGGGGGGGGGGGGGGGGTATGTTTTATTTGCTTTGTTGTTTAGTTTTCAGAATCAAGCACTCACCAGAAGCTAGTTAAGCTTACAGTAACCTCTGATCTTCATCCTCAATTATGAAAAAATTGACTTTGCAGAGATTATATAAAATGAGAAACCAAACCTGTGATCCTAAAATGGTATATTCCTTAAACCTTTTCTTATTATGCTGTAAAGGGCCAAACACCGCCGAACCAAATGAGTCCGTCAATAAAAAGAATAACATCGTTACGCTCAACAACAAAAGCTGCCAGTCGATCGGCTCACTGCAATAAAAATAATCGCATAGAAAAATACTTCGCAAGATAAGTGAAGTTTAGAGAAATAGTTTCCCATTAAGAGCGTGGACTTGAGCTGCATCTTTCCCCCCTGCAGAAATATCTGCCAACTCAATTTGTTTGCCATTTTCTCAAACACCTTGCACAGTACGAGACCTGACTGGAAAAGTAGTGATTATCTGAATATACTGTGGGAGTTTAAAGAATATCGTTCACCTTCTAAGTCAACTCACCTTATCTTGCCAGACATGTATTGACTGTACTCAGGTACATTAGTATCATAGTAGACATCTTCAGCACATAAATGGATCCAAATGTGAAGTGTCATTTGTTTCTGATATATCAAATATGTTCATATGAAAAGATAAAGCCAGTGTCTGTGCGTCTAATACAAGAATCAGTGACTAATTTAATTTAAAATATATTAGATATCCTCAGACATAGCAAAATTACTTTTCAGTCTAATTATTTTTTTGTATGCATCTTTAGCTCAGGAGGATTTTAAAGAATTAGGTGCCTACTCTTATTTCACATTCAGTGTCTCCTGAGTGTTAATTCAGGAGAGGCCTTGTGACAAAATCAAGATATTTGCTTTGCTGTTGTAACATTACCCTTCACACACACACGCATTAAAATCACGCCTCCCCTCTGAGCCCCCCAAGTGCCTCTTAACCCCGTCACTCGGTGCGAAGGAGTGTCCGTGGCCTGGAGGCAACCAAGGCACTTGACTGCACGTCTGCGCTAAATGTAAATCCCCCACAGCTGCACAACTCCCTCTGCACCTCCCTGCCGTCCAACTGACAGCTGGACCGAGGTTACCTCGCCAGGGAATCCTCCTGGATCCAACTTGTGCACTGGAAACCTGAGGCTTTACGGGATGGACTCTCTCTATGCACATGTTTTATCTATTATGACTCTCAGTATACACACATGCAGAGCAAGTGTCCTCTTATATTGAAAGTCATTCAGACTAACTGAATGAGAGTGGTTTATTTATGAAAAACAAGCCCATACATCATTTATATCTGCGGTTTAGCTGGTAGGAATACAAATTGCCTGTTGATACTATTTTATGCATGAGAAAAGGAGTGTCAGTATAGCATGGAATATACAGTAAAACAACCTTGTTTGCAGGTGTGCAACAATAAGAAGAACTGCCACTGTGAAGCACACAGCGCCCCTCCGTTCTGTGAGAAAGCGGGCTTTGGTGGGAGCATCGACAGCGGGCCAATGAGACTGGCAGGTAGTGTGGACGATTTCATTTCTATCCTCACTCATCTAGACATCTCTTTCTTGCAGAGTCAGTACTGGATTGATGTGTGGTTTGGACTGCAGTGTAACTTTCCTATAACAACTCAACTCCCCTTCCACCCAGCAATACATTACACTGTGTCTGCAGTCTGTTGCTTTAAAAGGGAAAGAAAATAAATTTTAGTTCTTGGAGTGAGGAACAGAGAAATGTGAATCACAAACTGCCGCTGCTGACCGTGGCCTAGCTGTAACGGTCTTTGTCCTGTCATTCTGTGCCGTAGATGTGCGTGTGTGTGTATTAATGTGCGTGTTGTCATATGTGGCATCAGCCGACAGCGTGGTCATAACTGTGGCAATCCTGGTTACCCTGGTCAGCCTCCTGGTAGCCACCGTCGTCATCTTTCTGAAGAGGAAGAGCCTGCTGCACCTCCTCTTCACCAATAAGAAGAGCACCTTGGAGAAACTCAGGTGACATGTCTCTTCATGAAACAAAACAGAGAGCCAGTGAGGTTTGATTGGGGCTCAGTCACATGTTGAGAGGCTGTTTAGATATTTTGATTATTGGATTAATACCACAAAGTTAAGTTCTTATTCCTGCCGTCTTGTTTTAAAGTGAAATTGTTACGTCATTTTAGTGCCGTAAGTCATTGATTTGAAACCTGACACAAGTTACTTTATTAATACTTTTAATAATTGTTTTTAGCTTGGGTACACCTGGGTGGCTCTACATAACATTTGGCAAATAGAATAAATGCTTGTTTTTGTGTAGAAAAGTACTAAAGTACTCAAAGTACTATTTCAAAGGTCAAGAAAGAACTTATCTGACACTGTTCTTGTTTATATGAGTAATATTTATAAATGGGAAAACAACCCTTTTTTTCAATTATGATCCGCTGAGAAACACAAATATTTTTTTCATCTAGTAAAAGTTGTGATTATATACCATATACGTATGAACACTTTGCTCTAAATATAACATATAGATGTATATGGTCAAATAAAACAATAGTTTGGGCATTTAAAGCCCCTGAAAACTTGGCATGTAAAGATATAATATGCAGGAATTTCCTAAAAATAAAAAACATGTATAGACTGATACTAAAATGATCCCTCTCAATCATCACTTCAGACCAACTAGAAGTGTGTGGTGGTGTCTGTATCTACAGAGACCCTGCCGTCTGCCTGTATTTTCCCTTTTCTTCTAAGTGTGTTTATTTGTGCTTTAGAACGTAACCGCTGCGAAAAAAATCTGAAAATAACGTTTTATTTTGTTCTCACTAACGCCACTCCCTCTCTTCATTCATGGCTTGCTCAACCATCACTGCTCTCTCTCTCTATCTCTCCCTCGCTTGCTAGTTGAGCCATGGAGGAGGGGGCCAACTTTGAATGCGGTGTCTTTACAAACACCAACTGACAAATGAAACATATTATACCTCTAAGTATTTCTATATAACATGAATTATTCATGACTAAATAAGCATGGATCAAAGTTGGGGAAAAAACATCATTAGAGATCATCTATAGGGAGTTTAACACTCAAAAGACCAGCTAATCTGCGTCATTAGGACTGTGTTGATATGGTTTCATCACATTTGATTGACAGCGGCCTGGCAACATAAACAAGCTACCCACCAACGGTCATCACATTCTGACTCAAATGTTTTTTTTAATTCTGAAGCTTTTAATTTCTTATTTATGAGTGATATTTCTAAACGTGGGAAAAACAGGCCTATATTTTCAATAATGATAGTTTGAGAAACACAAACATGTTTATTTTGTATCTACAGTTAAACTTTGTGAATATACTAGAAATGTAACAAAACAACAACAACTACGGATTGGACCTTTAAGTTTTTGTTTTTTTCTTTGTTTATAGTGCGATACAAGTGAGGAACATGAAAACAAATGTATAAAACACATGACACAAGACAAATACTTCTGTTGTGCTTATAGATCTGTGGAGGCCAACAGGCCCACCAGCCCCATTAGGACTCAGTCCATGTACAGGCCCACCCCACAGCGCAAGCCTCCACCCAAACCCTCTGGAGCCAACATTTATAAGGTGACTCACTCCCTACAACAGATCTGTTTTGCTGCATTAATCACTGTGTATCGGCATATAATGTATGTTCGTATTGTATGTACAGTTTGTGTGCTCATTTTCTGTCACGGCCCATTTGATTTGATTTCTTTTGTAATCACACTCTATTAGATTCCTGCAATAACTTCCAAGCTTCGGTTTCCGGGCTTGTTGACAAAACAAGATGCCGGATAATTGATTCCACGCCACCATATATCTCTCTGTCTCTCTCGGAGAAATATTAATTACGGTGCTTTTGTTGACAGGAGGCAGAGAAACTGTAATGGAGAGATCGTTCCATTTAAATGAGACTCATGATGTTGTTATTTGAGCCCCTTTAATATGTTGTTTGTGATAAAAAAAGATTTTTTTTAATGAGTAGGGAGCAGAGTTGATTGATTCAGGCGGAGGAAGAAAACAGGTTTAGATTTGTTTTGTTGGAAATGATAGCACAGCGGGAGATTACCTGTCATTTATACGGGTGTGAAAGTAACAAAATTAAGGTATTTATATTCATGAGTGTGTGCGATTTGTGTTTGCACTGTCCTGTATCTGTAGAAACTGTGTATATAAAGTTATATTCATATCATAATTGAGTGTAGAAGTTCATCCAGTTCATGTTGAGTAGTATTCTGTCCACCAGAATGACTATTTGAAACAGCCTGTCTGTTCTTATTATGGTGACCGCTTCAGCCACTCGCTGATGACCAGATGTCAGTCAGCATCTCTCTTTGAATACATCTGCATTGTGTGTGTGTGTGTGTGTGTGTGTGTGTGTGTGTGTGTGTGTGTGTGTGTGTGTGTGTGTGTGTGTGTGTGTGTGTGTGTGTGTGTGTGTGTGTGTTGTCCACCAGCCAAATCCTTTCTAGCCATTTTAGGCATTAGTTTTTTTGTGCTGGAACGGAGGGGTAACAGCTGGTCAGGACATGCGGTCAGACTCTGGCTTTTACAATTTTTAGAACGTCATATCTAATAATGTTGTTCTCCAGATTTACGACCATTTCTGACATCAGCTATTTCAAACTAATGAGAGTTTTATGGCTGAGGTGGAGTTTTACTTTTTGTGCCTGCACTGCAATCCTTACACAAGACTAGGGCTGCAACTAATGATTATTTTCATGATCATTAACTTGTTGATTATTTGTTTGGTGAGTCTTATATTCAAAATTAAGTCTATAAGGTGTCCATCACGATTCCCCAGAGGCCCGTTTGACGTCTTTAAATTTGAGGTCTTCACTTATCCAAAGCTTTTTTTTTAAAAACCTACCAGGAATAAATACTTTTTTTTTAAAAGAGATCCAAAAAGGGACCCAAAGACCATAAAACACAATCTGAATAGACCAGAAGATAACTAGACCTGATCCCAAACGGACACAAACAAAGAAAGAACACCATAGTTGGCAGCAGCATGATGTGACACCGAGCAGCCATGATTGAAAAGAGTAATATAGATTATATATTAGGGGAGGGGGGTAAAAATCGATACAGCAAAGTATCACGATATTTTACGTGGCAATATTGTATTGACACACAGACACGTATCTATCTTTTATTAAATAATTTATTGACCTCTTAACAATCCCGACAGCTATTCTGTCTTTCAGAGGTTGTATTGGCTCAGCCTTAAATCTAGAGTGAAGAATCATATGAAACTAGAAACCTAAGGAATCTATTGGTACCAACCATGTCATGTTAGCTTGTCGAGAACAATGCTAAATAACGCTCCAAAGGTACGGTAAATTTGGCGAGGAAAAACTGGCATGGTCATTTCCAAACGGTTCCCTTGACCTCTGACCTCAAGATATGTGAATGAAAACTCTGAGATGTACAGAGTGAAAACTTTATCTTATTAGATAAAACAGATGTTTTATTTGCAGCTGAAAAAAAGGTAATAAATCGCAATATATCACAGTATATCTTATCGCAATACACAGCATATCGCAAAATGTTTAAATTTTCGTATTGTGACTTAAGTATTGTGATAATATAGCATCGTCGGGCCTCTGGTGATTCCCACCCCTTTTATATAGATAAACACATTGACACAAATACGTGTCCTGCGTCAACGCAATGCGACCCTACCCCGGTACTTCAAATTGTTGCTTGTTTTGTCTGACCAAAAGTCTAAAATCAAAAGATATTTAATTATTATTTCATTTACAATCACATAAAAGTGAGAAAAGCGGAAATTCTTCACGTTTGAGAAGCTGAAACCAGCAAATCGGTGACATTTTGCTTCATAAAAGATTATAAAAAGTAAAAAGTTAAAAAAGAGTATTGAGAGTGGAAGAGAAAAAGTGTTAAAGAAGTCGGATGTGATGTGCCTTTTTCACACTTTGACAATGCAACAGCTTTGGTGTAAATGAAAAAACGAATGACTGCTGAGTTCCATTTAGCTGCTTTGGTTTTGGGTTTGGTTTCGGTTGTCCTGGTTTCGTGCGTGCTGGCTCATTGTCACACTATCATGACTTACTGGGACACTTGAATACAATAGAGATTGTTAATGTTAGTAGTATAGTAGCATCTATGACAAAAGCCTGTGTAACATATAACAGATAATGCTTAACTGCTGGAACTATTGAAAATAACTTCCTCTCAAATCCTCTTTTCAGTCATCTCTCTTGAGTGCGGAGCCTCTTCTCCCCCCACACAACTTCCACTCCCACAGCCTGCGCAGACTGCCCATCTACCAGCCCTTACACATCAGCCATCCCATGCCGGTGTCTCTGAGCGTGGGCCAGCCCACTCTGCCTCCTCTCCCAGCCCACCACCGGGTCCTGCCTGTCCACACGGCCCTCTCGCCACCTCGAGTGCCACCTTTTCTCAGTCTGCCACGCCAGCAGTCATCGTACAGAGTAAACCAGGTTGGTGTGACTCAAGAATTCATAAATATAAAGTTTGTAGCTTTTACTTTGTCATAACTTGTCTTTTAATATTCTAAAAACTGGAATTTATTTTCCTGTAGACCACAGCTTTAATGGCCCATTCAGTATATACAGCATGCATAGCCCATTAAATTCAAGTTGTGTATATGTTACTGTACATTACTCCTGACCATTTTCCAAAACATACCACAGGTTTCTACACTAATTTTTTCTACAGCATATTCTAGGCAATCATCAACTTTATTTCATTTTAATAAAGTGTGAAAATAAACCTGCTGAGACTCGAAATAGGTCACAGTGAATATTTAGTTTTCGTTTTTTTATAAATGTCAAATTTAATTGTCATTGGAGCTTAACCAATCCTTGGTGGTGCGTTTAAGGGCACTCAGACATCTTTGAGTCAGCTGCTAAAAAAAAGTATTGCAATCATAGGCTATGTTGTTGACAAAACAAATCTCACTGCTCTGGAGCTTTCAGTTGTATCATATGATCTTATGGAACTGTAGATGATCAAATTTCCTTTTTTCTGAGCACTTTAAGGACCTCTCGTCCATGTTGGCTTAAAAGTTGCGATTGAAAGTTCATTCTTGACTTTGGAAACAGTCGCTGACAAACACGTTTTAAGCCAACATGGACAAGAAGTCCCTAAAGAAAACTGAGAATCTCAACATCTACAGCATCATGATTACTGGGTAAACTCCATCTGCTCAGGAAGATCATGTGATACGGTTGAAAGCTCCAGAACAGATACTTAAGCCCTGTTTCCACCGCAGGAAGTTTATCCCGGAAATAAGAACCTTTTGAGGAACACATTGGGTTTCCACCGCAGGGACCAGGGTCTAAATGATGTTACGGGGACATTTTATGGGGCCTTATACCCCCGCAAAAGGCCCTGGTCGGGGGCTAGTACTTTCTTAAAGTACCAGAACTTTGGGGAAGGGGTTTGCAGGGATGTTCATCGCTGATTGAAAAAACACACACAGCGCCGCTGCTTCAACAGCTTCAACTCGCGTACCGCTTCATTCATAAACAAGGAAGTACTCCAGTGTCGATTTAGGACCATTTTAGGGTGATGGAAGAGCATTCCTTTTTCATTGACAGTAAAGTTAGGCTCGGCTGTCGGCTTCCTCCTGACTCATTAAAAAAAAAAAGAGAGCGAGATCGTGAGGGCGAGTGGTAGAAGAGAGAGAGACGTAACACGGCGGTACTGTGAATGAGAGAAATAAAAGTTATTCTCTCACTGTTTCGCGGTAGTTACGTTCTAAAGCACAAATAAATAACCATTAAACACTCAACAGATGATTTACTGTGGAGACAGATGCTCTTCGTTTCATTTTCCTCTGCTACCTCCAGCCTGCGTCAGTAAATATATGCAGCAGTAAATATTGTCACAGTGAGACAAAACCGTTTATTTATTTTTTCAGAAATGGGCTGAAGGAAACTTTTAGTCCCTGGAAACGTGTTTCCAGGGACTAAAAGTCCCGGGAACTTTTGGTGGAAACCCAGCTTTAGTGAATACTGTGGTGTGATCATTTTGTCAACTACTGTTTTCAAGGTCAAGAATAAACTCTCAAGCTCAATGTGATATGTTGTTGGGAAATCAGACCTATTAGATAAACAACAAACAAACATGGCTGTTATAAATTAATAGTGGATTTACTAATTTCTCAGATGTCGCAGTTTCCTCGGACACACAGATGAAGAGTTTAAAATCAGTCGCTGCTCACACTGCATTACGACATGACAGTAATTTAACTTTAACAATAAATGAGACATGCTCACTGTGATGGATGATCATATGTCAAGCAATTTTTAAGTCTCACTGAAATTAACAGAAAGCAGTAGAGTGGAATGGAAGGAAGGAAATCAATCTGAAAGCCGAGGTACTCTTTAAAACTGCTCTGCAGTAATGTAGAATATATGCAAATTGCAGTTAATGGTCTAAAACTTGCACAGCCACCTGTATGGTCATTTTTAAAGGCTGTAGCAAAGCGTCAGGATACCTGAACGCACTGCAATTCTGCACTGCGGTCGTCTCGCTCGCACACATATCGACAGCAAAGTTCAATCCGTCTCCCTCCCTGTGACCCAACTCCTGAGTAAGGCGGCTGCTTTCTGCTGAGCCAGCAGTATTGGATGCAGTGGAGATAGTAAATCCATCCCTCCGGTGGATTTGGTGGTGCATCCAAATCCTGATACGTTCCTGTACCAGCGTAGCAAGGACAATTGTGTTGGATGTCGGCACTCTGTGAGCCGCAGCAGGGTGCACGGGAAAATCGACGGACGCGTGCTGCTTTAAATATAGAGGAAGACATTGGCTTTTTTGATGTGACACTTTCTCTCTGTTGGATTAAAGAGCATAACATAATCCCAGATGTAAAGCAAAAGCATGAAGGACTTAGTGGGAGGCGTGCAGAGATCCAATTTTTATACCTCCAAGGTTAATCATTCAGGTGAGCAGCAGCAGCAGCAGTAGTGGAAAGTAACTGAGTACATTTACTCGAGTACTGTACTTAAGCACAGTTTTGAGGTACTTGTACTTAACTTGGGTTTTTCCATTTTCTGCTACTTTATACTTTTACTCCACTACATTTTGTAGGCAAATATTGTTGGATACCTTTTTACTCCACTACATTTATTTTATACCTATAGTTACTAATTACTTTTCAGATTAATACTTAGCATTACCATTTGGGATTTTTAGCTTGTACGGGGCTCAGTTTTTAAGCTAGAGTGAAGATACTCGTATCATATGAAACTAGAAAACCTAAGGAATCCACTGGTGAAGGAGGTTAAATAACGCTCCAAACTTACGCTAAATTTTGGTGTGGAAAAACTGTCATGGTCATTTTCAAAGGGGTCCCTTGACCTCTGACCTCAAGATATATAAATGAAAATGGGTTCTATGGGTACCCACGAGTCTCCCCTTTACAGACATGCCCACTTTATGATAATCACATGCAGTTTGGGGCAAGTCATAGTCAAGTCAGCACACTGACACACTGACAGCTGTTGTTGTCTGTTAGGCTGCAGTTTGCCATGTTATGATCTGAGCATATTTTTTATGCTAAATGCAGTACCTGTGAGGGTTTCTGGACAATATTTGTCATCGTTTTGTGTTGTTAATTGACTTCCAATAATAAATATATACATACATTTGCATAAAGCAAGCATATTTGCCCACTCCCATGTTGATAAGAGCATTAAATACTTGACAAATCTCCCTTTAAGGTACATTTTGAACAGATAAAAAATGTGTGATTAATTTGTGAGTAATCATGATTAACTATGGACAATCATGCGATTAATTGCGATTAAATGTTATAATCTATTGACAGCCCTAATATATAATATGAAGTAGTTAAAACTAGCTCCACTTTGACCAGATGCAGCAGAAAAATGTAAATTCTGCTTAACGTTCATATTGGTGAATCTGTATTAACAATGTATTATGTAATGTATAATAATATGCCAGTCAAGGGCCATTTTTCTGTAGAACCAGTCCTTAAACTTTTGACACTTGAAGTACGTTTTGCTGATGATACTTCTGTACTTTTACAGAAGTAGGATTTTAAGTGCAGGACTTTCACTTGTACCAGAGTATTTTTAGATAGCTGTATTGGTACTTTTACTTTAGTAAAGGATCTGAATATTTATTCTGCCACTGAGCAGCAGAAACAACTCGTTTCATATCCAGCTCTGGATGGTGTTGTCCATATCGCTCATTAGAGCATATCACCCTTGATTGATATGAACGTGTGCCAACTAAAGATGCACTTTAGCTGAGAGGCCACTGCTTGCTTTATAAATAGGCTGCTCGCTGACCTGCCAAAACAATGAAACTCTGCTACCTGCTAAAATCTACTAGCTCATTTCGCTGTAATGAAACAGATGGAGCGAGTAGAGACGGCACCTGTAGGTCAGAACCAGAGGAAGGGGGTTCTATTGAGATTTAATAACAGGCCAGCGAGGACGTACAGGACATCAACCCTTCAATAGAAAGTGCATTACGAGCTCATTGTAATACTTGACACAACCTCCCCTGCTGTCTGTGCCAATATGTCTCATTTTTTAATATATTTTTTCGCAGGCTAACTTATGCTCGTGTGCCAATTGCACCCCATTAATGTTGAGGCCTGTCCTGCATCTGGTACAATGAGGCAGTGCATGAAAATAAAACCGTGTGGGAGCTGAGAATTTTCACAAACAGACCTGCTCGTTATTATCTTTAAAAATACATATCAGATAACTGTAGCAAAAATAAATGTGAAGCAAAAAAAGCTCTGTTCAGGCGCACTGCAGAAGCAGACTGCAGCATCGTCGTGCCTTTTTCCAAAATGTCATCTTTTCAGGAACTTAGAAAAATAGCTTTACCTCTGGCCAGACGGCCACGCATGTTTCAGTTCCTCCGGAGGGTTTTGAAAGGTGCGTGTGAGGCTCGTAGATCTTTCTCAAGCCACGGAGGACAGTGCAATCCTTCATTTTGGATTAAGACATGCGAACACCACCAAGGCTCCAGTTACAGCGTGAGGTTTTCTGCCAAGAGCGGCATTAGAATACACATGGGTCCTGGATTATTCTTGCATTTGAGTGGATGCATCTGTCCGTTTACATCTTTGTTTTTGTCTGTGCACGCCTTTGAAAAACAGCCTTTTTTTGTGTGTTTCTGGGGGAGTTATTCTTCACTTCAACTAAACCCGTCCATAATTTACAAATGTAGGAATTTGTCAAGAATTAAAGATCACAGTGGGTGGTACACTGTATGTGTGAGATGCTCTGTTAGTTTCAGTTAATATTCACACAGATTTTCCTCTATTGGGATCACAGAACTCCCCTACTGTGCACATTTGATTACCCCCAAACTCTCAACAAGTTAAAAACAGCATCCACATGGGACTGTGATGCCGATTCGTAGTACAACGGACCTGCTGTGTGATCTTAACGGAGTTAATCTGATCAAAGCATCATAACATTTCAACCTCTGTGGGGCATCTCGTGTTTTTAACTGCATCTTAAAAGCTTTGGGCTGTCGTATGGAGAGAGTTTTACACATTTCAAGTTTGTAAAAGTAATTTTCTCTCCGTAAAGAGGTTACTACAGTGCACCTTAGCTAATGAATATTATATGGCATGAGTAATATATTATATGTCTACTGTTATCCAGTAAGAAGTTATCAAAACAATAGAAAATACAAAAACAATAGCAACAATTCATAATGTGGCTTGTGATACTTTGGAAAGGATGTAGCCTTTAAATATGTTTGGAATATGTTATATCTCAAGTTATTGCTTAATTTGTGACGTCACTGACTGTATTTCATACAGCTGGTCGATTGGTCAATCAACAACAATTAATAGGCAACTATTTTGATAATCATTTAATTGTTGATGAATTTTGAATCAAAAAGTTCTTAAAACGATCTTGCTCTGACTGCTCAAATGTCAATATTTGCTGTTTTTCTTAGTCTTCTATGATAATTAAAATGCATATCTTTGGTTTAGGACTGTTGGTCAGACAAAACAAACAATTTGAAGACGTCAGCTTGGGCTGTGGGAAGTTGTGATGGGGATTTTTCCTATTTTTCGACAGTTTATAGACAAAAAGATAAATGGTTCAATAGAGAAATTAAACAGCAGATTTACCGATAATGAAAATAGTCATTATTTATAGTCCTAATTTGATATTTCCCTCACTTATTTAAACCTGCAATAACACACTAACATACATGGCCAAAATGTGGAGACCCAAACGCAATGCCCATATGGGATTGTTGACCGTGCTATAAATGCAATAGCAAATAACCAAGTCATCACAAAGGTGTTGGATGGTGTTGAGGTCAGGGCTCTGTCTGTGCAGGCAAGTTGAGTTCCTCCAATCCCAACCTAAAAAAAACCATTTCTTTTTACAGATCTTGTGTGGTGTAGTGTGACATTGTCATGTTGAAACAAGAAAAAGTCATCTCCTATGTGTTGCCACACAGTTTGAAGCACCATGCTGCTGTCTAAAATAGCATTGTTTGATTTAACCTACCTTAATTGGAACCAAAGGGCCCAGGCTAGGTATGTCACGGTAAGGACATTTTCCAACCGGTTAATAAACTCATGAATACACCGGTGTTATCGATTACATTGGACATTTTACAAGAAAAGATGACACTCAATATACTGTATGTAGCGCGCTTACTTTGATCTTTAACGTTGGATGGCTGTATGTTTGGCCTCTCTGGTCTCCTGGTTGTGGTTCCCTTATAGCTTTGGGTTTAAATCTGAAATGCTCGCCCTCATCCCATTTGTGTTAAATCTGACTCCTGCTGCTCTGTGCTGAGACACCGTACGGACCAGACACTGCTCTGAGACATGAAAATTAACTAAATAGGTTTTATTTCTATTTTAAAAAAGCAAAACAACGGTGGGGGGCGGTGGGAAATTAATGTAATCCGTGCGTGCCCAAACACCGTGTAAAACCGGCTACCTAGCCCAGACCACGAAACAGGGATGTCTACATACTTCTGATCATATAACTGACATGTTAGGATAAAAATCTCCTCCATGCAACGTTCTGCTGATGTGAAACCTTGCTGTGTTCGAGGCCTCTGGGTCACAGCACTGAACGCTCACGTTTATAACTGTAAGTCTGTATGTTGATGTGACAAACTCAGTCACGTCTTGACTGACTCATGAAACCTTCCGGCGCTCACCCATGCATGATGTGGAACACTTTTTTTTCACTCTCTGTGTGTGCATTGGTTTTAAGTTTGTCCCTATATTCCTCTGAGAGTGCGCGTTGTGGTCCTGTGTGGGGAGGTTTTGTTCACATATGTGTGCATGTGGGGCTTCTGGTAGCAGATGTGTATCACTGCCTCGCCTCCTTGCTGTAGATTAGTAACACATGATGGCACCTCATTCAGATAACCTTCTACACCCACACAGCACCTCCACAGAGGTGGCGGAGACAGAGGAGGAGGAGGTTTGGGATTCAACTCGTGTTAGCTGTGGGAATTCAGAGACAGACACTGATAACACAGTGCCCTCTAGTGAAACGTGTCTGTCTTTGTCTCCAGATAGCTGCAATACGGCTAATCCATATTCAGAGGGAGGTAGAAGGTGACGTGATATAGTATTCAGGGTTTCCATATAATATGTCTCAAGATAGGATTAATGCGATTTGTGGATTTAAATACAGGACGACACTGTTCTCTTTCATTCTATAGACACATTAAAATGAGTATATTTGACTTGATGGGCCAAATTGGACTTTCTTTTTCAGGACTTTGAGAAACCCCGTCCACCCCAGAAGCCCCTACCTGCAGACCCACTAGGGAGGAGCTCTCGGCTGGGTCACAGTTTCACAGCAGCAGGGGTCCGCATCCTCGGAACCGGACCCCTCCCCATACCTATCCCAACTGTGCCCAGGCCTCCACCCAGCATCCCTTTACCCAGCAGGTCAGTGCAACGTGACAAAGATGTCTCATATGGTCTTTATAGCCCTTTCCAGACATGTTAGCTTCATCTGTCTGTTAAAGTGATGAAATGTTTTGTCACAGCTTTATTCAGACACGATAGGAGCCACAGCACTTGCACAATGTTTTGGCACCTGGTGCACAAGAGGAAGCATTGCAGTAAAATAGTGATATCAGGGAAGAAAAGAAGTGTTTTCTGTTCCGTCACAGGCTGCATTACTGATGGATTTTCCATTGAAGCCTTCATTAACCCATTTGTGCCCAAAGACTATATTTAGTATGATAAGGAAAAATGCCAAAACATTTGTTCTGATTGGTCAACAGTTGACATTTGGTACAGACATTCTTTGGGCAAGTATCTAACGGGAAAACTGTGTAATCTTTAGATCACATGAAAAATCACACTTTTATTAATAGTCGAAATCAGAACTTTTGAAAAATGACGAAAAACTGCTAACATTGTGTCTATTAAATGTTTTCCATATGAAACTTACACTGCATTTGTGTGCATATCTTTCATATTCAACTTGTTATGAGCTCATAGATACCAAAAACTTAATTGTGCTCCTTGTAGTTTCTGAGATACAGTAATGTTCTATGATAATGGAGTCGATTACAAAAACAGTATGTGCCCCAATACTAGATATAGTATGATAAGAGAAACTCTCTTTTCAGCTTAACGGATTTGGAAATGTATTCACATTCACAAGCCCAGAGAACACTTCCAGCAAAGGAAATAAAACATTTTCAGTTGCAGTCACAAATGGGTTAATGACCGTCGTGAGCATGAGGGACACTTGCCCCCTCTTCTCACTAGTGAACCTCCTAATACATTTTCTCATCAATTTCATCTTTTTTTAGACTCTCGTGACACTCATTAATTTCCTATTTGCTCATATGCTGTATTCATAATTTCGTCCAGACAGTTGGGAGTGCTGGTCTGATTGTTTTTATTTTTACCCCTTTTGCGCTACACCACTTGGGGAAAATCATTTTCAGACTGATTTAAGAATACCCTCCTCGGCAACTTAAAACTGGCTCATTTGCAATGTTTCCTGGTTTATTAAACTGCTTTTATCCTCTTTGTGCATGAGACATGATAGCTTTATTACACCGATCTAACCTTGTGCTGCTGTAGCAAGAGTGAAGGTTTCGTTTCAGCATTGGTGGGGACACATATGAATTCATAAACCCCTGGACTTTAATAGCTCATATGTGTTTCAGCAAGATTTCAGCTCATGTTGAAATATCAACCATATGAAAACCTCCGCCCTTATGCTGTGTAGACTTTACAATTTCAATTCAATCAAAAATGTTATTACAGTCGATCCAGCCTATTGAGATTACCATCGTGACTTTTAAGTGACTTGTGCTTATTCAGACATGTTAAATTGCCATCAGATTAACGCAGCGAGGTGCATGTCTGAAAGGGGATGTTTTGCATTAGTATATACTGTAGTGTATAACATGGATTTGTATTTCATACAAATACAAAATTATGCACGTTACGTTTCTGATTGCATTTGGAATAACACAAAATTGTATCTTTACTGTGGTGATGACGTTCATGCTTTCGTTTCAGACCTGTGCCGATGTTGCCCTACAGACCACCAAAGACTCATAAGGACAGCTGAGCTCTTGACGTCATGGACGCGTAGATCTCCCACCAACAGAAGGAGACTTTCTTGATTTGCACTAATTACTGAGACTCTGTGAGACCTTTTCGGACAGTCGGAAGTATCCCAGAGTTTCCAGTGAAAGGGGGCTGACATCACACCTCGGTGCTACGCCTCTAAAAGGTGCTTTTGTTGTCCTCACTCAGGTACCAATGAACTATTTATCTATTTAACTATTTAACTGCGATATCACCAGTTTGTGCACAGGACATCAAGAGTGATTTTTTCCCCAGTGGAAAAGTTTTGAAAAGAAGGAAACATGGTGTAATTTTAGAATATTTTTTTTTGCATTCTTTGGTGACTTTTATACTTTTTTTCTCAAAATGAAATGCTGAAATATATCTGATGTTTTTATAACCAGTTGCTTGAATATTTGAAGCGCAAACAAGTTTTTGTTTTGGACTAAAATGAAGATAAAGGGAAATGGAGCACAACTCGGCACATTGTCAGTGTAGCGTGTGAGCCGTGGAGCAATGCTATTTATTCAGTTTTTCACATTTTTATGATGTATTCAATACCAAATACATCTTTTCTATCCATGTTGCCACGGTGCTACAAATTAGATATTAATCAAATCTTTTTCTTTGGACTCATATTAAACCCTCACACTACGTTTTTATTGTGGGATTAATCCGATCAGCTCGTTTTACCGCCTCACAGTCAGGCACTTTTATTCCCTTATAAATTCATTTTTGCGGAAAAGTACTAAACAGGAAAAGTACTTTTCACACATTTCAGACTGACACACTGCTCGGGGCATGTGTTGGACGCTCCACATGTTCTCCTGATAACTGGCAGACGCTTGCGGAGTCTCGACAGATTCGACAGACTGATTGTGTTCCAGAGAATTACACCAACACCAAATAATTCAGCATTAACTCTGGTGTTTGTATGTTTAACGTTCACGCTCACTTTGTCCTCGAGTGTGCAAGCCAAGCTGGATGACTTCAGCGCTGTGAGCTCTCCAAGCTCCCCCCTCGACCGTGTCCAAATAGATGTTTTACCGTATCTGTCCCGTCTTTTTCCGCCTTCACAACATTCCATTTGGATTTTGTATGGCTTTGATATTCTTGAACTCTGAGATTAATCACGCATTCACAGCATCGTTCATCAGATTCAGAGCTTGGCGTTGCACTTTGAGTTTTAGCCCTTGATGTTATTTGTTGTTGACTTGCTGTTATACAAAGGAGGGATTCAACTGGTAAAAACTTCACAGCGCACTTCTTTTCCCTACATCAGCGTGTCCAGAACGATTGAAGTCAGTAAAAACCCTCCATACCTGCGTTGCATTCGTGTACAGAAGTGTGCAAGTAATGCTTTTTCTTGTTTTGGAAGTGTTCAGATGTGTTCGACAGTCAGAGTAATCGCTCTCCGCTGGAAAATATTTGTTTGTGCTGTGTCGATTAGTCGTTAAATGTTTATGCCATTTGTAAAATCCTAAATGTATGTTTTTATTTACATAACTGTAATATGTTTAAAAGCCATTGTAAAGTGTAAATATTGTATGTCAGTTATCATTTCTCTTCTTTTTTTGAGACGAGTCTGATTGCCGCCGCCCGCGGAGGGGCGTTCCTGTAGAGCTTGACTGGAACACCCACTGTTTTGATTGGCTCTTATGTGTTACAAGAACGCCCACCTTTTCTTCTTCTCTACTTTCTCAACGCACAGTTCATTCTGTCTGTTATTACCCTACGTCCTTCATCAACGGCAGCCATACCCGAGATTTGTCACCAGTATCCAAGGCAGCTCCTTCCTTTAAAATCATGCTATGTAGCTTAAAAAGGAATTCACATTTTACTACGAGCATCATTACATTATTAGCTTCGGTGGATGTTGAATTGTATGCTGGAAGCTAGCTTTGTTACGGTCAAATTGGTACAAATGACCTATATTAATGTAACACTAAGCAATTACTTAGCTTAGTTTGTCCCATTTGTTTCATCAAAGTCACAAATAATGGTGAAATGATTTTAGAATTTTAGTTAAATCATACTTAGAACCGAATGCATAGCTACTGATTTGACTGACACGAACAGGACAATATAGTTACTGGGCAAAAAAAGAAGTCAGTAGCTACGTGGGCGTTCCTGTTCTACATAAACCAAAAATCAATCAATAACCAATAATAATAACCCCCTCCCCCACGGCTGCAATCAGACTCTAATGTCTTTTTTTTATTTATTTTTTACAAGCACAGTAATATAAGAACTGCTTTGAGGTCGTGCCCCCGTTTACACTGGGTGGTGAAAACATGATTTTGAAGATTTCAACCTATAACTTGTAGGCCAGAGACAAATGTTTCAGGATAACATTTGAATTGAGAGATTTTCTTGATGAAATCAGAGCCAAATAAAAGTTCCTCTATGACTGTTCATAACAAGTCTTTTTAATTGCATTCCAGCTTTGATCTATTAAAAAAATAACTTCAAAAAGTGTTACAGCGAAAAAGCTTTCAAGAAACTTTTTAAAACCACAAGTGGCTGTTTAAGAGATAAATAAGGGCTCATAAGAAAAAAAATGTCACCATTTGATGAACATGAATAATTAACTGGATTTTTTTTGTTATTGTTTGTTTGTTTTTTTGGTCTCTCAAAGGATGATTGTGCCTGAAGCTCAGTCTGCAAAATGCAACCCAACCCATAAGAAAGCCACCAAAAGTCACCATGACAAACAAAAACAAGAAAACCAAGATGCTTTTCTCATCCTTTCCTCTAATAAACAACAACCAATAAACACTCATTGTCTTAAAATTACACAAAAATAAGTGTTGAGGAAAAACACTTATGGTATGTGTGTAATTTTCCCCAATGAAAGCGTTACCTCATTCTCTATGAGGGTCTGCTCTGCTGTGCAAACTCTGACAGAGCAGCCCATCATGCTTGTTCAACACTGCCACCTGCCAGACAATCCTGGTCATTACAAAACTAACTGAAGTGCCTCCCTTCCCTCCAGTTTAATCTTGTTATCTTGCCTTAATGTGCTCCCTCGAGCCACAGGGTGAAGTTGACCTTGAGTCCTGATTAAGGACCAGCTCCACACGAACACGTGTTGAATTAGACCACTACTGGGAAAGAATACAAAAATAAGAAAAACCCTTGACCTCTAAGCTGTGTGCTGCTCTAAGCATGACTGAACCAAAAGAAATTATCCATATCAACGTCTGTAATCAACTAAAAACATTCACATTGTTTTGTTTTGAATGAACCATAATGAAACAGAAGTCAGTGATATTTTTTTCAGGGTATATAATGTTATGGCATCATATTAAAGACGACCTATAATGCTTATTTTCAGGTGCATAGTTGTATTTTGGGCAACATGCTTCAATGTTCAAAAAACACTTTTATTTTTGTCATACCGGCTGTGCTGCAGCATCTCTTTTCACCCTCTTTGTTGACATCGCCGGGCCGGCCACGCATGTTTTTAGTGCATGTTCGTGCATATGAGCGTGCCCCATTGGCTAGCTCGCGGCCGCCACTCTGCACTGCTCTCATACGGCGGTTACAGATCCGTCCCGACTGACGGCGTTGTTGCGAAAAACATAGCACCCACCCTCTGGTTCCCCCCCCCCCCAGGTTAACACTGTCACCTCTGCCAGCAGTGTTGCCGTTGTTTGCACTGTTAGGTGCGAGCCGCTGGCTCAGCCATCGCCATGTTGAGAGCCGTGCGGAGGCAATAGAAATGCTCCCAATCTCACATTTAGCACCTTTAACTTTCATTGAGAAAAAAAATGGTTTAATAAAAACATTAAAGGGACTGTTTGTAAGAATCAGAAATTGGTTGTAACAGCGACACCTGTGGCCGTTAAGTCAACGAAAGTCAGCGTCCTGTTTGCTCGTGCTCGCCCGTGTGCACGCTCTACCTGAATGTGAGCGAGCATCCGTCAAAACAGTGAGGCGACACACGTCAGCTAAAACCACAATATAACTCTACATTTCACCTGCTTGGCATTAATGTTAGCTGACCAGACGAAGGTCTCTCCATGAATCAGTGCTGATCCTAGTGTTGGCTTTTTCTGCCTCCCGACCGCGGCCAGAGGGCGAGCTGAGCGAGCGAGAATGAGCGCGCTGTGTGATCGAAAGCAAGCAGGCAGGCAGCAGAGCAGAGTACAGCAGAGACTCTGGCCCTGGAGACCAAAGCTACAGACTCCCCCGCGTCCTCCGACCGCGGCCGACACTGTTTTGCAAGACGGGCTTCACTAGATAGAACTTTGTGTAGTTTGTGTTGGAGTCTGAGTCTGAACAGCGTAGCCACAAGTGAGCGCGCATGGGACACCGACCCGCAATGATTTATACATGTAAGAAGTTACAAACAGTCCCTTTAAGTGGGTTTTAGTTTGAACAGTACCAGTTATCAGTCACTTGTGGGTGCTAAGAAACATTGTCCAAATTTCTTAGTGGGAAGGAATTGTTCGTCATTTTGGTAACTATACTTACTATATCTACTGTCTTACCCAGAGACAGAAGATTTAACTGCAATACCACTCTCATGTCTGTACGGGAAGTAAAAGTACACCAGTTTTTTTCGATACAGTTACCAAACGACATCTTTTCTTTTGTTTTTTTTCTTAGATGTGACTCTAAAATTGAAAGACTGTAGGTGTTTGTAAGTGCAGTAACACTGTGGAGGATGAAAACAGAGCAGACATTTGTTCTAACCTCTTAGTTTTACAGGTCTTCATTTTCTGGCACAACCGTTTGTTGTTGGATGTAGAAATAAATTGTCTCAGTTTGTCGAGCACTGGGATAATTCATTTCTTAATTACTAAATTGAACCACAGTTGATAAATTAATGCATTTTGCATTATGTACAGCTTGTGGCCTTTGCGTGTGAGCCAGTTCTCATTGTAAACATCAGACCGCTCTGAGTCTCAGCCCATCTATCTCTGTCTGACTGTGTGTGTGTGTGTGTGTGTGTGTGTGTGTGTGTGTGTGTGTGTCATCTGCACTTCTATGGGATTAGTGGGCACATGACAACACTGGGCTGGCCGCCTAGTGAGCCGCCTTTCATTTGGCTTCACTTGCTGAGGCGGTCTGTGCTCTGTCCAACAGTTTTACTGAGAGCGGGAGATTTCCAAACTTCATTTCTTTGGATCTGTAAATGAAGTCTTAACTGGACCAGACTGGGAGCTGGCTTGCGATGGCGCAGGACGTTACCAGTTTAAGTGGAGAGGATTACTTTGAGGGGGAATCACCCTGTTGTTCAGACACGGAAGCTTTGAGTCCGGGACACAAAGACTATGATGACATTTTGGAGCTTAATCAGTTTGATGGACTGCCTTATTCCTCCAGGTTTTACAAATTGCTGAGAGAAAGGAAAGAGCTGCCAGTGTGGAGAGCAAAGTGTGAATTCATGGACACTTTGGCCAAAGGACGGTTTGTCATTGTCAGTGGCTCTGCCAAAACTGGGAGAAGTTCTCAAGTGAGTACTGTGGGGGCATTTTGACACAGCCATGGAAGATATTGCACATTTCATTCATTCAACAACTTAGTTACAGGGAGATATTCTAACCCTCTTCTTATCAACTCGTAATGCTTCTGAGATGTAAACAACTCCTCTCACTTTTATTTTGAAACAGATTCCCCAGTGGTGTGCTGAGTTCTGCCTGTCAGTCCAGTTCCAGCACGGCATGGTGGTTTGTACCCAGATTCACGCTCAGCAGGCAGTAGATCTCGCCTTGAGAGTGGCTGATGAGATGGACGTCAACATCGGTCATGAAGTCGGGTACAGCATCCCTTTGGAAACATGTTCCACTAATGACACAGTCCTCAGGTATGGTAAAAAACAGCACTTCTTACTTTCAAACGCAGTGTTTCTCTTAACTTCTTTCCCTCCTGTTGCCAGGTTACAATAAAGCACAGCTAAATCACCCCCCCCTTTTCTTATTCACAAGAGAGAAGTGAACAAAAGGCCTGAGGGGGCTCTTTTCAGGGCCTCCTTCACAGCTGCCCCGACTCCCTGTCTGCCCATATGTCACACTCCCTCATGTGGGTCGCTCGTAAGTCAGCTGGAGGGACAAAGAGACTCAGCACATTGAGGGGAGAAAGATCAGATAAAACAGGCAGCCGGCAAGCACGAAAGGATCCACTCCTCAGACTAATTATCAGAGTAAATTACACTAATAGGGGCAAAGCTGAAGTGTAGACAAAGTGCCTTTCATTAAGATGCCATTCCGAGGTTTCTCTCTTGCAGCCTGGAGGCGTACAATTAAAGAAACCTGAGGATTTATTTCAGGCTATTATGAATTTGAATACAGTGTTTGCTTCCTCTGAATGTCAAGCATTATTTTATCCCCCAACCACACAGGTACTGCACAGATGACATGCTCCTGAGAGAGATGATGTCAGACCCTTTGCTCGAGCGCTACGGCGTGGTAGTCGTGGACCAGGCCCACCAGAGGACCGTAGCCACCGATGTGCTCCGGGGTCTGCTGAAGGACATCGCCCTGCAGAGGCCGGAGCTCCGCGTGGTCCTCCTCACGGCGGTCGAACCCGGCCCAAAGCCACTGGCCCATTTCACCGGGTCGGCGGCGGCGCCTCTGATTCGCCTGGAGAGCCCGGGCGCAGGGGAGGTGGTGCACAGCAGCACAGGTGACAGCTACTTCTGCTCTGCTCTCCGCCTGGTGCTGGAGATCCACCACTCTGAAGAGGAGGGAGATGTGGTCGTGTTTCTGGTGACGACGCAGGTAACAAAAAAGCAGCGCCGCATGAAGGAATTGGCAGTCTGAGAATGTCTTCCTCTGACTTCATCTTCTGTGTTTACGCTCCATCAGGAGATAGATCTAGCCCATGGCATTCTGTGTCACGAGGGGCACAGCTTACACCCTGATCTGGGTGAGCTCCTGCCCGTTGCTGTGCATCCTGGCCAGCCTGGGAATCTACCAATCCTGGGGGAGGAGGAGACTGGCCGGACCCGCAGAGTGTTCCTCACATCCAGCCCAAACGAGGACTTCTTCTGGGCTGTCAGCTCAATAAGATTTGTCATTGATGCCGGGCTTGAGAAAAGATATGTAAGTTAGTGTTTATTTGTTCCAGGGTTATACAGTAAATCATATAGCTGTTAATGTAGAAACACACCAGAAGTGGGCATGTACATTTTAGGGTTCCCCCTCATGATGTAGAATGATGGTGAATAAAACAATTCACCATGTTGAGCGGAGATTATCCCTTGTTTGTTTTTTATATATTCTTTTTGTATTAAAAACAGATCGCACAATTGTCCATAGTTAATCGCGATTAATCAACATGGGAGTGGGCAAATATGCTGCTTTATGCAAATATATGTATATATTTATTATTGGAAATCAATTATCAACACAAAACTATGATAAATATAGTCCAGAAACCCTCACAGGTACTGCATTTAGCGTAAAAAATATGCTCAAATTATAACATGGCAAACTGCAGCCCAACAGACAACAACAGCTGTCAGTGTGTCAGTGTGCTGACTTGACTATGACTTGCCCCAAACTGCATGTGATTATCATAAAATGGGCATGTCTGTAAAGGGGAGACTCGTGGGTACCCATAGAACCCATTTTCATTCACATATCTTGAGGTCAGAGGTCAAGGGACCCCTTTGAAAATGACCATGCCAGTTAATCCTTCCAAAATGTTTTTATTTAATTTCTTGGCGACAAGCTAGTATGACATGAATTCCTTAGGTTTTCTAGATTTATATGATACTAGTATCTTCACTCTAGCTTTAGAAATTAATGGCGTTAAAACGAATTTGACAGCCCTAATTAAAAAGCAATGATTTGGGGGATTATACAGATATTGCTTCTCAGAAACAGCAGAGCCAGTGAGACAAAACTGCTATTTTTAATTCTGAAGTCTGAAATTCTATATTTTATCATTTTTTATTATTTATGCCATAACCCATTAACGTACAACAATAAATCAAGATCTTGGCACTTCCCATATCCACAGTTTTCACTTTAGATTTGTGTAAATGTTTCATTAAATGTCATTATGAAACTATAAATCTTTGCTTTAAAATGAACAGGGCCATAATTAGTTGCACTTGTGTTTACTCTGCAATGTGTGATGCTGTTGCAGGTTTACAACCCCAGGATCAGGACAAACTCGGTCATCATTCAGCCAATCAGCGCGGGTCAAGCGAAGAGTCGCAAGCAGCTGGCAGCTCCAACGGGTGAGAAGTTCAACTTTTGCAAAACACTTTTCGATATGAATCTCTGGCTTCCTGTCCTGTCTGAAAAAACATCTTTCTATCCTGTAGGCAAGTGTTTCTGTCTGTACCCAGAGGACAGACAGCTTCCTGTTGAGGTTCCCCCACATGTTGTGGAGTCTGACATCACGTCCACTGTGCTCTTCTTGAAGAGGATGGAGATCGCTGGACTGGGCCACTGTGACTTCATCGACAGGCCAGGTGAGATTTACATAAAGAGGCAAAATGAGTATTTTTATGGCCGTTTGTATTGGCTAAGCCTCTGGCGTTCGACTAAATGTCACATCATCCTCGGTGATAATGAGGTGAACTTTGGGTTCAGTCAGTCCGCTCTCTTTTGTTCCAACACACAGGAACTTTTTTTTTATTGGGAGGCAGTGAGCCGTGCCTCAGCTGAACTGACAGCTCCTGTTCTGCGAGCATCCTTTTAGAGCTGACCTGCTTCCGTGTGCTTTTGTTCCTCTGGATTTATTCACCCCCACTAACACAAACACACACACACACACACACACACACACACACAGTGAGCCTCCCATTAGTTGATTAGAGCATAAACATAGTGTTGGTCTGTGGGAGTGTAGATGATAATAAAGAGCATGTATGGTGGATTTAATTCCTTCCTCTTGCTCCGTCTCTATCTCTGTGTCCGTGTCTCTTTGTTTCACCGTGGTGGAAAAACATGTTTGTTGCAAAGACAGAGTAGAAAATCTCATTTGTACCATGACATGCTTTTCATTTTGCATAGTGATGCATGGCAGATGTTGGGGAGGATTATACAATCCTAATCTTCTGCTGCCTTTTTACTCGGAGCGTGCCCACCACGGTGCCAGTATACTGTAGGGGGATTGTTCCAGTGGGTCATCACTGTGGATTACAGTTTGGACAGCATGACAACTAAAAAAAAAATAATCCATAACAATTTTTGCCAAAGTGTATTTGTATGTAATTAATTATTTTAAATACTAGACAGTCATAAAGACATGTACTGGTTCTCTGCAGGATTTGGTTCCCAGTTTAAAGGGTAACTTTGGTATTTTTCAACCCCTATTTTCTCATGTGACTAATGGGGACAACATATTTTGAAACTGGTCCAGTATTGAGGGAGTATGCTGCGAGAGGAGAGAGGAGTGCCGGTGTTGTCAGAGTTTGTTATGTAGGACTACAGAAAGTGTAGCTTAGTGTTATCTAAAACATGTTCAATGTCATTGCTGAATATTTAGATGATTTCCACAATGTTGTGGGGATTTTAGAACGAGACTTCTCTGAGCGAGACACACAATAACAAACAGTTATTCTTTGCGTAGGTTACAACATTGGTACATTTTTGTCTATGAGATCATCTCTGCCAAATTTCCTACTTACTTAAGCCAGAAGTTTGTATTTCTCCAAAACAGTTCTAATCTTAGATTACATGAATGGCTTCAGTTTAAAGTGCCTTCTATCAGTACAGAAGCTGGCAAAACAAGCCTCTTCCACTACGGTCCCTGTTCCTGGAACGATCTGCAGGCCAAGCTTAAACTTAAGACCCTTATCTCTTTAAAGGATTTTAAACATAGAATAAAGGAAAAGGTCACTGCTAGCTGCAGTTGCTTCAATTAAATAAGAAACACATGACCAACATGCTAACCAGTTAATGAACTGTATGATGTAATGTATTTTGTCGTACTTATTGTTGCTGCCGTGATTCATTGTTGTTGTCTTCTTATGTGTTGGACGCTGCTATTTGATTCTGTCTTGGCTAGGTCTCATTTGTAAAAGAGGTTTTAATCTCAATGTGACTTCCTAGTTAAATAAAGGTTATATACGGACCGAAATGTAAGAAAACGTTTTTTTTTCTCTTTAGGGTCCTTTCCATAATGTTGTGAGACACTTATCATAACAATCTGAGCCTGTCAGTGGCAGAAACAAGCACTTTTAGTGGATGTAAACTGACGGTGCCAGGTTGCCCGCAGCGATTACATTACAGCTCGTTTGGACCAGTTTCAAAAGTTGTTGTCCCTATTAGTCACTTAGACACAGTAACATGGGAAAATAGGATCCACCAAAGTTATTCTTTAACTAAGGTTTAATTTTGTACAATAAAAAAACAATGTATGATCTGAAAACCTTTCCAACCCAGATCCTGAAGGCCTAATGCAGGCTTTGGAGGAGCTGGACTACCTCGCAGCTCTGGATAATGACGGCAACCTGTCTGAGATGGGCATCATCATGTCCGAGCTCCCCTTGGAGCCCCAAATGGCCAAGACTCTGCTCGCCTCCTGCGAGTTTGACTGTGTCAGCGAGGTGGTCGTCATCGCCGCCATGCTAACAGGTAACATGTCTTAACAAATATCTGTTAGTATGTAGTGAACAGTCAGCTCTAAACATCACATTGATCTTGTGGATCTTTTTTTTTTAGCACCAACTTGCTTCACGGTTCCCTCTGTGGACCTGAAGCCAGAGGCGACCCAGTGCCACATGAAGTTCCAGCACCCGGAGGGAGATCACTTCACCCTCGTCAATATCTACAAGGCCTTTAAACAGTTCCAGCAGGATCCATGTGAGTTTAGAGAGCATCACCTACATACACACACACACAAACACACAGATGGTGTAGAGAAAAATCATTGTAACTGTTACCAACAAGTTTATTGGTCTTAAATAATGATATTAAAGGGCATAATTGCAATGATCACAATAAATTATAATGAGAATGAAGTCTTCCTATAATCACCTCCTTGCCTCTGTCTTCTTTAAGGCTGTGATGTGGAGAAGTGGTGTAGGGATTTCTATCTGAACCACGCCGCTCTGCTGATGGCCGACGCTCTTCGTACTGAGCTCACCGACACTCTGAAGAGGATCGAGCTGCCCGTCTCGATGCCCGCCTTTGGTTCCCGAAGCAACACTGTCAACATTAAGAGAGCCCTGCTGGCAGGTTTCTTAATGCAGGTCAGAAAACATCACTTCATTATACCACTCAACAAAAACATAACAGAAATGATTAGATCAACATCGACTCATGAGCTTACAACATTTCAGCTTACATCAAACACCCGGAGTCCTCCTGAAGACTCTTAAAGGATATTAAACTCCTCTAAGTGGAACTAATGTTACAATGTGGAGTGAGTTTTAATCATGTGTAATTATACTGTGATTTTAGTTTCCACTATTAATCACCATAGAATATGGGGTTACTGAAATATTAATGTATTTCTTTTCATTTACTGTAGTGAGTAAGTGATTAAAAATATGCAATTCAAAAGAAAAATCATCTCATTTCCCAAAAACAGCCCAAATTACATGACAGTCTCAGCTGTGTGGGAGGAGCGTTCATGCTCACACACAAAAGAACCAACCACTCAAAACTCCCTCAACCAACAGAAACATACACCATTCATACAGTAGGTAGACACACATTCAATCAAAATTAACTTTATTAAAAAATAAAACATTCAACCCAAGTACACAATATACAAATGCCTTTCCTATAACTTTAGATCCGTCCATTATAAATATACTAATAATAATATAATATACTATAAAAAAAAACTATACAGCAAAACCCATTTTCGGGAGGACAGGCCCACCAAGGAAAAAACATGTGCATGTTATATCTAGTGGTGGTGTGTAAGAAAGTTTAAAACTGATCTGAAATGGCAACACAACTGTGACAAAACAGCTATTATGTCTACAGTGTTTCATTAAACATGTAAAGAGAACATTAAGCTCAGTCAGTATAAATACAGGCTCACATCAAACAAAATACAATAGAATAGAAAAATGGCAGGACATAGACCAACTGTGGACGATCCCACAAAAAGGGGCTAAATAAGTCCATCTCTATTGTAAAATAGTTTGTTTCATGGTAGAAAAACTTTTTGTATAAAACATGCACGTCAATTATTATGCAGAAACAATAACTTTCCTTTTTTATAACTAATGAGACAAATCTTCAGAATTATTATTTAGTCATAACTATGCAGCTCTGCCACCATGTTGCCTTCAGTGATGCAACGCACTGAGCTGAACTGAATTTTATTCTTCAACTGACATTTGAACTGTTGTCAGTGGTTACATGACCTACTGACATTTCGACTGCTTACAGTACACACTTGAACTATCTTCAGCTCTTCCACTTGAACTGCATTCCTCTTTTACTCCTCAAGTGACATTTCAACTGCTTTCAATTAAGGCTGTCAGTTGATTAAAATATTTAATTGTGATTAATCTCATAGTTGTCCATACTTAATCGCGATCAATTGTAAATTAATCAAATTTTTTATCTGTTCAAAATGTACCTTAAAGGAAGATTTGTCAAGTATTTAATACTCTTATCAACATGGGAGTGGGCAAATATGCTGCTTTATGCAAATGTATGTATATATGTATTATTTTAAATCAATTAACAACACAAAACAATGACAAATAATGTCCAGAAACCCTCACAGGTACTGCATTCAGCATAAAAAATATGCTCAAATCATAACATGGCAAACTCAAGCTGTCAGTGTGTCAGTGTGCTGACCTGACTATGACTTGCCCCAAACTGCATGTGATTATCATAAAGTGGGCATGTCTGTAAAGGGGAGACTCATGGGTACCCATAGAACCCGTTTTCATTCACATATCTTGAGGTCAGAGGTCAAGGGACCCCTTTGCAAATGGCAATGCCAGTTTGAAGTGTTATTTAGCCTCCTTCTTGACAAGCTAGATGGTTACTTCCACTTCACCTAGAACTCCTAGCTTCATTTATCACCTACAACTTAAATTTCAACTCCTTTCAATGCTTGAACTGCGACTGCATCTTTACCTTTTAGCATTTGAATTCAACTTCACTCAGTGCCGACACTTAAATCAACACTTCAACTTCTCTCATTTGAAATTGTTGATACAAATACAGTTTGAACTGCAATTTTTCAGCAGAAACTATATTATCTTTAGAGAATTTAGCCTTTTTTCTTGTCGCCTGTTATGTTTTGGCTTTATGTGTACTGTTCCAGGCAAAATCAGTATCAGTATGTACAGTATATCATTTTAACGGGACTCCAGTTGTCCCTTTTGTGGAAATCCATCTGACATCTGTGATATCCCTCAGGTGGCGCGGGATGTGGATGGATCAGGGAACTACTTCATTCTGACCCATAAACACGTGGCACAGATCCATCCTCTGTCTGGCTACGGAGCCAAGAGCCCTAAGCTGGGCCTGCCTGAGTGGGTGCTGTTCCACGAGCATTCCTTCTCTGAGGACAACTGCCTCCGCACCATGACCCACATAACACCGGAGGAGTAAGTCACAGCCTTGTTAACATTTTTGTTCTGTATATTTTAAACCGTGCACTTGTTTTTGCAATCACATAACTGACCATACACAGTCTGGTTAACTAGACTGCGGTCCCTTGTTGCTTTAAAAGAACCCAGTAGACCCCCACCCCCATCCCACAACTCCACCCCTCGTATCTTCCCATTTAAAGAAGCTTAAAAGTAATCAGACGGACACATTCCCTTTCGGTCCAGATGTAAAGCCCCAGTTCAGCAGAGACCAGTCATGCTGGTGCTGAAGGGAGGTATCGTAATCCTGTTCTCAAGTATCGGCTGGTGGGAGAGGGGATTATGGACAGCACAGATCCCTGGGAATGTGGAGCTGCAGCTTAATGGAGGAAGAGAAAGCTCTGCAGCCTTTGTCATGCTCTCTTAGGTTCCCCATTTTGAAATGTGTCAATCCGTTCATTGCAGTTCAAATAGTGTGAGGAGCAGATATACTAAGTATCTGTAAGTACTGTAAGTCTTTTCTCCAACAAAAATCGGAGTCCTTCCAAACCAACCCAAATTGAAGTTTAGTTCAGTTTAGGGTAGTCAATCGATTAAAATATTGTATTTGCAGTTAATCGCATGATGGTCCATAGTTAATTGCGAATTTTTTATCTGTTCAAAATGTACCTTAAAGGGAGATTTGTCAAGTATTTAATACTCTTATCAACATGGTAGTGGACAAATATGCTGCTTTATGCAAACGTATGTATATATTTATTACTGGAAATCAATTAACAACACAAAACAATGACACATATTGTCCAGAAACCCTCACAGGTACTGCATTTAGCATAAAAAAATATGCTCAAATCATAACATGACAAACTGCAGCCCAACAGGCAACAACAGCTGTCAGTGTGTCAGTGTGCTGACTCGACTATGACTTGACCCAAACTGAATGTGATTATCATAAAGTGGGCATGTCTGTAAAGGGGAGACTTGTGGGTACCCATAGAACCCATTTTCATTCACATATCTTGAGGTCAGAGGTCAAGGAACCCCTTTGAAAATGGCCATGCCAGTTTTTCCTCGGCAAAATTACCGCATTATCGCGTTAACTTTGACAGCCCTAGTTCAGTTCCATTCCACACAAATATGATTGTTGACTGTGCTTTCTACCAACAACATTGTCCTCTCCTGCCCTACTAGGTTCATTCAGATGGCACCGCTGTATTTTTTCTACAATCTACCGCCTAGCGAGAGCAAAGACATCCTCCAAAACATTTTGACCCATGGAGCTTCACAGTACCGAGAGGAGAACCCTCCAACCTCCCAGGAGGAACCTCAGGAGGAACAGACTTCTGACCGCTGTGTCATACAATGACTGACTTGACCCACTGTTCCCAGTGATGGGTGATGAAATAACCAGTATTGCACTATATTGCACAGAAGCACATTGTCAATTAGTATAATTGATGTTATAATTTGTTTTGTAGGAGTCATTTCCTTTCATCTGTGCCTCTCATCTTTGTCATCTTGTTGTTTATCTTTAATAGTTTTACAAAGTGCACTAATATATGAAATGGAAACAATAATTGTTGTTTTATCTGGATTTTTTCTGTGCCCTATTATTTATATTTGTGCTTAATCCTCCAATTCAACAGAAAAATATGGTAACTAAATTGTTCTGGATAATTTTCTCGTACTTTAAAAAAGTCAAATTTTATAAACTACTCATTTATAATTTAGGTTCCCGCTGAGATTTTAATTGATTCTGTGGCTCCTTTTCACATCTTACCTTCAGTCACTGTCCAACAGTCAGTCACCCACAGCACTGAGGGTCCAGCCTGATTAATGAGGTGTAGGGACAGTTTGGGCCCTCCTGCAGCTCCATCTGGTGCGGATACAGTCCAGTAACGCTGGGGTGACCCAGTTCACCGACGCCGCATTGAAAGCATCATGTCCCCTCTTCAGTGACCCGGGCTGAACGGTGCAGCGAGGACCAGAACCCACAGGGGAACGGTGTCGCCTGACCCACTTAAAATCTTTTACAAACTGTCTTTTGAAGGCCAATCAGCTGCACATAATATGTTTAAAGATCGTTTAGTAGATGTTTAAATGAGCTGAAATAATAGTCCAGTATGTTAGATCATAATGTATATGAGTTATCCAAAGATATCATTAACTAAACTAAAAGTTAGATGGGACCTTCTGTGCATTTGTGCTCAGAGCGTTTCAGACAGAGGGTGAAAAGAGGTGGTGCAGCAGCCAGTATGAAAAAAGTAAAGTGTTTTTTTCAACACATGTTCGAGTAGAAACCCAAAATAAAGGTACCTGAAAATAAGAATAATAGGTCCTCTTTAATGTCCTTTTAGCCAAAGAGCACATTAGCGTTTTGTGACAACATACAATATCATGAGAAATACAGCGCTTACAATTTAAAAACCTTTTTAATGTCATGTCACAGCAAACTTTTATATTTATACACACAGCCATGTGGACAAACTAGCCTCTGAGTTTGCATTGATTGTTGCCAAACTATTGCACACTGTTGTTTTGGAAAGCAAAAAAACACTTTAGATTTTATTCCAACTTGTCAGCCATCAATCACACTTCAATCTATTTTATTCACAGCAGTATTATTGAATATCAAAAACACCAACTATATTTAGATGAACCGTCATTTTTGTGAGCATGTGCTGAACGATTTCTGTCTTTTTAAGCCCCTGTGCGTAGAAGTTGTACGTGATTATACCATGTTTGTAATCCGTATGTTTTTTGTTTGTAGAAAAATGAGGCAATCCAGGTGATGGTCTGGTACGGTCAACAACAAATCCTACGCATTGGAGCTTTACATGTGACCCCTAACTGCATAAGAAAATTAAATAATATCTTCTGAATTTACAACTCTTTTCACAAAAATGTACAATTCAAAAAACCTGTGATGAAAATGTTAGAAAAAGATGAACTTGTTTTAAAGGCGCAGGAGGTGAAATTAGCTTTGAAACTATAATTCAGAGTAAGAACGTTGTTGCCTGAGCATGTGCCTGTTTGATAATGGTGTCTGTAAGTCATCGTTTTTTCTGTCACAGCACTTTTGAGAAGACAGTTGTTGAGTCTTCCCTGGAGAAGAGTTAAGGTCTTGAGTGTCTTCCTTGCTAATGGTTTATGTCATTATCATGAATGTGTACCCGTGTCGTCGCTTCCTGTTTGCGGGGTCAGCTGCTGCAGCAGCTCTACGTGGAGCTCGACGCGGCTGAGGAGCGGTGCGTTCTTCTCAGCTCGCAGCAGCTTGGAGTACACAGTCTTATAGGTTTTCAACAGCTCTTCATCCTTATTGCTGTAATAAAACACAAATGAGTTGGTCAGGAATGAGCATTGTGGAAGTTTAAAGGATATTAGACATAGATATGGTTCGATACCACTTTTTAACGTCCGATAACGCAAGCTTGAGCATCTGCTGATACCGACACCAATCCAATACCGTCTTGTTCCCTCTCTTAAACAACTAAGTTTAATAAATTTAAGAACTTTGGTTACTTTGCAGATTCAGGTTTATTAATACAAAACATAATGAACTAATAAATGATGATGTATTATAATAGATTAAACTACCCAGCAGTATATAAAGTCATTAAAATGACACACTGACTCACATTTACCAGCTGCAACATTAAAGTGATGAACACTTTAATGCATCACTAATTAGAATACAATAATATAATGTATATTATTCTGCATAATGAGTACTTTTACTGTTGGTACTTACAGTATATGTTGATGCTGATGCTTATGTACTTTTACTTGAGTAACCTAATATTTTGAATGCAGGAATTTATTTGTAGCTAGTATTTTACACTGTAGTATTACTACTTTTACTCATCTGTCTGTATGTCTGTCTTTCTCTCTCCAAAGTGCATTTGCGCACAGAGTTTTCATCCGTCGTAAAATGAGTCGTTTAGTCGTTTTAGTTCGTTTTGGAGCGATAATGTAACGTAATGTTACGCAACGTCAAGGTTTGTAAAATAAAACGGCAGCTACAATCATGAAGAAGACAAAACGCTCCGCCATTTCTCCTCTCCTCTTCCTGCTGTAAGTCACTCAGCGCTGACCGTCAGACCCCTGCACACGCAGTTGGTTTAGAGACCTGCATTTACATTGATACATTACATTGCTTCTGTAACGAACACTATCACACATTACGTTTTCTGTCGGGGCTACAGTCAAAAGCCCCGGCAACGCCTACTTAGAGGAGTGTATGTGCCGGACTGATCCCCAGACAGCACCGGCACAGACGCTGACATAGGAGAGCGTATGTGACGGAAATGGTTCGGATTATACGGGTTTTTTTCCCGTCCATCCAGTGATTTTGGCCAGTATCAGACCGATACCGATACTGAATATCGGATCAGCACATGCCATACGGGTTTCAGATTCTTGCTCACCTCGGTTTCCGTTTCATCGTCGTCATCAATTTGATCAGCTGCAGCAGCAGGAAGGAGAAACTCGGCTCGAACACGCCGATTAACTTCATCACTTCCTGGAGGTTCAGTCCTGAGGTGGAGCCACCGGCCACATCTGGAGACTCTGCTGACTCAGCAGGGTCTGATTCCCTCAACTACAGCACAAGAAGTGAAAGGAAAAAAGATGTTGTAGGTCACAGTGAGTGATCCAGAAAGAGCAGCAAGTGAACAAAGCTTTGCAAAGATGCATAAGCATTTTCGAGAGTGTCCTTCCCATCTGCTACTCTGAACCGTACCTCTATCTGCTCCTCCAGCAGCTCTTTATGAATGAGCTGGAAAGCATAGCGAGTTTCTGTCATGATCTCTACCGCTCCAGTCAAGCTCTTCAGCTTAGCCGCGCTGCTGCTCTGACCTGTGGAAACACAATATTACTCTTAAGAGGCTGTGGATGGAAAATGCCATTATGTTCTCTTCACAAAAGCAAACAGTGCTGACAGCAGTTACCCACCTGCCATGGTAAACTCAGCAAAGGCCACCCTCTCCAGGAGCGTGCGGAGCAGCTCACAGGGAGCATCTTTGAGACTGAGGAACAAACAGACAGCCTTGCTGTAGTGAAGCTCTGCCAGGCTGCGATGCTGCTTCCTCAAGTGTTCATCCCCCACCTGTCACACAATTAGAGCCAGGAACACAGACATCTTTCAGTGTGTATTATGCTGCTATAAGTAGCTGTAACATCTCATCACCAGTGATTCTATTCTAGTCAGTGGGGAGTTCTTTACAGGAAATGGCACTAAAACCACAGACGGTATATGTGGTACATAAGTGGACAATGTTTACTGAGGTAATAAATCAAGTAGAAGAAGTAGGCTCTTTTTCTCATAGACTTCTATACAATCAGACTTCTTTTTGCAACCAGAGGAGTCGCCCCCTGCTGGCTATTATGAAGAATGCATGTTTAAGGCATTGGCTTTACTTTTCAGACCAGGAGGTTGCCCACTGACTGAGACAGAAAAAAAGGATGTTGTATCAGTTTCCATGGTTTCCCACCTGGTTGCGGAAGCAGCTGTGGTACATAGAGGCCAGGCGGTGGTGGATGGTGGCAGCTCTGTACTGGTAAAGCGGCTGACGAGCCGACTCAGTCTGCAGGTCGCAGTACTTCAGGGACTTCATCATCGCCTCAGTCACCTCCCGCTCAATCTGGGAAAACACACGCAGGAATGGATGACTTAAAAGTTTGATTGCATGTCTAGGCGTTACTGGTGCAAAACAACTGTCCCGACCGACGGCGCCGCCACGGAAGCATAGCACCCACCCTCCTGTTTCCCCTCAGGTTAACACCGTTAGCCCTCTCAGCACTGTTGCCGTAGTTTTCACTGTTAGCGCTGTTAGCACTGTTAGTTACGAGCTGCCAGCTCAGCCTTCGCCATGTTGAGAGCCGTGCGGAGGCAACAGAAATGCTCCCAATCTCGCATTCAGCACCTTTAACTTAATCATAGAATATTTGTGAAACAAACCCACCTGCTCCTGGGCCTTCCTGGACAACGGAGCGTAGTCCTGCAGAAGTGTAGCCAGGGTGAAATAGGTAGTGGACAGCTCCCAGTTTACACTGTCCCACACTGCTGGGTGGTTCTCTCGGCTTGCCAGTGACTTCATAGCCCGACAGTAGTAGTCTATGGCCTGGGGTTAAAAATGTGTCAATTAAGAGCATGCTAGGGGAGGGTTAAGATGTACTGAGATATATAAAAAGACAGAGATTTTTTGCAAAAGAACATTTTCTATCACAAGTTTAAGACATAAAGGGTTTGACATGGCACCTTGTTGTAGTAGAGGGCCTCTTCAGGTGAGAACTCCCCTCTGCTCTGGTCGGCAGACATGGCACAGTGGCCCTGAGCACAGATTCTCATCAGCCTGCCAGTGTTACACAGCAGCAGGGCTGTGTTGGTGCTGTCCGCGATGGCTTCAAAGTCCTTCATGCCTTTCTCAAAGAAAGCAAAACTCTTTTTCCACATCTCCTGCTCTGCTATGGACACAGACTTCTTCACTAGAAGGGGAAGGGGAGAAGGCCAGTTAGATGCAGCAACATGGACAATGGAGCAATACATTTTTATGAATTGGTTTTTTTACTCCATTTTGGCTGATCTATGTGCCAAGAGATTGTTTTTTCTTGGCATTATCTTTCCAGTGCAAAGCATCTAAATATCAACATTACTCAAGCAAGTTTAGTAATTCAAAGGAATAACTGTCATTGCACTGTTTTTTTGTTACTTAGTATATTGTTTCCTTCCAACATACCTTCTTTCTCAGTCTGCATGGCTGCAGCCTGGTTCATGTAGTAGACTCCCATCTCGTTGCGGATGTTTCCCAGCCTTTTGAGCACCTGTGCCAGCTGATCTGAGGCGTGATCTTTCAAAGCGTCAGAGATGAGCAGTTCATACGCTGCCTCGTAGCACTTACTGCTAACAAACAGCTGGTACTCTGGGTCCATGGCCAGCTCTGTTGCCATGTTGAAGGCTAGTGGGTAGAGAAGAAAGGCGTTGACAAATGGAATGATAAGTAACTGAAGAGAAGAACTGGAAACGACAAGAATCTCTGGGTGAAGCTAGCACTGAAATGTTATTGTGAATGATGTTGGTGGAACTGAAATGGATAAGAAGACATCAGTTATGGATCAGGCCTTTAAGTGTTTGCAAACACTCCTAATTTGAATACATCAGGCAAGACAGCCGGCCGCTGTGTGCTTTCAGATTTGTACGATTGTGTCTCTTTAGTGACTGACCCTGGCAGCTGCTCTCTCTTTGTAGGCTGTGCAGGATCTCCTGGTCCTCTTTGGTCTGGTAGCTGTATTCCTCCAGGTAAGCTGCTCTGTTGTTGGCATTCTGGGCCAACATCAACTGGATGTCTCCACACAGAGACAGGCACTGGCTGTGAAACTGCAGCACCTGCGGGTGCAGTGTACCGCTCACTGAACAATAGGCATCTGGAGGAAACAACAGAAGAAGAAAGGGAAAGAGAAATAAATGGTGAGCTATTATATCGCTTTATAAAATATTGAAGTAACTGTTTGTAATCTGTATCAAGATTAAAATTAAGATTATAATAAAGTGGTCAAAAGTGAATGTTTAAAGGTGCTATTGATAACATTCAGTCACTAGATGTCGCATTCTCCCTCCCCCGTTCCATTGCAATCACTTCACAACAAGTCGTTGCCAGGCACTTACCATCCATCTCAGCCATTTATTAGTTTTTTCCGAACTACCTGACGACCCAGAGATACCACGTGATAATAACGTTGTCTCACTATTGGCTCACAAGCCTTGTTAGAAGTGGGAACCAAACATCAGATATCTTCCACAGAGATAAACAAAACATTAATTTTGGACCCGCCAAAACGTTTTAAATTATTAATTCACAGAAGTTACACAACAACAAATTTTCAGCAACAGCCTTATAAAAAAAACATGAAAATACTGATATGCTATAACAATAACTATATTCCCAGTTAAACAAACTTACCGTAACACTGCAGAGAGAGCTTGATATAACGCAGGGCTCGCCCGTACTTAAGTAAGTTAGTAGCTGCGTCAGACAGGACGTAGTAGGCCTTGGAGGCTTTGAGGAAGAGCTGCAGCTTCATGCGGTGCTGCCACGAGCCGGGGATCATCCCTGAGCGTGTTGGGTGCTTCTGGTCCACCTGCGATGACCTCGCTGGTGATGCACACATGTTGGAAGAGCAGGAAAAAGACACATGTAGAGTTGAAGAATGTCCTAGGAATCATTCAGCAACAGTGTGTGTACTTGGTAAGAAATACTTTTCTTATTCTGTATTATATCTTTGAAATAACGACTGTACCTCTTTCGAGAAGAAGAGAGATGCCTTGCTCGGCAGCACAGGCTCCGGTTGCACTTCTGTCCTCATATTTGAGAGGGATGGCTGTGTTAGGGTCTGCAGCTGGGAGGTCACTCTCCCTCTTGATGGTGCCATCTACCGCCTTCAGCCCCTGTGTGGTGTATCGCAGCGATTATTAACACACATCACTTTATCAGCATTGTATGAACACTAAACCTAAATATCATGCAGAGACTCGCCTTTAGCACGCAGCTCAGGACGTGTCGGCATCTCTCCTCCTTGTCTTGAGAAACAGGGAAAGCACCACTTGGCTGCAGGGATCAAAAAAGGGGAGAAAACGCTTTTGTGTTACGAATAAAGAATCTGTATATTCCTCATATACTGTACCTTCTCAGAGGTATATGAGAAGGTATATGAGGCCTGTACTATTAAGCGAGTTCAACATACCCAGGATATCTTCTCGTTATCTGGCTTCACTAACCCTTACAATCGCGATCCTGCTAAGTGGTCCTACGACGGTGCTTATCAACTCGTTCATAGTTTCTCAATCTGGCCATGAGCGCGTTCACATGAACAGGGCGGTGTTTGGTCAGCATATGACCAAACACAAACATGGTCTACTGTCAGCAGTGCGGCATATTTTCCAAACCAAAGCAAACTATAATATTAGAGAAATACAAAGAAGTTAAACACATAATCCAGGCTAAAAGAAACACAGTTGAAGCTGCCAAATGCAGAAAGGACAGCTGGCAAAAGAAAAAACTGCCGATGTGTGAATGTGTAAATTGACAGACTTATAATATCACTGTCCTATCTAGAGCTCGAGTAGATCTGACTGTTTCTTATAAGAACAGAAGAGTAGAATATACTTTATTATTCCCTTAAGGGAAATAGTGGCGTGTATGACACTTTTAACCTTCTTTCAGCTGCGTCCCTGACCCCGGCAGTGTGAAAAAGACTTGGGAACAAATACAAATTAAATGGAAAGGAACGCAAGGCAATTCATACAGTCTGCAGAACTGTAAACACACGACTCTGACGCATTTATTAATTTATTTCTTATTTGATCCCAAATCTTTTTCACACTGTCGCCGATTTTTTTGCCAGCTCTCCTTTCTGCATTTGGCATTTAGACTGTGTTGCTTTAGCCTGGATTGTGACTTTAACTTCATTTTTGTGTAATATCATCTTATCTCGATATCTTATCTCGATATCTTATCTCAAACAAAACCTGCTCCGGAGCAGGGTTGAGTGTGCAGCATCTGTTACCATGGCGATCTACCCCGGTAAGATGTGGACCACCGTTGTAGGACTGAAAACCCAGGGTTAACCCTAAAGTTACCCCGCTAACCCCATATCCTGCTTCGTAGTACAGGCCTCTGGTCTGTGTAGAGGAAAATCATTTAGAGAGGCACTCACTCTGATCTGGTGAGTGGATTTGTATTTCTCCGGGACCGACAGCTCCCCTACAGAGCGGATCACAGCCACAGCTTTACTGTCATCCTGTGGGATGGAACAGGAGCTGTAGGAGCCGTTCTCGTCGCTGTCCTCCGTCAGCACCTCCTCCTCCTCTTCTTCTTCTTCCTCCTCCCTGTCTTCATCGCTGTAGCTGTCCTCTGAGCCGCCAGCCCGAAACGACTCCTCTTCAAGAGGCTCGTCCAGATGGAACAGCTCTGACAGCATGTAGTGGGCGGAGGCGATGATCTGAACAGACAGGAGACGGAGGATATCAGGACCGAAGTCGGAAATCTAAACCATGTCATTCTCTCACTTTTTACTTCCCCGCTGTCTAAATATATATTGAAAACACTGCTTTTATCTAATTAGGATGCATGATGCCTAATTTGGTACTTAAAGAAGGAATCTCCATGAGACTTTTCTACCCATCTATCATTTAACCTGGCAGCTCATCCTTTAAATGCAGGGTCTAGGTTTGAATCTGGTCCAGGACTTTTGTTGCACATCATCTCCTCAGGATATAAGGGTGGGATTTCTTTTTAAATCCAAGCTTACCTGGGGGTGCCTCTCCTGATCCAGAAGCTTGACACAGTTTAAAAGCAGAGTTCTGATTGTGCCGTAGTGCTTTCTGTTTTGCCTCGCCTTCAGCATCAAGTTGCTGGCGACTCTGCACCAAAGAACGGAAAATAGACAAGAACTCATTACAGTTTTGCACACTTTCATTGTTAATATGTTTGATTTAAGCATAACTCACTTTCAAACGATATCTTGTACAAACGAGTTGTAAACGGACAATAATTTTAAAGGGGACGAAGTCTTTCCTGAGACTTACCTGTATAGCAACACCGCCACAGGAAGAGTGAAGGGATTCTGACATTTCTCTTCTTCCGCCTCCTCACAGAGAGTAGTAAGATCATACAGCTTCACAATGTCACTCCCGCTAGCTGTGGATTGAAGAAATAACATCAGAAAACATCAAGATAGACTAGCGCACAGAGCGCAGTTCAAGTACAGACTCAAGACTTTGTGTTCTCTTATCCCCCACCTTTGAAAAGCCAGTAGGTGTGACCCTCTTTGGTGCAGTTGGACTTGAGGAAGGAGAGGATGTTTTGGGCGATGTCTTTCACCACCCTCGTGGAGAAAGTCGAGTTCTCCAGATGAGGTATCTCTTCTGTTTTTATCATCTCGTATTTCTACAGGAAGACCATAAAAGGCAAAAACAATGTTGACATTTATTAGCACTTTTTTTAATAAAAAGCTGAAAATGAGTGATTTTAAAAACAACTTTATTACCAATAAAATTATTACTATAGAAAATATAGCGTACACTTCTGCTTACATGTCTGTATTCTGCTCCTACTGTGAAGATTAACTATGGCAATCATCAAGTCGATAATAATAACACTTAATGCAATACTGGACTGACAGGAATGTACCTGAACAATGCCATTGACGTGAAAGCACATGACGAGCTCTGGGACATTACACATCAGATTGTCGAGCCAGTAGTCGATACCTGTCAGGATGTTGATTGGTTTGTTGTTGTCCCTGAAACACACAGTGAGAAAGTTAAAGGTTAGATGTTAATTTAAGCAAGAATAATGTAATGGAACCAACATGTAATTCCGATGAGGCTGCAGCATCCAAAATTACATCATTCTGGCTCACCTTGTGAGGTCAGAAAAGCTAATTTATACAACTATGCCATTATGTGTAAATTTGCATTATGTTGCTGACACAGAACCCAACAGAAGGCAACAGAAGTGCAAAGCAATTAAAATGGTATGATTACATCATCATTTTCTCTCTAAATGAGTTTTCATTTCAGATCCGTAATGGGAGCAAATGGTTTAAAATCCCAACCTGAGTCTCAGACTGACGGCAGGATAGCGACCACCTCCGAAAATGGGCATGTTGGACCCAACCAACATGTGGATGTCCTCAAACGTCCACATGATGTTTCGCACAAAGTCGTTTCTTAAACCCTGTCAAACAAGTGACGTTAAAGTGTATGCAAACATTAGACATAAGCTACCGACTGTAGTACTATACCAGGGGTAGGCAACCTTGGCACGCAACAGCTTAACAAATAGGCTCGTTCGAGATGAACTACACATTGCCTGGAAAGTGGACGAGATCAGGCGGTAGCAGCAGGGGGAGATGACAAAAAGCTGCGGTCAATAATTTACAGGAAGTTACAGAAATAGTTACATCCTGTTAGATCCGATCTGTAGGCTACTTTTAGTTTACAGACACACGTTCGGATAGTTTGTGTGGAAATGTGTGTGTATTTGGCATTGTATTATATAATTTGTTCTTATTATATCCGCCTTGTAAAGCACTTTGTAGCTGCTCGTTTTGATAAGTGCTATATAAATAACTTTATTAGCCTATTATTATTATCAACTACACAATATACTGTATGTTTGTTAACAGATTAAACCTTCATTGCACAACATGAGACTAACAGCCTACAATCTAGCGTTAAATATTACAATTACACAGAACATTTTTATTTTCTATAAAACGTGGTGTTTGTTGTCAACACTAAGAGCCGATCAGCTCTTTGATAGGCGACAGCCAGGTGTTTCCAATCATGCCCTGGGTCTTGCAGTCAGTGGAGAGCAACTGTGGCGCCTGGCTCTAAAACCTACGGCCGCCTCTAACTTGTGAGGTTATCGTTGCCCACGTGTGCATGATGTCAGAGCAAGTCGGGATCAAGTCAGACACAAATCTAACCGGAATGCATTGTGCGACCATCGTCGGTGATCGATTCTGCACAGGCCTGCCTCATCTCGAACGAGCCTAATGGCACACTAGCAATAAGTGTGCAAGAGTTTTTTTTTAAAAAGTTAAAGTACCTTCTCATCCGCATGCTAAATTACATTTTTCACAGCCTCTGACAGCCTTCTTGTATAGTGCTCTCTCTATATATAAATACAATGTCCTGATTATAGGAGAAAAATGTATTTTCAAAATGTTGCAATGCATGTTGCCTATATGGATGGAATAAAATTACAGATCCCTTGGAGATTTCAATTTTGATGTGGTGTCATAATTAAACTTAATGTTAACCTTAATGTTGATATGCCACACTGATTAACTGAGAATTTAAAAATGGAACTTGGTATCAAAAAGGTTGCCGACCCCTGTACTATACAATTAAGGAAGGGAAAGAGGTTGCGTTACCTGGCTGTTCTCCCCTTCGTTGAAGAGCATAGTGAGGTTTTGCTCTTTGGGTACAGAAGTCACCTGGTCCAGAGCAAACTTGCTGTCCATAGAAACACTTTCCTGCACATTAAACAGTAGCAATACTGTCAGTGCAAACCAAGACTCTAATCTAAAATACTTATTTTCTAATACATTAAATCTCACTAAATACTGACAGTTTTGAAAGACTACGGCACACAGGATTGATTCCTAATCAAGAAGAAATACACATAATTTCTAAAGCAACACTGCCCCATTGGTTGCTACTAAATAACGATCCAACAGCTAAAATACTGTACCTGCTTTGGAGCATCTGATTCTTCAGTATCAGATGCTGTGCTGGTGAAGGCAGTGGGCCATGAAGAACTGAACACCTCTGCCTCATTCTCCTCCTCCCCTTCATTTGGGACATTTGGTACAGGCTCTGCAGCCCCATCGCCATTTATACTGGAGGAAACACAGCAGTTATTGGATAAGAATGGGAAAGATGCACCTTAAAATGACATGTAACCTAAATCCCACAGTAAACCCTACTCCATTTTTTTTATTTTCATAATTCAAGTAACGCCAAGTACTCACCTGTAGTAGAGGAACTTTGACAGGATTGCTTTCTGATACCAGTGCTCCTTACTCTTCTTTTTCCTCTGCCACTTTTGATCTATTAGTCGCTGGTAAAAGTCTTTTAGCCACGTCCAATCTCCTGTCTACAACACACACATAGCAGGGAGAATACAATCACTTAAACCACATACCTAAAATATATCTTCATAGGGACTAACCTTGACTTGAAAAAAGTCTGGAACAAGTCCGTGCTGTACCTGAGAGGATTGCATGAAGAGCTCCTGAATGTCCAGCTCGTCCAAAAGCAGCGTCCTCCCCACGCGGTGAACAGCCATACTGACGTGGGACTTGCTGTAGGGAATTTTCAAAAGCTTCTTGATGTTCTGAATGTGACAGAAAACATTGACTGTTAACATCAGGTGCACGTGCATGTTACACAAACTAAGAGAGAAATGTCAACAGCTCCACAAACCTCTGAGTCTGACACCACGTCGACATCATCCCCGATGCAATCGATGAATTCATAAGCCATCCCAAAACTACAGAAGAAGAAGAAAAGGAATTTAATCACTACAGAGTGTCTGCAAACGGTGATATGGATTAGACTGATTAATGATTTAAGGCATTTGCTGATGAATCAGTATCTGTGATTTAACCACTGATGACCCCAGGCTAGATGTTATCCAATGCCTCTAGTTCAACAGTCAAACTTTGTTTATATAGCACCTTTCGAACAAATCAAATGTTCTTCAAAGTGCTTTACAAGCGATTGACAAACACATTGACAAATGTCATAATGATCAACAGTTACTCAGTGTGGTGAAATGTTGATGAATGCCAGACTAAATAGATGGATTTTTAGTTAGTAATATTTTCAGCTCCTCTCAGATCCTCTGGAAGGCTGTTCCAGCGGCTCGTTAGTGGTGTCTACACTGTATTATATATAATTCTGTTTCATATGTAGTTTTGTAACATCAATGAATAAAGGCAGAATTCAGTGAGTACTAATCAGTCTCCATGAGTGCATTCAGACCAACAACAGAGACCATCTGACCAGCTTGTTTCTGCAGTTAAACAGAGCATAGATAGAGTATGATGCTTTTAGCCTCCGATACAAACTTTGACTTGTATCTCTCAGCAAAACATATTCACAAGACCTCAAACTGTCATCAAGCATACGGTTATTTATCCCACCCAAACAATACAGCTAAGTGTGTTTCAAATCATTTTAAACATGACCGAATGCATGATCATTTACAGTCATATTTTTTAAAATACCAACCTAACAGGAGGTCCCAATAATATTTAGTTTACCCTTATTTATATAAATGGGGTAGACAAAAACCTCTTAGTATAATGTAATACAATTCAACAGCATGTCCGAAATGACCATATGGTTGAATTAATACACCAACATTACAGACATCATATTTATTGCAGAGCTGTTTTATGAGATTGCATTAGTTTTAGTGAAGTGTATAAGCAGTCAACAATGAAGGCGGTAGGAACACAAAATGTGAGTACAATATCGCCTACATAAATCCCACTGAACCCTGACTGCGCACACTAGAACACTTTTCACACTAACTGGCAACTTGATCGCGGACGACACAGAGTTACCACGTGATACCAACGTTGTTACACTATTAGCTCACAAGCCTTGCTAGAAGTGGCAACCGAACGTCAGATATCTTCCACAAACATAAACAAGACATTAATTTTGGACCCGCAAAAATGTTTAAAATGATTAATTCACAATCAGAATACTTTTTTTAGGAAAAGACATATTTTTAGCCTCCTTTCTAAAAGCTCTGTGGGTATATAATTTTTTTTAATTAATCATCTACATCAAAATGTCATCAATAACACCTTTAAGGAGACAGTTATTTAGGCAGCATGCTCCCTTTATTAAGTAAAAACTAAACGTATCTACAGAGACGAGCACAGTTTCACACTAGAACAGGGGTCTGCAACCTGCGGCTTCGGAGCCACATGCGTCTCTTTAGCCCCTCTCCAGCGGCTCCCTTTGGATCTTTAAAAATGGAAATGAATAACTTTTTTGTTTACATTTTCATTTTTTATTTATCATTGTTGTAGGTCTATGGTACGATGGAGTATTGGGGCCACATTGGGGGGGGGGGGGGGGGGGGAAATCTGAGTTTTTGAGAATAAAATCATAATATTACAAGAATAAAGTCATTATATTACAAGTCATAACTATGAGAAAAAAAGTCGTAATATTATGAAAATAAAGTCATAATATTATAAAGAAGTAATTTAACGTGTTATTTTCTTTTTTCTTGTAAAGTTATGACTTTATTCTTGTAATATTACGACTTTTTTTCTCGTAAATTTATGACTTTATTCTCGTAATATTACAACTTTTTTCTCATAATATTATGACTTTACTCTGGAAATCTCAGATGTTTTTTCCCTCAATGTGGCCCTAATACTCCGTAGTACATTTGGCCCTCACTGCATTAGACTTATATACTATATACTTAGACTATAAGCTGTATTACCTTCATCACAATGCTCAAATGTTTTGCGGCTCCAGGCAGATCTTTTTTTGGGGGTTTTTTGCCTAAAATGTCTCTTTTGATAGTAAAGGTTGCTGACCCCTGTCGTAGTACAACAAATATCAGTTGTAGTAATTCTCATGATGTTGTACCTGGAAAAAGGCTTGCTCTTGCTGCTGGACCCTAATACAGTGGTGCCAGCGCTGCCCAGCTGGGGGTTTTCTCTCAGCCAGTTGGCAGGAGGCAGCTTCAGGTCGGTCTTCTCCTGCAGGAGGGCATAGCTGGTGGGAGGTGGGGCGGCAGAGTACTTCACCACAGCACGGCTCTTTATTTCACTGGTGCCTCCTGTGCATACGGCGGAGTCCTTCAGGAGTAAAACATCATATTGTAAGGCAAGGCAAGGCAGCTTTATTTGTAGAGCACATTTCAGCAACAGGGCAATTCAAAGTGCTTTACATAAACATTCAAGAACATTGCGACAAAGTGCAAAAGAATTAAGACAGTTATAAAAACATTAAAGATTAGAAAATAAAAACAAGCTAAAAATAAAAGCTAGGATCGAAGCTAAAATAGAAATATAACACACAAGAGTAAAAGTTATAGTGCAGTATAAGATCATTATCTGGTTTAATAAAGGGCAGCAGCAAACAGAAAAGTTTTAAGCTTTGATTTAAAAGAACTCAGAGTTGGAGTTGGTCCTGCAGGTTTCTGGGAGCTTGTTCCAAATATTTGGTGCATAAAAACTGAACGCTGCTTCTGCATGTTTAGTTCTGACTCTGGGGACACTAAGCAGACCTGATCCAGATGACCTGAGAGGTCTGGATGGTTCATAACATAGCAGAAGATCAGAAATGTATTTTGACCCTAAACCATTTAGTGCTTTGTAAACCAGCAGGAGTATTTTTAAATCAATTCTCTTAGAGACAGGGAGCCAGTGTAGAGACCTCAGAACTGGACTGATATGATCCACTGTCTTGGTCTTAGTGAGGACTCTGAGAGACAGGGAGCCAGTGTAGAGACCTCAGAACTGGACTGATATGATCCATTGTCTTGGTCTTAGTGAGGACTCTGAGAGACAGGGAGCCAGTGTAGAGACCTCAGAACTGGACTGATATGATCCACTGTCTTGGTCTTAGTGAGGACTCAGAGACAGGGAGCCAGTGTAGAGACCTCAGAACTGGACTGATATGATCCACTGTCTTGGTCTTAGTGAGGACTCTGAGAGACAGGGAGCCAGTGTAGAGACCTCAGAACTGGACTGATATGATCCACTGTCTTAGTGAGGACTCTAGCAGCATCAGGTTCTGAATCAGCTGCAGCTGTCTGATCCATTTTTTAGGAAGACCAGTAAAGACACCGTTACAGTAGTCAAGTCGGCTGAAGATAAATGCATGGACTAGTTTTTCCAAATCCTGCTGAGACATCAGTCCTCTAATCCTTGCTATATCCTTCAGGTGATAGAAGGCTGTCTTTGTAATTGTTTTAATATGACTACACCAAGACTTCTGGCTTGATCCGAGCTTCTTAACATCACATTATTGTAAGATACTATGAGGTTGGAGTCTGGACCTTTCCAGTTACTTTATAGTCTAGTTACTTACCTGTCTGCTGTTCTCTCCTGAGCAGGTAGGGCCACTGGTGTCTTCATTATCCAGGAGGGTCCCAGGCTCTCTGTCCCCAGCTGATGAGCTCATACTGGACACACAAGCGTTCAACCCAGCAAACACTGGCGACTTTTTAACACTAACACAACCTCTCCATGGCTTGGACAACTACCTACAATCTACGCATCACCTAGGTAACGAGCATTACCTAGGTAACGAGCGAGACACGTCACTTATCTCAATAAAGTTGTCTCTAGTTTGCTAGCTTGACATGCTAGCTCCTCGATAAAGCTAACTGATAAAGCTGTCAATATAAGTGTAGTTAAACACAATTGTTGTACTAAAGTTGGACGACAGCCGACTGTTGTTGCTTTGTTAACCTTTAGTAATGTTTAGCCCTTTACTTAATTAGTTAAATAAGCCTGCAGCTGCTTCTTCTGTTTCCATCACCCAGCACAGCCAGTCTGTTGTTGTCAGGGCAACAACTTCCGGTTTAACTTTAAGACAATTTTCCAAAACTATTTTTTTTTTTTATTTCGACTGTCGGAATGAGTCTACATTTTATTAAAAAAAATTAACAGCCTGTTACGGTAAAATATTTGCTTATAACAAGGAAAATATTTCAGTTACTGCGACTTATTAAGAAAAATGTATGAACCGGAAGTACTTTCAGAGCTGACAAGGGCCTCCTTCCAGAACAGTTGAGCACGTTCTGCACTGTTCTGGTATTTTATTCTGAAATGTCCTCACATGTGTTTAGTTTAATGTTTATATTAATATGTTTATATTTTACAGCTAAATGGTATTAAAAAATATATATATTGTATTGTGCCATTTCTGCTCTGGGCTTTGTAAATTATTATTTTACCGAGCTTTTTTATTTGGAAAATTAAATTAAATATTTAAGTAGGAGAGCAGAAGTATTAACAGCAAAAAGTAAAGTATCAAAAGTACAAATAGCCTAGTCATAGCTCTGTTATTATATTATATTATAATATTATATAATATAATATCATATTATATTATATTGTATTGTATTATATTACATTATATTATATTGTATTATATTATATTATGTTATAGTATATTATATTATATTATACTATATTATATTAAATTGTATTATATTATATGATATTATACTTTATTATATTATATTATATTATATTATATTATATTATATTATATTATACTATATTATATTATACTATATTATATTGTATTATATTGTATTGTATTGTATTGTATTGTATTATATATATTATATAAGCGGGGGACAGAATCATGGTCAGAAGTTATATATAGGATAATGCTAATGATAAGGGGAATGTGAAGCAGCTGACCCCCTGAACAGGGAGGAGCTGTGAAACTTTGCTTCAAGCAGTTCATTCCTGTGCTGAAGGCTACGTTTTTAACAATAATCTCGTGTTTGACCAAAATCAAGTGGGAGCGAAGACGCTGCAGGACATTTTGGAGACAAACTAGTGTTTATTATTACAATGGGAAGCTGGAGGAATCACGTGCGCACTCGACTACAACAGAGAGACCAAACTGAGAAGCTCCCATACATTGGCGTCTTCACAAGCTGTAAGATTAATATGTTCTATCTCAGTCTTATTTGCAATGATGATGCTCCCACTGTTTTAGCCTGAGGACACATGTGTGTCTGTTTTCTTTTAGTGTCTCAGCTGGAGGAACGTTTTGAAATTCGCAAACAAATTGTGGATGATATTCAGTCTAAGAGGTCAGAAAAGTAGAATTTCACGTTTGACCTTTCTGATTATCTGGATGCCCAAAGCTCGATTATTATTTTATTATTTTTAATTTGTTTACACTGTTTTTTATTTTTTTCAGTTTAGAACAAGGTGGACTTGAAGTTGGAAAAAACACCAGACTCCTTCAACTCCAACTGAGAGAGAGTGAACACCTGGAACAAAAGGTGGGTAAAGTACAAGTACCTCAAAATTGTACTTAAGTACCGTACTTGAGTAAATGTACTTAGTTATTTTCCACCACTGAGTACATGTTATACTGTTGTGTTTTTCTAAGCATTCTTTACTGCTCCTGTTGGAATAAAATAATTGTTGATTATTTAACTGAAAAGTAGTAATGTGTTTTTGATACCTTCACTTTTTTGCACCAAATCATACCAGGATGTTTGCTGAAATTGATTGGATGTGGCATAGCCCTACCTAGAAAAATTTCCACCAGCCGCAACTGGTTAATGTGGAGATATCCAATGATAATTACCATAACATCAGCCTCCCACTATAGAAAAGAGCCATCATTTCACTATATGTGCAGGGGCAGTTTGCACAAATATTTGTTACAAACCTCAGACATGCATCTGATAATTAGAATACAGATAGCTTTGTAACGTCTGTATCCTTGTAAAATGATCATTACAGGTTACAGCAGGGAAAGCAATTGGCCTAGCCTGCTTTGATTATGGTGTGTGCAGGCAGTGACCTTTGAACGCGTGTGATCGTCACATTGTCCACCATTCAATCAATTTATCCTTCTGCTTTTTTTGTCTCCCCAGCTGTCTCAGACTGTCTCCGACCTGACCGCCGTCCTGTATCTGAAAGAGGCTGAACTGCAGTACTGGCAGTCACGGTAATTTCAAGTTTTGACTACAGCCATCACAGTATTCTCCCTGCTTTCTCTCAGCAAAATTGAGTGTAATACTAAAGAGACAAAAGAACACTGGTTGTTGTTAGGCCTATTGGTTGTTGGGTCACATTTATCCACTTTATGAAAATGATTGGGAATTTATTATGTAGCAGCTCTATTCTCAAAAATAAAATGTTTTTGTTTGTTTACCATAAATATACTGTCTTGACCAAAGACTGTATAACAAGTGGACGTAGTCACCGTGACGTCACCCATACTTTTGTGGAGGCTGTTTTGAAGCCTCGAGTTCAGCATTTTGGCCAACGCCATTTTGGTTTTTGGCTGTTGCCATCTTGGTTTTTGCAACCAGAAGTGACCCCAGAGGGTGGAGCTAAGTACAACCGAACGGTGAATAAGACATTTTCGGGCGACCTAAAAGGATATAATTAACTTTAATGAACTGAAAACGCACTGTGAGAGGGTTAAAGGTCTAAGACGAAAACACAGACAACTCCCAGAACGGACAACGCTGTGGTAGCGACCTGTCAATCACAAGGTAGCCACGCCCTAAAGCATACCCTGCTTTATGGTCTATTTGACTCTAAATGGGACCATAATTTACTAAATGGACATCATGCTGTATTGAAGAAGACTTGAAACTAGCGATTGAGACAATAAACTCATATTCAGAATGTTTACTGAGGAAAAATAAAACATTACAAACGTAAGGAAGGGCCTTGCTTTTTAACAAAATGATATAGGATTCAGCCTCCTTCCCCAAACCATTCATTTCTGTACAGTCCCTTACATTAAACCCACCTATCAGACATCATGGATCAAGTTGGAGAAAGGTGTATTTACAATATATTTTGTGATCTAGCAAAGCTATTTTCAAAGAATACCTTCCCATAATTGCTCTATATGTTACAACAGTAAATAAAAGAATGTTAACATGGTTACTTTGAGCATATAATGAAGGAACAACAGACATGATAAATTACCATCTAGTGTTCCAGTGCTGTATTTAATGATCAACAGGCTTAAATCATGAGCAGAAATGCCTTGATGAAGTATCATAAATCGAGCTTCAGCCACTCGGTGTTCTTCAGTACTAGTGGATTAACTTGTGACCTAAAAAAACCCCATCTAAACGTTTAAAGTAACAATACCACGAGGTGATCAATGGTACAGTAAATCACCATTCCATTACTTTCAGTGTGTCCCACTACCGTCAAGATGCACTTACTCTGGCTAAAGGGAGTAACACCCTGAAGACGACACTTTCCAAATTTGAGCACACCATCGAGTGTCAATCCAAAGAGTTGGCGGCCCTGCGTGCGGAGCAGAAAGAACTACATGAGGCGTTGGCACAGACCTGGAGAGAGAAAGAAGGGCTTTTGCAGCGGTGGATGGAGGAGAAGAGGGAGGAGGCAGACAGGCTGAATAAATACAACGACACACAGGAAAGGTAAGAGAGTGTGATCTCTGTATGACTTAACATTTTTTGATTCAGATATTAAGTTGTCTAAAGTAATTACTGCTTTTCACCAGGTGGCAACGTTTGGCCAAACAAGTGAAGAAGCACCTCCAAAGGGAGACGAGGAAAGAGTGTGTTCCTATAGTGACGAGCTCTCTGATCGGTGAAACAGAAACGCCTACATCGGTCATTCAGAGTAAGAATCAGCATCTCTCTTCAACATATTATGCATAATGCAGTAGGTGCAAACAAATGGCCGCCTCTTAATTTAAATCCATTAGTTCACCTCAGTGCTGCACATGGACCCTCGTAGGCGCCGAGAGCCTTCATCAAGAGCGTCCTTATGACCTTCTTAATTAAGAGGGTCTAGTTGATGAGGTCAAGACAATGTTATCGTGATCAACAAAGCACTAATAGCGCGGATGAGGGCCCATTTAGCCTTCATCAAATAACTCAGTGGGCTTGTAGAGAATAATACCGGGAGTCAGCGCAAAGCCAATCACCCAAGGGACCATTAAGTGTCTCATATGCCTATACAGAATACTCACATCCAGTACCTTCTTTAATCCTGACGTTTATATTGGCACTGGACACAGACACAGACTATAAAACCACTTTTATGCATCCTGTGTGCTTCAACCTGATTGTGAGGAACTGGCCTGTAGCTACTACGCTTGATGTCAGGACGCATCGATGTCACGTCCCTCGTATTTTCTCTGAGAATTTGAGCGTTGCCAACCCGGGGGGCGGGTTAGTTCTACAATTTAAAAACTCCGACATGGTGGGTATTTTACAGGCTGACAACCTGGGCCCTATTTTCCCTTGTGCTTGCGTCTAAAGGCCCTGACACGCCAAGCCAATGGTCAGCCGTTGGACAGTTTGGGGCCATCAGTGAGCGTCTAAAGGCCTGTTTTTTGCGGTGTGTTCCGCACCGTCGGCTTTGGTCTACCTGTGTCTGAGTTTTTTCGGCTGATTCAGCATGTTGAATCGGTGGCGCAGCCCGTTGGGGAGAGAAATCACTCTGATTGTCTGTTCAGCTTAAACGAATCAGTGCACGAAAAGAGAAACGGAAGTGAGGAAAGCAAGCAAACGAGTAAAGTCAAAAGGGCGCACATAGAAGGCTCTATTCATTTTTCATCTTCATCTCATCTGATCATTCCAATACACTATATTTTCACAACGACATGGCCATCTGGAATAAAGCTAAGTGGTGAGTGAGAGTGGTGTGAAAATGGTCGGCAAATGCCGCTTTGTTTCATGTACGTATCATAACAGCGGCTTGTATATCCACAGTCCTCGGTCTTCTGGTTTCCCTTTTTGAATGACAAATACAGACTACCGCCACCTGCTGGTATGGAGAGTTATTTCATCTCATGTAGGTACAGAACGTACGTGGTAGTTGGTCGTAGGCTGTGGTGTTTGCGGTGTGTTCGAGTGCAACTTTTTGGCCAAGACAAAGGCGACATGAGGCGACTCAATGGTTGACCTTTGTCGCCACTAGTTCTTTGATGTCAGGATGTGTGTTTGGGCCTTAAGTGACTAATGGGGACAACAATTTCTGAAATTGGTCCAGTATTGAGGGAGAACGCTGTAACCGGCAGCCGCAAAACGAGCTACGAGGGCAAGTTAGCAGCGTCAATGCTGACAACATTATGGAAAGGACCCTAAAGAGAATTAAAACGTTTTTCTTAACTTTCTCTTGATCCAGTCTGTTTGTTATTGTGTCATGTCCCGCTCAAGGAGAAGTCTCATTGTAAAATCTGAATATCTGTATACTCTGGCTCAAATAAATACAGGCAGTGATCAAATTCAAAGACCTCATCCACATTGTGGAAATCATCTAAATATTCAGCCATGACACTGAAAATCTTTTAAGCTACGCTTTCTGTACTCCAACACAACAAACTCTGCCCAGCTGCCACTCGCGTTTCCACCATGGATGTATTCCACTATTCCACCGTTGTTTTCTGGCAACACGTCACCTCATCAGATTTCAGAACGAGATTTTTCCTTGAACAAGACACTTTCCATAATGTCAGACACTTATAATAACAACCAGAGCCTGTCATGGTGAAAACAAGCACTCTTTGTGGACGTAAATGATGATGCCAGCTTGCCCCAATAGCACCATATTGCAGCCTGCGAGCAGCTGCCGTCTACAGCGCTCTTCCTCAATACTGGACCTATTTCAGAAATTGTTGTTAGACACAAAGACATGGAAAAATAGCGTCCAGGTTGAAAAATACCAAAGTTACCCTTCAAATTTGACTCCTTTTAGGCCAATAATAAATATATATAAATAAAGAACTAGGGTTGGGTATTGATATGGGTGCCTACACAATACTTTACTTTAAAGAATATGAACATGTTTGGACCCTGGATGGTAACCTCTTCAGCTGTGTGTTGAACGTTACCTAAAACATGTAATTCAACCTTTTTGTCGTCCTCATCTTGTCCTCAGGAATCAATAATACAACAGATATACACCAGGGACACTCGGACCACAACCATGTCTCAGCTGAGACAAAAGTTTAATATTCCCTTGGGATCCTGGAACGGACAGTTCACAGAACAAAGATTACCTCTCTGTACATTTCCACTTTATTCCATTTTCCATTTGCTTGTAGTTGAAAAGACTATTTGCCCATATGTGATGCCAGAAAGATGATTACGGAGTGACCCCTTGCGACTAGAAGTGTTGTGACAAATGGTTTCTCATCTTATTGATTTAAAGATCCTACGTATTCTCTGAATATATTGTTTAATTTAAACTTTGTTACTGCTTAATTTTGCATTTGCTGCTTTAAATCTCCCTTTTTCCAAGTAATGCCAATTACACTCATGTGAACATATCACATCTGGACTTTGTCCTGATTATCACCCCTCACTAAAGAATTTAAAAAATCCTTTCAGTTGTACCGTTTGAGGTGATTAACAATGCGAACAACGTCTGCTCATCTAGTTCACAGGGCTTGGTACTAGTGAATATATGTGCCTAGTTCAACTTTTAACTATGTTTATTTGCAAAGAAAATCATGTGACTCATTTTGACCTCCAATAGGTCAAAATGTGTATTTGAAAATATTTGAATAACCTGGGATCTTTAAATTGTACTTTTTTAAAACACATTTAAAAATTAACTTTGAATAATGCACATTTCTTATTAAAAATGGAAAAACAAAGTCTATCCCAGATGAATATTGTTTATAAGTATGTATTGTTGTTTTTCTATGTCTAGTGTTGTGAAAAATAAAGTTACTTGTGTATCATATGATCATTTTGTTTGTTTTGTCATCCATCAGAAAAACCTCTCGTGATTAAAAAACAAAGGTGTTCCCATTGTAACTCTCACACACATCAATTTAATTTAATTTTGGCTGCAAATTTGTCCTCAGTTGTTGAACTGCAGAGCTCCTCAACAAAGACTGTCTGGGTAATTACTCCATATAAAAAAAAAGACAGGAAATCCCACATTATACATTTAATTACTTAACTGGCTATAATTTAATATTCAACAAAACATGCTTTCTTACTGCCAGAATTCCAGTTCCACATCTCCATGGCAAATTGCGATCACATTTCATGTTGTTTGTGCATGCAGCATTATGTTTCCATAGTCACCAGTGTGATGGCATTAGTTGTTAAGTTGGACAGTGTGTGTGGTGTAACTACTCAGTGGACTCTCAAACTATATTCAAATGCCAAAAGGTGGAAAGCGAAAATATTCTTCAATGAGCAATGATGGCAAATGGGTAAGCAAGTCTTCATTTCAACACATAGTCAGATCATTACAAATCATAACATTCAAACCAGGCTGTGTAATTAGCTTTCCTTTCATTTTCTTCTCAGTTTGCTCATCCAGTTTCACCAGAAAATGAGACAAGGAGTCGTGAGGCTTGTACAAGCAATGGGATCATGCTGACTCAGGTTCAATCAGCATTGCCTCAGGCTTTGAACGCGGAGCGCTATCCTAAATGGAAAACTCAGCAGGTGTGTATAGTGTTTGGCTCGACGGTTCTTTTTTCACAGTAGCCTGAAAGATTTCATTGCACTTCTTATCAAAGCACTTCTGCAAAGAAAGAAAATGCCTCCTCATTTTATCCCATTCCACTGTATTAAGTTGTATGTATACTGTCCTCCCAATACTTTCTTTACAGAAATCCAGAGAATATCCATTCTCCGACCATGACAACAAGCATGCCTTAAAAGACAACGTCTCTGTTTTCACTCATGTGAGTATAAAGAGAAATTCAGGCCATTATGAAATGTTCAGATTAGGGCTGTCAATAGATTAAAATATTTAATCGTGATTAATCGCACGTTTTATATGTTCAAAATGTACCTTAAAGGGAGATTTGTCAAGTGTTTAATACTCTTATCAACAAGGGAGTGGTCAAATATGCTTGCTTTATGCAAATGTATGTATAAATGTATTATTTGAAATCAATTAACAACACAAAACAATGACAAATATTGTCCAGAAACCCTCACAGGTACTGCATTTAGCATAAAAAATATGCTCAAATCATAACATGGCAAACTGCAGCCCAACAGGCAACAACAGCTGTCAATGTGTCAGTATGCTGACTTGACTATGACTTGCCCCAAACTGCATGTGATTATCATAAAGTGGGCATGTCTGTAAAGGGGAGACTCGTGGGTACCCCATAGAACCCATTTTCATTCACATATCTTGAGGTCAGAGGTCAAGGGACCCCTTTGAAAATGGCCATGCCAGTTTTTCCTCGCCAAAATTTTGTGTAACTTTGGAGCGTTATTTAGCCTCCTTCTCGACAAGCTAGTGTGACATTGTTGGTTGAGCCCACTACAACCTAAAAATCGCAAGTTGCGGTAATTCGTTTAAGAAATTAGTAGCGTTAAAATGAATTTGCGTTAACGCGTTATTATCGCGTTAACTTTGACAGCTCTAGTTCAGACTAGGTCCATCACTACATTAGACCTTGAAAGGAAACCATATATTTTCCATATTGGTACTCTACAGGGTGTGGGACGCAGGAAGAGTCCTGATGATCACAGACAGTACAACTCCCACTTCTGCATGTGCCACGATGGAGATCGCAGCAGCCCTGGGGGGAACATCACGGTCCACCAGACCGACTTCACGGTGAAGCAGGCTGTTAATATTCCAACCAGCAACAGGAAGTTCCCCCGCAACCACAAGCAGAAGTCTGCAGAGGCAGCTTTGGCGCAGGCAAGAGAGCCTTTCATGTGGTTCGGACGACACGGCTCCAACCTCTCAGAGACCCTGCAAGTGCTAGCAGCTACCAACTGCTCAGCACCATCCAAGCCCTAAAAAAATACGAGTGTAGGGAGGTGTAGAGACAGTCTGTAACTATAACTGTACAGAAACGTGATTTAAGAAGTGATGGATGATTTTCACAAGATTATCATGTGTATTATTAACATGATATCAATGTTTAATTTTTTAAAAATGGTTATCGCCAATACCGGTATATCGCAATACCCCTACTCCATACCCCCAGATTTTTTTCATTGGACTTTTTTTTATGTTATTGTGTGATTTCAGAATGATATATGTTATTAAATAGGAGCAATTAAATTGTAGTTATGAAAGTATCTAAACACATTCATAGGCTACGTTCCAAACTGCATACTTTGTCTTTTTACTTTAGTACATACCGCAGTTGCCTTTATAAAGTACTGTTGAATTCAGCATGCATACAATTGGGACATACTACTTCGTCATAACATTGCGCCTTGAACCCACTTGCTCATACATCCGCTGTGCAGAGAATTGTAGGTCAGAATAGCTAGAAAAGGATGCTGGTTGCATATTGAAAAATGCGACTGGTTGTAGTAGGATATCCTGGTATTTTTTGGCATATTGCATTTGACATACTATGTATTGGAACATACTAAATCTTTTTCTTGCATACTAAATATTATGGTAGTATTGGAACGCACAGATAGATGGTCATGATTTAATTTATATTGGGGGGCCATTGTAGAGCTCTGTGAGAGACTGTTGGTAGTTCATAGTTTTGCCAGCAGAGAGCAGCAGGTTTGCACGAGTTATCAGTTGGTCTGATGATCCACTGAGTTGTTCAACAGCCAAGTTGTGTGAGAGATGTAATAACCAAAACCCCTGTGTAATGTGCATGCTCTGGAGAAAATGTGTCTGGGAAATAATTAGAAAAATAATCCAGCTATTTTTATTCAATGCATATCAACATGAAGACATTAAATTAGAGCATGTTAAATAAATTAAGCTTGATTTGAGTCATAATGCATGGGTTTGTTTCACTCCTGGGGATGAAAGGGATTGATATATATGTGTGTATACATGTGTGTGTGTGTGTGCATGTGTGCCGCCCCTACAAGAGAGGAAAAAGCGTGGGAGAATAACAGAGAACACTGCTCAGAGAAAGGCACTTAAGTGAAGAGTATCCCCAGCCACTTTCTCCGATAGCTGATGTTCTCTCCAGAGTCCGTTCTGACCAGCTGCTTTCTTTCTTTAAGTACCCACCGGGGAGATGGGTTTTTCTCACAAGCTTCTCTTTCAGCTGCAGTAATTAGCTGATCCACATACAGCGCCGACCTTGCAGGAGTTTGTTTCACTTTTTTAAAGGGTGACGTGCATCTCACGGTTTTTATATAGCAAGAGAAGAAAGCTGTGAGACCTCCATCTGGAGCTGCTGCCCTTTGTGGTTTCACTTTGAGATTATCTCACATGTTGCTGCCAAAAAACAGATTCCATGATGCAGGTGCACAGGAGCTGCAGGGCGAGGGGGGGATTGTAATGACCGTACCTTTGATAAAAAACAGGTGCACGGATGAAAAAGAGGTTACAGTTCTATTTTAACCCTATCTTTGTCATGGCACTGAAACAGAAACCTACAGAAACATTTTTGTGATCAGATCTAATGTATAAAAAAAAAGAGGTGCACAAGAGGAAAACTCTTCTTTGTGTTTGACAGTTGGTTCTGTCTGGTCTCGACTGGTTGTCTGCCACCTCTGTCCCTGTGGGTGCAGTTTGCAGACTACACTTTGATTGGGACTTGCCGCAACTTGAACAACTCCTCCGCACGGAAGCCACCAACACTTCATAATCAGACACTCTCATTAGCTCTGCCAGAAACAGCAGCAAGGGTTTTAATACTTCACAGGGGCGAGGAGAGCATACTGAAATTGCATGTCAATCATTACAGTCAGTATGGTTGTGTGTAATGTATGTGCCACGTTAGGCAAGATATATATATTTATATATCATGTAGAGGCAAAACCACAAGTATATGTAAATACAGCTGCTTGGTGGAATATCAAACCTTCTCCCAAGGACAAAAGACACATCTCAGTAAACAAGCATTCAACCGCCAAAGCCTTGCACTTCATGAATATTAAATCAGACACTTTGAATCCTACCTCTTTGGTGTTCGGAGGCCCTATAGTCTGGATTCTTACCATTCACTGTGATTTATTCGCAGGTGCATGTGTCTCTTTGATGTGTTGAGTTGAGAGGTTTTGCACCTGTTAGAGGGGGAAAAAAATGCTTTGAAAACGAGAGGTGGATTTGCCAGACAGTCAAAATGACAGCAACAGAAGGGAGATTTGTGTTGCACTGATAGATTGTGTGTGTGTGTTTTGACATACTCTTTTTGTCAAACAAAATCGTCTTTTTTGTTGTCTCGTGTCAGTTTTGGCATCTGCTCTGACGTTATGATGAAGTTGTGTGTGTTTTGCATTTTGTCCATTACCTATTCATTAAAGACTTGAAAAGAGAGTTGCCATGGAGATGTTTTGGTTACCTCAAATATTTTTCTGTTTATTCTTTTGCCAATTATAACTAATGTCTAGCTTCCTCAATTTCTTTCGATTTTTTTCCCTCTCTTCTTATATTCTTTTTAATAAGGTGTCAAGGCTCACAGTGTGACTCTTCCTTGTGTCGAACATTTCATCTTGTTCGGCGTCCTTGTGCATATAACGACTGTGAAGTCCAAAACAGCCTTCAAGACATAGAGTTGACTCCCTTGGCTGGGTTAAAGCAGCAATAGGCAGAATATTGTTGGCATCATTGGGCCAAGATTTCCTATTAACCTTTCAGCATATTGTAATTCAAGTGTTCTGAGAGAAAACTAAACTTCTGCAACTCCTCTTGGCTCTGTTTTCAGGCTTTAAAAAGTCTAACCCGTGACGGGAGGCTTTGGCCAATCACAGGTCATTTCAGAGAGAGAGCGTTCCTATTGGCTGTTCATTCAACGGAGGCAGCTGTCAATCACTTGCTAACTCCGACCAAACGTTCAAACTAGGGAGCGCTGATCAAATATGAATCAATATTCTGTTACTGTAATGCCTATTTCTCTCCTCAAATGTTTACAGAAACATCATTTTACAGCTAAACAGTACATTACAAGATGTTTCTGAAAATATTTGATACGAGAAATAGGCATTACAGTAACAGAATACTGATTTGATCGGAGTTCGCGAGTGACTGACAGCTGCTCAGAGACGGCAAGGCTCCAGCTCGGCTCTGATTGGTTGTTTTTCTCCAGTCTGTGAAATCTTGCAGATGCCATTAGGAGCACCGGAGGACACAGAGGCACATGATTTTTTTCAGATTACCTGTCTCATGCACTACTGTCAGGATATAGTGACCGTTTTATAAAAATAACTTTTTTTAATCATATTTGCTCCAATCCTACCCACTGCAGCTTTAAACTACCTAACTGGTGAGCCTCCCTCCAATCTCCTGTCAGTCACTCCACTTGCAGTCCCTGCCAGTGTCTTTTTTTTTTTTTTCAGGCAGCCAGTTGGTTAGTGTCCCCTGGCAGCCTAGTGGTCCTTGTTCCTGTAATGGTCAGGAGCCCTCCAGAGTCTGAGGGTGGTGATAAAGGTGGCTGGCTATCTAATTTCCACAGAGGACAAGATAACATCGTGAGAACATTCCCATCACTGGAGGAGTTTGTTCAGTGGAGATAAGCGCTCCCCAGCTAAGCTCTGTGGGTGTGTGTGTGTGTGTGTGTGTCTTTGCACTGTACATGTGTGTTTAAATGGAGCTTGTCAGCTGCAGTCCTGCTCCCCATGTTGCAGCTGTGCACTCCATGTACCGACCTGACATCATGGCATCGGGCAGCGCTGCAAAAACACTGCCTCAGAAGATCAGACCACTCTTTGCACTACATCGCATTCCTCCATGTATCTCTCAAACCTCCGACACAGTTTGCATGCTAATTTGTGTGTAGGTGGTGAGTATAATTACATTAGGCTGGTTGTAAACAAAGACCTGCAGCAGCAGTCTGTTCAAGTACCCCACCCACAAGAGAACAAGAAAATAGTTTATACAAGGATGGATGGATTTATCAAGCATATATATTATGTGAAGAAAATTTTATTCAGTTTGTAATAGGGCTGTCAAAGTTAACACGATAATAACGTGTTAATGCAAATACGTTTTAACGCCACAAATTTGTTTAAGTCATTAACTCAACTTGCGATTTTTGGGTTGTAGCAGGCTCAGTTGAAAAGCTAGAGTGAAGATACTGGCATCATATGAAACTAGAAAAACCTGGGGAATCCACGATACCATGTTATACTAACTATAAGAGTATTAAATACTTGACAAATCTCCCTTTAAGTTACATTTTGAACAGATAAAAAATGTGTGATTAATTTGTAATTAATCGCAATTAAGTATGGACAATCATGCGATTAATCACGACTAAATGTTTCAATCGATTCACAGCCCTAGTTTGTAAGCATAGCTGTTGTAGATGTGATTAAACAGCAAAATTGTGCTAAATAAGAGTGAAAAAGATTGATTTGGTTTAATTTATGTCCTGTGTGAATGTGAAATTAGATAACCCTAACCCTAACCCTACGGCTAATTAGATTTTGTAAATACTTTTTCAAGAGTAATTAGTCCTTTGGTTTCCTGATCTTGTGTTTTGTTGTGTATTTAGAGTAAGAGGCTACAAAGCAGAGACAACCTTGAGGCGACGAGAATGGACACTTCTATCTTACGCTTGGGAACACACTTCTTAGCTCAAACGGTTGCCACATTTGTACAATGTTACTGAGTATTTCATCACTACTTAAGAAGCTCCACCTCTTAGTGTCATCTAGTCTGCTCCTCCGTAACCTCAGCATCACAGCATTTTAATCTCATTAGGTAAAATGGAAAAATCTATTCCAATTAGAAGATCAGGAGCCGGACCGCACAGAATCTGCTTCTTCACACTTTTACATCTCTCAAACTTGACCAAAAAGAGGCTGATGAAAAACATTTCACCAAATGAAGTTAGTCACATTTGAGATGGTCTTTTAATTGGAAGAGACACACTTAAATCCTGTTTCCTCCAGTTGATATTTTCCATGCTCAGAGTATGGAGACTGCTGTTGTTTTCATGACTGTATAACTTCCTGCTTTCAGCTCCACTACATATCTACAGTGTATATAGTCAGCCATGGAAACAGCTTGAACATCTCACATAAACATTCACAGTATTCCTATTTCCTGCTGTAGGAGGAAGCGAAAACATTCATATAGACCTCGCAACAAGTCTAATTAACTGTTTTCACACTTCCAGTCAAAGGGGTAAATCTGCTTCATTTGCATTCTGTTGGAGGCATAATAAATATAAGCCAGCGACGGCATCCCTGTGTCTTTTAAAGGCTGCTGCGGATGTGTCAGAGGCCTTAATGCGGTGGAATATAATTAGACGTGAGTGCGGTCAGAGTGGTATTGTGTGGCTTTGTTTGAATCATATTATGCCATCTCAAAAGCGATGTTAAAAGACTGCTGCTGCACTTAGTGGAGGAGGTACATATGCAGTACAATGGCACACTCTTAACAATCTGACATCATTATCAAATGTAAATTACACTCCCGTGAGCTTCTCATTACAATATCCCATATGTAGCAGGTGTCATAAGTTGTTAAATTCTCAATTTAACACGCTCTCCACTTTTTAGAAATCATATGTGCTCCTGTAGAGATGTTGAAGTTAAATTAGCTGCACTTCCCTTTCTCAAGAAGGAGGAAACGTGTGAAATGCTTATCTAAAATCATAAATGAGGACACTACAGAGGAAGCTGGGTTATCAACACAGTGACAAATACAAGGGCATTTTGAATACTAACTAGGCTATCAAAGTTAATGAGATAGTAACGCACTGATGCAAATTTGTTTTAACGCCACTCATTTCTTTAACCCGTTAACGCAACTTGCGGTTTTAAGGTTGTAGCATTAGTTTGTAGCGTAGTAGCGTAGTTTTAAAGATACTGGCATCATATGAAACTAGAAAACCTCAGGTATCCATTGGTACAGTGTCATACTAGCTTATCGCAAAGTAGGCTGAGTAACGCTCCAAACTTGTGCTACATTTTGGCGAGGAAAAACTGGCATGGCAATTTTCAAAGGGGTCCCTTGACCTCTGACCTCAACATATGTGAATGAAAATGGGTTCTATGGGTACCCACAAGTCTCCCCTTTACAGACATGCCCACTTTATGATAATCACATGCAGTTTGGGACAAGTCATAGTCAAGTCAGCACATTGACACACTGACAGCTGTTGTTGCCTGTTGGGCTGCAGTTTGCCATGTTATGATTTGAGCATATTTTTATGCTAAATGAAGTACCTGTGAGGGTTTCTGGACAATATTTGTCATTGTTTTGTTCAATCATTTCCAGTAATAAATATGTACATGCATTTGCATAAAGCAAGCACATTTTCAAGAGTATTAAATACTTGACAAATCTCCCTTTACGGTTCATTTTGAACAGATTAAAAATGTGCGATTCATGATTAACTATGGATTAATCGCGATTAAATATTTTAATCGAATGACAGCCCTAATAGTAACAGATTATTTGATAGAATAAAAAATTTATGAATGTTTGGACTGAATGAATAAAGATGTTCAGAGTTTATTTTGATGTTAAAGACTAAAGCAAAAAAAAACATAAGCATTTTAGTACGCATGCAGGACCACGTAAAAAGGAAATGCTATGCAATAAGGCGATTTGAGCATGAGAGACTGATTCAAGGTTGCAGTGAAATATTCCTTCAAATGAGGCAAAGAGTGGAGCAGCATAAGAATAACCCATCTTTAAAGATTAACATAACCCTTGGAGGTGTTATTGTATCCCCGTAACCGAGTCAAGACTTGAGCAGGTGCAGAACAGCTCTCCCTCTCTGTGAGTTACTGCATTAAGTCCCTCAAATTTAGTAGCACAATCATGAGCCTCCCGTTCACTCTCAGGAGTAGAAGAATCGCTTTGCATTTTAAAAAGGTCAAACACTCAGATCTCTGCCAGGAGGAATTGAGGGAAGAAATAATGTCTCTCTGCAGAAATATGCAGTCGCACACTGCTGATCCTCTCAAATACCCATGGTACAGTGAAGAGATTAGAGGTGTGTGTGTGTGCGTGTGTGTTGACTGTCATCCTCTAACAGCTAGTGTATAAACAAAGGCGAATCATAATATCAAACCCTAATGTGGTGCACATTTTAATAATTTTCAGGATTGTATTGATTTAGAACAAACAGATTCTTATGCTCGTGACTGGAGTATAATAATATAAAAAGGGGGGAACATAGTCATATAATATGATTGCTATTTGAAATTTGCAGAGACAAATATAGCACAGGAAGGTGATTTACTAAGTGACCTATAGTAAACAGAGGATAAGCTTATAATTAGCAAACACAGCCTTTTGTAGGATTAAAACTGTAACAATAAAGCCGATTCTTATATTCAAAATGACAACAAGAGGGGAAATCTGTCACATGTGACTAATGCGTTTAGGAAACCTACAGTACTACATCATACATGTCATTTTACATCATTACATAATTCACCAAATCACTGACTTGGTAATTCATCATTAGATTTTAGTGAATTTAAAGGTTGTGTGTGTAGGATTTGGCGGCATCTCATTGTGTGGTTGTAGATTGCAAGCCAACTGAGTACCCCTCCACTCACTCCTCCCTTTCCAAGACTACGGTCATGTGAGCCGCCGAGTGTGAAACCGTGGTAATAAAGTTTGCCTCGCTCAGAAGCCATCCTTACCATAATAACACTACTTTAGGAGCAATATAAGTCATACGCCGGCTGGCGGTACCAAGGTTTTGCACTCTGCAGTTCACGTTACCAAAGTTTCACAAGTGTGTTAGAGAACTACGGTGGCCTTCAGGTAATGTAAAACCGCGAAAGGCTCTCTCTAGAGCCAGTGTTTGATTTGTCTGTTCTGGGCTACTGTAGAAACATGGTGGAACAACATGGCAGACTCTGTGAAGAGGACCCGCCCTTTGTAGATATGAAGGGCTCATTCTAAGCTAATGCCGGGTACACACTACACGAGAATCAAGACTTTCCAGATATTCCTGTGGTGTGAGATATGTAATAAGTGTTTTTTACACCTCAGAAATGGAGGACCAACTTGTTAACTTGTGGCAATAACATTGGTGTTTATTTAATATGTCTCCATGACTTCATCCATCCATCCTTTGTGAATTTTCAGTACAAAGTAGAACAAAACATCGCTAATTTTTCCTGCCTGTCGTCTGCCGTGTTTGTTTACACTAAAGTCATGTTTGATCGTGAGAGATTTTGCGAGATTTCACTTTTTGTTTTTAGTCGGGACTCACTGTTAGTGTGTGGTGTGTTGTTCTGGCCAAATCGTTGCTCTCCACACAGTATAGGAACAAAACTGTTAAATTCAACATAACATGTCATTATGTGTGGGGTCTCTCACATTTTCAATATCTGTTAATATTTGAAAAATCTTTAAGTGTGTGCCAGCCTTAACGAAAACACAACGATTCTTAGTTTCAGGTGATTGTACACTAATGAAAAAAAATTAAGAATATTTTATTCCATTTCTGCTAATAGATTCCTTGAAATGTTTCACACTATTCCTTTGAGAGTTTAAGTGCTTTTGTGTTTGCTGTCTTATTCATTTGGGAGAAAGGGATGCCTTCATCTAAATCAAATTTTGACTTACAGATAAAACCTCACAGCAGTGATTTCAAACAGTTCAAACTGTCTCTTCCTCCTCCGTCCCCTCTGCTGCCATTGCAAACATATGCTTCAGTTGGTGTCCCCTGTTGGCTGGTGTCGGTCTTTGGAGTGTTTGGGTTCATGCCCAGTAGTTACATTGTGCTGGAGACAAAATGACCACAGGGAAAGACGCACTCAGGACAGGGCCAAGAGCCCCCAGGCCTGGGACCACACACATACACCCAGGGCACCATGGTACAGAAGCTACAGCACAACACAGAAGGGAAGAAGGTATGTAAATGATTCATCCATTGCTACCGGCGATTTTCTTTGTCTTTGTAGAAAGCTCCATTCAAAGACGACGATTTTGCTGGAAGTGTTGGATATGCAGAGACTAAAGTGACCAGGAAATCCAAAGATGCTCTGTGCCATCTGTGCTGTGTTATATATGGCCGGCGCTGCTGTGTGAATGAATGGAGGGTCCACAATTATTCTGCTGCTGAGACTGGAGCTAAAAAAGGGAGAATATGGATTGCATGTTTTAAGCATGACATCAAGGCACAGCTGCAGTTGCTGCGTTCTGCACCTGTGGCATGAAGAGGAGGAATGAACAGATTAAGCATGCAGTTGAGTGACGAATCTATCCATGTACCTATGTATTTATCCATCTATCTGTTAGTCAACTGGAACAATTACAGCCAGGGCCGTATAGGCAGGATTTTAGACATACAGAAGTCGACTCTCAAGTCCCCCCAACACAGTCATAACCCATTTCATAAAATATTGACCCCACACCAAAAAGAAAGTCTGCATTTCTAGTATTTTTCATATCTTATGACTATAACTTTGCATGTAAATTTGATTTGTTTGTAGATTATGGAAAGCAAATCCCCTCTAACACGCTTAATTTTTTTCATAGAGATCGATAACTATAAGAAATGCTGAATGAGAGATTGAATTGAGTGACAGAAGAGAGTGGAACTAAATTAAAAACACGTATTTAAGTGAAAATGTATTAAAACATCAAGTTAATATGGTTTGCACCACTAGTTAGCTAGCCTGCCTAGTTTTTACTTAAAGATTAGTTGTTGCTAAATGTTTGCACCCAGTAGGCCTGACTGTCTAACTGTTTAGATTGAAGAGATTGGGTAGCCTACTTATTGTTAAATATGGTTGACACATCTGACCCGAAGCTTGATCACAATGTTGTTTAAGAGCACCCAAGGGATGTTCTGACTGTATGGGAACATTTTCTGTTTCACAACTGAGAACACTACAATAGAATAAAGCAAATTTGGGTATAAAAAAATATTAATTAGAATTAGGACTGTCAAAGTTAACGCGATAATAACGCATTAACGCAAATTTGTTTTAACGCCACTAATTTCTTTAACGCATTAACGCAATCAATCTTTTCTGGGGGGTTCGGTTTTAAAGCTAGAGTGAAGATACTGGCATCATATGAAACTAGAAAACCTAAAGAACCAACCACGTCATACTGGTTTGTCGCGAAGGAGCTTAAATAACACTCCAAACTTACGCTAAATTTTGGTGAGGAAAAACTGGCATGGCCATTTTGAAAGGGGTCCCTTGACCTCTGACCTCTATATATGTGAATGAAAATGGGTTCTATGGGTACCCACGAGTCTCCCCTTTATAGACATGCCCATTTTATGATAATCACATTCAGTTTGGGGGCAAGTCATAGTCAAGTCAGCACACTGACACACTGACAGCTGTTGTTGCCTGTTGGGCTGCAGTTTGCCGTGTTATGATTTGAGCATATTTTTTTTATGCTACATGCAGTACCTGTGAGGGTTTTGTGTTGTTTATTGATTTCCAATAATACATATATACATCAAGGTCAAGGAAAACTTTATTATCCCCTAGGGGCAATTTGTTGTACAGTCAGCAGTACCACACAGTCATCAAACAAATACAATAAACACAATAAATAGCCTATTAAAGGCAATAAATACAAAAGCTTACAACATACAACATTACAGGGCATTGTTTAGGAAACCAATGGCAGACGGAATATATATTTGCATAAAGCAAGCATATTTGCACACGCTAATGTTGATAAGAGTTTTAAATACTTGACAAATCTCCTGTTTAAGGTACATTTTGAACAGATAAAAAAAAAGTATGATTCATTTGCAATTAATTGCGATTTAATCATGGACAATCATGTAATTAATCACGATTACATTTTTTTAATCGATTGACAGCCCTAATTGGAATTCTTCATTTAGTTAGTGTTCCCCTTTAACTAAAGACGGTGCTTCAAGTTTTAATGGTGCAGCTCAATTTAGTAATTTAGAAGTTATTTTGAAGTCTACACAAATAGCTGGTCCTTATAGTATGCAACCTCTACTGCTCCCATATATATATATATATATATATTATTTTTTTTGCTTATATAGTTGCCATATACCAAGTACTTCCTTTATTATTATACTGTATATTATTTGTAAATACAGTATTATTTTATTTTTAATTAAATTTTTTTGCTACTTAACTTACTGTTTTCTTAATTTTCTTATTGTACTTGTATAACCGGTGTGACAATAACCATCTTGAATCTTGAAACTGCAAAATAACAATAAAGAAAATAATAAAAAATACATGACCTCAGTATAGCTATAGGCCTATACCTCTCTGGTTATATAGGAACCAATAACATTCAGTGTATAGGCCACATGTATGTGAGTATAGGATATTGTATTAAGATAACATCCAAAGTTACACATCCTGGTTATTTTACAGACTGATTTCAGTATTTGTAGACTCAATCTAATTAAATCTGACTACCTTTAGAACAATAATTAAAGCGATAAATGGTTGAATGAACGTTGGCTTTAGTCAGGCACTGTGGAAGAGACTTTGCAACAGTATTTAGACCTTCGGGGGAATCAAATTTACATGCAAAGTTATAGTCATAAGATATGAAAAATACTAGAAATGCAGACTTTCTTTTTTGGTGTGTGGTCAATATTTTATGAAAGGGGTATGGCTCTGTTGGGGGGACTTGAGAGTCGACCTCTGTATGCTAAAATAATATTTTGAAAAACAAAAAAAAACAACAAGATTGGCCAAGACTTCAAATCCCCATCTCCATCTCCATCAACTTCAAGTAGTGTGTCTCGTGTGTGCTGTGTGTGTGCGCGCTTGGGTCCTCGCGCATGTGTGTGTGTGCGAGGGAGAAGCGGGCTAAAGGCTCCGCCTCACTCAAAAAAAGCGAGAGAGAGAAAAAAAAAAGGAAAAGCAAACTGATACACACCTCTCAATTCTGGCAGGAGGAAAAGAATAGGAGTGTTTATGAAGCGTAGAAGTAAACAGCAGGAGAAGCAGGCGCGCAGAGAGCCGACGTGTAAAAAGCGACACCAAAACCAAAAGGCACCACCAGCTCCGGAGATCGTCCCGTTGCGTTCAGGATTATAAGTTTTTTGTGTGTCATCTAAAAGGTGGATCATGATCTAAAACCCGAGATATAACAAGCAGCATTTTTGAAATGCGTAGCGTGCGATGCTATTCCTGGAGCCCCCAAAGCCGACGCTTGAACTCTCAGTAAACATCCAGTCGAGGTAGGATTCAAGATTATTTGCAAAAAGGAATATGTTCGGTGTGGTGTATAGTTTGTAAAGCGAGCTATACTCTCGTCGCTGCCCCCATGTGTCCCTGCGCCATCAGCAGCGAGGAGGGACAAGAGAGAGAGAGAGAGAGAGAGAGAGGTGGGAGTAGACATTATAGTCGATCCACTTCATAGTGATGTGGGAATAAAGGCTTTATTAAGTTCCTATAATGAGCTGGGCAGCTACACAGAGCTTAATGGTGGACACATTAAAAGATCCAATTAAGAGTTGTGAATATTGATAGGATCCTTTTTTTCAGAAATGCATTTTAAAGAGTTTGATTAAAAAGTTTTGGTACAAAGTGTGTAGCATTTCCCTGCTAGGATGTGCACTTGTAAGCAAACAAATCCATGTTTGAACTTCACTTTATCATCTGTGTGCTACTAATTAATGCTTATAATCAGTGAGCCAATCAGGCATCCATATGGGCACCTGTATGTATAGAAACAGCAGGATAATCCTCCAAAGTGTGCATTGATTCTCAACTCCTCCTTTTTTTTCTTTTAATTTTTTACTGCATTTGGAGGCTCCAGTGGAAGAAAGATTCAAGTGGTGGTGGAGGAGGAGGAGGAGGAGGGCGGCTCCATTGTCTGGCCAGTGAAGGGGTGGGGATTGAGGCTGTATGCAGATGTGCTGCTGGCAACGGACATCTGCTCTCCCCCTGTGGGCATTGTCACAACAGGCATGGGGAACTTAAGAGTGGAGCCAAAAGGCCCTTTTGTTAATGATATGCAGGCCATGGCCCGCACCCTTTCCAGTTTGCATTTGAATGTTTATTAGTGTATTTACCTTAAAAATACATCAGTTTGCTGATGATGCAACAGATCCACTACTGATAAGTTACTGAGATTTTCCCACCTGCTGCAACAAAACCCTCCCCTTTCACCTCTCCCTATCCTTCCCCCTCATCCGCCGCCTTCAACTCCGCTGGGGGTTGAACTTCCTCTCACGTCTTTGTGGGGCCTGCATGTCTTCAGATATGAAAGCTGAGGCCTCCCAAGGCATCACAGTGCGAGCATCGCAATGTACATGGCAGCTCCTATCAGGGCCTTTTTTGATTTATCCCGTACCGAGGAAGGAAAAAATGCCAAGAAAATGCAAAACCGACGCTTTAATATTTATGATATCATGCATACGGCTTGACGGCAGCTATCGGTGTTGACGTGTGTGTTTGTATTGGAAATCAGGAGTCTCATTTGCCTCAACAGATATTCCCCGGTGACCGGTGGAGTCGGTGTGCTGTGATTACGAACATGATTTGTGCTTGTAGAGAACACTCGTTGTACACGGCTGATCTGCTGTACAACATGCTTGTGTAGGGCCTCATTTGTGTGTTTCCTGCTGTATTCTAACACGGAGAGGCCGAGCTATAGGGAGCGAGCGTGCACCGATGCAGGAAGAGATGATGTGCTTTTGAAAGCACAGGTGCTGTCTCACACTTTCGCTCGTTTGGCATGTGTTTTTTTCTTTTGGACACTGTTATGTTTATTCTGTGAGACTTTGTTGCATCGCGGCCTTCTTTTTCTGTCGACACGAAGAGGAACAGAGAGAAATCTGAATCGTGCATTGGCTGCCTGTTTTTTTGAAGTCGCAGAAGCAAAGCAATTACAATTGGTTAATCATATTCTCAGAGCCTAATACTCCATTTAACACAGTAATTTGGACGCTGCAGAAATAGCTCTTGTGAACTCTTCGGAGAATTCCCATAATGGCCGAGCCACTAACGGCTTCTAAAAGTTCCCATAGGAGCTGGTTTGAGAAGATTTTACTGTCATGTGATTGTGCTATGCATTGTGGAGAGGAGGTAATGGGTGTGAAATTACACTGTGCCATCTGCAAGGGAGGCCGCAAATGTACAGGTTGATGTCACTCAGACATACTGCTTTGTGAAAACCACAGAGCGAGGAGGATTTGGGATTTACTACCGGTTTCGATGTGGCTGTGATTAATCTTTCCTTAAGTAATTCTTAGTTGTTTCTTTATTTGAGAGTTTTGTTACAGGCGTTCAGCTATAAGCCAGTTTAGCTTTTTTTTTTCAGTTTCATGATAGAATATTTGAATGTAAAACATCTTTGTTCCAAAAATTCCCTTTGTATTTCTGCCACGCAGATCTTTAGACACAATTCTCAAATAGCATTAAAGCTGCAGTAGGCAGAATGTTTTTGGCATCATCAGGCAAAAAAATTCATAATAACCTTTCAGCATATTGCAATTCAAGTGTTCTGTGAGAAAACTACACTTCTGCACCTCCTCATGGCTCTGTTTTCAGGCTTTAAAAAATCTAGCCTGTGACGGGAGACTTTGGCGAATCTCAGGTTATTTCAGAAAGAGAGAGCGTTCCTACCGGCTGTTCATTCAACGGAGGCAGCTGTCATTCACTCGCAATCTCCGATCAAACGGTCAAACTAGGCAACGCTGATCAATTAATATTCTGTTGCTATAATGCTTATTTCTCACCTCAAATATTTTCAGAAACATCTTGTAGTGTACCGTTTAGCTGTAAAATTAGAAAGTTTGCTCCGGCTGGTAGGCGGTGCTTGGTATTTCCTCAACTGATCTCAACATTGCTGCCGGGTCACAAACTTTCCCATTTTACAGCTAAACAGTACACTACAAGGTGATTCTGAAAACATTTGAGGCGAGAAATAGGCATTACAGAAACAGAGTATTGATTCATATTTGATCAGCACTGCCTAGTTTTACCGTTTGATCGGAGTTCGCGAGTGATTGACAGCTGCTCAAAGACGGCAAGGCTCCAGCTCGGCTCTGATTGGTTGTTTTCCTCCGGTCTGTGTTATCTGGCAGATTAGGAGCACCGGAGGACACAGAGGAACATGATTCTTTTTTCAGATTACCTGTCTCATGCACTACTGTCAGGATACAGTGACCGTTTTATAAAAATAACTTTTTTTAATCATATTTGCTCCAATTCTACCCGCTGCTGCTTTAAGTAATCCTTAGTTGTTGTTTCTTTCTTTGAGAGTTTTGTTACAGACGTTCAGCTATTTCATGATAGAATATTTGAATGTGGAACATCCTTTGTTTCAAAAAAGTCCTGCTGTGTTTCTGTCACACAGATCTTTGAGACACACTTCTCAAATAGTATTAAGGCTTTGATGATGAAAACAAGGATTGCTCTGTGAAGAAGTAGTGCACTTTGCAAATTGGGAACTGTGTGCTTCAGATGCATTTACAAAGAGGGGACAGTTGTACTTCAGTTATTCTTTGAGCAACTGTTGTGCTGCGTCTCATGCTGGCTGGTAATAGTTTTGTCTCAAAGAAGTTTATGTAATTGGTGCAAATTTCCAGCACCTGTTTCTGGCTTGTTATAACTCGCTCTGTTGCGTCTTCGTCGCTTCCGAGTCTTTCGTTTTTTGTTTGCGGTTGTGAAGGATAGTTTTGGGAGAGTGGATGTGGACCACAACACACAGCAGCAGGTGTCTGATTCTCTTCACTGATAAGACTGGTTTGCCCAGTGTGCTTAAAAGATATATACTACTGTAGGTGCATGCTCACTCTTGTCTGCCTCTGATGTGATATATACAGCATGAGGAAATGGATACATCCTCGGCGGTTTGCTCTTAAGTGCAGTCAAAGTCTTTTTTCATGTTCTTGCAGCATCTCTCTGTAGCTTGTCTCTGCCACATTGGCATCCTACCGGCGTGTTTATAAGCCAAAAATAATTCAGTTTTGCTGGCCAGAAAAACAGGCAAATTATAGTCCACTGCTTGTATTTGAAATTGATTTAATTGAGACAGTCAAACATGAAACTGCAGAATCATATTATCCACACGTCGTTGCCAAATCTTAAATGTTAAATTCAAAGTGATAAACTGAATAGGTTGCACTGTTGCTTGTATTAGATTTTCATTATTTTGTCTGATCACTGCTGTATCATTTCCCTGGACGTCGTGTTTACATGTAAACGTTCAGTGGCTGCGATTCTTGTAAATATAGCGTTGCAGCTGGTGTCAAATTTAAGATCAAGCTTTAATCCTAATTCTTTAAGATCTTTGAAGATTTTTCTCTTTGAGTTAAAATTCGGATTGACGTGTCATTATAGGAGGCTAATAATAAATATTTTTTCATAATTGATCCAGTATGTTTCGATTAATCAATTATAGGGCTGGGCAATACTTTACATCAATATTATATTGATATCGTGATATAACACTAGATATTGTCTTAGATTTTGTATATTTTTTGTATTTTTGATGTAATTTTCTGAACTTACCAGACTATTCCATTTTTTTTCTTTACCCACTTAGTCATTATATCCACATTACTGATGATTATTTATCAAAAATCTCTTTGTCTAAACATTTTATGAAAGCACCAATCATCTACAATATCGTTGCAATATCGATATAGAGGTATTTGGTCAAAAATGTTGTGATTTTTGATTTTCTCCATATCGACCAGCCCTAATCAAATAGTAGTCTTTAAGCAGAAAATGGTGAAAAATGCCTAATCAAAAGTTCCAAGAGACCAGGGTGACGTCTGCAAATCGCTTGCTTTGTCTTCTCAGTAGGGGTGGGAGAAAAATCGATACAGCATAGTATCGCGATATTTTGCGTGGCAATATTGTATCAATACACAAACGTCAAGTATCAATCTTTTATTATACTGTATAAACTAACCTCTTAACAATCCCCACCACTATTCTGTCTTTCAGAGGTTGTAGCGGGCTGAAAGCTCAGTCTGAAGGGTAAAGTGAAGACACTGGTATTATATGAAACTACAAAACCTAAAGAATCAATTGATACCAAACGTTTCATGTTAGCTTGTTGGAAAGAATGCTAAATAACGCTCCAAAATTATGCAAAATTTTGGCAAGGAAAAACTAGCATGGTCATTTTCAAAGGTGTCCCTTGACCTCTGACCTCAAGATATGTGAATGAAAACTGAGTGAAACTGTATCTTATTAGATAAATCAGATGTTGACAAACTGTGTAATTTGCACCATTTCCAGCTGGAGCTGCTGGGCCGCGCACACCGGCTGTGACCCCTCAGTCCTCCGCACGGCGATTACCTCATTAATGTTATGGTCCCCTTATAGCATTGGGTTAAAATTGCCAAATAGGCGATTTTGCTTTTTGCTTTGACACCAAATCCCCCGCCATCGTCTCGTCTGTCAACTCTCTCTCGTCCCGTGTGTGTGAAATCTGACTCCTGCTACTCTGTGCGGAGACACTTTCACTTTCAGATTGTAGCGTCCGTCGTGCGACTATGTATCGATAGCACGCCGCTGATACGCCCAAATTAACGTAATGGGTTTTGTTTCTATAAAAAAAGCGAAACGACGGTGGGGGGCGGTTGGCAAGTAATGTAATCGGTGTATGCCCGACTTCCGTGTAACACCGGTAACACAGACTACCGCGGCAAGCCTAGTGTAGTCTACATGTAGGATGTGACGGTTGTCCTTTGTCGTATTTTTCCCGCCCCTCCTCCAGTGGGATTGGACGGCTGGGTTAAAATTGACAGCGTCAAGCGCAGCGTTTTACCTCATCATGCTGCTGCCGTTTTACCTCGTCATGCTGCTGCCGTTTTGTAGCATAGTGTAAATACGCGGCGCTCCCATTGCAAAGAATTCAAAAAAGAAAAAACGTGAACATATCGGTTGTGGCGGATGCTTGCCATCCCCTGCGGTTGGCTTGTCAGTAGCACAGAATTGCAATATTGCGACAGCCCTAGTAACACCTATACTAAAAGGTCTGCTGTGGAAAAAGGCCCCTCTTTTATATGACTGTAGCCTACAGTATAGCGAGTGTGTGTACAGTATGTTGTGGATGCATAAATGAGCATTTCTCTAAATTATTAACTCATTATATTATTGGAGAAAAGCGCTGGGCGGCAGTGGAGGATGTTTACTGTTCCCTGTATTTATGACCATGGGAGTTTGCTCACACCACTTGGCCGTCTAATAGCCTCCCACCTGGCGTAAACCATCACGCTGTGTAGTCCCTGCTCCTCCTTAATGACTGGCTATTTTCCTCCAAAGAAGTCCTAATTGCTCTCAACCGCATGCATGGACATTATGCCAGAGATGGATGGGAGCGAGGAAGGGGGGGGGGGTGGGATGAGGATGGATGAAGGGGCGTAGTTTGCAGATCTTAATAGGGATGTAATACACTGTCTTTCCAACATGGGAAAGCGTGTGTGCATTTGCCAGCAGGAAAAAAAAAAAAAAAGAGTTCTTCTCCCACTCACCTCCCCTTTCCTTCTCTTGGCATAGCCAGAGTTTTTAAACACCTGCCATTAACTTTCATGCAAACCACAGAGGATTAGGAATGAATAGTGGCACCGTCTTCCAACTATGTGTGTGCATGTACGCGGTTTGTGTCACTTTTGCAGGAACTAGCAGAGACAAAGCACCATCTGCACGCAGCAGGCTGTCCTGACTGCCTGCTCCTCTCGCTGGGGCAGAGAAGAGGCTTTCTGTGGGCATTGTTACGAAACCGACTCTGCTGCCGCTGCTGCTGCTGCTGTTGCTGCTACGCTGGTTGTTAATGCTGACAGCTAATAATGTCCTCCTGGATGACTGTGCCTTGCTGGAGCCAGAGAGGGGAGATGAAGAGAGGCAGGAAGTGAAAGACAGAAACAGATAGAGGGGAAGATACCAGTGGGGCGTGCAACTCTCTCTCTCTCTCTCTCTCTCTCTCTCTCTCTCTCTCTCTGTCCGAGCTAGTGAAGTTTCCTGAAGAGGATTACACACACATATATACACACACACACACAGTGAAAATACATGCATATTGTGCTTTAGTTCCTCTTTTTTTTTTTTCTTCCTTCCTTCCTACTCGCTCACTCCTGCCTCAGCGTCTCAGGAGGGAGGTGGGCAGAGGAGGAGGAAGAGGAGGAGGAGGAGGAGGAAGGGGTCCATTGTGTCTCAGCAGAGCCCCTATTGCAGTCCAGCTGACATAGACTTGTGTCAGGAGGATCCATCCTGCTGATGTGAGGCAAGCTGTAAACTGAAAGAGATGTCTAAAATGCTGAAGTGGGCCCCGGCCAGCGGAGAGATGGCTCTGTTTGTTTGCCATTCTGCTGAGCACCACTTCACGGAGAAAACTTTTCTGCCCAAATTTGCTGACGGGGGAGAAAGAAGGGGGGGGGGGGTTTCGGGAGTCACTTGTGGGCACACACAGCTCTGCCCATTGTGCGTCTTTGACATTGACATTTGGACATGGTGAGGAGGAGAAAAAAAAGAGTTAAAAAGCTTACTTTTTTTTTCAGCTCTCTCTCTCTTACCACACAAACTGTTTTGCCACTCCTCACAACACTCAGAGACAGCAGTCATTGAACCTTCCAACTGCATGAATATGCATGATAAGTCCGCTTTTCTTCTCTGCCCTCTGAGCTGTATTTTTTTCTTTCCACCCAGAGACCTGTCGTGTTGTGTTTGATTGGCCCTGACATTTGAAAAGGTCCTTGAATGCAAAAAAAAAAAAAAGTTGTTTATGACAACTGGAGAACTCTCCTTGCAGCAGAGTAAAAATGGCATTTTGAAAGGAGCACAGCTCCTGCATATTTAAATGCTAATGGCTCTGTGAATGTGCAGGCTAATAGGATGTTTCAATCTGGAGTAGTGCAGTATGTACACTTTGAGTATGCAGGCGCACTGTCTGAGTGCTACTTCTAATAGCTCTGGAAGGTGCATCAGCTCATTTTATTAACTGATTATGTGGAGTCTGAAGTTTTTTTTAAATAAATTATCACTTTCCTTTTTACGGCAGCGTGGAGATTATCTCAACACGGAGGCACAAAGAATAGACTTGTGTTCAGAAGAAAAAAACCCTCGGGGAAATCTGTTTTTTGAAATTCTGGCATCTGTGGTGTATTATCGCAATGGTTATGATGCAGATAAAGTTTAACAGCTTGTTTTACAAGCTTGCTGATGCCGTGTGGCAGAGTTAGAGTGCTAGTGTTAGACATGGCCCCTGGGGCTCTGGCTGCGCAGCCCTGTAGTGAGGCGTCGAGTCCTTGGCTTTATTATGAGCTGTTTTGTTAGCAGCAGCGAGCCACAAGTCCCGCGGATCTCCTTGGACTTTGACCTGCTTGTGGAGTGTTTGGTCTCATAGTCCTGCTTGCTCTGTAGCTTTTACATTGTATGGACACAGGACAATTGATGATGTCATTAGATAAACATTTGTATTTGAATTTGAGCCTGTTATCCAGTTCTGATCGTAGTACTGTTCACACTACAAAACTTGCTGTCTTGTAATCGGGAGTCTTAAACTTGTTGTGGTTTCCACACTACATGACTGCCTGGTGACGGGGTCACACACTACAAGATCTTTCAGCGGGAGGAATCCCTGATGAGGTCTCCAAACTACAGTACATTTTGTCAGGAAACACATGAGAAATACACAGTAAATGACGTGATACCATACGCGAGACACATTGCTGATGTTGTCGTCGGCACATGTGTTCACAAAATTGCCTGTTTCCACTAGTTCCCACACTCTTTTTTTACTATTTATTCCTCAATAACTGTGCTCCGTGTTGCAAATGCAACACATGCAGTAAATTCCTATCGGTACAGGCGACCCCTCCTCCTCCAGGTTTACCCTCGACCCGTGTCTTGCGCTCTCATTGGCTGCAGCTCGTGGCCGGAGTCCGCAACAGGTCCAGATATTAAGCGTGCTGGATATCTGGAATTTGTCTGTGAGGCGTAGGCGAGCCTCTTTGCTCGTGTCTGTGAACAGTTCACGCATGACACTCGAGCGCCGAGGTGCGAGCGGCGAGCCAACACCGATTTGCCTCTGATCTGGGCTTTTGTCGGGGAGCTCTAAACACTGTCGGGGAGCAGAAAATCAGGGCTAAAGTCATGTAGTGTGAAATACCTATTAATTGATAGTCATTGTTTGATTTGTTAGTTGAGAGCCACAGGAAACAGGGGTTTAGGTAGATGGGACGACGTGTGTAAAGATGTACCGATTGCAATTTTCTTGGCCGATTCCAATATCCGTTTTTTTTTTTTTTAAAGTCTGACCTGCCAATTTCAGAAAAACTTTAATAGACAGAAAGGCTCCATTTTTCATCTCTGTCCCGGAACCATCTCGAAAAAATAATTTCAACTGTCCCAAAGTCAGTGTAAACCATCAAATTCTAAATGTTATCCTCTTACTTTGTTATTGTCATCTATAGTGGTTATTTGCATAGAAACACACTATGCAAACACAATGCATGCACAATGAAATGCACACAATTCAAATGATTAGGAAATAAATGATTGTATTGTTATCTAAATATTTGCATTGATTAAAAAAATCCTGGTTTAGGTCATTTTAATGATGTATTATAAGCTGCTGAGGGCTACTGTTAGGAAGTTAAACAGGTCATATTTCTCTCTCTAATATCTATTTTATATTGCTGTGAACACATCTCCTTAAAAAAATGGATTTATTCAAGATTCTAGCCAAAAACTAAATTTCACATGGTTGCATTTGAACACATCCTGATGTTGTTATAATTAACCTTTACCCAGCACTCATTTTTACTGAGCAGAGTATCATAATGCAAGTCAACGCAAACTCCGTTAACGTTAGCTGTTGAGCTCCGTGCTGTTGGCAGACAAGATAGTCACTGTGATTACTCTGAGCAGCGTCATGGGAATGAATTACAATATAATAAGAGTCTGATTAAGTTAGTTGTTCCAAATGTTTTAAAGGCTGTTCCTCCACGGCTTATTTTGGACTTGGAATTGTGACAAATTGCAGCTTTATGTCTTCTTCACTCACGTTGAAGAACTTCCACGCCGACGACATGTTTTGTGTGTGTGTGGCTGTAACGTTACTGACTGTGCTGCTGTGTGCCGACATATAACCATCATGCGGCGGCGGCACACGTGTGTGTGATTTGAAAAAATAGGAAGTATGAGACTGATCGACCGGTCACCGGTCATGGCGATCAGCTTCGGTTTCAATTGGCTGCCGTTTGATCAGTGCATTTCTAGATGCGTCAAAGTTCCTGGTTGATTTCTAATTCTTATTTCACCATTGCATGATATGAATCCTAGACCGTGATGCAAAATCCATCCGTGTGTCATTGTGAAATATTTGGTTGTACAAGTTTGGTGATGAAGTGACAACTGGCGGAGCCAGTTTGTAAACTAGTGTATCTGGCGATGTAACTCCAACAGAGGAGGTTGAATGAAAGTGGATGATGCAACACAGCTAATAAGCTATGACAGCTTCTTCCTCCATTACGGTCTTTCCAGCTCGCTTTTCGCTCAAAAGTCAGCTATTGTGAATTTGGGTGTCAAAGTTTACAGAAGTTGAACATGACATGAAATATTTCTGTGGATCTACTACTGTCCCCCCAAGCAAATCCACTGATAACGGCGATTTTATTGGAGTGAATTGATTTTTCCATGATGTTTTTAATGCTGGTGTAACTGGGCCCTTAGGCCAATAGAATAACCCAACCGTTATTTTTTTAATGCCATAAGTTTATCCTTGCAGTCCAGGTTAAAACTGTCTCCATACACCAGGCTTTCATGCATCTAACAGCCTCTTTGCTTGCATAAATACTGGCAGGAGTCCAAACAGGGAAATCTGGCAGATATCCATGCAACCATTTGACTCCTAAACCACACTGTTAAGTGAGAGGCTGGACTTCCCATTGATTTAAATGAGCAGTGGACATGGCTGCTGCTACAGAGCATCATACACACTCTCGCATGCTTACACAATGTCACACAAAAGCAGTTATCTACTTGTTGCTGTACAGAGAGATAAACAGGATGAGCTGTCATCCTGCTTCTCATCACTCATCTGTGGTGAAAAGTGGCATATTATCTACTCGTTGCAAGCAGTTATGGAAGTGTTGTTGACAAAGCGAGCGGCGGAGCTGAGCGATGGAGTCTTATCGCCTCAGCTATCTCCATTATGAATATGGATATTACCAATGTTTGGCGAGCCCGAGGCTAATACTTTGATTCTTGGCTGCTGAGAGGAGCTCTGTGGGATGGTTGGCTTTTTCAACTTGTCAGCTTGTTCGCGCAAAGACATGTTTGATTTTCACCCCGTATGGAGATGTTTGATTCCTGATCCTGAACAAAAAGGATTTACTGTGGGTTAATGTTTCACTGAGCCTGAGAGAAGCCGCAGACTGACTCTCAGCCCCTCCTACTCGGTCCTCTGTGAATACTCCCCCTCGGGACCCTGTGTGAGGTTAGAAATATGTCCCTGGGGTTTTCAGACAGCTTTAGCAAAATGCTATTTCAAGGCATAATACACACGTATGCTGCAATTTTTCAACATCTTTTTATTCTTTGTGATATTTCTGACATATCAGGCAGAGACGTAACTCTCTATAGTAAATATTAGGGCTGTCAAAGTTAACGCCATAATAACGCTTTTTAACGCCGCTAATTTCTTTCCACACCTTTTGATTTTTCAGGTTTTAGTGGGCTCAGTTCTAAAGCTAGAGTGAAGATACTGGTGTCAAATGAAACTAGAAAACCTAAGGTACCAATGGGTACCAACCATGTCTTATTAGCTTGCGAAGGAGGCTAAATATAGCTCCAAACTATCCCCATGACCTCTGACCTCCAGATATGTGAATGAAAATGTGTTCTATGGGTACCCACGAGTCTCCCCTTTACAGACATGCCCACTTTATGATAATCATATGCAGTTTGGGGTCATAGTCGAGTCAGCACACTGACACACTGACAGCTGTTGTTGCCCGTTGGGCTTGAATTTGCCATGTTATGATTTGAGCATATTTTTATACCCATAGAACCCATTTTCATTCACATATCTTGAGGTCAGAGGTCAAGGGACCCCTTTGAAAATGGCCATTCCAGTTTTTCCTCGCCAGAATGTTCAATAAGTTTGGAGTGTTATTTAGCAACAAACTAGTACGACATGGTTGGTACCAATGGATTCCTTAGGTTTTCTAGTTTCATATGATACCAGTATCCTCACTCTAGCTTTAAAACTGAGCCTGCGTTATTATCGTGTGAACTTTGACAGCCCTAGTTTCTGGACATTATTTGTCATTGTTTTGTGTTGTTAATTGATTTCCAATAATAAATACTGTATATACATACATTTGCATAAAGCAGGCATATTTGTCCACTCCCATGTTGATAAGAGTATAAAATACTTGACAAATCTCCATTTAAGGTACATTTTGAACAGATAAAAAATGTGCAATTAATCTCGATTAATCATGGACAGTCATGCGATTAATCACGACTAAATATTTTAAACAAATTGACAGACCTAATATAAATATATACCGAACAGGATCTTGTTGCCAGACTAAAAGTGCATGCTGCCTTTTATTTATAGCTCCCGACATCTTTTGACCTAAGGTGAACATTTTTCCAATAATGAAGTTTTGTGCCATCAGGAGATAGGGGAGTGCATTAGTACGATAACAGAGCTACAGTTCATTGGTATTGCCTTGTCAGGGATTTTGCTGATGTATGAGGTCTGTGTTTTACCTACAGCCATACTGAACTCGCTGTTCAAAAGAAGCAGCATAGCCAAATGTGAATATGAAAAAAGATTGAAGTCCTATTATCCCGTTCAGACATTCAGTCAGTGCAGCACTGCTGGAAGATCTTTTTTTTGTTGTCATAAAATTGATGTACCAAGGGAAATACCGTATGAATTCCATGCACCACTCACTTTATGCCGGTGTTGTTAATATTCCACATTGTTATGGGGTTTGTTTTTTGTTTTAATCTTGTCTAGAATGTGCCATGAGGAAAAGTTTTTCATTTCGCTGCACACTGCAGGCTGAAATGATGATAAACCTGAACAGAGGTTGTATGTTTTGCCGTTTCTCCAGCCTCAGGGGAAGTTTGAACTACTGAAATATTTCAAATAACTCAAAGAACGTAGCTTTTTGTTCCACTTTTCACCCACTTGTCCGTGTCTTTTCTCCCTTGGCTAAACCTCATCCCTGACCTTTCTCTTCTCTGCTTTTTTTTGTCTACTGCTGAGCTCTCTTTCCCTTTTCCTCTTGAATATCAGTTGTGCATCCTAATCCGTCTGTGCCCTTATCTTGTCTCTTTTTTTCTCTCAGTTTCATCTTGCTCACAGGTTGCTGAGGGGTGTGCTGGCTGACTATGTTTCTTCTGTTTGGTATCTATTGAATACCAGCTGCTGTCCTTGGTCAGGGAAGCATGCAAGTGTAATAAACCTGCCCGATACACGCGTACATAAAAGCAGGCAAACGCACACATACCTGCACTCAGACATAGACACACACACATATGCAATGATAAATTAACATTATTGTAAGCAAGCTACTAACTTAATAAGGAGGTTGAAAAGAGACTACAAGCACGGGACTCATCAGAGGTGGAGTAGAGAGACAAAGCCTGCTGTCATTGAAAAGAAGTCTTTTTAGGTTGCACTGACACAAAATGTTCTCCGCAGTCAGTGTTCATAGCTGCAATCGTAAAGCTTCGTCAACAAACACTGCTTCATACGATGATCTGCCGTGTAACATCACGACCACAGTCGCTCTCTCATCGTCTCGCTCCCCTCGAGCCTTTCATGCTGGGCAGAGTTTTTCAGAGCTCCCCCTCCCTCCCTGGAGGCTGGATGCAGCCAGACACCCACCTTGGCCCCAGTTCCCAGCCGACACGTCTGTGTTTTTTGGTGTCCGTCTGTATGTGTGTGTGTGTGTGTGGGCAGCAGCGTTCAGCGGTGTTCTCACAGCCCAGCTGAGACTGACAGATGGAATCATTTCACACCGAGACAGAAAGGCAGGATACAGGAAACCGGGGTGTGTTTAATAGTCCTGGCGCTGCTGTGGTTGGTATTAATCTAGGTCAGTGGCGTTCAGCTCACGGCGAGTCGGCCTCCGGGGCAAGCTTGGCCTTTCCTCAACCTCGTTCACTCAGCTAACTTACAGTCTACTTACCTTATTATGTAGTTTGCTGTTAAAGAACTCGACAAGATGGTTACGCCGCGTAGCAGATTAGTACTGTACCTGGTTTAGCAATCGGAGAACAGAGGCTCCTTCTAGCAGCCCAGATGGCTCACACCACTGGACATTCATAACACACTTCGAGATGTTCAGCTCACAGCTTAGTAAGCTAAAAGGTTTCATTTTGTTCTTGTCATTGCCATTTATGTAAGACATGACACGTCTATCAAATGTCAGAAAATAGTGAAAAATGTCGGACAGTGTTTAACAAAGCCGAAGATGATGTCTCTAAATGGCTTGTTTTGTCCACAACTCAAAGATATTCAGTTTACTGTCATAAAGAAATAATAAAGAAAAAAAAATCACATTTAAGCATCTGGAATTTTTACTTATTTTTCTTAAAAAATGTATTACTCAAACCGATTAATCAATTATCAAAATAGTTTGCGATAAATTTAATAGTTGACAACTAATTAATCGATCAATTGTTGCAGTAGTGCTATTGTGTTGGATGTTACAGGAACGGCGATAAATGCAAATACAGATCCCACTGTTCTGATTGCAGTAAACTTTTTTACTCAGATTTTATACATATGTTCTTTATACAATGACAATTTTCCTGAAATTAGATAAAAAAATTGCAATATATCACCTTAACTACAGTATCGCCATATATTGCAATATATTGAATCATAACCCCTGTATCATGATACATATCCTATCGCCAGATTCTTGCCAATACTCAGCCTTAGTCAGTAGACAGCTGAATTTGAGTTTATGCTGGCTGAGCTAGGCCTATCCGACTAGCACAGTTTAGCTAACGGTGCGGTTTACCACAGGCACACTACCAGTAGGCCTGTGTGTCGAACCTCAAAACCTTGAGTATTGAAAGCTGTTAAGTAATTAAAAGTGTGCATGAAATGCTTTGCAAGATTCTTAGTGTTCTTCTTCTTTCATCAAATATTTCCTTTGCTGAGTTTTATTGAGACAAAGTTCTTGTTTGGCTGCTTGTGTTAAGACAAACACTGATGAAGTTTGGCATGTTTTACTATATAAAAAAAAACATGTTTATATTCCTCAAACTAAGATATTGACAAAAATACCAAATATAATAGGTGTCTGAAACTGAACTGAAACTCAGTGGCAATAATGACACCAGTATTGAACATTTTGAAATGTTACCAAGAGTCATCCAGGTTGACCTCGCACTTTTGTATTTATTCCTCACATGCCAAGAAAAATACTTCTAATTAGACAGTTTTAGATGAAACAGACAAATGAACCAAAAGAAGCCGGGTTACAAACCATTTATTTAGGCCTGAACCAATAGGTGTACTATAACTAGTGGTGTAAGAAAATATCGATACACACGATATTATGTTTTGCAATACTGTAACGCTGTATTGATTATTAATTAACCTCTTAAAAATCCGCCACACCGCCAGCGGACCTGGGTGGTTGTAACCGCAGTTTTAAAGCTAGAGTGAAGATACTGACATCATATGAAACTAGAAAACCTAAGGAATCCATTGGTACCAACCGTGTCATACTTGCATGTCATAGAGAAGGGTAAATAATGCTCTAAAGCAATCTCACATAGTAACTTTTTTAAAACTCAATTTGTATACATACAGCATGGTGTGTCTTCGAGTTTTCCTAAAATTAGATTTGAAAAAAATCAAAACATATCTCCTTGCTTACAGTTTTGTAATATATCGAATCGTTACCCATGTATCATGATACGTATCGTATCGCCAGATTCTTACCAATACACAGCCCTAACTATTAAACCTGTACCCAAAATGAAAAAATTGCGTTGCTTGAAATGCTTGGCATAGCAACATTTGCTTACCCTTAGTGTAAGCTACAGAGTTCTTTATGAAAAGTGAAAAACAAATAAATAATCCACTATTCTATGACACAAATGTAAGCCACATCTCTGAATTTTTTACATGCCAAAGATCAGATTTGATTGATTTAAATTAGTCGGTACTTCATATGACCAAGGGTTCAAGAAGCTCTCTTGTGGTGAGGATTACATGTCTGTATCATGATTTACCTCCTCTAGGAATTGGGAACCAAAGCTCATTCAAAAATATGAGCGTTTGCACTCACAACGTGAACTCATCTCTACAGTTAATTTGCAGTTTAATTGGTTTTACAGTTGTTGCATATGCATCAGGTGCTCAGTCGTTAATTGGTAGGAAAAGACAGATCATCAAGTTCAACAATTAAAACGGCACTTGCCAACCTCAATACACACAAATGTACAAGTGTATCTAATTAGACTAAATCTATTCAGAGGGGATTTCGTGGTAATGATTTACTATTATGTATTACGCGGAGAGTAAATTTACTCGGTAATGTCGTACCTGACGAGCAATATTCAAATAGATTTTGCAGTAAATTGCTGACAGGGATCATGGTGACATGGAAAAGAAGGTGGTTATCTGTCTTCCTTATGTGTTTTCCTTTACGAACCGTCACTTTGCTCGTTAGACCCAGAAGCAGTCGCTTTAATAGTCTCTCCTCGTTAGTCATGCTCTGTGTTTCTTTGAAAATCCTAAATTTACTCCTTAAATGTGACTGTGGCATCTCCATTCTTCAATCAGGCATTGGTTGAGTCTTTAAGACATTGGCTCCGTTCCAACACATTCACATTTTTTCCCCATTTAATTTCTGAATTTGAAGGTCCATCTCCCCGAGGCGTAATTATTCCATAGCCCTAAAATATAATTGCATTTTTGTCGCTCCTCTTCGCTCTTTCCTCGGGGTTCCCATCATGCAGCTAAATGGTTTTAAACATTTCACTCTGGAGAGGTGTAAGAAATCAGTGAGCATAAGGTTAGATATTTTGAGTAAATGGAACTAAATTGTTTTGACTTGTGCTAAATGATAAGGTGTCTGTGTTTTTGCTCTGGCCTCGCGTTAATGAGTTTATAGCTAAGGAATGGGGAGGTGCTAAAGAGCTGAGAGAGACAAGGTGAGATGGCGAAGACACTCTGCTGATTACAGTTTCACATAGACTCCAGTGTGTTACTGGTAAGACTTTAATTTATGAGCAAAAGTCAGTACACACAAAAATTGGTTTGTGCTGGCTGATACATTGTTTACTGTCTGGAGGAAGCCGTGGCACTCACTGACCTTAGAGGCTCTGCTGCCTGGTGTTGCCCACTAATAAATATAAAAAAGAAACTTAGCTCCACTGATTGATCAGGGGAAATCATTACACTCACATGGGGACACACATTAGTACATGTTATCATGGTTACCAAATGATTTGCATAAATATATAATGAATGATCCTTATACATAAGATCGCATTCCTGACAGTTGGACGGAGGATTTAGTAGTAGTACAGCTACAACTAAGTACTATTTTCACATTGATTAATCTGCCAATTATTAAATGTATTAATTGATCAATCACTTAGTCTGTAAGATGTCAGAAAATTGTGAAAAATGGCTTTCCTTGTGTCTATGATGACGTCTTCAGATGTATTATTTTCTTAGACCAACTGTCCAAAACTCAAACACATTCAGTTTACAATGATATAAAACATTATAAAGAGAAGCTGGGACCAGAGAATATTTGGCATTTTTGTTTAAAACTACAGCTGTCATCGACTATTTAATCACATGACTGTCCATATCTTATCAACATGGGAGTGGGCAATGCCAAATATTTTTATTTCAATTAAATATTTGAATTGATTGACAGCCCTAGTATATAGTTATTATTGGAAATCAATTAACAATACAAAACAATGAGAAATATTGTCCAGGCACAAACAAGCAACAACAGTTTTCTAGTTTCATATGATGCCAATATCTTCCCTCTAGCTTTAAAACTGAGCCTGCTACAACCTCGTGAAGGCGTTATTATCATGTTATCTTTGACAGCTCTACTTACAACATGACTTAAACAATTAGTTATCAAAATAGTTGCCGATTGATTTTTCAGCAGTTGAATAATTGATTAATCGATTAATTGACTAATCGTTTCAGGTCTAGCTTTTGAGTTCCTACGAAAATCACATATCTATCCTTAGATTTCCAAACAGATCAAATGAGTTCACTTCACGAAAGCGAACTGAGACCCAACTTCCAGTTCTTTATTCGACACCAGAGCTCGATGCATAGCGTTCACAACAGCCTAAACGAACCAAACCAACCGCCACGGCAAACATACTACAGTTTGCTTAAACCAAACCAAACAGTTACGTGTGAAAGCCCCCAGAGTTTCTAGAACATGATAAATGTATACATGTTAAGTAAGGTAAGAATCAAATGGGCCCTCAGTTATAAAGATTAGTTCAGGAGAAGAGACAATTGGGTGTCACCTCATGTTTACTCTATTTTTGCTGCGTCCATGACAACACATCCAACCTAGCGTACATCCTACTTAGGAGTGAGCATCAAAAGGTGTCCTTAATTCACTTTCATTATCATATCTACCACCGGTCTCATCCACCAGTCCCAGGGTCACCTCGAAGAGAAGTTGGTCCAATTGTCACAAGTGTATTGCTCTTATATGTAAGCTTAGTGTGTCTGTAGTTCAGCACTCTGTACTGGTCTTTTGTCCCTCCAGAGAAGAAAGGTCTGAGGTTATTCTCTTCAACAGGAAAGTGGATAGGATAGATTTATTACCACAATAAAAGCATCTTGGAAACAGCCTTTCATCTGTCGGCCAAAGTACCACAGGTTTCGGTGTGATTGCTTGTGTGTGTGCATAATGTGCTTTTACATGTATGTGTGAGTTGAAATGAGTAAATTCAGTATTTAGTCTATAAGGTGAAGGAGAAAAAATTACCAAGATAACATTTAGAGACATGTTTACAACGTCTTTTATTTAATTCAAACTTGGGCTCCGTTTTGTGAAGTCTTCAGTGGCCTGTGTTGTGAAAAAAGACATTATTCTAGATGCCAAACTTTGTTTTAGTTCATTAGTTGTAAAGAGCTGGAGAGAGGAGGAATGCAGGCCATGCCGAAAGCCTCGCCGGGTTAGGCTAACAGGCTGCCGTGCACAATAATGTCACCATTATGCGTTTCCTGGGTGACTTACACGAATAGGCATTATTACAAAATTGTGCATTAGCCCAAGTCAGCAGTTAGTGCTGCTGCAGTCTCATTTCGTTTAGAGTTGAAAGGAGAGAAAGATGGCGAGAATGTGAGGGAGGGAGGGAGGGAGCGAGGGAGAGGGAAGGGGGGAGGATGGGAAAATGGTTCAGAGAAAAGGCGATGTAAAGGAGAAATGGGGAATGAAAAGAATGCGATCTGCCAGAGGCTGACAGGACATGCAAAAGGAGGTAAAAGGATACACAGAGAGGCACAGATGGACTGACAGACTTGGGGGATGATGATGGAGAGGTAGAAAGAGGAGAGCTGTAATTGTCAGTAACTGGTGTATTTAGACAGGGAAGTGTTGGAGGAAGAAAGAGGCTGGCAGGGAGGAGGAAGGTGTAAATCAGCGGTCTGAGCGACAGCTTTACGTGCCCCTCGGAGCCCCAACTATCCGATTAATGAGAGAAGAGAAACCTTAACCACCTTCCCCTCTCTGCCTCTTCGTTTTCTGCTATCTTGCACTTTCAGGGACATAAATCATAGACTCTTAAGCAGTCACTTTGGGTAGCTGCTACACAATTCTTCCTCAAAATGTTGACTGTAAGGTACCCCTGTCCTATGATTTGCTGCATTAATGAGATTTTACCGCAGCTAGTGTCCATTGAAGCACATTCATTACAGTTGTTAAAGGAATAAGTCCACGTTATGGGAAATGCGCTCTTTCTTGCCAAGAGTTAGATGAGAAGATTGATATCATTCTGTTGTTTGTTCGGTAAATATGAAGCTGGGGCCGGCACCCGGTTAGCTTAGATTACCATAAAAACTGGAAACAACTAGTCTGGCTCTGTCCAAAGGTAAAAACATCCACCTATCAGCACCTCTAAAGATCACTTATCTAATCTGTATAAAGACAGAAGTGTAAAAACAACAAGTTGTGGTTTTACAGGAAGTTATGTGCCAGACTATTTCTTGGCCAGGTTTTCTTCCTATTTCGGGTTAGGGTTTACACTCTGTTGTTTGTACGGATTAAACAAACTGTATACAATGTGTTAATTATTGAGTTTTAGAGATGCTGGTAGGCAGATATTTTGACTTTCCAGGCCAGCCAAACTAAGCAAAGCTAAGGTCCACACATCCCCCCACCTTGTTTGGAAGTGTTTTGAAGGGCGTGTGGATGGATGAAAGCAGATTAGATTAGGCTATAATATGTGCATAATTTATGTATTAGGGCTGTCAAAGTTAACGAGTTAACGCAAATTTGTCTTAACGGCACTAATTTCTTTAACGCATTAACGCAACTTGCGATTATTAGGTTGTCTAAACTTACGCTAAATTGTGGTGAGGAAAAACTGTCATGGTCATTTTCAAAGTCCCTTGACCTCTGACCTCAAGATGTGTGTATTAAAATTGGTTCTATGGGTACCCACGAGTCTCCCCTTTACAGACATGTCCACTTTATGATAATCACATGCAGTTTGGGGGCAAGTCATAGTCAAGTCAGCACACTGACACACTGACAGCTGTTGTTGCCTGTTGGGCTGCAGTTTGCCATGTTATGATTTGAGCATATTTTTTTATGCTAAATGCAGTACCTGTGAGGGTTTCTGGACAATATCTGTCATTGTTTTGTGTTGTTAATTGATTTCCAATAGTAACTATTCATACTTTTGCATAAAGCAGCATATTTGCCCACTCCCATGTTGATAAGAGTATTAAATACTTGACAAATCTCCCTTTAAGGTACATTTTGAACAAATAAAAAATGTGTGATTAATCGTGATTAACTATGGACAATCATGCGATTAATCACAATTAAATGTTTGAATCAATTGACAGTCAAGTATTTATATTTTCTTTTGCTAACATTATATATTTACGTAGCTAACAGACATATTTAACGTTACGGAAATTAGCTAGCTAGGGCATTCGTAAACGTTGAAGTTGCAAGATCCCTCAAGAGTGTGTTGCTGAGACAGAGACAGGTCTTGGACAAAGTTCATTTTCTCCTGATTTGTCTCTCTGAAAATTGCCATTTTAGTGTCGCAATGTTCTAAATATACTGTATGTGGCTTGTGAAAAATGGGTTCAATATTTACTTTGGTGACTATGGGGCGAAAGAATCGGTCGTAATCTCTGTTCACGTTGATAGACACAGGACATGCCGCTAGTCTCCTAAAGGGGCGCGGCGAAACCCAAGTGACACAGATACAGGGAACCGACTCCCAGTGCACTTTCTCCTTTCTGAACCGTCTCTGGTGCTATCAGTCATCTCATCTAACTCTCAGCAAGAATAAGCAAATTTATGTCAAACTATTCCCTCAACGAGACGATGTGTGAAGCTCATGGCTGTCACATGTTGAGACGAGACTGCGCTAAAAACAAAGATGTTCAAACGGTAAAAGATGGAAAAGAGTAAAACGGGTTATTTCCAGTTCATCTAAAGGTCACCAGGTTTCCGCTTCAGCTTGATTCTTTGACTACAAACCCATACTTGCATAGCTCAGTCCCCCTTTTGTGTGTGTGTGTATGGTCTGTTGGTCATCGAGTTCACATAGTTAAACTAGTTCACTGAGGTCAAGGGCTGGAAGCTCGGCTGATCTAAAAAAAGAGAGAGCACGACGTTCTTTTTTTTTTTCAAGATGAAAACTCCCCCTTGTAGTGAACGCCTCCACAGATATTTCAGTCAAAACACGTGTTATGACAAAGTCAAAGCTGTAGCTTTACTTCACTGTGTGCCTTTTCACCTTTAGCCAAACCCACAGGTTTCTTAATCTGGCGAGAGGGCTCCTCTGAGAGATGGCCTCGGTCAGAAAAAGACCTCTTTCACTTTCTCTTCCCTCCCTCTGTGTCTTCTGCGCTATTACCAACCTAAACAAGATCTCCTGAGCTGCCTGCCTTGTTATGTGCTTTTCATCACAAAAGGAGTAGAAAAGAGTGAGTGCGAGTGAGAGAGTTGAAAGAGAGAGATGTTTTCTGAAGTGTAAAACTGGGCTCTTTCTGCTTGTGAAGTTTTCTTGATGTACAGGGTGTTAGATGAGAGAGTATGAATTCATAACCTCTTGGAGTGATGCAACAGCTGCAACAATGCAATGTAACGCCTGGCGCGGCACTCAGACTTTTTTTTTGTGGCATTTCAATGAAAATTGTACTTCTTATTTGTGAGACATGGAGAAGCTGTGGTGGCACATCTGTGGTGTACATATGCCACAGTGTTAAAAGCTCTTTACTTCGAGCACCGCTCAACTCTGTAACTTCATGCTTCTGCAGCCCAAACATGCAACTGTGTGAATTTCTAGAAAGTTTAAAGGACTGCATTACCCAGATGCAGTATGACACAAATAACTGCATACCATGACAATTTCCATCATTGACTATATATCATTAAGTATCATAAAGTATTTAAATTTGGATTAATTTGCCCATTATTTTGTGACTTAAAGGAACAGTGTGTACAATTTTGGGGGCTCTATTAGCAGAAATGGAATATAATATTCATAGCTATGTTTTCATTAGTCTATAAGCACCTCAAACTAAGAATCGTGTTTTTGTTTGCTTAGAATGAGCCCTTCATACCTACATAGGGAGTGGCTCCTCTTCAGTCGGAGTCCACCATGTTGCTCTGCCATGTTTCTGTCGTCTTGTTTCGACCAACAGTACAAAACCCAAAGATACAATGTTTACAATGATATGAAACAGAGAAAAGCTGCAAATCCTCACATTGGAAAAGCTGGAACCAATAACCAGTATTTGACATTTGTGCTTTTAGACAATTCATTGATTGAAATGAATTAATCAAGTATTTTTTTCAGCTCTAGACATCACAAGTAAATAGGAGGTAACTACTGAGTTTATATGGGATGAGATCATCTTTGTTTCAACCATAATTTGCGATTCAGGCTGATAAAATAGACTTAAAGTAGTATTTTTTTTGTTTTACTCAAGAAGAGAACATGTACAGAAATGTTAAAACAGATAACTGGTTGCTCTGTGTGTTCCTTTTTTTTTTTGTAAGCCCCGACGAAGACCTACAGTGGTCAAAACATGTTGGCTTTATAAATAATTTAGCCACTACAGTAAAGGCTTTTTAATATATTCTCTTCCTCGTTGCCACTTGTTTTGATATTTTGGATATCGCCTGGATTGCTTTCCTGTTTATCATGTACAGAAATGTGTTCGAGCGACACTGATTCACAAGAAGATTAGTTAAAAATACAGACATTAAGAACGTAACAGGTATATGTAGTGCAGGAACAACATGGTGTTGCATTCATTACTTAGAATAGATAACAGACATATTTTGTGGTCTAAACCAAAAGGGCTCTTTGTGTCGTAAATAATCATAATCAAAAGTATAAAATCAGTCATACAGGGAGTGGAGACCATGAACAAAGCTTTAAGCTACAAGTGTGAACTTTGTAAACAACTCAAGACTGCTAGGTCTGTGATGGCAAAACACATACGTAGACAAGCAACCACACATGTACTGCACATACATGGAAATATATTATTCAAAAAGGAAAACTGATGAACATGTAGCACATTATTGTAGATGCACAGTATTGTCTCATTCAGGCCTTCTGACAGGTTGCAGATTGGGGTCACAGAGGGGAGTCCATGCAGCAGTGCATGAAATGCATCAAAGTAGAAAGGCAAGATGTGTAATTTCAAAACATTTGTGGATTGTGGCTATGCTGCAGAAAGGGTGTGAAGTGAAAGTCAGGTGTCTGTAGTAAATCATACTAGCTTGTAAAACTTTTATATGCAGTTATGATGCATGTTTTTCTCAGACCACAAAGTCAAAATCCTGCTTCATCAAAGACGAGATAAAAACTTTTATGACCAAAGAATATTGTGAGATTTGCAACGTTCGTCAGATCTGACGACCGTCCCTTTGGTCACAATCTGACTTGGTAACATTCACAGACTTGTCAAGGAACCTGTGAACACGACTACCCCGCCCACAAGTAACACATCCAGCGCTGTGTGTGTCGCCTTCTCTCTACACCGAGCCATGCAGACAATTCCTGGAGTTGTGTGTTTTTGTTGTTTGCGTGTGTGTGTGTGTGTGTGTGTGTGTGCCTTTCTCCTCTTCCTCTTCCTCTCCTCCAGCACTGAGCACGTATTTTCTCTCAGGTCAATCCCCTTATTGTTAAGTTACATAACAGCACTTAGTCAAGTAACAATCCAGCAGCGATAGTGCTAAAGGCTGCAGGATAACTGTACTTCCTCTCTGGCACTTCTCTGGCTGAGAGCTCTTCTCAAAGTTGCTGTTGACTTTTCAACCTGCTTAGTGGAGTCGACTTCTCTGGAAATGGAGTGGAACTCCTTGCATGAGACAAATCTCTGGAATTAATTATGATGTCATATATACCGCAGTTTGGGGTTTTTGGTCGAATGCAGCTCTCAAACTGCTGAGCAGGCCATTCTTCTAAGCCACCCCTTCAGTTGAGACCACCAGTGAGAAGAGAAGTGAGGAAATGTCATGTTTGACGAACAGAGATCTGATTCTGAGTGAATGTAGAAGTTTGGGGGATACAAACATCTACATATTTTTATTGATATATTCAGCATGCTTAAATCAGTTAATCAATCGACACCATTCACGTAGACCTAAATATAAGTGGTCGACAAAACGTGCACACCTCATTATAGGGCTCTGTGATAAGGTCAAAATCATCATCCTAATATTAACACTATACAGTATATCCTAATATGTCAAATCAAATTGATGTGCAGTGGCATTAACTGTGGTTTATGCATTATATCATACAGTTAACTAAAATTAAGCAATAAATCATGTTCATTTAGACAGAAGATAACATGTTATGATCCTGTCAACACAATAAGGGCTGTCCTCTACCAAAGAAATTCTTGGTCGACTAACACTCATATGATTTTGTCGACTAATCGATTAGTTGATTTAATGGACAGATCTGTAAAAGAATTTCTCCACAAATAGTCACAAGGGCTGTCAAAGTTAATGCGATAATAACGACACTAATGTCTTTGACGCATTAACGCAACTTGCGATTTTTAGGATGTAGCGGGGTCAGATTTAAAGCTAGAGTGAAGATAGTGGCATCATATTAAACTTGAAAACATAAGGGATCCATTGGTAACAATCATGTCATATTAGCTTGTTGCCAAAGAGTTTAAATAACACTGAATCTGGGTTCTGAGAGTACCCACGAGTCTCCCATTTACAGACATGCCCACTTTATGATAATCACATGCAGTTTGGGGCAAGTGATAGTCAAGTCAGCACACTGACACACTGACAGCTGATGTTGTCTGTTGGGCTGCAGTTTGCCATGTTATGATTTGAGCATACTTTTATGCTAAATGCAGTACCTGTGAGGGTTTCTGGAACTAATATTTGCCATTGTTTTGTGTTGTTAATTGATTTCCAATAGTAAATATATACATACATTTGCAAAATGCAAGCATATTTGCCCACTCCCATGTTGATAAGAGTATAAAATACTTGATAAATCTCCCTTTAAGGTACATTTTGAACAGATAAAAAATGTATGAAGAATTTGCAATTAATCGCGATTACATCTTTTAATCTATTGACAGCCCTAATAATCACACAAAAGCACCACTTTAAATCTTGTGTTTACTAGAGATGTGCTCCTAAGTTTCTCAGAAATAAGTCATTCAGCCTGGAAAGAAACATAAAAAACGACTACTCGACTAAAGAAGTCTTATCGACTAAGACCAAAACGACCGATTGGTCGACTAATCGCCTAAGAGGGGGCAGCCCTAATCACAATACAGCTCTAAGCACTAAGTGGAGACTTGCATTTTGTACTTTTTTGAAATCCTATTCCACCCATGCACCCATTCACAAGATTGAATAAGCACAGTTGATACTGAATCATTGCCTAGCCCTGCCATATAATCTAATTCAAGTTATTGCTTTACATTAAATTTAACTTAACTTTTAAAATCTAGTTGTATTGCACAGTATTGTATCGTTATCGCATCATTTTATTCCAATTCTGATATTGTATAACCACCACATGTTTTTGTACATTGTGATCTTGAATAATTGGTTTGCAGGCACCTGTGCGCTACTGCGGCCTATATGTCATGCACTGTTATTCCACCGAGGCAGTGAAGTCTATATGAGAAGTGTTTATAATGACTAAATGGCCAGATGCACCCGTGACCTGCAGCGTTGCCGTTCACGCTGCACAGAGTATAGGATGCCTATGCCAGTCTATTCATAGCCAAGGCGGCGTGACTCCCCCGCCTCTGACTGACTGTTTCCTGCTTTCCCTCTTGCTCAATTACTTCTCCTCTGACTCCCACATGTGGGTCTTCAGCTCTTTGGCAGCAAGGCTTACCTTGTGGAGGAGGGAAGCTGAAGCGCAGCTGACTGGCGAAGCGAGCCGAAATGTGTTTGGTTAAAGAAAGACGTGTCGGAGAAAGACGGGAGCTCATACTGTGTTTGAACGCAGGAGACATTTAACACCTACAAACTTTTTAAATTCACTCAGCTGCAGTGCGCCTACCTCCCAACAGCTGGCCAAATAAAAATGCAACATCAAAAAATCATAATTCAGCCATATTGCTTAGCCTTAACATTTTGTAATTGCAGTCACAGCGTAAATATCAATACATCATCATATAAGTACTCAAGTGAGAGCTGCTCTCAAAGTGCAGCACTCTAGGATTGGGCCCAGAGGCGAATATAGAAATAAACAGAGGTAGGGTTATAAATGCGAAAGTGCTGAAAAAGATACTGTTAAAATGTAGGAGGAGGATGGTGTCACACTGTACTCATCCTGTTAGCCGATGTTTTTCTAGTACTTTCCACTCCCTCCCGCCAACCACCCATTTTATGTCTTTATTCTGCTGATACAACCTCCTCCCGTCTGCTGACTAACTGACCCACATTCCTCTGTGTGACTCGCTACCCTTAGAGTGTGTGTGTGTGTGTGTGTGTGTGTGTGTGTGTGTGTGTGTGAGCCTACATTTCTGCTTGTCATCTTGTGTGCATTCTTGTGCCTTCCTCTGTCTGCCCGCCTCCCCCCCCCACCACCTATAAAACAGTGCCGTGTCCCTCAGGCTTCAGCAGGGACCAATTAGAAGATTGCTTTTTTAGAGGAGCATCAGTCACCGAACATAAATGATTGGTAAAACGCTTCATTTGCTCACTCACTCTGTGTTTGTCTGCTTTTCGCTGTGCACCGCTCAGTTTGGGGGCTCTGGTTGCAGAAGTGACATTTCTTCATTAAATTAGATGAGCAGTGCTCGCTGAGGTGAGGCTCCCTCTAGTGGAGGATCGAGCCTCTGCAAGGGGTCTGATTTGAGTGATAACTGCTAAGGTGTGTAACTGTGCATGATGATCGCTGTTAGGTGTGATGCACTTTCAGGAAGCTAGGAAGAAGACACGATTAGTACTTGTTAAGTGACTGAACAGTGTCAAACCTCCTCAGCTTCTTAATGAGCATGAAGTTAAAGCAGCAGTAGGCAGATTGGAGCAAATATGATTTTAAAAAAAAGTTATTTTTATTAAACGGTCACTATATCCTGTATCTAGTAGTGCATACTAGCTTTTCGCGAAGGAGTTAACATAACGCTCCAAACTTGCACAAAATTTTGGCAAGGAAAAACTGTCGGGGCCATTTTCAAAGGGGTCCCTTGACCTCTGACCTCAAGATATGTGAATGTAAATGGATTCTATGGGTACCCACGAGTCCCACGATGCCCACTCTATGATAATCACATGCAGTTTGGGGCAAGTCATAGTCAATTCAGCACACTGACACACTGACAGCTGTTGTTGCCTGTTGGGCTTGAGTTTGCCATGTTATGATTTGTTTATATTGTTTATACTAAATGCAGTACCTGTGAGGGTTTCTAGACAATATTTGTCATTGTTTTGTGTTGTTAATTGATTTCCAATCATAAATATATACATATATTTGCATAAAGCAGGCATATTTGCCCACTCCCATGTTGATAAGAGTATTAAATACTTGACAAACCTTCCTTTTACGGTACAATTTGAACATATAAAAAATGTGTGATTAATTTACGATTAATCTTGATGACATATTTGAATTGATTGACAACCCTGATAATTATATTTTCATAAATTACTGAGATATGGAGTTTGGCAAAAAGGGTTTTTGACTGGCTGCCACTTGAGTAAACATTCACTCAGGGACTTGACAGTGGGTCATATTCAATTAGGAAAAGCCTTTGTCTTGTCTTTGTATGCCTGTTGTTGATTTGTAACAAAGTAGGAACTACAAAACAATACGGTCCCATCCGCCCCCGGGTTACTAAACATAAAATCCAAGAAATCATTTTTTAAAAGTTGCGAAACTCACAGTGGATGTACTGTACGTCACTCTCAGACTGGCTTCCAAAGAATAATCTTTGTCCCTGCTTTCTTGTATTTCAGGTTTAAAACATCAGCTAGCTAACGTCAGGAGGATTGGAGCATTCAAGACTTTAAGGAGGAGAGAGGTGGATACAAAAATCCAGAGAGAAGAGAGCGTTTGAAGCTGTGACGGGATGGCTCTGGTCGACAAACATAAAGTGAAGCGCCAGCGGCTTGACAAGATCTGTGAGGGTGAGACAGACTCCTTTAACTCTCCATTCTTTCTCTTCTTTCTGCTTTTTCTATGTACTTGTGGATTTGAAATGCTGGCTACACATTCGCAGGTCACTGGAAGTTGATTATTTAGCGTGTGTGTCTTTGTGTGTGTACATGTAACTTTGAGTATTAGTTCCACAGGTTTATGTTGAAGCTATATGAAAAGATTCCATCTACTGTTATATGGAAATGAAGTTTCCACCAGTGTTCAAGCCTTTCAGCCTGCTGCTACAAATCCAGTGAAAAGCCAGTGGGATCGTTTGCATAAGTGTGTTTGTGTGTGTCAAAAGGGAGCCTTGGGACCAGCCGAGGCTCCAGACTTCAGCTTTGAAGGCTGTCTAGGAGGGAGAAAGTGTGTGTGTGTGTGTGTGTGTGTGTTGAGGAGGTTGGGTTGATGGCTGAATGAGACTTGAGTTCGATGTTTCCAGATTGCTGGAGAGATGAAGTAGGGAGAGTTTGTAATAAAGTGAAGCACTCCTCAGAGCCCTGAGATTGATTATAGTGGGTAGTGTGATTGATTTGTGTGTGTGTGTGTGTGTGCGTGTGCATCTAGTGCTTTGTCTTTCTCACACAAACGCACGCAAAGAGATGTTTCTTTCGTTTTTCCTCACGCAACGACAGGAGCCGCTGAATGTTGATTTAGAGTGTGTATGCATGTCCAAACTCATAGTCATCCTACTGTTATGTATAGCGCAAGATGAAATTTTCCTTTTGCAATGTGAGTATAGCCACTAGCTGCTGTTCCATTAGCTTCTATAACTCTCAAACACTCATTGGGGGTTTCTTTCATCCGTCTTTGTGAGAAAGTGAAACGTGTTCTGAGGTTTACTCATGGACTGTAGACGTAGTCACCGGGATGTCACCGTGATGTCACCGTGATGTCACCAATTGGTTTGTGGACTACTATTTTGAAGCTTGTGAAAAGGGAAAAGGACCCGCTCCAAAACGGCTCTTTTTAAGATAAATAAAACACAACAATTCATATTTTCAGGTGATTATACACTCAAGAAAACATACTTATTAATATTTTATTCTATTTCTGCCGATAGATCCCCCTAATTATTACACACTGGTCCTTTAACCATTGCAACACATGGAAATACGGTTATGCTTGGCGTTGATGACTCCGCTCTTAAGATGCTCCCTGGATTAGCCAAGCAGCATGCTAAACCGAAACAGGGAACACAATGCAGAAAACCCCCAATGGGTAGACATGAGTGGGCTCAAAGTAAGACATTGAATACCATTTTAACCTTTGAACCATGTTAGGAATCTGAACTAGAAAGGCTGGGTTGGTGGAGGCACAGCTTTGCCAACAGCAGCAGCGGTGAGTGTGGCAGCATTGCTGTTGTAGGGATCAGTGAGGAGGGAGTCCTATTCAAATGGACCACCTTGTTGTGAAAATTAACTGTGATTGGTGTGTGACTGATTATTAGAAGCGATGATTCAATCAGCGGGCTGTCAGCTGATTATAGCTGGGGCGTATGACTTCCGTGTCCTGCATATAACGCATATGCACCAGCTGAGTTCACATCAGAGCAGCGGCGGTGTGCGGCGTGCGGCAAGCTGCCGTGCAATGACTATGAAAAGCTGCGGTGGCCGCTCCCGAGCACAGCGTGCTGCGGGTGTTTGGTTCTGCGGCTAAACGAAAGTTGAGAAAAGTTTAACTTTTGTTGGCAAAGTGCGGCAAGAGAAGACCCGCAGCCAATCAGTCAACAGATCCTGTGACTCCTGTGTCATGCTGACCTATGTTACAAAGAATTTCTTCCCGCCAGAAACACATGAATACGCCTCCCGGCCACCAGAAAAATATAATTATTGCGGCGAGCTGCACTTCACCGCTGCCTGGTGTGAATTCAGCGTTAAACAGAATTTGCTGTTAGAATTAGATTTTAATTAAAGGTAGGGTTGGTAGAGTTATTCAATTCAATATTTTGTTATATTAGTTGAATTCTCTTTACATCCAGTAAAGCAATTAATAAATCAAATACTCTGACAAGAAAAAAAGAAAGTGAGCGTCGTTTCCCCATTTGAATGATTGTTACACTCACTTACACACCATTGACTGCCTTGCAAGGCACTGGCCTGCCCATCGGGAGCAACTTGGGGTTTGACATGTGGACAGGAGGAGCCAGGGATCAAACCGCCAACCCTGTGATTATTGGACGACCGCTCTAGCGCCTGAGTCACAGCCACCCCAATTCAATATACAGTATATACTGTAACTATAAACACTTTAGATTGCCTTTAGACATCGCCAGACAACACGTCGTAAACTAGTTTGGTTCAAGCATCCCCTGGCCCTAACTGTTTTTCCCTTGTCCATGATATCTACCCACGCTCTTTTCTAACTTGACCTTTCCTACCTCTGTCTCTGCAGTATAAAAGATGTTCGTCCCTCTCCGTCCATTCTCAAACTGTCACTAGACTGGCCTCAGTCTGTCAAACTACTGATGTTTAACCTGTGGCCGTTGTAAAAGACAGTTCAAAAATAAATATTAAAGAGGACCTATCATGCTCATTTTCACGTGCATACGTATGTTTTGGGTTTCTACTAGAACATGTTTACATGCTTTAATGTTGATTTTTTATTTTTTTTTTGTCATGCCGGCTGCGCTGCAGCACTTCTTGTCACCCTCTGTCTGAAAAATTGTGATCGTAATAATCGTGATCTCAGTATATTTTGCCATAATCAAGCAGCCCCACTCTGTTGTGATTAGTCAACCGAACCAAACTCTTCGGACTCCCCTCCAGCTCCGCTCTAACTAGCTTTTGTTGGAGGGCGTGCTAAAGTAGTCGCTAGGCAGGTATTATGCAAATGTGTTACTTGGTGACATCACCATGTTACGGAAGAAAAAGTCGGGGCTTCAAGCGAGGCATTCTAGAAGCAGTGTTTCTGTGGGGGACAGTAACTCTCTTTAGGGTGGACTTTGTGCTTTGTAACTTTGCAGACCTTTTACATGAGGCATAATAAAAAGCACAAAAAGCATAATAAGTCCTCTTTAAATAAACACTTTTGGACACAAATGGAGTGAATCATGTGGGCAATTTTATGTTGCAGGGTTGTATTTTTAGTAATTTGCATTATTCTAAATGATTTTGAATTAGGTCTTCTTACTTATGGAAAAGAACATTAATGCTCCAGTTTCCCTTCAGCTCTCTATAAGCAAAAACCTCAAGATTTTCATAGTAATATTGAGTTGATTCACATTAAAACTTTAGAGTATCAAGTATCAACATTCCTCTTTGTTCATGTCGAAGGAAAATCCTGTTGAGATTGAGAAACACAATATAATGAAGCCTAAATGAAGCAGTGATGTCTGTCTGTTTCCACCCTCAGAATGAGAGCCACATGTGGCATCTCAAACCTCTCCAAACCACCAGCCCTGCTTGCTTGGAAACACTTTTTCCCTCCTTTTTTTTTAATACAAGAAGAATGACTGTGTCCTGTCTCAGGAAGCAATATGTTAAACATCATATAACAACATTTTTGTCCTACAGACATCTTCAGCAGCATCCATGTCTCCTCTGCTTACCAACAATGAAGTCATTCTATACCAAAGACGAGGGGGGATTTTTTTTTTTCCTGCTGCTGCAGTTAGTCACCACAGCTGCTCTTAAAAATGTGTAGAGGAGGGTGATTCACATTGAGGAAGTTAAAAGATCAGAGGGCGGTGAATCATGCTGTTTTCACAGTAGCGTTAAATCTACTCAGCCATATAAAAAGGGTATTTCAAAACCAGAGGCATGGGGTGTTCTGCACCATAATGTCAAAGCCACCCACTATTATCTATAAACAGAGTGCTGGGACTGGAGCGTGAAATAGAAATCAAAGTTCGCATCGCGTGTATTGACAAAAACAAGAACGTTATGGAGTGATTGTGATTGCGTCGCCGTCGTGGGCCGCACATGGCGAGACGGCGAGAGAAGCTTCCCTAATCTCCATTCATCTTCTGAGGATAAGTGTGTCAATCCAATACTTGTTTCACAGTGGAGTGCATTGATTACATCTTTACTCATTGTGATGAGTGGCTAACTGAGCGGCGCCTGTGGCCTAAATCGAATTCGAAATGGCTGATCAAGTGTGGCTGTTTACTCCCATCAGAAGTAGTCACGGTGCAGGAATGCAGATATCTGATGTGATTCGCTGTCCTTTGCTTTCATGTTGGATTTTTGTAGTTTTCAGATGAGACATGCAAGGTCAAAACTAGGGCTGCGACTCAAGTCAGTCAGTTATTATTTCGATTAATCTATTAGTCGTTTGGTCTGTAAACCCAAGGTGACATCCCGATGTCCTTTGTCTTGTCCAACTAACAGTCAAAAACACAAAAAATATTCATATTCCAATGATATAAAACAGTGAAAATCAGCAGATACTCACAAGTGAGAAGTAGGAAACAGAACGTTTGGCTTTTATTTTGCTTGATGAATTAGTTTTGACAGTTAATCAATAATCAAATTAGGATTTTCCCCAGGAAATTGATTTAGCCGAGCTGATGAACCACCCAATTCTGGACACATCATGTCTTGTGATCAATTTTTGTCAGTAGAGGACGGCCTAAACAATAGCCACTCTTATTAAACATTATGCTGTGTGAAATTGTACCTCCTACTAGTTCATCTGATTATCTCTTGGTTTTTGACATTTGACCCCGTGTAAAAGAAGCATTTTGAATTGGACTCTGGGAAATTATAATGCCCATTTTCACTATTTACCAACTATTACTGTAACAAACATTTTATAGGCTAAACAGTTAATCCATTAATCTAGAAATGAGTTGGCAGATTAATCAAAAATGAAAATCATTGTTAGTCGCAGCCCTGTGAAATTGTATACATTTTTGTCTGGACCGCAGAGAGCCAGCCCTGCAATCACGAAAGTCTGTCTCTGAGTGACTGACCGAGTGATGAAGTTACACGATTGGTCGGCCGAGTGTTGGAGTTTCCTCATTGGCTGTTGGTCTTTCAAAAAGAAAAGGTTGGGGAACAGTCCATTATGCAAATGAGGCCTACCAGCAAGACGCGTCCAGCTCACAAAACTTGGACCAAGCTGTCAAACTAGGCGATCTAGTTCTAAAATGAAATGAGATTCAGCAGTGGCATAGCCTATTTCTCGCTTAAAATGTTTTCAGAAGTAGATTTTGGCAGATTGTTTAGACGGAATAACAGAAAGTTTATGATCGGGCCGCCATGTTGTTTCCTGCAGAAAACCAGGGACCAATCAGGTGCATTCCACGATAGGGTACGTCACCGCTTGAACGGCCAGTTGAGTGGAGCTGCGCGTCCCCTACTGCAGCGCGTCCCCTAGTGTCCTCACTGGACCAGGTGGACATGTAACGCTGGATTTGGTATTATAGACATGACCACTGATTATTTGTGTAACAATTTAGCCACAAATTCACAAACTGATCATACACGGTCGAGCCATATACTCAGTTTTGACAGAGTCTTGTTTATGATGTTAGCAGAGGTGGCTCACCATGACCATGTTTGATGATTACTGTATTTTTTAGTTTAATTTAGGGCTGTCAAAGTTAATGTGTTTTAACACCACTAATTTCTTCAATGCATTAATGCAACTTGTGATTTTTAGGTTGTAGTGTGCTCAGTTTTAGAGATGGACTGAAGATGTTGGTGTCATATGAAACTAGAAAACCTAAGGGATCCGTTGGTACCAACATGGTTCCATGTCATACTAGCTTGTCGTGAAGGAGGTTAAATAACCCTCCAAACTTAGGCTAAATTTTGGCAAGGAAAAACTGGGATGGCCATTTTCAAAGGGGTTACTTGACCTGAAAATGGGTTTAATGGGTACCCATGAGTCTCCCCTTTACAGACATGCCCACTTAAGTGTATCAGTGTGTCAGCACACTGATACACTGACAGCTGTTGTTGCCTGTTGAGCTTGAGTTTACCATGTTATGATTTGAGCATATTTTGTATGCTAAATGCAGTACCTGTGAGGGTTTCTGGACAATATCTGTCATTGTTTTCTGTTGTTAATTGTTTTCCAATAATGAATATATACATACATTTGCATAAAGCAAGCATATTTGCCCACTCCCCTGTGATAAGAGTATTAAATACTTGACAAATCTCCCTTTAAGGTACATTTTGAACAGATACAAAATTTGTGATTAATTTGCGATTAATCACGATTAACTATGGATAATCATGATGTTAATCGTTCATAAATATGTTAATCGATTGACAGCCCTAGTTTGAATTATCATCAAAGTGAGTTTTAAACACAAATTCCCACACGTATTTCTCTATTAAGCCTAACAGCATTGTTTAGTTTAGATATCAGCTTTCAAAATGTATACGGCACAACTACTCCTTCTGTTGTGGGTTTGATGAAGTGCCAGGAAGAGTGTAACTGCAATAAGGGAACTGTGGCAAACATCTGTTGTGAGCATCAGTTCCCGTACTCTCTATTCATTCCCCCCCTTTTCTGTCTTTCGCTCTCTTACTCCCTCTCTCTCTGCGCCTCCTTCTGTCCGCTCCATCTGTGTACCCAGCATGCATTGGCTTGGGCAGCCGCGCAAGTCGTTGCCATTGCCGTTTAGCCAGAGCTAACTGACTGATCTGGGCAGAGATGGGATGTGAGCGGCGCTTGCGACGTGAACTAGGTCGCGGTGACAGCATGTTCCTGAATGTTGATTTACAAGTTGTAAATCTGTGCTTGGACGCAAACACCACAAGGTGGGGTAGTGGAATTTGTCATGGCGAGTCCAAGTGTTTCAGTTGGCGGTTAAATAAATATGTTAATCCTTGATAATGCGTCTTGTTTTGTCATGTGTACAACAGGAGGAGATGTTTAAACAGTGAACGGTTAATAATGGGGCCAGTTGAGCTAAAATACCATAAAACTTAGCCTGTGAATTATTCATTTTCTCACATTTAAGGGTCCTGCAAGCTTTTTTATGACAAAACGCTTCATATTAAACAGAGAGTACAACCAGGGAGGCTGTGGAGGGAAGGGGGGTGGCTTCGTATCCAGAGACTCAGGGCTCTGCTGCATCCACCTCTCTTTCATCCCTCCCTCCCACTCATCTCCCCACGCTCTGGCATCCAGCTCTGGTATGAAGTCATCGGAGCGGTCTCTGGGTCTGACCCCCCCCTCGGGCTTGTTCCAGGCTCCACACCAAAACCCACGACCCCTTTATAGGCTTTGTGGAGAGCCAGGGAGGGGCACAGAGAACTGGTGGGGAGGAGAAGGGAAAAGAGCACATAGAAAAAATGGTAGAAAGTGTTGTTTTTGGAAGGAAATTCGTATAACAATTTGTAGCAAACCCGCATGTGTGATCGTGTTATGATTCTCATTAGAGTGTGACTGTCTCTTGGGCACACCTGAATGCAATTTTCTGGTACTGTTTTCCTTTTCTTCTTAGTGTTCTGCGTTCGCCTCTGTTTGAGCTGGCATGCAGCTTAGCGGTTGTTGGAAGTTGGAAATGAGTTCCTGGAAAAAATCTAGTTTCAAAATGAACTCTGCTGTGATACGAAGTATTTAATGACCTGTGGCTTCACCTGATCGGACTGGAGATTGGATGAAAGCTGGGTCGGAAGAGGATGCGCCCAAAGGAGATGGATTATGGGCAAAGAGTATAGAAGCAAAGAGGCGAAACTACGGTGCTTTTTTGACAATAGATGACGCTGCGGTAACGCTTTTGCCATTTTTAGACTGTAAACGCCAATGAGTCCATAGCCATGGATGTATAGAGTCTGTAAATCAGAGGTAAATCAACTTCCCAGTACAAACACTTAAATAGCCCTCATTTAAATCATTATGTCCTAAAAGTTGTAGAATTAACTAATAGCTGAATCCAGAGTTATTTTCGTCGGCAAAATGGATGTGCATCAGACCCACAGGACTGCACCGCCCTGCACGCTCTTATGACATATCCAGTTCTGCCAGCTTCCTGCCAGCTTCCTGCCAGTTGTATGCGGCTGTAATAAAGGATATATTGGCTGTAATTCATCACTTTTATTATCTAATAATACACCCATGGGCTGTATGCGGTAAGCCTGTACCGTGGTGGATGAATTAACGTCTCCGGCTATCGGCCAGTAGCTAGTAGTGCTGGTAGCACGACATAAACAGAATTTAATGTAGTTGTAGGCTATTTACTAACACGCAGGGCAAAAGCACAGGACTCATCCTCATATACTTCCATGGTCTATGTTCTATTTTTCATCTATTTTGGAGGTCCTCGACATGAAAAGACTGAGATTCCTCTCAAAATCTTTCTGCTGGATTTTTCTAACTTCCATCGCTCACTTTATGCTCCTCTGGGAAACAGCTGGGGAAAAAAAGTCTAACAACTAAATAAGTAAGTAAGTAAGTAGTTATAATAGTATGTATATTTATAATATTTTTATTGTACAACACAGGCCATTTTGGTAGAGACATTAAAATTATGGCAATAGAATAGAAATAATTTTGTTTTACTTTTGGACGGCTCTTTGTAGGCGGACGTTTTACTGGCGTCCAGTAGTCGCTTTCAGTCCGAGATGGCATAGCTTTGCTGCTGGGCGCTGACGTTGCAATGGAACGAACGATTGACTTCTTAGCAATATACGTTCTTTGTTATAGGTAGAGGGATCTCTACATAGCAAACAGAGGGAATTTTGGAGAAATTCTTTGTTGGCTTTTGCTGTTTATGTAGTGCATGTGTACTAACGAAATAGAAAACAAACTGTCAATTCAGAATGTTACACTAGCCGAGTATGTGATTGTCATTTAGATAAGTACTAGCTTCATTGCCATCGACCTCCATTTTACAGTCCATTTAGTCCCTGTGGAGGTGCTTTAGATGTATAATCCCACTGGAAACACATACAAGGCAGCCGTGTACATAATGTCTGTTAAGTGTGCATTACAATTCATCTGACAGCATTCTCTGCAGCCAGTACTGGCATTGTAATCCCATTTCCAGTTAGTGCCTCCTGCCCTACGCTCATGCATAAGTCAATGTGTGTTTAACATTCAAATCATGCCTTGAGTACGTGAGGCGTCGCACTGTAGGAGACAGTTGTTTTTATTTCTTGTTGCGGCGCAGCATTCACTTTGAGTCGGCATGTTTATTCATGTAGGCACGTCAGGCCAAGGCCAAGGCTTTAGCGGCGCTTTGCGTGTGTGAATGAATAGGGACATTAACGAAGTGCCGCGGCCGCCGCTGTCTCTGCTGCACGTCAGAAGACGAGCAGAACAGGGTCAAAAGGCTGAGAGGGGATCCGGGATCGTGCGAGCTGAATGCGTGTGTGTGTGTACGTTTGAGTGGGTGGATAGATGGAGGGGTGAGTGACAGCAAATTTCCAAATGGGCTTGTTGCATGTGATCCCTCTGATTCCAACATTTGGTAAGGCATGCAAACATTTTACATGCACATGAGCGCACGCATGCACATGAAGTGAGTGATCCACCTCTGGTTCTCCTGCTGGCTGGGACTGAGAGGGCTGAGTGACAGGGAGTTGTGGAGGGTTTATTAAACAATGGCAAGTAGATTTGTTCCAATACCGATACCAGTATTGGAAATGCATCCGATACTGCCCAAAATTCGGGATCAGGTATTGGCGAGTATACCAGTCTTTAAAGGTCCCATATTATAAAAAGTGAGATCGTCATGTTTTTTTATTATAAAGCAGGCTTAAGTCCTATATAAATACTGTGAAAGTAACGAAACACTCAATCCACAGGGAAATACACACAGCCCGTATTCAGAAACTGAGCATTTGAAACAAGTTGTCAGGATTTCTGCCCATTTGTGATGTCACTAATATACAATATTTAGACCCTTTACACAGATTTAAATGTAAACATTCTAAATGTTTCCCAGTTTATTTCTGTTGCAGTGTATGTGAGTGTCATCAACTGACAGGAAGTACATGTGGACCCAAGCTGTTGCCTAGCAATGCAATTCTGTTTAAATTCCGAGGGTAAATACAGGTATATTCAGACAGACAGTATGAGGAAAATAAAGTTTTTTTTTAACATTACAGCATGTAAATATGTTCTAGTAGAAACACAAAATACAAGTATGAACCTGAAAATGAGCACGATATTGGACCTTTAAGCCAGAAAAAAATCAACTTGTTTAACCGGAAATCAATTCCTCTTCGCCGCTCCCAAACAGTAGCCTTCACTGTGCTGTTGCCCTGGATGTATCATGGCTGCCACTGGCAACAGCTGTTTTAGCGCAGCGAAGAACGGATTGCAGGTAGTTTGTCACGTGTCAATAGCAAATAGCTGTAGGATTATGGCCAAAATGCTAAACATGATTATTTTGATCAATATTGAAATCACGATTATTATCACGATTATTCATACATTTTAGGGACAAAATATTTTTATTGGAATTTCTCATTTAAATAAACAGAGCGCTGCTTTCTCTTCCATGTTGTGCTACATTCAAACCGTCAAAAACTCGAAATGTTATCCTTTTACTTTGTTATTGTCATCTATAGTTGTCAGTTGCATAAAACAAAATTCAAATGATTAGGAAATAAATTATTGTACTTTTATTTAAATATTTGCTTGGCATTAGTAGTTCTAATTATACATTATAATTTGCTTAGAGCTACTGTTAGGAAGTTAAACGGGTCATATGTCCTTCTCTAATATCTATTTTATGATTTATCTCGCCAAAAACAACATTTTACAAGATTGGAACGCATCATCATAGCGTTATAATTTACCATAGCCAAATACTCATTATTACTGAATAGAGGTTGAACGCACCATAATGTGCTGCGTGCTGTCAGCAGACGAGCCGGTCACTGTGATTACTCTGAGCAGGTTGCACAGGAACGAATTACAATATAATAAGTGTCTGATAGTTGTTCCAGATGTTTTTTAAGGTTATTCCTCCACGGCTTAATTTGGCCTTGCAGTTGTGACAACTTGCAGCTTTAATTCTTCTTCACTCACACTGAAGAACTTCCACACAAACAACATGTTGTGTGTGTGTGTGTGACGTAAAACCATCCTCTGGCGGCTGCACATGTGTGTGTGACCGGCAAAAACTCAGATATATGAATATGAGACTGCTGAAAACGGCTAGCTTCAATTGGCTGCTGATTGGCAGTGCATCTCTAGCTGTTAGTTTAGGAAGCGCTTGATTTTTTTGCAGCAGGGTTTTCTAAGAGCAGAGCATGCATTTTCAACGTCAATATCGATCATGTTCATTTAATAATGGAAAGCCCAAATCATGATAGATTAATATTTGATTAATTGTGCAGCCCTAATAGCAAACAACAACAACAGTGCGGTGCTAGTGGAGAGTGTAATGGTAGTCAGAGCGAGGAAAAAGTCCGCCATTTGGCAATATTTCACAGTGGAAAATCCAATAAGGAAAACCACGATATGTACTGTATGTAAGGCTTCCGTTTCAATGGGAGAGAACGTGACGACTTCACCAAGGCAAAGAGGGAAAAAAAGTACGAACTGCAGCAGCACAAGCGTTGGAAACCACATTCCAACAATTAAACAAATTGCACAGAAGATAGCCCAAAAGCGGCGAAGATATTATACTGTATTTATCACGTTGGTATCAGATTGGTATTCAGTATCGGCCGATACCGCAAGTTCAGGTATCAAGCGTCTTGTATGATAGATTAGCTCCAGATCTCACTGTTGTACATTATGTCCGTCTTGTTACTCGCTGCTTAATTACATTTTCTCCAATGCTGAGAGATGTGAAAGAAAAAGTAATACACTATACCAGGCTAAAGTAGAGTTTTCTGAAATCTATTAGCAGTAAAAAAAGAGCCCTGAACTACATAATTGCAGCTTCACTCGAGGTTCATTTACTCAAGGTTCCTGTAAGTTTTACTCAGAATTTTTCCACCAGTCAAGTCTTATTCAATGTAAGGTCTTTATAAGCTTCTGCTGGGGTGGTATTATATTTGTTCTAAAATCCCCGGCTTAATTCCTAAATCCCTCTGTTACAGTGAATCTGGCGTTGTGTGCACAGTCTGGCAAGTATGGCAAATGGAGGAACATTAGAATGTGAAAGTCAAACATTGTTTTAGTTCGAGGCAAACAGAACTCTGTGATTTACTTTCCTGTCGGGATTAGATCGGCAAACCCTGAGTACACACCTCTGCCCCGGTCTCTCCGTCTGAGGTTGACTTTATGGGGATGAGTGATCTGCTGCACTGAAAGCCCGAGTCTCTTGAGGGCCGGGCTAGAAGAAGTAATGAGAGGAGTGGATGAGGTTGGGGAAGCCAGGGGATCACACATACTCTATAGGCTGTTGCCCTTGACATGGATGTGTGTGTGTATGTGTGTGTTTGCATATATTGGCGCTGAACATTTTCTCCTAAATCTAAGCAGCTACATTAAAGTCTCAAAGACTCAAAGAGGCTGTTAACCTTGCAATGATATTAGCTTTTAACCCCTTAGCACAAAATTGTTAGAGAGCTAGAGTGAAGATACTGGTACCATCCATCCATTGGTAACAACCATGTCATGCTTGCTTGTTGAGAAGGAGGCCCAAATCATGCAAAAAACTGTTATGGCCATTTTTAAAGGGGCTCCTTGACCTCTAACCTCAAGATATGCAAATGAAAATGGGTTCTATGGGTATCCACGAGTCTCCCCCTTTACAGACATGCCCACTTTATGATAATCACATGCAGTTTTGGGCAAAAAACATGCAGTTTTATGCATGCGGTACAAATGTGTTATTTTCGCTTATTCTAAAATGGTGTGTTTGAATATATTTCTGCATACTGGGGTCCCTAAACAGTCTTGGAATTGCGTAAATTGGGTATGACTGTAAAGCTGAGACTTTTGTGGATCCAATGAGCCCAATTGTATTCATGTGTGATGATGTTAGTCCACATAGTAGCCATTTCATTGTAGTGAGACAATTTTTTAAAATTTGACCTCACTGTATAAAATGACCTGTGGTGACCTCTAGGATAATCACAGCCTCAGGAAACCTTACAGCCACAAACTAGAGACCTAGAACATTCAGAGGATGGATGGCTTTCCTAGGTAGATTGACAATAAGGGGATTTCTGTGCAGAACAGAAGTGCTCGTCATCCAATCGGTAAAAAATGCAATTCCTGCAGAAATCTCCAAATGTCCAAAGTTTTTGATATCGAATCACAGCATGGCTTTTTCTACGGTGTTCCTCAATGTCTTGGTGTCTTAATGTGGTATTTTGGAGGTATTATTGATCATTTTTATCAATTCTTGAGTGGTAAAAAAAAATGGTTAAATGTAGCACCAAATCTGTGTAACAAATGGTATCAACCCTCAAATTGCTGCTACAATTTTTGAGACATAATAGATCATGAGAATGACCATCACAGACTTATATCATCATGTTCTAAGCCCTTATACACTGTCAGAATTTATTTTAATAATTAATTCATTGAACTGCATGTCAAATGAATCTTCAGGTTCTCAGCTTTCAGATGATGTACACCACTTCTATGTGACATCTACTGTCGACTATATATCTACCCCTGAACATCCCCTGTTCCCCACCCATACCCCTCTAAAAAAAAGAGAGCAGAATAGTAAGGGGTCCGGCCTTTACAAGTGATTTTGATTTGGAAAATAGTTTCTATATCGAATAAGATCAGAATGAGTAACTGGGAAAGACTGTGTGCCTTTAGGTGATAAATGACACCCATACTTGAAATGACTGTAAAATTTGATTGACTTTATAGCAGTTTCACCCTGATGAATCGAAATGGGCATCAAAAATGATTTTCTCTCCAACTCTCAGCTTTGATTTGATAATTCATCTTTACGGTCGGTTTTAGATCTCTGCGAGGGCTCGCTCTCGTCTCCTCTCCTTCCCATTTTAATTACCTTTCTTACATCAAGCTGACTAATGTTCCTCTGACCTTACCAAAAGAAAAAGTTCTCAGTCATCTGCGCAATTGGTTTTGGAGCTACTGTCATCAGCTTTTTTTTTTTTCCCCTGTCATCTTGTGAAAACAGCAGAATACTCCGCTTCCCCCTCTGATCTCTTCCTACTCTAATTACACAACTGTGATTAAACAAGATATTAGTGCCGACGACGGACATGCAAGCACGGTTTCCATAGGCCCTCTGTAAGATATGCAGGAACTTTTCTCAATATGCTGAGACAGTAATTAACAAGACTTTCCTCACAGTCTAAAATATGTATTGCTACGCCTCGCTGTGGATATGGCTCTGAGATTAGATTTGGATGGAAACGGACACTTCCTCACCTTACATCTGTTTTCATGCATTAATAAACAGGGATCCTCTGCAGGAAGGGATCAGGTTTCAGCCACAGTGACATGGAGTGAGACATGCAGGCAGCTAGGCAGGCAGGTACACCTTCAGAGTCATGTATTGAACATCACCTATAGGTTTAAACAAAATAAGGAATGTTAACCGTTAATTGCATCTCCATGTATGGCTCATGGCCAAACATAACATCAAATGCTGCAGCATTACATTTAAGAGCTTTTTTTTCCTCCACTATACTATTCATTACTGGAATGAGATGGAATGTGTTGTGTTGCAGCTCAACACGCATAGTGTTTTTGTAAGGCAAAGGTTGTGCTTGGGATTAACTGTTACAAAAACCTCCCCCCTCACCGCTTCCACTCACAGATGCACACACACTACACTCCGCCACTGTTTTACTTTTCTCTGCAATGGGCCAAATCCAGATTACAGAGCTTCTCTAAGTGAAGGAGATCAGAGGAGCTTCAGGAAAGAAGGGGGAAGGTGCTGTATTTTAACTGACAGTAAATGCATATGGTTAGAAATCATAATATAAATGGCCAAATAAAACTATTTTGAGATTCTAACTTTCTGTACAAGTGTTGCATTTAACACTTTGTACACACGATACTGACTCAAATAGCTGGATCGGGTATTGTGATAATGGGGCCGATTTATTCAATTCAATTCTGTGTTTGTATACTATATACATCATATACTGGAATTTTAATTCCTGTTTAAGTTTTGACCAGTTTATCGCTACAGTAAAAAGGTTTACACCTGAATTGTAATTCCTGTTAATTTTGAAGATTTTTTAATCAAGTTGTTGGTGCATTATTTATTATTTTAATAATAAATAACAATTCAATACATTTATATCCATGTATTTATTTGTTACATTTTGTTTTACAAAAGCAATGTTTCAGGCCTGATGTTGCCTCACTCATAAAAGAATGATCCAAGTCACTTCCACACAGTGAGGCATACAGCTTATTATTAAACACCAGCATCGGATCAGTACTCGGTGTCGGCCGACACCCAAAGCCCAGGTATCACTAATCGTATTGGGCGCTGAAAAAGTTGGATCAGTGCATCCCTAACTGTTAAGTCGATAAATTAGATGACCATTGCTTGAAACGACAAATAGGGCAAATAGGACAAACGTTGCAGGTGGATTTAGTTATACATTCTGTACATGCAAATCCATGCATTATAATTTCCAATGCCCTCCGGTTAACATACATGGCATGTCTGAGTGATCTCATATCAAATAGAGTGGGGCAGTGACAGTGAGCGCCACGGAGGTATCAAGGACATTTCAGAGTGAGTTGGGCAGCAGTTGCGTGGTGGCTCTGCCGCAAGCATGGGACCTGGAGGATTAGTGTCCAATCAGAGTGGATTTGATGTTTACTGACAGCACATGGGACTTAGCTGAGAGAACTGTATTTCATTTGTATTCAATGAAGCCGTGCGTCCTGCCTGGCCTCCCCTCCCCGCGCTGTGAATCTGGCAAACCAAAAGCTGGAACCTGTTGACGAGACAGTGCATCATCGGCCGCTTCAGGTACGTGACTCTTCAGGAGAGGGTGAGGGTGAGGGGTTTGGGGGGTGGACTCTAAATCATTGGCATCATCGCCATCATCATCATCATCATCCACATCACCAGATACGCTTGTATCTGGTTCACATGACGTCACGGTGGGAAGTGGAATTAAACAGGCTTTATTTAGTTGTAATCCCTCATAGCAATCGGCAGAGCGAGTAAAATGTCCCAGAGACGGGAGAGATAAACCGTATTGGATTAGTACAAGCCCCTGCCCATCCCAACCTATAACCAACCTATCCACTCCTTTCGTTTTTTGTCTTTTTTTTTTTTATCAACATTTGGTGGCCAGCTACAGCATGCACCCTGCTACCGTGTCTTTCATGGAGTAGCTGCTAGCTCTTTAGTGTATTGTGTTTGTGTGGTTTGGTGTGTTGTGTTTGTGTGTGGTGTCCTCTTTCCTTGCGCACAACAAGCCAGCATGACCAGAGATTAATTATTCAAGGACTGCCAGCCAAAGGGGGAGTCATCTGATAGTACGGACCTACAATATTACAGCCTGATAGCAGGTGAAACGTTAGACCCTGCTTCATCTTCTTTTTTTCTTGTACTACTCCTCTCTGCGTTCCATTTTTTGGTGCTAAAGTACATGAAGACTTGAAAGACAACTTTCAACACAGCTACAAGTGGAAATCTTTTTCTGTTTTTTGTTTTTTTTCCTCCCTTAATCTTCTCTTTTTTTTTTGCTTTTTTGCCAATGCTTGCCCCTAACAAACATTTGAGTCTTGGTCGCTCCCACAGTTGGGACACATTAGGAGGGAATGAGGGTCAGTGGGACAGGGCTGAGAGTGTCTACGAGCAGCAGGCAAGAGTAAACGGCCGGCGTAGCTCCCTGTCATACGGAGAGGGAGGAGGCTGGTACGAGCCTCCACCAGGAGTGCGTCCCCCTGACCTGGATTTGAAACACGACCAGTATTCCTACCAAGACTCTCCGTACGGACAGGTTTACGCAGACCGACAGGACCCACGGGGGCTGAGGAAGGGCTCTGTGCCTGATCTAAACCACTACGAACGTGCGCCCATGGCTCACCGAGGATCCATTCCACATCAGGAATACTATTCCCATGACCCGGCCATGACTCCACGGCCACCTGAGGGCTTTTACCGGCCAGAACACCAGCCTCCACCGCCTCACCCGCTCAGTAGGTCGGGGTCTCATTTTGGGATGGCACCTGGGGCTCGCGCTGTGTGGGATCAAGGTCAGGGAGGAAGAGCAGGACCTCAAGCCCCCACATCGCCTCTACCTCCTCCTCCCCCTCCTCCGACCGCTCATGAGTTGAGTCGAGCTTATAGGGAACCTGGTGCTGTAGTTGCTGCCAAAATGATGCCAGATGGCCAACAGCGCATACCCTCGCGAGAGCCATCTCCTGCTCACTATGGTATGGAGCATGCATCCCCTCGGTATGCCAGTGAGCCTCCACCTCTGACTGGTCAGCCGGTCTATACTGATGTTAATGGCCGCCCGTTGGATTCGCAGCAAGCAGCTACCTGTCTAGTAGTAGATCCTGTCACTCAAGGTATGATTATGAGGCAAGAGGCCACCTCACCTTACACCATCCAACAACAGCAGCAATTGCAGCAGCAACAACAAATACAGCAGCAACAGTTACAACAGCAGCAGCTTCAACAGCAACAAATACAACAGCAGCAGTTACAGCAACAGCAATTTCAGCAACAACAAATACAGCAGCAACAGCTTCAACAGCAGCAGTTACAGCAGCAGCATCTTCAGCAAGAACAGTTGCAGCAGCATCTGCAACAGCCCCTGCCACCTCCACCTACCATGCCCATCTCAGACCCTAACCTTTCTATGATGGCTCCACTTCCTGCACCACCCGCCCCAGTGCAGACCGCACCAGTTTCTCCGGCCGCACCTGCCCTTGTGCAGGCTGTCCAAACTTCAATCCCTCCTCCCCCAGTCACCCCACATCCTGCTCCTCTTCCCCCCACTGCCCCACAGACGCCTTTACCTGTGGACCCCAAGAAGGCAGTTGACCCTGAGTTCCTTGCACTGCTGCGAAATGAGGGCCTCTCGGAGAGCACCATCTCCTCAATTACCCATCAGGGATTTGACTCCATTAGCATGCTGGCCGTTATGGAGGAGAACGATGTTCGCACCGTCGCCCCCAACCTCGGCCAGGCTCGTGTACTGTCTCGCTTGGTCCACAACTGCAAGCGGCCCGTTGAGGCTACGCCAGCCCCCTCCCAACCTCAGACACCCATGCGAGGCCGCTCCAATAGCTTTAGCCATCGCTCAGACATCTACCACCACCAGCAGCAGCACCATCCAACGCACCCGTCACAGGCTTTGACCGTGGACCCCCATATGATGCACCCGCAGTCCCCTGGGGCCATGCAGACCATCTCCCCAAGGATGGGCGAAATGATGGGTAGGAGGCCCAACAGTGCCCCCTCTCAGCACCTCCTAGAAACCTCTGGAGGCTACCCAGGCCAACCACCTCGCTCCCCTGGGCCATACACTGGAGCACTTATGCCTGTTCAATCAAGACCGATGTCCGCCTACTCTTCTGGGGTGACGCTGTCAGGGATGCCCATGCATGGTATGCAGATAATGCCACAGCACATGACTGGGTCAATGCCTGCCATGCCAGGGTCTATGCACTCCATGCAAGGTATGCCACAGCAGATGCCCCTGTCCATGCCAGCTTTACCACAGCCACCACAACAGGTACCAAAAGCGTACTCTACCAATTACACAGTGCCCATGGAGCTGATGAAGAGGGACAGGAACATACTGCCATTGTCACCCATGCACAGCCCTCACCCCAGCCCTCAGCTGATGCGTAAGGGTGGGGGTACTTCAATGGACAATGCCATCGTCCCTATGGGAGCACCAGGCCAAAGCCAAGGTGTCCTGGCTGCTAACCAGAAGTTAAGTCGACGCACGGGTCCACCAGTCATCGTGTCCACTATGGTGTCTCCAGATACAAGTAAATTCTTTTTTATTTTTCTCCTTTCATCCTTATCATCCGTTGTTTGTCTGATTTCTTGATACATTTGGTCTTGCTTTCTCTTGGCTGGTTCACATGTTTTTAATAGATAAGGAAATTGATTTGTGCTAGAGCTCTTAATTTTTTTTGCATACTTTATGTAAGACACCATTCCCCCATTCCTCTCGTTGCTTTGAATAGCTCCACAAAGCAGTGCTGCTGCATTGTTAAGAATCATATCATGCTTTCACAATTTGGTTGACGCTTCTAAGAGCCCTTCAGTATACTGAAAGAAACAACTTGAGTATTAGGTTGCAGTCTGTTCTTTGAAAAAAAAAAAGAAGGCACCAGAAATGTGTTTTCATCCTTCATTGTGATGAATCCTCGGTATGTGCATACCATCTCTGTCAAATGAGTGTTTGTTTTTATTCTGGTTTGTGAAACCATCATTCAGCTGAGGAGCATGTGAGATCCATTTAGCTGAATGTGGTTGCTGGTGTGTAATGCATGATGTCTGACCTTAAGAAAGTCCAAACACAATGAGAATTTAAATGGAGCATTTTCTTTGTAATCGGTTTATCTTTCTGGTCAGTGCTGTCATTTGTTTGCTGTCCCGCGTTTGTTCTCATTACATCAACAATGGATAAATGGCGTGTCTTTTCTTCTCATCTAGTCCAGTGGAGCGAAATCTAAATTGCTTGCTGCCTATCTCTCTTCCAAAAATGTTGTCTAGCTTATGATTAATACCGTAAAAGGATAAGTTTTGCGTAGACATTCTGGCAATCCATTCCCTGTCCTACTTTTGGTGTCTGCATTTACCCTGATCCTAAAATGATACTTGCATCCCGCTGTCTCGTCTGCTTATCTCTGTGAGAGCCAGATTTGTCAGACCTTCCGTATACTTTGTGTGAAGTCCTTTATTATTTCCGTAATCTCATGCAGTTCTTTTGTCAGATTGACATATCGCCCCATTAAATGCAACACAAAACGACATTGATGAGGCGCAATATGGAGGATTTGGGAGGAACTGCTGTCAGCACCGTTTCTGATACCTTTTAAAAATTTGAACAACTGCACACTGTCTTCATGTTACAGTCTGTCAGTCGCTGCATTCATGTGTGAACACTTCACATTAAGACTTCTCTCACCAGAAAACTCGGATATTGTGTGCAGTAGTATCAACGGTCTCCTGGCGTGCATGTGTGTTAATTTGCAATGGTGTGCATGTGTGAAAAATATGTGATTGCATTTGCCACAGTCTACTTGCAAAGATATAATTTTTTCTCATTTAGCTCGTATTGACTATGTAATGCCCTTGGTGCGTAATTGGAGCAAAAGCTCAGGCTTTCTTAAAATCATATAATCTGCCTCAACTATACAATATTCATAAAGTTGCATAATGGTGATTGCGGCATTAGTCGTACAGTATGTACTGTGGCTCTTTAGCTGTGGTATCATTGTGACTGCAGCTGTTTTTGATGAAGTCCTTTCTGCTCTGCCACGCACCATCTCCCCTGCACAGCCCCCAAGCCCCTGTTGTTGTAAACATGGATGCCTTATTGCATTATGATAATAAGGGTGCATCAGAGTAGCCTGGAAAGACTTCACAGCCACTCAGGCTACACAGCCGTCCTCCAGTCCTGCTGCTGTCAAGGTGTACCACTGACCTGCATGAAATAGCAATTAGCTTCGTCTAGTTCTTCTTGAACAGATTTGCTCACAGGGATCAGACTTTACATTTGAACCGGTGGGTTAAAGGCAGACTTTTCATTTTATGGTTGATTTTTTTTTCTTTCAGCTGAATGTATTGAATATGCATCCCAAATTCATGTTTTGATTCCAGTTTAAAATGAAATGAATTCTGTCAGTGGATCCTTATGGTGTAATCCCCTGAATCATTTACCCATTACAGATTAAAGCAGCAGTAGGTAGAATTGGAGCAAATATCATTTAAAAAAATATATATTTTTATAAAACAGTCACTATATCCTGACAATACAGGTAATCTGAAAAAAAAACATGTGCCTCTGTGTCCTCCGGTGCTCCTAATGACATCTACAAGATTTCACAGGCCGGAGGAAAACAACCAATCAGAGCCGAGCTGGAGCCTTGCCGTCTCTGAGCAGCTGTCAGTCACTCACAAACTCCGATCAAACGGTCAAACTAGGCAACGCTGATCAAATATGAATCAATATTCTGTTACTGTAATGCCTATTTCTCTCCTCAAATGTTTTCAGAAACATCTTGTAGTGTACTGTTTAGCTGTAAAATGAGAAAGTTTATAACCTGGTCGCCATGATGAGATCAGTTGAGGAAATACCAAGCACCGCCCACCAGCCGGAGCAAACTTTCTAATTTCACAGCTAAACAGTACACTACAAGATGTTTCATTTTGTTTTAATTTTTTGTGAGAAATCGGCAGTAGAGTAACAGAATATGAATTCATATATGATCAGCGATGCCTAGTTTGACCGTTTGATCAGAGTTCGAGAGTGATTGACAGCTGCCTCCATTGAATGAACAGCCAATAGGAACGCTCTCTCTCTGAAATGACCTGTGATTGGCCAAAGTCTCCTGTTACGGGCTAGATTATTCTAGTTTAGTCTAGTTTTCTCTAAGACTACTTGAAATACAATATGCTGAAAGGTTATTATGGAATTTTTGCCCAATGATGCCAAAAATATTCTGCCTACTGCCGCTTTAATTCAACATAATAAAAGCTGCTACATGAAATTATCTTCTTTTCACACCCACGGCCTGATAAAAGTAGCCTATGTTTCAGACATTTTGGGCAATAAGGTGCTGATTTCTCCATCAACACCCGCTCACCAGAGGCTGACTAGCGGCATCACTGGACAGATAAAATCGAATTACAGTGCTGATGGCCGATTGTGTGATTGTGTCATTTTCTCTGTGCAGGTTGTAATGAGAAGAGAGAGGAGGGGTTTAATCCTTCAGATCCTCCATTTCCACTGCTGCACTAATCCACAGATAGTCCCAGTTTGTTCAGACCAGCCTCCTGGCTTTCCTGTGAGTCACTACCGTACATAGCCAGTAGGTTAAAATGGACTTTAATGGGGGCCAAGGCAGACAAGGAAAAATAATTTAACTTGTCTCTCTGATTTTAAGGCCCGAGAAAGCAGATATTAATAGATCTCCATTGCTTGACCGTCAAAACCGACTGCTGCTCTTAGCACAGATGCTTTGGAAAAGGATTTCTTCAAGTCTGCCACTTACACATACATGGCATTGTTAGTACACACGCAGTCAGCAGAGTAGACCTCATTTGCATGTGGCTGACATTTGTTGCTTTGGTAATTTCATCTGTTAATGGACACAGCCGCAAAGCTGCTCTGAAAGCATATTCCTAAATTGTATGTTGCTAGGCAACGTGGGTTTTGGTGGTAATCGTAGGCAGATTTGCTCCTGGTTAAAGGGTCGGTTCATTGTCAGAAAACACTGCAAATTTACATGTTACTTCTTTTTTTTTTTTTTTTTTTTTCAGCCAAAATGGCTGGCTGAGCTAATGCGTCTGGAAGAAAGTATTAATTAATCATATTCATTCACCCTTTTTCATGTGGGATAAATAAAACAAGGCTTTTCTTGCCTTTTTTTCAAAAGAATTATGCATTTCAGACCCAACAAAGTATGATCCAGCCTTTCAGCTAAAAACCTCATTTTGATATTTTTGTCAGGTAGACAAATTACATTGTGATAGCAGCAATAACATTTTGCATTCCTTAAAATCCAGTTACCAGCTCCTGGTATTCTGACAACCTCAGACAGTTCATTAGCTGCAGCATGCACAACCAGAAAGAATATCTCCCTGAACTAATAGCCCTTGTGTAAATACAGATGGCATGCCCCCGCCCACCTCAGTATATGATGCTTTGTGGAATACCCTTGAGCAAGACCCCGCCTTTATATGACTAACTAGGCCTTCCCATCCCCCACCCCGGCATAATCACCGCATATGATACTGTGGGACTTCCACTCTTTTGCCTCCACCCTGCGGAGTGCGTTGGCTTCCTTCCGTGGACTCTGGCCAGGCGACCTGATGCTAGCTCAGGTCAGTTCTGCTCTGCGTGACACACTAGCCACAATTCTTTCCTCCTTGCTTTGGCCTATAGCGGGATGATGGGGGAGGGTGGTGGCATATTAGTTCTGGAGATGGCAGATTATGTATTAACGGGGTCCAGGTCAAAGCTTCAGGCAGTTGTTACACTGAGTGAGGGATTAAGGAGAAGAGAGAGAGAGCGGGACGGAGAGAGACATAGTGCTGCTACTGAGAGATGATGATTGCTGGCAGGGGGAGGGGAAACGGGGCGTTGACAGCTGTCAGTCAACCTTGGACTCTCCATGGAGATGAGGCGAGCTGTCAATGTTGCTTTGAGACTTTGAGGGTCAAACTTTGGCCTTAATCTGGGCTGACAGTCAAAGGTTGTTTTTGTTATGCTGCTGGTCACTGGTGATATATATATATTTTTCTTTCTGACCTGAGAGTGGTTTACCAGCGCCACAACCTTGAGTAAAGCAGCCATTGGATTAAACTGGGGTTGTTTTCAGAGCAACGAAAGGACAGACATGGACATTATCGTAATTGTGCCTTTGAACATTTAGAGCCTCAGATGTTTTTAGTTTTTAAAAGTGAAAAAGTGAGTAAAAGTACTGTTGATTTTGTGCAGAATCGCAAATTAATCGCACATTTTTTATCTGTTCAAAATTTACTTAAAAGGGAGATTTGTCAATTATTTTATACTTTTATCAACATGGGAGTGGGCAAAAATGCCCCTTTTGAAAATGGCCAAGCCAGTTTTTTCAGTTTGGAGCGTTACTTAGCCTCCTTCTCAACAAGCTAGTATGACATGGTTGGTACCAATTATCTTTCTGGATGAAACGTGAAAAGTATTATCAACATTTCTTTGCCACAGAGTTTATTTTCCGCAATAATCCAAAATCCAATGGAACAATCCCACTGGCTTTTTGTCGAGGGAACCAGGGTAATGCTAACTTCCTTGTTGGCCTACAAAAAATACGTCAACATTTTTTTATTTGCAGCAGCTCTGATCGTTGCCTCTGAAAAGCTCCTTCCGCAATGGCAGCGGAGGCCCATGGGTGTTGTAGTATTTAGAGCCAAACCAAAAAAAGTGTTGATTTCTCAAAACTCGAAATAACCAAAGTGGATGGCCGTAACATAAAACTGTCATCTAACTATCCAGGATACTGCTGTGAGGAACATTGGGGATCATTACCAGAAAACTTCCAAAACCAGCCTATCCTCCCACATCACAAACTCTATGCAGCCTGTGTGTGTAGGATTAAGTGTGCGTTGTTTGTACGTGTGTGTGCAATGTGCAAACTGCTGTTGGCAGGTGTGGCGTCAGCTGTGGCACCGAGCAGAGTTCCTCTCCCCCACCAGATGTTCCACTTAATATCAGGCAGTGATTTCCTTTTCCCTCATGAGCGGATAAAGTCTCTGGTCACACGCTGCCAGGATTTGATCTATACAAATCTCAAGTACTCATTTTCTCTTCTTCTCTTTCTCTTTTTCTTTGTATAAATTGATCCCAGTTTCTCTTGGTCTCCCCTCCCTTTGTAAATTAATCTTTGTTGGAAATGATTTGGCTATGACACCCTCCTAACTCAAGAGAGTAGAGGTAGGGGGGGGGGGAGATATTTGAGGTAATGGGAGAAATATGTCTCTAAACAAACGTCATACCCAGCTCAGCACATTCATTCATGACTGTGGTTGCGGGTTACAGAGCCCGTCTGCAGGAAAATGAGGCAAACGAGGAAAGTAAAGATGGGAGTTTATTATACCCAAAGACAGCAGAACGAACAGATGAGAAGATACAGCTAGAGAGACCAAGGGATGGAGTTAAATACAGAGAGGGCTGCTTTAGATTAGATAGTGAAGGATTGACTGCTTTGGAGGCAGTGATAGAGTCTTAGAAATGGGCGGAGGAGTGCAAACGGGAGATTACATAAATGGAAACTCTGTCATTGCCATCTTGGAGCAAGTGAAGGAAGGGAGGATAGCAGGAGGACGTCTCAAGTTTTTGTTTGGTTTGTTTTTATTATAAGAATAAGAAACACTTTGTAAACCTGAATTCATCAGTGTCATGGTCATTTTTTGGTCCGGTTTAAGGCTGCTACTGATGAGTTTTACAATATTTTTATTTATTTGTCGGATTTAATCAATTTATTACTTGGTCTTTAAAATAGCTGAAAGAGAAAAAATGGCCTTCACAATTTTCTTGAAAAGCCTGATTTTTTTCTTCTTCCATCCAACAGTCCAAAACCACAAAATATTCCATTTACATTGATGTAAAACATAAATGAATTTGTTTGTTAAATGAATGACAGAATGAATGAATGATCAATACTTTATCGAAATGGTTGTCAACTTATCGATTAATTGAGAAATAGTTTCAGAACTAGCTTAGTGTTTTGAACTGTAACTCCAAGCTTGCTGTTCTGTCCTGCAATTCTTTTTCCTTTTTTTATTTGATAAACAACATCATTATCTCTGAGAGTGAATGACACCTGTCGGCTCCGGCGTGTCCGTTTCGGTTTGTTTGTGGATGTAGTAGTAATAATATTCTGTATGGGTGCCATGAAAAGAAAGTGGACCTTGAAAGGTGTAAAGTCTGACCGTGCAGGCGTAAAGCTCTCTGGTCAGTTTGCTGCTTCCTTTCAGCGAGACTTGAAGTGATTAACTGCAGTTGTGGGAGCAGAGACGGAAGAAGGACAGGCACAAGAGGTCACATGCTCAAACATAGAAACGAGAAGCTGAAAGACCCTGACTCCTATCCTCCTCATCTAAAGTCATGCCACCTCTTCTCCTCACCTTTCCTTTTCTCTCCTCTCATCTCCTTTCCTCCTCCTTCCTCTCCTCGCACCTCCTTTCCTTTTCTCTCCTCTCATCTCCTTTCTTCCTCCTTCCTCTCCTCGCACCTCCTGTCCTTTACTCTCCTCCTCTCCTCTTCTTTCCTCTCCTTTCCTCTCCTCTCTTCTCATCTCCTTTCCTCCTCCTTCCTCTCCTCTCACCTCCTTTCCTTTTATCTCCTCTCCTGTCATTTCCTCTCCTTACCTTTCTCTCCTCTGCTTTCCTCTCCTTCTCTCTCCTTTCACCTCCTTTCTTTCTCTCCTCTCTTTACCTTTCCATTTTCTCTCCTATCATCTCGTCTTGTTTTCTTTCCTTCCCTCTCCTCTTGTCACCTTTCCTCCTCCTTCCTCTTCCCCTCACCTACTTAACTTTTCTCTCCTCTCCTCTCATTTACTCTCACCTCCTTTCCTATTCTCTCCTCTCATTTCCTCTCGTTACCTTTCCTTTCCTTTCCTTTTCTCTCCTCTCATTCCCTCTTCTTTTCTTTCCTCTCCCCTCCTCTCCTCTCCTCTCCTCTCCTCTCCTCTCCTCTCCTCTCCTCTCCTCTCCTCTCCTCTCCTCTCCTCTCCTCTCCTCTCCTCTCCTCTCCTCTCCTCTCCTCTCATCTCTTTTCCTCCTCCTTTCCTCTCCTCTCCTCTCACTGCCAACCGAGGAGTCACCCTGAATAATTCATTTTGAGAAAATGAAATCTTCACGGGTGTTAAACCAGAATGAAGAAGAGACAGAGCTGACCATGTTCTCTGTATGCAATGTGTGTGTGTGTGTGTGTGTGTGTGTGTGTGTGTGTGTGTGTGTGTGTGTGTGTGTGTGTGTGTGTGTGTGTGTGTGTGTGTGACGAGGCGTTCCAGAGCTCGACACTTTGCTTGGCTGTGTTTTAACAAAAGCGAGGGGGAGATATGTTTAGAGGTGCAGATGAATCTCATTTGCACCCGAGGAAAATATTATACATTTCTCAGTAGGCATGTCAGTCGTGTTCAGGATCACCCGGGACTGTAAACGGGATTGTGTTTCACAGTGTTTTTAGTCTCACACAGGGAGCAGGATTTGTGTGTGTGTGTGTCTGTATGTGTGTGGCGCAGCCATCACTGCATAGCATATTTGATCCTAAATTTATATTATGTTTTTTCTCAGATATTTGGCCAAAACACACATTTCTGAGGAAGCTAAACTTAAGGCAGCCAGTTACTGGATGAGTCAGTATCCCACTGTGTGTGTGTGTGTGTGTGTGTGTGTGTGTGTGTGTGTGTGTGTGTATTTGTTCACTGTTTCATTTTTCATGGATGCCTGTTCACACTCTATTTGTCTAAGCCTGCAGCATACATGAGGGATGTAATAAGCAACGCCTTCCCCCAATCATCCCCCCATCCTCTCTCTCTCTCTCTCTCTCTCTCTCTCTCTCACACACACACACACACACACACACACACACACCGTCTTGCACATCCTCTTTTACATCTCTTTCTCTCTCTAATCAGGCCAGTAGGCTCAAGCCACAGAGAAAGGAAAAGGTGGAGGAGGAGAGTGATGGTGTTGGAGAGGTGGAGCGGTGCACAGACGGGGTATGAATGGGAGAACAAGAATTTATGTGCTGCGATCGCCTCCCTGAAAACAAAAAAAAACTCAACATCTGTTGTCCACCTGCAGCTGTGCCATCTCTCTCTCTCTCTCTCTCTCTCTCTCTCTCTCTCTCTCTCTCTCTCTCTCTCTCTCTCTCTCTCTCTCTCTCCCTCCCTCGTGTTTCCCACTGCCCCTCTTCTCCTCTCACCCTCACTCGTGCTTCAATCATTTGGCAACAGCACATCATGTAGATCACAAGAGGCAGATGGGATGGTGAATTTTAGAGGTCAAATTATCCCGTAGACCCCTCTCCATCTCCCTCCAGTGCTCTCTTTTCATGAATGAGGCTTTTTTACTCCAGGCCTGGTTTGTGGGCTCTGGTTACATGTTGTAACCAAACCTCCTCAATGGAGCCCTTTAAACTCACTACACTCCTGTTGAACTTACAGTGAATACATGCAGTACACTGTTATACACAGTACAGTAGAGTGTAGTGCGTTGGTTTTGTTCTTTATTTGCTCAGTTTAAAACAGAGTAGAATGGATTCATTTGTCGTCAGAGGGCTGCAACTAACAATTATTGTCATTGTTGATTCATCTGTCAATAAGCTTTTTGATCGATGATGTAGACTATAACATGTCAGAAAACAGAAAAATGTCAATCATGACTTCCCAGAACCCAACGTGACCTCTTCAGATTGCTTATTTTTGTCCGACCAACAGTCCTAAACCCCAAAATATTCAATTTACGATGATGTAAAACAGAGAAAACACTTCTGTAAAATTTAGAAATGAACAATGTTTGCATAATCACAGATTCTGGGTTTGTCAGTGAATGAAAAGGAGCAGATTTAATGTAAGTGTAAGAATGTCTATCAGTATTTAGGTCTTAAAACATGCTTTGAGGGGATCTTTAAACTTAACTTAAAGGGACTGTTTGTAACTTCTTACATGTATAAATCATTGCGGGTCGGTGTCCCATGCACGCTCGCGTGTGGCTACGCTGTTCAGACGAGACTCCAACAAAAACTACACGGAAGCAACAAAACCGCAAAGTTATATCTAGTGAAGCCCGTCTTGCAAAACGGTGTTGGCCGCGGTCGAAGGACGCGGGGGAGACCGTAGCTTTGGTCTCCAGAGCCGGAGTCTCTTTTGTACTCTGCTCCTCTGGCATATACTAATACAATTTTGAGGCTGCAACTAGCAATTTTCATTATTTATTAATCTACAGATTATTTTCACGATTAATTCATTGTTTGTCTATAAAATCTGAAAAATTGTAGTAAATGTCCATCATAATGTTCCGAGGTGACGTCTTCAAATTTCTCTCCCACAGTCCAAACCCAAATATTTTTTTGTTTACTATGATGCATGATGAAGGAAAAGAAGCAAATCTTTTGAAATCATTTGAAAAGCTTGAACAATCAAAAAGTTTGACATCATTTATCAAAATAGTTACACTACTTAACCGTAATGGATGACACATTTTCAGAATGCATGTTCCCTCTACAAAACAGTGTTAATTTTGTTAACAAAAACTATGACCAAATAGGCTTGTCAATGACCTTTTTTTTCATGACTAACACAAGATTAGAAGAAACAGCACCGACATCAGTAAACACTAACGGTGACGATATCAAACATGCAATGTTTGCACTGATGAAAAAAGACGAGACTAAAATGTAGTTTAAAAAATACAAACTACCGAAATATCTCTTTATTTTCATCACCTTCCACTTCCCCTCTCTTTGTTACTCTCTCTGTCTCAAACACACGCACCACGCCATAGTGGTGACGCTTAGTCAGTCTCTGTCCTGTGTGGACGTAGTCACTGTGACGTCACCCATTGGTTTGTGGACTGCCGTTTTGAACCTTGAGTTCGGCATTTCGTCCGTCGCCGTCATGGTTTTTGGCTGGCACCATCTTCATCATTTGCAACCAGAAATGAAAAGAAAGGGCGGAGCTAAGTACAAACGAACGCTGAAGAAGATATTTTCAGGTGACCAAAAAGGTTGTAATTAAACTTTCATGAACTGAAACCCACTGTGAAAGGGATAAAATTCGGACAACGCCATGGCGGCCGGTCAATCACAAGGTAGCCACGCCCTAAAGCATCCCCTGCTTTATGGTCTATTTGACTCTAAATGGGTCCATAATTTACTAAATGAACATCATGCTGTATTGAAGAAGACTTGAAACTAGCGATTCAGACCATAAACTCATGTTTACAAAGTTTAGTGAATAAAGTGAGAAGTAGGCTCATTTTCTCATAAACTTCTATACAATCAGACTTCTCTTTGCAACCAGAGGAGTCGCCCCCTGCTGGCTATTAGAAAGAATGCAAGTTTAAGGCACTTCCGCATTGGCTTCACTTTCCAGACCTCGGAGTTGCAGGCATTTTCTTCTAAAGACTGAGGATAAATGTAAAATAATTAACAGTGTTGTGTCTACGTCTGACGACCTGGAAGCCCTTCTTAACCTTCATTATCAAAATCCTTTTTAAGTCGTTAGTCTGAGACAATGTGTGGGGCTGCCCTCTCAGACTAGCGTAGTAAACATGTTAATCTGTTACTCCTGTGCTTGGGTTTAAATCTCAGGATCAATTAGACGCCGGGAAGGATTCTGAGTGTTACCATAAGTTCACATGTAGGAGTTGACTGTGCTTGTGTCTGCAAGAATACACACACTATCACCACTCTGAGAAACAGTGCTTGTTCTGATCCCCAGAGAGCTCAGTAGCAGGTGTGTGGAGACTTGTAGATATTTTTACATGTGGGAATTAATTTTGCAACTGCGGGATTTTCAATCGAGAAGACAAGTTCACAGATGTCTTTGCGTGTCATTCCTCCGGTGTGGTTTTGTGCATACAGGTTCTATATCTGTCCTGGTGTGAAACAGTCATCACCTGTGTGTGTCTCTGGATTTGCATGTACGTCTCGGGGTCCTTTGTGCAAGCATGACAAGTGTTGACGTGAACGCCGCGTTGAAGCCTGGAAATGAGGCGCTTAATGGCTCTTTGAACGGCAAAACCAATCAACTCCTGTTAAAGAGCGAGGGTAACAAAATTGCAGACCGAGATCGTGAAGGAGAGTTTGTGAGCGAGAGGGAGCGAGACTGAGAAGAGAAGGGGGGGAAAGGGGGCTGGCACTCTTAAAGGACCATGAAGGCCAGATCACAAATAATAAAACAGAGAGGCAGGGAGGGAGGGAGGGAAGGAGGGAGGGGAGGGAAAAAAAAAAAAGAGAAGGAAAATATGTTGAGCGAAGGGGAAGGTCGGAGAGAATGGAAGAGGGAGTCGTGCGTGTGCCAGGAGCGCTGCACCTCTCGCTGTGACTGGTGCTCTTCAAGGATTTTTTACCCCCTCTCTTTCGTCTCTTTTATTTACCTCCCTCTTTCCTCTCCTCCTGCATAGCTGTGGCACCGGCTTGTTTTCTCTGTCTTTTTTTCGTCTTTTACCATTTTTCTCCCCCCACCCCTTCCTCTCTCTCTCTCTCCTCTCTCTCTCTCTCTCTCTCTCTCTCTCTGTCTTTCTGTGACTCGCAACAAAAGGCTGACGGAGTGAGCCTGACGTCTGAATGAATAGCCCAAACCTGCCGTGAAGGGAGAGAAGAGGGAGACGGGAGCAGGGAGCAGGGAAGAGGAGGCTGAGGAGAGGAAAAAGATACAAGTGATCTGGCTGAAGAGGCGGAAAAGAGGAGGACGCTCAGAAGTGCTGATTGCCGGCTGAAGACGAGTAGAGATCCAATTTTTTTTTCTCTCCCTCCCCCCCCTGGTTGGAGATTAAAGGAGTTGACGGCGCCGCTTCTTTAACCGCACGGGGGGGTGGCGATCGTAGTTCTCGCTCTCCCGTCCTCCCTCTCCTCGCCCACTGCCCTCCTGTGCCACCTTCCATTTTTTTCCCCTCCCCTCCGCTCAAGAGTACCAGTCGTCTGAGAAATGGAGCTACTGGGAGTGAGGTGACGAAGGAGGACAGATTTGGAAACAAGCAGTGGGAGAGAAAAAGAAGACAGACAGAGAGAGAGGGAAGGAGGGAGACTGGAGGAGGAGGTAGAGAGGAGAGGATAACCCCAGGGCATACTGTGTGAGAATACCCCCCAAACCCCACTTTTTTTTTTTTTTTTTTGTCCCTCTCCACCACATTTCCTCTGCCATGTGCAGCTCCTGATTTGAAGAATGTGGAGACAGCATTTCCCAGGCAAGGAGCATGTTTCACATTGTCTTGAGCATATGTGTGTGTGTGTGTGTGCATGTAGTCATCAAAGGTAATAATAAAAAGCTGTGGTGTGTGTGTGCGTGTGTGTGGGTGTGTGTGTGTGTAATGGCGAGAGTTGGGGGAGGAGGGATTTGGCTTTAAGGCTAATGAGCCTCTTATGTTTTTGCAATGAAGTGTGTCATGAAAACAGTGTGTGCATGCATGAGGGCAAGCACCCATGCGAGTATATCAGCGTTTCCTCTGTTTGAAACCACAGAACTCCTCACAGCAGCGAGAGGAGGTGTCATTAGACGGGCCGTCGTTTGAAGGGTCAAAGGTCACAAAAGAATGGGCACACAAGCTCTATGCAGAGAGAGTTGACGGTTGGTCCTGTGTGTGAATGCTGTCCGTCACAGCGTGTGTATTCAGGCGTACACTGTGGATGTAAAGACGTATGTGGGGCTCGTTATCTTTAATAATCTATCAGTTAATCATGGCTCATTTTCAAATTCGTTTTAACGCAACTTGCAATCATGTGAAACTAGAAAACCTAAGGAATCCATTGGTACCAAGCATGTCATACCAGTTTGTTGTGAAGGAGGCTAAACAACGCTCCAAACCTACGCTAAATTTTGGTGAGGAAAAACTGTCATGGCCATTTTCAAAGGGGTCCCTTGACCTCTGACCTCAAGATATGTGAATGAAAATGGGTTCTATGGGTACCCACGAGTCCCCTTTACAGACACTTTATGATAATCACATGCAGTTTGGGGCAAGTCATAGTCAAGTCAGCACACTGACACACTGACAGCTGTTGTTGCCTGTTGGGTTTCAGTTTGCCATGTTATGATTTGAGCATATTTTTTTTATGCTAAATGCAGTACCTGTGAGGGTTTGTGGACAATATTTGTCATTGTTTTGTTGTTAATTGATTTCCAGTAATAAATATATACATCTTTTTGCATAAAGCAGCATATTTGCCCACTCCCATGTTGATAAGAATATTTAATACTTGACAAATCTCCCTTTAAGGTACATTTTGAACAGATAAAAAATGTGCGATTAATCGTGATTAAAAATTTGAATTGATTGACTGCCCTAATAAAAACAATCTGTAATAAAAAATTACATTTAAAATATAATTTCGACCACAAAACACTAGTTTAATCGTGGTGGGACTCTAGGGGCTCATAATCATCTCCCCATTTTCCCCAGCGTTGTCGACATCGCAGAAATACCTCGTTTACTGTAAATAATCAGCGCCGTCAGAGTAAACATAACTCTTAGAGGCATTGGGCTGAAATATTCAGTCAAAAATGTGTTTAATTTTCATATGGCACCCTTTTGATTCTGCAGACTGATATGTGTTAAATGTGTTTTATACTTCTTGATTTTGCGTCCATGGTTTATAACTGTCAGTGCTTGCCTGTGTGGACGTAACTGAGCTCAGATTCCTAATCTCCGTCTCCTGCCAGGTTTGTGTGTGTTTGTGTGTATACATGTTCCTGATCTGCACACACTCGCTTGTGTGTGTGTGTGTGTGTGTGTGTGTGCATGTGAAGTAAAGCCCGAGTGCACTGTCCGCTGTTCATCAGCACTGACAGCTGCTTTTGTCTCAGGACCCCGGTTGTTTTCAGGCCTTGCTAGCGAAGCACAAAAGACAACATTTAAAGAGGAGACGGTGATGGATGGATGGATGCTCTCTTCTCTCACGTCGTGTTGTATTTACCACTGACACCACCTGTGATATCTTTTTGTCAGCATATGTTTTCATCTTTCTTCCTCCACTCTCTCTTACACTTCTACATATCCTGGCCTCCTCTCTCATCCTTTTATCTCTCCCCTCCCTCGCCCCCCTCTTGGCCGGGCGTTTGGGTGGTGATAAGTTTGGAGGAGGGCAGGCGGAGGGAGGACAAACAAGGTCTTTGTGTGTCCACATAGTGGAACAAGAAGCAGGCCGGGGTGGCGGCGGTGTAGCCGGGGCGCTGATAGGGTCCGGTGGGGGCCTGGAGGAGGCAAGTCTGCCAAAAAAAAGATTACACCTCCCTTCTTTTTCTACCGATGCCAGGGGATCGTAAACACACTCAAGAAAAGTAGACACTCCCAAGAATACAGGCGCCGGTTTCTTCTTAACATGCATGCGCAGTTATAGAGTGTATCATTGCTGTTTTTATATTGTATGTAGCATGCAGGTGGATGTACACAACCAGCACTGAGAGAACAGAAGTAGAGTAGAAGGGAGCATTGGCATTGAGAGCTGTGAATGCCCTTGAACATTTTATTCAACAAATCTGTGACATCCCGGATAATCACTGATCATTAATGGTTATCATCTGTGGGTGTGTGTGAAGCTAAGTGCAGCCAAACTCTAAGCGCGTGTGTGTGTGCGCAGTAAAACAGCGAGCATGTTTGTGCTCCTGATGCCTCCCTGGAAAATGCCGCAGAGAAACACCGACCGTGTTTGGGGTTGCCAGGTTGGGTGGCCCGTGGCACGTTGCCTTTTGGGGGCCAAGATTTGATATCACGAAATCAAGCTTTTCCTGTCTCACTGCTGCACTTGCCACAAAGAAAAGCCCACTGGGTTATCGGCTCAGCCCCTCCCCTCCTTCTCCTTCTCCTCCTCCTCTCGCTCTCGGACTATCCCATCACTGAGGCCCCCAGCTTGGGAGTTGCTAGGTAACCAGAACCAGCTGTTGGTCCTAAGCCCGTTGAGCCCGTTTTTGGCTCCGCGTCAACTGCGGAGTAGTTTTCTCTGAAAGCTCGCTGTGAACTCAGCGACCGCTGCTGTGGCCCTGACATCATCTTGCCATGGAAAATCTTCCTCACTTCCTTTTGTTTTTGCAGTTTTATTGTTCCACTGATGCGGGGACCGGTGTGGGAGCGTCCGTGGCATGTATCACACCGGTCTCAGTAATTTAGCAGCATTTCATCACCTTTCACACTAGGGGCGAGAAAGAGGCAAGCAGAGAGTGAAAAGAATGAGTGGTTTACTGGGAAGAAATCACCTGTAATTTAGAGTCAGTTGAAAAAGACATCAGGATATAAAAGAGTCCCTTAAGTGTGTCTCTCCTCTGTGAGGTGAGGATACTAAACTGTCTCAGAAGGCTATTAACAGAGATTTGAGATGGCAGAGTACACAGTGTAATTATTCAGGAAATCACAACAGTGCAGGTAAGTTAATACGACTCTGCGGTCCCCAAGTGGACAATTTACCTTTCAGAGTGTGGGACAACCTCACAAACAAGCCACAAGTAAATCTGTGGGGAGCGCGTCAACTTCCAAATGAAATCGTCTTTGTAAACCAGCCGAGGCATGCTGGAGATCCGTGAAACCACAAAAACCAGAGCACACAATCCGTCCGAGAATAGAGCTTTAGAAATGGAGATAACCGGCGTAGTGCGATGTTATTAAATACCAATTTAAAGATTCCAAACCCAAGGGGAGAAACACAGGTTTGAGCTGGGGTTTATTTTTCTTTCATCGATTGTTTGTGCTCTATTTAGGAAATGATCCTTCTCCCTCTGAAAACTCTGACTCACAGCGTCTGGCAGCAAAGCTTTCTGAGCCGCTTTTCCAAGATCACCCCTTCCAAACGAGAGAATTAGACACCAGATCGTATTCACTAAGGAGAGACATATTTCTGTGAGTTTTTTTTCTCTCTCTCTCTCTCTCTAGCGTTTAAAAAGATGACTTCTATTTCTGTTGTCTGAATCCAAAAAGGCTTTTTAGTTTGGAACATCTGTAATCCATTTGTGGTTTAAAGTACGCTCTAACCAGCTCTTGCCAAAAGTTTTCTTACTTCCTGGAGAATCATGCAGTTTGTGATTAGCGTTGGCTAAAGGATGATATCAGTCTTAGTCCATTCAAGCTTCCCTTGAGGGATGTAACAACACATGACCTCCGCTGGATAAGACCGTCTGCTGTCACACTGAACACGGTTTAGTTAGTCAAGCTGTTGGCTTTGTTTTCTTTATTACTTGCTGGCTTACAGACAATGCTGGCTGTCGAGAAAAATACTTTGGGTACAATAACAGGAAATTGACACAAGCAATTTGCATTTTTATCCGAATGACTACCAGCCAAAATATCCTAGCGCCTAATGTAAACCATCTTTAGTCATTTATTATTTCTACTCCTGCTCCCAGAAGTTTACGTAACAGCAAGTAGGCACTTGAAAAACGGCTCTGTGGTGCATTTTTGCCCCGCTGAAGAATTAGTCTGGGGTTTTGTCTGGTGTTGGGTGGGACTCTGTGTTTGGACAAGGACAGTTCTGGCTTTACTTTTGTTTCCTAGAGTCCAGGTTCTGGTTCTGGCTGCTCGACACTGTCTCACACAAAATTACATTCCCATACAACTAAACTGCATAACCAAAATACGCTTTGAGTGGAGCGTATTTTCTCCCGGATTACAAATCCCAGTTTAAACAGTTTTATCCGTTTTAAACACGTGATTAACATTGTAAATGGAAACAAAACAAAACGCAACAAAACTACTTAGTTAGGTTTAGGCAACAAACCTTCTGGGTTAGGCTTAGTTAAGAAAAAACATTATGGTTCGTCTTAAAATTACGTAAAAAACAATTGCAAGAAATGACTATGTTTCACACGGGACACAAACATCAGTATCCCGGGGGTGTTTGTTGAGTCCGGTGTTTGTTAGACCCATCCATCTCCCCTTTCTGCCCACCAGCAGTGGATTTTTTTCGCTGGTTATACCCGTCATTTCTCAATAACGTTATTCAATAACATTTTTATTCAACATATTTTCATTCATGGTCACTCGATATACTACGTCACCTTCTCTGCGCGTCGCTTGTTGTACTACGTCACTCGCTGCGGCCGTCTGCAGACGTACAAAGGTATTTGTGATACATAAAAAAACAAACGTAATCCGCTACAAAGTACATTTCCTTCCTAATTTAACTCAGAATGCAATTTAGTTGTATGGGAACGAGATAGGGCCGGGCTGCTGGGTGGGGCGACTGACAAGCTGCTGCCAAACTCCCCAGGCTGGTGTCGACACAACTGGGGAGGGAGAGAGAGAGAGAGGGAGATGGATGTTAACAGAAAGAAAGTGGCAAGACATGAGTTAAGTGAAGTAAATATAAAGAGCCATAGGCGATCAGTTTTTTCATTCTTTAGTAGCTGGACCTCTGGCCTACAAGTGCTGCCATGAGACCAGCTGCTGTGTGATCAGTGGGGGTGGTAGGAGCCACCCTAGGGTGATTATTGGGATAAGTCTCACTTATGCTTTCCCCTTTTGTGCTCTTTTTACTAGTTTAGAAATCCATAACTTGCCATTTGAGATGAAGGCTGACGTAATGGTGCGTTTTCTTATTATTTGATTTCTTTTAACACAGAATAACATGATCTCAACATGACCCAAACTGTCTTCTCGTAATACATGATAGATACAAATGTGCCTAATTCTCTTCTACAGACCTAAGGTAACCGTTCGCAGTTATGTTACTGCTTACATTTAACATCAGCAGATGACTGTTATTACAGTCGTCTGCAGCTGCAAGCTAATCTGAGTCTCTGTAATATTCCCCAAGGACCAATCATGTCCATGTGGTAATCAGCATTTAGTTTACAGAAGCCGGCAGTAACCAAATAAGATATACAGTGAGGCAGTGTAATATTCCCTTAATATCACTACCAGAACTGATCATTTCTGCTTGTGGTTCAGTAGTTCTGCTGTCCAAATAAATTATTCCAAGTAAATTGAAATTTGAAAATAACAAAATAAGTCATTAAAGCTTTTGCTTTACATATTTGAATAGTGTTATCTGATGTAAAGGAAAAAAAGCTGTGATTTTGTATACCTTTGCCATATTGTGTTGTATATCTATATCAGTAAAGATATTCTTAATCTATATTGTGGTATTGATTTCAACCATATCACTCAGCCCTGTTTCTTTTTCTTAAAAAAAAGCAACAACAACCCAAGAAACAAAAAAAAAAGCACATATTTGTTTGTACGATATCAAAGTTGTCATGATAGCAGGTTATATTCTTCAACATGAATCAAAAGTACACCTCGACCCTCCTAAAACAAACCAAATGTTGTTTTCACACAGTAACAAACTGAATGATTTGAGAAACATAACATTACAATAAATACAATACAGAAATAAATACCAAAAAATACAGGACAAAAACTAAGGTGAATTTTAAAAAAAAATGTTGGAGTCTTGCAGTAGAGTTGAGTGTAAGAAGTCAACACCACATACTCATGCTGCATGGTAGCACTGAAAGTATGCCTGAAAAGGCGCCCTGACCTTATACATGTTCTTATCAGATCCACGTACAGTGTAGCATATATTTTAAGGCAAGACATTCTCTACTCAAGCCACTGAAAGTGGGTTGGTGGAGCAGCTTCCTTTCATCTGAGTATTACTGCTCGTCTAGAAGAGTGGCAAAAGACAGAGCAGTACCTTTAGTTGTAGTCAAATGTGCATCTTGAAAGAGTTTGAAATACATCCTCCAAAAACATTTATGACATCACTCTTATGGATATATTTTTTTTTTTAATTTAATTTCAGAAATGTGAGCTCTTGGCTGGGAGCCTTTATGGATATAGCTACAGCAAATTTTTTTTCTTTTTGTTTTGTTTCTCTCCCCTGTGTGTGTGTGTGTGTGTATGGGGGCGTATGCGTGTGTGCGTGCATGCACGGGGACGTGTGTACGTGCATGCATTCACTCAAGTCAAAAACAAGTATATTTTTCTATATTGAAAATATATTGTTGGTATACTAGGTGTGTACTGTGCTTTTCTGAGGGTATACTTGCAATATATATTTAGTGCTTCATTATATTTATAGTGTGATAATCATTGATTGGCTGTAAGTGTAATCCATACTTAAAGGTAGGGTTGGTAGTGTTGTTCAAATAAATTTTTTGTTCTATTTGTTGAAATTCTCGTTACATCCCGACGTCAATCAATAAATCACATGCTGCTTGCTTGACACCTGTGAGTAGTAACAATAGCCATGTTCGTTGTTTACGTTGATGATAATTTTGGGGGAGTGTCTTTGGAGGGAGGCCAGAAGGGACGGACTGTCAGTGTTGCCGACTTGGCAACACTGGGCTGCGTTTTTCTGTTGGATCATTTTTTTAATCTAGTGAACTCTCGGTAGTTTCTCAGCATTACCGACCCTTTTTCAAAGTGCACGCATGAGATGTTTATGAAACTTAGATTGTACATTAGTAAATTTATTAAAATGGTATTATTTTGGTAGGCCAAGAACACATCAATAGTATAATCTCATTATATTCAAGCGCATCTTGAATAAGACTTTTAACACACAAAACACAACCTGAGAGGTTTCAATATAACACAGCTTTAGTTTACTTTCTGAATAGATAAAAGGGATACTAAAGTGCGGTTTCAGAAAATATACGTACGTAGGGCTGGGCAATATGACGATATATGTCGTCAAAACAATATAAAAATGTCTATTGTATACATTTTTCGATATCGTTTGTATTGTGATAAGGCTAGGCCTATATTTCTTTTTTCCCACTATAATTTCACTTAAAACGTATGCTCATTTTGCACTCAAGTTCGTAAAATGAGAAAATACACAGTACATTTTACTTTTGATCTTATTTGTCAAGTATTTAATTCACACAGGAGTATACAAAAATAGGCTTTAACATGTGGTTATTCAATATAGAATATTTATTTATTGGATTACCAGAAATCATGCTATATCATGATATATATTATTATTATTAAGATATGAAATGACCTATATCGTGATAGAAGATTTTGGCCATACCGCCCAGCCCTATACTGAAGTATACTTTTTTGTTGGTTTGTGTGTTTTGTTTACCATGAGCATAGAGGGAAGGGACGGGGGATATGAGGATACTCTGTGTACTGTTATGTTTGCATGTTCACCCTTCGGTGATTGGTGATTATTGTGCACTCAAAAAAAAGTAAAAGAAATATGATCTCTGTGGACTATTTGAAATTGGCGAGCACACGGTGCACCTGCTGGAGAATGTCATCCCATATGTCGACAACTCGGCCCTTTTTCTAAATAACATTTCCCTCCTGACGCAGTTAGTGCAGTTGAAGCTTGTCACTGAGTGGTTTAAGAACTTCAAAATGATGGCGTAAATGTAGTGTAGTGAAGTGTAGTTTACTTCTGACAGCGTGAGACTGGAGACTAAAGCCCCAAAACTCATTAACTTTGATGTGACAGATGATCCCTGGAGGGACGGTGATAGGAGACTGTTACAGAGCCTCAGTCAACAACACCTTTCCAACACAACGTGTGTTTATTTCTTTGTGAGTACACATTATGATTGCCCGAGCAGTTGTGGATTTATTACTGTCTAAACTAGGGCTGTCAATCGATTAAAATATTTAATTGCGATTAATCGCATGATTGTTCAAAGTTAATAACGATTAATCTGTTCCAAATGTACCTTAAAGGGAGATTTGTCCAGTATTTAATACTCTTATCAACATGGGAGTGGGCAAATATGCTGCTTTATGCAAATGTATGTGTATATTTATTATTGGAAATCAATTAAGAACACAGAGTAATGCCAAATATTGTCCAGAAACCCTCACAGGTACTGCATTTAGCATAAAAAATATGCTCAAATCATAACATGGCAAACTGCAGCCCAACAGGCAACAACAGCTGTCAGTGTGTCAGTGTGCTGACTTGACTATGACTTGCCCCAAACTGCATGTGATTATCATAAAGTGGGCATGTCTGTAAAGGGGAGACTCGTGGGTACCCATAGAACCCATTTTCATTCACATATCTTGAGGTCAGAGGTCAAGGGACCCCTTTGAAAATGGCCATGGCAGTTTTTCCTCGCCAAAATTTAGCATAAGTTTGGAGCGTTATTTAACCTCCTTCTTAACAGTATGACATGGTTGGCCAATGGATTCCTTAGGTTTTCTAGTTTCATATGATACCAGTATCTTTACTTTAGCTTTAAATCTGATCCCGCCACAACCTAAAAATCGCAAGTTGCGTTAATGCCTTAAAGAAATTAGTGGCGTTAAAACCAATTTGAATTACCGCGTTATTATCTCGTTAACTTTGACAGCCCTTGTCTAATCCTGTCCTCATGTATGATAAACATACTGCCATTTTCAGTTTTCTTTTTCTCTGGCTGAGTTACTGAGAGAAGATTCAGTTCTCTCTGTCCAAAACCAAAGAGCTCCTTGAAATCACTGGCCAGGTATCCGAGTCATTAAGACCCTCATTAACAGCCTTGTTAGGCGTTAATTATCCGCAGATTCATCAAGTGTTAAATGCGGTGCCACGTTCTGCCTTATTAGGCTGGAGAAAGGCTATTAGCAAATAGGATATAATTAATCAACAGCAGTTTGACCTACTTCCTACAAGTGACGCTGCTTTTTTCCACCAGCGGCTTCTTGCTTATGCGTGTGTATGAAATATATAAGCAAGTAATTCTGTGTTCGCTGCTTTTCTGTCCTTTCATCTCGGGAGTGTGTGTTACTGTGTTTTCATGTGTGCACGCGAGGCCGCGTCTGTGTGAGTAGCGGTACGTGTCCTCGTGTGTGACTGTTAGATGATAGAAGTATTTTCTTGCTCAGCCAGTCTGAGCTGTGATAATGAACTCTGCAGGAGTGTGATGAGGAGGCGCAGGTGTGTTTGGCAAGCAGCCCCTCCTCCTCCTCGTCCTCCTCGCTAACACACACTAACCGCACTCACACACACACACACACACACACACCATGAGTCCCTCCTGTGAAAGTAATGCATGCTTTCAGCTTATATTAGGAACAGAAAGATGGAGGTCACCTCTTCCACATTATTTCTTTTTTATGCACCTTTCTGCTCTTCCCATCATTATTATCTTTTGATATCTTTTAGGCTTTTATGAAGCCCTGCCTTTATTATGGGCGCGGCACAATAATAATAATGTTAATGGCTGTGATATAATGAAATATAATAAAACCACAATCTCTTTATCTCTACGGCAATTTATAAAGTGGCTCACAAAGCAGTTATAAAACCCTCTACTCGTAAAATCAATACAAAACCCTGAAAACGGAGTAAGCAAAACATAAAACATAAAAGCAAAGCAATAATAATAAAAAAACAGAACCGGAGGAAAAGGTCAGTAATAACTAACAGAACATAGTTTCATCAAAATAAGTTTCAAGCGGTGATTTAACTGATAATGATCATTCTGCTGGTTTAAACTGCTCAGAGGAGGCTGTGATGAAGTATTGCAATTTCATAAAATTGGAGAACTCACAAGAGACAGTTTTAAAAAAGACTAATCAAAATTGAAAAAATCAGAGGCTAAGATATGTTGACTTTTAGTGTCAAGCATGGGTGAAGCTCCAAAAACACTGTATACTACATTTCCAATAATGCAATTCAAAAGTGTTTTTCATTCGACCTGTCCTGCCGTCTAAATGCCCACATCTTTTAAACTCCACACATCCAGTTTGCAGGCGTTCTGTTAGAAAATGTTAACCCCTTACCATTCTGCTGTCTTTTTTAGAGGGGTAGGGGACATTCAGGAATAGATAAAACGTCAGCAGTAGATGTCACATAGAAGTGGTGTACATCATCTGAAAACTGAGAACCTTACACTGTGTGTCAGTTGTTCTAGTCATTATTAAGAAATAAAAAATAATTAATCAATTAATTAATTAATTAAAATAAATTGTGAAAGTGTAGAAGGGCTTAGAGCATGATGCTATAAGTTTGTGATGGCCATTCCCATGCTCTATTATGTCTCATAAATTGTTGCAGCAATTTTTGGGTTGATACCGTTTATTACAGAGATTTGGTGCTAAATTTATCCATTTGTTATCATTCGAATTGATAAAAAATGATCAATAATCCCTCCAAAATACCACATTAAAACACCAAGAACTTGAGGAACACCATATAAAAAGCCATGTTGTGATTTGGTATCAAAGACTTTTGCATGACATTTGCAGATTTCTGCAAGAATTGCATTTTTCAAAGATTGAATAGAGCGCACTTCTGTTGTGTAAACTGCTCAGAAACCCTCTTATTGTCAATCTACCTAGGAAAGCCATCCATCCTCTGAATGCTCTAGGTCGCTAGTTTGTGGCTGTAAAGTTTCATGAGGCTGTGATTATCCTAGAGGTCACCACAGGTCATTTTATACAGTGACGTCAAATTAAAAAAAAAAAAATGGTCTCACTACAATGAAATGGCTGCTATGGAGACTAACATCATCACACATGAATACAATTGGGCTCATTGGATCCACAAGAGTCTCAGCTTTACAGTGATACCCACGTTATGCAATTCCAAAACTGTTTATGGACCCCAGTATGCAGAAATCTTCAAATACACCATTTTAGTATAGGCAAAAATAACACTTTTGTACTGCATGCAAAAAAACTGCATGTTTTTTTCCCCAAACTGCATGTGATTATCATAAAGTGGGCATGTCTGTAAAGGGGAGACTCGTGGGTACTCATAGAACCCATTTTCATTCACATATCTTGAGGTCAGAGGTCAAGGGACGCTTTTAAAAAATGGCCATGCCAGTTTTTCCTTGCCTAAATTTAGCTTTCTTCCCGACAAGCTAGAATGACATAGGTTAGTAACAATGGATTCCTTAGGTTTTTTAGTTTCATGTCATACCAGTATCTTCATGCTATAGTTTGTAAACTGAGCCTGCTACAGCCTCTGTAAGACAGAATAGCCGGCGGGCCGGCCAGCTGATGTTAAAGGGGTTAAGTCTCGTGACGAGCAAACTGAACTTCATGTGTAAAATCGGTGGAATACCTCATTAAAGACCTATTCCACAGTTTAAAAAGTGATCAGTGGTGTTTTACAGTTTAAGAGATCCGATGATCCATTTTTATTTTCATCCGTCACCAGACTGTCCTCCTTCCCTCCTCATCCTGTTTCCCACAGCTCCCCTCCTCTCCTACTTCTTCATCTTTAATTCCCTGAGTGGTGAACTCTTCCTCTATATGTCATCTCTGCTTGTAGAGAGTTTTTGCCGCACAACTCACTTTCTCGCCTCCGAGATGTCTGAACGTTGTTCACTTTCCTCTGTGGTTTGATAGAAACAGAGACAGAAACAGACCACCGGAGAGAACACCACCAGTTATTAGAGGAATTAACTCTGAAAAAAAAAACTGCAGGTTGTATGTCAGTTTGTCAAAGCTGTGATATTAATGACACTGCTAAGCTCTTTTTAAAATTAATCCCCTGTTTCCATTTCTCTCTGATAGGTCTAGCGCAGGTGGTCTGTTATTCCTTATGTTGACTGTGTGTGTGTGTATGTGTGTGTGTAAAGGCATCAGACTCTGCATAATTTACAGCCTGTGTGTTTTCAGCATCCATTTAGCGCTGCATATCCTTAGAAGATGTGGCACCACAGAGGTGCATGCAGCTTGTAAAAGGTACAATGTGAATCTAAAGTTTGTATTACGTGGCATTCAGAATCTTTTCTGAAATGGACAAGTTTGCTCGCTATAAAAGCTCCGTAATTTTAGATTTTGCTTTGAGTTTACACAAAGACTAGTTTGTGTAACTTAGGCTTAAATGATATTGACTGGGAAAAATAATTTTGAGAAATATAAAACACGAGACGAAATTTTTCATACTGAATTGGGATGTTTTTGTTAAAGAGGACCTATTATGCTTATTTTCAGGTGCATACTTGTATTTGGGGTTTCTACTAGAACATGTTGACATGCTTTAGTGTTTACAAAACGCTTTACTTTTCTCCTACCGGCTGTGCTGCAGCACCTCTTTTCACCCTCTATCTGAAACGCTCTGTTTGAGCTCCTGCCCCGCCCCCACCCCAAAAAGCCCAGTCTGCTCTGATTGGTCAGCTCGCCCACTGTTACGATTGGTCAACCGAACCAAACTCTTCGGACTCCGCTCCAGCTCCGCTTGAACACTAGCTTTATTTGAGGGTCTGCCAAACTAGCCTCCAGGCAGGTATTATGCAAATGTGTTACTTGGTGACATCATCATGTAGCGGAAGAAAAGGCGGGACTTCAAGCAAGGCATTTCAGGCAGTTCAGGAGCAGTGTTTCTGTGGGGGAGAGTAACTCCCTTTGGCGTGAACTTTGGGCTTTATAACTTTGCAGACATTTTCCATGCACAAAAAAAGTATATAACACACTAAAGGAAAGGGAAAAAGCACAAAAGCATAATAGGTCCCCTTTAAAGATAGCCTGGTTGGAAAATACTTTCTCCTAAGCTTAAAGCCCTCGAAAACTTGACTTTAAATGTAAGTAATTCTGTATAACAGTAAGTACTCATGACTAAATAAGCTAGTTAATAAGTTAAAGTCAAAGTTTGGAAAGATAACATTGTTGGTTATTATTTATTAAGGAACATTTTTGCTACTCTGCTTCATCAGGACTGTGTGGGTGTGGTGTGACCAGATTTTTATTGACAGTGGCCTGGCAACATAAACCAACAACTCAACAACTGGCATCAAATATAGATTCAAATTTAAAACTTTTTTCACAACTGAGCTTTGGAAATTTTCAAACCAGTGAGAAGCGCACAGAAAAATACACACAAATACAGAAATCTGTCGTGAAACAGCCAAAACTGTTTGGCAGAAATGTTTGCGTTCATTTAGGATCCCGTCACTCATAGTAAACAGCCGATTGAGAAAATGGGTTTTTAGAGCATTTAAATTGTAGACGAGTACCAGAAATTAGCATTACCAGAGGGCCATCTTCTCTAAAACTTGGATCAGTAATCAATGCAACCTTTTTCGATTAACTGTGCGCGACAGAAAACGAGCCTACTGCAGCAGAATTGAAGCGCAGTTAAACCGAAACACTGCCACGTTTACATTCAACCTCTTGTTTTTTGTTTTTCCATTATACGCATCTGATCTGCATAAAGTACATATGTTAGCATGTTGTAGTCGTGTAGGTCACAAACACCGTCCTTGCTTCCCAAAACTGGAGGAGTTAGAGAGACAGACATGGAGCGAGCAGGCTTGGATGTCCTCTCCAGCAGCGCAGATGTCACTAAATAAAATATTTCATAATCCTGCCCAAATCCTCTAATCACCATGACAACAGGCAGCAGGGAGCCAGAGAGTGGTGGTGTGCGGACCCCCTCCCTCCACCCTTTCTCCTTTCTCTTTTCCCTCATTTTAGTGGAATTTGGGTCCACGCTCACATTCCCTCCTCAGTTTTCACCTATAGAATACATCTCATTGATTTTAAGGAGAGTAAGTTAATTGGCACATTCTGACAGAGTCGACTCAATAAGTCACGTAAGACTCTCGGAATTCATCATTACTCGCACGTTTCTAGTTTCCAGCAGTCTCTTTTTTGCCACTTTCCTCCCTGAAGGGCAACCGTATCACAACTCGACTGCAAGGCGAGGACAAAGAGAGACCAAAGACCTGGAGACGAGCACAAGTTCGAAACTTAACTATTGAATACCTGCTGATTTTTCTTCAGAGTGTGTGTGAAAGGTGTGTACTGTACAGGAGGTGCAGGGACGCACACACTGAAGGCCTGCCGGCTTCTGTGCGGTGATAGGATAATGGAGGTGATGACCTCATGGGGTGAAAGGACCTGTTGCCTGGTAACAGTGTGGATAACAGCGAGAGAGGGGGGTATTCATATCACCAGCATTGTGTGAGTGTGTGTGTGTGTGTGCGTGTGTGTGTGATATCGACCAGTGTTGCCAGGTAAGGGAGACGATGATAGTGGTTTAAAGTAGAGAACTACACACATTCAGGCAGGTGTGTGTGTGTGTGTGTCAATGATTCCGCCTATCACACAGGCAAAACACACAGTCCCAGTCTGTGTAAACACTTCCTGCTGCGGGATGCATTTCCGACATTTCACTGCTTCTTCTGCAGCTCACTTGACTGTGTGTGTGCCAGACATAAATAATTAACTCCCTCTCTTTCTCTCATTTCTGTTCTCTCTGCAGGTATTCGGCCTCAGATTATGAATGGGCCTATGCACCCGCGCCCCCTGGTGGCGCTGCTGGATGGGCGCGACTGCACCGTGGAGATGCCCATCCTCAAAGACCTGGCCACCGTGGCTTTCTGCGATGCCCAATCCACGCAGGAGATACATGAAAAGGTACAAAAATAACTTTTCAGAGGACTCCCTTTTTAATTTTCATTTTGTAGAAAATGCTTCAATTCTTAAAATAACAGGATTTCACTACCTCCGTTTTATTTTTTATATCTTTATCTGCACTAATACAAATCTGTAGCACTGACTTTTTTAACCCCTTATAAAACGGATCGCCGTCCTGGGATGGCTCTCAAAGCCTTGTCCAAAATCTCAAGTTTTTTTTTCCATGAAGGCTCTTTATTTATAAGCTCATTTTAGCAGCCTTAGCATTTAGACATCAAGTCTAGAGTGGATACGTTTCTTATCTGCCTCACTGAAATGAAAAAGGGTAAAAAGATGAAGAACTAAAACAAGGATGTGTCAGGTGTTGGAGCAGTAACAAGCAACGTCACATATTGAACAATATATATGAATCATATAATTTTTTCTTAAGATTCATATATTATTGTCATTTCTGTCTTAATATTTTAGTTTTAATAATAATAATTAGTGCGCATGGATTAGTGCCCATATAACTTTGGCCATATGATAATTATTATCGAGCACATTTCAAAAACAAGTTCAAGTCACACAGTGCTTTCTAAAAGACATGATGTCAAGAAAATGCATAGAATGAAATAGAAATAAAAGAAACACAAAGATTAAATTAAAACTATAAAAGCACAGAGACACAGGACTAAATTAATTAACAATTTAAGTAAAACATTTTACTTCCTTTTACTGTTTCTCCCTCAGAGTTGACTCTTCCTCCACATAGTTTATATGTAGCTTATGCAGACTTTTACTTTACAACTGCTTTAAATTTTCTGATGCCTTTGAATGTGACAGACAGCAAAGTTGTGTAAACAGGAAGTGAGGCATTGTTTGTAAGTTTAATATACAGTACATGTTTGGGAAGAGTGTCAGATTAGGTTAGACCACATAATGCTGTCACCATCAGTCTGTGTTGCTTGCTGTCACTGTAGTACAGTAGTAGTAGTAGTGGCAGTATGTGCAGGATGCAGGCACACAAACGCACAATGATATGGATATAATATAAACTTTGAAGATGATTCTTAAATCATTTCAGTTGAGTGCAGAAGAATCATCTCAGATTTAGAATCAGACAACTTTTATTTATCCCAAGAAGGGAAATTCATACAGACACATACTGTAAGTATGCCCGGTCAGGCAATGTACTTTCCCAAAGTCCATTTTTACTTGCCCCTATACAAATAGTTTTATTTATTCACGTTTTTCAAATAGCAACAAAGACTAAAGTTAATTGTCTTGTTTCTTCTTATTGAGAAAGAAGCGAGATGGCTCACTCCTTACAGTAGCTACTTCCATCACCTGCTGCGGAAATGTGTTTAATTCTTTTTTACCACTTGCCACTTGCTAGATTTACTAGCCCAACATGGCATTTCACTTTCCTTGGACAAGCGGGCAATCCTTATTATTGAGTCCTGATATACATATATACATACACACACACACACACACAGCATAAGTGAGCCACAAAGACTTCACTCAATTCACTTAAAATGATTACCGTCGGCATTTAGTAGCCTGATAGCAGGACTGTACGACTCAAAGGGGCACATTATAACTCTGATCTGATGCCATTACTGTAAATTCGCTGGACAGAACACGGTCAGGTTGGCTTCTTTGGCCACCTATTTCTCCCAGACGGAGCGCAGGTCTCTTTGCAGGGCTCCAGTTATACCATTTAGGCTATTCTTGTTCATCTCAGACATTACATTTACATCAAATAGTATCACAGACACAAAAAGAGTTGAGCTTGACAACCGAACTTGAGTTGAGAGTCGAACACTGTTCCTATGTACTTATATGTGTCGTCGACAATTTGGACATCCACGTCGTGTATAATGCTAGCGTTTGGTTTGTCAATATTCTGCCTGAAATCAATGATTCATTTTCTCAGTTTTCAATACGTTAAGGCCGAGGAGGTTATCGTCACACCATTTAACCATCTCTTTCTTCCTTCTGCATCTCCTCCTCTGTAATGTTTTAATAATATTTCAGCCCACTGCCTTGTTCCACTCTCCCAGTTCAACTATAATGGTTTCATCACTGACTCTAATCCCACTGGGTGCTGAAGTGCTGCTTTGTTAAATAAGGAGGAGGAGGAGGAGGAGGAGGAGGCTGGTAATAGAAATGCATTATAATTGTTCTGAGCCAGAGTGGGTGAAACATTTGTCTCATTTTACTGCCTATACACTGGAGCCAGTCAGTAGCAATTTCACAATCCAAGCTGGAGGGTTTGTGTCTTTACACTCAAAAAGAGAATAGGAAGGGTTCCACTTACTTTACACTTTAACATGTTATAATAATTTAAGTGAAAATGCAACCTTGCACTACTTTCACGAGATTTTACGAGATGAATTTAGAGGTTAAATGGAAGAAATGCAAAATAAATACCTGATTTTAATTCATATTACTTCAGTCTTTTTCTTGCTCCCCTAATTCACGCACACATAAACACACACACACACACACACACACACACACACACAAGCAATCTCTGTCCAGTAAGATGCTCTCATAGTGAATACATTACACATACTGAGGACCCATCTGGGAGAATAGATGTTGGCAGCGTTCCCACAGCTATAACTGCACAGCAGAGGGTACAGATGGGGCACTCTACACACACAACAGCACTCTACACACACAACAGCACACACACACACACACACACACACACACACACACACACACACACTTGCCAACAACCTCACTGCAAGTTTCAGTAGGGAAGTACTGTTCACACACACACACACACACACACGCACACACACAAGTATATAAACAGACTCACACACCAGGCAAGCAAACCAAAGCACACTGCTGTCTTTTTGCATGCACTGCCTGGAAGTGAGCAGATGCAGCGATTAAGGAATCTGTCACTCAAGGAATCGGTGAAAGCTGTAGTACTTGTGACCTGCAAAAAAATGTTGTGGCCCCTGTTGAGTGCATGTTAAAAGCCATTTACTACAAAGCACTTGTGGTCTATTAACTAATACTGTGCTGTCCTTGGAAAGACACAGAAGACTTGCAGAAAGATAAAAAAGTGGCGTGTTTTTTCTTTCACATCGCTAAGCACTGTTCTTATGAAGGGCTGCTGTTTAAGTGCAAAGTAAAATTGCACTAAAAATCGTAATCACAGTTGAGAGGATGTAATTGAGAAAATTGTGTGTATCTCGCTCATGCAGAAAAACGTTACATCAATCGGACAAAAGAATGTTTCAAGAGAAATGGAGCATGGCAGTACTTTGTCCCACATGAGTGGCAGTTTTTTGGGGAGATTTTTGGACCTTTATTTGATATTTGACAGTTTAGTGAGAGAAAGGAAATGTTGGGGAATGGGGGGGGGCATGATATTGAACAAAGGTCCTCTGCTGGAAATGAAGCAGAGACATTGTGGTTCTCATGCTTGCCAACCTTGAGACTTTAAAAAAAGGGAGGATTTCAAAACCAAAGCGGGGGCTCTGGTGGTCCTCCCCAAGAACAATTAGAGTTTCATAGACTTTGTTTCCTGCATTCTGGTGACTTTAAAAGAGTGAAAATAACAAAATAATAAGTACACTGCAACAGCATTTTTATGATAAAACTTTTGATTTAACCTTCAACTCCCAGGAAAGAAAACAGATTCATTCGCGCCTCTGGTGTGAACTTGCCGTGTGAATCTCTGGCATAATCTAATATTAATTTGTTTTTATTTATTTTAGCTCTGGCTTGAGTATTTCTTTCTCTTAGTACTCTACATTTCTCTCTCCTTCTCTCACACAATGCGACAATTGCACCACTGCGCTCTGAAACCTGTTATTTCCAACGGCTTGCACAGCACCACGGCGGCTTTTCGCTTCATCGAGCAAAGCCCAACTTTGGGCGCTGCACACTGTGGCAAGTGAAGCTTAAACATGAGCTCAAACTGCACTGTGTCGTGAGCAAAGACCGCTCTCTTGCGTCGGGAAACGGCAGTTGGTGTAACTCTATTGTCGTCCGGTTGGAAACAGTAGGGATTATACACACTGTGCAGTTCCAGGAACAGGCTAAGATAACAAAAAAGGAAAAAAAGTGTAAAAAATGTGTCATAAATTGGGAGAAATATGGGAGAATTGTGACCCCGGGAGGAAACTGGGAGAGGGCAATGAAAAACAGGAGTCTCCCTGGGAAATCGGGAGGGTTGGCAAGTATGGTGGTTATGTATGTGATATATAATAATTTATGAATAATGAAAAACATATGAATGTATAAAATGATGTAGGGCTGCCCCCTCTTAGTCAATTATTTACTAACCGGTCATTTTTTGGTCAAGATTTCTTTAATCCATAAGTCGTTTTTTATCCTTTTTTCATGCTGAATGACTCATTTCCAAGACACTTTTGAGCACATTTCTGGCAAAAACAAGACTTCAAGTGGTGCTTTTGTGAGATTCTTTGTGGAGAAACTCAGTTTTACAGATCCGTCATATAAAATCAACTATTTGATTAGTCGACAAAATCGTATGAGTGTTAGTCGACTAAGAATTTCTTTGGTCGAGGACAGCCCGAAAATGATGGTTCTGGACTTTCATGTCTGCATTGTTTTCCTCACATGTCCTTCCATCCAATGCGGGCTCCCCCAAATTGGCCCTTAATCACTAACCTTTGACCTTTGAGAACCATATACATTACACAGAGGAAGGAGAATAGGGTGTGATAAGCATTGCTGTTATGTTTTAATAAAATTGATCAAATAATGTATTGAATTAGGTTGTGTTTGTTGTAGCATCTGGACATAACTTTATGATATAGTTTGATATTTTGGAAAATTAGCTTCTTTTTTTTTTACCAAAAGTTAGATGAGAAGATTAATACAACTCTTTACGCTTAGTATGAATCTGGTAGCTTAACATAATGGCTGAAAGCAGGGGGGAACTGCTAGCCTTGAACCATCCAAAGTTCAAGAATATGCCTACTAACACCTATAAAGCTCACTATTTTATAATCATTTTTATATATTCACGCTACATAACCTCCTTTTTAAACCACAAATGAATCTCCATTCATCAAGTATTCCTTTCAAGCTTTGTAAATGTTCCATTACGCTGGTGTAGAAGAAGTGTAGCGTGTTGCCTTTGTCAAGGGATTTATGTGCTTTGCAATATTCATGATCCCTAGCTGCAGGTAATAAAAACAACGCAAAGATGCACATGCCAGCTCAAAACTGCAGAAGAGTTCTTTAACTAATTAACACAAAACAAAAACCCATTTTCTCACTTTTTCCACTTCATGTAAACTCGCTCTCAGCTTGTATTCCTGTTGCTTAACAGCCGGCTGTGATTCTGTGTAATTTCCCCAGCATCGTCTCCAGCCAAGCCTGCTGCTGGGCCTGCTTTGCTCAAGTAATGAGATTAATGCATGAGGAGAGCTTTAACCTTGAATTTAGCATCCAGCTCTCACTACAGCTCGCTCCAATGAAAAAAAAAATGTTGTATGGAAATTCATGGCTATGCTAATCTGGCTGGGTTAGGTTAATTCAGTAAGCGGGTTGTGAATTTAAACCTGTTATTTAACGGGCCGTGGCGTGCAGCGGCTACTTGCTGATGCTTTCTGGGTTCCTCAGCGGCTATCAGTCTACTTTATGGTGCTGCCCGCATCCACTTCAACCTTGTTTGTGTAGAGTCTGAATGAATGGATTGTGACAAAAACCAGCTTTGGCAAGTGCTCATTATAAATGCATAGACATCCACTCATATTTTAGGGCACACATAAACAATCTATTTGCATTTAGATGAAGAAAAGCGGACATGAACTTAGGACCAGGAAAATGGGAGGTAGTGAAAGCACTCTTATTCAAGTTTTCTCATACATAACCCATCTGAATTTGAATGTAGGGATGATATTGATCAAGAAAAATAATGACATTGTGATCATAGTGCGAATGCAGATTTCAAGTTTGCTTCCATCTCGAATGCCCGCTAATGATTGTCGAGGGAATACTGATGTAATAAGACAGCGATGATAACGATGCCACCTCCTCTCTGATGCCCCATCAGGTGCTGAACGAGGCAGTAGGGGCCATGATGTACCACACCATCACGCTGACCAGAGAGGACCTGGAGAAGTTCAAGGCGCTGCGCATCATCATCCGCATCGGCAGCGGCTACGACAACATCGACATCAAGGCCGCCGGCGAGCTCGGTGAGACTGAGGGGACAGATGCAGACAAAAGAGGAGGAAGATAGATGTAAAAAAAGAGAGGCTGTTCAGAAGCAGACAGTAATCATATGCTGAGAATAATGAACAAGTTGGGTCGTATCTGCCCATATGGCGCGTTCATTCACTACTGCGTGAGAGAAAATTAAGAATAAATCAACAAAAATGATGCATTATGGATAAGGATAGTGCGCCGTTGGATGGGAGCCAAACCAAACTTTGCTTGCTATATTGACTTAACATAAATAACATATGTAACAGGAATTATTACATACTGTAAACAGAATATGTAATGCTGATTGCATATGCAGAGCAGATGCTCCAACTGATATGAAACTCTCCCCCCGATTCCCATTTGGCCCCCTCGGCATATGTTTGCCTTGAGAGCAGGATTTAGTGTGATATCCTAATTATTGTCATTTGTGGTAATACATCTTAGTACGCTGACATGCATTTTTTTGAGAAATGCTCTTTTCATGGGCCTTAATTAGCAGTTCTAAGTATCCTCTTATCCTTCACAGTTCAGTTTTATACACTGTGCTTTTTTTAGTTTGAAGAGGGTCATAAAGAAAAGAAATTCCCTGCCAATTATTTTGTGAAATAAAAAAAACCTACAAATGCATCTCTCTTCAAAACAGTAATTATAACCAACTATTATAACTATTAAACCTGTGAAGCAATTATGTTACTAGTCTTTTTTAAGTATCTGTGTCCTTGATTCTTAATTTTTCTCTCCCATCTGACCGTTTCCAGGCATCGCAGTGTGTAATATTCCCTCAGCGGCTGTAGAAGAGACAGCAGACTCAACACTTTGTCACATCCTCAACCTGTACCGGCGAAACACCTGGCTGTACCAGGCTCTCCGGGAGGGCACGCGGGTCCAGAGCGTGGAGCAGATCCGGGAGGTGGCGTCGGGGGCGGCCAGGATCCGAGGAGAGACGCTCGGCCTCATCGGATTCGGTGAGCTCCTTCTTTCTTTTAAGCAGTGGCTTGTCGTCAGTTAAGGGATGTCTGAACTGTCTGAAGACTGAGTATCAATCTGCTGAAATCTGAATCGTCTCTTAGTCCGTGCTTTCTTTCCATCCCATGCTTCTATCAGGTCGCTCAGGCCAGGCGGTGGCGATGCGGGCCAAGGCGTTCGGCTTTAACGTGCTCTTCTACGACCCCTACCTCCAGGACGGCTTGGAGCGCTCGCTGGGCGTTCAGCGAGTCTACACACTCCAGGACCTGCTCTACCAGAGCGACTGCGTCTCCCTGCACTGCAACCTGAACGAACACAACCACCACCTCATCAACGACTTCACCATCAAACAGGTAGGTGGTCCTTTTTAGTGCGGAGGACAGAAATGAATTATATTATCTGTCTTATATGAACCTCAAGTGATAGAAGATAAAAGAAAACTGATGATCTGAGAAGCGGACAGAACCTGAAACTCATCAAAAACTGATCATCTCGATTGGCAGACACTCTTTTCTCATTCCCCTCCAAAGCAGGCGGCACATTCTCCTCACTAGGCTAATGATTCCCGGAGATTGGTAGCACAGCTTTAACCCAGCGGACTGGCAGCTGACTTGGCTGGCCACTAGCATTCCCTGGCTGCCAGCGTTCCTTTGTTGGCAACTTCCAGTTCTAGGCTGTTTAAACAACCTTTTAATCAGTGCTTGAAATGGAAAAAAAAGTGCCAGTACTCCCCTTATTCATGTTAGCGTGTGTTTCCACCGGTATCAGCAATCTCTTTCTCCTATTTCTTTAAGCATGTTATACCGTGTCTGTCATAATCAGTTGTGATGTTATTGTTATATTATTAATATACTACGGGCTATGCATCTCCTATAGGAGGCCTATAATACTGCAATAATATTCCAACTGAAACATAATAGGGTTAAGGTGGTGTGTTTGTATATTTACCCATGGTGTTAATAGTTAAAGTGCTTTCCTGTGTTATTTGTAGCCTATACTAGTGTTCTATAATATATTATAGGATGCCTATAGCCTGGAATCAACTCCAGCCAGACAGACAGATTAGACAGGTAGGCCTATGCATGCAGAGCTGAGGTGTGAGAGCTCTATATTCAGGATGCTCCTACATATTATACACATTAGACACATTCTGAATTTCTACAGTGAATAGAAGTTACAAGAAAATTTGAAGGTTTTTGACTTAAAATTTTGCAATTTCACGTAAGTTTGGACCATAATTATAAAGCTACTATAGTCTAGATAATGCCCAAAAAGCTTAAAGACAAAACTTGCTATAGTTAAATAATTATTCTATTATTTACACACATATCACAGCCTTCATCTGAGCATGTAATTCTTCTGGACATGTATGTTTGCCCTGTAAAATCATATTCTGTAAATCAAAAGACCAGATTCCGAAAACTTTTAAATTAAATTTCATTAATAATAATTGTCCGCAAATAAAAAGAAAGTCTCGGAAAATACTCGGAACAAGCATATACAAAGAAACACAGGTGTTTGGAGAATCTCTATGGATCCAGAATAAGTGTTATGGCTTGTAATGCCAAACGGAACACCGTAATGTAAGATGTATGTATTACAAACCAGTAAACATGAGCTTTTCTCAGCAGTTATATGGTAGAAATGTATCCATTTTCTTTGCAATGTAACCCAACACATACTGTGTTTTCAAAGCCCATGATATGTTTATGCAGCACACCACACCTACTGTGAGTTGCCAATAAAGCAGTCAGTAACAAACCAGGGAATGCTACTGACCAGCCAAAGAGGGCCAGGCATGCAAGTTAACCAGCCATCTGAGCTAACCCCCAATTTAATGGGTTTTTTTACGCTTTAGGGATCATACCCCCCAATATATGGAGGACAGAACCTGCCAACATCAAAATAAATTAATAAATAAATAAATGACTCAATAAATAAATAAATAAAAGTCATTAAATGTAGCAAAAATAATAAAAAAAAATAATTTAGCTATTAATTAATTGGAAAAAATGTGACATAAATTGATATTTCTGTTTTAATTTGCTTATTTATTTATTTATCTTTGTATTAATTAATTAATACATAGTAATTAAAGAATACAGAAATAAAATACTAACATACTAACTTGATAAAAACAAGAAGCACTCCTCTCAGTCTTCTGCTGATCACTGCTGCCACCTGAAGGACATAAATTGAACTGTCGGTTGTGTTAAATTCAGTGGGTTTGATAACTGTTTGAAGCATGTACAGCTGCTTAAACTGACAGCTGCTTCAAAACTGCATATGTTTTCACTAATTATGTTATTATCTTCCGAAAGAAAATCAAGTTAAATACAATGTATGTACATCTGCATCATTTTTCATGCTAGGATCTTGCATACCGTGAATAAGAGCTTCTGTGAAGATGAGGGGGATTAGTGTCATGTAAATGTCCTCTTCCTTTTGAAAAGCCTTTTGTTATCTTGTCGTTCTTTATTTGAATAGCATTTGTCTCCTCTCTACCGTGTTGGGCTTTTAGAAAAAGTCTTCCCACGCAGCATTGAGCCAATGACAGCACCTCTGGGTGTTCAATCTCAAAGCCACACATGTTGATTGCTGAAATTATTATTGAGAGACTAAAATGTGTTGCTATGCGGCTGCTGCTGTGTGTCTGTTTGTGTATGTAGATGCGTCAAGGTGCTTTCCTGGTCAACTCGGCACGGGGAGGTCTGGTGGATGAGAAAGCTTTGGCTCAGGCCCTGAAAGAAGGCAGGATACGGGGAGCCGCCTTGGACGTCCACGAGACGGAGCCTTTCAGGTGTTTATGATCACACCCTCTTATTCAAACAGCTTTTAGTCTTTGATTCAATTCACTGTTTGAACATGGTTTGACTTTAGTGCTCATGACAAGAATCTCAAATATGTACAAGGTAGGGCTGTCAATCTATTAAAATAGTTAATCGTGATTAATCACAAATTAATCACACGTTTTTTTATCTGTTCAAAAAGTTACCTTAAAGGGAGATTTGTATTTAATATTCTTATCAACATGGGAGTGGGCAAATATGCTTGCTTTATGAAAATTATATATTTATAATTTGAAATCAATTAACAATTGAACAAATAAATATAAAACAATGACAAATATTGTTCAGAAACCCTCACAGGTACTGTATTTAGTATAAAAAAATATGCTCAAATCATAACATGGCAAACTGCAGCCCAACAGGCAACAACAGCTGTCAGTGTGTCAGTGTGCTGACTTGACTATGACTTGACCCAAACTGCATGTGATTATCATAAAGTGGGCATGTCTGTAAAGGGGAGACTCGTGGGTACCCATAGAACCCATTTTCATTCACATATCTTGAAGTCAGAGGTCAAGGCACCCCTTTGAAAATCGCCATGCCAGTTTTTCTTTGCCGAAATTTAGCATAAGTTTGGAGCGTTATTTACAAACTAGTATCACAGGGTTGGTACCAATGGATTCCTTTTTTAGTTTTACATGATGCCAGGACCTCCAGCACTCACTGGATCGGTTCGCAGCCGAGTGTGACGCAGTCGGGATGAGAATCAGCACCTCTAAATCTGAGGCCATGGTTCTCAGCAGGAAACCGGTGGTTTGCCTACTCCGGGTAGGGAATGAGTCCTTACCCCAAGTGAAGGAGTTTAAGTATCTCGGGGTCTTGTTCGCGAGTGAGGGGACGATGGAACGTGAGATTGGTCGGAGAATCGGAGCAGCAGGGGCGGTATTGCATTCGCTTTACCGCACCGTTGTGACGAAAAGAGAGCTGAGCCGGAAGGCAAAGCTCTCGATCTACCGTTCAATCTTCGTTCCTACTCTCACCTATGGTCATGAGGGTTGGGTCATGACCGAAAGAACGAGGTCGCGGGTGCAAGCGGCCGAAATGGGTTTCCTCAGGAGGGTGGCTGGCGTCTCCCTTAGAGATAGGGTAAGAAGCTCAGTCATCCGTGAGGGACTCGGAGTAGAGTCCTTGCTCCTTTGCGTCGAAAGGAGCCAGTTGAGGTGGTTCGGGCATCTAGCACGGATGCCTCCTGGGCGCCTCCCTTGGGAGGTGTTCCAGGCACGACCAGCTGGGAGGAGACCACGGGGAAGACCCAGGACTAGGTGGAGAGATTATATCTCTACTCTGGCCTGGGAACGCCTCGGGATCCCCCAGTCAGAGCTGGTTAATGTGGCCCGGGAAAAGGAAGTTTGGGGTCCCCTGCTGGAGCTGTTGCCCCCGCGACCCGATCCCGGATAAGCGGTTGAAGATGGATGGATGGATGATGCCAGGATTTTCACTCTAGCTTTAAATCGGAGCCGGTGCAACCTTCTAGCTAGTACAAGAAAAAATAGTAACTGTTAATACATCATAATAGGTGAAGGAAATATTAAATAAATCCCATCAAGAAAATCAGTTACAAGATTTTTTTTTCTTAATCACTTTGTTTCTCTTTTCTGTCTTTCATCAACAGTTTTTCCCAAGGTCCCCTGAAAGACGCCCCCAACCTGATCTGCACACCCCACACCGCCTGGTACAGCGAGCAGGCATCACTGGAGATGAGAGAGGCCGCCGCCACAGAAATACGCAGAGCCATCACTGGTATGGAGACATCTTTAATGCATTCACACACTCAGGGCCTTTCTCAAACCGCCCTCTACACCCTCTCCCTACCCACCTCCAATCCGTTTGCACGTTCGCGTGGAGGGTCCGCCATATTAAGTGCCGTCCCAAACCAATAAGCGGGGAGTGGAAGTGGGTCGTATAACCGTCTCCAACAGCGAGCCTGCATCGATGCCGACTTACTGACCACATGCAACGGCGTTTCTGCGTTCGTCATTGAACGCGTACTGTACAAATGGAAGTTTCGTGCAACTACCCGTACAAACGTAAACTGCTCAAGATAGACATTTAATAGTGTCATACAGACGTTAACAAGGTTAGATTGTATTTAGGATCAAATGTCTAATCTAGAAAATGGTAGACGTGTTCATTTGATTGTTAAGTGTTGTATATTTCCAGGGATTGTTGCATAAACCAAGCATCTCATAAGCATCAGAGTTAAAAAACAAGATGTTTACGGAAAAAAAAGCCACCACAGAAGCATGGGAGTAAGTTTCATTTTTTATTTTGACTTTCTCTGTATGTTGCATATTCTTTTTATTCTTAATACTGTGAGCCTTTGCATATCCCCTCTGCTTGATATGAAACCATCGTTATGAAACGTTACGACAGTTTCCGTCAGAGAGAGGGAAGTTTGTCCCAAAAGCTTGCCGCTGTATTTACACCCTACAGCTTAAGGAAGGGTGCTTCATTCAGCCTCGAGTGTGACTACAAACAGACTTCACTCCGAAGTCGGAGTGGGAGAGGGTCCAGTTTGAGAAAGGCTCATAGATTTTGGTTTCTCACCGAGCTCACCGATGTCCAATCTTGCCCCCGACACAGGCCGTATTCCCGACAGCCTCCGAAACTGCGTCAACAAAGAGTTCTTTGTTACCACGGCGCCCTGGGGGATGATGGAGCAGCAGCAGCCTCAAGTTCACCCTGAGATGAACGGTGCCGCCTACAGGTAGGAGGGGGATTTATGTGAATGAACCCAGCAGGCTACTCGCATCGCACAGAGATCACCTGTGTCACATCAACACCTGCAGTAGCTGAGGCTCAATACGCGGGGGGAGGGGTAGTCTAGATGTTCATATTATGTATGTTTGACACAATTCTGACTTTCTTTTCCTGAATATTAGGCTGGGTCCTAGATTTTTGTGGCGTATTAATACATAGAAGTTGGCCCAAATGAATTAACCCCTTGTTAAGTTTAGGCTCTTCGTTTCTCAGTCTCTATATTGTCTCAACCAGAATGAACTGCTTCTCTCACACAGCCGAATGAACCAAACCATGGTACAGGCCATAGCAACGGGGGGAATGCAGGACAAATTATATACCTAATTCTCAACCAGGTAAATGAATACTACCACTGCTGGCCCACAGGCCAGAGCAAATGAATAACACCATTGATAAAAAAAAACAAATCCCATTGAAATCTGTAGCCCTTTTTCTGCTTCACACTCTGAACTCACATGTCCTGTAACTGTACCCACTCTACAAGCATCTCATTAATTCCCCAACCTCCCCCCAACCCCCCACCACAACCACCACCAACCTGAAACAGAAACACCGCACACAGGATCACTCTGATGTTGGACATTTTTTAAAGTATTCAAGTGTTCATACATTTACAGCTACGTGTGACAAACTGGAAATCAAGAGTAGGATGAGTAAGAAGTTTAATACAAATAGTGCAATGACTGCACATTGTTTTGTAAGTGACAGGTAAAGACAGTAAGCAGGACAGCTTTAGTTGTTTTTTCTTTTTCTTTTTCAGTGAATGTAGATGAAGAAGACATGGAGTTATGTCATTGCGGGAAAGAAAGAAAGAAAGAAAGAAAGAAAGAAAGGGATTGAAAAATCTTAAACTTCTGTAAAACCCTCAGCAACAAATATTATTAGTTGTTTTATTTGCAATGAGAGTCCCGTCCAATTTTCCTCCCAGCTCCCTGTTGTAAAGGATTGGTTCACGCAAATTATGAAAAAAAAAATTCTCACACTATTAATTGTTTTAATGTATTTTCTCAATATCATGAAACAAACAAAATTCAATTGACCTCTACTGTATTGAGCAGCAGAAATCTTAAAACCTGAGCAAAGAAAACCAAAACTATCTGTAAGGCTGAACACCATATAGGGGGGGAAGAGTGAGAAATGATTGTAATTTGGGTGAATGACCCTTTAAAGTCCTCCCCTACACCAGATTAGGACCTCGAACATTCTCCCGTACGGCCTCTCCGCTGCAGTGCTCCTTTGCCATATTTAACTTTTCCACCATTTCTAAATATTTTGTTTCATAGCGGTGATAATAATGCTTAGTGATTCCACTGAAACTAAGGTGTTTTGATTCTCATTAATTTGTATTTGTATCCTCAAAAGTGCATCATTATATTTATTTCATTTTAAATTACATTTTTTTTTCAGATTTCATGTGTTGATTCTGTATTTTTTTAATTAGCAGTTATTATAAAATCCCACTTCAGACAGTAATGACCTACAAATATTAGTTCAGCTTTGTGGTGGGAAAAAAAAAAGTGTAATTGATGAATGATCAGCCACTGAGCAGCAGAAGTAACATACTGTTTCCAGGATTTGTCTTTGCAATTTGAAAAGGTTACATTCAGTTAAACAGCTTTCCTTTGCTCTTTATCACGCCCGTGATGAACTCCTGTCTTTCTCCAGATTCCCTCCTGGTGTAGTGGGCGTTGCCCCCGGCGGGATTCCCGGACCTATGGAGGGGTTGGTGCCTGGGGGAGTTCCCATCGCCCACACGCTGCCCCCCGGTACCCATCCGTCACAGGCCACCTCCCCCAACCAACCCTCCAAACATGGCGACCCCATGAGAGAGCACATGACTGAGCCGTAGGACTGCTGCTGTAACCGAGCAGGGGGCTAAAACCGATGTAAACAAACAAAAAAGAAAAAACAGTACCCTACCAACTCAACCATCCAACTGTCTGCTTGACTTCAGCCATCTGAACCTACCAGCAGACTGCCTGCCGGGCAACGTTTCACACGTTTTCTTTTTGTATGAAACCACTAAGCCCAAGTGAGGACAGCGGATGTTATTACACACATGATGAGCTGCCGCACTGAGATGGGACTGACCGTCAAACTCATGCGCCGAAGATCTGAAACCTTTCCTCCTCCCCCCATATCTGTTTTTGTTCTTCATTGATTTAAGTGATATTTTTTGTTTTTATCTTGAGTATATTTTAGGGGAGAGATTCCTCCTGACTTCTGGGACATGTTGACATTTCCACATGCAGAGGATGGAAATTTGACCCGCCCTCCCTGGTTTAAAGGAAGAGTTTGAAGGGACAGTGACTTCTTAAATGATCCGTCAAGCCTCCGTTTCCCCCTTTCAGTTTCACCCATTTCAGCTCAAACATGTCTTCTGTTACTTTGTTTTTTTTTCTACTTCTTCTGTTTTATCCTATATTCTGTGTTTCTGTTGCAAGTGAATATCTGTTTTTCTGTTCTGCAGTGTTTTTGCGAACATGAATGGATTTACAGGCTACACACATACTGTATGTTTAGCAGACGAGAAAAAGTCATCTGATGACTACAGCAGCGTCTGCCGTCTCCGTCAGAAATCTGGACTCCATCTAATTGTCGTGGTTGGTGGCCCCTGAATGTAGAGACGAGATGCGGGGCAGTAGATGTGGTTTCCAGTTCCAGGAAGAATATTTCGGCTTATGAGGTAAAAAAATTACCATTTTAAACCAAAAAAAAGGAAAAAAACAGACTGCCATTTGTGGTTAGATATTGTACGTTGAGTATGTCACATCACTTAAATATTGCTGTTGCTTATATTGCTTTTCCAACTCTGCTGAACTGAGGTACCTACAATATTTGGTTATTGTCATGAACAGTGTCCCAAATATGATTTGCATCCAAAGGACCTGCAGTACAGTACATTGCAGCACCAGCTAGCGAGGTAGGAAAAACAAAAAACAGTAAATCTCTTACTGACTCAGGAAAAAAATGATTAACCTTCAAATATGTCCAAATCTGAACAGAAAAGAAAAAAATTAATTATTGCTTTTCATGTCTCCACCTCTTTCTCCATCGTGGTATTTTTTTTTTTTTATATATCAAATGTAAGTTTTTTGATGTTCAAGGTTTTCAGTCCTGTTAGATTTGTACTGCCTTGTTAAATGTTCTTATAATCATAGTCTTATGTGAACGACCCCGCCCTCGCCTCCTTATAGTTTCTTCCTCTTTGTTTTTCTGCTCTTAATGAAAGCCAGCTGCGGCTCTCGGAGGCATCGTGCCCTCTCTGCGAACAACAGCAGCCACATCCATCCCCTTTTAGTCCCATGACGTTAGCAAGAGACGGCTGCTAGCAGATTGTTTTGGTTTTGTAGTGTTGAGCTTTGAGTGTTTGTATTTGTTTCTTGTACAAGGTGAACATATAGCATACAGTGCAGCTGGAAACAATAAATAAAACGTACTGTTCTGATTGATGATTGGCTCCGTGGAACATTTGTGGGATATTCATTTTTTTTTTTTTCTGGACATTTTTTTTTTAACAGTTATTTAAAAGATGCTTTAAAATCCTCTAAAATGGGTTTTCAAAGTCTGACGCTGTCAATGTCAGTAATGTTAAAAAAAATATTTATTGTGCAACAAACAAAAAAAAAAGTTAATATTAATGGATTTTGTCACTTTTATTCTTTCCTACTTCTATTTGGTAGATAATCATGCTCTAACATTTGGAAATACAGTTCCCATAATTCTTGTCAGGAAAACAGAAAGTGTATTGTTTTGCTGTGAGTTACTTTAGCCCCGTTTTTTTTGTTAACATTTTGTCAAATTGGCATCATTAAAAATATGCCGAATTAGCTACTAGCAGTTCCTGTTTGCAAATGTACCCATGGATGTACAGATAACTATCACTGGATTACTTTGATACTGAAGAAATCTAATAAACATGCTGATTCTCAGGCAAGGTCTGGAGTTATTAGATGCATATTTTTTCCAAGACTTCTAAGTGGATTTACGCCGTAGATAATGATATCCTCGAATAGTGTGAGTCGTACTGAATCTAAAAATGTGCATTATATTTGTGTGTTCGGATTTAACTAACGAGAGTGAATGAGAGACATTTTTTAAAAAACTACAATGACCAAATTCCATTGTTTTTAGAAAGCCTCAAATTTGAAAATCCCCTACTCTAAACTACCCTCATTATCACCATGTCAACTTGTCTTAAAAGATGTCAGATGTTGCGTTTACAGCTTGTTTCTGCCGCCCTCAAGTGGCCAACAAAAATCTGTTATTGCAGGTAACACTGTATGGAGGAGTAAAGCTCCTATTATAATAAATAAAGGACACAATAAATGAAATAATAAACAAAGAAATGTAGAAATAAAAGCCTCAATTATTAAATTAGAAGTTCAGGTTAATTTGTAAATAAATACGCATGCACAGAAATAGAAAAATAAATAAAATGTATTAATTTAGATGATCATTTCCCAATTTATTTATTTATTTTTTCTGTTTACATTTATTTGTTATTATTAATTTCCCTATTTATTTTTTTCTGCTTTTATTTATTTCTGTATTTCTTCACCCATACCTGAGGCTATTAAATGAAGGGAGCCATGGGGAATGATACATGCAATGTCACTGGAGCTGCGATGTTGGAGGGTTACAGCAGACGATGCCAGAAATAAAGGGAAGGTGTCCACTCAGCTGCACTTTGGGGTGCGCTCGGCCTGTCAGAACTTTTTGGGTACGCTCGAATGGATGTCGGCTGAGATACAATAGAACGTTTTCAAATAGAAAGCATTTGTCATTGGTCTTTTGTTAAAGATCTTTTAAATAATTGCAGAATTGCAATTCTCACCTTGCCTGGGTCGCCTGAATCTGCCCTCTCCACCGAGTTTGAGTTGACTGATTGGAAACAGCGGTTTCTCAGTTGTGGCGTCTGTAGATCAGTGGGTAGAGCTGGACACATTATGCATCTTCTTCTTCTTCTTCTTTGTTATTACTGGCGGACTACCAACATGTGTAACATCATGACTTTATAAAGAATACTGGATATTAAACCTGTTTAAATAAAGCCCTTTGAACCTGTAATTGTTTGTCCCCTGTCTCTAACAGACACGTTTGCAAAATCTAACATTAGAGGGCTAAAACCAATTTCAGAAAATAATAATAATAGGCCTAATAAATGACCATAAGAGACTCACTTAGACCAGTTTTTGTCTTTTTAGTGGGGTACAGGGGGTGTTTAGGGGGGAGATAGCAGGTCATCAGTATATGTCACATAGAAGTAGTGTCATCAATCAGATATCAACATGAATTAATTAATTAATTGAAATAAATTGTGAAAGTGTATAAGGGCTTAGGACATTATGATAGAAGTATGTGATGGCCATTCCCATGCTCATTTATGTCTTATAGGTTGTTGCAGCAATCTTGGAGTTGATACCATTTGTTACATAGATTTGGTGCTAAATTAAACATTTTTTTGAGTTTGAGAATTGATCAAAATGATCAAAAGTCCCTCAAACCTGTCACATTAAGACAACAAGACCTTGACGAACACCATAGAAAATGCATACTGTAATTTGGTATCAAAAACCTTTGAAATTGGGAGATTTTGGCAAGAATTGCATTTTTCAGTGATTGGATGGCGAGCACCTCTGTTCTGGAAACTGCTCAGAAAACCTCTTATTGTCAATCTACTATAGGAAAGCCACCCATCTTCTGAATGCTCTAGGTCTCTAGTTCGTGGTTGTAAAGTTTCACAAGGCTGTGATTATCCTAGAGGTCAAATTTTCAAAAAATGGTCTCACTATATGAAATGTCTACTATGGGGACTAACATCATCACACAGTTGGGCTCATTGGATCCACAAGAGTCTCAGCGTTCCTGTCATACCCAATTTATGTAATTCCAAGACTGTTTTGGGACCCCAGTATGCAGAAATATTCAAACACTCATTTGACCATAGGCGGAAATAACACATTTATACTGCATGCACAAATCTATGTGTTTTTTTACCAAAACTGCATGGCATTATCATAAAGTGGGCATGTCTTCAAAGGGGAGATTTGTGGGTACCCATAGAAACTATTTTAATTCAGATATCTTGAGGTCAGAGGTCAAGATACCCCTTTGAAAATGGCCATGGAGTCTCTTTTCTGACATGCAAGCATTACATGGTTGATACCAATGGAAAGTTTAATTTCAAATGATATTGTTTATGACGTTTTTATGACGTACTATACTATGACTTTTTTTTCATTTTTTTCAATATACTATACTGACTTTCTTTTCAACATACTATACTATCACTTTTATTTTTCGACATACTATACTATGACTTTTTTACGACATACTATACTATGACTTTTTTACGACATACTATACTTTGACTTTTTTAGGACATACAATGCCATGACTTTTGAAAAGAAATTTCAACATACTATACTAAGGAAACATTTTATTTTTTTATTTTTTCAACATACTATACTATAACTTTTTCTCGACATACTTTACCATGACTTTTTTAATTTAATAAGGACTTCTTTGTTTGTCATCAAATATCAGAAATTATGATTACAGACAAATATAATCATTTATTAACTCTTTCTATACCAGCTATGGATATTTCACAGGAGAACTTAAAATTATTGACAAATACATTACTAAACATTTAAAAATGTCCTTATACAGTATCTACTTACAACTACATCATAGTGTTTTTAAACAATTCATTAAAAGAAAACGTTATGAAAAACAATGAATAATTGACCTGTGAAAGTAATTAAAAGCATATCTAATCATATTAACAGAAACATACCTAGTGACATGATGATGATGTGTAAAGTTTCCTTTATCAGTAAACCACAAAATGAACG